>NC_134427.1:22405000-23605000 GCF_030867145.1 Opisthocomus hoazin | reverse complement strand
CCGCCGCACATCGGGCACCTGTACTCCGCGCTGCTGGCCGACGCGCTGCACCGCCACCGCCGCCTCCGCGCCGCCGGCCCGGGCCGCCTCTCCACGGGTGAGCGGCCCTGTCCCCCCGGGGTGTGGGGGGGCCTCTCCCCGCTCCCCCCGCCTCACCCGCCCTCTCTGCCGTTCCAGGGACCGACGAGCACGGGCTGAAGATCCAGCAGGCCGCGGCCGCGGCGGGGACATCGCCCGCGGAGCTGTGCCAGCGCGTCTCGGGCCTGTTCCGCCGGGCCCTGGCCCAGGCCGCCGTCTCCTTCACCGACTTCACCCGCACCAGCGAGCCCCGGCACCAGCGGGCCGTGCGCCGCTTCTGGGGCGCGCTGCGGGACGCCGGGGCCCTCTACAAAGGGGCCTACGAGGGTTGGTACTGCACGGCCGAGGAGTGCTTCGTGCCCGAGAGCCAGCTCGGCGAGCGGCCGGACGCCCGGGGACGCCGCTGCAGGGTGGCTCTGGAGAGCGGCCATCAGGTAGCGGCGCGGCTGCGGGAGCTGCTGGTCCTCCGGCCTGGCCTGCTCTGGGGGTGCTGAACGCTTCCCGTGGCCGTCAGCCCAGGCTCGCCTGTGTTTTGCAGAGCCACAGAACGGTGTGGGCTGGAAGGGGCCGCACCTGGTTCCAGACAGGGACCCCTTTCTCCAGCCCAGGGTGCTCCCAGCCCCGTCCAACCCGGCCTTGAGCACTGCCGGGGAGGGGGCAGCCACAGCTTCTCTGGGCAGCCAGGGCTGCACCACTCATAGCGAAGAATTTCTTCCCTATATCTAATCTAAATCTGCCCTCTTCAGCTGCAAGCCATCACCCCTTGACCTATCAAATTCATAGACTAGGAAATCATATCTGCAGGGTGGGGGTCAGGAGGACGGGGCCAGACTCTTTCCAGTGGTGCCCAACGACAGGACAAGGGGCAACGGGCACAAACTGAAGCAGAGGAAGCTCCAGCTGAACACGAGGAAGAACTTCTTCCCTCTGAGGGTGATGGAGCCCTGGCCCAGGCTGCCCAGGGAGGCTGTGGAGTCTCCTTCTCTGGAGATATTCCAGACCTGCCTGGACGTGGTGCTGTGCAGCCTGCTCTGGGTGACCCTGCTTGGGCAGGGGGTTGGGCTGGGTGACCCACAGATCCCTGCCGGGCTGGGGTTCGGTGATCATAGAAAACCAAGGATAGAAAATCACAGAACATCTCTTCTGTGTTCACAGCGGTGTGGGGCTGTGCAGGGCAGAGCTGCCGACCCTCCAGCCGGCAGGGGCAAGCTTCGGCCGTGTGCCGTGGGAAGGGTTCAGGCTGCTGGGTTCCACAGGCTGCTGCCCTGCAAGCAGTGTTGTAAAGCCGTAGTGAAAGAAGTTATCTGTGCGGCAGGGTGAAGGTGTTTGTAACTGAGGTGTGCGTTGGGCATCTGGAGTTTCAGATCTGTTTTGTGAGCCAATTCGGTTTGGCCTCTGGGCGCTTTTCATCCACCCTGTTGCGTGGGTTTTGGCCCTACGTAAAGCACAGTAACCTCACCGGCCTGTGGTCTGGTCTGATGACTGAGTGGCGACGCAGCCAGGAGCGTGGCACCTGACCGAGAGTCTCTGCCTCCGCGTTCTCTGCAAGGCGTCAGGAGCTCCAGGGTGTCATCCAGGTGCTTCAGAGCCTCAGCAGAGAGAGTTCCTCCCCACGGGGACAGCCGCGCAGCAGAACAGGCTGCCGGGGGGAGTTCTGCGGTCCCTGTCCGGGGAGGTTTTGGAGCTGTGCCTGGCGGAAGCCCTGAGTAACCTGTTCTAACCCCGCAGGCGGCGGCAGGGAGCAGGAGCCTGCGCTAGAGACTTCTGAGTTGTGCTGTGCTCCCCAGGTCGGGGCTGTCTGAAGGTCAGGAGAGACAGCACGCAGGTTTCTCTGCAGGGCAGGTACTCGGTAACTGCTCACAGGCAAGCCTGGAACAAGGGCGCCGGTTTTGCGGGTTGTTCTAATTACTCTGCCCTTTATCGACCTCTGTGTGTGCTGCAGGCTCTGAGGTAGCAGTTCTCGGGACACAGCATGTTTCTGATCCCTTTTCCTCTTCCCACTCACCTGTCGACCACCTTTTCCGCAGGTGGCTAGCTGGTGGGTGGCTCGGCTCTGAGCGCTTGGCAGGCGATGCGAGGTGGGCTCTGCAGAGCAGCGTGCCGGAAGAAGTGGTTGCAGGTCCCACTTTGAGTTGGCTTTTACCGAAAGGATCGCTGGGTTGTGTAGAGGGAATATGGGATGGGGGGACGTGGCGCTGGCTCTGTGGGAAGTGTTACTCCTGCGGAGCGCGGAGAGCTGGTACCCAGAACATGAAAAAGATTGTGGAAAAACTTAAAGAAATTTTGGGGTGGAGGGGGAGCCAAACCTTTTTTGTGTAACTTGCTCGTGGTTTGTGTAGGGAAGGATATTTCTTCTGGGGTGACCTTCTAAGCAAGCGAGCAAAGGGTCGTGTTTGCTCCTGGCTGCTGCTGAAATTGGACAAGTTCAGCTACGTCGTAAGGCCGTTCTGTACCAGTAGGGCTCATTGTGCCGGGCTCTTTGCTGCCCGTGTCGAGAGCGAGGCGCGTTCTGGCTCGGTCAGCAGCTGGCGAGGTCGGTGCCGAGACTGAAGCTCTCCTGTGGGCTGCCGAAGCCTCCGCTTCTTATCTTGGAGCCTTCTGGAGCTTTACAAGTCCTGGACCGAGCCGAAGATCTCTTGAGTGCCTTTATGTAGCTTGCTCATACCGTAGCTACCCACGGAGTTTTCATTGATTTAGCTAAATGTGTTGTTTAATGTATTTAAATGTGCTGGAGAAGTGCTGTCCGTACTTCAACGTGATTATGGGCTAACGAAGTCAGCAACTAAGATGCGCTGATGCTTAAACTGGGGAGAGAGAGGAACACAGCACCTAGGAGAAGAGCCAAGGCGCCCGCCAGGCTTGCTGGTAGGGCGGCAGTGAACAATGTCATTTTGTCTTTTCACAATTTTCTACTATTATTGCAAAACTATGTTTTTAAGAAAGTGCATTCTCGTCTCCCTCATTCTTGCCTGATGAGACCTAAATCTGGCAGGTGAAGGTGCTCCTTCCCTGGGGGCACACGCGTCTCGAGGCAGCGTGCTGAGCCTCCCACGTGCCCAAGGCCTTGGGTTGTCCCGGGGAGCCCAGGGCGGCGGGCTCGGAGGAGAGGGGGTCCCCGCTCATCACAGAAAGACACCCGGGGCTTCACGCGTGGTGGGGAGCACGCCAAGCGCAGAGGGAGCGGGCGACGAACCACGCTGGGAACGCTGGGTGCGGATTGTACGACTGCTTGCAGAGCGTTTGGGCCGTAATCCTTTTCTCTCCCGTTTTCCCTCCCGCCTTCTCAGGTGCACTGGACCAAAGAGGAGAATTACATGTTCCGGCTGTCGGCATTCCGGGACCCGCTGTGGAAGTGGCTGCGGGACAACCCCCGCGCCGTTGCCCCCGAGCCTTTCTACCAGCGCGTGCTCCGCTGGCTGGAGGAGGACTTGCCAGACTTGTCCGTCTCCCGGGAGAGAAGCCGGCTGCAGTGGGGTATCCCCGTCCCCGGTGACTCCACACAGACGATTTACGTGTGGGTGGACGCCCTGGTGAACTACCTGAGCGCGGTGGGCTACCCCGAGACGCACGGCGAGTGGTGGCCCGCCGCGCACCACGTCATCGGCAAGGACATCCTCAAGTTTCATGCCGTCTACTGGCCGGCGCTGCTGATGGCCGCGGGGCTGGCTCCCCCCGAGCGGATCTTCGTGCACTCCCACTGGACTGTCCGTGGGCAGAAGATGTCCAAAAGCCTGGGCAACGTGGTCAACCCCGCCGCCTGTGTCGGCCGGTACACCGTCGATGGGTTTCGGTACTTCCTGCTGAGGCAGGGCGTGCCCGAGCGGGACTGTGACTATTACGACGAGAAGGTCGTCAAGGTGCTGAATTCGGAGCTGGCGGACGCGCTTGGGGGGCTCCTGAATCGGTGCACGGCCCCCAGCATTAACCCCAGCAACACCTACCCTCGCTTCTCAGAGTCCTGCTTTCCGAAGGAGACAGAGGCCACGGGCAGGGCTTCTGCGGAAGACTACGAGCTCGTGGCGTCTGTGGCGTCGCTGCCTCTGCAGGTGGCTGGTTATTTCGAAGGTTTCCAGATCTACAAGGCTTTGGAATGCATCGCCCTGTGCGTGCGGCAGACCAACGGTTTCTTCCAGAGACACAGGCCCTGGAAACTCGACCAAAAAGACCCTGGCGAGCAGCTCTGGCTGGACACCGTCGTCCACGTGACGCTGGAGTGCCTGCGTGTCTACGGGACGCTCCTGCAGCCCGTGATCCCTCACGCTGCGGACAGGCTGCTTTCCAGGCTGGCTGTTGAGCCGGAGGAGAGAGGCCTCTCGAGTCTGACGTTCCTGCCCCGCTACGACGGGAAGCCGTGTCCCTTTGAGGGGCGACAGCTCGGACCCGACACCGGCGTCTTGTTCCCCAGGCTGGAGCAGTCGGGGCAGCACCAGGCGGAAGCCGAGGAGCTCTAGGCCCTGACAAACGGCCTCTGTGAATAAAAGCCTCCGGGACATCCCGGAAAGCGTCGTCGTCGTTAAAAGCACGTTCGCCCCGTCTGCGGGTGGTGGAATGGAGCGAGCTGTCGGGGTTGAAAGCCGCCTCCACAGAGAGGAACGAGCTTTATTTCCTCCTCATGGAGGAGAGGGCTTGAGCGCTGCCGAACGCTTCAGAAATCAACGCTGCCCGTCCCACGCCAGCCGTGAACCACGCCGTTCCGCGCCAGCGAAAGGCAGCGGTGTGCCGCGGGGAGAGGCCCGGGCGGCGGCTCCGCAGCGGGGCTCCTCGTCTCGGCTTCGCCCGCAGGTTCTTGGGGTGGGCAGAGGTGGTGACGCCTCGGGGACGCAGTCTGCTGGGTCCGTCGGCTGGGCTTCCTCCGTGGGCCAGAGCGGCAGCGGAGCCGGTGGCCGTGCGGCGATCCCTCCCGTGCCGCTGCTCCGCACCGGCGGCAGCGTGCAGGGAGGGGAGGGCGCAGCGGCGAGCGGGTGGGCTGCAGACCTGCAGCCGCGCCCGGAGCTGGGTGCAGGGGCTGGGTTTCGGGCCCAGACTCGGCGCGGCGAGGCTTTTGCGCCCGCTGCGTGGGTTCTTGTGGCTCTGCGTTCCCGTTCGGCGCTGCTGGAGCCCCGAGGTGGCTGTGACCGCTTGGGGCCCTCTGGCGAGTCCCTCCCGGCCCCTGTTGCGGGGCTGGGGTCTCCTCCGGAGCTGCCTGGGCTGCGGGAGCGGCACAGCCCCCTCGCAGCGCCGGGGGTCTCCGCGGAGGGGCAGGCCCCCAGCTGCTCCCTCGCGGTGCTCTGTGATGCCGTCCCTGGTGCTGGCTGTGGCTGGTGGCAGTGCCACCGCCGCCCTCGGAGCTGTGAGAGGGGCTGGAGCCCCGACTTGGCTCTGGCAGGAGCTGCTGCGTGTCCCCCTGCCCGCGCCGGTGCGGGCAGTGCCACCGGTGCTGGGGCTCAGCGGTGCAGTGACCAGCACGTGCCCAAACCCATGGGGCAGCCCCGGCACTGCCGAGAGCGTCCTTATGGCATTGCCGGCTGCAGTGACACCGAGCCGGTGCTGAGGGTCCCTGTGGCATCGCCGGCTGTGGTGACACCGAGCCGGTGCCGAGGGTCCCTGGGGCATCGCCGGCTGTGGTGACACCGAGCCGGTGCCGAGGGTCCCTGGGGCATCGCCGGCTGCGGTGACACCAAGCCGGTGCTGAGGGTCCCTGTGGCATCGCCGGCTGCGGTGACGCCGAGCCGGGGCCGAGGGTCCGTGGGGCATCACCGGCTGTGGTGACACCGAGCCGGTGCCGAGGGTCCCTGTGGTGTCACCGGCCGTGGGGCTGCCCAGCCGGTGCCGAGGGTCCCCGTGGCCTCCCTGCCCGCCCTGCTGCCCCCGCCGCGGGTGCCCCCTCCCCGCCTGCCCCGGGCCCTGCCGCCCTGTCCCCGGCCGCGCCTCTGACCCGCTCCCCGTGCCCGCGCCAGTCAGGGGGCCGTGGGGGGCTCCGGGCGGGGCCGTGTCCGGTGCGCGGGGCGGGGCCATCTTCAGTACGCGGGGCGGGGCGATGTTCGGCACGCGGGGCGGGGCTATGCCCAGTGCGCTGGGCGGGGCCGAGCCGTGCCGCAGCCGGTGCGCGAGGCGGGGCTACGCCCAGTGGGCGGGGCGGGGCCGTGCCCAGTGGGCGGGGCGGAGCTGAACCGTGCCGCAGCCGGTGCGCGGGGCGGGGCTATGCCCGGTGCGCGGGGCGGGGCCATGCCCGGTGGGCGGGGCGGGGCCGAGCCGTGCCGCAGCCGGTGCGCGGGGCGGTGCTATGCCCAGTACGCGGGGCGGGGCCATGCTCCGGTGAGGCGGCGGCGGCGGGGCGGGATGGCGGCGGGCGGCGGGCGGGCGGCGGGCCCCGACCCGGCGGTGCCGGAGCCCTACGTGCAGACCCGCATCTTCAAGATCATCGTGATCGGCGACTCCAACGTGGGCAAGACGTGCCTGACCTTCCGCTTCTGCGGCGGCGCCTTCCCCGACAAGACTGAGGCCACCATCGGCGTCGACTTCCGCGAGAAGACGGTGGAGATCGAGGGCGAGCGCATCAAGGTGGGCCCCGGCCCCACGTCCCGGTGCCCCGGCTGCCGCTCGGGGGGCTCCCGCGCTCGGGAGCAGGGACAGGGGTTGGCTTCGCGTCCCCGCGTCGCGCAGACGCCTCCCGCGCTCCGTCGCTGCCTTCTGTGCCGTTGGCCGGAGTCTGGAGGGATGGCGAAGGCTGGGGGTGAACGCCGCTGTCCCCCGCTCTCCCGACCCCCCGCGGCGTCTGCGCCGGGTCTCCGGACGGAGGGAACGGCAGCGCCGCCGGGAGCCGTGGGCAGCACCGGGCGTGGGTCTGGGGGAGCAGACGGCCGGGGGCTGGCGGCGTTGGCGGCGTTGACGCCGAAGGCTGCGGTTGGCGAGCGCCGGGAGGGAGCCGCCTCAGCGGGACTGGAGCGGGAGGGATTCACAGCGCGAAGGCCGGCGTGACAGCGGCAGGGAAGGCGCCAGCCCAGACGCGCAGAGCCCTGGCAGCGAGCAGAGCCGCGGGCCGGCAGCTGGGGAGGGCAGCGGGCAGCGGGGCTGGGCCAGCACGGTGAGGGGGATCGGCACCGAGAGCCGTCGGCGTGTGAGACCGGCTGCCGGGAGAAGCAAATCACAGAATCCCAGCATGGTCGGAGTTGGCAGGGCCCTCTGTGGGTCACCCAGCCCAACCCCCTGCCCAAGCAGGGTCACCCAGAGCAGGCTGCACAGCACCGCGGCCAGGCGGGTCTGGAATATCTCCAGAGAAGGAGACTCCACAGCCTCCCTGGGCAGCCTGGGCCAGGGCTCCGTCACCCTCAGAGGGAAGAAGTTCTTCCTCGGGTTCAGCTGGAGCTTCCTCTGCTTCAGTTTGTGCCTGTTGCCCCTTGTCCTGTCGCTGGGCACCAAATACTGCAAATTTGCTGACAGACGGGCGATCGGGAGACGAGGGACTAATCGCGATGAAATCGGAGTCGCCATCAGCGGGTAGGAACTTCAGTTGTGCTGTTAAACTGTCCGCGCGCATTCTTCTCTCGCTCCTTTGCCGTGAGGGTGCTGCTCTCCCCCGCTGCCTCCCCCAGCTCTGCCCAGCGCCGCGGGGCTGTGGTGCTGGAAGCCGTCGGGCAGGCTGGCATCGGGCCTGTCTCTCCGCCGGGAAACGCCACCAGGCTTCCCACCTCTGGGCGTTAAGGGGAGCGATGTTTGTCCATTATCGCTGGAGCATCCAGCAGGCAGGAGCGGGAGGCAGCGCGGCGGCGTGGCCTTTGCCTGGGACCACACGTCCAGGAGGGGAGCGGGAGAGGGGAGAGGTGCCCGACGCTCTGCCCGGATGGAGCGTCTGCGGAGGGACCGGCAGGGAGACGGATGAGCGGCAGCTCCTCTTCGCCCGCGTTCTTGCGCCCTGAAGGCCTCCGGGGCACGTCTCGGTGGGGTGCAGGGCGATTCGGATTAACCCGACACTTGTTTGGAAATTGCCAGTTCCAAGCTTCGAAATTTCACCTGCAAGGGCCCAGAGCACGCTCAGGGTCCTCGGCTGGCAGCACCGCGTGGGTTGGAAGAGACCCCTGGAGCCACCTGCTCCAGCCCCCGCTGAGGCAGGGCTGGTGGCCCCAGGCCACGGGCAGGTGGCTTTGGAGCATCCCTGCGGAGGGAGGCTCCGGGCCCCCCTGGGCAGTCACCGCATGGTGGAAGGTCTCTCCTGGTGCTCCGAGGGCCCCTCCTGTGTTTCAGTGTATGCCCACCGCCCCTGGTCCGGGCACTGGGCACCGCTGGGGCTCAGCTCACCCCTCCTCTTCGGAGTCTCCCTTCCGGTGTCTACACACATTGGTAGGATTCCCCCTGAGCCTCCTCTTCTCCAGGCTAAACAGTCCCAGCTCTCTCAGTGTTTCCTCGCAGGAGAGACGCTCCAGTCCCTTCATCATCTTCGTGGCCCTTCGCTGGACCCTCTCCAGCCTCTGCTCTGCTGGGGAGCCCAGAACTGGGCACAGCCCTCCAGGTGTGGCCTCACCAGCGCTGAGCAGGGGGGATGGCTCACCTCTTCGGCCTGCTGGCAATACTTTAACACAGCCCGGGATACCGTTTGCTGGCACCGCTGCTGCAAGGGCACGCTGCTGGCTCGTGTTCGACCTGGTGGGGCCCCCAAGTCCTTCTCTGCAGAGCTGCTTTCCAGCTGGGCGCTCTCCAGCGTGCGCTGGTACCTGGAGTTGTTCCTCCCCTGGGGCAGGGCTTGGCACCTCTTCTTTGTGGAACTGCGTGAGGTTCCCGCTGGCGCATCTCTCCAGGCTGCTGAGGTCCCTCGGGATGGCCGCAGGACCACCTCGCCTCCCAGCCACGCTCCCAGCACGCCTGCTGAGCGTGCAGCCTGCCCTGCCACCCAGATCGTTCATGAAGACGCTGAACAAGCCCAGCGTTGACCCCTGGGGTGCACTGTTTGTTACCAGTGCTCAGCTGGACTTTGTGTCCCTGATCGCTGCCTTCTAGGCCCAGATGTTCACCGGTTTCCAGTCCAGCTCGCTGCCTGCTCATCCAGCCCGGGAGCTGTTGGCTCCTCCGTCACTTAGGTCGGGAAGTTGTCACCAGTGCTCTCCAGGAACCTCCTGGCTTGCTCGTGCCCTGCTGTGCCGTCCTTCCAGCAGCTACTGGGGTGGCTGGAGCCCTCCGTGAGGACCAGGGCCTGCAGACGGGAGGCTGCTCCCGTCTGTCTGCAGAGAGCCTCATCCTCTTGTTCTTCCTGGTCAGGCGGCCCACAGCAGACACCCACTGCAGCGTCGCCCGCGCCAGTCTGCTCTGTATTGCTCACCCAGAAGCTCTCAGCTGGCTCCTGACCCATCCCCACGCAGAGCTCCCTGCCTTCCCACTGCTCCCACACAAAGGCTGGCTCCCCCTCCCCATCGTCTCGTGGCCCCGACTCCTCTGTGCGTGCCGCCGTGTAATTGTCAGGGTTCTCTCATGGCGTAGGAGTAGGTGGACAGAAGTCCTGACCTGGCGCAGGGATGCTTTGTGAGACGAGGCGTGCTGTGTGGGGTTCATTTCTGCGGTGGGGGTGGTGGCCAAGTGCGTCGGGACGGGGATGAGGGGCAGGGAGCTGGAGGAGGGGGTTTGCGCAGCCAGCTGAGCCGTCAGGCAGGGCCCTTTCTTGCTGAAAATTGCGCTGCCAATTCTCTTGAACAGAGAGGATCAGCCGCGGTGGCCGAGGAGCGGGATGTGCTGTGCCGAGCCTGGCGCTGCCCTGTGAATACTGGAAGTGAACGGACGCGATCTCTGTTCCCAGAGGCGCCGGGCTCGCGTGGCTGAGTTACACAAGCACGTGCACCGGCCGACACAGCCCCGGGCACCGTCAGCGTAGGCCCGAAAGCTGGTGTGGCTCACCCCTCGACGCTGGTTTGTCTCACGAGGGCCTGCCCTCCCCGCAAGGCTGGCCTTGCCCGCGCCCGGCTCCGGCCATGGCACCGCTGCCGGGCCAGCCTCCCACAGCTCCCCGCAGTGGCCAGGCGAGCCGGGGCCCTGCCGCAGCAGCCGGCCCTGCCCGGGGCGGACGCTCGGCGCTGCCGTAGCCTTCCCTTGTCTGCTTCTCTCCCCAGGTGCAGGTGTGGGACACAGCTGGCCAGGAGAGGTTTCGGAAGAGCATGGTGGAGCACTACTACCGCAACGTGCACGCCGTCGTCTTCGTGTACGACGTCACCAAGATGGCCTCCTTCACCAACCTCAAGATGTGGATCGAGGAGTGCAACGGGCACGCGGTGCCGCCCCTCGTCCCCCGGGTGCTCGTTGGGAACAAGTGTGACTTAAAGGACCTGATCCAAGTGCCATCCAGCATGGCCCTGAAGTTCGCCGATGCGCACAACATGCTTTTGTTCGAGACCTCGGCCAAGGACCCTCAGGAAAGCCAGAACGTGGACGCCATTTTCATGTGCCTGGCCTGCCGGCTGAAGGCCCAGCGCTCGCTGCTCTGCCGGGACCTGGAGGGGCGGCCGGGCCAGGCCCGCCGGCTGGAGCCGACCCACGACGCTGGTGCCAAAGCCTCCTGCCCGTGCTGAGCCGGGCCCGCTGCCCTCGCTCGCGGTCACCCCAATAAAGCCTCTGCGGCCCCACTCCGCTCCGGGTCTTGCTTTGCGCGGCTCGGCCCAGCTCGGCTACACTCGGCTCGGTTCGGCTGCACTCGGCTCGGTTCGGCTGCACTCGGCTCCGTTCGTGTCGCTTCGTCACCACTCATCTGCGTTCGGCTCGTCTCGTCTATTTCCGTCTCTGCTCGGCTTGGGCGGAGCGCGGCGCGCATGCGCGTCTCTCGGCGCATGCGCAGTGTGCGCCGCCGCCATGAAGTAAGTCTGAGAGGACGGGGAGGGAGGGGAGGCCTCGCCGGTCTGGTCCGGTCCCGGTGCTGACGGTGCCCTCGCCCTCAGCCCCCTGACGAAGGTGAAGCTGATCAACGAGCTGAACGCGCGGGAGGCGGAGCTGGGCGTGCAGGAGGCCGTGTCGTGGCACGCGGAGTACAAGGACAGCGCCTGGGTCTTCGTAGGTACGGGCCGGGGCCGGGCCGGGGCGGGGCCGGGCCGGGCCGGGCCGGGCCGGGGCCTGGGGGGGGGGGGCGTGGGGACGGGCCGGGCCGGGGGGCGGCTGGGCGGGGGGCGAGGTGGTGGGGCCGGGACCCGGGCCAGGCCGGGGGGCGGCCAGGGTCTGGGGGGGATGGTGTGACGGGCCGGGCCGGGCCACCGGTGCCCCCTTCCCTTCTCTTCTCCCCCCTCTCCCGCTCCCCAAAGGCGGGCTGCCCTACGAGCTGACGGAGGGAGATGTCATCTGCGTCTTCTCGCAGTAAGTGCCGCAGCCCCCGGCCCTGCCGCGCCCCGGCCGCCGCCTCGGGTGCTGAGCATCCGTTGCAGGTACGGGGAGGTCGTCAACATCAACCTGGTGCGGGACAAGAAGACTGGCAAGTCCAAAGGCTTTTGCTTTCTGTGCTACGAGGACCAGAGGAGCACCGTTCTCGCTGTCGACAACTTCAATGGGATCAAGGTGAGTGAGGCAGCCCGGGCCTGCCCACCACGGCTCCCGAGGTGCGGCCACGCGGCGGGCGGGAGCCCCGGCAGCGCGGGTGGTGGGCGACCCGCGGCGCCTGGGAGCGGCTCCGTGCCATCACTGACAGCCGGGCTCCGCTTGTAGATCAAAGGGAGGACCATTCGAGTGGACCACGTGGCCAACTACCGGCCCCCCAAAGACTCCGATGACTTGGATGACGTCACAAAAACCCTCCACGCGAAGGGCTGTGGAGTTAAAACGCCGCCTCACGTGTCGTCCGATTCCCTGTCGGAAGATGGTGACGTGCCCGTAAAAAAGCGGAAAGGTGAGGCGTGTTCCTGCCAGCCCTGCCGCTGGGTCTGCGCGGAGCCCTCGGCCTCGCGAGGGCCCTTGGCTCGGGGCAGCGCTGGGGCCGGGTGTGCTCTGGAGAGGAGCCACGGGCCTGACGTGCGGGCTTGGCTCTGCGATCTCCCGACGGGCGGCTGGGTGCCCGCACTCAGTCCGTGTCTGGCTTGGCCTGGAGAGGTCCCTCCCCACCCAAACCAGTCTGCGACTTTGCCAGCTACCCCTGTGAGGGCCAGCGGAGTGCGGGGAGCTGCGGGCTGGGCCGTGCTGACCCCTTCCAGGCAGCACCCGGCTGAGGTGGGCTGCGGCTCCCAGGGAGCTGGGCTGGCAGCGGAGGGACCTTCCCTCACTGGGCCGGGCTCTGCCTGCGGCCGGCGGGAACGGGCAGCAGCGGTCTGGGGCCGCGTTCCACGTCTGGGGAAGAATTTCTGGCAGTTTTTTGTTTCGAGCTCCGCTGCAGCTGAGCCCCCGCGCTGTCGGGGTTTGAGACCCGACCCTGAAGGAGCGAGGGGCTCAGCGCCGTGCTGCGAGGGGGACGGGGGACGGATGGCACCTGGGGCAGGGGGCACGTCAGTCAGGCTGGAGTCCCACTGCAGGAGGGTTGGAGGGAAGGAAACAGGCAGCAGAACTGAGGGTGGGGACGGGGTGTTGCTCCAGAGCGCCGAGGAGACACACCAAAATGAGAGGGAGAGGGAAGAGCAGCGTTGGGTCTGGAGAATGTCGGCGGGGCGGATCGCGGTGTCGTTACTGCGCGGATGTCGGTGGGGAAGGGGAGCGAAAGGGAGGTGCTCGCTGTCCCGGCTGGGACCAACGCGGCGGGGCCAGTGTCGAAGGGGGGAGTGGGATGGCTGGAGCTGGAGGAGCAAAGCTGGGGTTGGGAGCAGGGGCTCTGCCAGGGGGAGGCAGGCTGGGGAGCTGGGGACCAGGGCAGAACTTGGCGTGGGAGGGGAGGGGGAGAGCTGCCCGGCAGAGCGCGGGGGGCTGAGGCAGCGCTTGCTGCCCGCCCTGACGGCTGCCCCTCGTGCTTCAGAGGAGAAGAGCCGGCGGGAGCGGCAGAAGCAGAACTGCCAGGCCGCGGAGAGGACGGCGTCCGCCGCGGAGACGCACTCCGGGGTCCGCATCAAGAAGGAGAAGGAGGACCCCGGCTACGAGCGCTACGCCGGCGGGAGCCAGCCGCCCGGTGAGGGCTCGGCGAGGAGGCCACAGCGCGACGAGGAGCAGCGGAGGCCCCGGCGGCCGGCGGAGCGCAGCGGGGAGCAGCGCAGCGGGGAGCCGAGCCGCCAGGAGCCGAGGGCACGGAGTGATCTGTGGGACAAGAGGGAGAGGAGCGAGGAGGCCGGGAGGAAGGGTGATGGGCACGGCAGGGCGGCAGGCAGAGCCCGGGAGCGCAGCACTGCGGACCCCCAGGCCCGGCCCGGCGAGCGGGGCTCGGCGAGAGCCTCCAGCCGCTGCTGAGCCCTGGGGGGGCCGGGGGGGCCCCGACCCTGCTCCGCGCCTCCCTGTGCCCCTCGGGACGGACCCCTCGCCCTGATGCCCTGTGCTGCAGAGTGGGATGAGACCACCCGGTGTCCCAGGGAGCGGCAGGGCCCTGTCCCCCCAGACTGCCGGGCCTGGGGGGGGGGGGGGGGTGTCTCCCCTCTTGCACGGCAGCGGGAGAGCGGTGGGGTCTTGGGGGGGCCCCCCACACCGGCTCGGGGTCCTGGGGGGAGGGGGAGGGGGCGGCTGGGTGGGATCTGGCTTGTTTTTGGGTTTATTTTTAATAAAATGTTCCCTGTTGAGCAGGAGCCCGTCCCGGGAGCTCTGTCCCCGGCCCCGGGAGCGGGCCTGCGGCCAGCGGCCCGGACGGCGGGGGGGAAGCGGGGGGGAGAACGGATCCCGCCGGCCTCCACGGGGGGGGGGGGGGGTTGGTCTCCTGGGGGGTGTGTGGGGGGCTGGGTCGCCCTGGAGGGAGGGTTGGTAGCCCCGAGGGGGGGGGTTTGCCGCCCCCGAGGGCTGAGCCGAGGGTGGGGGGTGTGGATGCTCGCGCCCCGCCCCGCCCTGCCGCGCGCTTCCGGTTGGGCACGGGCGCGCAGCGCGGAGGGAGGCCCCGGGCTCGGTTCGGCGCCGGCCTCGCCCCGCCATGCCATGTCCGCGCTGAACTGGAAACCCTTCGTCTACGGCGGGCTCGCCTCCATGGTGGCCGAGTTCGGTGAGGCGGGGAGGGCCGGGGGGCGGCGGGGGGCCGGGGTTCGGCGGGGGGCCGGGGTTCGGCGGGGGGCCGGGCGCTGAGGGCCGCTCCCCCCCCCCAGGCACCTTCCCCGTGGACCTGACCAAGACGCGGCTGCAGGTGCAGGGCCAGGGCGGCGGCGCGCGGAGCCGCGAGCCCCGCTACCGCGGGATGTTCCACGCGCTCTTCCGCATCTGCCGCGAGGAGGGCGGCCGCGCGCTGTACTCGGGGTAAGGAGCGCGGGGACACCCGGGACCCCCTCCGGGACCCCCCCCGGGACCCCCCTGCGGGCTCCGGGTGTGGGGGGGGGGGCGTGGGGCTGCCGCACTGCGGGGGGGGCGGGGGGTGATGATGTACGGGGTGCGTGATGGTGTCCGGGGGGGTGATGGTGCGGGGGGGCTGTGATGCACAGGGAGTCTGCGACGTGTAAGAGCGGTGAGGAGGAGCTCCTGGAGAGAGCCCAGCACAGGGCTGCGAGGATGAGGAGGGGCCTGGAGCATCTCTCCTACGAGGAGAGGCTGAGGGAGCTGGGCTTGTTCAGCCTGGAGAAGAGAAGGCTGCGAGGGGACCTTAGAAATGCCTCGAAATATCTGCAGGGTGGGGGTCAGGAGGACGGGGCCAGACTCTTTCCAGTGGTGCCCAGCGACAGGACAAGGGGCAACGGGCACAAACTGAAGCAGAGGAAGCTCCAGCTGAAGATGAGGAAGAACTTCTTCCCTCTGAGGGTGACGGAGCCCTGGCCCAGGCTGCCCAGGGAGGCTGTGGAGTCTCCTTCTCTGGAGATATTCCAGCCCCGCCTGGCCGCGGTGCTGTGCAGCCTGCTGTGGGTGACCCTGCTTGGGCAGGGGGTTGGGCTGGGTGACCCCAGAGGTCCCTGCCGGGCTGGGGTTGGGTGAAGGAACCCCACAGAGAACACGCAGAAGCCGTGGGCTGGCTGTCAGAGGCCAGAGGGCAGAACGCACCCCAGGCCGTGTAACTGGCGCGTCCCGAGGAGGTGCAGCTAAACCAGCAGCCACCAGCTGAAACCAGGATAAGGAGCTTGAGAAACCCACAGGCTACTCAGTGAGCTGACCCAGGCTGCAGGCATCATGACCATGCAAATATGATCATTAGGCCCAGGACATAGTATAAATATGTATAAACATTCCGGGAAGTGTAGTGCATGTGTGTGTAACAGGGTGACACAAGCTCGGAGCGATAAAGCAGCACCTCTGCGCTGGCGTCACAGAATCGCAGAATCCCAACATGGCAGGGGTTGGCAGGGCCCTCCGGGGATCCCCCAGCCCAACCCCCTGCCCAAGCAGGGTCACCCAGAGCAGGCTGCACAGCACCGCGTCCAGGCAGGTCTGGAATATCTCCAGAGAAGGAGACTCCACAGCCTCCCTGGGCAGCCTGGGCCAGGGCTCCGTCACCCTCAGAGGGAAGAAGTTCTTCCCCGTGTTCAGCTGGAGCTTCCTCTGCTTCAGTTTGTGCCCGTTGCCCCTTGTCCTGTCGCTGGGCACCACTGGAAAGGGTCTGGCCCCGTCCTCCTGACCCCCACCCTGCAGATATTTAGAGGCATTTCGAAGGTCCCCTCTCAGCCTTCTCTTCTGGCGTCGAGAGCTTCCTGCCTGGTGTCGGTGGTGGGGAGCTTCCGCGCAGGGCCGCTCCTCGGGAGGGTCTGCTGGCCGGGCTCTGCCCCGGGGGGAGCGGCTGCGCGGGGCCGGCCGGGGGACCCCGCGCCGGGGGCTCAGCGGTCTCCTCTGCTCCCCGCGCAGGATCGCCCCGGCGTTGCTGCGGCAGGCGTCCTACGGCACCATAAAGATCGGCATTTACCAGAGCCTGAAGCGGCTGTTCGTGGATCGCCTGGAAGGTCAGCGGCAGCGAGCGGGTGGCCGCGGGCGCCGCGGCGTGAGGTCCGGCGCTGGCTGCACTGCATTCCTTCCTCTCCGTGCTCCCCGGCTGTAGATTCCCACCGAGGCGGACAGAGTTCCGGCGGGTTTGTTTGTGCAGTGCTGGCGAGAATGGGTTCTGACGCAGGCGTGAATCCCGCCGCGCGTGGCACTGCCCGCGGCCCCGAGCCCGACGCCTGCCCGGTCCCCAGCCTTTGCCTCCGTTCTGTGGCGTTGGAGCCAAATAAAAAAGGTGCCGCTGACGCAGGCGCAGCTCTCCTTGCTGGTTGGGCTCAGGGAGGACATCGCGTCCCGTCTGCACATCAGGTGTTGCGCGGGCTGCCGGCTCCCGCAGCGAGTCCCTCCTGCCTTCCAGCTGCAGGCTGAGTCCCTGTGCCGAGCGTGGCACAGCCGGGTAGCAACTGCCCCGTGCGGCCCCGCAGCCTCAGCTCCGACCGCCGGGACGGGACGCTGGAACGCTCCCGGCCTCTGCGGTCCTGCCCGGAGAGCGGAGCGGCAGGGCTCCGCTGCGTCGCCGCGGAGGGAGCCCCGAGTCCCGCCGGCGCGGTGTCAAACCCCGCCGTGACACGGGGGAATACCGTGACACCGTTCCGCGCCGGGAGAGCGGGATGGCCGGGAAGCGCAGCGTGGCAGGGTCCCCCCGGAGCTCCCCTCGCCGCGCGTGGTCGGCGTGCCGGGCCACGCGTCCCCTCTCCTGCTGCCGTGGCATTTCCCAGTGCGGTGCCGCTGTCTGAACGTTTGTCTCCCCGCAGGCCTGGGCAGCCCGTGGCCTGGTCTCCTCTGGGAAGCGCTGCGGTCAGTACCAGCGAGGGGCTCGGCCTTTCCCCAGCGTAACCGTCCCCCTGATGCCGGGCCTGGGAGCCTTGGATCCTTCCGCCCGCTCCCCAGAGCTGATCGCCTCTGACTGTCGCTGCCGGGGTCGGCTGCTCTCGGTGCTCCCCGGGTGGCTGCGTGCTCCGAGGGCGGCCCGCTGGGGCTCCAGATCAAAGCAAATCGGTGTCAGGGTGCCGTGCGGAGCGCCGGGTTGTCCCTCTCTGTCCTCCTCTTCTTGGCTTGTCTCCATCGTGAGATGGCGATCCCATTCTGTGATTCTGTGAAACGCGTCACTGGGCACTCAAATCTCGGATAATTGTTCAAAACTGCCGTGTATCCCAGCCTTTTCCTTGTCTGATCTGCTCGGCTCCTCGGTGGGGCCCGCTTCTCGCCGGGAGCGTGCTGCCGAGCGTTCCGGGCGTGGGGACGGAGCTGCGGTGGGCTGGCGGGGGCTGGCCAGCCGCTGCTCCCCCAGCCTCGCCGCCGGGTCTGCCGGCTGGGCTGCTCCGCTGCTCCACGAGCTGCTTGCTTGCTCCCTGCGACCTGCGCGCCTGCTCCGGGGATCGTCGGGACCTGACTCTCTTTTCTCGACGGCAGATGAAACGTTGCTGATCAATGTGCTCTGCGGAGTGGTGTCGGGGGTGATCTCCTCGGCCATCGCCAACCCCACAGACGTGCTGAAGGTAAGAGGCAGCTCCGGCCGGCTGCGGTTGGCACGCCGAGCCGCCGCTCCCCAGAGAGGACGCGTCTCTCCCTGGCTGCAGCCCTGCTGAGCCGGGGTTGTTACGAACAGGAACCAGAGCCCAGAGCAATGAGCAGATTTTTAAAAATGCAGCTCATAAAGGTGGTGAGATCTGGTACGGCGTGGGGCGGGGGCTGCGTTGCCCCGGCTGGGGTGGCAGCTGGCCGTTCCTCGGACCGTCTCGGCCCCTTTCCCTCTGGTCACTGCGCCGTGCTTCGCCGCTGCCCAGTCCTGCCTGTTACGTGGAGCAACTGGGGCCCAATGGGTTCTGCCTGGTCCCCTCTGCTCCCCGCTGCGGGGTTGCCGGGGTGGACGTGGCTCTGCTCTGAGCAGAGGGAGCCCGCAGCACTTTCCCACGTGTCTCCCCGTGCAGATCAGCCTTCTCAGACGGCTTTCGGAGCGGGAGCCTTGCCTGTCACTCCGAGTTCTGCCCTCTGCTTCCCCCCGTTGCTGCCCCTGCCCCTCGCCCACCGTCGGTCGCGGCGTGGTTTGCGGGGAGGGGGCTCGTGGACGGCGCCGTCGCTCTGCTCCGCGTTGCTCTCCGTCCTCTCTGCCCTCCCGGGTGCGCGGTCTCGTCCCGCTGACTCTCGCCTTCCTTTCAGATTCGAATGCAGGCTCAAGGCAGCTTGTTCCAGGGCGGCATGATCGGCAGCTTCATCGACATCTACCAGCAGGAGGGCACCCGAGGCCTCTGGAGGGTGAGCGCCAGCCGCTGGAACCCCCCGCCGGCGGCACAACTGACGGCGTCCTCGGCTCCTTCGCTACGCCCAGGCGCAGCTCCTGGAGAACTGCGAACCCAGGGCAGCGGCAACGCTCTGCGTCTGGCTGCCGGACAGACAGCAGCGTGCCGGCGGCCGAGACGGGGCCGGTGCTGTGGCAGCAGCAGCGCGGGGCCGGGCAGACCTGGTTGCCACAGGGCTGAAGCTGCTGTGCGTGAAGTCTGAGGTGCAGGGGTGTCCCTGGGGTGGCCCCGCGCTGGGGGCCGGGCCCTCTCCTCGCTCTGCCTTGGGTGTGGTGGGGTCGGTCGGAGGTGGCCCTGCACGCCGTGACCAGGGCGACTGACCCCTCTGAGCGTGAGTGGCCGAGCACTTCCTCATGTGGAGGAGGAGGAGGAGGAGGAGGAGGAGAAGTTCTTCCAAGTAACCTGAGAGACACTGATGATAATGCAGGAGCTTCCTGAAGTTGCAGAGGGACAGATTTGCCCTCTGTCCCCGCCTGCGCAGCCATAGACCCCTGGACGCTTGCCCTCTGAGCAAGCAGAGTCGGGCAGAGCGGTGGCTTCTGGGGAAGCTCCTGGGCTTGAAGGCAGAGGGGAGCTACCGGTGCTCAAGCCTTGCCGTTCGCGTTTTAGCAGCGGTTCTCCGGCTTCTGTCAGAGAACCTCGCGTTGCCCTTCCCTCGCAGGGCTTCCACGCGCCCCGTTACCCAGCAGCCCGCCGAGCCGCGAGGTCAGGCGTGGGAGCTGCGGGATCCCAGTGCTTGCTTCCAGGCAGCAGCCCCGTTCTTCCCTCTTAGGGTCGCTGAAGTCTGTTACCGAAGGGTGGCTGTTGCCGTGTCCTGCCTGGGAAGGGGAGGAGGAGTCAACCAACCGCCAGTGTTGACCCAGTGTTTATTTTGAGACGGTTTCTGCTCTCTAGACAAAGCCACAGATGAGGGGAGGGAGGACTAGAAAAGAAGGGAGACCCTCTGTGCTGCTGGGGTGAGCTGCAGGCAGGACGCGGTGCAGAGATGGGTCGGTCTCACGGTGGATTCCAGGGATCGAGCTGGTCTGGCTGCTCTCTGGTCGGGGACAACCACTGTCTGCTCCCTCCAGCCTTCCCTCGCGTTGAGGCAAAGACCCGTGCTCACCAGTCTCACCAGTTCCAGCATTCATCTGGTGGGGCTGTGCCGGGGCTGGGAACTGGGCAGGAACCGGGAGGAGGCTGCTGGGTGCTGCCTCAGCCCAGCGGGAGCTGCGAACCTGGAAGGTCCTTGGACTCGTCACCGTTGCTCTGGTGGTGCGTGGTGAGGGCTCTGCCTGTCCTGTCCTGGGGGGCTGGCTCGGCGTTCGCCCATGCCGAAGGGTCGCTGCCGGCCCCACGACCCGGGAGCTCTCTCGTGATGCCGTGGGTCTGCCCCGAGGACGTGTGCGGTGTTCGGGTTCCTGTGGAGCGGCCCCGCTGCGCATTGCTGCCGTGTCCGTGTTGGGCAAGGCAAGAAGAATTTGCACACTTTTATCTGGTTCCTGGTGCGGGGTTTGCCGGGCTGTTCCCGGGCAGAAGGCAGCTGGTTCCTCTCCCCTGAGCTTGGAGAAAGGGAGATGATTCACAGAATCGCAGAATCCCAGCATGGTCAGGGCTGGCAGGGCCCTCTGTGGGTCACCCAGCCCAACCCCCTGCCCAAGCAGGGTCACCCAGAGCAGGGGGCACAGCACCGCGGCCAGGCGGGTCTGGAATATCTCCAGAGAAGAAGACTCCACAGCCCCTCTGGGCAGCCTGGGCCAGGGCTCTGTCACCCTCAGAGGGAAGAAGTTCTTCCTCGGGTTCAGCTGGAGCTTCCTCTGCTTCAGTTTGTGCCCGTTGCCCCTTGTCCTGTCGCTGGGCACCCCCGGAAAGAGTCTGGCCCCGTCCTCCTGACCCCCACCCTGCAGATATTTAGAGGCATTTCTAAGGTCCCCTCTCAGCCTTCTCTTCTCCAGGCTGAACAAGCCCAGCTCCCTCAGCCTCTCCTCGTAGGAGAGATGCTCCAGTCCCCTCACCATCCTCGTAGCCCTCCACTGGACTCTCTCCAGTAGCTCCTCATCTTTCTTGAAGTGGGGAGCCCAGCACTGGTCACAGCACTGCAGATGGGGCCTCCCCAGGGCAGAGCAGAGGGGGAGGAGAAGCTCCCTCGCCCTGTTGTTCCCGTAATTGTCTTGCCGGTTCCCAGATCACCGTCCTGCCGGCAGCAGCTCTTCCAACACATAAAACCTCCGGAGTTAAAAGCCTCGCCGACGCAGACGCTCTCTGCTGGCGTGTGGCAGGGAGGAGCTGGAGCCCCAGCTCCTTGAGCAGCTGCTGCTCTTGGGGTGCGGAGGGCATCTGACAGGGGTGGGTGCTGCTCCGTGGGGAGGGTGAGCGGGCGATCGCCCGGTGCCGGTGGCTGGGAGGGGAGAAGCGATGTGCAGTTCCTCTCGCTGGAGTAACGCTGCCAGGGTGGAGGAATCCCTCTTTACTTTGGAGTAAAGCTGGGAGATGGTGAGCTGGTCTGCCTGGAGAGCTGCGGCTGCGAGGTGGGCGAGGAGGAGCCGGGGGAGATGTGACATGAGCCGCCGTCCCCACGCAGCCGCTGGCGCTCGTGACCGGCGTCTGTGCTCTGCAGGGTGTCGTCCCGACGGCCCAGAGAGCTGCCATCGTGGTCGGGGTGGAACTGCCGGTCTACGACATCACCAAGAAGCACTTAATTCTGTCCGGCCTGATGGGTGACACCATCTTCGCCCACTTCGTGTGAGTATTTGCCGCAGCTGCCGCACTCTCCCGGCTCGGCAGGGCTGCGCGGAGCGGAGGAGCGAGGTGGGATTTGGGGCGAGACCCGCTTGAAGCCTTTGTTGACGTGACATGGCAGCGTGATTTCTGCTGGCCGATGCCCAGGAGTGTCGCTCGGTGTCGGCGCCCTGGCAGGAGCAAGGCCGGCGTTCCAGGCGTGGGACTGCCTGTGGCAGCCGGCCGAGAGCTGCTCCAGCCCTGGGTCCTCGTCCCTACCGACCCCGTCACCTTGCAGCCGTCGCTGTGAGAGCTGGGCGAGGCGAACAGAGCCTTGCAAAGCTGGCAGGACCCTGAAGTCAGCCTGCTCTGAGCAGCGGGTGGGTTAGAGACCTCCCAGAGTCTTTCTTCACCTACATTTTCCTGTTCTTCTGGCAGACACTTTAGCTGGAGATGCTGCAGTGCTTCTGTTGGGTTTGCCTGCTGTGGGCTGAAGGCGACCAGCACTAGACCATACGCGGAGGGAGGAGACTGGCAGCTGCATGCTCCCTCTTGCTGCCCTTGGTCTTCCTCCCTCCTTCCCCGCCCCGAAGAAATGTTTGCTCTGGGGAGAAGGATGTGCACTTCCAAGAGGCTGCTTTCAGGTCTGTGTCACCTTGACAGCACCCGGAGACGCTTGCTGGGCTGCGGGTTGCCCTGTGGAGACCCCGCCGGGGGCTCTGGCGAGGCTCTGGAGTAGCCGAAGCCGAGTGCTGCCCTTCCCCGAGCTCCCGGGGCTCCCGAGGTGGCCTGGTTCCCCCTCTGCCTGGCTCCTGGGCGGGAGCAGGTAGTGCTGCCAGCGTGGATTGCTAAAAGCCTTCCGTAAAATCCAGTGAAAGATGCTCTCCTGTGCTTGTGTGGAGGGACGGCCGCGCTCAGAGCTGCTCCTCTCTCCCCTCTCGCTGTGTGTAGTTCCAGTTTCACCTGCGGGCTGGCTGGGGCCGTCGCCTCCAACCCGGTGGACGTGGTGCGGACGCGGATGATGAACCAGCGGGCGATCGTGGGCAGCACGGAGCTCTATAAGGGCACGCTGGATGGCCTGGTGAAGGTAAGGAGGTGAGGGGGGCGGGGGGCCGGCCGGATTCCAGCGCCGCACGCCGCGGGTGGGAGCGGGGAGATGCTGCACCGGCAGAGCGCGCGTGTTGGCGCGTGTTTGGGACACAGCAGAGGAGGGCCTGGGGTCGCTTTCCTGCGGTCGCCGTCAGCTTGAGCAGCTCCCCGCCTCGCGGGGCAAAGCTTTTTGGGGTTTGGTTGGGTTCGTAGGCTGTCAGGGACACTGCACGCAGCGCGGGCGCGTCTGTGCCGGCCTGCCTGCGTGCTGCAGCAGCGTGGAGGTCTGTTAGGGCACACGTGGCGTTAGGAGGATGGGCAGAGCGCGGACCCGGTGTGTCTCATGACCGATCTGTCTCTTCTCTCCTCCCAGACATGGAAGAGCGAGGGTTTCTTCGCGCTCTATAAAGGTTTCTGGCCCAACTGGCTCCGGCTGGGTCCCTGGAACATCATCGTATCCTTCAGCGAGCTGCGGGGAGGTCGTGGGTACGGACAGGCGGGGGAGGAGTGAGCTGTGGAGGAAAGCGCGGAGCAGACGCTGTGGTGGGGCTCCTCTCTGTCTGCCCTGTGGCAGCCCAGAGCCCACAGAATCCCAGCATGGCGGGGGTTGGCAGGGACCTCTGTGGGTCACCCAGCCCAGCCCCCTGCCGAAGCAGGGTCACCCAGAGCAGGCTGCACAGCACCGCGTCCCGGCGGGTCTGGAATATCTCCAGAGAAGGAGACTCCACAGCCTCCCTGGGCAGCCTGGGCCAGGGCTCCATCACCCTCAGAGGGAAGAAGTTCTTCCTCGTGTTCAGCTGGAGCTTCCTCTGCTTCAGTTTGTGCCCGTTGCCCCTTGTCCTGTCGCTGGGCACCACTGGAAAGAGCCTGGCCCCATCCTCCTGACCCCCACCCTGCAGATATTTAGAGGCATTTCTAAGGTCCCCTCTCAGCCTTCTCTTCTCCAGGCTGAACAAGCCCAGCTCCCTCAGCCTCTCCTTGTAGGAGAGATGCTCCAGTCCCCTCACCATCCTCGTAGCCCTCCGCTGGACTCTCTCCAGTAGCTCCTCCTCTTTCTTGAACTGGGGCCCAGAGCTGGACAGAGTACTCCAGATGGGGCCTCACCAGGGCAGAGTAGAGGCCCCTGTCCTGCTTGGACAGACGCGAGCTGTGAGGTGGCTGCTGCTGGTTCAGGGGCCAAGCACTGCCGCCGCTGCGACTGCTGCTTCCGACAGCTCTGCGGGCGGCCAGCGCAGGCACCGCAGCGCGGCAGCACGGCTGCTCTCCGGGAGAGCGAGGGCTCTCGGGTGCTTGGCTGGAGGCTTTCCCGCTGGCCCGCGCTCCGGAGGTGCTGCGGATCCTGGGTCGGCTCCTGTTGGGGGAGGGAAGCCTGGGGAGCGTTCTGCTGCTCCCAGACGGGTGCTGACCTGCTCTGCGGCACCAGCGTTGCTGCGCTGGATCCTTCTTGCGCTCTGTGATAGTGGGCATCGCTTGTTTTACAGACCTTCCAGCCTGGGGTTAGAGCCACCTCCCTTTCTCAGTGGTCTCGGCGAGCCGGGGCTGGTTTGCTGCCGGGTCGGTCTCTGCCCTCTCCTGGTACCTCTTGTCCCGCAGCTCAGGCTTCCCCGTGTGGGTCGGTCGATGCTGCCCGGCAGAGCGGCTTCCCCGCGCCGCTCTTCAGCTGGACGGTGCCGATGCTCTCCCTGCCTCGCCTTGCCAGGCACGGCCGGGTTGATTTGAAGATCCGGTAGGAAAAACCTAACAGTACAATGTACACTGCTCAGCAGGGATTCTTTATCGCGGCGCCGGGCACACGGGGGATTTCTCCTCCAAACGTGCGCGCCAGACACCCTGTTGCTTCAGGTTAAATACAATCACACATGTAAATATTCATTATATTTCTAGGAACTAATTAGCATATGTAAATATTTTTCACGCATGTCTGTTAGCATCTTTGAGTGGTCTTCGGGGGTCCCAAGATGAAGGCCCATCCTCTTCATCATGCTGTTCACTGATTGACATTTGTTTCTGCGCAGACTCAGTTCTAGGATCACGTATACCGTGTCCTTCAGGTCACTTGGCTCCGCTCTTGTTGGTCTCTGGGTGCCTCCTTATCTCTGGAGCTTGGCGCATTTGCCCTCCCAAGGCCGGGCTGTCTGGAGTAGAATTATTGAGGAGTCTCTTTTATCCCACAGTTATCCCAATTATTTGCTGGGAACCAAGACCACTTTTGTTTCACTTCATTATTTTGTCTAACGACTGTGATAGCGTGTGCTCATGTCCTTCCACTACATTCCTTAATGAGAAAACAGGGATTAGTGTAACAGTTACATCGTTAGATCACTATGCACACAGAAATACAAGTTACAGTACTAAAGACTACTAAAAACTAGAAAATATTAAGCCTTTTTGTTATAGTTTCACATTTCTTACAATCCCCTCTATCAGGGTGTGTTTGGCCCCGTTCCTTGACCTTCCCTCCAGTTTTTCATCACGTACGAGCAGCTGAAGCGACTCCCGTTCTGACGGCTGGCTGCGCTCCGCCGGAGTCATCTTCACCGCCTGCGGCAGGGAGCCTTGCTGCAGCCTTCCTCCTCATCTCACCACCCCCGTGGTTTTCTGTTTGGTACCTGTGGGTCTGGGCTCTCCCCCTCCCCTAACGCACGGTCCCTGGGGCAGGAGCTGGCCGGGGGGAGCTGGGGGGCTGGGGGCGGGCGCCGCACGGGTGCTTCCCACCGAGGCGAGCGTGTCACCGGTGTGCGAGCGCCTGGGCCTGCAGCGCTGTATTCTGTGAAGATCCGTGCGTTCCGGCGGGCGGCTGGCGCGGCGGCCGTTTGCGGCCGGCGGGGCGAGGCGGGGGCTGGGGGGGGCTGCTGGCGTGGTTTCTTGCAGAACTGTAACCTCATTAAATTATTTATTGACGGGACGGCTGGAGTTGGTGTTTGTGCGGATTTGCTGCAGCTGTGTTCCGGAGCTGGCGGTGTGTCCGCCCTTGGAGAGAGCAGAAGATATTTTTTCAGCAGATATTCTGATATTTTTCAGCAGATATTCAGAAGATATTTTTTCAGATGTGTCTGTCTTCCCCCTATATATCCATATAGAAAAGCAGTCTTCAGGATTCATTACAACAGAAATCTCTCTCCAGCAGTTTAATTGCTAGCGTCAGAAGATGATGGTGTTGCACTCTTGGCTCAGTTTTGCAGAACCTCACTCTCTTACTGCCTTTATCAGTTTTGCTTGTAGAACTTTTAAAGCAAGGTCACGGGATTTAAAGCTGAGCTCAGACGTCCCGCTGCTTTAAAGTGGTGGCTCTAACACTGCTAGTGCTGGGCAGAACGTGGGGCGAGGTGTTCTGGTCACCCCCTTCTGTTTTTGCTTCTTTAGATGTGTGTGGCCACGAAAGCAAGCAGCTCTTCTGCTCCCGCTCGCTTTCCCCTGTGCGGGATGGCGTCAGTCTGGGTGCGGGGCCCTTGGGATGCGCGGCAGCGGTTCCTGCCGGGGAGCGGAGGTTCCCTCTCTGCCGGTCACGCGAGGGACGCTCAGCCCAGTCCGGCCCGGAGAAGTGAGAGGGAATTGCTCGCTGCGGCTCTGCGGCGGCAGAGCTGCCTGGCGCCCGCTGCGTGCCCAGGGAAGGTGATGCCGGGTGGCTCTCGGGCTTGCGTCGTGCCTTGAACAGCGGTGCGGCTGTGGGGCCGCGGCCCGGCGTGCTGGGAGGATCGTTCCAGGGTGAAACGGCACTTACACGCAACCAGGAACAGGGAACGGTGGGCTGAGAGCGGGCTCACGCGCCTTGCCTGGCTTTGCTCTTCAAGGGGGTTTCTGAGGATTACAAAGTCAATAAACACTTGCGTGGTGGGGGAGCACGAGCCTGACAGCCGTGTTCTAACCGCAGTGCGTTACATGCTGCTGGGTTTCTTCAGCGTTGCTGTGAGCTTCGTTCCGGAGCCAGTTCTGCGCAGCTCGGGGGATGCTGTGCTGCTGTGCAGTGTTGGACCGGTCTGATGTGGGGAACTGACAATTAGTTCGATTTTGCTATAGCTTTAGTTTAATTTTGTTATATAATTTTGCATCTATGTTAAAGTAAGAGTTAAACACTGTTATTCAGTTTAGTTCTGCTCTTTGTAATCTTGCTACCAAGGACTGTTGTGGCTCAAATGTATCCAACAAGGACTGCTTGCAGGACAGATGAAGAGAAACAAGGACTGATAACCAGAACTTTGCTGTCTCTAAGAAGCAACTCTCTAGCTGAAACTGCTTCTATGGTTTGGGACTTGGCCAACACAGACAACTCAGGAATTTTTGAGCCAAAGGTGAAAGCACACAGCGAGGAAGACTACGAGCCTTCATCCAGAAGACCCCCACAGAGGACCACCAGATGACACTGCGCAAGTGCTAAAGGGGAGTGGAGTATGAGAATGAATTCCTAGAAATAATTACAATAGTCTAGCCTACTTAGATAAGCTTTGTAATAAATAGGGGCACGCTTCGTGACTCGGTGTGCAAGCTAGGAGGAGCGATCCCCCTTGCACCCGGTGCCACAATAAACAGACCCGCTTTATAACTCTCGGAGTTGTGAAGTTTGATTCCGCACATCAGTTTGGCGACCCAGATGGGACCCTCTCCGTCCGGCTGCGGGATCTGCTGAGGACGGGACTCCTCCGGGCGCCCCCGAGATTTCTCGGGAGGACTCCCCTACTCACCCAGGTCACTGCAGCGACAGACAAGGACCATCACCAGCGGACCAGGTGTGTTTATACTGTAAGGGGATACCTGTAAGTCGTGAGGAGACGTCCCACACGAGGTAAAAAGCATTGGTACTCGCCCCTGGGTTGGGGGTTTGAGGTCCCCATAATTTGGTGGTGGGGGTTTGAGGTCCCCGTAAGGTGGTGGGGTAAGGCTTGTAAGTCTTGTACCCCGACTAATGGTAACTTGGGTTCTGCTGACTGCAGTAGCAGGAGTTATATTTGGTATTGCCGTGGTTATTGTTATATGCTGTAAAAATTCGGTACTGTGTGTTGTGTGAAGGATCATACCATCTAACACTATTATAACACCTAACAATAAGGCCTTGATAATAACACCTAACAATAAAGCCATGCACGTCAGGTCCTCGGACACCGCTTTGGTGTTGGCGGCCGCTGCCTGCCCGCGCTCTCCGGGCTGCCGCCAGGAGCTGCTCAGCCGCGCTGGGAGCGCGTCCCCGTTTGCATTTCTCAGCTGCGAGGTGTTGGCGAGAGGCTCTGCTTTCCCCTCTTCTTCCTCCCGCTGCTCAGCAGCCCTGGGCAGCTTTGCGATGTTCCTTCCGCCTGCCTGAGCGGTCCCGGTCCCTGGAGACGTCCCTTCCCGGAGCTGTGATTGCAAATGGTGCCACGTCTCGCTCGGCCTGGCTGCCGGTGAGTGCGCGGCGGTGGCGGTCTCTGCGGAGGTGACGGCGAGGTGCCGGCTGCCGGGAGCAGCCCTCGGCCCCGTGCCCGCTGCTGCTGCAGGGGTCGTAGAGCCCCGCGTCCCGACAGCGTCCTGCCTTCGCAGCCGGGGAAAGCTGAGCCGCGTCGGGTTTCTCAGCTGGCAGAGGATGAGTGCTTCGCTAGGTGTTTTAAAAATAGAAGTCTCAGCCCGCAGGCGGCATCGTGAGGGTTGTGCGAGGGGGTAGCGCTGCTGGAGAGCTGGCGTTTTCTGGGGAGGGCCATCGCCTCGCGACGCCCTTCCTAGAAGCGCTCCCCAAACTTCTCTCTGTCTTGTGTGCTCACGCGTCTGTGCTTCTCTTCCCAACCTTGTCCGTGCCGAGAACCGCGTGAGCGTGTCGGCGCAGCTCCGGCCACAGCCCTGGGAGGCCACCGTACCTGAGCTCGGGCAGCAGCGGCGAGGGCCGTGCTCGTGCCCCGAAGCCATCAACGTCTCGCTGCCTTCAGTGGCTGAAGAACGGCTGCAAGCACTGCGAAGACGGCGCAGGCGTGAGCGTTAGAGTCTGCAGTGTGTCGGGGACCCATCTACCCCCTCAAAGCGGGGCGCTGAAGGGACCTTCCCCCTGCAGCCCGGAAAGGTGCGGGCGGCTGGACCCTGGCACGGGGGTGGTGTTCCAGGCACCCCAGAAAACAGAGCCCTGCCCAAGTGTGGAAAGTAAAAATCTGCGTAGTCCTTGATAGATTAAACATAAAACCAGCAGCAAACCGGGTCAAAACTGAAAGAGGGAGCACAGGGCATCCGCTTCCCAAGGTAGAGCCCCAGGTCTGGGGGGATGCCCTCTTCCCGACGCAAGGGAGAAGCCTCCCAGGGAGCCCTTGGGGCTGGCAGGCCATCGGGGAATGAAATCTGCTCAGAAAGGCAAAGGCTGCAGGAGACAAAGCCGGAGGCTGCCTGGTTTTACTCGGAAGAGCTTGGGGGCTTCTTCTGTTGGAGACTTCTGACGGGGAGGGTTGGGGACAGGTCCCACGCCGAAGCGTGGCAGAGAGGTGGTGGGACAGGGTGCGCGATGGGCAGGGGCTAGGCCTGCGCCCCGAGTTGTTGGGGGACCTGAGGATGAAAAGGCCAAAGCTCTTGCTTGTAGCCTCTCGTTAGGAAAGCATTGGAAAGAAGGTTTGTTCTCAGAGACCTTGGATGTCTTTGCCACGCTGGTGGAAATTCAGATGGAGACTGGAGACATCAATGACGGTGAGGTGCTGGAGGGGCCAGTGGCTGATGGGTGAGGAAGAGGAGGAATCCAGACGTCACATCTGCTGGGAGCTTTCTCAGCAAGCGCGTGGACCGGGAATCTGGAGTTAACCTCATCTGTCTGGGTTTCCGGAAGGCTTTTGATCAAGTCCTTTACGAAAGCCGTCAAAGCAGCCAGAGCGCTGCAGGACAAGAGGGAAAGGCCTGGGGGTCCAATGCAGGTCCTGGTTGGAAGTATTGGGGTGGCAGCTGGGAGGGCGGGCGGCGTTGAGCTGCGGAGGAGCACGGTGGAGTAGAAACGTGACGTGGCGGTGGTGGTGTGAAAGCAGGCGTCTGTCCCGGCGTGGTGGGACGGAGGAGCCCTGCGGAGCCGGACCGCCCCGTGTCGGCGAGCTGCCGCAGCGCTGTGCATGGGACAGGGCAAGGACGTGCCCGCGGGCAGGCACCGGCTCCGCTTGCATCTGTGATTGGTCCCGGCTGTCCTGCGCCTTCTCCTCTCGCTGTCTGCCCTCCCCTCCACCGTGGGGTCCGGATCCTCTCCCCGTCGGGGCTGAGGCTCCCCAAAGCTCTCCCTGGGCAAACAGAAGAGGAGGAGGAGTGAGGGTGTGGGGCCACGGGAGCCCTTCCGAGGGGTTCCCGAGGGGCTTCCCCACTCCACAGCTCCGTCCATGCTGGCCACGACTCCTCGATCTGCCCCATGCTCCCTCCCCACCGCGCTGCCCGCGCCCAAACTCTCCCCGCTGCCCGCGCTCCCCGGTTACTGTTTGACAGAGCAAGGCTTGGACCTGCCCGGTTTCCAGGCAGCCCGGATTTTTCTGGCTCAGGAGGCAGGAGAGGTACTTGCGGCACTGTGGTCAGAGGGATGGAGCCGCCGCGGTCGCAGCCCCTGAGGGTCACCCGCGGGGTTCCATACTAGGAGGCTTTGTTTCCGTGAACTTCTCTGTTACAAGCTACTATCAGTGAGGTCAATACGCTCCTGGTTAGTAAAGCACGTGTGTGTACAGTCTTTTTCTTCGTTAGTATTCGTAGCAATTATATGCACGCTATGGCAGGGTCCTGGGAGCGAGGTTGGCTGGTGATGGGTGAAGTCTCTCCTTGGAGATGATCCATGCCACGGAGCCTGGCGTCAGGCAGCCATCCCGGCGGGTCTGGAGGATCCCACGGCGAAATTCACGCTGGGGGAGCCCTCGGAGAGAGAGGGGGGCTCGCTTTGGGTGGGCAGCCCGTTACTTTGAGGTGGCTCTGTGGGTGGGCAGAGGACGCCGGCTCCTGGAGCAGCCGCTGCCGGCCCCTGCTTGCCTCGGAGGCCCCGGTGCAGGCTGCGGCGGCTCCTTTGCCCTGCAGATCGTGGTGCTTTCTTTGGTTTGGGCTTGTCGAGGGTGCCCCGGGCTCCAGCTGCGCTGACCAAGGGTGCTGCCGTCTCCCAGCTGCGCCTGCCGGGGCTGCGCCGGGTTCCCCGCCGGCAGATGTTCTCTCCAGCTGTGTTTTAGCAGCCATCTCTTTTCCCCCGCCGGCAGATGTTCTCTCCAGCTGTGTTTTAGCAGCCATCTCTTTTCCCCCGCCGGCAGATGTTCTCTCCAGCTGTGTTTTAGCAGCCATCTCTTTTCCCCCGCCGGCAGATGTTCTCTCCAGCTGTGTTTTAGCAGCCATCTCTTTTCCCCATTATAGCCAGGTCGCCTTCACCAAAGGCTCAGCACTGTTCCCTCGGTCCCTGGGGGAAGAGGCTGCCCCGGCTCTGGCAGTGACCCCGCAGCAGCCCCACAAGCCGTGCCACCGACACGGACGGGCGCTGGGAACTCCCTCTGCTTGTTCCCTGTCACCAGCACCCGTGCCAAAGCGGGGCCCCGGCCCTGCTCGCCGTCGTCGTGGCAGCTGCCTGCCCAGGCACTCCCCGCTCACCCCCCGCTCCAGGGTTGTCTGGAAACGCGGCGGGAGGGGAGGGCACGGCGGGTGCTGTGCGTGCGGCGGTGCCTTCCGGCAGGCAGCTGCTCGGCTCCCCCGCCTGCGAGACGCCGCTGCGCCCGGGGCTCTGGCTGCGCCGCCCGGGAGCGGGGGGCTGCCGAGACCCCCAGCTGAGGGACGCTCTAGGGCCGTGCCATCAGTGGGCTGTGCCCCGTGAGGGACAGCCATGGAGAGCCCAGCCGTGGGAGCCGTCCTCGCTGTGCTGGCCTCGCTCATCATCACCGCCAACGCGCTGGTGGCCATCGCTCTCCTTTGCCTCATCCAGAAGACCGGCTCCAAGGGGCTCTATTTCGTCCTTAACCTCGCCGTCGCGGATGCCGTGGTCGGCTTCACGGTGACGGGGCTGGCCGTAGACAAGCTTTCCCAGCCCTTCCACCCTCCCCAGATCTTCTGCGTCCTGAGAATGGCTTTCGTGACCTGCTCTTCCGCTGCCTCTATCCTGTCGCTGCTCCTGGTTGCGTGGGACAGGCACCTGGCCGTCAGGAAGCCTTTCCACTATTTCCAGCTGGTGACGGGCCTGCGGGTCGGCGTGCGCTTGGTGGGGCTCTGGCTGGTTGCTGCCGCCATCGGCTTCCTCCCGGTCCTCAACCCGGCCTTTCAGATCCCCACCCAGGAGAAGTGCTCCTTCTTCGGGGTCTTCCACCCTGCCTACACGCTCACCGTCTTCTGCGCCGGCTTCTTCCCAGCGCTCTTGCTCTTCATTTACCTCTACTGCGACATGCTGAAGATTGCCTCCGTGCACGTGCAGCAGATCCGGGAAGTGGAGCAGGCAGGGCTGGCGGGGGGCTGCCCCCCGCCTTGCCCCGCCACCGACATGAAGGCCATGCGCACCGTCGCCGCGCTCATCGGCTGCTTCTCGATGTCCTGGCTGCCGTTCTTCGTCGCCAGCGTTGTGCAAACCGCCTGTCCCGCCTGCTTCCCCCACAAAGTCATCGAGGACTACCTGTGGCTGCTGGGACTGGGCAACTCCCTCCTGAACCCCCTGCTCTACGCCTACCGGCAGAAGGACGTGCGGACGCAGCTCGCCCGGCTGGCCGCGGCCGTGAAGAGGATGGTCCTCCTTCACCTGCGGAACGGCCGCCGGCTCCCGGGCGCGGGCGCCAAGCCTCTCCCCACCGTGTCCTGCCTGCGGCTCCAGGACTGACGCGGTAAGGAGCGGCCGTCGCCGCCTTCCCAGCGCGTCTCCTGCATCGCAGCTGTGACCTCGGGGCCCGCCGGCTGCGGGAGAGATCAGAGCCAGGGTGGGACCGGTCCGGATGCGAACCCCCAGCCGCCAGCGCAGCCGAATCCCCGCCTGCCCACAGCACGGCGCGTTCTGCACCAGCACCGGGCACCCCAAATCGCAGGTTCGTGGCGCAGGCTGGAGTCCGCCTGGAGATCCCCAGCAAGAGCAGCCTCGTGTCCCCCGCTCTCACTCCGCAGCCTGGGATCCTTCGCCCACCGCCGCCCGGCTTCCCCTGCCCAGACCGGGAGCCGCGTGCCCTCCGCTCTCCCGCTCTCCGGGCAGCGAGCCCCCGGGCCCGGGGCAGGGCTGCTGGCACCGGCTGGCTCTGGTGCCTTCGGCTCTCAGCCCAGGCAGCAGCGCCTGTGAGGTTTGGGCACGTCCTAAACCTGTCCTGGACCGCAAGCGCTCCTCGCCGCTGCCCCTCCTCAACCGAGCTTGCCGTCCTGCACGGCAGCCTGGGCCGTGCCCGGACCTTCCCCTGCTGTGGCCAAACCTGCAGCGGAGGGTTGGCCCCGCGCCGAGGCGAGGGGCACGGCTCCGGGCTCTGCCGCAGCATCAGCATGGCTCTGGGCTCTCTGCCATGGCACTGGTACGGTTCTGGGATCTCTGCCGTGGCACTGGTACGGTTCTGGGCTCTCTGCCGCGGCACTGGTGCAGGTCTGGGCTCTCTGCCGTGGCACTGGCATGACTCCAGGCTCTCTGCCATGGCCCCAGGGACGAAGAGGGCTCCCTGTGCCTTGGCAGCGGCTGTGCCTGCAGCAGGGCAGCCCCGGGCACTGCACGCCTGGCAGAGCTGCGGGGCAGCACGGGCTGTGCCGTCGCTGTTTAGCTTGGGCTGTAAAGCGGGTTAACGAGTAACCGGCAGAACGCTGGGCTGTGGCAGCGGAGCGGGAGAAACTTGGAGCCGGGGAAAACCCCACGCAGGGGGGCTGCTTTGTCCCGCCAGGGCTGTGGGGCTGGATTCGGGGCTGCGAGGGTCCCTGCACGCTGACCCACCCTGGGGGGCACACGGTGCTGCTGCCCGCACTGCAGCCGTGGCCGGGCTGCTGACCCTGCCGGAGGTTATGAAGATGTTTAATTGCTGAGCATAAAATCACGTCCGCTTAATCCATATGGCAAGAAAATTTCCCTTAAAAAAGGTTTCTTAGCTACGAACATGCCCTAATCTGAAAATGAGGGTGCTCTGCGTACAATAGCTGGTTTCCACCTCCGTCCCTTGCCCCACCGGCAGACATGAAGGCTCAAGGCCGTATCCAGGACGTGTCTGGAACCTGCCTTGGTCCTGAGGCCTTCCCCATCCTAGAGGAAGAGGCAAAAATAAAAATGCCTTTTAAAAAAACCCCAACGAGCAGCCCCTCGGTGGCACCTGCCTCTGCTGGGGACAGGCCAGACCAGCCATCGCGGCACCGGGGCTGCTCCTGGCCCCGTGACGTGGCTCGAGCCGGAGAGGAGCCCCCGGGGAGCAGCCCTGGCTGCGAGGGTGGGCTGGCGCCCGGGGGTGGGTTGGCTGGGGGGATCCAGCCTGGCCCCGTTCTGGGCATTGGCGTGTCAGCTGTCCCTGCTCCGTGCTTGCTGCCAACTCTCGGTGAAGCCCGAGCTCCGCCGGCTGCTGCTCTGCAGAGCTGACCCACCCTCACCCAGCCTCTGACCACGCCGCAGGGGTCCTCTGCCTGCCTGCGACGCCGCGCTGCGGGCGGGTGCCTGGTGTGGGCAGGGACGCTTCACACGTGGGGCCCTGGCTGCTTCCCGAGCGGGCTGTGGCCAGCTCCGCCGCCCCGGAGCCCTCGGCAACGTTGGTGGCCTGGGGATGGAACCGGACGAGGCTGCAGATCGGGAATGGGAGGCTGGAATGGGGTGAGGGGTATGATTTCCTTCTATCTTACACCGGTATAAATCAAGGTTGAACCCACCGACTGACGACAGGACAGCAGGAGAGCCCAACCCCTGGAAACCGACATCTACGTGACCACTTCTTCAGTTTTTTGTCACTTTGAAAGAAGCTCGTTGTAAAATGAAGCGTGATATGGAGGGGAAATAAAAAGAGCTCACAAAGCGGTGTCCTGTCAGTCCTCATCGGACACCAGTTTCAGCAGGGCCCAATGACTACGGGACTGGGGCACGTATTTACATTCTGTTTATATTATCTCATCGACCGGGAAGGTTAGCGTTGGCACCAAGGCAGGACAGAAAAGGCTGCCTTTGCTGCTGATGCTCACGCTAAGTGCCAGCTGAGATAGTCTGTTATGCTTATTTCTCCAGGCTAGCCAGGAAATTGCCTCATGGAGAACAGACAGGGCCAGGCTGCAGCAGCTGATTTGAAGGTGCAGACTTTGGGTCTGACGCCAGCACCGAATGTCTCCGAAGGTCTGGGGAAATTTAGACCCGAGATTCCGATTCAGCGCTTCGTGAGACAGAGAGGACAAATACCGGTTTGGACCCACTTGTGACACGTGTCAGGGCTGCTCCAGCTTGGATTTGTGCTTTGCCCCTGCGGTGAAGCAGGACTGCAGGTCTGGGATGGGAGACTGGAACCGGACGAGGGTGCAGGTCTGGGACGGGAGGTTGGAACTGGACAAGGCTGCAGATCTGAGATGGGAGGTTGGAACTCGGCAAGGCTGCAGCTCTGGGACGGGAGGTTGGAACTCGGCAAGGCTGCAGCTCTGGGACAGGAGGCCAGAACCAGGTGAGGCTGCAGCTCTGGGATGGGAGGCCAGAACCGGGCGAGGCTGCAGCTCTGGGACGGGAGGCCAGAACCAGGCGAGGCTGCAGCTCTGGGACAGGAGGCCGGAACCAGGCGAGGCCACAGCTCTGGGATGGGAGGCCGGAACAGGGCGAGGCTGCAGCTCTGGGATGGGAGGCCGGAACAGGGCGAGGCTGCAGCTCTGGGATGGGAGGCCGGAACAGGGCGAGGCTGCACCTCTGGGATGGGAGGCCGGAACAGGGCGAGGCTGCAGCTCCTGACCGGAGGCCGTGGCGGCGGGGAGCAGGGGCTGCACAGGCCTGCAGCCACCATGGCAGCGGGTCCCCGGCTCCGACAGGGCCACGGGAGAGGGGACCCCCATGCCAGCCCTGGCACGGGTGCAGGGCGCGGCCCACCCCGTCTCCTCGGGCCGGGGCCGCTCACCGGCTGCGGCTCCGTCCCCGAGGGCGCCTGGGGACCCCGCCGGTAGGACGGGGGGGGGCCGCAGGCCTGGGCGCGGGCGGGAGGCCGCGGCGGTGGCAGAGGGACGCGGATTAACGGCGAGCGCTGCCCGCCCGCCGAATAAAGCGCGATTCTGCCGGCCGGCTCCCGGTGCCCGATCCCGGGACGGGCCCGGGGGGGCGGGAGGAGGGCGGCAGAGGCCGGGCCGGGCTGAGGTACCGGGGCCCGCCGGCCGCGGAGGCCGCCGCCTTCCCGGCGTGCTGTGCGCGCAGCGCCCCGCCCCCTAGGGAGGCAGCAGCCAATGAGTGGCCGCGGCGGGGGGGCCCGGTGCGGATGTTCGCGGAGGGCGGCCGCGGCGGGGCCAGGCCGGGCGGTGAGTGCGGGGTCGGGGAGCGGGGAGGCCGCGGGCCGCGTTGTGTGCGGGGGAGCCGCGGCGGCTGGGCCCGCCAGGGGAGGCTGTGGGGAGCGGGGCGGGGCGTCGGGTCCGGTTGGGGCCTGCGGCGAGGCCTGCGCGGCGGCTCCGGTTGGGGCCTGCTTCCGCGGGTCTCTCCCGCCCCGTCCCCCGTTTGCGGAGCGCAGGGGCGGCAGCGGGTGGCGGCCCACACGCCCCACGGGTTTCCCCTTCCCCGGGCCGGGCGGGGATCGCGGCCCTTCGCGGCGGAGTGGGCTGGAGCAGCAGCCGCGGGGGAGGCCCCGGAGCAGCGCAGGGCTGGGGCCGGTGCTGCCGGTACCGGTGCCTCCAGCGCCCCGTGCCGGGCCGGCCCTCGGGGAAGCTGCTGGGAGAGGTTTGTGCCTGCAGGCTGCCCGCTGGGCCCGGCGGCACCGGGAGCGTCGGCAGCTGGTGTGGGAGGGAGCAAGGAGCGAGTCAGAGTCCCGGAATGGTTTGGGTGGGGAGGGGCCTCAAAGCTCACCTGGTTCCAACCCCCCTGCCATGAGCGGGGACATCTCCCACCAGCCCAGGGTGCTCAGAGCTCCACCCAACCCGGCCTTGAACCCTGCCAGGGAGGGGGCAGCCACAGCTTCTCTGGGCAGCCTGGGCCAGGGCCTCACCACCCTCATGGGGAAGAATTTCTCCCTGATATCTCATCTAAATCTGGCCTCTTTTAGCTTAGAGCCGTTCCCCCTTGTCCTGTCACTGCACCCCCTTGTGAAAAGCCCCTCTCCAATTTATCAAACAGACTGGCTGTTGTGCAGGCTGCTCCTAATCACAGAATCACAGAATCCCAGCATGGCAGGGGTTGGCAGGGCCCTCTGTGGGTCACCCAGCCCAACCCCCTGCCCAAGCAGGGTCACCCAGAGCAGGCTGCACAGCACCGCGGCCAGGCGGGGCTGGAACATCTCCAGAGAAGGAGACTCCACAGCCTCCCTGGGCAGCCTGGGCCAGGGCTCCGTCACCCTCAGAGGGAAGAAGTTCTTCCTTGGGTTCAGCTGGAGCTTCCTCTGCTTCAGTTTGTGCCCGGTGCCCCTTGTCCTGTTGCTGGGCACCACTGGAAAGAGTCTGGCCCCGTCCTCCTGACCCCCACCCTGCAGATATTTGTCGGCATTTCTAAGGTCCCCTCTCAGCCTTCTCTTCTCCAGGCTGAACAAGCCCAGCTCCCTCAGCCTCTCCTCGTAGGAGAGATGCTCCAGTCCCCTCCTCATCCTCGCAGCCCTCCGCTGGGCTCTCTCCAGTAGCTCCTCATCTTTCTTGAACTGGGGAGCCCAGCACTGGACCCAGCACTGCAGATGGGGCCTCCCCAGGGCAGAGCAGAGAGGAAGAAGAACCTCCCTCGCCCTGCTGCCCACACTCCTCCTTATGCACCCCAGAATCATTCTCTGAGAGTGGTTGGTTTGCGAAGGAGGGGAAAAAGTGGCAGCAGGTTCTGCTCTGCGGGGCGTAGCTGGCTGGGCTCGCTCTCTGCGGAGCGGCGGGCAGGCCCAGCCGTGGAGCTCGGCTTGTGCTGGAGCTGTTCTGCCACAGCCAGACCGTACGTGGGCAGCACCATTCTGTTCGGGCACACGCGTCCCGGTAACGGCGGCTGCCCGTGGGCTGTGACTCCCCCGCAGCCCCGCTCCGCAGGGATCCTTTGCCCACGGTTTGTATGCGCATGCGTGCACACATTTATTAGGTTCATTAAGCGTTTTAGTAAAGCTCTTTTATGTGTTTCTTATTGTCTGAACTATTTTGCTCATATTTTGGTCATGTGTGTGAGGTCCAGCTGTTAACAGTGATGGATATTCATATCATGCTCTGTAGAAACACATTTGTTCCTTAGTGCCACGTGTTTACGCAGACATGTTCGTCCTTGGATAGATTACTCATTAGTCCACGCGCTACTACACTACCCTAGTGAGGCCCCATCTGCAGTGCTGTGTCCAGTGCTGAGCTCCCCAGTTCAAGAAAGATGAGGAGCTACTGGAGAGAGCCCAGCGCAGGGCTACGAGGATGCTGAGGGGACTGGAGCATCTCTCCTACGAGGAGAGGCTGAGGGAGCTGGGCTTGTTCAGCCTGGAGAAGAGAAGGCTGCGAGGGGACCTAATAAATGCTTACAAATATCTGCAGGGTGGGGGTCAGGAGGACGGGGCCAGACTCTTTCCAGTGGTGCCCAGCGACAGGACAAGGGGCAATGGGCACAAACTGAAGCAGAGGAAGCTCCAGCTGAACCCGAGGAAGAACTTCTTCCCTCTGAGGGTGACGGAGCCCTGGCCCAGGCTGCCTAGGGAGGTTGTGGAGTCTCCTTCTCTGGAGATATTCGAGACCCGCCTGGACAAGGTCCTGTGCAGCCTGCTGTAGGTGACCCTGCTTCAGCAGGAGGGTTGGACTAGATGACCCACAGTGATCCCTTCCAACCCCTACTATTCTGTGATTCTGAGAGTTTGTCCAGCAGACTGGCTCCAGCCCTTCATTTCTTTCCTGCCCTGAGAGCTGACTGGTTCATTTTTCTGTTTCTTAACGCGTCGTTTGAGAGGTTTCTTAACATCCAATTAAAAAGCCCCCCGCGTTAAGCTGTCAAAAGCTCTGTCTGAGGCGCTGTAAGGTCAGGTTTCTTAGTTTAAGGTCATGTTTTTGGTGTGGGTGACTTGAGCTGGTGGAAGTCAGTCGCAGTAATTTCAAAGATAAGGTGTTGCTGGAGAGGCATTCTGTGCACCTTCCGAGGATGGTGTGAGATTTCTCCCCTAATCCCCAGCTTTTCTGCTGACATTCTTCGGTTGCCAGTGTGTCCGTCCGTCCCCACCGCGCCCGGCTGCTCTGCTCGGCCGGGACGGAGCCCGGGGCCTCGCGCCGGTGCTGCCCCTCGGCGGGGGAGCCGCACTCGCCCCTCCGCCCAGGCTTTGCACTGGGATCTCCTGGTGATCCTGGCGCTGCCGGAGTTTTCTTTGGGACTTCCCTCTTTTTCCCTGCTTCCCTGACTTTTCCCCAGTAGGTGTGTGCCGTTAGTGCTGCGTCCCTTTGCCTGGCGTGTCTCTGCTCCTGGCCCGTCAGAAGGGCGTTTCTGAAGACGAGAGCTTCTGAGTGTTTGTTCGGAAGCGGCAGGTTTGCGCTCCGGGCGTGCTGTAGCGAGGTTGGCAGGACGGGGAGGGAGGTGACCGACGGGCTGCCCGGGGTCGGGCCCGTCCCCTCGGAGCGGGGGGCTGCATGCCGGGCGGTGGGGGACGAGCTGCGGCAGCCTCCGTGGAGCGAGCAGGGGTTTGGTGTGACGGCCGGGGCGCGGGAGAGCGCTGCGGAGCGCGGCCATGGCAGCCGAGGGGCTGGGGCTGTGCCGGTGGGCACACGTGTGTGCGTCCACACGCGGGTAGAGAATTGTTTTCCTTTATTTTGGGTTGTAACAGTGAGCAAACGGCAGAGATCACATACGACTTGATCAAGTCTCTGTGTTTTTGCTGCGGTGGGTATGTATTTGTGAACATATGCCATTCGCTGCTTGAAAACGCCATGTTTTCAGGTCAGATTTTCTTTTTTTCTTTTTTTTTCTTTTTTTTTTTTTTGTACAGAATCACAGATTACAGTGCCCTACCAGAATAATTAGCTTGTCTGAACTCATTATTTCTTATGATTACTAGCTTCCAGAATCAAAGAGAGTGAGCGGTGTGCCTCTTACCGCCGCGGGTTACCAGAACCTGATCTTTCTGTGCAAAGGCACTAATCTCAGGCATGCAAACAGGGTTTATTTAACTGAGTGCCAGCGCTTAAAAGCATTGATGCGTGCAATCCCGGGCGCACTCAGACGTACTTGCTGCTAACCGCCTCTCCACCTGCTCGTCCCCCCGGTCCCCGCAGCCCAGACCCGCCTCTCGCCGTCGCTTGCTGCAGACTGATGGTGACACATGCAGCCGCCCTTTGCCAGCGCCGGACCCAGCCCCTGCGCTCGATGCCCGGCTTGTCGCCGCCCGCCCACGGGGCAGCGCTGTGGTGGTCTTGTCGCTAGGACCCGGCTCTCCTTTCGGGCTCCGAGCTGGAGGTCGGAGGCTGGTGTGGAGCCGCACGGAGCGTGGGAGCTCAACCCTGGACTCCATCTTTTAAACAAATACAGAGGCTGGGAGCGGCGGGAGAGCTGGCTGAAATACTGGCGTACGATCAGCATCTCGCCGTGTTTCTCGTGCAGTGCGCAGGTAGAGTGTGTGTTGTGTGCGCCTTTCCCGAGAGCGCGTCTCTCCGGTAACGCCTCGCTGGTGGGGGTAGCGTGTGGGCTTCGCTGGAGGTGGCAGCGGTGACTACCCAAAGCCTGCGGTCTCGTCAGCGTGCCTGGCCACGTCTGGGTCGGACCGCTGGTTGTGAACCGCGCCGCTGAAGCCAGGAGGGCAGGAGAAAAGAGTGCACAGGCCCAGGGGCAGTTTTTGAACCTGGGAACTGGTCTCGGAGAGCAAATGGTTGGTATCGAAACGTGGCTTCAAAGCCTCGCTGTCTGCTCTCCTTTCCCTTCCTTGCTGCTTTCCCTGATGGATTGCTGCAGGCACTGTGCACCGTGGCTGCTTCCGAAGGGTGTTTCTTTGGGGCTGAAACCAGCTGGCTGGTAGCGGATGGCAGATTGCATCCCAAAATCCAGTTTATTTCTGAGTTGCGTTTCTGAACATGCAGAAGAGAAAAGGCACCCCTCTTCAGGCTGAGCAATACTTATTGCGTATATTTGCCAATGTTGGCAAAAGGTAAATCCATATTTATAGTAAAGCCTGCGTCAGCCCATTTCTGAAGTTCCTCATGGTGCTGGGTAAGAGAGAAGTTTGATGAGTGCACATGATCTACTTGGGCTTTTAAAGTGTATCATTAAAATGCTTTTAGGTGTGTGGAAGTGCCAGAGTACCCATTACTAGTTTTATTTTCTTTGAGTTACTGGGGAGAGATTCGTGTACCTGCTTTTTATTAAGTCGTTGGGTGTCACGAAAGCCCTCCGAGCCCCGGCCCGGCAGCAGTGCGAGGTCGCTGTCGGAGCGTGCGGGTCCCTCGGCCGCCCCGGTAAGCGGGTCTGCGCGTCTCTGCGGCGGTGCTGGGCTGGCGGGCAGAGCGCCTGTGGTCACTGGGGTAAACCCAGCAGGGAGGATTTGGCAGAAACCCTGGCATGGAAGCCCGGCTGGCTGCTGCTTTCCTGCACAACCGCAGGAGCCGGGCACAGCGAGCTGCGCAGACTGGCGGTTTGTGCAGGAGCGGTGTCACACGGTCAGCTCACGGGAGCAGGAGCGGTCTGTAGGACAGTGCTGAGCGGTGCCCCTCGCTGACTCTCCGCTTGCTTTTTTCTTGCTGGGCCAAGCCCTGCTAGCAGGAATTGGTGGCTGGAAAATGAAGTCCTGTCCAGGGTCTGGTGCGGGACCCGGTGAGGGTAGACACTGCCCTTGATTTATGCCTGGAACATTGAGATCTTTTCCTATCTCCATCCAGGCCCTTTCTAAACGTGTGCTGAGAAAGCTGCAGCTGTGTATAGCATCAGCCCGGCCCGAATCGATGCGTGCCCCGGGGGACGGGCAGGGCTGTGCGTTGTTCGTGCTGTGTACTCCAGAACAGAATCCCAGCATGGTGGGGGTTGGCAGGGCCCTCTGTGGGTCACCCAGCCCAACCCCCTGCCCAAGCAGGGTCACCCAGAGCAGGCTGCACAGGACCACGTCCAGGAGGGTCTGGAATATCTCCAGAGAAGGAGACTCCACAGCCTCCCTGGGCAGCCTGGGCCAGGGCTCCGTCACCCTCAGAGGGAAGAAGTTCTTCCTCGTGTTCAGCTGGAGCTTCCTCTGCTTCAGTTTGTGCCCGTTGCCCCTTGTCCTGTCGCTGGGCACCACTGGAAAGAGTCTGGCCCCGTCCTCCTGACCCCCACCCTGCAGATATTTGTAAGCATTTCTAAGGTCCCCTCTCAGCCTTCTCTTCTCCAGGCTGAACAAGCCCAGCTCCCTCAGCCTCTCCTTGTAGGAGAGATGCTCCTGTCCCCTCCTCATCCTCGTAGCCCTCCGCTGAACTCTCTCCAGTAGCTCCTTCTCTTTCTTGAAGTGGGGAGCCCAGAACTGGCCACAGGAAGCTGCGCGTCTTCCCGGAGACACAGCCCAGCATCTGCTTCCAGAGGTGAAGACCACCGACAGCACCCTGCCACGCGAGGGCTTGCTGAGGATCGTTTCCTGCTCGGCTTTGAGCACCTTCACTCTTTTACCCTGACTCATTTTTCTAGTGAGGAATCTTGGAGTCTAAGTTGTTTTTTAAAAAATTTTTAGTCACTGTGTTATGGTGGCTCCTGGTATCCTGCTCCTAAAAACTCACTCTTCTGACAATCCCTGGAGGTACGTACTGGCTGTGCTTGGAGGTGGAGGGCAGGCTAGCGCCCGTGCCACGTATGGCTCTCGAGAAATGCTGCTACCGGCCTGACACTCACTGAAAAACCTGATTTTTCTCCTCCTCTTCCCTTAGTTTCTGCGTAGAACTGCACTGCAAGTGCAGAAATGTGCTGATTTGTGCTGTTCATGGTGGGCTCTCCGCAGCGCCGCGGTGAAACTGAGCGAGACCCCGAGGCCTGCTCCTGTGCTGGTGGTTCCTCCCCTCCCGAGCAGACCCCCTCAGAAGAGCCCAGGATGCTGTGTCAAGGTTGGCGTGAAGGAGGAGTGCTTGTGCCCATGCCTCACGGTCGTCCTGGCTGATTCTGCCAGCTTTTATCCTGCTCTGTGCCCAGGAGAGAAGCTTTTCTGCAGCTTCAGCTTTCCTCCGCGCGTGTTCGCGGTGTCCGGTGGGATGTGGTTGGAGCTGAAGCTGAACGGCAGTCGGCTGGAACGGCGGAAGGGAGGCGATCTGTTCTGAAGGCGGCTGCTGCCCGTGGCGTTTGCCAGTTGTAGGGTGGCAAATCTCACATAACGAGGAGCTTCTTCCGGTGAAGTGTGTTGGAGATCTTCTCTCTGGCTTGGTTTCGTTCTTGGAGCAAGCTCCATGGCGCAAGAGAGCAGCAGGGAAGGTGCCCCCTGCGTGCACTGCTTCTGCTGCCTGCTCCTCAGTACTGCCCTTCCCTTTCGAGGGTCACTTGCTCTTTCTTCTCCTTGGGGGACAGAGAGAGCAAAGCTTTCCCGAGGTGTTTGGATTCTCTGTGGTGAGTGTGCCGTAAGGTACCCGTGAACGGTAGCTCGTCCCACCTTGGGGGGCCCAGGAGACCACAGCCTGGAGCGAAACGGAGCGCAGTGCTGTGGAACTGGGTCTCGGGCTCCTGGCAGTCCTTGCTGGAGGAGCTGCCAGGGTCTCTCGTGTGGGTGGGACTAAGAAAATCTGGATCCTCTCTAGCGCTGTTTCTAGACAACACTACCCAGAAAATACTTTCTTTTTTTTTTTTTTTTTTTAAATGGCTCGTGAAGGAGCTACTCAGTTTCCAGCCTGCGCCTGCAAGAAAAATATGTTGCAGTTCAAAGTCTCATCAACTTCCATTTTCTGTAACTTCTGAATATTTCTGACTTGTGGCGTTCTAGTCTGAGGCTGTGTAAGGACAATAGCGGGCTTCTCTTCCAGAGCGCTGGTAGCCTGTGCGCTGCATGCCGTAATGAGGTTGTAAATGCAGAGGGTTCGCTTTCAAACCAAGAAAGCCCTGTTTCTGCCTTTCAGAGAGGTTTAGGCACTGTGGAGGAGCGTATCAAATGAGAAGAGGAGCTCCAAACCAGCTCTTGTGTTGAGAAATAATTGGCTCGTAAGAGAAAAGCTGTAAATTGGAATGAAGTTTTGCAGTAGGGCTGCCAGCTTTCCTCCTTTCCTCACGCAGTTTGGTAGTGTTTTTGGACAGAAGGCTTGATTTGAAGCAGTCGCGTTTTAGCTCTTTAAATCTGACCTCCTAATGTAGGGAATCGCGGGAAGGAATCCTTGCTGCCTCCGCACTGGCGAAGTCCGTTGTTGGCCTGTGAGGTGTGGGCTGGGAAAAAGGCTCAAGGAAAGTTCATAGCTTATGCTGGAGATCTGAGAGCAACAGAATAGATTTTTGTTTCATTCATACTCTCGTCCTTTCACGGTATGGGTGTGGCTGTTTTGGGGTTGCTCAGTAAGACACAACTCTTGTTACGTGGCTGGAGGTTGAAGCCAAACCCTCCGGTGGGAACAAACCGAGGGTTTTAACTCTGGCCTCTGCGCGGGTCTTGGCGTCGTCTCTCAAAATGGATGACCCGAGCCGTGGCTTGGTGGGACGGTGACCCTGGATCCGGATTCCTGGTGCTGGTGCATTAATCATGCTCGGTGCGTGGTCACCTTGGAGCGTTAATCTGACATCGTGAATTTGTACCAGCACAAAAAATGTTGCTGCATTCACGCCTGGGGATCATGTGTTGCATCTGCTAGAGAGCAGCTCTGATTACGTTTAATGGAGAGCCCAGAGATAATGAAGGTTTTGGAAGTGGGATATCCATGAGGTGGCTGGAGCAGGTCCACTGTCCTTCTCCGGGCAGTGTCTCTGGTTGTCCTTATGATGCTTTTGTTGGGGTTTGCCCGTGTCTTGTGCAGGCATGTTGGTAGGTAGAAAGGCATTTGTTGAAGTAATGCTGAGCTGAACGCATCCCCATCCTTCAGGTAGTTGTTGATCTCGCACTGGATTGTCCCTGTTTGGCATTCTTTATATTTGCTGCCTATTAAGTAGCAAATTAAAAGTCATCTTCGTAAGCTGTCATCTGGAAGAGCAGCCAGCCACGTAACTGCAGAGCTCCGGGTCTTTGTTTTCCTCCAAAATTAGAGAACTTGGAAGCGTCGGCCCGACTTGCAGGGTTCATCCTGGTGTCATCTTGCAGCGTTCAGGAGAGCATGACCCTGACCGAACACACGTTGTGTCCGGACACCACAGCTGCTCAGTGGTGACCCCCAAAAATCTGATAGGAAAATACTTTCCTCAGTTCACTTTGTTTAAAAACAGCAACAACCCACCCTCCCCCAGCTTCTCTGAGGAGCGTAAGGAGGAAGAGTGACGGTGAAACCTGGGGCTGTAGCGTGGGGAGGAAGCGTTGGCACGTGCATGGTGTAATTTAGTGTGTGACAGGGGACACACTTTTTGTCGAGGCCCTCAGAGCTGTGAGACTGCTGAGAACAGCCCTCTCCTCGCAGACCTTGGTACCCCCTTGCACGTGGGGAAAAGCCGCTGAAGGTGCGGGCTGAGACTGTGAGACGTGATGGTGGGAGCTGGAAGGGCCACAAGCGCCAGTCCCAGTAATTCAGCAGGACATGAGGTGCATTACAGACTGCTGCCTATTTTTGGACAGTGTTTATTTTTATGGAGTAGAGGATTGGCTTTGGCACAGTTTAGAGTCCGTATGCTTGGATGTCCAAGCTGGAGGAGGAGCCCCTCTCCTAAAGATGGCATTCTCAGCTTAGGGCTGTGTTTGGGCAGCACCACGGAGTATGTCCAAAATGGTATCACCTTTTGAGGTAGTGTTAAGACGTGAGACTTCAAGTCTAGCTGCTCAAAAGGTGGTTATCGAGGCTCCCTCTGTGTTGTGTGAAGAGAGCGAGCTGCCTCGAAGGTGCGGAGGTTCCTCCTTCAGGTCCTTCTGAACATGGCCCAGCCATCTGGTGTGCAGGTCTGAAAGGTGCTTTGGCTTTGAGTCATCGTGGTGGGTTTGGTGCCTGGCTGCTGGGGCTCTCCTGGGACAGCCCTGCGAGAGGCCCCAGCAGGGTGTCCCTCCAGCACGTCTGTAATTTGGCTTCCCCCCTGCCCTTGTGCTCCTCGGGGCTCGTGGGTATGGGCTTTAACGGACTGACTGCGCTCCTGTGCGCGGCCTGGGAGTTGAGTCGGGTACTGCTCGGGTTCCCCCACCCATCGCTGTCTCTCTCTGCTCCTTTCTGCGTATGCAGATGAGCTTTAATCACATAACCTAGCAATTTTAACTCTGCAGAAGGCCTTTTCTTGCTGGCAAAGAAGGTTGGCTTTGAATTAAGTGACATCAGATTAAAACCGTGTGTGGCTGCTTTGGTTTGTGCAGGTCCAAACGAAGAGCTGGCTCGTACTTCACTGCAGCCTTTGCTGGTGTGACTTTTCCTTGGGAAGAGTCCCCTTGGTGGGTGGGCACCCAGCGACTCCTGGCCCGCTGCTCACCCAGGACATCGGCAGGTAACACGGGGTGAGCTAAAGGCTCTGTCTTCCTTTTTGGGTTGCAACTCGTACCCTCCTCATCCTCTTGCAAGTGACGAGCTTCATCCCTGTCCCGTTTCAGACCATGCAGGACCCCCTTGGGAGAGTGGTTTCCAGGCTCTGCTGTGGCCTCGGGCCCGCGCAGCAGCCCCTGCGTGCTCGGTGTGGTGCTGGGAGCTGGTGCCAGCGCTGCACGCTCGCCCCATGCTGCGGAGCAGCGGTGAGACGGAGGGTGAGGATCAGCAGAGAGGGGAGAGCCTGCGGGGCCGATCTGAGATTTCCTTCTACAGGCAGCTGCAAGCAGCCTCACAGTCACAGGCTCTGGTTCTCATGGGGGACTTCAACCACCCTGACATCAGCTGGGAAGACCATACAGCTAGGCAGGTGCAATCCAGGAGGTTCCTACAGAGCATCGATGATAACTTTCTGATGCAAGTGGTGGAGGAACCAACAAGGAAAGGCGCGCTGCTGGACCTCATGTTAACAAACAAGGAGGGACTGGTGGAGGACGTGAAGGTTGGAGGTAGACTCAGCTGCAGTGACCATGAAATGGTCGAGTTCAGGATCCTGCGTGGAGGAAGCAGGGCGATAAGCAGGATCAAAACCCTGGACCTCAGGAGGGCTGACTTTGGCCTCTTCAAGGAGCTACTGGGAGGAATCCCGTGGGCCAGGGCTCTCGAAGGCAGGGGGGTCCATGAGTGCTGGTCGCTTTTTAAACAACACTTCTTCCATGCACAGGAGCAATGCATCCCCCTGAGAAAGAAATTTAGCAAAGGAGGCAGGAGACCTGCATGGTTAAACAAGGAGCTTCTAGCGGAGATCAGGCAGAAGAGAAAGGTGCATGGCATGTGGAAAGAGGGACAGGCCACTTGGGAAGAGTACAGAAACGTAGTGAGAGCATGCAGGGATGCGACGAGGAAGGCCAAGGCTCACCTGGAATTGAAGCTGGCAAGGGATGTCAAAAACAACAAGAAGGGCTTCTTCAACTACATCAGCAGCAAAAGGAAGGCTAGGGACAACGTGGGGCCGCTGCTGAATGAGGCAGGTGTCCTGGTGACGGAGGATGCGGAGAAGGCAGAGCTACTGAATGCCTTCTTTGCTTCAGTCTTCAGTGCTAAGACTGGCCCTCAGGAATCCCAGGCCCCGGAGGTAAGAGAGGAAGCCTACAGAGAGGACGACTTTCCCTTGGTCGAGGAGGACTGTGTGAGGGATCGCTTAAGTGATCTGGATGTCCACAAATCCATGGGCCCCGATGGAATGCACCCACGAGTGCTGAGGGAGCTGGCGGATGTCATTGCTGAGCCACTCTCCATCATCTTTGAGAGGTCCTGGAGGACAGGAGAGGTGCCCGAGGACTGGAGAAAGGCCAATGTCACTCCAATCTTCAAAAAGGGCAAGAAGGAGGACCCAGGGAACTACAGGCCGGTCAGCCTCACCTCCATCCCGGGAAAGGTGATGGAGCAGCTTATCCTGGAGGCCATCATGAAGCAAGTGGAAGAAAAGAAGGTTATCAGGAGTAGTCAGCATGGATTCACCAAGGGGAAATCATGCCTGACCAATCTGATAGCTTTCTACGATGACATGACTGGCTGGGTAGACGAAGGGAGAGCTGTGGATGTTATCTACCTTGACTTCAGCAAGGCTTTCAACACAGTCTCCCATGATATCCTCCCGGGGAAGCTGAGGAAGTGTGGGCTGGATGAGTGGTCGGTGAAGTGGATAGAGAACTGGCTGAATGGCAGAACTCAGAGGGTTGTCATCAGCGGCGCTGAGTCTAGTTGGAGGCTGGTGACAAGTGGTGTCCCTCAGGGGTCAGTACTGGGCCCAGTCTTGTTTAACTTCTTCATCAACGACCTGGATGAAGAGTTAGAATGTACCCTCAGCAAGTTTGCTGATGACACCAAACTGGGAGGTGTGGTAGATACACCAGAAGGCTGTGCTGCCATTCAGCGTGACCTGGATAGGCTGGAAAGCTGGGCAGAGAGGAACCTGATGAGGTTCAACAAGGGCAAGTGCAGGGTCCTGCACCTGGGGAGGAACAACCTCATGCACCAGTACAGGCTTGGGGTGGACCTGCTGGAGAGCAGCTCTGCGGAGAGGGACCTGGGTGTCCTGGTGGACGACAGGTTAACCATGAGCCAGCAGCGTGCCCTGGGTGCCAAGAAGGCCAATGGGATCCTGGGGTGCATCAAGAGGAGCGTGGGCAGCAGGACAAGGGAGGTTCTCCTTCCCCTCTACACTGCCCTGGTGAGGCCTCATCTGGAGTACTGTGTCCAGTTCTGGGCTCCCCAGTTCAAGAAGGATGAAGAGCTACTGGAGAGAGTCCAGCGGAGGGCTACAAGGATGGTGAGGGGACTGGAGCATCTCTCCTACGAGGAGAGGCTGAGGGAGCTGGGCTTGTTCAGCCTGGAGAAGAGAAGGCTGCGAGGGGACCTTATAAATGCCTACAAATATCTGAAGGGTGGGGGTCAGGAGGATGGGGCCAAGCTCTTTTCAGTGGTGCCCAGTGACAGGACAAGGGGCAACGGGCACAAACTGAGGCACAGGAAGTTCCGTCTGAACATGAGGAGGAACTTCTTCTCTCTGAGGGTGACGGAGCACTGGAACAGGCTGCCCAGGGAGGTTGTGGAGTCTCCTTCTCTGGAGATATTCAAGACCCGCCTGGACAAGGTCCTGTGCAGCCTGCTGTAGGTGACCCTGCTTCGGCGGGGGGGTTGGACTAGATGACCCACAGAGGTCCCTTCCAACCCCTACTATTCTGTGATTCTGTGATTCCTTACTCCATCTCTTCCTTCCTTCCCTTGAGACTTCCTTTACTCCAGCCTGAAGAAGAGAAGGCTGCGAGGGGACCTAATAAATGCTTATAAATATCTGAAGGGTGGGTGTCAGGAGGATGGGGCCAAGCTCTTTCCAGTGGTGCCCAGCGACAGGACAAGGGGCAATGGGCACAAACTGAGGCACAGGAAGTTCCGTCTGAACACGAGGAAGAACTTCTTCCCTCTGAGGGTGACGGAGCCCTGGCCCAGGCTGCCCAGGGAGGCTGTGGAGTCTCCTTCTCTGGAGATATTCCAGCCCCGCCTGGACAAGGTCCTGTGCAGCCTGCTCTGGGTGACCCTGCTTCAGCAGGAGGGTTGGACTAGATGACCCACAGAGGTCCCTTCCAATCCCTACTATTCTGTGATCTCTTCCTAATGATGTGTAGTGCCTGGCAGAGGCTGTGCTGCAGGCCTGGCCTTCTGCTGCTCACCCCCTGACCTCGAGAAGGACCCCGGGAGCTCCGGGACAGCGTCTGTCCGGCCACCAAGGCAGCGGTCGAGTGCCTGTGCCCCTGCAAGGGTGTTCACTTGCGGTGGCACCAGCCTCCCCTCTCCTCTGGAAGCAAGCTGTCATGAACAGGTTGACCTTTTGGTGCAGGAGATAACGGGCGTGCTTGTGATTACTGAGCTGCGCTCCTGGGCTGTTCACGGGGCTTGGTGGGCTCTGGGGACATACCTTGCTTTCCTTTTTTAATTGCTCTTCAGGCAGCTGCCTTTGGGACAGCGTTTAGTGCCAGAACCTGAGGTGCTGGATGTTTTCAGATGGAAATAATATGAGGCAAGAAGAGAAACAAGTACTTATTAATTCCTGTTCAGTTCTCCATCACCGTGGTCGCTTCTCCTCCTTTTCTAGGTCTCCTCCTGTTTATCTGTGTGCTGAAGGCAGCAGAGGCATTGCCGGCTCGCAGCTGCTCCCTGACCAGTTGCCTGCTGGTCTGCAGCCATGGGGTGCTTCGTTGGCGGCGGGTAGTCAGGGCATGGGACGTGATGCTGGAGACTGGAGAGCGTTTGTGGGTCTGTTTCTGCTCCTTCCTCCGTCCGTCAGGTTCGGGTTGGAGCCTTCTGTGAGCAGCTTACGTGTACTAATCCCGGCAGAACGCTCTCCACCTCCCAGGAGCTGCACTGATTTCTGGCCGGGGCGTGGGCAGAACTGGGTCGCAGGAGGTCTCTGGGGCTGGCAGGGTGTCGGGGGAGCTGGGCGGCTCGGAGCAGGGCTGGCTCCCTTCTGCCCGGCCTGAGCTGCTCGGCTGGTTCTGGTGCTTTCTTAGGGTTTGGGGTGCTGCTGCGAGAACTTCCTTGGCTTCCTGTAGACCCCAGTCTTTCACCTGTAGCTAAGGAATGCTTTCTTTTCCAAAAAAAGTGTGCCCTGGCTGCCAAGAAGGCCAATGGGATCCTGGGGTGCATCAAGAAGAGTGTGGCCAGCAGGACAAGGGAGGTTCTCCTTCCCCTCTACACTGCCCTGGTGAGGCCTCATCTGGAGTACTGTGTCCAGTTCTGGGCTCCCCAGTTCAAGAAGGATGAAGAGCTGCTGGAGAGAGTCCAGCGGAGGGCTACAAGGATGGTGAGGGGACTGGAGCATCTCCCCTACGAGGAGAGGTTGCGGGAACTGGGCTTGTTCAGCCTGAAGAAGAGAAGGCTGCGAGGGGACCTTATAAATGCCTACAAATATCTGCAGGGTGGGTGTCAGGAGGATGGGGCCAAGCTCTTTTCAGTGGTGCCCAGTGACAGGACAAGGGGTAATGGGCACAAACTGAGGCACAGGAAGTTCCGTCTGAACATGAGGAGGAACTTCTTCCCTCTGAGGGTGACGGAGCACTGGCCCAGGCTGCCCAGGGAGGTTGTGGAGTCTCCTTCTCTGGAGATATTCAAGACCCGCCTGGACAAGGTCCTGTGCAGCCTGCTGTAGGTGACCCTGCTTCGGCGGGGGGGTTGGACTAGATGACCCACAGAGGTCCCTTCCAACCCCTACTATTCTGTGATTCTGTGATTCTGTGAAAATACGTTAATGAAGTCATTTTTGCAAAGGGCACAGGTAGCTTTTGCTCCTTGTTAGCTCAGCCCTGCGGGAGATGGCTGCCTCCCTCCCCGGCACGGTCAGCAGAGCAGACGCAGCATCGGAGCGCTCCTCCTGTGCCGCAGAGCGCAGTCAAGCGTCCGAGCTCCAAGTGGTGATGAAATAATTGGAGCAGGAGCCTTTGCTCTTCCGTGCGTCAGACAGCGAGCGGTGTGCGTTAACGCGCAGGTGTCGGTTAGTGCTGGGTGGCTCTGGCGTGTCGTCTCCAGCCGGAGCAGGGCACCCATCCATTTCAGGCCTGGCGGTACGAGTGCCCGGCTGGATCGCTGCTTGGCTGCATCCTTCCCTCCGCTCGGGCGTGGGAGAAGGTGCTTTCGAGCTTCACGGTGTGTTTTCCATCAGCTGGATAACAATAGAGGCAAATCCTGCATTGCTCTGTTTCTGTTCTCCCGGTTTCTTTGCTGCACGCGGCCGCTCTCTATTTTTAACCTGCCGCATCTGAGATTTGTTTTCCTGAGCCCTCCTGACCTCGGTGATATTTTGACTTTGGGGTATTTAAGAAACAGCATTGTAGGCATCTTGCGTAGCCGGGCGTGACTATTGTTGTTGCCAGCCGAATCGTACTTATTTTTTTGGCCGCTTCTTGCGTTCTCACCTTTCAGCAGCTCAGAAGAGCCCCTTCAGGCTCCCTGTATCCAGTCTCTTCTCTATTTACAGCTGTACACAGCAACCATATTTGTTAACCGGTTCTTGGAAGAGGAATCCTCTAGAATAGAAATCGCAATGCTGCTGTGTGTCTAGAGGAAGGTTTGGCACGAGCGCCTTGGCCCGTCAGTGCGTCGCGACGGCGTAGGTGCCGTCTCTGGTACTCGGGTGGCTCTGCTGATTCCCCCCGCCCCGGGAGCACAGGCGTACCTTGGCAGAAATGCAGCTAGTGAAAAGGAAAGCCCATTCCTCTGCTGCGGGGTGGGGGAGAGGGAGCTTGAGCCCTGAGGCTGAAGGAGTTTGCCTGGACTCTGTAGTGGATCCGTCACTTGACTGAGGAGGAGTGTGGTCCAGCTGCCTGGGGTGAGCTCCACTCCTCGGGGATGCGCGTTGCAGAGCACCCTTCCTCAGCTACGAAGGGGGGCAACTGCTGGCCAAGCTCCTTAAATAAAAATTGCAATAGCACCTTACATTTTTGAAGACCATCTAAGACATGCCTTGATTTTTTTGCTAGTAAATAATTCCAGGCGAGATCACAACTGGTGACAAATCGGGTGAAGCTTAAGTAACTGTTAAAAATGTGTCCTGGATTGGAAGAAATAGAAAAAAGTTCTGGCCTCTGAGTTTCCAAACACGAAATACCGCAGAGGAGATGCACTCCTGGCTTACAGTATCAAATGGTTTGATTTATGCGGGTGTTGGGATTAATGTTTGTGAGCAGTATTTTACAGTGGTATCAGAGGAGCGTTCAGATCGGGCGTAGCTGGGGACGGTAAACAGGAGGCACGATTCCTCCGGGGGCCTGAAGGGTTGCTGGTACCCGGGACCGGGCATTTCTCTTCTCACTGTCACCCTGAAGCATCGCAAGCCAACTAAAAGAAAGTCTCTGAGTGTATTTTTCTCTTTTAGGTTTAAGCCATCTGTCCTTTGATCCTGCCAGCAGCAGCAAATCTCTGCAGGTGGGCAGCGCTGCTGGCCCGCGGGGGTCGGAAAGCCCAGCCGAGAATGGAAGTGATCCAGGCAAGAAGAGGAAGAGAGCAAACATTCCTCCAGGTGAGCCGAGTGGCAGGTCGGTGGCTGGCCGTGGAGAGGGCGTCCGCGTAGCCGTGGACCAAACCCAGCTGCTGAAGGTGGACAGCTCGGTAATCCCATTTCTCTGCTTTGGTATCCTCTGCTTCTCTCTCTTCGTGCCTGACCTGGTGCGTGCTCTCACGTTGACAGACAAATGGTGATAACTAAAGTCCAAGCTTGTCTTGGATCTCCTGAAACAAAGGGGTTACAAAGCAGGGACAGATTGTTTTTTTTCAGGAGAAATGGGCCACAGGTCACGAGAGCAGATGGTTTGAAACACGGCTGAGGGAGACTGTAGAATCACAGACTGGTTTGGGTGGAAAGGGACCATTCAAGGCCAGCTAGTCCCGTGCCCTGCAGTGAGCGGGGACATCTTCAACTCGATCAGGTCGTTCAGAGCCCTGTGCAGCCTGGCCTGGAATGTTTCTGGGGATGGAGCATCTACCACCTCTAGGCAACCTGTGCAAGGGGTTTCACTGCCGTTGGTGTAAAAAATTTCTTCCCTATATCCAGTCTAAATCTACCTTTTAGTTTAAAATCGTTGCCCCTTGTGCTATTGCAACAAGCCCTACTAAAAAGTCTGGCTCCACCTTTCTTACAAGCCCCCTTTAAGCAGCTGATGCTGAGGATCAGAGATTTATACAAGTCTGAAAGGAATGAATTTGTTAGTGTTCTTATGTTGAGGCAAAAGGGGTGTTCTCGTGCATGTTTTTGCCACTTAAAAAGCAGTGGGTGAGCATGTTGTCATCATAAAACACAAGGTAGAGTGGTCCTTTGAGTTCATCATAGTATTACTGCTGCAACAAATACTGCAATTAAGCACCGATTTGCTTCACTCGCAGGCTGTGGTGTGCTGTGACCCTGCCCACTGTGTTGCCGTCTGTCTAACTGTATTGCAAGGCATTGCTAAGAACCTGGAATCGTCAGTCTTATTCCAAAAACCATAGAATCATAGAATCATAGGTTGGAAAAGACCTCTAAGATCATCGAGTCCAACCATCCACCCAACACCACCATTCCTACTAAACCATATCCTGAAGTGCCACATCTACGAGGCAACTTTGCACCTTAGCATGACAGTAGTGTGCTCCGTATAGGTGTTCAGACAACAAGGATGTGGGAGGTCACCTGCTCCCTCATTTACACTCCAAAATATCTGTGGGAGAGGATCTACCTCCCCCCTCCTCACTTCAGCACAGCTACAATTAGTGGTTGCCCACGCATAGCCCTAAACTACCAGGAGATGCTCCAGGTACCCCCCGGTGACCAGCTGCTACTCCAGACAGCTAGAGACCTGAATGTTCCTGTCTTGGGGGTGTGAGATGTTCTGTTCTGGTTGCTCTAATTCACGTTTGACTTGACCGGGTCTGCTGAGCGTCAGGTCTGAGCTGTTTCAAAGGATGTTCTGCTTTCCCCCAGTCAGTAAGATCTGTCAGATGAGGACAGAAGAGGTCTGCAGGTGGGGTTTTGTACGTAGGGCAACTCCCCTGTGGGCTTTGGGCCCGTGCATAGAGCTTGGCTAACGTACAGACGGGGGACTGTGCTGCGAAGGGTGGTGGGGCTGGCAGCGGCGCGAGGGAACGGCGAAGCCAGGGGTGGGTGTTTGACCTTGGCAGCGCTTTGTTTGGGTTAAGCGTGGGAGATGAGGGCTCTGGAGGTGGCCCAGGTGATGCATGGGGTGGGTGGGTGGTGAGCAGGAGGTGGGTCAGTGTGGAGGGAGGCTGCTCACCCGGGGCCTAGAGGTGGCATCTCAGGAAGGTGATGAACTCCTCTCTTGTCCCCTCTCTGAGGCCAAGAAGAGAGGAGGGGTGGAACGGGGTGGGAAGTGGAAATTCTAATTTGGTCACAGGGTGAGAGAAGTGGTCAGTACATTTCCTCCTGCTGCTGTGTTCTGGAGAGCTTCAGGAGAGCTTCGGGAGCCTGTGCACTGGGCTGTCCCGGGTGGTACGGGATGGGAGAACATCAGCTCTGCTGAGTTTCCGCTTGGAGCTGGGAAGCTTTTTGTACAGCTTCTGTCGGTAACAGAGAGGGGCGGAGGGGAGAACATCAACACTGTTGTTGAAGCCAGACCTTTTCCAAGTGAGCATTCATTTTGTGACAGCTTCAGCGGGGAGATGGGATGCAAGGCAGCTGCTGACTGCTGGTGCCAGGTTTGCTGTCCCTGCTCTGGTGGGGGGGCTGTCTCGAGCTCTGTCTCCTCAGCAGCAGAGTGTGCTGGCTGTTGGCTTTTTCGAATAGGAGGAGTCCTGCTGTGTTTTTCCACAAGAAAAGAAGTTTGTGTGAGGGACTGGAACATCTCCCCTACGAGGAGAGGTTGAGGGAACTGGGCTTGTTCAGCCTGGAGAAGAGAAGGCTGAGAGGGGACCTTAGAAATGCTTACAAATATCTGAAGGGTGGGTGTCAGGAGGATGGGGCCAAGCTCTTTCCAGTGGTGCCCAGTGACAGGACAAGGGGCAATGGGCACAAACTGAGGCACAGGAAGTTCCGTCTGAACCCGAGGAAGAACTTCTTCCCTCTGAGGGTGACGGAGCCCTGGCCCAGGCTGCCCAGGGAGGCTGTGGAGTCTCCTTCTCTGGAGATATTCAGGAGCCGCCTGGACGCGGTGCTGTGCAGCCTGCTCTGGGTGACCCTGCTTCAGCAGGAGGGTTGGACTAGATGACCCACAGTGGTCCCTTCCAACCCCTACTATTCTGTGATTCTGTGATATTTTTTTTTTTTGTGGTTGTTTGCTCTTTTTTCCTGCGCAGAGTTAACATTGTTCTAAGTATTTTTTTTTTTTCCTTTATGAAATCAGATTCTTTTGCAGTTGGGCCCCTCTAGTTAAAACCTGTGCTAACAAAAAGAACAAGCACGTCTTGGTGGTACATGGAAATAACCAGCTAAAGGCACGGCTGACCCAGCTAAATCCCTGAAGAAGATTCGAATGCTTAACGAAGCCACATGTTTGTATAATGTTAATGGTTCCACCTGGATAGGCAGATAGTTCTGCTGGAGCTGGATAAATAGCACTGGTACTGTGCTGTCAGCAGCCTGGCGCTGCTCCTTGCTTCGTTTCCCCTTTTGGCGTGGAGAAGTGTCTTCAAGCGGCAGTGGAGGTGCTCTCTGCGGGGACAGACTGGCCATCTCTGTCAAATCCAGTGCAGATATGACAGTTCTTACCTGCAGAATGTTTGTCCTTTGTTCGTGAGTCTCTTGGGAGGAATCAAGGTGTACCCCCTACCTTTAATCATTGCTCTTTGACGACTCTTGCAGCTTTTGACTGTAGTGGATAAACCGTAATTGATTAGATGCTCTTGGAAGGCAGTGCTTTCGTAGACCCTGCTTCTGCAGAATGCCGTCTGCTCGAGGGGGGCAGAACTGGGTTTTGTTCCTTTGGCTCTTTCCTGTTTGTTGGGTTCAAACCTGGTTTTGGGTGCCGACACTGCAGAGCCTTGCTGGGCGAGGTCTGCCCTGCGGAAGAGTGAAGATCTGCCCTAAGCCCTTAATCGCTTTTTATCCTCTCGGCAGATGGTGGCATAAATCTGAGCCTCGACGCCATTCCGATGGGCTTGCCAATGTCCGACCCGGCGGCCTGGACCACGGCGATGAACAACCTCGGGATGGCTCCCATGGGGATGACGGGACAGCCCCTCCTGCCCGGTGCGTCCGCTGACCCGGCCTCGGCCCACCTTTGCTTTCAGACGTGGCTTTGGGAAGAACCTGTGTCAGCTGCGTTAGATAAATGCCTGCTGCGTACAAAAGAAAATTAATAAGCTGTGTCTGAAACGCATTAATGCCTGGATGCGATCTGTTTAGAGACCAGTGTTTTAAAACAGATTTCAGAGGAAATGAGAATGTGTTTAGTTTTTCTTTGGTATTGGAAGCAAATCTAAGAGCAAAATCAAAGTGAAAGGCTACCTAGATACAGAGTGCTAACTAAAGCCTAGAAACAAGTTAAGCAGGGTAAGGCATGCAACCTTAAACGCTTCTGTGCGCTTTACCCAGGATTATTCTGGCGTGTTCTTAGCTGCTGAAGCTGGTACACTTGTCTAGTTTGCAAGGTGATGCCCTTAAACCTGGGTCACAAGCTCTCTGCGCTACCAAACTACTTAATGGGTCGGACTGGGTTAGGTTTTACACTGTTTCCACATGCCGCAGATGTCTTTATGTGGATAGTATAATACTTACTGGGGAAGGTTTTGATGCTAGATAGGAGGTGGTGTCTACAGAGTGGGAAAGGAATTAGTTTATATGAACAGAGAAAAACCTATTTGGCTGAGGCAATCAACATCGAAACAGTTTTTAAAAACTTGTTCTAAGGGCACAAATCTAAAGTTCTGGTGAGTTGTGTTACGAAGTTCCCTCTCTTGCTGTTTGTTCGGCTGCTTTTCACTGGCACAAGTGGGGAGAGTGCTGCATCTGCTGTCTGAATAAACAGTTACTGTATGGGTCCAAGCCACTACCTGACATCTCTCCCTCACTTAGATTTTGATCCTGCTCTCGGGGTGATGACTGGAATCCCTCCCATCAACCCCATGATGCCAGGCTTGGGGATAGTCCCACCTCCCATCCCTCCGGACATGCCTGCTGTGAAGGAGATCATTCACTGCAAAAGCTGCACTCTCTTCCCACCGAACCCACGTAACTGTCTATTGATGTTTTGTCCTGTTTCTGCCTGTCTGTGTGGGAATGTGTGTGTGTATGAAAGTGTATGCAAGAGAAGAGCCACGCCGTTGCGTGGAGGTAGCAGCTCTGGGGCGAGTCGCCGTGGACTGGATGCTGACCAGCAGGTGACGGAGCAATAGGAAGAGCCTGTTCCTGTCACTGAGTGTTTGCCATTCCGTAAACAGCCTTTTCAGTTGTCGGGTTGGTAAGGACTGGGGAAGAAAGCATTCCAGCCCCTGGGAATTTGAACTTGAATCTTCATGGTGTGAGTCTTGCATGTGTTAGCTAAGGCTTCAGAGACAGCGAGCTCTTGGAGGTAAGGGGACTGGGCCAGCCAGCATGGTCCATGCTGAGTCCTTGCTTGGCGTTTTGCAGGGTGTGATGGAAGGAGCACAGAGGCAGTTGGAAATAAGAAAATTTTAAGAAACAGATGGTCGGGGCTCATTAGGTTATAGCAAGAAACAAGGATCCACTTCAAACTAGCCGACTGACCCTTGCTCCTCACTTTTATTATAAAAACCGGAGGAGGGGGAAAAACATCGTTACCTGTCAGGTGGCTGGGCTTGTGCAGGGAAAGAGGAGGGGGCTGAAATAGCCAACAAAATGTAGATGTGATTTGCTTCAACTTAAGACTGACCAATATTTTTATTCCAGCAGCCAGCCAGGCTGTAGCCTGGAGCGTGTCACTATCTGACAAGCATGCAGTTTGGCAGCAATCACCGCTCCGGTCTTGGTGTTTCGGAGACCTCCGTGTGCTCCTGGCCAGAGCTCTGCCTGCAAAGAGGGCTTTGCTTGGCTTGTTACCTTTGGAGAACAAGTGAGATGCTGTGAGCTGTGCTTGCTGCCAGACAGGCAGAGGGTGGGAAGCGTTCTACCCCGTAAAGCATTAATGATAAATCCTCAAATGTAAAACTGAGAGATGTCACAGACGGGGGAAGATAAGAGAGGTTGCAGGAGATGTTTGTAACCGCGTGTCCATACGTGATCCGTAAGAAGGTGCCAGCAGATGGCACCCAAGCCCGACGGGCTCCCAGCAGTGGGTCTGTGGTGCTCTCCTGCCCAGCGTTCTGAATAAAACACTGGCAGTCCTCTGATTATTTATCTCTTCACCATCCCTAGAAGAAAACCTCTCTCACTGTCCTCAGAACAGTTTTGGGTTGTTCTGTTATTTTTTTCGATTGGGTAGGCGCTGCTTTCGAGGTCTGTGTTCCTCCCTGGTTTCTTCTAGCCATGCTGAGAGTGGTTTTTCGGGTCTGCCTAGAAGGTGTAGCCATCGGTTCATGACCTTCCCTTAATGTTAATACTTTTGTGCCCTTTACAGACTGCTGTGTAGCTTTTTGCCCTTTAGGATCCTCTGTATACGTTTGCTGCGTATTCTTTACATTGAGACGGTCCTTTAAGCTGTGCTTGTGTAGCACCTCCCATGATAAAGCTGCTCGTGTTCTGCGGCAGGAGCTCAGTGAGCCTGTTCCTGGGCTAGGGAGGGTGTTTGGAGGGCTTCCGACTCCCGAGATCTTTGGTTTGGGAGCAGGCTGGTAAATGTGTGTATTCTCGTGTAGCAGTGCTGTGGATCTGGTGCTTGGTGCAGCCGCGCAGCGTAGCTGGGTGTGCGTTGGAAGGGAGCCAGGAAGGTTTGGTTGTGTCTCGGGAGAGGTGGGCAGGCAAAAGGAACGTGCGCTGACAAACCAAAATCTAACCTGATCTGCTTTCTCTCTTGCTCTCCTCAGATCTTCCCCCTCCAGCAACGAGAGAGAGGCCCCCGGGCTGTAAGACGGTGTTTGTCGGAGGGCTGCCGGAGAACGGGACCGAGCAGATCATCATGGAAGTGTTTGAACAATGCGGGGAAGTCATAGCTATCCGGAAGAGCAAGAAGAATTTCTGTCATATCCGCTTTGCCGAGGAGTTCATGGTGGACAAGGCACTTTATCTTTCTGGTAGGTGCATTTCTGTCTCCGATGGCAGCTGAACATTCTGGGACAGAGATATAGTGAGTTCTTTACAGTTATAATGAGAGGCTTTGGTGCAGTTGGAAGATTTCTCTAATGTGGGGTCAGTTCACCTCGTTTGCTGCTGCTGTTGCATTTCTGCTTAAACACATGAAATGCTTCCTTTTCCAGCATCACTCTCTGTGCACTGAACTGTTCAGTCAACTCTGGCGTTCGGGGGCTTTCTGGCTCTGTGGGAAGGAGAGACGGGCACCGGTGGGTGGTCGGAGCCTAGGGGAAGTCGCCTGTCCTCTCTGAACGCTGTTGTCGTCGCTGCCAGGCTACCGCATCCGGCTGGGCTCCAGCACCGACAAGAAGGACACGGGGCGGCTGCACGTGGACTTTGCCCAGGCTCGGGATGACCTGTACGAGTGGGAGTGCAAGCAGCGGATGCTGGCGAGGGAGGAACGCCATCGCCGGCGGCTGGAAGAGGAGCGCTTCCGCCCGCCCTCCCCACCTCCTGTCGTCCACTACTCCGACCACGAGTGCAGCGTTGTCGCCGAGAAACTGAAAGGTACGTGGTCCTGCGGGCCGCGGCCGCCCTGCACTGCAGATGCTGGGACGGAGATCTGTCCTCTCCAGCGGCTGACTTGCTGAACGGAGATGGTGGTGCCACCCACACCTGGCAGAGCGTTCCGGCTGAGCCCTCCGCCTGCACACAGCAGCTTTTCCAGCCCTCTCTTTTTCAGAATTGTTTGTCTTTTTGTAGAAACAAACCAATACAGGAGTACAACGGTTTGTTCCAAACCATTGTCTGCTCATGTTAAAAGGACTAGTGCAAGTCCTAAGACTTGCTTTGAAGCCTAAGACCCATGTGTGGCCTGATTGTTTTGGAGCTGGAGGATGTTCTCTTTCATGAAGGAGTACCTCTGAACAGGCATATGAAGTTTTCCAGTGGGTTTCTAGCAGCTGGCCCTACTGCGGCACCTCGGCAGGTGGTGTGCTCCATCAGCTTGATGTTAGGCTTGCCTTTGCAGAGCCGTGTACGCAGAGAATAGCGTGCTTTCCAGAGGGGTGGTGAGCTGCCTGGAGTAAGCTCGCCTTTGGAAGGGAGCGGTTCAGCAAAGGACCTGAAAGCCACGCGGGCGACCCTGTACTTCTGTGCTGTAAAGGTGTCCCTTCTTCCTGCAGATGACACAAAGTTCTTGGAAGCCATCCAGACCCTGCTGACCTGGATAGAACGCGGAGAGGTGAACAGGAGGACCGCCAACAACTTCTACTCCATGATCCAGTCGGCCAACAGCCACATTCGCAGACTGGTGAACGAGAAGGCGGCTCACGAGAAAGAGATGGAAGAAGCTAAAGAGAAATTCAAACTAGCGCTCTCAGGGATTCTGGTGCAGTGTGAGTAGTGTTTCTGCGCTGAACGCTGGCTGTCTGTCGTAGGGAAGATGCTTAGTTTCTACAGTCTGGAGAGGCCACGCTGAAGGGGCTCCAGGAAAAGAAATCTCAATCGCTTCTGTGCAGCTACAGCTAATTTGTAAGCATAGATCGTTAGCTTGGCGAAAGTCTCTTGTGGTACTTTATACTGGAGTAAGAGTCCACATCTGGGGGGAGCAGAGATTGAATTCTTATTTTTTTTTCCTCTTCTAATCATCATCTATTAGTAGTTCTGTCATCTTTTCAACTCCACTTGTGTGCACAGACAAGGTAAGTTGCTGGTAATGTGGTGCCTCAGCGAAGTGTGCAGGATTTATTCGCCAAAGGTAGGATGCGGCAGAGTGTTCCCGACACCCTGTTCTCAGGCACAGCTGAAAGCCTCTTGCAGAACAGCATTTCAAATCCCAGCACTTCATTAAACCATGAAAGCAAGGAAGAGGCATGGGCTATATTATTCCTCAAACCATTCATTGCCTCTTACTCATCCTTTCTTTAGTAAGTCTGAATAGTTTTTTAAACTTTTTTCTCAAGAGTAGCTTTGAGTACCTTCTCCACAATTGTACTAGGTCTCCTTGAGCCCTTGGCTAGGTTAGCATTCTTAACTTTGGTTTGATTTTCAGTAATTTTGACTGTTACTCATTTGATAATTGACTTGTTAATAATTTTTTTTTAAATTCTGTTCACGTTAAAAAATATGGGCCCACGGTCCAGAGGGAAATGCAGTAAGCACTGCAGAGCAAGCAGTGATAGACAGTAGCATGCAGCTCTGCTCTAGCAAGCACCCACTGATAGCTCTGCCACTCTTAGGCTGATCTAAGTAGCAGAGACCTGATTTTATTTTGTAAGGGTTATGCCTACTACAGCACAAGTGTAAGGAAAAAAAAGCCCCAAACCAGGTAGAAGTGCTTTCTGCTGGTGGCTGAGCTCTCATCCTGGGAGAGGCACAGACTTTCTAGCGAAACAAGGGCTAGATCTCGGGAACAAAGCCGTTGGTGGCTGATGGCAGGATCCCTCCTCCGCAGCCTGGGCGGGCGGGATGCCGTCGTGCTCAGGCTGCAGCACTGTTCTCTGGGGCTGCACCGCCGGGCAGAAGAGCACCCGAAGTGCCAGCTCGCGCAGTTGTGCTTCCTCAGCCCGGTTCAGAGAGCCAGTGCTACCCGGGTGCGCTTGTTACACTTGCGCGCAGCGTTGCGCAGCGTGAGTATTTTTCAGCGCAACGTGTGCCTGCCTTTTTCCAGTGGAGAGCAGATGCCGTTTTCCCAGTTGCCCGTTACTCTGTGAGCGTTGGACGTGGGTCTGGTGAAGCCCAGGCGTTTCTTTCCAGGCGCAGAGCCCCTTCCCTGAGCATAGCTTCAGCGCAGTACAGTGTTATGAGAAAAGGTCAGCCAAACCACCTGCCTGATTCCACTTTTTTACTCCTTTACTCCTCTTGTTCGCCCTCTCTGGATGATATTCTGGCCTGATTTGACTGCTGATTTGATACTACAGTCGAGCAGATAGTGGCCGTGTACCATTCTGCCTCCAAACAAAAGGCTTGGGACCATTTCACGAAAGCTCAGCGTAAGAACATCAGCGTGTGGTGCAAACAAGCAGAGGTTGGTAACTTTTTTTATTGTCAGATCCTCCAGCACAGTCTCTTTCTTGTCAGGATATTGATTTTTAAGTTTGTACAATGCTCGTGTGGATAACAACACCTTAATTCACAGTGTAAGATGGGAGTGACTCAGTCGTCTCTGGTGTTACAGGTAATAAATTTTCTCTTGCTATTTGTGTTACTAGTAGCAATACTGCTGTATGCCGATGGAAGATAAGAATAATTATTGGTCTGTTTTCTGCTGTTTTTAATGTTAAAGCAAGAGGGGTTTCTAGAGAGAAGTTAAAAAAGAAAAAAGCAAAACTGAACCACCAAACCCTAGGCATCATCAGAGGTCTGTTGTATCACGTTTTTATTGACAAACTTGAGAGGTGGAAAACGCTGCAGCTGGGCAGTCTGGAAAACTTGCGGGAGAGCGTTCTCATAGTTGTGTATTTATCCTGTGCAGCGACATTGCTAGTGAGGTACAGGATTTAAAGGCGGTGACAAGGGTGGGGTCGATAGACGCATGTCACTCAAACTGCCCTTCCTGCAGGGGGAAGAACAGTTCTCAGTCCCTTGTCTGATCTTACCAAATCTTACTGGGGTCAGGCACAATGTCAGGCAAAATATAAAGTTCAGACAAAGAAAGGCTGTCTCTTGGGAAAGAGGTGGTTTGGGGAGGTGTTTGCCCTGGAGTCCGATGAAGGACATGCTGCCTTCTGTCACCTGCGCAGCAGGGATGTCACGTTGCTCAGCAGCGGAGCCCATCACCATGGTTGTCCAGCCCGAGGGGGACAGGAGGAGAGTGCTGGGCTCCTGGGAACATGGAAGAGCTGTCTGTCCTGGAGTGGGTCTCCCGGTCAGAGCTCGTCTCCCCTGGAGTCTCGCTGCTGTGTCCCTTCACTGGAAAGGCTAGTGCTCAAAGCAGTGCGAACGGTTTTGAAGGAAAGAGCAAGAAATTGTATTTTTCTTGCTCATTAAGCTTTTAAAGTAGAGTGGAGCTTGAATCAGTTTTTACCATGGGCAATAAAGACCTCTTCAAAGTAGGAGGACTCAGATCTGAAGCGCAGAAAAGAACTGCTGTGAAAAATAGGTGCCTCTTATCCTAATCCAGGGAGACACTGCTGTGTTTGGAAGTGTTCTCTGTTCACTGCAGAAGCACTAGCAGTTTGGAGCTGATCTTGTCATTTACGTGTCAGAAATAAGGCAAAGCAGCTGCTTTACCATCTCGGCAGAAACTTGGGAAAGTTTCCAGCCCGGTGGGTTGCCAGCGTTCAGCAAAGCCGTGCTGGGAACGTCAATCCGGCTGCGTTCGATGGCGGCTGTGGCTGAGGGACTGGCGAGGAGCTGGGCGTTCGGCCCTGCTGTCGAAGTGTTCCCGTGACAGCTGTGTTCACAGCCAAGCGGGTTGTGTCTGCACGCGCTGCCTGTTAGCTGGCTTTGGGCGAGAAATGCTACTCTGCCTGATAGCTTTGGATTTTCATTTTTCGTTGTTTCTCTGCCCTTTCTTGGAAGGCAAAGGTTGCTGACTGCTGGGCCTCACCGCGTGGCTTTCCAGAGCCCTGTGCCCTCTTGAGGTGGGGGGAGAGGGCAGGCACCGCGTGGAGCAGTGCTGGCCCCGTGTTGCCCGGTAGTTCTCTGGCGGGCTGTGTTTTGGCTCCCGGCTGTGAGCTCAGTGCTAGCCCGCAGCCGTCCGCTGTGCCTGTGTCTGTCTGCGTGGCTCAGGTGAGCTGGAAGGCTGGAGACGCTTCGTGGCACCCACCCCAGTGAAGGCAGGGGGAAGAGACAAGTGTGTTCTGAAGTGCTCGGTTAGTCCTAGGAGGAAGGACTCCAATAAACAAGCCGCAGAGCAGCAAATAAAGAGCAAGGTCAGCTTTCAGCCCCAGCATCTTGTTTAGTTGTTCTTTCAGTACGATGCTGAAATCCTGTTCAGCTACTCCTCGAATCTGTCTCCTGCAGCATTCAGGTGTCTGTCTTAAAAGTAGAACCCCAGGCTGGAGAGCACCTGTGCTTTACCCGCTTCCCCGCAGCGTGCCAGTCCATCGGGCAGCTACGCTGCCTTCTGCCAGGGACTCGAAGGCTGGGCTGTACTGGAGTCCTCTGTGCAGCGTGGCAGTGCCACGTGCGACAGTCTGACGCGTCCGGAGTAAGGGCCTTTCATCGTCACTGCTTTCCTGACAGTGCTCAGAATAGGGAAGAAGAAACTTCACACAAATATCTTAAAATATTCCATTTCCAATAAATTTGTATTGTACATTTACAGTATTAAGTGAGTTTAGTGATTTCATTAGGCAGCTACAACTCTGCAAGAGCGCCAAGCTCACAGAGCAGCACTGGGGGTAGCTCCGAGGGGTTCAGTAAGGCATCGCCGTTTCCTCGTGCAGCGTTGGGCACCGTGTCTGCCCCGCGCGGATCCTCCTGCCCGTGTCCCCGTGGGGAGCAGAACAGGGCTGCGTGAACCACCTCTGAAACCGTTCGGCTGGGCGGTTAGTCTGGACTGCGTTAATCTGCCGTCTTTTCTTGACGGAGCCTGCGATCACAGAATCACAGAATAGTAGGGGTTGGAAGGGACCACTGTGGGTCATCTAGTCCAACCCTCCTGCTGAAGCAGGGTCACCTACAGCAGGCTGCACAGGACCTTGAAAGGAGTGTCTGAAAAGAAACCTGTTACCCTCCGAGGGGTGGTAGTTTCGAGGAGAGACGTGGGATTGTCTCGGCCAGGGCACGCAAATGGAAGCAGCAGATCACGATGTGCTTTCCTGCAGGAGGGATCTTACAGGGTCGTTTTTAGTGAAACGGTGATTAATCCAGCACTCTTGGGAGTTAGAGCAGAATGTTTGTGGTGCACGTTATCCTTATTTTGTGGTGTATGTCAGCGTTAGTCTTTATTGAAGTGGTGACGCGTTGATATTCCAGTGTATGTGTGACATGAACCAAGAGAAAAAAGTGCACCAAGTAGCTGACTGGAGATGAGATCTGTGGAGAGAGGCTTAAAGGCATAAATGACAGGTCTGAGATAAGAGCATGAATTATAGACAGGAGGAATTGCTTTTCTGGAAAGAGATTGTACATGTATCGTTCCTCTTTTTTGTAGAGAAAGAGGTCATGTAGAAGAGCTGTATGGGCTCTGCTTTCTTAACCATCATGATGTGGTAGTAGAGAGCACTGACCTTCGTCTGCAACGCAGAGAAGTGCTGAAGTGTTCCGTTTGGTTCTGCTGGGTTATTTCTGTTAAACTTTCATATGGCTGCTTACAGGATTTGTCTTCCAGACTGCTTGTGCATAGAACCACAGAATCGCAGGAGCAATTGGACTGTGAGGAACATTTGAAGACCTTCCAGGTCCAACCCCCTGCATGGGCAGGGACCCCTTCCACCAGCCCAGGGTGCTCCCAGCCCCGTCCAACCCAGCCTTGGGCACTGCCAGGGAGGGAGCAGCCACAGCTCCTCTGGGCAGCCTGGGCCAGGGCCGCGCTGCCCTCATCATAAATCATTTCTTCCTTATGTCCAGTCTAAACCTGCCCTCCCAGTTTCAGACCATCGCCCGTCACTTCAGGCCTTGGTACAGAGTCTCTCTCTGTCTTCCTTGTAAGCCCCCTGTGTACATTGAAAGGCCATTGTGGGGAGTACGAATTTAGTGATGCAGTCTCCTCTCTGCCTGTTATATACTGAAATGCTGTAATAAGGTCTCTCCGGACCCTTCTCCTCCCCAGGCTGCCCAGCCCCAGCTCTCCCAGCCTCTCCTCCCAGCAGAGGGGTTCCACCCCTCGCATCATTGCTGGGGCCTCCTCCGGCCCCGCTCCCGCAGCTCCAGCTCTGCCCTGTGCTGAGGGCTCCAGAGCTGGACGCAGGGCTCCCGGGGGGTCTCAGCACAGCGGGGCAGAGGGGCAGACTCCCCCCTCGCCCTCCGCCCACGCTGCTGGGGATGCAGCCCGGGGCACGGCTGGGCTGCCAGCACGCATTGCTGGCTGGTGTCCTGTCTTTCACCCCCCCGCACCCCCAGGTCCCTCTCGGCAGGGCTGCTCCCCGTCCATTCACCCCCAGCCTGTGGTGACACCGGGCACTGCCCCGACCCAGGGGCAGGACCCTGCCCTTGGCCGTGTAGAACCTCATGAGGTTCACCCGCGCCCACCCCTCCAGCCTGCCCAGGTCCCTCTGGATGGCATCCCGTCCCTCTAGCGTGAATCTTCCGGCAATTCCATGCTGTTCTCAGGTATCGAGTTCCTTATTACAAAGATGGAAAACAGGTCTGTCCCAGCAAAGCCAGAAGTCATTTTTCACCTTTAAGATTACTTAACGTCAAAAGTAAACCTGGGCAGAGTTGAGAGGCTGGTGACCCGTGATGGCTGCTAGGCTGGGTACCTGCAGGGCACCTTCCCACGTAGCTGCCACCGGAGAGAAGTCTGCAGGGTTGGGTGATGCCCAGCCAGCGGCCTGCTGGTAAAAAGCAGACGATCGGTGCTCTGCAAGACTGGAAAGCTCTACGTGACTCTGTTTTCCTAGGAAGTCTCCAGTTGTCATCTCCCCGTGAGACTGCACCTCTGGGACTTTCTTTCAAGATCCCACCGAGTCCAACCTTTCGTGGTAGCTAAAGGAGGAGCTAACGTTTCGTTTTGTGCCTGATGAGCCAGGTGGAGAGTCGGATTCAGATTGTACCTCTCCTTGGAGCCCTGGTGCTCCTGTTCTTTCCTGCTTACTGAGATTGCTTGCTGTGGCTGGGGTGGGAGCACGCTCTCCAGTTGGAGCTGTCTTTTGTTCCAAGGTAAGTTCTCCTGGTGGGAAGAGGCTGTGAGACCACTGGTGAGGCCTCTTCCCGGAGTCCTTGCTGCTGGTCTCCCCCAGCTTGGGGTCTCCCCTTAAAGGAAGGTGGACTCACAAGATGCATCTTCTTGGTACGGCTTTTGGCAGAATTTACTCCTGTGGGTCACGGCATCGGAGGAAAGCCTGGCAGGAGCTCGGGGAGTGGGTATGCGTTGGGGGTTGTTAGGCTAGGCCAGGGGGTTATTTTTATCGATGGTGGCTGAAGGCAGCTTTCCCAGGCAGTGCTGGCAGGTCCTGCAGCTGCAGGCAGCTCATGAAGAAGCCATGGAAGCTCAAGACCTGGTGAACTACCATGTAATGGGAGCTACCGGCCAGTGTGTTTGCTGGCTTAGGAAGGGCCTTGCTCAAGGATTCGGCTTCTCTGCTGCTTTGTCCTCTCCCATCCAGGTCTCTCCCCGGCTCTGCACAGCCAGCTTCGAGGCTGCTGTAGGCATTCAGCTGTTGAGCAGAGTCAGCTAAAGATGACGAGAAGATCTTCCTCCAGTCTTCAACCCGGCTGCCGTTTTACGGGTGGTCTCTAGGGCAGGCAGCGGTTACTTTGGAAGTGCAGCCAGCGCTGCCCATCACGCTCGGATCTGCCTTGTCCTTGCCCTTTCCCCATTGCTGTCCCCAGGGTGTCCCTTCGTCCAAGTGGAAAGCACGGTTGTTCTCCTTGTTGGCTGCTTGTGGTGGACGTGTGCTTGGTGCTGGCAAGCAGAGTTTTTGAAAGTTTCAGGACGTGAGAGTAAAATCTACAAAGAGCTGGACATTAGTTTTATTTCATGAGCAAATCTTCTGTATCTTTTCTCCTCTGGCTGTTCCTGGGGTGTATAACCCACGTGAAGTTGTGGTAAACTGGCATCGGGTGGGGACGCTTGGCCGCCTGTGCTAGCCTCTAGGAAGCGTTCCTGATGTCTCCATCTCCTCGAATAACCGACTGTTGTTTTCTGAGCGCTGCTTGTCCTGCTCTGCAGAGGGGATGGGGAGGCTGCGCTGAAGGTGTCCATGCCTTGCAAACGGGTTGGTGTATGTCTGTGCAGAGCTCTGTCTCTGCCCAGCGTGAGCTGGCCGGAGCAGGGGAGCTTGTCTGAGGTGTGGGTGGGCTTGGCCTGCTCTGCCTGGGCAAGGGGCATGGAGCAGGAAGGACACTTAGTACGCTTCTAGTAATTAAGCTATAGCTGGAGATAGATATAGATATATATATAAATCTTGCTAGCATATAATATACTCTTAGACATAATGTAAAATGTCGCTTACCTGGTCATAGATATCAGGTGCTGGGTAAAGGGTCTCTCAGCCTTGAGGCGTCCCTGCTGCAGGGAGATCCCCCCGTGCAGGCTGCTGCCCTAGAGGAGAGCTCAGCGGGCTCGGGGGGCTGTGGACATTCATAGTGTCGAGTGAGGGACTCGTAGTCACCCTCACTTTGGTGTGTGGGCAGCTGTAGCGGTTTTAGTCTGGTCTGGTCCCAGCTCGGGCTGGTGCTGTTAGAAGATAAGTGCCCAGCCCCATTTATTGTGGTTTGCCTGGCAGGGCTGGCTTCAGTCGGGCGTACTGGTCGGTGATGCTGACCCACGGTACCGCTCCCTCGGAGCGGGTGCGTCTGTCGCCGGTGCTGAGCTGGAGAGCCTGGGGTGGGAGCCCAGCGGGGAAGAGGCAGGGCAGGATGGCACTGGGGAGGGTGCAGGTGGCACAGCCCTTGGGTGTGCGGGGCAGGGGAAAGCACCAGCGGCAGCTCGTGACGGCGGTGACTTACTGGGGGTGCGGGACAGGGTTCCCTGAGAAACTGCGCTGTGGGCGGGGCTGGGTGCCTGCTCAGGGGCTGGGAGTAGGAGGGAGGTGGAAGAGTCACTGACACCAGTAGCATTCACAGGCTGACTCATGCGAGATATTGTCCTTGATCTAGCAGGCTGTGCCAAATATTTTTTTATCATCTCCCCTTTCTTATGTCATGGAGTCGGATTTTGCAGACTTAGATTTCAGCATCTTTTTATCCAACCAATCTGTTCCTTGTAATCTGTATTTAAGAAAACCCCTCTGCTTTCTGAACCTTAGGAAATTCGTAACATTCATAACGATGAACTAATGGGTATTCGAAGAGAGGAGGAAATGGAAATGTCTGATGAAGAAATAGAAGATCCATCAGAGATGAAAGAAACGGAAGAATCAGGTAAAATCACTTTTTACAGCTCATAAACAGAGTCCTTGTCTCTTCAATGGCTGCTTCCAGGAGCCCCGTTCTGACCGTTTTGTACCCCAGAATTGTCACAGGCAGAGCAAAACCAGCTGCAGCTACCTGGAGCTGTTTTCCTCGGTGCCTGGTTCTGTAGCCAGCGTTTGTCGATGCTCCCTGCGATGGATGGTCAGGGTAACCTATAGCTGTGTCTGAGCCGCAGTCCCTCCCGAGATGCGGGGGCTTCGTGGGGATGCGCGTGGAGGAGCTGTCGGCTCCCAGCCGTGCGTGCAGGCGGTGGCACGGGCGCGGCGGAGCTCTGCGCAGAGCACCCTGCTTTCGCAGCTGCACGGCTGTCGGCCCGGGCTGTCCCGTTTCAGTGCGCCGCTGCTCTCTGCCCAGCGCCGGGGAGGCATCTACGCGGCAGCAGGGCCCCGTCCCGCGGTGCTGGGTTTCAGCGGTGCTCGGAGAGGGAGCAGCGAGGGTGCGTGGTGGGAGACGTGGCTGGAGTCGTAGCGCAGGGCTGTGCGGTCGACTGGGTGTTCCTGGGTCCTGCAGCTTGCAGTGCCCTTGGCTGGGACTCACAGGAGAACTGCGCTGTCCAGACACCCCTTCCCCGCCGTGCAGAGCGGGGTCCGACACACGCTCACTGGCTGGGAGAGCGAGTAGGGGCACAGAATCACAGAATCCCAGAATGCTGGGGGTTGGAAGGGACCTCTGTGGGTCACCCAGTCCAACCCCCTGCCCAAGCAGGGTCACCCAGAGCAGGCTGCACAGCACCGCGGCCAGGCGGGGCTGGAATATCTCCAGAGAAGGAGACTCCACAGCCTCCCTGGGCAGCCTGGGCCAGGGCTCCGTCACCCTCAGAGGGAAGAAGTTCTTCCTCGTGTTCAGCTGGAGCTTCCTCTGCTTCAGTTTGTGCCCGTTGCCCCTTGTCCTGACCTTGCGGGTCCCAGGCAAACGCACCTGCACGTGCTCTGGCTGCGGCCCCGGTACCAGAGGTCGGGACTGGGGGAGGTCAGGCTGTGCCCTCCACAGCACGGGTGTGTTTTCAAACCTGCCAGAGCTGCCTCTGCAGCCGTTATGTTATGTTCTGTAACCCCGTTCCTGAATTTATCAAGCCCTGTGTGGGCACCAGGCTGATGCGGTGTTTCATCCATGACTTGGAGACATTCTTCTGGTGGAAGGTGCCCGTGGAGCCTGTCCCAGAGTCTTTCAGCTTTGCTGGTTAGGAAACCTGCTTCCTTGCCAGCATGGTCCTTTCACCCCAATATGTTCTTTTGCTTCTTTTTTTTTTTCTTTCCAGCGTAAATACTGCATTCACTGCTGAGAGGTGCTTGTTTGCTAGAGGTACACAAACAGTGGTTGGGAGACATCAATTTTGGTACTCTTGACTTGTAACTGGGAGCTACGGAGCCACTGTGCGCTGGGGGAGAGCACCCAGGGACTCCTTGCCCGCAGTTCTCTGACTTTCGGTCCTTGCCTGCCTTGTTCTCCAGCGCTGGTGTCGCAGGTGGAAGCCCTGAAGGAAGAAAACGACAGTCTGCGCTGGCAGCTGGATGCCTACCGGAACGAGGTGGAGCTGCTGAAGCAGGAGCAAGGCAAAGCAAGCAGGGATGAAGACACAACCAAGGAGCAGCAGATGAAGCTGCTCCAGCAGGCTCTGCAGGGGATGCAGAAGGTGGGCCCGGACTTTTAACCGGACACTTAACCTTTTAATTGTTCTGAATGTGATCTGTGTGGCCTTCGTGGAGAAGCCCCTGTTCATTTCGTATTCTGTAAAGAGTAGGAGGTGAAAGGCACGTTAAGAACTCCATTGGTCTGTTCTCTTCCAGCACCTTTTGAAAGTACAAGATGAATACAAAAAGAGAGAAGCTGAGCTAGAAAAAGTGAGAGAAGACAAGCTGAAAATAGAAACGTTATTAGAAAACCTGAAGGAGCAGGTATGTGTCATCCCAGTGCTTCCTTATTCTCAGTAGTGGGTGCAGTCCTTGGATTTCGGGGTCCATCGTGAGCACAGTGAAGGACAGAGCGTAGGAGGTGCCTTGTCCTGGGTTAGGAGCAAGTGTCTTTGGGCAGCTGGAAGAAATTGCCTGCCAAGGAGGAGGTGTATCAGTAGTGAACTTGCTGATCGCTTGATGTACTGGTGAGACAGTCTTCATAAGCAACTGTATAAATAAAAGATTAACTTTCATTTTATGATACATAGTGGTATTGCAGCTGAAATGTATTTTTCTGCAACATGAGCTTTAAAAGATAAGAAAAAAGGGTCTCAGTTATCAAACATTGATTTTTAGATTTGCGTTTTGGGGACGTGTTTGGATCTGACCTCCGTAAAGCACTACTGAATTGAAAGTTTTTGTCAGGGCTATAATATTGTTGTGCGTGCTGGATTTACTCTAAGGATAAATACGTGCTGCTTCTTCCCGGCTGTGGTCCACTCTGTCTTTTGGTTGTGGACCCATGCACGGACCTAAACTGGCTCGGTCCTCTCCTCTGTAGCACAGACACAGCTACACAGGAGAGACGAGAAGCCTTGCGCAGCCGTTCATGCTGAGGCCACAGAGCCCAGTGTTGGGGTCTGGTCTCAGATTTTCAGTCTTTAGCCCTGCCTTTCTGTGCCGTGAGCTGGATAGGTGATAAATGTCTCTCTAGTAACCAGAAGTGGCTTAATATCCCAGTAATCTTCAGTGCAGGAGCTTCAGTGCCCGAGTCAAAGCGCAGAAATAACAGACCGTCTCTCATTTCTTTCCCCGTCTGTAGCAAAGCATGGCTGATAAGGAGGACAAGGAGAGGGATGTGACTGAGTGTCAAGGGAGTGTAAGTCTGAGTTTCTTTTCTGCTGCTTTAGTCGGGATATCTTACTCAGGGAAGTAATGACACCTCCAATACCTGTTGGATCTCCAAGAGAAAGCGCTCGGCGCGTTTCCAGGACGGCACCGCTGGCTGAACCGCAGTCCTGTGCCAGCCCGCAGCTCGCTCCGTGTCCGCGGTGCAGACCTGGGCTTTCTCCTGCAGAAGCCAACTGTAGCCTGCGTAGGCCAGGGCTGCGCAGATCCGTCCCGTGTAGCTGGGGCTTGCGCTGGCCTAAGAAGCTGAGCAAACCCAAGGGAGCTTTTATTTCTATCTTTGTTGCTGGCCCAAGTCCAGTCCCTTTCACTAGTGACTGGAGGCTGTTCCCAATTATAGCTGTCTGCAGCTCTCAGACCACTGGAATTCCGCATAAAACTTCGGAATGAGAGAAAGTCCTGCTCTTAGTGCACCCACCAAGTCCTCACATCACAGGCAGTCCTGTGTTTGTTTGGGGGATAAACCAGAGTTTTGCAGAACTTACTAATTCGGCACCACAAACTCAAGTCAGGGACAGTCTGATCCCAAGCCCTTAGTCTGCACTGCAAGGCTTGCTTTCTAGTCTGTCTTTTCTTTGATTATTTAAAATCATAAGGTCCTAAAATAAGAGCACACATTGTACCAGTGAACAGGGCCAATAAAGTGTGTGTTGTGGCATCTTGCTTCGCTTCACGGGCTTTTAATCTAACGTGGTGGTTCAGGCACAGCAGCAGGGAGGTAGCTGCGCTCTGTTGGAAGCGTTTTGCAAAAATCAACAGTGGACAGAGCAATGCGCTGAGCGCGGTGGCTCGGAAAGAGGGAAACAAAACCGCCGGCCCTGGGTCTTTTGCAGGAGAGCAGCGCGTCCCGAGCGTGTGCCTGCAGCCAGGAGAAGGAATGTCCGGCTGAGAAGACGTTGAGCAATAGTCCTGTGAAATCGGAACGGGAAGTTCTCCTGGTTGGTAAGTTCTTTCGGCGGGTCGGCTCTCCTGGCGGTAGCAGCTGCGGCCAGAGATGAAGGAAGGGTGGGGAAGGGCGGCAGGGAGAGAAGGCCGGGCTCGATGGGGTGAGGGGTGTTGCTAGCGTGGTCAAGTGATGCTCCCAGAGGGACTGCTGACCTCTGATTTACAGCGCAGGGGGATCTGCTACCCTTTTTATCTCCTCTCCCCTTGCCTTTTCCTAGTGATACAGAAAATAACCTAACGTGGCCTGCTCTGACTTCTCAGCCCAAAGCACTGGGTAGCTGGGGATTTGCTGGAGCTTAGAAAAGGAAGAACAGAAGTCTTTCTCTTGATGGGACAAGGCATTTTCTCCAGTTCACTGTCACTCAGCCGGGTTCTCCTTAGCCATCCCTCTACATCCGATTTGAGAATAACGAAAAATCACTTATTGTTGTCCAGGTGGATCTGTTTGTGCCAGGTCATGGGCTGGTTTCTGCAGTGAGAGGGGGACTCTGGGGACAACCGAAGGCACAGCCTTTTTCTGCAGATGATGCCCAGAAACGCAAGGCAGTCTTTTTGCTGTTTGCTGCGGTTCCTTTGCAGTCTGTGGCCAGGCCTTGCCGTACTTAACCCCCAAAGTGCCCGTTCGGATCCCTCTCCGCTGTGCCAGCGGTAACGGAGAGCCGGTGCTCTCGGCTGGCCCTCGTCTCGCGAGAGTGACGCTTGTGGTGTTCCTTTCCCCAGGAATAATATCGACGTTTCTTCACGTGCACCCGTTCGGAGCAAGCATAGAGTACATCTGTTCCTACCTGCAGCGTCTGGACAGCAAAGTAGGTGTGCCAGCACGCCCGGGGTCTGGGGTCTGCGCGGCTGGGAAGGAGCCGCGCTCCCTCCCGGGGAAGGGGGACGGGCGGGACAGGAGGATCCGGCGTGTATTGACCGGGATGACCTCCTGGGAGAGGGAAAGGGTGAGCTGCCTTAGAACCGCAGAGCGGTCTGGACTGGGAGGGGCCTCTGAAGGTCACCTAGTCCGCCCCGCTGCGCTGCGCAGGGGCACGGTTCCCTAGACCAGGTTGCCCAAAGCAGCCCAGCTCCTGGCTCAGCCCTTACGCAGCGTAACGCTGACCTCCACACGGAGCTGAAGGTGATGTTCTTGCTGCAGATGTTCCTGTGTAACCCTGCTCCCTAATTCAGGAATACCCTTGGATGGTGGCTGTATTTTGCAGCAGTGGATTCCACCTTTAAAATCTCCATCTAAAATGTGTTTCTCTTTGTTCTGTTGAAGTTTGCTGCCGTTGTTTCCCTTATCCTTAGGACCTCTAAGGAGAAGAGCAAACAACCCTCCTACTGCATACTGTTTATTATCTTACAACATCTGCCATGTCACTGTTTGTATATATTCTCTCTAAACTGAGCAGTCAGATTATTTTTGTGTCTCGGAGCAATGTTTTTCTGTTTTTATGATCTTGTAGCCCTTCACTGAGCCTTTTCTGTCGCTGTGTTGATACTGTCAGTGAAGTCGTTTTTCAGAGGGTGCTGTGCAAGGGCCTCATGCTGCAGCAACACAGGCAGGGAGTCACAGTCCCTGCTTGCAGGGTTCCGTGCTACGTGGAGGGATCGAGCCCTGGGTGCAGGGATCACGAAGGGCAATAACCAGGGCAGCGCTCGTGCGTTTTCCATAGGGCAACGAGACGCTGCTGGTTCCTGCGGTGTTTCTGCGTGTTGCTGGCTTCAGACTGCTTTTCAGAGCCAGTGGGGAAGGGACTGTGCAAGGCTTTTGAAGGTTCAAGGCAATTACATCTCGCTCCTCTATTAATCTGTTCTTCGTCAGTCTTCTTCGAAGTGCCCCAGGAGCAGGAGACTTACCAGCATGGGAGACTGGAACTTTCTCAGCTGCTTTTGTTTATAACTCACTGTTTAATTCTCCCCGTTCTCTGAAAGCCCGCCAGCCCTTTAAAGACCTATCTGCTAATTTATCTTCTCATTCTAGCTCTGAATTTGTCTGAGGCAAACAGCTGCCTTTATTTTTTCTTTGGAGCTTCCAAAGAAATGCTGTGATATCACTCGTCTGACTTCTGGCACTTCCTCTTTGGCGTCTGCAGTGTAGAGAAGGGCTGCTGGAGGCTTCTCCAATAAGCTTGGGACAAAAGCCCTGTGAAAAGCGCGTCCTTTAACCTCTGCAGTGGCATCGGTCGTCTCTGTTGTTCACTGACACTCGGGCAGACACATCAGCCTGCTGACTTGCACAGGTCTGCCGTGCCGGGCCCCTTGAAAGGAGCCCTTCCCGTTTGTCCTCCAGGTCACACCTTGGCTCTGTTGTCTCCTCCTCGATTATTGCAGGAGCCAGGTCTCGCTGGGGGTGTCGCTTGTAACGTCTGGCAGGTCTTTGGGCTGGAGGCCGGGTAGGAGTTGGGGGAGCTCCTGAGAGCAGAACCTGGTTTCCTGAAGCTGCCAGGAGGAAGGGAAGAAGAATATCTCTCCCCTGTTCCTTGCCCGTCAGCCTCACCAGGAGGGCCGGCAGGTCAGCAGAGCGTGCCGAGGGGCAGCTGCGGGGTGGTCTGCAGCCCCGGAGCAGTCCTTACGGAAAGTCAGTGTAGCCCTGTGGGCATCGCAGGAGCTGGGCGGTGTAGGCGGTGCTCCTCCCGGGGTGCTTGGTTCCACGGCTGGGGTTGGACCTCTGCTGTTCCCTCAGCTCTCTGGAACTCAGGACGTTGTTTCTGCCTGACCGCAGAACAGCGGGATGACAACAGCGCATCCGCCACAGGCAGCTCCATCTGGCAAAGTGGGTGCTCTTCATCTTCATCATGTTGGGCGCGTTTGGAAAGCTGTGGGCCCTGCAAAGGGGTCTGAGGAATGCACTGGCGCACTAAGGAAGGCGGAAAAGCGAACCTACCTTCTGTGTATGTTCCCTTCCCAGTGGCGAGCGGTCCCCTCCGCTCTTGGAAGTAAAAACCTTTTCTCTCCAGCTAAGTGCTGGCTGAGAACTGCAGTTTGTGCTGGCGTACACAGAAAGAGCAAGGTAATGCCTCCTTGGGAAGGGCAGTGCCAAACCTGAGTTTGGAAGGATGCTGGGGAATTGACTCGGGATTACCTCCTGGAAAATCCAGTTACGCGTTGTATTGGGGACCATGAAGTGGGATCGGGCTTGACGTTACAGAGCGGTCGAACCGAGTTCACCATGGCAGGTGGAAAGGAACCATCGGCAGGAGGAAGCACGGCTGAGGCGCGTGGGTGATAGGCACACAGCTGAAAGCAGAGCCCCTGGAAGCTCGGAGAGCTGCGGACTCTGCACCTCTGAAGGGAGTTCAGAACGGAGACGGTGACGGGGGTGGATCAGCAGAACGTGTACAAAGGATGTCCCGCTGCGCTGGTGGAAACCATCCATGTGCTTGTCCAGAAACACACCCTGGTGCTCTGTCTAACTGGCAGGTGGGTGAGGTTGTTGTGCAGAGAGAGCTCGGAACGTGTCTCGGAGCAGACCCAGACGGACAGCAGAACCAATCTTCAATTCTTGTGACTATAAGAAATGAGGTTTCAGTTTTTCCGCTGCCGTAAGAAAAGCATTGCAGGCAATTCAGTGTGAGGTGGACACGGCCTTTGCACCCTTTGTAGGTCCTGAAACTGTTAACTTGCAGCATCTTAAAAGTTTTTTCACGTGCTGAACTTCAGCTGTATCTGGTAAATGCCCGAGCACTCGGATTACCGGGCCTGCCTGCCTAGGTGTGGTGCAGCCACGGGGGTCACGCTCCGCGTCGGTCGCTGCCTGAAACGAGGGGCTGGCTTGACGAGCCTTTGGGCTGACCTGCTCTGGCAAACCTCTCCACCTCGTATATTGAGGTTTCTGTCCTGCAGCGGCGTGACCTCCACGTCTTGTGTCCTGGCTCTGTTTGAGCAGCTCCTGTGCTGTGAGGGACGCGGTAGCTGCGCTGTCGGTCAATCCTTGCGACTGCTGAGAATGTGAATAGAAATTCCCCGCGTCCCTGACTTCTGTGCCCAGTCACCGAGAGCTCTGTTCTTGCAGCAGCAGTAAGGCACTTGCTGTTCAGTTGCTTAAATGCTTGGGAGGTTTTAGTCTATTGTCTTGCATTTCGCAGGGGAAAAATTTACGCAGTCCTGTTACCCTTGTTTCTCGTGTTCGTTATATCCGCAACCGTCCCGCGCCGACGTGTGGCAGTAGCCCAGCTCGTGCTGTCCCGGGATTATTACCAGGAGTGTGCAGGGAAAGCCTGGTGTGCTTCAGCGAGGAGACCTGGCGGAGCTTGGTTATTGCCAGTCGTTGCAGGGCTTCCCCAACCAAAGCGTCATCGTTGCTAGCGACGTTTTCCTTCTGTTTCTGCAGATTTGCACCGCCGAAGTGGAAGTTCTCATGACTCGGCTCCAGAACACGTTCAGGCAGGAGCTGAGTGGGGTTGGGGCCAGCCTAGAGAAAAGGTGGAAGTTTTGTGGCTTTGATGGACTGAAAATGACTTGAGCTTCGACTTCACGCTGAAACCAGCGGCAGGCTGTGTGCACCAAGAGAGCCCGGGATGCCTCCTGCCTCTGTTCGTGATGATTATCTTGCACGCGTCGCAGACTTGGGTGGGAGGAGGCGTAAGTGAAGCTGTGAGTCCGGAGCAGCACTGGAAGAAACCTCAAGTTCTGTAGCTTCTTTGATCAGTTATTTGTTAATGGGCAAGTGCTGTTCAATATATTTTGTGAAAAAAGTTCATGTCTGATGTTTTTAAGCGCAGCGTGTTGACTGTACGCTTTGCCAGTGTAGTGTGTGTTTTGTGTGCCCGAGTCTCCTGCCCTGTAACCTTCTTTTTGCTGGTGGGAGCCATAGACTGTCCTCTGAAGCCACAAGAACGGCATTTTCTGGTGTCTAAACCACCAAAAGGGGGGGAAAAAGCTTTTTTAGACATTTCTATAATTAAAAACGGAGGTGTGTTTAAACAGAAGGCGACTGAGATGGCTCAGAGCTTTCTGAGCTGAACAGTTGGTTCTTTTTCGTGCTGTTTTCCCTACGGATGGTTTCAAGCTAAGGCAAGGTGAAGGCAGTGTCACTAGGAGCCGAGTGCGGCTCTGGCAGAGGTCAGTCTGTAAATCATTGCAGGGTCAGTCTGTAAATCATTTTTTACATGGGAAGGGTATTTAATTTTCTGTTGATCTGGGTGGAGCAGGGAGGCTGCGTCGTCAGACCTCTATTTTAGAAATGGCTTACCACCAAATTTCTCCACCCACTCCGCTTTGGAACTTCTGGAAGTGCTCAAGCAGCACAGACTTTTCTCCTCCTGAACCTTCCCAAAGGCTCTTCCTCGTGCTCCCGGTAAGTGCCGGGCTCCTCCCCAACCCTCTGCAGAAGAGTGGGGAGATGTGGGGTAAAACGCCTCGGCCCATCGACCGGACGATGATCCCAACCCCTCTGCAGAGCCTTCCTGCAGACCACTGCTCCCACCCTGCTCGCTGTCGCCTGCACACTGACCGAGGACGCGCTCGATGCCCTTGCCCAGGCCACCGATGGAGACGCGGAGCAGAGCCGGCCCCAGCGCCCAGCCCCGCGGAACGCCGCTCCCGACCGGCTACATCGCCAAGCTCCAGGCAGTCGGCGCAGTCCCTGACCCCCGTCCTGCCTGTCCCTGCCGATGGGGTCGCAGCCCCCCGTTGTGACCCTCCGGTTGTGCCAGCCAGCCCACCGTGTTTCCGTCACGCCAGCTGGATCGTAGTTCTCCAGCTGCACTACGGCTTCCAGCTCCTCCCGTGTGTTGCCCTCGCTGCCGGCATCAGTGTAGATGCGCTTCAGTTGGAGGTTGTTCCCACCACCTTTTTGGGGGGAGAAGCCCTAACTCCTGCATTCTCAGGTGCTTCCCTGGTTTCCAGCTCACCAGCAACCCTTGGGTCTTCGCCGCTGCTTGGACTCCATCCCCTGCTCACGCCGAGGGGGCTGAGGGGCTGCGGGTGTTGGCAAAGGGACATTTCAAATGTGCTCCCGTGCCTGCAGCATGCTGTCCCTCAAACCCTGGCGTGCTGCCCCCGGGTTTTATCCCTTTCCCCCTTCAAATCTAGGCTAAAGCTCTTTCGGTGAGCCCTGCTGACTGCTGCACAAAGCCCCTTTCCCTCTGTGGGCCAGGCGTAGCTGGGGCTGTGTGGACCGTGTTTGTGCTCGAGACCCCAGACTCTGCCGCTGAGGCCGGGCTCGGAGCCGGGTGTTGCTCTGCTGGCTCTGCCCCTCTCTCCCCTTGTCTTGCCCTGCAACTGGAGGGGCAGAGGAGAACGCGACCCAAGCTCCCCATCCCCAGGCCCTGGAGTCTCTCTTGGTGGTCCTCAGACTTCTCGTTGGAACTTGATCGCTGCCTGCCTGAAGAATCAGCAGTGGCTGATAATCTGGGGCTGTCTGCGCGGTTCGTGGTGGGCCAGGCAGAGGGGTCTGTGTGGCTGGGACCCCCGGGGCGACAGCTCTCTGCTGTCAGGGCCAGGTGAGTCCTGGGTCCTGCTCCTGAGGTTTCCGGGAGAGCTCCGTCCTGCGCCGGGCTCCCCGGGCAGCGCGGAGGCGAGCGGGGTGCCGCTGCGGGTCCCCTCGCTCCTGGCGCTGGAGGCTTCCGGCGTGGGGAGTGGGGGAAAACCTTGCTAAAGAAACGTTCTGAGAAGCTGTCTCACTGCAGGTGAATGCTGTATTTTTAAAGAATAAACATTATTTTTTTTTTTTATGGGCAAATCTTGGCCCTGCTGCTTTCTTTTTCTCCCCCAGCTTACGCTGCCGGCTGCGGAGGAGGAGGTGCTCTGTCCCGAGCCCACTGCTGCCGTGGGGCCTCGCTGTCCTCGGAGTGAAATTCCGGAGCATCCACAAATATGGAGCCAGCAAGGCAGCAGCAGCAAACGGCGACAGCACACTCCCTGCTTCCTCTGCAGCCTCTTTGGACCTTCTCCTCAACAGGCAGCGCACTCGAGGTCCGTGATCTCCTCCTCCCTGCTCCAAAGCCGATCCCTGCGGGATCAGGAGGTGCAGGGATCCGTCGGGCAGTGGCAGAGCCCGTCCCCAAGGAGCAGGAGCTATCTCCTTTGGAAGGGAGCCTGTGGAGACGGGAGAGCCGGGGTGGGATGTGTCCTGAGGCGGGCATCCGCGCGCTGGCACCGCATGGCGAGGGACGGCGGTGCCCGGGAGAGCTGGGGCTGGGAATTGCTCACGCTCGTCGGCGAGCACGGCTGAGCATCCTGGGGTTTGAGGCGCTGCGTGGGAGCTGGGGTTAGCCATCCCCCCCAGGGTGGGGGTGAGCGGGCAGCACCCTGCCTGGCACCAGGGCAGCGGCCTCGGGGGCAAGGGGGACCCTTGGCTGGGAGCGAAGCGGCAGGGAGACGCGTACCAGCAGAGGCCTGACCCCCCAGCCATGGCCGAGGCTGCGGGACAGCACGGCTCGGAGCTGGGAACGCGCCGCTGCACCCCGCCATCGCCCTGTCACCCAGCTGCGCTCCCCGAGCTGCTCGCGGGTGTGCTGGTGTGCGAGGAGGTGCCGGTGTTGGGTGTTCCCCCGTGGGCTGCTGCGGGTGTGTAAGGCTTTCTGGGGTCTGTAACCCCCCGTGCACAGCACGTCGCACCCGACACCGGCGGTACGTCAGGCCCGTCGGGGCTGGGAACTGTGCGGGGAACCCGGAGGGCGGCCGTTTGGCTGGGGACCGCGCTGGAGACCTGGCCAGCGTGAGGGTGCCGGGATGGAGCAGGCGAGAGGTCTGCGTGGGGACCCGAGGTGAGAACCACCCAGGCGGCAAATCTCCCCTTCGGGTTTCATCCGCCGCAGCAGCGGGTGCTGCGGTCGGTGCCCGAGTCACCGACGGAGAGGCGCGGGGGAAAGCGTGGGGACGGAGGGGGTTGAGCAGCCGTTGATCCCCCGCCAAGGCCCAAGCGCCGTCAGGCGTGGGAAGCGCTGCCCCTTCCCGTCCAACCCTGCCCTCTCCGTCCGCACGACGACGTTTCTGGCTCTCGTTTCTTTTGGCAGAAAATTCGCGTTCTCATCACCCCTCTCCTCCCCTCGACCGCCTCCGGCTGCAGCGTCTCCGCTCCGTCACTGCTCCGGCGGGCAGTGAAGGGTCCTCCGGCCGCTCCTCGGGGGACGCTGCGCTGGGAGCCATCGCCCCGAAGGAAGAGCGGGGAGCCCGGGCTGCCTCTCGTCGGGCTGCGGGAGGGCGACGAGGAAGGTAAGCGTCAGCCCTTCGTCCCGGCCGGGAAGAGGGTAACCTTGCTGCTGAGACGGGGATGCAGCTGCAGCTCCTCGGGAGCAGAACGGGCAGCGGAGCTGAGCTTTTCCCCTGAGATTTCCCTAAATAAGCCCCAGTCCTAAAAATAAGCAGGGAAAGCCGTTGCGGAGAGGAAGAGCCGTGCTAACGCTCCCAGTGAAAGGTGTTTTATTGCTGTTTTAGACGAAGTGAGGTTTCTCCTCCGGCATCCCCCTCCAGAGGAGCATTGGCCGTGCTCGGGCTCTCGCCACACTGCCGATGCCGGCCCGACCCGCTGCTGCGCAGGGCTCTGCCAGCTACGTCCGGCTCGGGCAGGGACCCCCACCCGCTGCCCAGGGGGCTTCGGTGGTGGTCCCCATCTAGCTCGCTCCCCGGAGCAGAACTTCATGCTTGGGGGAAGAAGTAAGGCCAGGTTTCCAAGGGCTAACCGCGGAAGCAGGAGTTTATCGGGCAGCCGGCAATGGTGGCGGTTCGCAGGGCTGTTCTCGTGGCGCTGGCGGGAGGGTGATAAGCAGCAGCCTGCCCGGCGCCTCCTTCCTGCTCTCCCTCTCCTCGTTGGGTTTCCTTCGCCTCGCCCCAGGCGGCCGCGTCCTCCGTGATGCCGCACAGGCAGGGGCTGCGAGCCTGGGCTCTTACCTCCAGAAAGGTAACTTCCCTCCGTGTGTCTGTCCCTGGGGCTGTCCATCCGTCCGTCTGCGGCGTCCCGCTCCGCCTCGTCCCTCGTTCCTGGCGCGCGGAGGCACGTGGCAGTCGCTGGCAAGGGGAGCCGTTCGTGCCCGTCAGAGCCAACTCTGTACCCATGCCCCCGTCTCCCACCCGGGCTGTCCCAGCCCATCTCCGTGCCCCGGCGGCTGCAGAGCTGCGTGCGACCGGGCAGTTCTCTGAGCTGAAGTCCGACCCCTCACACGCAGCCGCGTTGAGACGGTAAATAAAATACGCTGCGAAAGGGCTGCGTCCTCCTCCCACGGGTGCTTTTTCCCTGTGGATGGAGGATGGAAGCTATGGAAAGCTGCGCGTTGCGTCCCAGGCTGGTTGCTGAGCCTGCCTTGGGAGGGAGCGCGGCGGGGCAGGACGCTGAGGGGCAGCCGAAGCGAGCTGCAGAGCCGAAAGAGCAGCTCCTGGTGGTGTTTCCCAATTTAACAATGAAAAAGCCACTTTTCAAGCAGGACGCGGGTGCCTCCGTGCGCTGTGCCTCGCCTAAAGCTCCGCTGGGTGCTGGGATGCTCTGCTGACGCGTCCTGCGAGCTCCAGCTCCCTGCGGAGCCAGCACCGGCCCCTCCCAGCTGCCAACCCTGCGGCCCCGGTGCCGGGCAGCCGTGGGCACCCCGTACCCCGGCTCCGACCGCCCCAAGGCGCCGAGCTGGGGCGGGCGCCGCGGCTCCGCTGCATCGCGCGTTCGCCCGTGCCGAGGCGCGTCGCTTCTCTGACGAACGCCAGACGTCTCGGGAATCTCTGCCTGTGGCTGGGTTCCCTTTGCACTGTGCCCTTCTGGGGAGTGCGTAATAGCTGTTTCATATTTTTATTTTTTTGAAATTCAGGTAACTTTCTCCTCTCGGAGCCTGTACTCTGACCGCGTCTCCTCTGCGCGCCGGCCGGGAACCTGGGTCCTTTCTCCCGCTGGCTGCTGCGTTTTGCTCTTTGGACCGCGGCTGGGCTCGCCGGGGGCTGGGGCATTGGGCGTCCGGCCGTGACGTGCGCAGGGCTGGGAGCTTCAGCCCAGCCTGTGCCGGGGAACCGCCTCGGCGAGGCTTCTGCAGCGCTGGCCCGTGCTGGAAGCGTCCAATTTACCCCAGATGGAATATTAAATTAAGAAATAAACCAATTTAAAACGAGGGGACAAAGGCAGCGAAGAGGAGCGTGTGAGTACGAGGGGGCTGTAATTCTTCTTTAGTGGGACATGCGCTGCTTTTCAGGGTTTAGAAGGTTTAATGACTAAAAAAACCCCAAACCCTGACCCTGTCTTGCCTTCGCCCGCCCCGGAGGGACGCTGCTTCGCCCACCTTTCTGCGGTGTGGGAAGCATCGGCTCGGCCTCTGGCCGCCCGATGGAGCCCGCGGTGAGAGGGGCACAGGGAGCGGCAGCGTGCGCAGCCCCCGCGTCCCCACCCTGGGCAGCCCCCATCACCTGGCCCCAGCTGGACCCTCCCCGGGCTCTCTCGGGAGGTCCCAGCTCCTCCGTTACTCCCCGTTCCTCAGCACCCAGTGCGCGGTGGAGGGTGAGGGGAGGAGAGGAGTGGTGTCCATCTGCACAGCACCCTCTGAAGACTGGCTTGAGGCCGGTGTCTCACCCCAAGCCCTTTCCACCCAAGCCCATGGTTTTGGTTGCGTTGAGCTCTGGGTGGACCCGGAGCCGCTCCCAGCACAGCCTCGATGCCTGGTCCATGGGCGCAGCGTGAGGACGTGCTGGGATGGAGCCCCTGGCTCCGTGTGCGTGGTGTTTGCAGGGGAGAAGCCTGTTAGATACGGGGTCAGAGCAAGCAGGGCGAAGCGCTGCGGGTTCCCTCGCACAGGTTCATAGAATCACAGAATCGTTAAGGTTGGAAAAGACCTCTCAGGTCATCAGGTCCAACTGCCAACCCAACACCCCCATGCCTGCTAAACTGTGTCCTGAAGTGCCACATCTACAGGGTTTCTGAACCCCACCAGGGATGGGGACTCCAACCCTGCCCTGGGCAGCCAAAAACCCTGAGTTTTTTTGGAACGCGTTCTGCCTTCTGGGCTTGGTAAGGAGATGGTGGGACTTGCCTCCATCCTGACTCTGCTCCCACAGAGCGTGATCTCGAGGCTGATGCCAACCAGGAGCTGTATTCCCGTGGTGACAAATGGCGAAGTCCCAGGACTGGGACCACAGTCCCTGCTCTGGCTGCCCAGGATGTGCCCCCTCTTGTGTACCTGAGCCTGGTGGCGCTGGGCTTCGTGTAAGAACAGATTGCAGCCAGAATTGGCCCTGGAGCTCTGCACCGAGCACCGAGGTGCCTCAGGGAGCTGGTGGGGTCTTGGGAGCCAGGGCTGAGGTGCCCCACATACTCCCTGATGCCTCCAAGGCCTTTGCTTTGAAGGTTGAAGTGGGACGGGGTGGCTGGGGTGCCGACAGATCAGCTCTTTGAGGGGGGTGGAAGAAGGCCAAGCGTCCCCTGCTCTTCCAGAGACACCCGAGGCACTTTCAGCAGCTCCTCTCCTAAAGCAGGCGTCTCTGCGATGAGCTCCTGACTCTTTTGTTTTTATATACGTGTTTTTCAGGGGACCTTTGTCTCAGCTCTTCTGCCAGGACGAAGCAGCGAGATGCAGCCTGTGCCCCTGCACAGCCTTTCGGAGCTGGAAAGAGCCAGTCTGCGAGAGATCGCGCTCTGCCAGCTGCAGGAGAAGCTGCTTGTTGGAGACCTCAGCCTGGCCAGAGGTAGAGGGTGGGAGAGGACGGCGGGAGGGCTGAGGGCTGAGCCGTTATTGCCGCTCCTCCCCACTTCGTAACACGGGAGGATGTTTATGGAAAGATGTTTGTGACACATTGTGGTGCATTTCATCTTCTCTTGAGCCCCCAAGGCCTAATCAGCCTTCTGAGGAGGGTTTGCGTGTCCGTAGGAGTGTGAGAAGATGACCTTGCCTGTTGTCCACCTCTGGTCCCCCTAATCCAAACCAGACGCAATAGGACTTGGCAAGGTCTTCCAGTGGGATTATCTTAATGTCACTGGGATGGGACAGGCTTTGCTTTGGATTAATGTCCAGCACGAAGTCCTGATGCTGGGAAGGGGCTTGTGCGAGGCTGGGAGATGTGCTGCCGAGATCAATGGGCAGATAAACATAGCAGCTCCACGGGGACTGAGGTCTGCTGTCCTGGCCTGCGCAGACGTACACCATCATCTGAGTTCCCATAGCTGCCGGCGTCCCCCGGCGTCTGCACCTCTGACTGAGCCAGCACAGCGTGTCGGGGAGCAGCTCGCTCCTTCCCAAGCTTACTCGGGAGTGGAGAGCCCACCTGGAGATGCCCCCTCCTCCCTGGGACGTGTTGTGGCATCCCGGCCGGGCAGGAGACGCCCGCAGCTCGCCAGCGCGGTGCCGGCGGTGGGGTGTGAAGGGAGCTGGGGGTCCCCAGCCCCACCTCCTACTCGCAGCCGGGGCTGGGACCCCCACAGACGGAGCCCCCCGCACCTCTGGGAACCCGTCCCAGGGAAGGGGCTGCTCTGAACGCCCGACCTCATACGGGACAGCAAGCACTCACTGGGGCGACGTCCAAGTTGGGTTTCCTGTCTCCATCCTTGGAAGGTTTCCTGCAATGAAATGGCTTCAAGAAAAGCAAGAAAGCTCCCCTCTTGTTCCCAGAACTCCCAGTTGCCCCAGGGCTGCAGCAGCGGCTGCCACAGACCGCTTTCCTGTCCCCTGGGGACTCTGCCCACAAACATCCTGGTTCCTTTTATTATTATTTATTTTTTACTTTGAGCTGTTGCGGTCCCGTTTGCGGTGACAGCCCGCAGCAGGGGCTTCTCTAGGGAACAGTGCGGTGCCCAAAACCCCGGGCGTTCCCCGCCTCGCGGTTAGGGGGGCTGCGTTCTGTCGCTGGGCTCCTCTCCCGCTGCGGGACGGGTGCGGGGGGCTGCGAAGCCCTGAGCTCATCCTTGCGCGTGGTTTGGACTCCGCTCTGGTGCACGCCTGGTTTTCGGAGCAAGCGGTTGCTGCCGGGGGAGTCCCTCCTTCCCTTCGCCCCTCTTTGCACCCTTGAGGTTCCTGCCTGCGAGCTGCTTGTTTCGCAGTCGGTTGGCAGGGGGTCGGCGTAGGCTGCCGAGGACTGGCTGTGGAGCTGTGCCTCCCGCCGCATCCCCTTCCCATCCCAGCGTTTCGGGGGTGGTTCCTCATGCTTGGAAGCGCCCGAATTTGGGCTGCGTGATCTCCACTTGGGCCCATCCGCCTGTCTGTGCTTGCTCCCCAGCATCTACCCACGTGAGATTCCCGACTCCTGCCCTCTTTGGTAAAGAGCCATGGCACAGCTGTCATCATTTTCCTCAAGGAAGAGGTGTTGAGCCCCTCTTTTAATCCTCGTGTCCCCAGATACCTAGGCGATGAGGAACGCGGGGTGTGCATCCCCTGGTGACTCCCTTTTGGGGCAGCCTTCAGCCTCGGTGCGCACTGGGCTGCTCTTTCCTTCCAACAGTCCTTACCTCACGCAACCCCAACAAGCTTCCGCAGCTTCTCAGACCTTCTAGCAAATGGCCTCTGTCGGGACTACCTCTCCTCTTGGCCAAACCTGCAGGACTGCGCCTGTGGTTTGAGCAGGAGATGGCCAAGGAAGATGGAAATCTTGGAAGGACGGGCAGCGTCGAGCTTGCTGTAACGCAGCTCAGTGAAAAGAAGTTGTCCTCCTCTCCGAGGTTCATGGTGGATCGTGTGCGTGACCCTGTCGTGGAGCTGCCAGCTCAGGCTCTCTGCACAGGGGGGTCCTGGTGGGTTTTGTACCATCTGCTGCCTCCTGCTTTGTTCCCCTGAGGAGCATCTGCACGGCTTCAGGAGCGGAGCGTTGTGCCGGTGCTGGGCCCCAGCGCGTTGTGGCCCCCTCCCAAGCCCGTGCTGGCCCACTGGGGTTTTGCTGGCCTGTGCCTCCTCAGCTGGGTGGGTCCTGTCTCCAGGCTGTTCCTCCTCTTCCAGCTGCCCGGTCGCTTGAATGAAGCGACACGCGTGGCGTGGCGGAAGAATTGACGTGGGCTACTCCTGTACACGTGTTGCTCATTCCAGCTTTCCTGGCTTTCTGCTAAATCTTACAGAATAACCCAAACAATTGCACGAGCTGTGTCTAGGAAGAGAATTCCTGCGGAATAGAGAGCGCGAGCCAGAGCAGGGCGATCTGTCCTGGACTTGGGGTGGGCAGTCAGTGACTTCGCAGTCCCGTGATGCGACGAAATGTGGTGGCTGGTGTTCCTGGGTGTACAATGTGGGGGCTTGGCCCTCTAGGACCGGTTAGGGATTTCTGGTGGCACGTGTCTTGTCCAGCTTCATTTGCCTGTGTTCTGTAAGACGTTCACAGAAGTGTTTCTGGGCTGTGTTCCTTCTGCCAGTGCTGAGAGCGGAGCTCGGAGGACGCGTGAAGGTAGCTTTCCGACTCACTAAGGAACTGCCAGGACATCGCCATCCCTGCAGAGCCACGCGCAGCACGGGCACAGAGCGTGAGGGGGCCAGGACAGTGGCTGTGGCTCGGTTTGGCTCTGGTTTGTGCGGCCGGTCCGTTTGCTGGGTGCCTGAGGGCTCACACGCCCTGCCCTCAGACGAGCTGCTGGCTCGCACCTCTGCATCGCCAGGCGTCAGCCAGCCCCGACGGGGAGGGGTTTGTGGCCGCAGCTGGGGTGTCTTTAGCCCATGGCTACGGCTGGTGCCGTGGGGTCCCGTGGTGGCCGTGGCCGTGCGCTCCCTGCGACGGTGCAGAAAGGGAAATGTCTCTGTGGGGAGACCGCACCAAAGCGGCCCAATGACGCAGAACCTTTCCCTGCTTTTCTCCTCGTAGTTGGACCCAAAGGCAGTAAATCTATCCGCCAGAAGCTGGAGAGCCTTTCCAAGGAGAAGAAAGGTGAGCAGCCTCCCTTGTACCCGGGTTTTGGTCCCTGCTCCCCAGCGGAGCGGGTGAGTTGTGGTGGGGCTGAGCTGGGAGATGCCGGCACGCCGTCTCCCTGGCCGTGCCCTCCCCGCTCGGCTCGCTGCCTGCCCGGCGCTTCCCAGGGGCAGCAGCTCCCGTCGGGGTCTGCCTGGGGGGATGCTCTGCCCACCCACCCCGGCACCCCTGGCTCTGGGGGGCTGGAGGGGACAGGGCAGGCGAGGGCACGGGTGGCTACAGGACGGCCATCCTGGATTCGAGCTGTAGATCTCCTTGTCACGCATTGAGTCGGTTTTATACGTTGTCCTCTTCTGTCTCGTGCTGGCGGTTACCTTTCCCGTCCCCGGTATTCCCTGCTGTCCGTTAGTTATCTCATCCCGGTGTAACGCTGGCAGCTGGGCTGCGCTAGCGCAGCTCCCTCTCGTTTTTTCCTGCTAGCAGTGCTCTTCCATTTCTCCCACCTTTTTCCCTAGACTGCTCTCCTCAGACCTTCGGGATCCCGCTCTTCCAAGTCCTCGCCAACGACCGTGCCTACAGGCAGCTGCAGGAAGCAGTGAAGAAGAGCCGCCGGCTCTGCCTGGAGGTGGAAGCGACGGTGACGAGATTCCGGGCTCAGAGGCAGAAGAGGTCCCCGATGGGCGGGAGCTGTGGCCTGGGACCCGGCGGGGTCTTCCCGGAGGAGCCGCTTTCTCCGACTTTTCTCCACCACAGCTCCCGGAGCCAGCGAAGGGTAGGATTGCAAAGACGGGCGCGCTGTGGTGGTGCTGCAGGCTGGGGGAGGCTCTGACCGCAGCGATAAATACCACTGCCCAGGGTCTTTTCGTAAGGGACGTGAGCTATTGGTGCTGCGTGCTGGGTCGGTCCCGGTCCGCCCTCGGGGAAGCGTGCTGCCCCTGGTCCCCCAAGAGGTGGGCTGTGAGGGGTGGGACAGGCTTTGCTGGCTCAGCTCTGATGGAGCCAAGGTCACCAGCAGGACATGGCCGGGCAGCCGAAGTGGACAGGGATAGGATGGGATTTTTCTCCTCCTCCATCGCATCACATCTTGAAGCCCCGGCCTCGCGGTTGTCAGCCCCCCCCCCGAGGTGGCAGCCATCGGTGGTGGGCCGTGCTGGCATGCAGCAGACCAGAGCTCTTGCGCTGGGAGCCGCTCTGCTCGCGGTGCTGACCACCCCTGCGCCGACAGGCAAGGAGGGTGGTGTGGCTGGTGGCCTTGGCCACCTCCAGCTTGGCTTCGGTGCTGTCTCCGGCGAGGGGAGGTGGGTTACAGGCTGGGTTTGGTTTGTCTCGTCTCTCTGGAGCAGAGACCCGTGCCTGTAACCCCTGGTGTAGAGCAGCTCCAGTGCAGGCAGCTAAATCCAGTGTGTGGAGCAGTCAGAGGTGAAAGGCTTGGGGACGCTTGCTCTTTCTCCACGTCTGCGTGCAGCGTAGGGTCTGTCCTGGTGGGAAGGCTGTGTTTAGCAACGCCTCGCGCTGGGAGAGTGCACGCAACGAATGCAGGGGAGATGACAGGACTCTGTGGTTCTCCTGCAACCCCAGACAGGCTCTGTAGACCTCTGTGTTTGTTTGGAGGTGATGCCTCACAGAATCACAGAATGTTGGGGGTTGGCAGGGACCTCTGTGGGTCACCCAGCCCAACCCCCTGCCCAAGCAGGGTCACCCAGAGCAGGCTGCACAGCACCGCGGCCAGGCGGGGCTGGAATATCTCCAGAGAAGGAGACTCCACAGCCTCCCTGGGCAGCCTGGGCCAGGGCTCCGTCACCCTCAGAGGGAAGAAGTTCTTCCTCGTGTTCAGCTGGAGCTTCCTCTGCTTCAGTTTGTGCCCGTTGCCCCTTGTCCTGTCGCTGGGCACCACTGGAAAGAGTCTGGCCCCGTGCCTCCCTCCCTTTCCCACACACTTCCGAGGTCACAGCAATGACGGTGTAGCAGGAGCTGGTGGGGTGGTTCCTGCTGCCCAGGAATCACCTCTGCTCCGTCTCAGGGGGCAATGTCCGTGGACTCCATCGCCGAGCTGAGCGACAACACTTCCAAGCTGCTGGAGGCACTGCAGCTGTCACACCCCCACGAGCTGGACCCGCCGAGGAGCCTGGGCAAGAAGAAGATGCTGAGCCTCAACCCCATCACCTGGCAGGTCCCGCGGGTCGTGGAGAGATGCTGCAAGCACATCGAAACGTACGGTAAATCCGCCTGCCTCTCCGAAGGTCACTCTGCGTGTCGGGGACCCATCTCCTGGTGCGCCCTGGCCTCACCTCCCCCTGCAGATCCAGCGTCCAGCTCAGGGTGATGGTACGGGCCAGAGCTCCTCGTTGACCCCGGAAAAACCTTACGGCTCTGAAAACCTTTCATTTTGCCCCCTCTGCCCGGAGCAGGGGAGGACGCACTGCCTCACGTGCGGTGCGAGAGAGCCACCTGCATGAGGCCGAGGGGCCCCGAGGACCGGTCGGGGGGCTGGGGGTGCAGGGCGCTAACCTCTCTGTGTCCCAGGTCTCCACACGGTCGGCATCTTCCGGGTTGGGAGCTCCAAGAAGAGAGTTCAGCAGGTACGGGGAGACGTTTACTGCGTCCTCCGTGGCGGTACAAGGGACGGACGCTTGTGTGGGTGGGGAATGAACGAGGCAGACGTTGACACGGAGAGGTCTAAAATGTCACAGGCACGTACTGGGTCACAGACAACCCGTAGCCTGCTGCTGGGTCCTTCTCGAAGAGCAGCTTCGTCCCTCCAAGCTGCCTTTAGCAGCTGAGCCTCCATCCGCCGGTTGGCACTTGAGGGCTCCCTCCGGGCTCCCTTCACCAGCCAGCAGCTCCTTCTGGGCCTGTGGCCCATCCCCGGGGCAGCAGTGGGCTCTTGGGGTATGGGGGACAACAGGTTGACCAGGAGCCAGCAGCGTGCCCTGGCTGCCAAGAAGGCCGATGGAATCCTGGGGTGCATGAGGAGGAGTGTGGGCAGCAGGGCGAGGGAGGTTCTCCTTCCCCTCTGCTCTGCCCTAGTGAGGCCCCATCTGCAGTGCTGTGTCCAGTGCTGGGCTCCCCAGTTCAAGAGAGATGAGGAGCTACTGGAGAGAGTCCAGCGCAGGGCTACGAGGATGATGAGGGGACTGGAGCATCTCTCCTACGAAGAGAGGCTGAGGGAGCTGGGCTTGTTCAGCCTGGAGAAGAGAAGGCTGAGAGGGGACCTTAGAAATGCCTCTAAATATCTGCAGGATGGGGGTCAGGAGGACGGGGCCAGACTCTTTCCAGTGGTGCCCAGCGACAGGACAAGGGGCAACGGGCACAAACTGAAGCAGAGGAAGCTCCAGCTGAACCCGAGGAAGAACTTCTTCCCTCTGAGGGTGATGGAGCCCTGGCCCAGGCTGCCCAGGGAGGCTGTGGAGTCTCCTTCTCTGGAGATATTCCAGCCCCGCCTGGCCGCGGTGCTGTGCAGCCTGCTCTGGGTGACCCTGCTTGGGCAGGGGGTTGGGCTGGGTGACCCACAGAGGTCCCTGCCAACCCTGACCATTCTGGGATTCTGTCTGGCGTGCCTTTCTGTGGTGTTCTGCACCAGGGGGACACTGGGAGCAGCCAGCCCTCCTGTCCTGCTGTCGTAGGAGCTCTGCGCAGGGGCAGGTCCTGACACCATGGCTCTTGCTGACTGTCACTTCTGTTCTTCTCAATTCCTCCATCTTCCAGCTGAGGGAAGAGTTTGACCGAGGAGTGGATGTTTTCTTGGATGAGCATCACAGCGTTCACGAGGTGGCTGCCCTGCTCAAAGAGTTTCTTCGGGCCATGCCGGATTCGCTGATTCCCGGAGAGCTCTACGCAGCCTTCCTCAGCACAGCCGGTGAGTGCTGGGGCTGCGGGGGCTCACCCCGCACGGCCCACCCGCCGCCTCTGGGTTTGTGAGGAAAAATGGGGATTTCCTTCCTGTGCCATGACCCGGCTCGGTAGCAGGTCCCGGCACAACTGGAGCTCAGCCTGGCAGTTTGCGCTGCCTGCAAGGGGGTCTTCGCCTGCGCCCTGCCCAGGTCCCCCGACCCTCCGTATTTCGGGTGCCGGAGGTTTTAGGCAGTCTCCACAGCTTCCAGCATCGCTCTTTCTTCACCTCCTTCACCGCTTCTTTGCTTCTCTTTTCCCATCCTTCTCTCCTCGGTTTGGATTCTCCAAATCGGAATCCTCGAACGCCTGCTTCCCCTTCGACGCCGGCTCTGATTCCCGCCGAAGCCGCGCCGCTGCGCACCGCTGGGCTCGCTGCCATCTCAGGGAGCAAGCGGTGGGGGGAGTGGAGGCGCGTGAGGGTTCAGGGCGACGTTACGAGGCAGCCCTCAGCCCTCCAGCTCAGGTGTTTGAGCACAGGGTGCTGTGGTGGGGGTGGGAGGCTGGCATCTCGTCCAGCTCTGCCACCAGCGTGCGTCTCTGCCGGCGGTGGGGACCCGGGTCAAGGCGGAGCAGCAGGAGATGCCATCCCAAGGGAGGAGCAGGCCAGCGCTGCGTCCCAGCTGGAGGTGGCCGTGCTGTCCTGACCTTGCTGTCTTTGGTTTCGAGTCCTAGACGTGGAATTTGCGTGACGTTTGATGTGAGCTTCCGAACTGGCTGTTTTGCAAGGGGACAATAGTTTGAGCTGCCAGCTCCTCGCGCGTTGTGTGCGACCCAGCTAGAGAAAGGCAGTGGAGAGGACCTGGGAAGCTGGCGATGCCCATCCCTGGAAACTTGGGAGACCTTCCACTGGTCTCTGAGTGACCCGAGCCTGAGCCCCTGATCACACCTTCGGTGGGTTCTGTTCCGGCGCTCGCCCCACGCCCCCTGAGCCCACCCGGCTGCGCGGCGGACGGGGCAGGCTGCGGGGCAGCGGCTCGGTTACCCGCCGCGGCCGCTCCTGCTTTCTGCTCCCGGCTCGGGTGTGCGATCCGAGCGGACCTTCAGCTCGCGCTGGGTTTGCCATCCTCACACCTGGGCCAGGAGATCTGCCCGGTCCTCCCTAGATCAGTGACCTAAGGGGCGTCCCCTCGCAGCCAGCACTGCAGCGGGACGTGGGACCACGCCGTCCCCGTCCCACGCTCTTTCTCCGCCTGCCATCCGTCACACAGAGCTCTGAATGCCCCTTCTCGTCGTACCTGCCTGGCTTCTGGGTGCTTCCCCCTCCTTTTTCCCCCCTCCTTTTTCCCCCCTCCTTTTTCCCCCCTCCTTTTTCCCCCCTCCTTTTTCCCCCCTCCTTTTTCCCCCCTCCTTTTTCCCCCCTCCTTTTTCCCCCCCTCCTTTCCCCCCCCCCCTTTTCCCCCCCTCCTTGTTCCCCCCCCTCCTTGTTCCCCCCCCCTCCTTGTTCCCCCCCCTCCTTGTTCCCCCCCCTCCTTGTTCCCCCCTCCTTGTTCCCCCCCTCCTTGTTCCCCCCTCCTTGTTCCCCCCCTCCTTGTTCCCCCCCTCCTTGTTCCCCCCCTCCTTGTTCCCCCCCCTCCTTTTCCCCCCCCTCCTTTTCCCCCCCCTCCTTTTCCCCCCCCTCCTTTTCCCCCCCCTCCTTTTCCCCCCCCTCCTTTTCCCCCCCCCTCCTTTTCCCCCCCTCCTTTTCCCCCCCCTCCTTTTCCCCCCCCCTCCTTTTCCCCCCCCTCCTTTTCCCCCCCCTCCTTTTCCCCCCCCCTCCTTTTCCCCCCCCTCCTTTCCCCCCCCTCCTTTCCCCCCCCTCCTTTCCCCCCCCTCCTTTCCCCCCCCTCCTTTCCCCCCCCTCCTTCCCCCCCCCTCCTTTCCCCCCCTCCTTTTCCCCCCCTCCTTGTTCCCCCCCCCTCCTTGTTCCCCCCCTCCTTGTTTCCCCCCTCCTTGTTCCCCCCCTCCTTGTTCCCCCCCTCCTTGTTCCCCCCCCCTTGTTCCCCCCCCTCCTTGTTCCCCCCCCTCCTTGTTCCCCCCCCTCGTTTTCCCCCCCCCCCTCCTTTTCCCCCCCCTCCTTTTCCCCCCCCTCCTTTTCCCCCCCCTCCTTTTCCCCCCCCTCCTTTTCCCCCCCCTCCTTTTCCCCCCCCTCCTTGTCCTCCCCTCGTGTTTCCCCCCCCTCGTGTTTCCCCCCCCTCGTGTTTCCCCCCCCTCGTGTTTCCCCCCCCCTCCTTGTCCCCCCCCCCTCCTTGTCCCCCCCCCTCGGTTCCCCCCCCCTCGGTTCCCCCCCCCCTCGTTTCCCCCCCCCCCCTTGTTCCCCCCTCCTTTTGCCCCCCTCCTTTTTTGCCCCCTCCTTTTTCCCCCTCCTTTTCATTGGATTATAATCCCTCTGGTCGAGGAGTGTCTTTGACGACGGGGCTGTACAATATCAAATCATGTCGCAGCCCTCGCTGGGCTGTCCCAGGGTCCCTATCCCTGCAAGGACGGGACGAAGGGTAAATTGCCAGCCAGGCTCCCTCCAGAGCTCGTTACCCTCGTTGTAAACGAGGGCTGTCCAGCCGGGACCCGCGCGAATTAACGAGTTACATCAGGTAATTAACGGTGTGCTCTCTGCGCAGCCCTGGAGCGCCCGGCGCAGCTGGCTGCCCTGCGGCTGCTGCTCTTCGTGCTGCCGCCCTGCCACAGCGACACGCTGCACCGGCTCCTCGGGCTCCTGGGCGAGGTGGCCCGGCACGCCGACAGCGCCCGCGGCCCCGGCGGCCAGCAGGTAAGGACCGGACGGCCTGGGCGCGTCGGCTGCGCCAAGGAGCGTTCGCTCAGGCCTGGGCGGCTCAAACCAAGCAGAGCTTCTTGCAAGCCCTGGGTGAATCCTGCGGCAAACCCAAGCTGCGGATCAATCCCCTCGTCGCGGCGGGTCGGGGTGGCTCCGGTGCAGCGAGGTGACGTTCCGGGTTGCGCTGTCCCCGGAGAGCCCTGGCTGTGTGTCCGCAGGCAGCGCAAGGGGCAGTTTTTGTGGACCAATTCTGGGTTTCCACCTCCAGCTTTCACGAAGGGCTTACCATCGTGCACCAAGGTTGATTTTGGTTTCTCCGGCCGATGCGAATTCAAAATCTCCCTGTGGCTCAGAGGCTGGTTATGCCCCATATTGTAGGGCAATACAGAAATACTGGTTGTTACCTTCCGGTGCGGGCTGTGAAAGCCAGCTGGGTGGGAACAGAAGTGCTGATGCCAGGAGGGGGTGAGTGTGTGCCCCAGCACTGCAAACCCACCATGCTGGCCCTGCCGTCAGCTCAGAGAGGACCAGACTGGACCCAGAACCCCCCGGCCTCACTCATGTTCCCATCCTGGGGTGGGTGAGGCTGTCCTGGATCATCTTACGCCACTGCATCTATAGCCTGCAATTTCCTTTTCCTTGCTAGATCCCTGGGAATAAAATGACAGTTTCAAACTTGGCCACAATCTTTGGTCCCAACATCCTTCAGAAGGAGAAGCCTGGGGAGAAAGACGCCGGTGCCATGAACTTTGAAGACAGCGCTGCCATCATCCTGGTGCTCCAGAGGCTGATTGAGCACCACCAGACCTTGTTCATGGTAGGTGAGGCTTTCTCAGGGCGGCTTCCCCAGACCTTTCCTTCCCCACTGAGTGCTTTACTGGTGGCAGCAGAAGGAAGGAGATGTTCACAGCCCATTTAGCAGCAGGTGACTCAAGTCGGTGTGTGAAAATGTGATTTGTTCCTCTTGCCAGATGTAGATATTAATTTGGGATGGTTTGTTACTGGCATCGTGAAGGCAGAGCTGAGGGTCGTGCCATGGACAGGTCCCATCTTCTCTGTCGCTTTCTGCTCTGGTGACGTCTGAGCGAGCTCCTTGGCGACAGGAGACCACTGCCCGGCCGCAGCTGCGGGACTGGCCCCTCGCCGCTGGCTCTCCCTGAAAGATCCAGCGTGGGGCGGAAAGAGGAGGAGAAAATGGGAGACCCGAGAAGAGGGAAGGAGCTGGAGGCGATGGCATGGGGCAGAGGTGCCGCAGCCTCAGGCAGATGTGGGGAGGTGGTAACGGTGGGGAGAGCTGGTGAGGACAGCCAAGGACGGGATGGCTTCAGGTCTGCTCTCCAGTGGGTGGTTTGGACCATCGGTGGGGCGGGGAGTACTCAGCCTGTCCCAGAGGATGCAGTGACTCGGGGTTCCCAAAAGCATCTGTTAGAGTCACCGAATGGTTTGTACGGGGTGAGACCTCTGGGGCCTCCAGCCTCCAGCCCAGCCAGGGTCTGGGCTCGCTGCAAAGCGAGGTGTGCTCCTTTCCAGGGATGGAGAGCTGTGACCTCTCTGGGTCCTGTCGCGGGGCGGCAGCACCCTCAGGGGAAGGATCTTCTCCATGTCAGCAGTGCCCCTGCTGCAGCCCGTCCCTGCTGCGCCCCGCTCTGTGCCTGGGCACCGCTGGGGAGGGTCTGGCTCCGTCCTCTCTCCACCCTCCCGCGGGCCGTTTGCAGAGTGAAAGCCTCTTGGGTCTTCTCCTGCCCAAATCCTGCCCTGCGTGGGTGTCCAGGTGTGCTCCAAGCCTTCAGCGTTGCCCTCCCCGCTCTGCCCCGCTGCAGGGAGGCATGGCAGACCGGGGACGGCTCTCCAGGCTCCGTGCCTCTCTCCACCCCTCTGGGAGATGCTGGGGGAGAAGGAGGAGAGTGCTGCGACGCAGAACCCAAGCACAGGCAGCGCTTCCCGGGGCAGGCTCGGAGGTGGGAGCGGTGGCCGAGTAGCAGAGCCCCTGCGGGTGTAGATCGGATGTTAGGAAAAATTTCTGTACTGGAAGAGCGGTCGGGCGTTGGACCAGGCTGCCCAGGGCAGTGGGGGAGTCCCCGTCCCTGGAGGGGTTCAAAAACCGTGTGGATGTGGCACTTGGGGACAGGGTTTAGCAGGCGTGGGGGTGTTGGGGTGACGGTTGGACTTGATGATCTTAGGGGTTGTTTCCAGCCTTAGTGGTTCTGTGATTCTAAGCTGCAAGGTGCCATAGCGAGCACTGCGGGTGCTTTGGGTGCTTCGTGCGGACCTGGGCACCCCTGCAGCCGTCCCCGAGGGTGCGATGTGGGCATGTGGCTGCTCTCCCGGGGGACAGCCCGGAGCAGGCTGTGCTGAAACCCGGCAGGAACTCCCTGGATCAGCAGGAGCACCCACCGAGCAGTCCTCCTGGCCCTGGCTTTGGAGAGGACCCGGGAGATTCCCGAGAAATACCAGGAATGCCCATTCCCTATAGGTGTGCAGGGATGTGACGTTTCGGGTCCCCCCAAAGCCTGGCAGCAGCTGTCAGGCCTGCAGGGAGCCCGAGGGCTGGGGTTAGCGTGGGAGAAGCAGGGGCTGAGACCCCGCTCGGACCCCTGGCAGTGCGTGGGGCACGGCACCAACGCGGGGGTCCGTGAGCACGTGGTGGCCCGGAGCCCCTCTGCCCACCTCCCTCTGGAGAGGGGGAGATGCCGCGAGCGCGGGCGTCCCTGTGTCCCCCCCAGGTCCCCCCGGAGATGCAGCGCGACGTCCTGAGGAGGCTGTTTCAGACAGACCCCGACGTCATCGACTACCTCCTGCGCAGGAAGCTCCCCGCCGTGCCGTAAGTGCTGCTGGCAGCCCCTCGCTGCGCGGGGGCAAAGCCCCCCAGCACCGCTCACCGCTGCTGGCGAGCAACGGGCAAACCCTGCTGATCCCCCTGCCCTCTTCCCCACTCCCTCTGCCGCTTTCGGTCGTGAACCCAGCTAAACTCCACCACCTTCTGCGCTAAGAGCTGAAGCCTCCCAGCTTTTCTGTCCCGTGGAGCTCCCCGGTCTCCTCTTCTGCCCCAGCCTGTGCCGTGCTCTCTCCTTCACCCACGTCTGCCCTGCCAGTGCCAACCCCGCCTTGCCCTGCACCCCCGGAGCCCTCCACGGCTCCAGATGCCCGCTCCGTTTTCACCTCTGGCACCAGCCTCCTCCAAATTTTCTTCGCCCGTGGTGTTGTCTGCATTTCTGTGCGGTTTTCCTTGCCGGTCCCGCGTGCGTCTGTGTGCGGGTGCGTCTGTGCCTGTGCGGCCAGCTGGGTGCACGCGTCTGCTTTTTGGCTGCGGGGTGGGTTAGTCCCGTACGGGCTCAGAGCCTGAGCTCGCGCCCTTCCCCGTGATTAGAACCGCGGGGACAAAGGCCCTTGCATGCCGTGATCTGAGCCCACGGTGGCGGCACCCGACACGGGAGGCATTCTGCTCCCCCACGGTCCGAAGCCGGGAGATGCCGGGCAGCCTGCGGTCTCCTCGCGGGGCTGGCGACTCCGGCAGCGAGCGTGGGCTGTCCCGCCTGGAATGGCTGCAGACCTCACGCGTCTGCCCTGCTGCCGTCCCCCGTCTGTCTTCACGGTCCTTTCGGGGCTGTCCAGAGGGATGGCAGATCTTCAGGGTCGCTGCTGGAGGACATCTGGGCCTGGAGTTGGCAATAGAAGCGGTCTGCAAATAGCATAATAGCATCTCTCTTTTTATTTTTGTCTTTTCTCAGGAGCGCAGGGAGCGAGGATTCGCCGGAGGAGCCCGCTCCAGGCACGCTGCCCGCTCGGAGCCCGGAGAGCCGCGCGGTCGCATCCGAGCTGTACAGCAGCATCTCCTTCCTGAACCTGGACTTTGGCATCTAGCGAGCCTGGCCCCTGCCCGCCGGGGGCAAAACCAGGCGACCCTACCCCGGCGAAAACAAGCCCTCTGTCCCGCTTTGGAGGAGCGGAGAAGGGAAGGGAGCGTGAACACCCGTGGGAGCATCTGTGCTGCTAGCAGAGACGCCGAATCGTGCTGGCATAGCGGAGCAGGAGCGGTGTTTGCAGCCTGCCCGCAGAAGGGCTTTCCATGCCTGGGGTTGTTGCTGGATGGCGACCAAGAAGCCCCTCTGCCCGTGCGGGGCCGTGCGGCGTGCGACGGGCAGCGAGCCGAAGCGGGCAGCACGTGCTGCAGCCTGCGCGCGCGTCCGGGGAGCTGCCGTGCCCCCACCCCAGCTCTGCCGCTGCCGTTGGCCGCGTCCCGAGAGCCCGAGGTGCCGGAGCTCCGTCCCCAGAGCTGTGTGGGGCGAGGAGCACCCCCAGCCCCGTGCACTGGGACAGTGAACTGGTGCAGACTGGGGAGCGGCAGGCAGGCGGCTGGCAGCGGGTGAACGCTGGTTCTCCGTGCACGCTTATGGCTGTGTCCTCCCAGCTCCACGTTTGTGGGTGGGGTGCAGCTTTCTCAGGTCGGTTGGTTTCCCTTTTTTAGGGTCAATAAACCCTCCATGTTAGAGAGGAAATATTGCCCGTATTTCCACGGTTAAGAGTGTTTTGCTAGGACCAGCGGCGGGTTGAGGGTTGGGAGGGCCGACCTGGCAAGGCTTTACGACAGAGGTAGGAATAGAGCTGGGTTCAGTTTTGGGTTAGGACTAGGGTAGGGTTGGCGATGAGATCAGGGTGACCGTCAGGGCTGAGGGAGAGCAAGTGTTTGGGTCTTCTCTGCTGGAAGTGGGCTGGGTGTCCTCAGCGTGCTTGGATGAAGTTGGTGACCATGGGAAAATGTTCTGTGGTCAGGTTCACCGCCGAAGGAGGTCTCCATCAGGGGTTGGTTGAAGTTTTGGTTTGACTGAGGTTCAAGATTAGGTTTAGGGTTGGGGTAAGGCTAGGGCTTGCCTGCTGAGCCATGACCTTGAACCACTGGTGTTCAGGTGACTTTGGAGGGGCTGGGACTGGCTGAGCTCAGGCCACGGACCAGTGCCTGCCCTTTGCCCCCACCGACGGCTCTAAAGCAGGAGGTGACTGCGGTTCCTCCAGGAGCTGTGGAGCAGCCTTCCCCTCCTTCCCCAGCCTTGCGACGGCTCCGAGCGCGAGGCCTTGGCGTTCTGGTTTAGCTCTGTGCGTTGCTGAGGTGGCAGCGAGTTTTGTGGAGCTGTGGCCGGAGGGCTGACCTGTCGAGCCGCGTGCCTCTGCCTCGGGATCGCCTGAGGATGCTCCAGCTCCCCCACCGTGGGCAGAGGGCCATCCTAGCCCAGCGAACCAGCTCCTGCAGGGACCTCTTGGAGAGAAAGGTCCCCGTAGCAAACCGAGTGAAGGCAGCTGGATGGGAGCGTGCAGAGCGAGGGTTTGGGAGAAGCCACCATCAAGGCGGGCATGGCCCAGCCGTGGCCCCGTGTGTCAGGACCTGCCTTTCCGTGCTCCTAGACCGAGCGGGAGGAGGCGTTCTGCCATGCCACCGTCCCCCGTGGCCGGTGCCTCTCTGAAGGCACTGCACCTTCTCCGCTGCGCGGCTCAGGGCTGAGCTCTGTTCCACAGAGGTCCCTTCCCTGCGGATGGGTGCTGTCAGGATGGGTGGGGAAGCCGTTCCCGGAAAACGGGGGGCTGAAGGGAGACGTGTGTGCTGGGAGATAGCTGGTGGAAGCCTCCCGAGAACTGATAAGCGCCGGGGACGAGCGGTGCTGCTGGGTCTGCAGGAGCGGATAAACGTGGGACACCGTGAGTCTGCTGAAGGCTTCCGAGGTCGCCCGCACACCCGCTCGTCGGGCTACAGGAGCACACCCGCTGCAAGAGCAGACCCACGGGGCGACCTGCCGGGTTTCATCCTCCAGTTCCTTCCAGACTTCTGCCTCGGGCACGTCAGTGTGACTCCGCTCCCCAGCCAACAGCCCGCATCCGTCTCGCTGCTCCCCCGTGGTGCGAGTGACTAGTTATCTCCTGCTAGTCGTTAACAGCTTGGGTCCGTTAGCAGTAATGCACTAACGAGGATAAGGTGTTCCAGTAGCTGTTGGCTGTGGCTTGGTGGTGGCTCTGGCTGTGTCCCCGCTGAGCGGGAGCACTGGGAAGGGGGCAGATCCTCGGGCTGGGGGGAGTTCTTATGAAACTTCACCAAGAATTTTGAATCCAGGCAAAAAGCAGGTGAGCTTTGTGTCTTCGGCTGGGCAAAAGGGCGCTCGGATCATTCTGCCAGCCTGAGACCTGGGCTGTCAATCCGAGTTTTTTGTGGTCGTGGGCGAACGCGAAGTGTTGGAGCACAGAGTGCGTGGGGGGTGGGCGGCTGAGGCTCCCGGGGCTGGAGAGGGCGCTGGGGGCTCGCTGGGGAGCGCGACGGCCTTGTCCCTTCGCTACAGAAAATGTGAAAATCACCGTAGGGCCTCTCTAGCAGCGCGTCGCGTGACTGGAACGCGCTCCGTGCCGGCTGCCGCTGGGGATGGGGCCGAGAACTCTGCCCAAAGCTGGTGGAGCTCGCCGAGCTGCCCGGGGTGCCCGGCCTCTGCCGGGCTGCGGCAGTCCCCGTGGAAAGGGGGAGAAGACCCACAGAGGTCCCTTCCAGCCCCAACCTTCTGTGAGTCTGTGTGGCCTCACCAGGGTCGGGCCCAGGGGCCCGATCCCTGCCCTGGTCCCGCTGGCCACGCCATTGCTGGTCCAAGCCAGGATGCCGCTGGCCTTCCTGGCCCCCCTGGGCACGCTGCTGGCTCCTGCGCACCAGCCCCCCCAGGTCCTTCTCCCCCGGGCAGCTCTGCAGCCCCCGCTCCCCCAGCCCGCGGCGCTGCGGGGGGTTGGCGTGACCCCAGTGCAGGACCCGGTGCTGGGCCCCCTTGAACCTCCCACAGCTGGGCTCGGCCCTTGGACCCTCCTGCCCGGACCCCCCACTTAGAGCCTGCCCCCCCCCACCCCCGCAGCCCGCCGCTCCCGCCGCCTGCTGCCCTCTGCCCGGGACCCCCGGAGCGTGGGGGCGGGGCGAGCCCCGCGTGGGGCGGGACGGCCCCTCCCCCTGCGGGGGGGCTGGCGGGGGAGACCCCCGCACCCAGACCCTGCGCCCTCGGGGGGGGGGGGAGGGGGAACCCACGGGGGACGGGCGCGACGGGGACCCCCCACGCCCGGCGGGGCGGGGCTGAGCGGAGCCCCGCCCACCTCCCCGCCTACCGCCCCCTGGCGGCGCGGGGTGGCCCCCGGGGTTAAAACCGCCGCCCCCGGCGGGACCCGCGGCCGCTGCCCGGACCGGAGCCGGTGAGTGCCGCGACGCGACCCCCCCCCCAGTGCCGAGTGGCGCCGGGGGTCCCGCCGGGTCGGCCCCTGCCCCCTCCCGCAGGCAGCCCCTCGCCCGGGGATCCAGCCCCGGGGGGGGTCCAGCCCTTGCGGGGGCATCCAGCCCTGGGGATCCAGCCCTTGGGGGGGGGCATCCAGCCCTTGGGGGGGGTATCCAGCCCTGGGGATCCAGCCCTTGGGGGGGGGGCGTCCAGCCCTGGGGGGGATCCAGCCCTTGGGGGGGGGTATCCAGCTCTTGGGGTGGTATCCAGCCCTGGGGATCCAGCCCTTGGGGGGGGGTATCCAGCTCTTGGGGTGGTATCCAGCCCTGGGGATCCAGCCCTTGGGGGGGGGGGCGTCCAGCCCTGGGGGGGATCCAGCCCTTGGGGGGGGGGTGTCCAGCCTTTGGGGGGGTCCAGCCCTGGGGGGCGGCTCGGCGGAGTCTGGCTGGCTCGGTCGGAACAAGTGGCTCATCCCTGCGGGTCACCCGGGCCCAGCAGAGCCCAGCACCCCTGCTCAGCCCTCCGTAGCCCCCCCCGAAGGCAGAGGAAGAAGCCGGGTCTGGGGTCAAGCCCCCTGCCCGCTTGGGACCAGCTCTCGCTGGTCTGGGTCCCCGCCCGGCTGCGGGGTGAGCTGGGACCATGGCCGAGCCGCCCGAGGAGCCGGGGGTGATGGCAGCCCCGGGCGTGCCCCCCGCAGCGGGAGCGGGGCGGTGGTCCGGAGCCCGGCGCTGCCCCGTCCCCAAGCGCTCCCTCGCCCGCAGCCATGGCCGACGAGCTGGGCGAGCTGCTGCGGGAGTTCGAGGAGGTGATGGAGGAGCTGGAGGGGCCGAGGCGGAGAGCGGGGCACGGCGTCGACGAGCTGGGCAGTGAGTCCGGGGCCGGGCAGCGGGGGTCCTGCGGCGGGGGGTGTCCCTTGGGACGGAGTCGCGCTGGGGTTGTTCCCTGGTGAAGGACGGAGCTTCCTGCTGACCCCCGCCAAGCCGCCCGCTCCGGGGCTGGGTGGGCAGCGTGGGACGGTGACCGCTGTGTCCTGGCCCGGGGGCTGCACCAGCCTGGAGACAACTGGGAGCTCGGGGGGAACCAGTTCACCGTAATGACCCCGAGGAGTCCCCGGGGCTGCGCCCAGCCAACCTCCGGCGCTGTCTGGCCTGGCAGAGAAGCTCCGTTCCCTTTTTCCAAGCGTTCCTTGGAGCAGGTGGGCTGGCCAAGAGCGAGGGTGGTCCAGGGACCCTGCGACTTGTTCGTCAAGTGCCTGTGGCCAGTGACCGGTGCGTGGCACCCGCAGGTACCGGCACGTCCCCGGGAAGCAGTCTAAGCTCCAGCGAGGAGGACCTCAACACCCCTGCCAGCACCCACCCCTCCAGAGGTGAGGCTGGCGGCTCTGCGCGAGGGGCCGCTGCCGTGGGGCGAGGGGGGACATGGGGGGGTTGTCGGTGGGGCCCTGCGGGGTCTGGAGGTGGGAATGAGCCCTGGGTTCCGGCTGGATCCTGGGAGAGATGTGAAGTTGGATTGGCACAGAATCACGAAGGTTGGAGAAGACCTCAAAGATCACCAAGTCCAACCATCACCCCAACACCCCCACGCCTGCTAAACCCTGTCCCCAAGTGCCACATCCACACGGTTTTTGAACCCCTCCAGGGATGGGGACTCCCCCACTGCCCTGGGCAGCCTGGTCCAGTGCCTGACCACTCTTCCAGTAAAGATTTTTTTCCCAGTATCCGATCTGGGCCCCCCCTGACACAGCCCGAGGCACGTTTCGGCCAGGGCTAGGCTGAGGCTGCAGGGCCTTTGGGAGGGACACGGAGCAGGGAGGGACACGGAGCGGGGCTCCGAGGCGGGGGGCAGATGGGGTGCGGGGGTGCCGGGTGTCTGCAGGTCAGGGGTGCTCCTGGGGCGTTCCTTCCTCAAGCAGCGTCCTCGGCGAGTGGAACCCCTCGCTCCTCAGCCCCGCAGCTCCCAGCCCTGCTCTGTGTGCGCTGGGGACGGGGGACGCTCGGGCTGGGTCCGCGGGACTCCCAGCGCCGGGCTTGGGAAGGCTCAGCACCACCGCTCCGATGCCTTCGTGGGCTGTGAGCCCGCGGAGACATCTCGCCCCACGGGGACGCGGTGCCTGGGGGGGTTTGGTGGGGGTCGCTCCTGATCAGCCCCGTCGCCTGCGCAGCCCCCCGGACCCCCCCTGTCTGGTACAGAGGCAGCCGGCGCGGCTGTGGGTAGGAGCAAGGGCCAGGGGTCTTCCTGCTCCCAAATTAGAGCTGGGGGGGGGGATGGGGGAGACCTGACGGTGTGCTTCTCCCCGCCAGCTAAGCTCGGAGACACGCAGGAGCTGGAGGAGTTCATCGCGGATCTGGATAAGGTGCTGGAGGGTACGTACGCTTCCCGGGCCCCGGGGTGCGCGGACGGAGGGGTGCAGGTGTCTGTGGCATCCCTCTGACTGCTGCTCAAAGGCTTTTCTGTGCTGGGGGGGGGGGGGGGGGAAGGTGGGCAAGAGGAGAAGGGTGTTTTTCCTTGTGGCATATCCCAACCTGGTAAAAATCAGCCCTGTGGGAGTATCCCGTGCGGAGGGAGCGAGCGTGGGTTAGTACCACCTGACGCATGGGCTGGAAGTGCCCCTGGGGTGTTGGCACCGAGCGAAGCCGTGGGCAGTTCTCGGAGTGAGACTTCACAGAATCCCAGCATGGCAGGGGTTGGCAGGGACCTCTGTGGTCACCCAGCCCAGCCCCCTGCCCAAGCAGGGTCACCCAGAGCAGGCTGCACAGCACCGCGGCCAGGCGGGGCTGGAATATCTCCAGAGAAGGAGACTCCCCAGCCTCCCTGGGCAGCCTGGGCCAGGGCTCCGTCACCCTCAGAGGGAAGAAGTTCTTCCTCATGTTCAGCTGGAGCTTCCTCTGCTTCAGTTTGTGCCCATTGCCCCTTGTCCTGTCCCTGGGCACCACTGGAAAGAGTCTGGCCCCGTCCTCCTGACACCCACCCTTGCAGACTTGTGCATCTGCGGAGCGGGGTCCGCTGCGGGGGGTCTGTGCGGTGGCAGCGAGGGGAGTCCCAGCCCTCGTGGTCTGCTCCTGCAGGCATTCTCCTCCCGGGGACTGGCTCGGCTGCGGGTGCCCCCGGGGAGGGTGGTACTGCCGTGCTGGGCACCTCTGGCAGCTTCACCCAGGCAGCTCTGCTCTCCTGGGAGGGTGGCTGGTCCCCAGCAGCTTCCTCGCTGGGGAAACTGAGGCAGGGGCCACACTTCCTCTCCAAGTCAGTCCCTGGGTGACAGGCGGGAGGCAGGGGGAACTGGATTTGAAGAAAACCCCGACATTTCCCCCCGGGCAGGCTGCAGAAGTCGCAGTTCTCGGTCTCTGTTCCCTTCCGAGCGTCCTCGGCGGGGCGGCTGGTGGGACGTGCTGCTTCTGCTGGCCCGCAGCCATCCTGGGAGGCAGAGGAGCAGGACAGGGACCAGAGCCCCCCAGCAGATTCCCGCTCTAACCCCGCTGCGGGTGGTGCCCGGGGGGGGTCCGGCGCAGCCTGCAGCCCTCCTCCTCCCCCCCCACGGTCATCTCACCAATATTTTCTTTTCCCCCCCGGTTTGCCCCGCAGAGATGTGAGCCGTGGCGGTGGCACCGAGCGTGGAGAGGATGACCCGCAGCAGACGAGCCCCGCGCCTCCCCGCTGCTCCCCACCGCTCTCCCGCGCCACGCTGCTCCACGCGAGCGGGGACCGATGCGGGGGGCTGGCAGCTCTGGGGCTTGGGGAGGGGGTGCCCGTGCCGCTGGTGGGGCCGGGGGAGAAGCCCTGGGTGGGTTTGGGCAAGGCCAGTGTGCGGCGCGTCAGCGAGACCTCGGTGGCCCCTCCTGGGTCGGGAAAGCCCATTCCCGCGGGAGCGTCGGTCGCTCTGGCCCTTCGCTCCGCGTGGGTGCCCTCACGGGGGTCCCTGCCTACACCCCACGCGCCCCTGCCCCCGCTGCGGCTGTAAATACTGTAAAAGGGGTGCGCGGTGCTGTACGGGGGGGCCGTACACGTATGAACGGGATTTCCAGTCCCCGTGCTTGTCTCTGTGTGCGTCCCGTGGGGTCCTTGCCCCTCGTCGCAGGGGTGGGAGTGGGCGTGCAGGGGCTGTGCCCCAGCCCGGGGTCTGCCGGGAGGGGGGGAGAGGCCGCAGGGGTGCGGGTGAAGGAGCCTTTGTCTGCCCGAAGGGGGGTCGGGGACCCCCTGGTCGCCCCTGCCCGCGACAGAGCGTGGGGCAGCCTGGGCTCGCTGCCTGCGGCTGCTGCGCTCGGAGCTGGCGGCGGGGAGGAAGGGAGGGATGGACAGACAGACAGAGGGGGGGTGGCAGGGTTGGGTGGATGGACAGATGGACGGAGGGAGGGCAGAAGGGATGGATGGACGGAGGGACAGAGGGAGGGCAGCAGGGGTGGATGGACTGATGGACAGAGGGAGGGTGGCAGGCATGGACAGATGGAGGGACAGAGGGAGAGTGGCAGCGGGGGGTGGATGGAGGGACAGAGGGAGGGCAGAAGGGATGGATGGACTGATGGACAGAGGGAGGGTGGCAGGGAGGGAGGGATGGATGGATGGACAGGTGGAGGGCAGCAGTGAGGGATAGATGGATGGAGGGACAGAGGGAGGGATTGAGGGGCGGGGAGGGCAGCAGGGGTGGATGGATTGAGGGACAGAGGGAGGGATGGATGGATGGACAGAGGGAGGGATGGAGGGATGAATGGATGGACAGATGGAGGGCAGCAGGGAGGGATGGGTGGACAGAGGGAGGGCAGCAGGGATGGATGGATGGACAGAGGGAGGAATGGATGGATGGGTGGATGGACAGACGGATGGACAGAGGGAGGGAGCCAGCTGTGCAGGGGTCTTAGTGAAGTGCCCTGCAACATGTCCCCAGGACTCGTGCCTGCCTCGCTGCCTTGTGACCCCCTGGGGCAGTGCCCTGCCTGGCTGGGGCAACCCCCAGGCCATGAGTTTGGGCCCCCCTGGAGCAGTCCCCGGGCTGGCAGGGAGCCCGGCTGCTCCGAGGGGGCTGGCTCCAGCCCGGTTTGTGGCCCTGGCCCCCGGGGAGGGATCGTTGGGAGCCTCAGTGTGGGTGAGTGGCCATGGCCGCCGCTCGGACATCCCGGGAAGGCTGGGGGGTCCCGGTGGTGACGCTGCCTGCAGGCGCCGTGCCGGGGGTCCGCGCTGGGGGTCCCACTTCCTAACAGGTTTGCAGCTGTGGGTTTGTTCCCAAAACTCTCGGGAAGGCTGGGGGGTCCCAGTGGTGACGCTGCCTGTGGACAGTGTGCTGGGGGTCCGCGCTGGGGGTCCCGCTTCCTGGTGAGCGTGCCCTGGTGACGCTTCCTCTGGTTAGCACGGCTCGCAGTGACCCCGGGAGCACATCCCTGGGGGAGCTGGGTTTGCAGCCCTCTGCCTTGGGTGGGATGGGGGTCTCCCTGCCTGGCCGGGTCCCGGCGGGTCCCTGCCGGGTGCGTGGCTCGGTGGGGCAGGCAGAAGATGCTGTTGGTGAGGGAGTGGCCGGGTGCGAGAGTGACCTGGGGGCAGCTGAGCTGGGAGGAAGATCAGGAGGGACGCTCAGTCCACCCTGGGCTTCCCCTTGCCAGAAGCTGCCCCGGGAGCAGTGGGATGACTGGGGGCAGCTCGGGGCAGAGGAGGAACGTGGGGCTCTGCTCATCTCTGGGCTGGGGGGCTGCCCCTTCCTTCCCTGCGGTGACGTCCGCGTGGAGCAGGGCCACGTGTGGCTCTGTCGCAACCGTCTGAGCAGGAAACCAGACCGTTTCAGCTGCTTCTTTGGTTCCTGGGGTGCTGATCAGGAGGATATTGGTCATCTAATCCGCCAGCCTGGGGCTTGGTGCTGTGGCAGAACTCTGCTGATCACACATTAATTCTGCAAACTCAAGCACCGGGGAGGGATGGAGGGGTGTGACGGGGGCTGCTGAGCAGCCCCAGCAGAGCCCTGTGCAGGGCAGGTCACACGCGAGGATGCTTTCCACCGTTATGCTCCCCACGCTGCGTGACGTGGCTGCTGATCTGCCTCCCCCACGGACCCCCAGCCCACCGAGGGGCAGCCAGAGGCCGGGGCTGAGAGCGGTGCGGTGGAGCCGGGGGTGGTGGTGGTGCTCGGGGGTCTGCCCGTGATGATGCTGCAGGATCTGCCCCTGATGATGCTCGGGGGCTGCCCCTGATGATGCTCGGGGGCTGCCCCTGATGATGCTCGGGGGTCTGCCCCTGATGATGCTCGGGGTCTGCCCGTGATGATGCTCAGGGGTCTGCCCATGATGATGCTCGGGGTCTGCCCCTGATGATGCTCGGGGTCTGCCCCTGATGATGCTCAGGGGCTGCCCCTGATGATGCTCGGGGGTCTGCCCGTGATGATGCTCGGGGTCTGTCCCTGATGATGCTCGGGGTCTGCCCCTGATGATGCTCGGGGTCTGCCCGTGATGATGCTCGGGGTCTGCCCCTGATGATGCTCGGGGGTCTGCCCGTGATGATGCTCAGGGTCTGTCCCTGATGATGCTCGGGGTCTGCCCCTGATGATGCTCGGGGGTCTGCCCGTGATGATGCTCGGGGGCTGCCCCTGATGATGCTCGGGGTCTGCCTGTGATGATGCTCGGGGTCTGCCCCTGCTGATGCTCGGGGTCTGCCCGTGATGATGCTCGGGGTCTGCCCCTGATGATGCTCGGGGTCTGCCCGTGATGATGCTCGGGGTCTGCCCCTGCTGATGCTCGGGGTCTGCCCCTGATGATGCTCGGGGTCTGCCCGTGATGATGCTCGGGGTCTGCCTCCGACGATGCTCGGCTGTGCTGCGGGGGCCGGAGCACCCCGCTCTGTGGGAAACAGCCCACATCAGCGGGGCCAGGGCAGCAGGAGCTGGGGAGACTGTCCCTGCCGCGCACACTGGGGACGGCAGCCACCCCGATGTCACGCGGGACATTTTTTCCCCTCTGAGTCACTGCGCGCAGGCGTTTCGCCCTTGCAGCCTGGCTCTGGCTCTGGTATTTATCCCACCCACGGTGCCTTTCTGCCGCCGGGCATCGCACCAGCCTGCGTGGGAAGGGGATTTCAGCAGACAGCCCCCGGCCCACCCGACAGCGTGGTCTCCGGCGGGGTTGTGGCGATGTTCGGTGCTGGGCTGGGGAACCACGCTCCGCCGCCTTCCCCGGGTGCCTGCGGACGCTGCCGAGCAGCTGCAGCCATCGATACTTTCAGGCCCCAAAGCTGCTGCGGCTGATAGCAGCCCTGCGGCGGAGCAGCCGGCTGGGTGAAGCCGTGGCGGGGGGGTTTGTGATGGAGGTTGCCAGGCGAGGGGTTTGGGTTTCACCCCGGGGTTTCCTGCAGCTCCTCGAGTCGGGTGGGCTGCGTGGGTGCTGCCCGCACCGCGAGGCACCGTGTCGGGCAGGATCCTCTCCAGGGCTCGTGGCACCTCCTGCACCCAGGGATACAGGTCCCAGCATCTGCCCAGGTTGGTGCTGGGAGGACGGCGGGGCTGGCACTGGGCTCCCCACAGTGCCGGTGCCACGTTTGGGTGGCGGGGTGACACGGGACCTAACGCCAGAGCTGTCCTGCCCAGCCTGCACCGATGGTGATGCTCAGCCTAACCCCCCCCGGGATGGACCCCTCGCTGTGGGCATGGGGGCTCCGGCGGGTGCTTTGCTGGGACAGGGTGTGGGATTTTAATCCAGGGATCCCAGACAGGGGTTGGGGACACGCCTGGGTGATAGGATGGCACTGAGATGGGGGCTATGGCACCCACTGTCACACGAGGGGACAGCTGTCCAAGGGCTGTTGTGCAGCCTGGGGGACCACTGCCTCCTGGCCACGCTCCTGGGATGGCTGCAAGCCCGGGGGCAGGAGGGCTGGGGCAGATGGAGGCGGTCGGTGGGGAGGGTGACATGGCCGCTGTGTGCACGTGCGGTGGAGGTGCTGCAAAAACAGACAGCGTGGAGCAGCACGTCCTGCGACACGTCAGTTCCTCCCCTGGGCCCCTCGTCCCCAGCAGCGTGGAGGAGGCTGGACCAGGGCTGGGCTGGACCTTGTGCGGGGCTCTGCCAGGAGGCCTGAGCGTGCTTTGGACCTGCCGGGGTGGGAACCCACCCTGCGGAGGCACCGGGCGCTGAGGTGCTGGCCGAGCCGGGGATGGTCAGCCCCTGCAGTGCTGCCCAGGGGATGCTGGAGCCCCTGGCATCAGCTGGGAGCTGCTGGTCCAGGCTGGTTGGGGTGAAGGATGCTGGAGCTCCTGGCATCAGCTGGGAGCTGCTGGTCCAGGCTGGTCAGGGCGCGGGATGCTGGAGCCCCTGGCATCAGCTGGGAGCTGCTGGTCCAGACTGGTCAGGGCGTGGGATGCTGGAGCCCCTGGCATCAGCTGGGAGCTGCTGGTCCAGACTGGTCAGGGCGTGGGATGCTGGAGCCCCTGGCATCAGCTGGGAGCTGCTGGTCCAGGCTGGTCGGGGCGCAGGAGCAGAGGGCAGGGCGAGCGGGTGGCAGCCCCCCATCTTGGCACGGTCAGCGGAGAAGAAACCCAGCCCTAGCCCCGCTTCCAGCCGGTGCTCCCCGCCTTGCCACCCACTCGCTGGCGTTCTCGGAAGCGAGAGCAGCGTGCGTGGGGTGCGAGGGACGGGAAGTGGCGAACTGGAGCGGGGGCACCCGCGCGGGCCTCCTGCCTGCAGCTTTTCCTCCGAGCCCCGCTGCAAACCCCGCTTTTCCGGAGCCGGCGGGGGTTGTTGGCTGACGGAGCGGGGGCTGCTCTGGCAGCAGGGCCCATCGGCTCCGGGCAGGGGGCTGTGGTAAGCCCCCTCCTCGGGCTGGGGGCTGCAGCTGCCACGGCAGCCGATCTCCTGGTGTCCTGGGGACCCGACCGGCCGGGCTGGGGCAGGGAGGGGGGACCTTCAGCAGAGGTGGCCTGCAGCCACCAGCCCCCTCCCTCCCTCGCTGCATGGACAGCCACCATGGCAGGGACCACCCAGGCGGGCGATCCCTGTGCCTCCCTGCATCCTCCCTCCGCGGGAGGAAGCGATGGGGCAGCTTCTGCTGGGTGGAGGCATCCCTTGGTCATAGGACAGGTTCTTCCCCTGGAAAGCAGGGGTGTTTTCTGTGTGTAGGTGGTGTCTCTTTGCTCAAGCAATGCCTGATGTTCACCTTTAACCTAAGCTTAGAAACAGAGCATCTTGGCCATGCGCACTGTCCGTTCAAAGTCAAATTCTCCCTCTGGCAGAAGCAAAGCAAAGCTGGCAAAAGAAAGGAGCCTGGTGCTGTCCTTTGGTGAGATGTGACCGTACAGGATCAAAGGAGTGAGGGTACGTCATCCGGGAAGAGCACGGAGGACCACCAGAGACCCCCAAAAGAGGAAGAAGGGTCTGAAAAGGAGCCAAGAAGGACACCACAGAGCTGCACAACTCATGTAGGTCAGAGTGAATACGTAAGATGGGTAGAATATGCATGAATTTATTGTCTAAATGTAACGAAGAGGCCGGCCTTGGGCGTGCTCGCTTTGTGGGAAACTCACCGAGCACCCAGGCCTGGATAAAACAACGTCTCTCCTGAGGGTGTGAGGGCTGGCTTCTTGCGCGGCGGGTGAAGAACCCGCTTTTTGGAGAGCACCTCGGGGTGCGCGGGGAGGCAGGGCGGCCACGTGGATGCCAGGGCTTCCGCCGGGGCAGGGAGGCTGGTGGGGCTGGGCACGCTCCCTCAGCACGCCCAGGCTTGATGTTCCTCAGCGACGTTGCTCCTGCCTGGGGGGACCTCCCCAGCCTCTGTGGGAGTACAAAGAGTCACCGGGGTTCCCCTTAAGAAATTATAGGTTGAATTTCTTTCGTTGCACCCTGCTGACCAGGTCAGCCCTGAGAAAGGAACATAAGGTGAGATATTTCTCCACTGAAACACCACGGCAAAGAGCTGTTGCTCTTGCTGAGCTGAAAACCTAGTAGGAAGAAGGGCTCGATGCCTAACTGCAGAAAGCTTTGGATCAGGACCTCAGTATTCCCACCAAAAGTCCTGCTTCATCCCCGTGTCACCATGGCTCCCTGGTCCCCTCCCAATTGCTGAGCTCCGCTGGCTCCACCGAGGTGCTGCCCAGGGCTGCGGGCACCTGAGGACGTCTCTGCCGCGCTGGGTTCGGCGAGGAGCCACGTCCTTCCGCGGAAGGGAAGTCACTGCCTGCCCAGACGGTCTGGCCGTGGCCGTGCGAGAGCCTGTGACTATTTTGGGATTTAACCTAACCCCGGGGATGCCGTCTGCTGCTGCCTTGCTTTCCTGACAGCCCCTCTCACGTGTTCTCATGGAATCACAGAATCACAGAACGGTTTGGGTTGGAAGGGATCTTAAAGCTCATCTGTTTCCAACCCCCCTGCCATGAGCAGGGACATCTCCCACCAGCCCAGGGTGCTCAGAGCTCCATCCAACCCGGCCTTGAGCCCTGCCAGGGAGGGGGCAGCCACAGCTTCTCTGGGCAGCCTGGGCCAGGGCCTCACCACCCTCATGGGGAAGAATTTCCTCCTAATATCTCATCTCAATTTGCCCTCTTTTAGCTTAGAGCCATCCCCCCTTGTCCTGTCACTGCACCCCCTTGTGAAAAGCCCCTCTCCATCCTTCCTGCAGCCCCTCCAGGCACTGGCAGCTGCTCTAAGGTTCCCCTGGAGCCTTCTCTTCCCCAGGCTCTGTGGGACCTGGCCATCACCCAGCCCCAGGTCCTCGTCAGCTGCTCCTGCTCCTGACGGGTTGATGTGAAGCAGCCGGCCGCCACGCCGAGCTCGGCTCTGGAGCCCTGCGCTCCTCCAGCCTGGGGGTGCTGCCCTCGGACCCCTCCCCAGGGAGCTGCCAGCCCTGCCTGCCCCGACCCAGCTCCCGCCCGACGGAGCTGGTGAAGCAGGGATCAGTGCAGGACCAAGGACGACCAAGGTCTCCATCCCCTGAATCCCCGCCCCAGAGCAGCCCTGGTGACACCCGTGGAGGGACGCAGGACCGGCAGCCCCGCAGAGCAGAGCCCGAGATGTTTTCTGGCTGGGTGCGGACCCCCAATGCCCCAAACACCGACTCGCTCCCCTCTGCTGCCTTTCACCACCTCGTCAGTGCAGCCAGCTCTGGGCAGCGTCTCCATTTTGGGGACCAGGGCAGGACGGGCATGGTGACCTTGCCTCCAGGTATGACGAACCCAACGGTCTCCCAGCTCTCGACACGTCAGTCCTCGCCTTCGGCCACCACAGCCAGGGGACACCCCGCTGCCTTGTGTGGGCTTTGCCTCCTCCGAGGGAGAGCCGTGCTTAGAGGGGAGCAAACGTGGGCTCTGACTGCTCCTCTCTGTTGAAACGCCTCCCCAGAAGCAACCTTCCTTCCCAGAACCGAACCGGGTGACGTAGCTCGGTGTCACCAAACCCGCAGCCGCCGGACACGTCAGCTCGCCGCCATCCTTCCACCCTGGAGACAGCAGACGGCGGTGCCACGGAGGGATGTGAAACCACGGAGGGATGCGAAACCACGGCGGGATCCAGTGGGGACGCCGGAGACTTGGGGCGTCCCAGGTGATGGGCGTGCTGGGGTTGTCCCCAGGGTGGCCGGCCCAGCTGCTGGAGGGAAAGGCAGGATGGAGAGAGGTGCAGGCTGCGAGGAGAGCTGTGGCTCAGGCTGGGCAGCCTCAGACCCTGACGGAGAGTGACGGGAACACGGCGACGTGGCCCTTCCGGGCAAGGCAAGGGGCCAGGACGTGCAGCAGCCGTGGTGGGCTCGGTCTGCCTGCATGGAGGAGCGGCACAAGGGTGAAGCCAGCTGAGCTGCACTGGGCAGCAGGGTGGAGGGCGGTCTCCGTCACGCCCAGGGCGTTCAGCGAGCCAGGCTGAGCGTGCCTCTCTGTGCCCTCAGCCCCACCAGCCCTCAGCAAGGTCCTCTCTGAGGAGCGGAGAGACCCTCCGGCACCATCTTCCAGGATACGTTAAGGCCAGTGAGCTGCACCCCTGCTCCACCCGGCACCTGAGGGACCAGGGTGAGCCCCCCGAGGGCTCCAGTTCCTCCCCGCGGGGACCGGTGCGGAGCTGGCTCCGAGCCCTGTCCCTCCAGGCTGCGGAGAGCGCTGGTCTCTGCCAGAGCTGGGGGGTCTGGCTCCTGCTTTACCCCCTCCACCCTTACTTCCAGTGTCCCGAGGAAACCCCAAGGATGCTCCCCACTCCAGTGGGACTCGGGCGAGTCCCCTGAAGGTCGGCTGTGAGCTGTTGGTCCATGGAGACAGCACGCTGCCAGGGCAGGTGCCTGGGGTTGCCTGGGGGCTTGTGCCTGCAGCCCAGGCTGCAGAGCAGGGCTGCGAGGTGGCCTCAGCGGTGCTGCCACTGCTCTGTCTGACTCTGAGGAGCTCCCTGAGGAGCCTCTGTGTTGATGGAAGAGTTCCATGGTACCAGGCAGCGTGGGGTGGTCCTCCCCACGGATGCCGGCGTCCCCGATGAGAGGGGACAAGCTCCTCCAGGTCCTTGCTGAGGTTTCACCCCGGTGGAGACCGAGGCGGGTGCCTGCGACCGGAGGGATTTTGTGGTTATTTTTCTCCTGGCTGCTCTTCCCCGCTCATCCCCCACACCGTGCTCCTCCTCGGGCCAGGCTCTGACTTCATCCCCCGGGTATCCAAAGAGACAATGCCGGCGGTGGCAGCCAGCGCCGCGTCCTGTCCCCTCGCCCCCCGGGTCACTTCCCAGGATTGTTCTGCTCGGCTGCCCCGGGGAGCGGGAGCGGACGAGGCTCACGTGCCTCTTGGCCGCCCGTGTTTCACGCAGCGGCGCAGCACGGCTGGGGCACGGGGTGAAGGCACGGAAAGGTTCTCCCATCTCCCCGGACTCTCTCCTGTTGCCTTGCCCTCTGCTTGGCTCGGAGCCACCCTCCTGCGCTCCCCACCAGCGGCAACGCCAGCAGCGCCGGGATGCGGGGCAGGAGCCCCATATCCCTCCCAGCCAGATCCCTTCGGGTGACGTTGCGAGACTGGCCAAGGTCGGGGCGAGCTTGGGGGAGAGCAGAGGAACAGAGCTGAGCCGGGCTGGGGCTTCCTGCTGGCTTAGCTGGCATTAACCTCACGATTAAACTAATTAAACCAGTACCAGGAGGGTCCAGCCCTGTCACCAGTCCTTGGGCACCAAGCCTGCATTGAACCAGGGGGCTAAGCCTGCCAATAACCCCCCTCGACATAATCACCCCCGATTTTCCGCACCCAGAGGCCAGCAGTCTGCTCCTGCAATGACCTTTGGACTTCAAATATCTTTCTTTTTTTTTCTTGTAATTCTTTCTGGTTTGGTTAGTGTGATGCCTAGCCCCACGCTCCCGCTCACTGCGTCCCACGAGTTTTCATGTCCTGCCCGTCCTACCGCTGCAGGGCGTGTTTAGATTGTTAAAGTTCAACTCTTTTCCCATTTTGCTGTGGTATTTGCCTTTCCTGGGGTGTGTTGCTCGCTGCGTGCCGGCTGTCAGCTCTCGGAAGGCCGATGCTGGGTAGATGTTGCTGGTAGCTGCTGTGGGCAAGCACCAGCTGGATGCAGCAGCAGCATCCTCCCTGCGGCCTCGCGCTGTCCGGAGCATCCCCTCCTTCCCGCTCACCCTCGGCGTGGCCAGCACGGACCTGGCTCTTGGTCCTTCTGCCCACCCTGGGTCAGCGCATGGAGCCAGCAGCTTCATCCCTGCATGGTCACACAGTGGAACCAGCAGCTCCATCCCAGTATGGTCATGGAGAGGGGCCAGCAGCTCCATCCCTGCATGGTCACAGAGTGGAACCAGCAGCTCCATCCCCACGTGGTCACAGAGTGGAACCAGCAGCTCCATCCCCACATGGTCACACAGTGGAACCAGCAGCTCCATCCCCACGTGGTCACAGAGTGGAACCAGCAGCTCCATCCCCGCACGGTCACGGAGAGGGGCCAGCAGCTCCATCCCCACATGGTCACACAGTGGAACCAGCAGCTCCATCCCCACGTGGTCACAGAGTGGAACCAGCAGCTCCATCCCCACATGGTCACACAGTGGAACCAGCAGCTCCATCCCCACGTGGTCACAGAGTGGAACCAGCAGCTCCATCCCGCACGGTCACGGAGAGGGGCCAGCAGCTCCATCCCCACATGGTCACACAGTGGAACCAGCAGCTCCATCCCCACGTGGTCACAGAGTGGAACCAGCAGCTCCATCGCTGAATGGCTGCAGAGCGGGGCTGGACACGCAGCTGGTCGCTTCCCTCCCGGTGATCAGCTCTGGCTCTGTCCCCCTCCTGGGCGGGTACGGGGCTGAGCTCTCTGCTGGCAGCAGGACACGGCCATGCCTTCTGCAGGCAGCAGTGAAGGTCGCACGCTCTCTGGGTGCGTTTTCCAAGCGGGGTGCCAGATCCAGCGTGGCCCAGAACATGGCGGGGACATGGCCTGGAGCACCCAGTGCTTGAGACTGGGGTCTGCTGGGACAGGGTAGGTGGGAGACGAGGAAACCAGAGCAGCAGGAGAGGCAAAGGGCAGTGGGCTCATCGCAAAATGACGCCAAGGGGCTGCGCAGAGTGGGTGGTGGGATGCTGGGTGATCCCAGCTCGGTTCCCCCGGCCATGTGGCTGTTTCAGGGGTTCCTGTTTCCCCGAACCGAGCGGCTTCCCAGCACGCTGGGGGGGAGGCAGGCGGCCCTGGGGCTGGTTCTGTCTCCCTGCCGCGGGTCTGACTTTCACATTCGGCCACGGGGATTTTTTTCTTCCTTCTGGTGAAGCTCCTGGGCCAGCAGCGCAGAGAACAACGGGCAGGAAACCGGGGATGGGGTCTGCCTTCCTGCTCCCAGCAGCGTCTGCAGATGTGGCCACGGCCAGGTTTCTCCTCCTGAAGCCCCGACGTGGAGCAGCCCAGTCCCCGCAGCAGCGCTGGTCGCTGTCGGGATGAGCAGGACAGCGGGGGAGCGGAGAAGAGCCCTCTCCTTCCCTCCCTTCCCCGGCCCCACAGCCCCTCTGCTCCCTCCCGAAGCCCGTCGCTTCGCAGAAAGTCCCTTTTCTGCCCAGGTTTCCAAGCTGCACCTCCCTGAGCTCTTGGTTCCCGGCTCCTCCAGGGCTTTGGCACGCTGCGCAAACGAGATCCTCAGCGCTGAGCTTCCAGGAGGGAAAACACGAGGAGTTCATTGAACGGGGAAACGGCGGGGCTGTTGGTCTGTGGGAGCTGGATGTGGGGCTGCTCTGGGGAGCACTGAGGGCAAGGACCCCCGGGATACCCCGGACCTGGGGACCGTCGCTCGGAGGAGCGGGCAGAAGGGAGCCAGGAATGGCCCGAACCCGCGAGCAGGGCGGGAGAGACCCCCTCACTGCCGCGTGTGCGGGGCTCGGGGCAGAGGACGGGCACGTGCCATCTCTCGGGAGCGACCTGCTGCCCACCTGCCCTGACGGCCGCCGAGCCACGCGGTCACGGGGCGATGGAGCCAGGCTTCACCTCACCAGGGCTTGCGGCGGGGTTCTGCCTCTTCTAAAGGACCTTTGCCCACGTGGCGTGATGCTGGTGCCATCTCCTAGGGCTGCTGTTGTGCTGAAATGGAGGTGTCCGGAACTGGACTCTGTCCAGTGCTGGGCTCCCCAGTTCAAGAAAGATGAGGAGCTACTGGAGAGAGCCCAGCGCAGGGCTACGAGGATGAGGAGGGGACTGGAGCATCTCTCCTACGAGGAGAGGCTGAGGGAGCTGGGCTTGTTCAGCCTGGAGAAGAGAAGGCTGAGAGGGGACCTTCGAAATGCCTCTAAATATCTGCAGGGTGGGGGTCAGGAGGACGGGGCCAGACTCTTTCCAGGGGTGCCCAGCGACAGGACAAGGGGCAACGGGCACAAACTGAAGCAGAGGAAGCTCCAGCTGAACCCGAGGAAGAACTTCTTCCCTCTGAGGGTGACGGAGCCCTGGCCCAGGCTACCCAGGGAGGTTGTGGAGTCTCCTCCTCTGGAGATATTCCAGCCCCGCCTGGCCGCGGTGCTGTGCAGCCTGCTGTGGGTGACCCTGCTTGGGCAGGGGGTTGGGCTGGGTGACCACAGAGGTCCCTGCCAACCCCTGCCATGCTGGGATTCTGGGATTCTGTCTCTTCTCCTGCATCCTGAAAACGGGAGCGCTGCCAGCTCCACCGTGGCACTCCCAGCTCTCCTGGTGGGACACGGGAGGTCCGAGGGCACCAGGGCGCTGGGCACCGGGCGAAGAGCCAGAGGGCCACCTTCTTACGTGCCGTCTGAGGAGATGTCCCCTGGGGAAGCGACCACATCTGGGCAGCATCTGGGCATCCCCACCCAGCCGGCAGAACGCCGAGCCTCCCGGCCTGGCTCTTGGCGGCTCCTGGGAGGACGGAGAGCCGGACGGTCGGATCCTGCCCTGCCCTGGTCCCTGCCACCCGCGGGGTTGTCCACTGCCGGGCTCGGCCGCTCACTGGGACCGGGACATGTTCTCACCCGGCTCCCAGCAGCGTGGCCACGCCGTGTCCTCCGCACGGCTCCGTGTCCTTCCGCGCTGTCTCCCAGCGGGCACCGGCTGGTTTCCCAGTCGCCATGGCTGGAGGAGAAGATGGGGTGACTGGGGAGCCCTGGGCATCTCCTGCCTGCGCCATTGCTGCCCTCTAGTGCTACCGGCATCCCCAGCCGGACTGGTGGGACTGGTGGGGACTGGGAGGTGGGCTCTGGTCCGGGGCTGTATTGGGGGGGATTGTTGGGGTGTCTGTGTCGCGGGGGCTCTGCCTGGCAATGGCAGTGACTCCTCCAGTGCAGCGCTCGGCCGCATTGACTGGCCCGGAGGAGGGAAACTGAGGCACGGCGGCTCTCCCTCCTCCCCGGCTCCCCGAAGCTCCGTGCTCTGCTCCGACCAAGCCCCCGGTTCGGCAGGAGGGTGCTGGGGGCCTGCGGGGAGCTTCTGGGCAGAGACCAGTGGGTGCAGCCAAGCCGGGGGGGGTCTGGGCTGGGGGGGGGAGCTGGGTTTAGCTCCCAGAGCCCCTCTGCTGGTCTTGGGTGGGGAGAAGGGGAAGGCTGCTGGGTTAGGATGGGGTTAGGGCTGTCCCACTCCTCCGCTCTGGGGGACGGGAGGGATGGAGGGGGCAGGGGGAGCCACCAGCCCCCGGCTCAGCCCCGGCTGGGGTCCGCTGCTGGCCCAGGGCACGGGGTTGTCACCAAGGCTGTCCTCTGTGGCCGCTCCACGGGCCAGAAGCAGACCTGGGGGTGAAAAGTTGTTTTCCCGACCTTGACCCCGTGTTTTAAACCCATCTTTTTTGCACCGTGTGGATTTTCTGCCCCAAGGGACCCCCCCCCCCCGAGTGCCAGCCAGCTGCCCGGGGGCTCCGAGGGACAGGGTCACCGAGAGCACCCGCGTCCCCTGGGAGCGGCTGGTGGCTTGGGAAGGAAAAGTGGCAATTTATTTTTCAAGACCAGGTCAAAACTGTCCCCCCACCTCCCCCCCCACGGGGTTTGGCAGGAGGGGCGGCCTGGCCTGGTGATGGCTGGGCTGAGCCTGGGGCTAAGCGGGAGCTGTTCGAGGGGGGGATACGGAGACGGCAGGGCCGGGGCAGGGGCAGGGAGGAGGTGCGATTCGCGCTGTGGCCTCACGGTGGCCTCACGCAATGACCCTCCGCACCCGCTTTCCCCGCCCTTAAAAGAGGAGCGTATCGCTTTAAGAGCCGGGCGCCCACGCTCAAGATGGCGCCGGCAAGGCGCCATCCCTGCTTCAACAGCGGCGCAACGCGCCTGCGCGCCAGCCCTGCCCTGCGAGCGGCTCCAGCCGGGGGTTGGTGGGCGGCCGGCCGGGGGGCGGGGCGTCGGGGTGTCACGTGGGCGCGCTCGCCCTACCGCGGGTAGAGCCGCCCGTCGCGCAGGTGCGGCGGCCGCGGGGGCCCGGGCCGGGCCGGCGGAGCGGGGCCCGGAGCGGCGGCGAGCGGGGGTACGGCCCGGGGCGGCGGGGGGCTGGCGGAGCAGGGCGGGTCGGGTCTGCCGGGCGCCGTCGGGCTGGCGGCGGGTGCGGGCTCCGGAGGTGGCGGGGCTGCGGCCTACCCCCGCGGCCCGGCTGGGCTTCCCGGCCGCTCGGCCTGAGCGGCGGCGAAGGCCCCGGGGCCGTTTGTCGGGCGGGCCGGCGGCCCTGGGCACCGCGCTGGGCCTCGCCGGCCAGTGTGCGCCGGGGCCCGCAGCAGGGGCCCGGGCTGGGGGGCGAGGCCCGCCCTGCCCGCGTTCTTTGGCCTCTTCTCCCCAGTAACCGGCGGTGGGGCGAGAGGCGATGGCCTCAGGGTGCGTCAGGGGAGGTGCAGCTGGGTAGGGGGAGCAATTCCTTTCCTGCAAGAGCGGTCGGGCGTTGGAGCAGGCTGCCCAGGGCAGGGGGGCAGTCCCCGTCCCTGGAGGCGTTCAGAGCCGTGTGGCTGTGGCACTTGGGGACAGGTTTTAGCAGGTGTGGGGGTGACGGTTGGACTTTGTGGTCTCAGAGGTCTTTTCCAGCTTTAACGGTTCTGTGGTTCTCCCTTCGCTCCTCTCCACTCGCCCTGTGCATCGCGTGCGGGCAGAGCTGGGTCCCGTCCGCGTGCTGGAGGGAGATTCCCCTCTGAAGGAGCCTCCAGGAGCAGCCGGGTGGAGGAACGGGGTGGCCGGAGCGCGGGAACCCTGCAACACCACGTGAGCTGTCTGCCGCTGGGTGCCGCGAGCTTTCGGTTGCCCAGGATTTAAAGCCTGCCTTGGTCGGGAAGGTTGTACCTCGGTGTTCTTTGCAGCCAGAAGGAAAGGAGCGGTGGAGCTTTCCACGCTTGCGCAGAGCAGGTGTCTGGGGAAGGGCTGTTCAGAGTTTTGCAGGTGTTGGTGGTTCTGCTCTGGGCCCTGCCTGGGGCGGGACAGCGAGCACCGGCACCTGGGAGGCAGCGGGGACGTGTGGCACTGCTGTGCCCCGGCTCCCTTTGGTCCCAGAGGAACTTGGAAGCAGGATTATTTTTGTTTTTAAAATACTGCTTGAATGATGGTTGTATGAAACAGCAAATTGTTTGTAATGCTTTGTGACGCGACGGCCAAATCATCGTCTTGCCAGCCCGAGCTGGAGCCTTGCGGAGCTGTTCCTCCCTGGAGTGGCCTCCCCCTCCGCACGGTGGTGGGTGAAGCTCTGCGGTCTGCGACCTTAAACTTGGCTGTACCAAAATATCTTTTGAGGTTTGGGTTTGGTTTTGGTTCGCCCAGGATTTTGTGGCGTTGTTAGTAACAGATGTTCCCCAGTGACTCCAGAAGCTGGGATGGTTTGGGAGCAGCACCCAGCCACAAGTGTTTATGTTCATGGGGTTGTGTTGTCCCTGTGCCTTCTGCCCGCCCCGCGTGCCACACAAACTCGAAAACATAACAGCGAATTTCCTTTGGTCTCCCTGTGGACTTGTAGGTCGTGATCTTCAGCTACCAGAAAGCCGCAGAAGCTGGAAAATCACCATGGGCCCTAAAATACCACAGCTGCTTTCTCTTTCCTCGTGCCGCGTGCTGTCGGGGTCGTTGGGAAGCTGTGCCGCGCAGACCTACTTTTCCCTCGTGCCTCTCGCCGTACAGCCGTGCTGCTGCTTTCTGTGCCGTGGGCTCTGGGTAGCCCCGCTGCGTTTCGGGACGGGATAGTGCTGCGAGGCAGGGTTTTCTTTCCCTCTAAATACTCCCGTCGGTCGTTTTCCAGCATTGCTGTGTCCGATTCGCATTTGGTCAGGTTTGGTTTTTAAAAGCAAGCCAAGAAGCTGGTAATGCAGTAAGAAACGCGGCCATAACACCGCTATTTTGGGAACTCCCTATTAAAGATACGCAGTTCTTTCGGCTCTAGGTGTCAAGGCAAGAATCGCAGAATCCCAGCATCTGCAGTGCTGTGTCCAGTGCTGGGCTCCCCAGTTCAAGAAAGATGAGGAGCTACTGGAGAGAGTCCAGCGGAGGGCTACGAGGATGAGGAGGGGACTGGAGCATCTCTCCTACGAGGAGAGGCTGAGGGAGCTGGGCTTGTTCAGCCTGGAGAAGAGAAGGCTGAGAGGGGACCTTAGAAATGCCTCTAAATATCTGCAGGGTGGGGGTCAGGAGGATGGGGCCAGACTCTTTCCAGTGGTGCCCAGTGACAGGACAAGGGGCAACGGGCACAAACTGAAGCAGAGGAAGCTCCAGCTGAACCCGAGGAAGAACTTCTTCCCTCTGAGGGTGACGGAGCCCTGGCCCAGGCTGCCCAGGGAGGCTGTGGAGTCTCCTTCTCTGGAGATATTCCAGCCCCGCCTGGCCGCGGTGCTGTGCAGCCTGCTCTGGGTGACCCTGCTTGGGCAGGGGGTTGGGCTGGGTGACCCCCAGAGGTCCCTTCCAACCCCGACCATTCTGCGATGTCTGTGCGGCGGTGGTGGCATCCTCCCTTTGGCTCGAGGTGCTTGCTGCAGCTCCATGGGCTCTCGAGGCTCGTCTGCTGCTTCTGCCCCTTTGCCCTGTGTCTGCCTGCTTCACCCACCTCCTCCTTCCCCAGCACCCATGGTGTGTGATTCCCTCTGCCGTGCTTCCCCGCTTTCCCCTTCCGTCTTTGGTGTGGAAGGTGGCTCGAGCTGCGTCTCCGGCTGGATCCGGTCACTCGTGAAGGAAGGCAAACCTGCGCCCTGAGATTCCTCCTGTGAGCGTGCTTGCGGGGGTGTGGAGTCCGTCCGTGTGACAGCCCACGTCGTTTGGGTGTTCGGGGGCGGGTGGAGTGCGACCGGGCGGCCGTGGCCCAGACTGCGGGCACAGCCAGGCCAGGGCTGGCATTGCCAATGCCTGCTCGTGGACTCATCCAGCGGGTTTGTCCAGGAGCGTGGATCCAGGCCCGAGTGCCCCAGTCGGAATTTGACAGCGTGGGTTGGAGTGCTTGTGTGCATCTTGCGTCACGGCTTTGTGGTGATTCCCTCTGGAGTAACGACTCGCTCTCGGTGACGCAGCCCGGCCTCCGTGCAGCGGTTTCTGCAGGAATGCGAGCCCCGCTTTCGGAAGACCCTGCTCTGAGCGAGTCCCTCGAGCGTGGAAGCCCGCCCGTGTCCTCGGTGTAGCCAGGCAGCGTCCGAAGGCCGAGCAGGTGAGGGGCCCTGGGGACCCTGCCGTGTGAGATGGCTGAGGTGACGCCGGGCGCAGCTCCACCTGCTCGGTGGGAGAGGCTGTGAAGCCGGGCGCCTGGGCCGCGGAGGTGCTGCGTACCTGTGGCCGTCACGCTGCGGGGATTCGTGTCGTGCTTGTGGTCTGACTCTTTGGCCAACTCTTGGACACCGTGAAGCGGCGTGGAAACACCCCAGCTCCCGTTGCGGGGCTTGTCGCGGTGCTGCCGGCCGTGTCCCGTGGTTGTTCCACGGCTGTCGTGGCAGGCAGGACGTCGGCTGCGGAGGGACACGCGTCCGTAGCGGGGAACCATCGAGGGTTTCCTCGGCAGCTGGGCGTTTCTCGAGGCTGGGGGGTGGCGAGGCTGTCTCGGAGAAGCCTGTAAACTAAAAGAGGGCAGATTTAGATGAGATATTAGGAAGAAATTCTTCCCCATGAGGGTGGTGAGGCCCTGGCCCAGGCTGCCCAGAGAAGCTGTGGCTGCCCCCTCCCTGGCAGGGTTCAAGGCTGGGTTGGATGGAGCTCTGAGCACCCTGGGCTGGTGGGAGGTGTCCCTGCTCATGGCAGGGGGGTTGGAACCAGATGATCTTCAAGGTCCCTTCCAACCCAACCCATTCCGGGATTCTGTGATTCCATGAAGCCACAGCACCCCGTTGTTACCTGGAGGGAAGGAAGGGGCCGTGCTGCAGGGCTGCGTCGGGTCGGCTGCCCCGGGACGGAGCGGGCTCCCTGCAAGCTGCTGCGCTCGCCGTACGGCTCCTTTGGGGCCGAGCTTCGGCAGCCGGCTGGCTGAACCTCGGATTTGTCTGCTGGGAGAGGTGCGTGTGTGTGATGCAGGAGAAGGGACGTGGCAGGCACGGTCGGGTAGCGGAGCTAGGGGAGGTGAGAATGCCCAGACGGGCGCTCTGGTTGGGCAGAGGCAACCGGTGGCTTTTTGGGGGTGGGAGATTTTCATCGTGTCCCTGGTTTTCATCTTGGCAGTCCTTTTGCCTCTCAGTGCGTTTTTTGCTTTAAGCAGGAAATCTTAAAAAGTTTAAGTACTGTAGCGAGGCCTATACAGGGTGCGTAAAATTACCTGGATTTTTTTTCTCTTTTAACAACACCTGCTACAATACCACTTTTAAACAAGTTCTAAATAAGAGAAGTGCTGCTGCGGTCCGTGGCTGTCCAATTCTGCTGCTCGCTGAGGCCGTGAGGACCAGAATCGATAAACAGAGAACACTCGGTGTGTTTGTGTGATGTCCGTGGACGCTGAGCACGGAGGAGCCTTGAAGGCAGCGTGGAAAGCAATACTGACGCAGCTGTCGGGACTCATGGAGTTTCTGCGGATGGTTCGGCTGTTGAGGTGTGAAGCGCTGCGTGACAACGCGTCCAACAGCTCCCGGTGAAACGCGCGGGCACTTGCGTTTTCCGGAACGCCGCATGGCAAGCAGCGGGAAGGGGTCCGTGAGCAGAGGGTCTGAATGCCGGCCGGTGGCTCTGCTGCCTGCTGGGGATGAGGCCAGCATGGTGGTACCGGACGGTGCCGGCTCGGAGCTGGGCTGGACGTGAAGCCGAGGGGCAGGCCACGCATTTCAGTGGCCGTAGCTGCTTCGCTCTCTGGCCACAGTTCGCTTTTCCCACAGGGGATGCGGGAACCTCTCTGTGTTTTGAGGGTGCTGGTGTCGGGACCTTCGAAATGCCTCTAAATATCTGCAGGGTGGGGGTTAGGAGGACGGGGCCAGACTCTTTCCAGTGGTGCCCAGCGCCAGGACAAGAGGCCCACAGAGGTCCCTTCTGTGATTCCGTGGGGAGCTGCAGCCCCTTTGGGTGCTGGGCCGTCGCAGCTTTTGCAGCTGGAGGGTGGAAGGCGAGCTGCCGAATGCGCACCCTGGCTCGGAGGGAGCCCGCAGAAGCGCAGCGCGTCCCCGGAGCCGCTGCAGTGTGGCGGCCAGCGAGTTAGCCCCGCTGTTCTCCTGCCAGCGTGTTCCGCGTCGAAGCGATGGGCTGCGGACCTGTCGGGCTGCGATTCCGCACTTCCCAAACGCCGCTTGTATTTCCCCCTCTTCAGGAACTTCTGTTTGGTTTTTTTAAAACATCCAGCGACCGTCCGAGGAGAGCGCATTGGGTCGAATAGCCAGCCAGCCTGAGGAGCTGCCTGCCAGCAGGCTCAAATCCGTTGCTGTGACGTAAGCGTATAAAATCCGCTGCGTCACGTGCACCCAGCAGCTCGATGGATTTCACGAGGGGGGACGCTGGAAAGGTGACCGGTGTGCGCGGCGCTCGGGGGCTGGCTGCCGGTGGCACCGGCGGTGACTCTGCCCGCGGCCTGGCAGTGTCTTCTCGGGCTGTTGCCAGCGGCTCATGCCAGGGCTCCGTGTCTCCTCCCGTCACCCTGCCCGCGCGGCGCGGGGGCTTTGGCAGGCGATTCTCACCAAGGATTTTGTGCGAGGTGGGTGCCTGGCGTTCTCTTTGTGCCTCAGGAAATCCCCTCTTAGCCCGTTGTAGCCTATATTTCAGTGATTTGGGTGTTTGCTGTGACGTCAAGTGAGAAGCAGAGCTGCGGTCACCCCAGAAGAAGGCTTAACCCGATACTGTGCGGTGCTGCTCGGATTTCAGGGTGTGCTGTGAAGCGTCTCCTAAAAACAAACAAATCAGATCAGGTTCTCTGCTGGAAGAGGTGCCGTCCTTGGCACTTAACGGAAGTATGGAACGACCGTTTCCCAGCTGAAACTTGATGCAAGCTTGAAACTAAACTGGGCTGTAAAATATAATTGGAAATATTTGTTGAAAACTCTCTGTCGTAGCCATGATGATCCTTATTCTTAGGAGAAAAAAAAAAAAAACCCAAACAGGGAAAAAGGAAAGGAAAAGGGAAAAGAAGTGGTGGTGTTTGAGGAGATGGTATTTTATCAGTGGTTATTTGGCTTTTTTGTGTGTGACAGTTTTGGGCGTAAGCTTTCTCCGTTAGGTCTGAAGGACTTCAGCTCTGTAACAGCAAATTCTCATCCTTTTTGAATTTGATTGCAATAACTAAACGTAGCAGGCGTGGAAAGGATGGGATGACTGCAAGTCACGCACTCCGAAAGTGAGGACGTTTGCGCCGCACAGCTCGTGGCTGCGGTGGGTGAGCAGCGTCTGACGGCGAGGAGGGAACGTGGACGTCAGCTCGCAGACCACTCGTTCTGCGGCCGCAGCGACCCAGTTAAGTCGGGAAGTGGGGAATTATCTGTGCATTTAATAAACTGACTGATTATGTTCTTTGCCCTGTGGGGGTAGGCAGGGAAGGACCCGTGTTTAAATTCGCTGCTGTGCGGCGAGTTGTCCTGCGTGGGGCGAGAGCCCCGTGTGTGCCGCGGGGACCCGCGTGGGTGTCACAGCGAAGCGTGGGGAATACAGCTGCGTGATGGCCGGGGGGCTCTGCTGCCCGGGTGACCGTGCCGGGGCCTGTTTTGGGGACAGGGGAGCGAATATCAGCCTCTTGCTGGACTAGTTGTTGGGATCTGCCTGGTGCAATGTCGGGAATCTCGTTTGAGAAGCATCACGGAGCCTTGGAGCGTGTCTGGGATTAAAGACGACGGGTGCGTACGCCCGGCGTGCTTCCCTGCCGCGGAGGGGAGAAAGAACGCCTTACATGAAAGCCACATTTGGCCGCTGCTGTTGCTTTCCACGCTGCCCTGGAGACTCTTCTGTATGAAGATCATCTCATCGTGCATCCCAAGTCATGTTCCCGCTCGATGCTGGGGCGGCTCTGATGGGGGTGCGCTGCTGGGACGAGCTGTGTCCCGCGCCGGGCTGGAGCTGCCGGTCGTGGGGCTGCTCCCCCCGCACCCCGTCACGGGGAGAGGACGGAGGGAGGGTCCTGCAGCCTTCGGAGGCTTGAACACCTCGAACTCTGCTTCTCATTGGCATGGGTGTTCCTCAAGCGTGGTCTGTGGCCATCTCGCCGTGGAAGTTGTCACCCACGGAGAAGCCTACCTCCTTACGAAACAAGAGCCCGTAAGATGCTCTGCTTCCTCGAGCTCCCCCAGGAGAGGAGCTGGCCGTGGGAACAGATGTGATTGTGGTCCAGTTTAAGACCAGAGATTTTGTCAGGAGGCAGCTTTAGAGTCTTCATCCAAGATTTTGATGTTTTTGGGATGAAAGCCGTGCCAGATCTGCTCTCGGTGCCGAAGCAGTCTGCGGGATGGAAACCACCTCCATTTATTCTGGCTGTTCTGCCCCGGGTTGTGCGTTGATCACGCTCTTCCCGTCAGCGCTGGGAAGGCCGGGTGGACGGCGCGACGTCCGGCTGCGTGCTGTTGGAGGTTTGCTGACCTGAGGATGGCCCGGAGCCGCCTCGGAGTCATCGCTTACCAGCAGCACAGGCATGGTTTAAAAACAAGGCTCTGGCTCAGCGGGTGCTTCTACGCAGAGCCGCGCTGGCCAGCCAGTTCCACCAGCCTGGCTTCCCAGAGGGGGAACGGTGGTGGCAGAGGAGCTGCTGGCGGTGGGGAAACTGCTGTAAATAAGTGAATTTAGCCTGGAAAGTACAGAAAGCCTAAAAACCAGTAGCAAACCCCCCTTAACTGTTGCGTGGCACGATCACAGCCTGCCTGTAAATTTGGTCTTCTGCATTTTCGAGTCGGACGGATTTTTGTCGGAACATGAACCTGTGCAGGGCTGGGAGTGCGCGGAGCCGCGCTCGGCTGTTAAAGGCTGGTGTGGTGGTTGTGCTTCAGGACCAGGGAGGAGGTGCCTGAGCTGGGATTGTGGCTTCTTAACGGAAGGTTAAAATGGAAATTACAAAAAGTTTTGGAGGAAAAAAACCCAACCCAGCAAAGGCAAGGCGGTCTGACCTGCGTCTCGGGTCTTGTTGTGTTTCTGTGTGATGAAACGGCTTGAAAAAATGTCCCTGGTCCCAGTAGGCGCGCTGGTCCGGCTGCTGCGGGCTGAGCGTCGAGCGAGGCGACGGGAGGGGGAATGCCGTGCAGAGGATAAACCCAAACCTGTCGGAGAGCCGGGTGACTGGGCGGGAGGCGAGCCTGGAGCCGAGCCGGCGTCGCGAGAGGGCTGCGAACCCCAGGGCCGTTTGTGACGGGGACTGGGCCGGGGCTGGCGTTGCTGGGGGCCGTCTCCCGCGTCCCGGCCGGGCGCGTCTCTGTGGGCTGGAGGCAGGGGTGGCCGGCCCCGGGGGGCGAGCAGCAGCACGTGGCTGCGGGAGCAGTGGGAAATGCGAGGTGTGGTCTCTCCGAGCGGGCTGGTCGGTTGAAGCGTCGCGGATGCTGGCCCCAGGGACACAGGAGGGAACCAGACCCTCCGCGAAGGGCAGCGGGGCTGTTCCGAGGGACGCTGGGGCGGCCCGGCTGCCTGCATCGTCCCGTGGTCATCCTCGGGGGGCTGCCTGGCTCCGCACCTCCGGCACGCCGGCTTGGTGTCCTGCCCAGTCTCCCAGCCAGCTGCCAGCAGCCCTGGCACGGGTGGACCCAGCGTGTGGGGGTAGTCAGCTGCGATGGCGCAGAAAGTCCTCCCGGTTACCGGCTCGCCTGCTGGGGTGGTCTCGCCAGAGCAGGAGGGGAGGCTGGCTGTACTCCCTGCAGGCAGCCCGGGGAGCTGGAGGGAGGGATGGCTTGGAAAAATAGCATCGACCCGTTTATAAAGCTACAGAGTGCTACTCCCGAGGGTCCCACTGGTGTCCGAGCCCTGGTTTGTTTGCAGATGGGGGCTGGAAGCCTCGGCGCTCTGCTGTGAACGCTGCCTCCAACTTTGTATGCGTGCTGGTTTGATTTATTAGCAGTTAAAGAAGAGATTGTGATTATTTTGTTTGGTGTTTGGGGTTTTCTTGTTAAGATGATTGCCCAGCCCTCTCGCAATTCACTGGAAGTCTGCCCGTCGAGCCGGTGCCTGGCAGGGCTGCGTGTTTCCTGGGCTGGGGTAGGACGAAATCCAGACTGACTGACTTGCTTGACCAGGGCACCGAAGCGTCTCTCTTGTGGAGTCACCTCCTCTGCTCAGAGAGAGGAACTGTTTGGGTTTCTCTGTAATGGCACGGTGAGCGTCTGGAGTGGTGACGTCGCAGTGAAGCCTTGCTCTGGGGGCTCCAGGCCGGGTGCCTGCAGCATTGCCACAACGGCTGAAGGATGTTTATTCTCTCTTTTGCTTTGTTTTCTTGGTTACAACTGGTTTATTCTATAATTTTCCTTGTTTGGTGCCATTGGACCTGGCGATTGCGGGAAGGGCTGTGCCTGCCCTCGAAGAGATGCTGTGGGGCTGGGGAGGAAGAGGTGCCCTGGGCTGTGCGAGCTCTGCTCAGATTTGCTGATCTCTGGAGAAGGACAAGTCTCGTGATGGGGCTCTGGGGTTCCAGGCGACGCAGCCGCTGGGTGGTGAGCTCGCTCCTGCCCCGCGCAGCGTCGGCTTGCGGGGGCGGCTGCTCGGGGTTGCCCCCAGCTCCTTTGGAAGCCGTGTTCTCCCGGTGCGATGTCGTGGTGGTGCTGGTGGAGCCGGAGCCGAGCCTCCCGTCCCACGGGGAGGAGAAACGCTGCGGGAGCTGCTGCCCGCTCTGACTTGGGAGAGGTTGGACCTGCGTGCGGGAAAGGCTGCTGGAGCCCACCCGGTGCGGGCCGGGGGCTCGCTGCTGCCGGGGCTCGCCAGTCCCGCTCCTCCAGCTGCCGAGAGGAATCACAGAATCCCAGCATCGTGGGGGCTGGCAGGGCCCTCTGTGGGTCACCCAGCCCAACCTCCTGCCCAAGCAGGGTCACCCAGAGCAGGCTGCACAGCACCACGGCCAGGCGGGGCTGGAATATCTCCAGAGAAGGAGACTCCACAGCCTCCCTGGGCAGCCTGGGCCAGGGCTCCGGCACCCTCAGAGGGAAGAAGTTCTTCCTCATGTTCAGCTGGAGCTTCCTCTGCTTCAGTTTGTGCCCGTTGCCCCTTGTCCTGTCGCTGGGCACCACTGGATCATGAAGGTTGGAAAAGACCTCCAAGATCATCAAGTCCAGCCGTCACCCCATCACCACCGTGCCTGCTAAACCCTGTCCTGAGATATCACAGCTACACGGTGTTTGAACCCCTAAGGAAGGGGCGACCACGACGAGGCTGGGGGAGCAGCTTTGCTGGTGACGCCGAAGCCCGAAGAGGAGCCCGCAAGGCCGGCGTGCCGCAGCGGCCGGGCCGGTTGGCTCTGCGCGACGGATGGCAGCGGCGTGCTCCGGCTTCCTGGTCACCGGTGCTGTCATCTGAGTCACTTCCAGGCGTCGCGGGGCCGACCCTGGCACGTTCTGCTTCGTCGCTTCCCTTTGCTGGGCTGCGATGGGGAAGACCACGCCGGGCTGAAGAAGGCGGCGGAGGGGAAGGGGAGCAGCGGGAGGAGGATGGCTTCTCGCTCACGCAAGCGCTGGCTGCACCGGGAGCCTTTCGGTACGTACGCCTGCGCCGGGGCAGCCGGGCAGTGCCGCTGGCCTCGGAGGAAAGGAGCAGCCGCTGAGCGGTTGCGGCAGATTAACAACACAGATAAACAGGAGAACGGCCTTTTTCATTTTTTCTTTTCTTTTTTTGGTGCACGTGGTTTAGCCTGGAAGGGGATTGCTCGCCGTAGAGGGGGCGTTTCTTTAAGAAAAGATGACTTAACACAGTCCCTGGAGACAGAGGTTTAGGACTTGGGAGAGAAGCGAGCGCGGGCTGATGGTCTGCTGTGCCCTTTTTGTGCCGGCTGTGACCTGCGCTCCGCTGCGACGGGACGGCGGTGTGCTTGCCGGCGTGCTTTCGGGTTTTTCAAGCTGTAAATTCGAGTAAACTTGGGGATGGATTGAGGGGAGCAGGAGGTGACGTTGCTCTTGGCCAGGGGCTTGTGGCTGCCCGTGCTGGCAGTGCGGAGCTCCCCGTCGCCGGGGTCCCAGGCCCGGCAGGGCGACCAGTTCAGGCTGTTCGTGCAGAGTGGGTATGTGAATACATATTTTAAACCTCCCCTCCCACATATATGGGTATACACACCCCACATATATACACACAGAGTTTTATGGGCAGTTGCCTGTAAGAGCGTGTTACGCTGCAGACGTGCCTCCGACACACGAGCACAGAGTTTCTTCAGTTCTCTGCCGGGGTGGAAGGCGCCGGCCCTCCGTCCCGGGCTGGGAGCTGGTGTCAAATCGAATTACCTTGCTTGTTAGCTGGCAAATAACAGCTCCGAATTCCTCGGTTCCTGCGGCACTGCCGGAGCGCGGCAGCCCGTGCCGTCCCGGTGCTGTGGGAGCGGGCTGGAAGCGTTGCTGCTGGCAGGGCGCACGCCGCTCCCCAGCACCCAGTGCCCGGCACTGGCTTTACTGGTGTGTTCTGCGCCCGTTTAATGAGTAAGCAGGGCTGAAACGTGAAGTGACATCGTGTTCCGCAGAGTGAGGCGCAGCGTACAATGCCAGGACGGTTTCTGTGCGGTGTGGTGGCTTTTTCTCTGTGATAGGAAGTGCTTTCTGCAGAGTGTGTGGTTCGTGCTGTTTGCATGTGCTGGCTGGCTTTCTCCCTTCCTGAAATAAGGCTGAGCTGCATATTTGGTTCTTCTCTAACTCTCTGGAAAAACATGTACGTTTGCAAGAGAGAAGTGAGCACGGCCTGTCGTCTCGCTGCGGTGAAGAGATCCCACTCTCAGGCTGCAAGAGCTGCTGTTGAGGCCGAGACCTGATGGTTTTTTTCAGCTTAGTTTATTTAATGGCCTCAAGTTGCAACAGGGGGGGTTCAGATGGTTGTGGAGTCTCCTTCTCCGGAGATATTCCAGCCCCACCTGGCCGCGGTGCTGTGCAGCCTGCTCTGGGTGACCCTGCTTGGGCAGGGGGTTGGACTGGCAGACCCACAGAGGGCCCTGCCAACCCCCGCCATGCTGGGATTCTGCGATTCTATGGGATATTGGGGAAAATTTCCTTACTGGCAGAGTGGTCAGGCTGCCCAGGGCAGTGGGGGAATCCCCGTCCCTGGAGGGGTTCAAAACATGTGTGGATGTGGCACTTGAGGACAGGGTTTAGCAGGCGTGGGGGTGTTGGGGTGACGGTTGGACTTGATGAAATTAGGGGTCTCTTCCAACCTTAATGATTCTGTGATTATTATGCTTTCAGGGCTCGTGCTTCTCTAGCTGCCCTGCTGTCCTTGAGAAGAGGAGGAGAGACGCCGGGTCTTGTGTCGTGGGCTGGGGCAGCTCCTGCGGACGGCTAGGTGCAGCGGCAGGTCGGGAGTGCTTAATTAAGCTGACTTAGCAGTTTAATGGCACGCTTCCGTGCGCAGGCTGCGTCCCGCAGCTCCGCGCGCGGATGGCTCAGGATCGCCCTTCGCTTGGTGGTTTTGCAGCTTGCCCGCGTCTCGGGGGAAGGCCGGGCAGGTGAGCGTGGCACATCGGGAGGGCATCGCAGCGGCGTTTCTGCGGCCAGGATCCTTCCTGCGCGCTGGGCTTTGCGCAGCGCCCAAGCAGTGAATGCAGGGAGGCTGTGGGAGGTGAAAAACGTCCCTGCAAGCCTGTTGAGAGCACACGTGGAGATTGTTTAGTGAATACATCAGCGGATGTCACTTGCCTGACGTTGTGTGGACCTGAGTCATTTTTCACCTGCTATCAGAGTGGCCTTGCGATTGCTCTGTCTGGTGGTGATCAGCAGACAGAGCCTGATTCACAGGCGTTGTGGGAAATAGAGAGGAGAAAAAGGAAATACCTTGAGAGGCTTTTTAGACCAAGAACTTAGACGACAGGTTGACCATGAGCCAGCGGTGTGCACTGGTTGCCAAGAAAGCCGATGGGATCCTGGGGTGCATTAGGAGGAGTGTGGGCAGCAGGGCGAGGGAGGTTCTCCTCCCCCTCTTCTCTGCCCTGGGGAGGCCCCATCTGCAGTGCTGTGTCCAGTTCTGGGCTCCCCAGCTCAAGAAAGATGAGGAGCTACTGGAGATAGCCCAGCGCAGGGCTGCGAGGATGATGAGGAGACTGGAGCATCTCTCCTACGAGGAGAGGCTGAGGGAGCTGGGCTTGTTCAGCCTGGAGAAGAGAAGGCTGAGAGGGGACCTTAGAAATGCCTCTAAATATCTGCAGGGTGGGGGTCAGGAGGACGGGGCCAGACCCTTTCCAGTGGTGCCCAGCGACAGGACAAGGGGCAATGGGCACAAACTGAAGCAGAGGAAGCTCCAGCTGAACCCGAGGAAGAACTTCTTCCCTCTGAGGGTGACGGAGCCCTGGCCCAGGCTGCCCAGGGAGGCTGTGGAGTCTCCTTCTCTGGAGATATTCCAGCCCCGCCTGGCCGCGGTGCTGTGCAGCCTGCTCTGGGTGACCCTGCTTGGGCAGGGGGTTGGGCTGGGTGACCCACAGAGGGCCCTGCCAACCCCCACCATGCTGGGATTCTGTGAAATATAATTGGTTTTCTACGGAGAGAAACATTATCGGAGGCACGCGGGCTGCTCGGGTGTTTGAGATCGTAGTCGCAGAGGCAGTGGTAACTTGGGGGCCATTCTCGGGTGGTGGGCTCCGTATGATGCTTAACTTTCGCAGCGACCCTGGCTCTCACGGGGCTCTGGGGCAGCCGGGCATGGCCCATGGTGATGGTGACGTGGGACGGCGCAGCTGAGACGGGGCTTGGCGTGGGTGTGCAAAGTTTTCTAAACCTGTTTTTTGTGAAGAACATGGGCACCCCGGCGCTGCTGTGTTAGCGTGGCATCTGAACTGGACACACTGGGACTTGCTGGTTGCGTCTGGCACGTGGCAGCATGGAATCTAGTGCAAGAGCTTTGCTTGGGGTTGTAAACACCCAGTTTTGTCGTGAGCAGTTGCTTGTTCTAGCCCAAACTTCAGGTGCTATCGCCTCATTTCTCCTTCGCCGTGGGAAGAGCAGCGTGGGCTCCCGGTCCTCAGGACAGACAGCCAAGCGGGCGTCCGTCACGTTGACTTAGAGAATGAGGCTTCCTACTTGTGCTCTGAAAAATGTCCCTTTCCTCCCAGGTTTGGCAGCTCTGGCCATGGAGCAGAAAGGCTATCGACGGGGGAGTTTCCAGAGCAGCACTAGCGACGAGGACATGCTGGAAATCGCCGGAGCATCTCTGGACTTCTCCGTGGCGGACGATGACCCGCCGCTCGACAGGGAGATGGGAGGTAACGCCCTGCGTCGCTCCGCTTGCTGCCGCTCGTGGCGGCTTTCGGTCAGGTTGCGTGGGGGGGTTTTCTGCGTGCGGTCCGCTGGCCTCTGCCGAGGGTGGGAGCCGGGCGTTTCGCGGCACCGAGGTGCGGGGTGCTGCTCTGCGTCGCAACCCCCCGCGGACTTCTGCAGGCCAGCGGAACGCTCGCTCGCTCGCATGCCGCGCGGGGCTCCCAGCGTTGCGCGGAGGCTGGTGGGAGGCGCGAGCTCCGTGCAAAGTGGAAAATATCCTTAAAATAAGTGGCAGTTGCAAGAGGGGTGTGAGTGGCTCTGTGGTGGGGAGGCACTGCTTGTCTGTCCTCCGCAGCCGGGCTGCCTGATCCCGGGCTGCGTGCGTCCGGTAACGCGTCGGAGGGGAAAACCTCTCTCTCTGGCATCTGTGTGGATACTTCGCTCTTAAATATCGCGCTCCCTATCCCACCACTTTGCTTTTAGGGCTGCTGGGTAGTCCTTTCGGGAGTGTTCTGGAACAGCTGCTGCAGGGAAGAGCTGGCTGTGCCGCGAGGGAGGTGGCGTGGGAGCGATGGCAGGGCGATTCCTGGGGTTTGTGGTACAAGCAGAGACTCCCGCTCCCTTCCCTGTACTTTGGAAAGTTGTTTGTCGTGGAGAGAATCTCGAAATGTCACGGCGCGAAGGGGTTTGGTGCTGAGCTTGTGGCCTGAGGTGCTGGGCTTCTCCTGCCACCCCTCGTCTGTCCGGAGAGGAGCTGTGGCTGCCGCCATTAATGGAGGGGGATGAATCTCCATGGCTTTGCTGAGCTTTGGTGCTAGACCGGCAAGATCTGCCTGATTTTTGTTTTCTGTGAATGATCATCAGTTAGTTTGAAAGCAAAAATACTGAATTTTGGACAGCAGACTGCAGCTCCCCATGACTTCCCATAAAGCTCCTCGTCCTCTTCTTCCCCCACCCCTGTTTACCGCAGGGCAAAAATTAAAAAGAAATCCTTCTGGTTCCGCTTCCCAGCTGTGCTGGCTGCCTCCAGGTAGCGCAGATGAAGGCAGAGGTCCTCAAACGTCTCCTGGCAGTGGCCAGAGCTGGCAGCTGCCCTGCTGCTGGAGATGCCGTAGGGACGCGGCGCTGTGTGCTGCGTGGCGTGCTCCAGCAGAGGAAGGATGGCTGGGCTTCTGTAGCGGCTGCGTTAGCTCGGAGTGACAAGCACTGCTTTGTGGTTAAACCCCCTCTGTCCGTGCGCAGGGGGACGCGTGCAAGGTGTGCATCCCGAGCGTGCTGTGCCCCGGGGTCGGTCCGAGGCAGCCGTGGGTGCTGGGGCGTGGGGTCGGCCGCGCTGCAGGTGCCGGTGGAAGGGAGTTTTCGAACCGGGCATGTCTGGGAGGCCACTCCAAAACTCCTCCCACGGAGCTGGAAACAGTGACTTGTGACTGAATTTACTTCTGAAGATCTGTTCACTACTACTACGTGCAGAACTAGGTACATAAAGTAACCACGCTATGCCTGTTGGTAATGGAATGGTAAATCCAGGTTGGCTTACCTGCTGGGAGAGCTGCTTTCCCTGCGGCCAGGGGGGTGTCGGCGGTCTGATGTCAAACGTGTGCTCAGGTTTAATGTTCGGAGAGAAGGAACTGAAGGCTTTAACTGCTTGTGGGGAAATTATTATTCTGGGTGTCCTGGTGGATGACCAGTTAACCATGAGCCAGCAGCGTGCCCTGGCTGCCAAGAAGGCCGATGGGATCCTGGGGTGCATCAAGAGGAGTGTGGGCAGCAGGGCAAGGGAGGTTCTCCTTCCCCTCTTCTCTGCCCTGGGGAGGCCCTATCTGCAGTGCTGTGTCCAGTTCTGGGCTCCCCAGTTCAAGAAAGATGAGGAGCTACTGGAGAGAGCCCAGCGGAGGGCTGCGAGGATGAGGAGGGGACTGGAGCATCTCCCCTACGAGGAGAGGCTGAGGGAGCTGGGCTTGTTCAGCCTGAAGAAGAGAAGGCTGAGAGGGGACCTTAGAAATGCCCATAAATATCTGCAGGGTGGGGGTCAGGAGGACGGGGCCAGACTCTTTCCAGTGGTGCCCAGCGACAGGACAAGGGGCAACGGGCACAAACTGAAGCAGAGGAAGTTCCGTCTGAACCCGAGGAAGAACTTCTTCCCTCTGAGGGTGACAGAGCCCTGGCCCAGGCTGCCCAGGGAGGCTGTGGAGTCTCCTTCTCTGGAGATATTCCAGCCCCGCCTGGACAAGGTCCTGTGCAGCCTGCTGTGGGTGACCCTGCTTGGGCAGGGGGCTGGGCTGGGTGACCACAGAGGGCCCTGCCAACCCCTGCCATGGTGGGATTCTGTGAAGCAGCAGTGGATATCGCGAGCTGCGTGTAGCTTTGCTGCTGGCCTGAGCCAGCGCTCGGTTGTTTAACTCCTATTAAAGGCTTTTCTCATCTCTGCTTGGGGCGTGTGAAGGCCGAGAAGGGCCGTGAAGACCCCCCAAAAAAACCTTGGGTCCACCCCAGGCATGCGGGGCTTGGGGTGACGGTGGCCGCGGCGCTTGGGGAGCTGACACGGGAGTAAAAGAGGAAATTTAAAAGGGGAAAGGGTTGCTTGCCCAAACGCTGGTTTCAGTTCACTCCACAGATTTCCCGTGCTGCCTGGAGGAAGTGTTTGCTCCGGGTGTGCGGGTGCCAGGCACGCAGCCTGAAGGTGCGATGGAGCCGGGGGGTCGTAGCCGAGGGTCTCCAGGGTGGGCTTGGCTGCAGACCCTGGCCGGGACCTGCTGCCCTGTCCCCAGGGCGGTCAAACTCTGCGAGAGCCGTGGCATCTCAAGTTGAAAAAGCATCCCCAGCCGAGCTTGTGTGTCCTGTCCGGCGGCCGAGGAGGGAGCGTCACCTGCTGCTGGGTGGGTTTGGAAATCTGGAGCGAGTCTGCGGCCCATGCTGCTCCGTGCCTGCGTTACGAGCCGTGGCTGATGCGTGGCGGGACTGTCGTACGGCGTCAGGTCCCCGATGGGAACCACCAGCCGTGCCCGCTGCCTGGAACGCAGGGTGCTGGGCTGGAGAAACATCTTCACCTAGGCCCAGACTGACTGCGAGACTCTGTTCCGAGCCAGTGTTTGCAAGACTGCACCTCCTGCCCCCAGGCTGGAGCTCCTGAAGAGCTTGGGCCAAAACGTGGGTACTCTGAGCGCTGCAGGCTGGTTTCAGAGCGATTTGAAATGGGCTGTGGTGGGTCTTCATGCCTGCTCCCGCGCTGTTTGCGGGGTTGAAAACTGACCGCGAGTAGCACATTCGCTCACCCTGGTCTTCTCTGGGTAGAACTTCAGCATTTCGTCAATACAAGGTAACAGAGAAGACTTCCCTTGAGGGTTTTTTCCACGCTGTGGAATCGAGCTTGGCTCCTTGTTAAGATCCCCTGATACTGTTCCAGTTTTGCTTACAGCTTGGGTACCGAGCAACGGTGTCGCACCAGGCAGCGAGTGAGTGTTAGCAGCGCTCTCGCAGAGCTGGTGCCAAGGCAGAGATCTGAATCTGGGCCAGAGGGCTGGTGGGCTGGGCTGGCAGAGTTGTTTTAGAGGTACAGCTGAGCTTCCCAGAAGCTGTTGCACCTTACTGGCGTCACCTCCCTTCCCTGCCACGGTAAAGGCGACCAGAACTACACGTGATGTTCAAGGTGCATTTGTACAGCAATAAATCCGTTCTGCTTCTTAGTTTAAGGGATTTTAAAAAAAAAAAAAGCTGTTTCCTTGTTGACCGCTCTCGAGTGTTGAGCAACGGCTTGCAGAGCGTTATCCGCAGGCGTTTCTCGGTCGGACGTGCTGACCTGGGGCATGGCACTGTTACAGCTGCCTCTCCCCCTCCTGCATGCCGTGCTCTCTCGCGTGGAGTTTCTCCTGCTCTCTTGCAGTCCAGCCGTAGCCCTGCAAAGCCGGCCGGGGAGATGCTGGTCACCCAGCACGAGCTGTGGGAAGCGCAGGCACTGCTTCCCCAGACCACTCAGAGATGTGTGGAATAGTCCGGGACAAGCAGCAAGGACTGGGCTTCCACCGTTGCCTTCCTCCTGTCTGGAGAGCGCCGGAATTCGTGCCTTCAGCTGCTGCGTCTGCAGCCGGCTGCTCTGCTGTGAGCAGCCTTGCCCTGGTGCTCCCCAAGAGCTGTGTTTACTTCAGACCTTCGAAAGAGAGTTCCATCCAAAGCTGCATGGATACCCAAATGCATGCTCAGATTATATCTGTAGGTGTCTTGATTTTTTATTTCTATTTTGAGAAATATAAGCGTTACGAGGCCCGATTCCTTTAGCAGGCTGTGTCCTTAGTAAGGAGTAAGGCACAGGAAGTTCCAGCTGAACCCGAGGAAGAACTTCTTTCCTCTGAGGGTGACGGAGCCCTGGCCCAGGCTGCCCAGGGAGGCTGTGGAGTCTCCTTCTCTGGAGATATTCCAGCCCCGCCTGGCCGCGGTGCTGTGCAGCCTGCTCTGGGTGACCCTGCTTGGGCAGGGGGTTGGGCTGGGTGACCCCAGAGGTCCCTGCCAACCCCGACCATTCTGGGATTCTGTGATTCTGTGAGTATCTCCTAGATGAGAGGTGGCTTCTGCCGAGTGGTTTGTTATGAGGGTGAGTTGTACTGGTTTCTAATTCCTTGGTAGCCCTTTCCAAAACTATTGCAATATAAATGGTTTCCACTGTGTAGGTTAAAGTAGCTCTGGCTGGGTGAGTTAGGCGGTGGTGCCGGCTTGTTGCTGCCTCCCGGCAGTGGCCCTTTCCCCGCGCCTTGCAGCGATGAGCCGACGCCGGGCTTTTTTACATGGGCAAGGAGTGGTAGGGCAAGGGGTCATGGCTTCGAGCTGAACGAGGGGAGATTGAGATGAGATAGAAGACAGACTCTGCGCTCTGAAGGTGGAGCAGCCCTGGCCCAGAGGAGCTGTGGCTGCCCCCTCCCTGGCAGCGTTCAAGGCCGGGTTGGATGGAGCTGTGAGCACCCTGGGCTGGTGGGAGATGTCCCTGCTCATGGCAGGGGGTTGGAACCAGATGAGCTTCAAGGTCCCTTCCAACCCAAACCGTTCTGCGATTCTGTAATTGAGGGTGGTGATTGCAGCTGAAAACCCCCAGGTTAGTGCAGCGTGGTTTCCCATGGGTTCTTGTTCTGACCCGCCGGCCCCGTCCTTGCCCGCGCGGGCGTGCGCCTGGCTGTGGCTGCGGAAGGGGCCGGCCGGCTGCCCGCCGCTCGCCGAGGGCTGCAGCCAGCGCCTGGCCTTGCTCTGCGGGCCGGGCTCCACGCCAGATCCCCGAGCTGGGGGGCATCTCCCCAGCTTTCCTCGGCGCCTCCGGCCAGAAGCCCGCGGCGCTGGGAGCAGCCCTGCCAGCGTTATCGGCCGAGAGCAAAGTCAATGTTTGCTGGAGCGCGGCGTAGCAGGCGTGCCAGGCGATGTCCCAGCCACGAGCTATCGCCAGCGAGCCGGAGCCCGCGGAGCGTCGCCGCCAGCCCCTCCGAGCGCCGTGTGTGCACGGAACGGCGAGATAGAGAGCGCTCCTGCGGGCTCGGGCAAGGCGCTCTGAAATATTGCTTCTGCAGAGAGGACGAAAGAAAAATCCAGCGCCTTCCGGCCTCGGGGACAGACCGGGAGCAGTGAGCATTGCTGCCGGCTGTGCGGCACGCGACGGGGGAGAGAGGGAAGGGGTGTTTCGGTACGGCCGTGGCTGCCCACCGGTGTCGGGGTGTCCTCTGATCAACGCCTGTTTCCCTGCGCCGAAGCGGGGCTCGGTGCGGCGCTTGGCGACGCGTGGGCGCGCGGCGGTCGGTCGCATCACCGGGCTGTCGGGTTAGCTGGGTGCTCGTGGCTGGGGTGACCACGGGTGGGGGGCGGTTCGGTGGCAGCTCTGCGCGTCCCTGGGGTTGGGCTGTCGGGGCGGGGGGCTCTGGAGGTCTGCAGGCTCGGCTTTGACCTGCCTGGCTTCCAGCGCCGGCGGCGCGAGCGACGAGCTGCTCTCTGTCTTGACGCCCGCGCGTGGTCGGCTCCGGCCGTCTGCGGAGCGTCGGGCTGCGCTCCGGGCACGTCGGGTGTCCTGGTCCCGGGGGTTGGCCGCCTTCCTCTGTCCTCGCCTGCCTGCCAGCGTGCCCTGTGCCCCTCGCAGCGGGGTGCAGCGCTGGTGACGACACGCTGGTGACGACACGCCGGCGTGCGGGGAGGGCTCAGCGCCGCGGTGGGCTCGCCGTCGGCCGCGTCCCGAGGAAGAGGACGCAGCAAGTGCCGCCGTAGGGCGAAAGCGCACCCGCCGTCCCCGGCCATGCGACGCAGGGGGTCCCGAGGGGGCTCGGCGGGAGGAGCGGAGGCTGACTGAGGGTGAGCAGACCCAGCCGGGGCGGACGCGGGGGGCTGCGGGCGCGCGTTGCGGGGGCTGCGAGCCGCTCGGTGCAGGGTGCTGGGGTCGGGCGGGCGGCCGGGGTGGGCTGCGGGGTTTCTGCTGCGTGGCGGTCGGCTGCGCGCTGCCGCGCTGCCTTCGGTCCGCAGACCCCTTGCTTCTCCCCGGAGCCGGCAGCGGCGTGCGGCGGCACCGTCACCGTGCCGTGCCGGCAGGGCGGGTAGCAAAGCCCCGCGGGTTTGCTGGGCTGCGAGTGACGGGCGCCTGGAACTTGAACAAGCACTGCCTTTTTTCTTTTTCTGTCTTTTTAAGCCGGGCAGGCTCTCTGAAGTGGAGCATTAACCCGTTCTGCGGAGAAGAGGCGATCAGAATGCCAGCAAATCTGTGTTTAAAAAATGGACTATACTTCTCTAACAGGGTCACACTGAGCTTGCTGTCTCTAGACATTAGACACGGGTTCAGAGATCGATATGTTAGGAACTGGGAGACCGGTACCATCATCTTGATCGTGTTTTGCTCAGGCATTGCTGAGCTCCTTTTCTTCCTTTATTCCTCTCTGCTTATCCGAGGATCCTTGATCTACAACAAGCTGAGGCAGGAGATAGGATCTTGATAAATATTTATGGCTGTCAGCCATTTTAGAGTTCAGTATCACTCCTGGAAAAAATACAAGGACGTTTTCTCTGTTTTCCCATTCTCTTCTGTCGAGTGGGCCGCTTCTCGGCTCGCAGGGCTGTGAAATTGCCGTGTGTGGCTGGGGACCCTGGGGCTCTGACTTTGTGAGATGAACCCTGCTGCCTTGGGGACAGCAGGCTGGGCGGAACGGGGCCGGTGCCTGGCGAGCGGGTCGGTCTCCGGGCTGCGCCGGGCTGGGCCCGAGCGTGCAGGTCGGGTCAGACCGTCCCTCCTGCGCTCGGCCTCGCCGCGAGGTCCTGGTGCTCCGTGCCGACTCAGTGCCTTCGGGGTCCGGCTCTGTGGCAGCTCTGAGCCCAGGAGAGCCGAAAGGCGCTGGCTGGGCGGTTGTTCCAGGAGAGCGGGCAAGGAGTGACCCTGATCTCATCTGCTTGCAGAAAATGCTGCTCAAAGTAGTCACACAGAATCCCAGCATAGTGGGGGTTGGCAGGGCCCTCTGTGGGTCACCCAGCCCAACCCCCTGCCCAAGCAGGGTCACCCAGAGCAGGCTGCACAGCACCGCGGCCAGGCGGGGCTGGAATATCTCCAGAGAAGGAGACTCCCCAGCCTCCCTGGGCAGCCTGGGCCAGGGCTCCGTCACCCTCAGAGGGAAGAAGTTCTTCCTCGGGTTCAGCTGGAGCTTCCTCTGCTTCAGTTTGTGCCCGTTGCCCCTTGTCCTGTCGCTGGGCACCACTGGAAAGAGTCTGGCCCTGTCCTCCTGACCCCCACCCTGCAGATATTTAGAGGCATTTCTAAGGTCCCCTCTCAGCCTTCTCTTCTCCAGGCTGAACAAGCCCAGCTCCCTCAGCCTCTCCTCGTAGGAGAGATGCTCCCGTCCCCTCCTCATCCTCGTAGCCCTCCGCTGGACTCTCTCCAGTAGCTCCTCATCTTTCTTGAACTGGGGAGCCCAGAACTGGACACAGCACTGCAGATGGGGCCTCCCCAGGGCAGAGCAGAGGGGAAGGAGAACCTCCCTCGCCCTGCTGCCCACACTCCTCCTCATGCACCCCAGAGTCTCAGTCAGCCAGGTTTGGCACTGCTTTATTAATACTTTTGTTTTGGAGGATGGCTGTATCTCTGTCTTCAGGAAAGGCTGCGGTAGGTGTGCCAAGATAAACTGAGCAGACAGAGAAAGCTGCTGTCTGCAGCGTGGGGACGGGAGCGTTGCTGCGCTTCGAGAGGTGTTGGCCATTCCTGCAGGACTCAAAGCAGAGTCTGCTGGCCGGGCTGCTTGGCTTTGCGAGGTGAGTGTGCAGGAGTCGCTCATCTTCCGCTTCCCAAGGTAGGCTCGGTGTTGTCTGCTGCATCGCTGGGCTGGGTAGAAGCCCCTCGCCTGCTCTTAGCAAAGCCTCAAAGACCCCCCCAACAGAGCCACCTCGTCGCTTGTACCTGAAGCTGCTCTGCAGGCGGTGAGGCAGCGGTGGGTCCCGTGTCAGGGGGACAGAGCTGAAACAAACGCCGGGACGGAAGGCGGCTTCCCACAGTGCTGTTACCGGCAGTCGGTAACCACCACCCCACCCCCAGATTCTTATTCCGGCTCTCCCAGAAAAGCAGCCGCTGTCTAAGCGAGGATGTGCACAGTCCACTGCAGTGTGAGCAGGGACCCTGGAAATGGGAGCCGGACCCCGGCGAGCAAGCTGGGGACTGCGGTGAGAGCGTCTGACGTGCCACGGAGCGGCCCGGGCAGGCGCCAGGACGTCGTGTGGTCTGGGAGGTGGTGGCCCGCTCGCTGCCCGGGCCCGCCGTCAAGCTGCTGCGCCAGGTCGGACCCTGCTTGCCTCCTGGGTTCAGCCGCGGGCTCCACGTCCCTCGCCTCTGCTGCGGAGATCTGCGGCTCGGACCTGCGGGTGGGACTGGTTCGAGCTGTGGCTGCTGGCCTGATGTATTCCAGGAGGTGCTGGGCCGTCGGAGTTGTAGAACGGGATTTCCAGCGGGGACATCTGGACGGGGAGGTCTCTGGAAGCGTCGATGCCAAGTTCTGTGTTTCCACGCTGTTGGCCTCGTGAGTGTGGAAATGTTGTTAAAACCAGAGCGATTCCCCGAGGCTCTCGGCAGCCGCGCCCGTCGTCTTCACAGCGCGTCGGGCAGGCAGCGCTCGCCGCTCGGGAAGAGCCCTAGAGAGCTTCCGCGAAGCTTTTCTTGTCCCAGATGGAGCAAGGAGCGTGTTCTTAAGTGGGTTATTTGGTGGTAGTTGTCAGTTATGCTACGTGACTCAACTTGTTTTCCTGCGGCTTTTTCTCTGTTAAGAGGCTGCTGTGCCAGTCGGGAAACGGGCTTGGGGAGACAGAATCCCAGAATCCCAGCATGGTCGGGGTTGGCAGGGACCTCTGTGGGTCACCCAGCCCAGCCCCCTGCCCAAGCAGGGTCACCCAGAGCAGGCTGCACAGCACCGCGGCCAGGCAGGGCTGGAATATCTCCAGAGAAGGAGACTCCACAGCCTCCCTGGGCAGCCTGGGCCAGGGCTCCGTCACCCTCAGAGGGAAGAAGTTCTTCCTCGGGTTCAGCTGGAGCTTCCTCTGCTTCAGTTTGTGCCCGTTGCCCCTTGTCCTGTCGCTGGGCACCACTGGAAAGAGTCTGGCCCCGTCCTCCTGACCACCACCCTGCAGATATTTAGAGGCATTTCTAAGGTCTCCTCTCAGCCTTCTCTTCTCCAGGCTGAACAAGCCCAGCTCCCTCAGCCTCTCCTCATAGGAGAGATGCTCCAGTCCCCTCATCATCCTCGCAGCCCTGTGCTGGGCTCTCTCCAGTAGCTCCTCATCTTTCTTGAACTGGGGAGCCCAGCACTGGACACAGCACTGCAGATGGGGCCTCACTAGGGCAGAGCAGAGGGGGAGGAGAAGCTCCCTTGCCCTGCTGGCCACACTCCTCCTCATGCACCCCAGGATCCCATTGGCCTTCTTGGCACCCAGGGCACGCTGCTGGCTCATGGTCACCCTGTCATCCCCCAGCACTCCCAGTCCCTCTTCGCAGAGCTGCTCTCCAGCAGGTCAGCCCCAGCCTGTACTGGTGCCTGGGGTTGTTCCTCCCCAGGTGCAGGACGCTGCCCTTGCCCTTGTTGAACCTCATCAGGTTCCTCTCTGCCCAACTTTCCAGCCTGTCCAGCTCTTCCCTGCTCTCTTGCTTTTGGGTGGTGGGGTAGAGAGCGACTGTTTGAATTCCGTACTTCTCCCCGTGTGAAGACATCTTTGCCTTGGTTGCCCTAAATATGCCACTATTAAACATTATCCTTCGGTGTGGGAGGTTCAATACTGCCCTTCAACACCATCACCTTTTAGTTTTGACCAGATTTGGGGGTTTGTGTCTTTTTACACTTAGGAAACGCTTCGTGTCTTACAGAACTGTGCTCAGATTTACTCTCGTGCCCAGGTCGGAAGCCTCCCCCCCGTTGTCTCCGTGTGTACACCCTCGGGAGCTCCCCGCCGCGGATTGCTGGAGGAGGAGCGTGCGTGGTCTGTGTTCTGCTGGTGTGGATCACTGGGAGTGTGTGACCTCGCTCGTGCTCTGCGGTGTTACGGGCCGTGAGAGGCTTCGGCGGGCTGTGGAGCCTCAACTGGCCAAAGCTGTGGATGTAGGGAAGAGTCGACATTGAGATGCTAGCGCTGATTTCCTTGGCTGGTTCCTGAACAGTCGTCTCCAGGAACGACCCCATCTCTACGGGAACTGCAGGAGCTGGGGATGGGCGTCCCCGCGCTGCCCAGGGCTCGCTTGGCGCGTTTAGCTCGAGGAACTGCTCGTTAGCTGTTGGCTTCCACCGAGTTCTGCGGTTTTCCCACGCAGTTAGTGTTTCAGTGATGTTTTTTCTTCCTGAGAGGGGCAAAGCTAACAAATGCTCCGTTTGTCCCCCCAGGATTTTCCTCGTATAATGGAGGAGGGATGAACGGCACCAGCACTGTTATGGATTTCCTGGAGGAACCTCTTCCTGGTGTGGGGACCTACGAAGATTTTAACACTATCGACTGGGTGCGAGAGAAGTCCAGGGACCGGGACAGGCACAGAGAGGTAAAATTTCTTACTGCTCCTTGCTGGCACTGAAGGCAGAGTAATGAACTTGCTAGAGCTAATCTTAGCTCTGGTTGCTGGAGCAGGGAGGTGCTTCCTGGAGATTCGCCTCGGGTGGAGGGGTTGCCCTTAGGGTGGGAACCGAGAGCCTCGCCGCAGGGCAGGAGAAGTCCGAGGAGAAGGAACGCTGAGTTTATCAATTGCTGCTTCTCTTCTGAAGGCTTTTATTTAAAAAGCCTTTGTGGATTTCTGATACACATCTTAAACGCCTTACTGGCTCATTTTCTTACGCCACGTTCAAGTCGCTCGACGCTGAAGCATGGCAAGGCCTGGACTCCTCCTCGCGGAAGGTGCAGGCGTTCTCTGGAATGATTACGCTGCTACTGCGTGGTTTGTAATGGAGGAGTCGAGGCACCTGCCATGCTGTTTATCGACAGGGAAGCAGACTGTTCCTCTGCTGAGGCAGTTGCCCTCGTGAGCGATGCTCTTGCTATCGGAATGGTTTTGTGCTGCGTGTTTGAGAAAACCAAGTGCGATTCTGTCAGAATTCATCCCTGGGACTTCACCGCTCTCTGCAGCTAAAGGAATCTGCACAGAAAGCAAGGGGTGCTTTAAAGAAAGAACCGATGTCCCCAGCGTGCTCCTGATTCACCAGAAACCCTTGCTGGCAGAGCTCTGGTAGGGCGATGACTGGACTCAGCTTGTGGATTTGCTTGCCAAAATATTCTTTCATTTCTTTTTTTTGCTGAGCCTCACAGAACAGCTTGTGTCTTCATGGCAGTGCGCAAACTGAACGCGGTCCCCGCGCCATGTGCGGGTACAGACAGTCCAGAGTAGTGCCCGAGCCTGAGCAAGTACAGACCCAGTTCAGGGGCTCCGTGCCCCCGCTGCCGCCTGCACGCAGACCCGAAAGGCGTCACGCGTACGCGCCCACGCGCAGATGATGCCCGCCAGCGTGGAACAGGGCCGGCTGTTTCCTATCTGCGGAGATGCTGGTGGAAAGGAGTTGAAATCGGGTCAGGGCAGAAGCTGCTGCTGGCCAGAGAGGTGTAGGATTGGTCCAGTGAACAGAAATTGGAAGGAGATGGTTCTGGCACCCACCCCAACCCCTGCTGTGAATCGGTAGCAGTTCTGCTCGTGGTCAGTGCGGCGTTTGAAAGACAAAAATCCAGAGAAAAGAACCCAAACGATGCTCATTCAGGCGGAAGGGATTCTCTCTTTATTCCTCGTTGAGCGAGGGCTGGTTGTTCGCCTCAGTGTGCCTTTTCATCTGGGAATAATGGCGCTGTGCTGGACGGCTTCCCGTGGGAGCGCGGCCGGGCGCGCAGTAGCTGCCGTCACGCGTTTGGCCGCCTGTCCGGAGCAGCGAGACCGACGGGCCGCAGCCGTGCCGGGCAGACCGGGGCCAAGCCTCCGCAGAGCTCACCTCCCGGGGCATCTCGGGACCCGAGCCCCGCTCCCCAGTGCCACCAGCACAGCCCAGTTCCCAGCCTGACCATTCCCCAGCTGGTGTTCACCCTGTGGCCCGCCTCGTGCCGGCTGAGCCTCCTCTGCTCGCGGCGATGCCCGGCTGGCGTGGCTGATCATGTACCTGGAGACCCTGGAATGCTGGGGACGGCCTCTGTGTGCTCTCGCGGGTGGTGGGTGTCCGTACCCACGAGGCAGCATGGAGCAGTTGCTGGGGCAGAGCGCTTGCGCGGTTTCTTCAGCGTTCAGATTTGCTGGTGGCATCAGGCTGTTGGTGACGTGCTGTCACTAACACGGCCTTAAAAGATGAAGGGATGAGTTGTGTCTTGGTTTTGTATAAGACACCTAGGAGGAAAGCGTCACTTCAATATTTTCTTTTTTGCTGGGGAAGATGGAAGTGTCCTCGATCCACTCTTGTGCATCTCCTACCTGGAGCTGCGTTTGCTGCTGCGAGAGCAGCCCCTGCCTGGGCTTCTCCTCGGAGCAGAACCTGCCCTCGTAGCTGCTGGTTTGAATGTTGAGCTCTGTCTTCCACCGACATCACCGTGTGGTCTCTAGAGCATTTCCACCAAAGCACACCGGTGTCTGAAGATGCTTCTTTCTTTTGGAAAAAACTTTTCTAGATCACCAGCAGAAGCAAGGAGTCCACGTGGGCGCTGATACACAGCGTGAGCGACGCCTTCTCCGGCTGGCTGCTGATGCTGCTCATCGGGCTGCTGGCAGGTGAGCGCACAGCTCCGCGGAAAACCCAGCGCCGGTTCGGCGCGGTGTCAGCTCCTCGCGCGGCGCTGGGGCGGGAGGGCTGGGCCCTGCGGCGAGGGCCCTGCTGCGCCCACACCCACCGCTCTGCTGCCGCTTCCCAGTTTGCAGAGAAGTGGTTTTAAGCGCTTTGAGGCTGTGTTTGTGTAAATACCAGATATAAAACCGAGACTGGAAGCTGTCCCGGCCGCTGCTCCGGACCTGCGGCTGCTGCAGAGCTTGGAAAGGGGAGGAACCCATTCCTGAGAGCAGAGCTGGTCAGCGTGCTGGGGGGGGTCGCGCTGGGCATCGCTGAACGCTCGGCGCTGGCGCTGAGAGGTTAATGCCAGCGACTCCTAGCAGGATTCCCTTTTTTTTTTTTTCCCACCTGCTATACAGGGGGAAAAGGTAGAGATATCTTTTAGATATAAGAAGCGAGAGGTGTTTCTGGGGAAGTGGGGCTGCTAGCGGAGGGTGACCGGCTGAGACACCTCTTAAGTGACTTCAGAAGCGAACTTTGGACCCGGTGCAGCAGAAGTCAATCCGCTGGATGCAGGTCTTCCCGACGGAAAGCAGCTGAGCGTTCGTCACGAGGAATGAAGTTGAATCCTCTGTTAATATTTATGTAGGAAAGCTGCTAGCCGGTTTTTCATTAACTGGAAGATCTGCTAAATGTTTATTGCTGCCTCTGGAGCTTGTGCTCCTGCAGATCAGAGGTCCCCGTGTTGATGTGGGTTTCACCGAGGACAGAGCTGACTGCAGCTTTTATCTTTGGGGACTGTAGGAGCGTTTCTTAACAGAAAAATAAGAAATTACTTGCAGATTGCTCTTTTAAAATCTGAATTACTTTGTGTACTGGCTCTCTGCTTTCTGTCACTTGGCACAGTTGTAACTTCCCCTCTTTTTTTTTTTTAATTGGAATTGGAAATGCTTTCTCCAACTTCAAAGCCACTCCTGTCACAGTCTGTTAGTGTAACTCCTGGGTTCCAGCTCTTGCGCTGGAGACCGGTGACGCGCCTTCTCTGCGTCCTCCAGCAGTGCCCTCCGTCCCCCTCTGCCCCCCGGGCCGCTGCCTGCGCTGTGTCAGCGAGATGGAGAAGAATTAATTTCTAGTGGTGCAGGGTGGGTTTGAACGCAGTTTGCATGGGTCAACCTTCAAAATGTTATTAGGAATGCTTTTTGTTTCCTGACCTACTCTTTTCAATGTACATTCTTAAGCAAATCTTCCCATTTAGCTCTCTATAGAATAAAAGTTAATTGTAGGCAAAAATATCAGTACTACTCTGTTGGTAGGTGAGTAAAAAATGAGTAGGGCAGGCTGTAACCTTCGGATACTTGAGTCTGCATAAGGCGGTTATTAAATTTTCTCTTTTTGAATCTTTCCTTTAACCTAGGTTCCTTGGCGGGTCTGATTGACATTTCTGCCCACTGGATGACGGATCTGAAGGAAGGAGTGTGCTTGGCGGGCTTCTGGTTTAACCACGAGCACTGCTGCTGGAAGTCCAGCACAACCTTCACCGACAGAGACAAGTGTCCCGAGTGGAAGAGCTGGTCCCAGCTGATCCTCGGCCACGGAGAGGTGACGTGTGCCTACAACTGGTTTTGCTGCCGAAACGCCCTGTTTCCCCAGCCCGGATCATCCCTTGCTGGTGATCGGGGTGTGGGTGCCAGGAGTGCAGGCTCGGGGTGGTCCAGTGCTTGAACGGGCATGGCGGGGCTTCCAAGGTGCGAGTAAACTCCAGCACGTTCCTCGCGCGTTGCCCTGGGAGGTTTGGGGGAAGCAAAGCACGGACACGTGTACGAGCGCGGTGTTTTAGCCCCGCGTCTGAGGCTTGTGGATTGGAGGGTGCTCTGCCCGTGAACGTTTCAGAGGAGCGCCAGGCGAGCTCAGGTCTTGCGTTTCTGGCAGCTCCAGCCAGTGCAGCAGCCCGCCTGACTGGGACAACGCTCACCCAGCACCAAGGGACTTGTGCACCTGGTTTGCTGTTCCATGTCACAGAATCACAGAATAGTAGGGGTTGGAAGGGACCTCTGTGGGTCATCTAGTCCAACCCCCCTGCCGAAGCAGGGTCACCCAGAGCAGGCTGCACAGGACCTTGTCCAGGCGGATCTTGAATATCTCCAGAGAAGGAGACTCCACGACCTCCCTGGGCAGCCTGGGCCAGGGCTCCATCACCCTCAGAGCGAAGAAGTTCTTCCTCATGTTCAGACGGAACTTTCTGTGCCTCAGTTTGTGCCCATTGTCCCTTGTCCTGTCACTGGGCACCACTGGAAAGAGTCTGGCCCCGTCCTCCTGACCCCCACCCTGCAGATATTTAGAGGCATTTCTAAGGTCCCCTCTCAGCCTTCTCTTCTCCAGGCTGAACAAGCCCAGCTCCCTCAGCCTCTCCTCATAGAGGAGATGCTCCAGTCCCCTCCTCATCCTCGTACCCCTCCGCTGGACTCTCTCCAGTAGCTCTTCATCTTTCTTGAACTGGGGAGCCCAGAACTGGACACAGTACTCCAGATGAGGCCTCACCAGGGCAGTGTAGAGGGGAAGGAGAACCTCCCTCGTCCTGCTGGCCACACTCTTCTTGATGTACCCCAGGATCCCATTGGCTTTCTTGGCAGCCAGGGCACACTGCTGGCTCATGGTTAACCTGTTGTCCACCAGGACGCCCAGGTCCCTCTCCGCAGAGCTGCTCTCCAGCAGGTCCGTCCCAAGCCTGTACTGGTGCATGAGGTTGTTCCTCCCCAGGTGCAGGACCCTGCATTTGGCTTTGTTGAACCTCATCAGGTTCCTCTCTGCCCAGCTTTCCAGCCTATCCAGGTCACGCTGAATGGCAGCACAGCCTTCATGGTCTTTGGAGGTAGTTCATGTCCCTGTAACCCCGCAGATGCAACTTGTCCTTGAAAACCTCGGATTTACTGTAGTTCTCTGGTTTTGGCTGGTGACAGCTTCGGCAGGGGTTTGGACTGGATGACCCACAGAGGTCCCTTCCAGCCCCGAACATTCTGTGATTTTGTGACTGTGTGTGAGTCCACCTGCTGTTCCTGCGTGCTTGCTTCAGCGCGGGCTGGACGTGAGCTCAGCTGGAGCGATCTCATGTGGGTAACTCTGCGTTTCAGGGGGCTTTCGCGTATATTCTCAACTACTTCATGTACGTTATCTGGGCCTTGTTGTTCTCCCTGCTGGCTGTGTTACTCGTGAAGGGGTTTGCTCCTTACGCCTGCGGCTCCGGGATCCCAGAGGTGAGGCGGAATGAGAGTGGGCTGGGTTTGCTGGAGGTGGGGTAGGGCTCCACCATCCAGAGGTTACGCGTGCCTGCTGAGGAATAACAACTCCTTGCACTTTGGATGGTGGCTTGATATATGTGGTTTTATCCAAACTATTCCTGAAGCATTTTTAAGTGCTGGAGTCTCCTTGCAATCCCTTCAAAAACTAAAATGTTTTGGCATTTACCGCAGGAGGTGCGAACAAAAGCGCACCATTTGCCGATGCCAGGCTGTAAAAGCTAGCCTCGGGTTTTTCTTCAGCAGGGATGGTGGCCCTGAAGGCAGGACTCAAAGGGCCGGTTCTGCCTTTGCACAGAGGGATATTTTTGCTGACTCTACGTTACTTTTGATAGCTGGGGAGGGACTCTGAAAGCTCTAGGGGAAAGCTGAGGACAGGATTGGGAACGCCGAGTAAAACAGGAGCTCTGACCAGGGCTTGAATGAAAGCCTGTAGAGCTTTGTGTGCTTGACTTCCAGATCAAAACTATCTTAAGTGGTTTCATCATTAGAGGCTACCTGGGCAAGTGGACGCTGATCATCAAAACCATCACCTTAGTGCTGGCGGTGTCCTCTGGGCTGAGCCTGGGCAAAGAGGGGCCCCTGGTCCACGTCGCCTGCTGCTGTGGAAACATCTTGTGTCACCTCTTCACCAAGTACAGGAAGAACGAGGCGAAGCGCAGAGAGGTACGGGGAGACACCGATGCGGCCGAACTGCTGAGGTGGCACGGGGAGACTGCTGGGTCTGGTGCTTTGCACTGGCTGCAAACTGGTTTGGGCACGTTCTCAGCGTGCCCCAGCGCAATGCCTAGCTGGAGCAAAAGGCATCCAGGTCGGGAAGTGACACCCCGGCATCTCCCCAGCGCAGTCGCCGTCTCATTTGTGATGGGAGTGCTCCCTGGCACCAGCCTGCTGCGGACCCAGTCCTGCAGCGCCGGTTTGTGCGTGCCACGTGGGACTGCTTGAGGGACCTGGCCGTAGGAGCGGAACGAAGGGCTTTGCTTTCAGCAACACAGCGATGAACCAAGCTAACATCTAACGTGAAGCTCGTGAGCGTTTCCTCGCAGTGCTGCAAGGCTTTTCTCTGGACAAGCCACTGGAGAGCAGTTAATGTCAGAAGCGTAGTGTCACGTTGGCCAGTTTACCTTCTGCTAAAGCAAACCCAGCAGGACCCATCAAGGGGGCTGGCAGGGTTTTGGGTGGCCCCCAGCACCCCTCGTTACGCTGCGTTACCCTCTTTGGAGAAGTGGTGCGAAGGTGGGACAGGCAGGCACGGGAAGAGTCGGTGGGTTCCGGGAGGTGCCCTCACTGCTGTCCTGCTTCGCTGGAGCTGGGTGGAAGGTGGAAGCGAACAGCACAAGCTCTGCTGAAACGGCCAAAGGCGGTGGCCAGCGATGCCACCCTTGCTGCTCTGGGGGTGGGACTGCTGGAACGCCAGCACCTTGCAGCCCTGCTCCCAGGGGAGCTGGCTCACTCCATCTTTTCCCTGCTGTCCTTAAAACAGGTCAGGCCATGGCTTGCTGTGCACTCACTGGAGGGAAAAGCCATACAAATTTAAAGACATAAAAAAAAAAAAGGAGAGAAGGTTTGGGGGGGAGCTGGCAATGTCTGACTCCCTGTGGTTTCTCTCTTAGGTTTTATCAGCGGCTGCAGCTGCGGGTGTGTCGGTAGCTTTCGGTGCCCCGATCGGAGGAGTGCTCTTTAGTCTGGAAGAGGTAACATCAGCATTTTCTGTTAGCTCTTGGCGAGCTGTTTTATTGCGAGAACTGACCCTGCTGGTTTAAAGATACAGTCCGCTCATAGCTGCTGGGGTGTGGGAAGGAGACCATGTTGGGAATACGGATTGGTGGTGTCTTTACAAGGCCACGCAACCTGAAAGCTTATTGGGCTTTCAGGTAATCCTTATGAATACTGGAGAATTTATTTTGGACGACATCTATCCATAGCTTTGCAATAAATCTGTTGGTTTCCCCTGGTCTGTCCGTGCTCAGCAGCACTGACTGCTCACAGGCACAGCTTCTGCCGTGTTTTCCGTATGTCCGCTCGCTCCTGACAGCTCTGTCCCAGGGTACCTGGGAGCAAACCTACCCGGCTTATCAAAGCCCGTTTCTTCCCAAGGAACCTCTTGTCCTTCTTCTTCTGATCCAGACGTGAAATGGGTCACTGCTGCTTGCTTCAGGGCGTAGCTTGGGGAGGAACGGGATGGTTTTGCTGAGCTGAGCAACCCTGGCAGCTCTGGCCAGCGCAGTTGTTGGCACTTCTGGACTTTGCAGAGCGTGCAAGGCAAATAGTTCTCCGGATTCAGCTCGCAGCTGATCTGTAACAGCTTTGATTCTCAGAGTAAGTCACCACCACCTCAGGAACCGTCGAGGGCACGTTCTGCGTTGGAAGCACGCGGGCCAGGACCCATCACGGTCACTGCAATCCAGGATAAAGCCTGGGTGCTTGGCTGGAGAGGAGACTGTGAGCCAGTGCACATCCCTCCCAGTCCGTGCTCTTACTTCACGCAGGGGGGACTTTGTTACTGGGCAGCGATCGGTGCAGTGACAGACGTTAAAGTGACTGCGTCTGCTTTGCTCTTCCTCTTCAGGTCAGTTACTACTTTCCTCTCAAGACGCTGTGGAGGTCCTTCTTCGCCGCACTGGTCGCCGCGTTCACCCTGCGCTCCATCAACCCGTTCGGGAACAGTCGCCTGGTTCTCTTCTACGTGGAATTTCACATGCCGTGGCACCTGCTGGAGCTTGTGCCGTTCATCCTCCTGGGAATATTCGGTGGGCTTTGGGGAGCTTTCTTCATTCGCAGCAACATTGCCTGGTGCAGGCGACGCAAGACGACCAAGCTTGGTAAATACCCGGTGCTGGAGGTGTTTGTGGTGACTGCCATCACGGCCGTTCTGGCCTTCCCCAACGAGTACACCAGAATGAGCACCAGCGAGCTCATTTCTGAGCTCTTCAACGACTGTGGGATTTTGGACTCTTCCAAGCTCTGCGAGTACGTGAATGATTTCAACAGCACCAAAGGGGATGACCTGCCAGACCGAGCCGCTGGCCCTGGGGTTTACACTGCCATGTGGCAGCTGGCGTTGGCCCTGATAATGAAAGTCTTCATCACGATCTTCACCTTTGGCATGAAGGTGAGAATTGCCTGTAAAGGAGCTCACGTTCTTCTTGTTCTCTGCAGTTTTATTTGCTCAGTAAACAGAGGTGTTTTCCTCCCCAGGCTCTGGTAAGAAGGGGCAGGGTGATAGACTGCAATTATTTGTCCTGTTGCTTGTAACTGAGGGCGGTAGAAAGCTTTTAGCCGGTGAGCGCCAGATGTGGTCACTGAAGCTGGTGCCCCAGGGCTTCACGTCCCATTTTCCAAACACAAAATGCTTCTAAATTGTCCTGCCCTAAGCCTTTTTGATACGTGTGCAATAGCTAATTGCAAAGCAATCGATATCCTAATTTGTAAATGCTTACTTACCGTAGCTGCCCCTTGGTCAGACGGCTCTGGCAGCCCCTGCCCTGCGGGTGGGTGCCTGGGTCCGAGCTTTCCTGCGGTGGGGTTCAGCAGGGGGGGCTGAGCGTCACGCCTGCCCCCCGGCCTCGAGCGCGCCGTCCAGGAAGGTGACCCCGGCACGGGACTTGGACGCCGCTGCTGCCGTGGGGTGGTCAGTGATGTCCAGGGGCGATCATCAAGGCTGCGAGAAGGATGTACAGCGTGTGAGAAAGCTGCGTGACCGATGTTAAAGGGAAGGGGGAGAGATTCTCTGACTTCAGAGGGCAGGGGCTTCAGGAGTCCTGGCACAGCCGAAGCGCGGAGGTGGAACTTGCCAGCAGTGGGTGTCACTGCTGCTGTGGGCGCCGATTCCGGGTGCCCTCACTGTCACAGCGGAGTCGGAATTTCTGCCAGGGAAGAAGGATGGTTCCACTCCCAGACGTGAAGCCAGCAGGGTGGGAAGATCCCATGCCCACAGTAAACGCATACTGGTGTGGCTGGAAGGGCATGAGGGAGGGTTGGCAGCGTGTGGGTGAAGCTTCGATATATTCTCTTGGGAAGTAAACTTTTGAAGAAAGGCTTGTTGTTCCACACCAGCTGGGGCATGTGACGGCACGGGCTCCGCTTGCGGTGCAAGTGAGACAAAGTTTATTTTGCAGGCAGACAGCAAGAAACAACACTGGCAGAGTGCCTTTACCTTATTAATGGTCCCTGCTCAGAACTTTTCGGTCCAGGGGTCGGAGGTTCTCCCTGAGAGTGCCGGCCAGAGGTCCTGCGATCCCTCGGACCGTTGATGTTCAAGAGCAGGGTCCTACCTGGGTACCCAAAATCTATTACCAGAAAGCAGCAAAATAATTCCCTCTCCAGAACTTCACCCCGGAGCCCTAGAAAGCAGGCACTGTACTGCAGCAGCAGATGCACGTGGGACAGCCAGCCTCCCGCCTGGCTGGTTCTGCTGCTCAGGAGGGAGTAAATGGAAGCGCTGTTTGTGGAGCCTGCAGAGCGTGAGGGTGCGGGAAGGGCAGGGTGGTACGGCCAGGCGTCCGTGCCGGTTTTATCTCCAGCGTGACCCATGCTGAGCGTCCGTCCATAGGCTTTGGGAGGTCGGAGGGCTGGCGTGTTGACCGTTGCCTGCTTTCCCAGGTCCCGTCGGGGCTCTTCATCCCCAGCATGGCGGTGGGAGCGATCGCCGGCAGGCTGCTGGGAGTGGCCGTGGAGCAGCTGGCCTTCTACCACCACGACTGGGCCATCTTCAGCGGCTGGTGCAGCCAGGGAGCCGACTGCATCACGCCGGGCCTCTACGCGATGGTGGGGGCTGCGGCGTGTCTGGGTGAGCAGCGTGTCATAGAATCACAGAATCATAGAATCGCAGGTTGGAAAAGACCTCTAAGATCATCAGGCCCAACCATCCACCCAACACCACCGTTCCTACTAAACCATGTCCTGAAGTGCCACATCCACACGTTTTTTGAACACCTCCAGGGATGGGGACTCCACCACCTCCCTGGGCAGCCTGTTCACAGAATCATAGAATCATAGAATCGCAGGTTGGAAAAGACCTCTAAGAGGTCCTTTCTAAGAGTGTCCTCTCCGGTCTCAGCTGGGGCCGGGCCCTGGTTGGCCGTGGGAAGAGGCGCGGTAGCGAAGCGCTGCCGTGCTCGCAGCCCGTAGGCGCTGGCCACATCTCGGGAGCGGGGAGCTCTGCTAGCGGAGCGCACAGCGTGGTTCTCATCCTGTTTGCATTCTTCTGCCAGCACCAACCTAGCGCTGGGTGCGAGAGGCTTCGCTGGGGAGCCTCCCGAACAGGCAGCGGAACAAATGAGGCTGCCCAGGGACTTTAGATTTTCCTGTGGGGTTTTAGTTCATTTTCCTTCCTGTTCCGGCCCTAAACCTTATGATAGAACTCTTCTTTCGAGTGCTCTGTTTTTTGGTTACGCTGCTTCCGCTTGGCTGGACTTGAGAAATGCGGTGCACGTGACTGAACTTCACTTTCACTGCAATTCCCAGGCCTCTCCTCCACGGAATATTGTGCTTAACTCTGCAGGGGCTGCTTTGCTGTGTCAGGAGAAGCTCTTGTTTCAGGAACAGTAATGGCATGCTAACAAACCCCATCTTTGGCTTTTTAAAGGAGATACGCCTTGTTTGCATGTAATCAATGAAAAATAAATACAGTTATCATAGAATCCTAGAAAGTTTTGGGTCGGAAGGGACCCCCAGAGGTCATCTAGTCCAACCCCCCCGCAGCGAGCAGGGACACTGCTAACTAGATCAGGTTGCTCAGAGCCCTGTCCAACCTGGGCTTGAATGTTTCCAGGGATGGGGCCTCCACTACCTCTCTGGGCAACACGTTCCAGTGTTTCACCACCCTCATTGTAAAGAATTTCTTCCTTCTGTCCAGCCTAAACCTACCCTGTTTTAGTTTAAAACCATTACCCCTCGTCCTGTCACTGCTGTCTCTGCTAAAAAGATTGTCCCCATCTTTCCTGTCGGCTCCCTTTAAGTCCTGAAAGGCTGCAATCAGGTCTCCCCGCAGCCTTCTCTTCTCCAGGCTGAACAAGCCCAGCTCCCTCAGCCTGTCCTCATAGGAGAGAGTTCCGCTTCATTAGCTGTCCCGTGTACCACTTGAGCATACTAAAGGGTATGTGCCCCCTCAGGAGGTGGTTACTGGAGCAAAACTCCTCTGAAATATTTGAGGGTAGCTTCAGGACTCGAATCTCAGAAGCGTAATTAAAATATGCCGAGACAAAATGCTGTTACAAACAATGATGTCGATGTCTAAGAAGACTCATCTGTTTTCTGTTGGAAAGTCTCAGCTGTTTCAGTGTTGAAAACCTCCACAAGCGTAGCAGACAGCAGTCAAAGTGTCCGGCTGAGAGCCGGCAAACGTGAGCGTGGTGTGGGAGCCTGGCAGCATGGCGGCGTGCTGGGCCGAGGCCTCGGCGGGGGGCGGCTGCAGCGACCCTGGGAGCAGCTCTCCTGCTGCCAGCCCCCAGGCTGCCTGCTCACGGCCTCTGTCTTCTGCTTGCAGGTGGGGTGACCCGAATGACGGTGTCACTGGTGGTCATTATGTTTGAGCTGACCGGTGGACTGGAGTACATTGTTCCTCTGATGGCAGCAGCCATGACCAGCAAGTGGGTGGCGGACGCCATTGGGCGGGAAGGCATTTACGATGCCCACATTCGCCTCAACGGGTACCCTTTCCTGGAAGCCAAGGAGGAGTTCTCACACAAGACGCTTGCGATGGACGTAATGAGGCCACGGAGGAACGATTCTCCGCTGACTGTCATCACTCAGGACAGCATGACCGTAGAAGACGTTGAGACCATCATCAACGAAACCACCTACAGTGGCTATCCGGTGGTGGTGTCGCGGGAGTCCCAGAGGCTCGTCGGATTTGTCCTCAGGAGAGACCTCATCATTTCAATAGGTAAGGGGCAAGGTACCGCGCAGACAAACGATGCGTTGGAGGCCTTCAGTGGCACCAGCGGTCCTGTACTTGACGGATTGAAGCACCCGGTGGTGACGGTGGCTGCGCTTACTGGTGCCTGCGTCTCCATCCCCAAGCAGCGTGGGGTCTGCGTGCGTGGAGCGCGAGGGGCGGGGGGGCCTGCCCGGTGAAGTTAGGGTGGCTCTGCTGAATGCATAAACCCTCGGGCTCGGCTGCGGAGCGTGAGCCGGCCTGCCAGCGAGAGCTAAGCCTCCCCGACTCTGTGGATGACTGGACGTGGAAGGCTTCCGTACGGCTGAGGTCTCAAACCTTGTTTTATTTCACCGAGGGAAAAAGGCCGGTTGGTCCCTGCGCTGGGTGTTGGGTCGCTGCCGAGGTGGTGCTGCCAGAGCCGTAAATACCGGTACTGGTGTGGAAGCCTTCCGTCTCCTCATGTTGGAAGCCAGCCTGGCCTGTCACTTGTCTCACTTGGGCGTTGGTGGTCGTGAGGCGGGTGGTGCGCGCTGCTGGCAGGACTTGGTGAACGCTGTCCTGGCGTCACTCGGATGCGATTTCCATCTGCGATGGGAGCCGAGCTCCTGTGGAAACAGTACTGCCCTGTTACACTTCAGGGCACGGTTCGGTTCCTCTTGCTCTCCGGTTTCTTAGAAACCCGCGAGTGCTGTTTCCCAGCGTGAGACCCAAGTGGAGGTCCTGGTCGTGTTGTCTCTTGCCGCCTTGGGCGAGACAGCGTGTCTTCTCTTGGTGGAGCAGCAGAGATCGGTGTGTTAGGCTCGAGGTGTACGCGGGCACGTAAGTCCTCAGAAATTGCACCTGCGCTGGAGTGAAGATTGGGCGTAAGGGTACTGAGCCGCACGCTCCGGTGGACGTTGAGTCCCCATGGTTTGTGTCCGGCTGTGGCTCAGGCTCCGGGTCCTGAGCTGGCGTTGTCCCACGGCAGAGCTGGGGTGGGTTTTAGAATGAAGTTGCCCGCAGCTGCGGACCAGCTCCGTGTGTTCCCTCTCTCTTTTCAGGTACGTGTTCAGAGGCAGTGTTGGGATGTGCAGTGCAGCCTGTTGGAGCCTGGGAATGTTGCTCTGGTTCCTCTGATGCGTATCTGGCCAAACGCTTCCGACGGGACGAAGTACAGAAAAACGCGCGCTGTCATACAACGCGCGCTGCCTTCCTGCTGTGAGGCTGCTTTGTGCTGTGGCCGCGGGTTCAGGCCTGGGGGGGTTGGGGTGACGGTTGGACTTGATGAGCTTAGAGGTCTCTTCCAACCTTAACGATTCTGTGATTCTTGCGTTCGTGTGACTCTGACTCCCCAGGCGCTCGTTCAGAGCAACCTCCCCAAGCCCTGCGCAGCAACGTGCCGTCGTGAGCCACGGACGGGATTTAGCTTTGGGTGGCCAGCCCTGAATATCCCGCCTGGCGTCTGGCTGCCGGGCTGGCCCCTGCCCAGGGCGTCTCGGCGTGTGAATGCCGAGCCCTGGCCGCAGCGTGCCGGGTACCCGCGTCCCCGGGACGCAGGAGTGTGGTGCCCTAGTGGAGGTGTCCGAGTGGCGGCAAGCGCTTACCTTGTGTGCTGTTCCTGACCCTCGTCCCAGGCATGGAGCCTGCGCCAGGAGGTGAAGTGCTTAAAAACCCTTCTTCAGCTCCATGGGCCCCAAGCAGCGACTGATAAAAGTACGAGGCATTTTAACTTCCTGGTTTGAAGAGGAGGTGGATAAAGATCTCCAGAACTTGTGTTTGTATGGCCAGAGAAAAACGCTGAGAGGCTGGCAGCCTCGCCGTTGGGCAGAGCGTGTGCTGAGCTGGCCCCTGGGGTGAAACTGTGGAGTCCGTAGAGGTTACGCTGTCGTTACTAGAAGTAGAAAGGAAACACCGCACGGCCACCTTAGGTCGTGGTTGCCTTGAGAAGCAGCGCAGGGGAAGGGAAGGAACGGACCTTTGAGGCCATCCCAGTGTGGGCAGGGACAGAAAAGGGCATGCTCTTCCCTTTGGGAAAGGAAAGGAGGGATGATATGTAATCGAATGTTTCTTCTTCCAGAAAACGCCCGGAAGAAGCAGGATGGGATTGTGAGCACTTCAGTTATTTATTTCACTGACCACTCTCCTCCGCTGCCTCCGAGCTCCCCCTCGATGCTGAAACTCAGGAGCATCCTGGACCTCAGTCCTTTCACAGTGACAGACCAAACGCCCATGGAGATCGTCGTGGATATATTCCGCAAGCTGGGATTGCGCCAGTGCCTGGTTACGCACAACGGGTGAGAACGCTGCTGGCAGAGCCCTGGGGTCGCGGGACTGCCTGCAGACCCGGGCAGAACCTCCCCTCACAGAATCCCAGAATGTTGGGGGTTGGCAGGGACCTCTGTGGGTCACCCAGCCCAACCCCCTGCCCAAGCAGGGTCACCCACAGCAGGCTGCACAGCACCGCGGCCAGGCGGGGCTGGAATATCTCCAGAGAAGGAGACTCCACAGCCCCCCTGGGCAGCCTGGGCCAGGGCTCCGTCACCCTCAGAGGGAAGAAGTTCTTCCTCGTGTTCAGCTGGAGCTTCCTCTGCTTCAGTTTGTGCCCGTTGCCCCTTGTCCTGTCACTGGGCACCACTGGAAAGAGTCTGGCCCTGTCCTCCTGACACCCACCCTGCAGATATTTAGAGGCATTTCTAAGGTCCCCTCTCAGCCTTCTCTTCTCCAGGCTGAACAAGCCCAGCTCCCTCAGCCTCTCCTCGTAGGAGAGATGCTCCAGTCCCCTCCTCATCCTCGTAGCCCTCCGCTGGACTCTCTCCAGCAGCTCCTCATCTTTCTGGAACTGGGGAGCCCAGCACTGGCCACAGCACTGCAGATGGGGCCTCCCCAGGGCAGAGCAGAGGGGAAGGAGAACCTCCCTCGCCCTGCTGCCCACGCTCCTCTTGATGCACCCCAGGATCCCATTGACCTTCTTGGCGCCCAGGGCACGCTGCTGGCTCATGGTCACCCTGTCGTCCCCCAGCACTCCCAGTCCCTCTCCACAGAGCTGCTCTCCAGCAGCTCCGCCCCAGCCTGTACTGTACTGTCCTCCTCCTTCGAGTGGAGAGCACGGAGCCTCAGCTGGAGCAGTTGTTATCGGGGAAAAAGCAGCGGTGAAACCCTGAGCCTCTTCCAGTTGAAGCGGTAACGTAAAGCCCGTAGGGCGATGACGCAGCGCCGTAGGGCGATGGGTCTCCAGGGCTGCTGGAAGGGGCTCAGGGCTGCCTCAAAGCTGGCCACGCGTATCCCGTAGCTACAGGACACGATTCCGTGTCGCTCAGTAGCTACGGGGAGTGCTCGGACTTGAAACGCAGCGCTGGACGTTCGGGCGGATCTGTTCGGAGAAGGTGCTCGTTAATCATGATCAACATTTGTCTTTTGGTTGCTGCCGCCGTACCGCTTCCAGTGTGAGATACTGACAGAGTCCTGCTGGGGCTCGGAGCGCCGTGCCTGGCGCGGGGTGTCAGCGCGGGGGTCCGACTGGGCGCTGCGGCGGTGGGAGAGCGGGGAGGCTGCTGCGCGTGGCGGTGCGCTGAGAACCTCTTCTCCCGTTGCAGGAAGCTGCTGGGGATCATTACCAAGAAGGACGTCTTAAAGCACATTGCGCAGCTGGCCAACCAGGACCCGGACTCCATCCTCTTCAACTGAGGGCGGGCGAGCAGGTGTGGTGTGTTCCACACACAAGAAACTTTCTAGAAGGTCCTGGATGTACTTTCCTATTTTTATGAAGACCGTGGAACTGTTTTCAGCGTTTCCTTCCATGGAGCTGAAGAAGATAAATTTTTTTTCTACCAGATAACCAATTGCACTACATAATCTGTGGAACACAATCTTCTTTTTAGAAGAGAAAAAAAAAAAAAGACTTTACGTTGCTTTTGTGAAGTTGCATTGGAAAGATTCCATGAAGGAGTAAAAGCAAAATGCTCTAGAATCCTATCTCCTCATTTGATTTGAGCTCTGGTTACTAACTTGGGGAGGATAAGAGAAGCTCTGTCCCTTCAGGAGTTTGGAAGGAGGAGGAGGATTTTGCACACAGCGTTCAGCTGGAGGCAGGTGGTGACTCCGGGGCGGTGTATTCCCAGTTATAGCCACTCAGTGAAAATAAGAATCTGGGAAAGGCAAAATAGGAAAGGGGGGGGGGGACTGGCCAGCTGAGGCCGTTTTGGTGAAAGAAGGAAAACAACCCGCAAACCCAAAACCCCCAGAAGACCAGATCTGCTTAAAATTGGGCCCAGTTTCTGACTGGGAAGAAGCTTATTTCGATTAATCTTCTGTGAATGTGTTGAATTGCTCTGACGCTGCCTTGGCAGCAGGACCCCGAGGAGGAGGCGGGAGCCAACAGCTGTCTTCTCGTCGCGATCCCTTTTTTAGATATGTGCCTAAGGATTCCTTCTCCTTCATTTCCCTTGAGCGTCTCGTTAAAATCTCGAAGGCTGGGCCCTGAGTTACTGCCCGGCCTTCACTGCGCTTCCTGGTAAGCCCTGCCCGTGTTCGGCGTTGCACAACCGACCTCCTCCGCACCCAGCGGTGTCCCAGGCGCCCGGGGACGTGCTCCTGCGGAGCCCTGCGCCAGGACGCTGACGTGGGTGCGTGCGCTGCTCCCCGCTCCTCTCCGCAGCCCCGCGCCCGGCTCGAGGGCTGGCGACACGGCCGCTTGCTGCCCCTGCCTGCTCGGCGTCTCTCCTTTCCCCACCAACTATGCAATGGAGCCCTGCCCAGCCGCCGCCAGCCGAGCGACCCGTTCCGTCCCTGTCCCAGGTCTCGCCAAACTATTTTCCTGTTAATAAAATTCAGTTGGTTGGAACGCTGGAGGTGTACAAATGCTTTCGGAGGCGGACGTTGCTCGTTGGTGGTTTCGGTCCCCGGCGGCTGTGGCTGCGGCTCGTCAGCCGCGCTGGGGCTTCCTCTCGCCACCGAGGCTGTGGACGGGAGCCGAGCTGTGGGGTACAGCCAAGAATGCTCGAGGGGGGGCTCTGCCGGACAGACCTCCGGCCGCTGAGCGAGCGTTGCCCTTCGCACGGGGTCCCCCTCCTCCTCCTCCTCACCCCCAGGTGTTACCACACCGTATTGATGAAGCACGTCAAGGGGACCCATCCGGGGATGGGGGTCTGGCCGCCTGCTCTGGCTGTCGGCCTTCTCCGGGTGGGCTGGGAGCCGGGGCCGTTGGCTTGGCGCTTCCCCCCGCCTCGACGAGCGAGCTGCGACACCCGCGAGCGGTTTGCTCGGAGGCGGGGGGCCCGCGGGCTCTCCCCGGGCGGCAGGTGAGTGGAATTGCTTTTCCCTGGTATCTCCAGCTTGGGGAAATAGAGGGGAAAATGGCGAGTCTGGGCAGAGCCGGGAGCCGTCGGTGCCGGATGGGGACCGTGCCAGCGCGTGGCGATGCCACGGCTGCGAGTGGAGACGGGCAGTGGCCGGGAGGGCGTGCGGACGGACGGGTGGACGCGAGCTCCTGCCCATGGCAGCCCGGGGTCCCCTCTGCCCGCCGGCACCGCGGGAGCGTGCGTGCATGCCCACGGGTCGGACGGGCTGAAGGGCAGAGATTTGCTCGCGCTGGTTGGTTTTCCTCTCTTCCAGGCTTGATTAGTGCCTGGGGTGAGCGGTGGCCGGGGGCGGTGTCCCCAAGCCCCGGGGCAGAGCGGCGGGCGGCAGCGGGGTCACAGCCCCGGGCTCGCCGGCTGCGGCCGCCTTATTTACAGTGTCCCAGGGAAGGGTTTCCTGCGGTGGGGACGTGTCTGTCGGCGTGGATTTCCTCCTTCCCCCTGTGAACTTGTGCTGGGCTTGGGACTTGAAAGTAAACCAAGATCTTGTCTGGAGAGGAACAGAAGGCTCGGACGTAGCGACGAGCTGGTTAATAGCGACAGAAGGGGGGTAGGGGGAAGATTTTGGCCCCAGGATTTGTTTGGAGACAAAGGGCTGTGAACGCCCTTGGCTGGCCCAACGCAGAGCTCCGCGGCGGCCAGGAGGAGCCAGTCCTTTGGCAGCGACTGCGAGGAAGCAGTGGGTGTCCGGATCAAATCCGCACGGCGAAGCCGTGAGAAATAAGGTCAACCTGCAAATGTTATTAGAGCTGCAGTCCTCCCCCCTCACCCCCGCGGTCTCTTAAAGCAGGAGGAGAGGGCAGGAGAGGCTTCTGGGCTGTCACCTGGCTGGACAAGGCTGGGGAGCTGGAGCAGCTTTCCGTTTCGGGTGATATATATATATTTTTTTCCTCTACGTGGTTCTGAGCTCGACGAACGTTGTGTTGGCAGAGCCCGGGGAAGGCCCCCGTCAGCCGCGCTGCCTTTGGCATGGGGAAGGCAAACGGCTTTTCCGCTGCGGGAGCTGTTTTGCGGCTGCTCTGCCGGCACCGAGCTGTAGCACCCATCCCCTTCCCCGCAGGCGTCGCCCAGCTCTGCCCTCGCAGCCGCGGGGAGAAATCACGGCAGGGCAAAGCTACCCGACCGGCACCGTCGCGTTACACGTCACCGGGTGCCACGTGCACTGGGTGTGTTTACACACACACGGACTTTGGCGTAAAGCCGTGGCAGCGAGCGGCCCGGGGGCTCTGCCTGCTGCTGTCCGTGCTGCCCGAAATCCCCCCCGAGAGCCGCTGGCTCCTCCAGCCAGTTACAAGAACCGATGTCCGTAGGCACCTTGTGCAAGTGGGGAAACTGAGGCACGGAGGCTTCCTGAGTGACGGGGTCTGCTGCTGAAGAAGCTGAGCAGTGCCTGCCCGAGCTCGCGGTTCTGGCCCAGCTCGATCTGCTTTCTGTCCCTGGCAGCTGCGGGAACGCAGGCGGTGAGAGCGAGCAGGTTCTGAATTCAGCGCTGCTTGGTTAAAGGCTTCCCCGGGGTAACAACTGCCGGGCTGTTCCGCAGGTATTCCTGGAAAAAAACAAACTAATCTTTGCATAATGTTGTGCTGATGAGCTCTCAGCTGGGAGAAGGGCACGGCCACGTTCTCCTTCGGTCACTCCCTAAACGGAAAATGCTCGGTGTCGGAGCCTGGTGCGTGTGTGGCCGTGGCCTTGGCGGTGTCCGGTCTTCGGGACCCTCCGGTAACGCCGAAGGTGGAGAAGCCGGGGCTTGCCTTCGCACCAGGCTGCGCTGGGGCAGCCGTGCCGGGGCTGGAGACCCCGCTGCGCCCGGGGAGCGGCGCCGGGCTCTGGTCGGCTCCCCGGTGCCCGTCTGCCTGGGCGCAGGGTGGCTCGGGCTCCAGCGGCGCTCGCTGCATTCCAGACTAGTTCGGGAAACCGAAAACCGCCTTCCAGCTCGGCACACGTCAGATGTGGGGCCGATTCCCGGGGTTGTTTGGCTTCCCTCAGCCTCCCGAGTTGTTGTTTTTGCGTTGAGTGTCCTCTGAGCTCACGCGGGGGCTGGGAAGGGTGATGAAAAGGGAGATGTCACGGGGGGGAGAGACGAGGAGTCGGGACCCGCTGCCTCTCTGGGAGCAGCCGGTGCCCCTCAAGCCTGCCCCGGGCCGGGGCAGCCCCCGAAGACACCGATCTGCTCCCCGGGGCAGCTCGCCTGGCTCCGGCCCGCTTCTGCCCTCCCTTCTGTTCCCCAGGAGCCAGCTCTGCCCCGCGGTGCCCGGGTCTGGGTTAACCCACGCCGGGGGACGCCTGCAAGCCCCTGTCCCCACCGCTGACGAGCCCGGAGCAGGAGACCTGGCAAAGCTGCAGAGCTGGGACCCTGCGAGCCCCCCCGCCGACTCTTCCCCCCGCGCCAATCCCGGCTCTCGGCGCCCAGAGCCGCTCGGCTCTCCCCAGACGTGGCGAGGCCGACGTTTGGCCTGGTGCTCGTGGAGTTTGTCTTCTGCAAAAACCTCCGCCCACGGGCCCGCTCCCTGCCAGGAAAGCGGAGCGACCCATCGCCCGCTGGCTGTTTAACAGCCTCAGGTTGCGTCAGAGGGGGTTCAGGTTGGGTATTGGGAAAAATTCCTTTACTGGAAGAGCGGTCGGGCGTTGGACCAGGCATTGGACCAGTGCGGGAGTCCCCATCCCTGGAGGGGTTCAAAAACCGTGTGGATGTGGCACTTGGGGACACGGTTTAGCAGGCGTGGGGGTGTTGGGGTGACGGTTGGACTTGATGGTCTTAGAGGTCTTCTCCAACCTGAACGATTCTGTGATTCTTTGTCCGAGCCAGCCCCGAGCTCCCACGGCTGCGGCCAAAGGTGGCTGCGGGCGCCGGGCTGAGCTCGGTGCTTCCCGGGAAGGAGGGTTCGGGCCGGTACGGCTTTGAAGAGCCCCGGGAGCCTGCCGCCTGCTGTTGGTCACCAAGGGGGTTGAGAAAGCAGGAGGAGGAATGAGAGGCGGGAGAAGAAGGGAGCGCTGCGCGGGTGGTTTTGGAAGGGGGGGCTTTGCACAGCTGGTTCACAGCGGGGCACGGCTGGGGGTCTTCGCTGAGTGGTATTAAGGGGGACGTGGCTGCCGAGGGCAGGACGGTGCCTGGGAGGCTCGGGACGAGCTGGGAAAGCTGCCCGTGCTGCTTGCGTCGGCCTCACCGGGGCTGGAGGCCGGTGGGTGGCAATGGCCGGCGTCCGTGGGCGCGGGGATGTGGGGCTCAGCCCCACACCGGCTCCCAGGGATGCAAAGACAGGGGGCTCAGGCCCGGAAAGCTGTGGGAGGGACAGCGGGAGCAGGGAGCAGCCCTGCCTGGGCGCGACGCGGTGGGGAACGAGCCCATCTCGGCACCCTGGGGTCCGGCTGGGCTTGGTGACCCCGGAGTGGAGACAGGAGGAGCAGCACCGGCATCCCCGGGCAGCTGGGCCAGGTGTGAGGAAGAGGAGCGGGCGGTGGAGCTGCCCAAGGGTGAGGCTGTGGAGCGGGAGCCGCGTCCCTGGGAACGCCGCGGCGAGCTGCAAGACGAGGCAGGACGCGGCTCTCGCCTGCAGCCTTCGCTGGCTCCGTCTGCGGCTCCCAGGGCCAGAACTCCTGGGAACCAGCCCCCTTCCCTCGGCACCCCTGGCACCGCACCTGGGCTGCTCCGCCGCCGGCATCACCGGGCCGGCACGGCAGGACCCCGCTCGGCGGGCACGGGAGCGTGGCGGGGGGCTGCGGCAGGGGAGAAGGGGTCTGTCCCGCACCCCGGGCTGCTGCACCGTGCCGGCGGACCCCGGGACCTGGCCCTGCACCTGGTCCCACAGCCCCGCGGCTTCTGGGGTGCCTGAGCCAAGGAGGTGCGAGCGCGGTGCTGGAGTACAGGCTTTATTTAAACCGGCACGGAGAGCCCCCCAACCCCGCCGCCATGCCGGTGGGAAGGGTGCTGGTGTCCCGTCCGTACACAGCAGCGGTTTTAACGTGACACAGAGGGGATGCGGGGAACTGGGAGAGGGGGCTGCGTCCCAGCCACCCTGACCGCGCTCTGCCCTGCTTGAGCCCCCCTTCTGCACCCGACGTGGCCCCCGGCCCCGGTGCTGCCGCCGCTGGGGCTCGCCCAGAGGTTTAATCCTGCGGGTCGGCCGTTGCCGGGGCTGAGGACGTGAGCTGCGCCGGCCCGGCAGCCCTGCGAGGACCAGAAAGCCCCAGGAACGCAACGCGCGGTCGGCAGCGAAGGGGAGGTGCGGTGGCAGGCACCCAGGCTGGTCCGGCGCGGCTCGGCTCGGTGACTGCTCCAGCGCCGCAGCCCTGCTCACCGACCGCCCCGCAGCCCCTTGCTGCCGTCGCTCCCGGGCTCCGTTAGCCCGGGCTCAAACTCCTTCCCCGACGCGGACGCTGGGCCTGCCTGGTGCCCGCGGGCTGTGCCCTGCTGTCCCCCTGCGCCCGCTGCCGACCCTGGCTCGGGGGTCCCCGCAGCGCTGCCGGACGCGGGGCCGGGCTGGCAGGGGGTCACCCTGCCCCGCGGACGCTGCGGCTTGCGGAGGGGTCCCCGGTGCCTCCCCTGGTGCCAGCGGCTCTGCTCAGGCGGGAGCCGGGGCGGCGATGTCCCACCGGGGCTGGGATGTCCCCTCCACGCAGCTCTTCCATGGCCCTCGCAGACCCTTCCCGGCTCCACGGCTTCCTCCCGGCTGGACGGCGTCGAGCCCCTCGGGGCAGCCCCTCCGTGCCCTCCTCCGGCGCCGCAGGGGACAACGCGTGCCGGCACGGACCCGTGCCGCTGGGTGGTCCGGTTGGAAGGTCCGCAGCCACGCCAGAGAGCCGGCAGGGAGCGGGGAGGCGGCCATCACAGGTCGAGCCGGAAGGCCCCGAAGTAGCTGGCCGCTGCGTCGTTGTAGTCGATGGCCAAGGAGGAGACGGAGACAAAGAGCTCATCGCCGGCCTTCAGCTCGAACAGCCCCCCCTGGTAGAGAGCGTGGAGGCCGTAGTCCGCCTCGGGCGCCCAGCACTTGGTGCCCACCCCTTTGAGCAGGAGGATGGGCTGGCTGTAGGACGTCTTCCAGTTGATGCACTGGACGAGCTGGGGGACGGAGGCGCGGGCGCTGGCCCCGTCGCTGGGGTAGCGGAAGTAGATCTGCGAGTAGACGTAGTACTTGCCCGCCTGGTTGACCCGCAGCCGGCCGTCCCGGTAGGTGATGTTCTGCAGGTGGGAGTGGATGGTGCTGTCTTCCCAGCGGGAGATGGCGTGGCGGCAGGACTGGGAGAGGTTCCCGAAGCGCCGGGAGTTGCCTGGGGAGGAGGGAGGGTCAGCGGGGGGGAGCGAGGTGCTCAGGGCCAGGAGAAAGGGGGGGTGAGGGCGGGCTCCAACTCTCTCCCACTGTCTTGGAGGGATGGAGAAGGTGGTCTTGGACTGGACGGGAGAAACATCTTCCCGTCTGCCACCGAACGCGCCGTCCCACCCTAGTCCCTGCCCATGGGCGAGCTCCTTCCCCCGTCCCCTCCCCGGCGACGCCGTGGGGCTCCCCGACTCACCGTTCTGGGCCAGGCTCTGCGGGCGGAGGGTGAGGTGGGCCGAGGGCTTGCCGGCCGTTCTGGGAGGACCCTGCCCGTCCGAGGCGTTGGCGTGGCTCCGGCGAGCCTCTGCGAGGAAAGGGACAGGGGCTGCGGGGCACAGAGCGTGGGGCCCGAGCGAGCGAGCGGGGCCGTGCCCCGCTGGCGCGGCGCAGAGGCGGGGTGGTTGGCGATGGAAGGCTCTGGTCAATCATTACCCGACGTCTCCGCGCTGTCCCCCTGCGGCCCTGGCTCCGGGCGGACGGACACGGCCGTCCCTCTGACCCGCTCCCCGCGGACGCGTGCCCTTCGCCGGCGGGACGGCTCCGGCTCTGCCCTCTCCCCTCTCCCACCCCGTGCCGGCACGCCGGAGGGACTCACCCTTCACCGTGCTCCTGCGGATAACGTTCTCCGTCACCTGAGCCGTTGGAGAAGAGAAACAGCCCCACGGTTAACGGCGAAACGGGCTCTTCCCCCCGCGCCCCAGCTCCTCTCCGCTCTTCCAAGCCTTCACGGCTTTGCCTTTCACGCTACGGCTCCGGGCTCCTCCGCTCCCCGCTTAAACCATCCCTCTGCCACCCCTCCGCGGAGACCGGTGGGGAAACTGAGGCAGGCGGGAGCTCTCCCATCCTGCCCCGGTCCCCAGCGCCGGTGGGTCTGGGCTCACCGTGGCCACGTAGGCTTTGATGGTGTTGGCCAGCTTGAGGCAGGACTCGCTGCTGATGGTCTCCTCCAGGCTGGAGCCCTCCTGCTGCTGGTTGATGCCCTGCAGACAGCGCAGCTCCTCCCCGCTGCCCGGCGCCTGGGCCTTCAGCTGCGGCAGAAACACCCCGCGGCCCCGCGTCAAAGCGGGCAGGAGAACCCCGAGCTGCCCCAACGCCGGAGCCGGTGCCGCTGGGATGCCAGCGTGGGCGGGAGGTGGGTGCTGGGAGGGTGCGTGGGTCCCACGCTCCGTCAGAAATCTGCTTTTGCGAGCCGGACCGGTGAAGTTTCACCCTGTCCTCCTGTGATCCCTGGCAGGCGCGACCCTCGCTCATCCCTGCCTCTTCGGGAAGCGCAACGGAGCCAGCGCCGAGCGCGAGGAGGAGGAGGAGGAGACACTCGGGGACCTTCTCAAGCTGCAGAGCGCCAGGTAAAGGACAGCAGCCCAGATTTCCCTTTCTCCTTCGCCCTCTCCTGCCTTGCCCCGGGGAACGGGGCTCCTCCAGCGGTGCCACCCAGCCGTCGCCTCCAGCGACGATCGCCGCTCCCGGGGCAGCCTTGGCTGCGGGCGGCTCTTCGGGCGGCTCTTCGTGCTTCCCCCGCCGCCGAGCCAAACCGGGGGGCTGCAAAACCAGCTCCCCCCCCGCCGAGCCGTGCTGGCCAGAGCTGGGACCCCAGCGCTGGCGGACGCTTCCCAGCCGGCGCCTGGGCCGTGGTTTGGGCTGGGAAGCCTCCCCTCCACGTGCTGCGGCGAGCTGCCCGTGCTGGGCTGTCCCCGGGCTCAGCGCCGGCTGTGGCGTCGCGGCGGGGGGGGGACAGACTACGGGGGGTATCACCACGCCGTGCTGCTGCCTAGGGCTGGGGAAACTGAGGCACGGATGGGATGGCCACCCTGCAATCGGCATGCCAGGAGCTGGCGATGAACACCGGCACCTTGACCGTCCTGCCCTTACTGCCCGGGTCGGACCCCAGGACGGGGTCCCCGGGCCCGGCCACGTTGTCACCCAGGGCTTGGCCACCTCCAGCACCCTACACTAATTACTAATTACGGCGCGTGCCCATATCACCAGGGCCAGCCCTCACCCAGTGACCAGTCCCGGTGAGGTGGTGGCACGTTCCCAGCAGCGGCGTGGGGACCGCAGCCATGTGCCTCGTCCCTCCGGGTCCCGACAACCGCCTGGCGCTGACCCCTCGCGCTAATTGCCTTGATTAAGGCTCGCTGCGCCGGGCCGCGTGTGCCAGGCAGCTCTCTCTTGGCGGGGGAACCGCTCCGCCTGCCTGCTCCGTCTCCCTCCTGGGGACCTTGCGCTGGGCGGGCTGTTTAAATTCAGGAAAAAGTGGGAAAGTTCTGTAAAGCGGGAGGGCAGGAAGCTCCCTGTGTGAGGGGCGAGGGCAGTCGGGCCGAGCAGGGAGAGGGAGGTTCTCCTTCCCCTCTGCTCTGCCCTGGGGAGGCCCCATCTGCAGTGCTGGGTCCAGTGCTGGGCTCCCCAGTTCAAGAAAGATGAGGAGCTACTGGAGAGAGCCCAGCGGAGGGCTACGAGGATGAGGAGGGGACTGGAGCATCTCTCCTACGAGGAGAGGCTGAGGGAGCTGGGCTTGTTCAGCCTGGAGAAGAGAAGGCTGAGAGGGGACCTTCGAAATGCCTCTAAATATCTGCAGGGTGGGGGTCAGGAGGATGGGCCCAGACTCTTTCCAGTGGTGCCCAGCGACAGGACAAGGGGCAACGGGCACAAACTGAAGCAGAGGAAGCTCCAGCTGAACCCGAGGAAGAACTTCTTCCCTCTGAGGGTGACGGAGCCCTGGAACAGGCTGCCCAGGGAGGCTGTGGAGTCTCCTTCTCTGGAGATATTCCAGCCCCGCCTGGCCGCGGTGCTGTGCAGCCTGCTCTGGGTGACCCTGCTTGGGCAGGGGGTTGGGCTGGGTGACCCACAGAGGTCCCTGCCAACCCCTGCCATGCTGGGATTCTGTGATTCAGCGACCCCAGAGACGCGGGGCTCGGACTCCCTCTCCCCAGCACAGCTCCCACGCAGGGATCCAGGGACCAGCCTCCGAAATGGGCCCAAAGAGGTCGGTTTAAGCGGCTCTCTCCTCCCTTGGGCCCTTCCCCGGGGCCCTGTCGCCGCCTTCCCCTCCACTCCCGGAGCCTTTCCCGTGCAGCCCTCGCAGCGGGTGCCCGCTGGGCTCTGGGGATGCAGACACAGCCCCGGCCGGCTCCAAGGGATGCTCCGCTGGGCACCAGCCACGCTCGTCCTCCCGCACCCCGGGCCAGGGCGTCTTCCTTTTTTTCCCCGCCTCTGCTGCGGTTTCGTGCGATGCTTGGCCCGGAGGGACCCCGTTCCCGACGAGCTCGGCTTCCTCGGGGATGCCGCCTTCCATCGGGGCCGCCTGGCAGCCCCCCGTCTCCCTCTCCCCACAGCAAAGGTCCCTCCTGGTGGGTGTTTTCCCGTCCCTGACCCTCTTGCTGCCGGGGGGGGGGGCCTGAATCAGCTGCTGGCGGGGGTCCGGGGGCAGGATCTGGCCTGTCCCGTCCCAGTTTGGGAAGGGTTTGGCACGAGGGGCACCGCGGGGGGGTGGGAATGGCTGGATCCCAGCGCGGTTCTTAGGTGCCATTCAGCCGCAGCTGCTGGGGGGGGGAGGTTTAGAGGGGGGGGTCCCCAGCCAGGCCACTTCCAGCATCCTGGAACGGGGGTTCGGGGGGTTCAACGGGCACGGAGCGTGAGTGGGGCGGCAGTGGGAGGGGACGGGGGGACAGGGAGTGGGGACTGGGGGTGAACGGCGCCCAGGGCGGCTCCCCCCATCCCGAACCGGAGCTGCAAACCCTGATGGGACCCCAGGGCAGGGCCCCCCCCGAGTGCGGACCCTCAGCTCCAGACGGAGCTCAGGACAAAGGCTGCTCCTCTCCACATCTGGAGGGACAAAGGCTGCTCCTCTCCACATCTGGAGCCGCGGCTCTGGGCGGAGCCGGGGGCAGTGTCCAACACCCCCCCCCCCCCCCCCCCCCGGCCTCCACATCTGGATCCGCGGTTCCCAGGGGAGCCCGGCTCCGTGCCCCCCCCCCCCCCCCGGCCTCCACATCTGGATCCACCGTTCGCAGGGGAGCTGGGGGCAGTCTCCCCCCCGCAGCCACATCTGGATCTGCGTGTCCCAGGGCAGCTGGGAGCTGTGCCCCCCCCCCCCCCCCCCCAGTCTGGATCCACGGTTCCCAGTGGAGCCCGGGACAGTGCCCCCCCCCCCCCATCTGGATCCGCGGTTCCCAGGGGAGCTGGGGGCAGTGCCCCCCCCCACATCTGGATCCAGGGTTCCCAGGGGAGCTGGGGGCAGTGCCCCCCCCCACATCTGGATCCGCGGTTGCCAGAGGAGGTGGGGGCAGTGTCCCCCCCGCCCCACATCTGGATCCAGGGTTCCCAGGGGAGCTGGGGGCAGCCCCCTCCCGCCCCACATCTGGACCCGCGCCGGGGCAGCCGTCGGGTCTCCCGGGGGTGCCTCCCCCGCTTTGTTCCCGGCTCCCCGGCTCCCCGGGGGGGGCTGGGTGGTCGGTCGGGGAGGGGGGGGGGGTCGCAGGGGGAAGCCGCGGGCTCACCTTGGAGATGGCCATGGTGAAGTAGACGAAGAGGCCGGTGGTGGAGGCGATCTGCAGGGCCAGGATGGCCATGACGGCCACGCTGCCCCAGAGCGGCCCGCACCGCCCCCCCCGCCGCCCCCCGCCCGCCCCGGGGCCCGCCGCGGGACAGGGCCCGGGCCCGGGGCCGTCCGGCAGCATCGGGGCCCCCGAGCCGCCGCTGTCGGAGCGCAGGTACTGCCCGGGGCCAGGCTGCTGCGGGGCCATGGCCGCGCTGCGCGGGGCCGCCGGGGGCGGGGCCGGGGGCGGGGCCTCCCCGCCGGGGGGGGTCGGGACCCGGGGGCTGCGGGAGGGGCGGGGCCGGGGGCGGGGAGAGGGGCGGGGCCTCCTCCGCGGGGGTGAAGGGGGGTCGGGACCCGGGGGCTGAGGGAGGCGGGCGGGGGGAGCGGGGTTGAGTGGCAGGGACATCCCGCATGAGCAGGGACATCTCTCACGGGCAGGGACATCTCCCACGGGCAGGGACATCTCGCATGAGCAGGGACATCACCCACGGGCAGGGACATCTCCCACGGGCAGGGACATCTCCTGTGAGCAGGGACATCACCCACGGGCAGGGACATCTCCCACGGGCAGGGACATCACCCACGGGCAGGAACATCTCCCACAGGCAGGGACATCACCCACGGGCAGGGACAACTCCTGTGAGCAGGGACATCTCCCACGGGCAGGGACATCTTGCATGAGCAGGGACATCTCCTGTGAGCAGGGACATCACCCACGGGCAGGGACATCTCCCACGGGCAGGGACATCTCCCACCAGCCCAGGGTGCTCAGAGCTCCATCCAACCTGGCCTTGAACCCTGCCAGGGAGGGGGCAGCCACAGCTTCTCTGGGCAGCCTGGGCCAGGGCCTCACCACCCTCATGGTGAGGAATTTCCTCCTAATATCTCATCTCAATCTGCCCTCTTTTAGCTAAGAGCCATTCCCCCTTGTCCTGTCACTGCACCCCCTTGTGAAAAGCCCCTCTCCATCCTTCCTGCAGCCCCTCCAGGCACTGGCAGCTGCTCTAAGGTCCCCCCGGAGCCTTCTCTCCTCCAGGCTGAGCATCCCCAGCTCCCCCAGCCCGTCCTGGTCTCAGCACTTCGCTGTCCCCAAGCCCGGTTTCATCCCCCGGTTCCACGAGCGGAGGAGCCTCGCCAGAGGCCGCCGCGACCTCCCCGACGCGGGGCGGTGGGTGACCGGTCACCTCATCTGCTTTCATTGCTGCCCACCGCCCTTTGCTGTCACCCACTCTCGCTGTGGGAAGGGGCTACTGGGGGCTGCTCAAGGGACGCGGGTGGGATAAACGCTGTCCCCTGCGCCACCGAGCTGTGTCAGCCAGGATGCTCCCGAGACAGGGGGGTCTGCCAGGCAAAAGCGTCTGCCAAGCCCACGGGTGGTTTTTTTGGGGTGGAGCTGCTGGAGAGCAGCTCTGTGGAGAGGGACTGGGAGTGCTGGGGGATGACAGGGTGACCATGAGCCAGCAGCGTGCCCTGGGTGCCAAGAAGGCCAATGGGATCCTGGGGTGCATAAGGAGGAGTGTGGCCAGCAGGGCGAGGGAGGTTCTCCTCCCCCTCTGCTCTGCCCTGGGGAGGCCCCATCTGCAGTGCTGTGTCCAGTGCTGGGCTCCCCAGTTCAAGAAAGATGAGGAGCTACTGGAGAGAGCCCAGCGCAGGGCTACGAGGATGAGGAGGGGACTGGAGCATCTCTCCTACGAGGAGAGGCTGAGGGAGCTGGGCTTGTTCAGCCTGGAGAAGAGAAGGCTGCGAGGGGACCTTCGAAATGCCTCTAAATATCTGCAGGGTGGGGGTCAGGAGGACAGGGCCAGACTCTTTCCAGTGGTGCCCAGCGACAGGACAAGGGGCAACGGGCACAAACTGAAGCAGAGGAAGCTCCAGCTGAACACGGGGAAGAACTTCTTCACTCTGAGGGTGACGGAGCCCTGGCCCAGGCTGCCCAGGGAGGCTGTGGAGTCTCCTTCTCTGGAGATATTCCAGACCTGCCTGGACGCGGTGCTGTGCAGCCTGCTCTGGGTGACCCTGCTTGGGCAGGGGGTTGGGCTGGGTGACCACAGAGGTCCCTGCCAACCCCTGCCATTCTGGGATTCTGTGATGCTGTGATTCTGTGAGCTCCTGCTGTCGCTGGAGGTGAGCTTGAAGACTCCAAGGGCTCGGTGGCCAGGGGGCTGCTCTCCGTGCCGTGGGGACAGGAGGTTTGTGGAGCAGCCAAGCCCGTGAGCGAGGGCAGGACCAGCCCTGGAACTGCGCAGAGAAAAACTGGGCGGCAGCCAGACGAAAAAAAACCACCACCCGCCTGCTGATTCTGGCTGAGGAGTTGTTTTTCACTTTGAATGTTTCCTGGTCCGTGCTCCGGGGCGGCCGGGTCAGCGGAGCCTGGAAATGGGTTTCCTCGGGGCTCCGCGGTGCCGAGCAAGTGCGGGAGAGCCGGAGCAGGCGCCTTGCCGGGGTCTCGCCGGCGTAGTCGGCGCGGGGCTGGGCTCTGGGATGCCCGGGCAGGGAGCACCGGGGCGGAGGTGCCAGTTTGCGTGCCTGGGGTTGCCCAGCTTGCCCCTTGGACTAGATGACCCACAGAGGTCCCTTCCAACCCCTACCATTCTTGGATTCGCTGCGGGCAGGGTGGCCGAATGTGCGACGTGGCCGTGTCGCTCTCCCCGTGCTTTGCGGGCGGCGGAGCGTGCGGGGTCGGGGGGCTCAGCCTGGGCTGGACCCCTCGCCGCGGGGCTGGCGACGCGGCGTCCCTCCCGGCTCACGGGAGCCCAGCGCCGGTGCCAGGGCTCGGCTCCCCGCGGCTGCTGCTCTGGCAGCTGGTGATTTCCAGCGTGTGTTGGCTTCGCGGGCTCCGGCCGGGAAGCAGCAGCCCCCCGGGAGGGGAAATCACGGCGTGCCACTCAGGAAGGCCCTCCCCAGCCTCCCCGCTGCGCTCCTGCAGGCGTTGCTCTTCAGATCAATTCCTCTGATGATTTTTTTTGGGGGGAAAAACCCTTTTCCACACCGTACTGCCAGGGCTCGACGGGGAGGTGGGTGCTTCGGCGCCGGGTCAGCTCGCCTTCCCCGGCCGGGACCCCCGTGCCGGGCTCTGCCCTGGCCCCCTTGCTTCGCTCCCGGGAATGCGGAGAATGGTGGAAGCCGTGGCGGGGGACCGGCTTCAACGAAGCCGTGCTTGGAGCTGACTCAGAGCTTCCCACCACAGGTTTCCTGCTGGCTCAGCGCTTTTTCGTGCCTTCCCACCGCCCCCTCCCCAGAACTCTCCCGCTCCCTGGGAGGATGCTGAGACGCGTTCGCTGCCCGCAGAGCTGCGAGAGGCCCCTTCCCCTTCTCGGGGCAGCTCACGGCAGAAGCTCGTGCTCGCTGCCAGGTTGTATCCCAGCAGAAACGCTCTTTCGGGGTGAAACCTTGCTCTTCTGGGTTGATGGAGGCCCGGCTTTGGCTGAGCCATGCTGAGGGGCTGCCAGTTCCGTACTGAGGGGCTGCGAGGGGGGCACAGCAGCCGTGGGGACCCAGCCTCTCCCCCCCTACCCAAGCCCACAGCCTTTATCTGCCCATCAGGTCACTCCCTGCCCAGCATTTGCTTGTCCCCGCTGTCACAGGGGATGGAGACCATCTCTGCTGTCACAGGGGATGGAGACTGTCCCTGCTGTCACAGGGGATGGAGACCATCCCCACCATCACAGGGGATGGAGACCATCTCTGCTGTCACAGGGGATGGAGACTGTCCCTGCTGTCACAGGAGATGGAGACCATCCCCACCATCACAGGGGATGGAGACCATCTCTGCTGTCACAGGGGATGGAGACCATCCCTGCTGTCACAAGGGATGGAGACCATCCCTGCTGTCACAAGGGATGGAGACCACCTCTGCTGTCACAGGGGATGGAGAACATCCCCACTGTCACAGGGGATGGAGACCGTCCCTGCTGTCATAGGGATTGGAGACCATCCCTGCTATCACAGGGGATGGAGACCATCTCTGCTGTCATAGGGCATGGAGACTGTCCCTGCTGTCACAGGGGATGGAGACCATCCCTGCTGTCATAGGGGTTGGAGACCATCCCCACTGTCACAGGGGATGGAGACCATCCCCGGGGCAGGCTGCATCAGGCCATCTCCCGAGCTGGGCTGGGTGTAGGGCTGAGGCTGGAGGGACTGGTGGCCACCCCGAATGGGGCAGGACGGGTTGGCTTGGGTGGGCACAAGCTGGCCCTCGCTGCCTGGAGCTGTGCTGGAGAGCTGGTGTGTGTGGCCTCCTGCGAAGGGGCTGGCTCGGCTTCTCCCCTCGCCCGGCGCAGCTCAGCCCCGGGACCCATCGCTGCACCCTGGGGGGATGTCTCCGTCCCGGGGCTGCTCCCGCCGTCCCCGAGCTGTAAGCTGGGACACGACGCCTGGCTGCTCCCGGGCTGCCGAGGGTGAAAGGGAGCTCCGGGTTGTTTTTGACTCAGCGCTCGGGTTTTGCAACCTCCTGGCAAAGCAGAGGATCAAAAGAGAAAAAAAAAAAGGAGGAAAAAGCAGAGCCAGAGCCCAGCTCAGCCGGGGGCCGGGTGCATCAGCAGCGGGTGGGGGCCAGCCGTGCCCCCCAGCCCCGACCTCCGCAGCCCCTTGCCCCAGTTCTCCTGCCCCGACCTCCGCAGCCCCCTGCCCCGGTTCTCCTGCCCCGACCTCCGTAGCCCCCTGCCCCGGTTCTCCTGCCCCGACCTCCGCAGCCCCCTGCCCCGGTTCTCCTGCCAGGCAGCTGCCCCTGCTCTCGCCCTCGCCATGGGATGGGGGGACAGCCCGGCAGCCCCTCCGTGTCCCGCCACCCCCCATGCTGCCCACGGCTCCCCGTGGCACGGGGATGCAGCCGTCCCGCCAAAGGGATGCGCTGAGGGGAGAGGGCTCGGGGTGCGGGGACGGGTGGACAGAAAGGCGTCCGTGGTCTCGGCCAAACGTGGTGGGAAGCCAAGTGCCGGGAGGGGGGCACGGCTGGCCACCAAAACGCCCTCGGTCCCGCTCCTGTCCCAGACGTGGGCCTGGGAAGGGCTGTTTCCGTGACGCTCGGCTCGTTGGCAGCTTCCGGGCTTCAAGGTCTCCATGACCAGGCTGCCCAGAAGCTGTGCCCCGAGCAGCTTTGTCCCCCCCCACCTGTCCGGAGCTGCGGGCTGGCGGGAGATGCTCGACGCCACGAGCGCCGGGACATGACCGCGGCGGTGCCGGGGAGGGCTCAGGCGCGGGGCAGCTCCGCCATGGCGGCTTCCCTCCTGCCCTCCTGCCTTCGCTCCCTGCAGCCGCATGCGGGGAAGGAACTGGCTCCCCAAAAAGCGAACTGGGGGGGGCAGCGAGCTACGTGGCAGAGCTGCTGGGCTCTCCGGCAAACGCCCGCCGACGTCTGACCTGCGAGCCAGCTTTGCGCCGTCGGCCCGCGCAGCTTCTCCTCCCGTTCCGCTCCGCGTCCCGGCTGCTCCGCCAGCTCCGGGATGCTCCGGGAGCGTCCCAGCAGAGCTCCCCGGCGAGGGCTGGGGGAGGCTGGAGCTGCTCCCCGCTGCTGCCTGTGCCCCTGACGCGCAGGGTCGGTGGCTGCTGCCCGCGAGACCCCCCCGGGCTGCTGCTGGAAGGGGCTGGGGACGTCTTCTTGGTGGTCCCTGCTGCCCAGGTACGGCTGGAGATGTCCCCTCCCGGCACGGGCAGCGGGCGAAGGATGCTGTGCTGGGAGAAGCGGGGTTCCCGGGGTGCGGGGAGGCAGCCCCCGCCGTGCCATGCCCAGGGAGCCGAGGCAGTGGGCAGGCTGGGCAGAGGGTCCCGGGCCTCAGCATCGCTGGGTCCCTGCCCGCGGAACCCCGGCCGGCCTCTCCTGGGGCCCCCAGCAGCACCTTCCGCTTGGAGAAGACGCAGGAAAAGGAGAGAGTGAAATGAAGTGAAAGAATGAAATGAAGCGAAATGAAACGGAATGAAGTGAAACGAAAAGAAAGGAGTGGAAATGAAAGGAAAGGAAAGGAAATGAAATGAAAGAATGAAAAGAATTGAAAGCAGGAAATCAGATGGAATGAAATGAAATGAAAGAATGAAACGAATGAAATGAAATGAAAGGAAAAGTGAAATAATGAAAGGATGAAAATAAATTGAAAGAAGAAAAAGAAATGAAAGGAAAAATGAAAGAATGAAAATAAATGAAAGGACAGAAAGAAACAAAAGCAGCAAATGAAATGGAATGGAATGAAGTGAAAGAATGAAATGAAATAGAAAGAAAAATGAAATAATGGATAATGAAATGAAACAAAAGAATGAAAATAAATGAAATGAAAGAATGAAAATGGATGAAAGGGAAGACTGGAGGTCCCGGAGCCCGGCCAGGCTGAGCCCTGGGCCCTCAGACCCTGCCTGAGCTCCGGTCTAGCTGTGCCCCCCTCCAGCCCCGCTAGAGCCGTGCCCCTGCCTGACCCCCTCCGGATGTGGCACTTGGGGACATGGTTTAGCAGGCGTGGGGGTGATGGGTGACGGTTGGACTTGATCTGAGAGGTGATTTCCAGCCTTAATGGTTCTGTGGTTCTGTGGTAAGACTGGGTCTACCCCCGTGAAGCCACAGCTGGGCGAGCTTCCCTGGGAGGGACGTGGAGCCCTGACGCTGCCGACCCAGCAGCTCCCAGTGTAACCAGTGCCAGAGTGGGACTGCTGGCTCCTGAGACACGCACGCCCTGCCAGGCTCCCGGGGGAGATGGAGGGAGCCTTCTCCAGGCCGGGCTCCCTCATCCCATCTCTCCCGCTTGCCTCCGACGACCGACCTCCTCGCTCCCTCTCGCGAGGCGGCTCTCTCGCCAGCCAACCCGGGACAGACATCTCGATGGCTGCGTGGAGGCCCTGCCCGCCTGCCCTGGGAGCACCGCAACGTGGCTGCTGTCGCCCCGGCGCAGTGTCTCCCCTCCGAGGAGGGGTGGGTGGCAAAGCCCCTCTGCTCCCGGGGGTAGGGACGCCGGCCAGCCCCCGTGGGACCAGCAGCTCGTGCGCCAGGCTGCTGACGGAGGTTTCCTCCTCCATCCCCAGGGCGGTGGGAACGGCACCCGCACCGCAGCGATGCCGGGGGTCCGGCGCCGCTCTCCCCGTGTGCAGGACCTCTCCTGGAGCACCTCTCCTGCGAGGACAGGCTGAGGGAGCTGGGGATGCTCAGCCTGGAGGAGAGAAGGCTCCGGGGGGACCTTAGAGCAGCTGCCAGTGCCTGGAGGGGCTACAGGAAGGGTGGAGAGGGGCTTTTCACAAGGGGGTGCAGTGATAGGACAAGGGGGAACGGCTCTAAGCTAAAAGAGGGCAGATTTAGATTAGATATTAGGAGGAAATTCTTCCCCATGAGAGTGGTGAAACCCTGGCCCAGGCTGCCCAGAGAAGCTGTGGCTGCCCCCTCCCTGGCAGGGTTCAAGGCCAGGTTGGATGGAGCTCTGAGCACCCTGGGCTGGTGGGAGATGTCCCTGCTCCTGGCAGGGGGGCTGGAACCAGGTGAGCTTTAAGGTCCCTTCCAACCCAAACCGTTCTGGGATTCTGTGATTCGTGACCCGGGCTCGGAGATGCGCCGGGCTCCAGGCACCGCGCCGCAGGTCGCAGCTTTTCCAAGCGCCCCAAGCCAGACGGGGACAGCGGTGGGGAAGCCGGGCCCTCGGAGTGTCCCCACAGCCCCCCGCCCGGGGGGAGGGGAGGGGAGGGGAGGGGAGAGGGAAGGATAGTGAAGGGGAGAGGAGGAGGGGGGGGAGGAAGGGCGGGGAGAAGAGGAGGGGAGGGGAGGAGGGGAGGGGAGGGAGAAGAAGGAGAGGGGAGGGGAAGAGAAGAAAGGGGAGTGTAGGGAATGAGAGAGGAGGGGAGGAGGGGGGAGGAGAAGAGGGGAGGAAAAGAAGAGCGAGGAGGAGCAGAGGAGGAAGAGGAGGGGAAGAGGCGAGGAAGAGAGGTTTGGAAGCGGGGCCGGGCCGGGCTGGGGGGGGCAGAAGCCGAGCCCCCGGCCCCTCCCGTCCCCCCCCCAGGGTCAGGGTCACCCCGGGGGCCACAGGTACCCCCCCCCGGCCCGTACCCCCGGTGCTCCGCGCCGGAGCCGCCCCCGCCCCGGCCCCACAGATGTTGCCTCCCTCCCCCACCCCCCTCCTCCTCCTCTCCTTCCTCCTCCTCCTCCTCCTCCTCCTCGGCTGCCCCGGCAGCTCGGCAGCCGGCGGGGGGGTCACAGGCAAGTCTCTGGCACCGGGGGGGGGAATACCGGGGTGCGGGGGTCCTGGGGCTGGCACCGCGTGTTGCGGGGCGTTGCGGGGCGTTGCGGTGCCTTGGGAGGAGCTGGACCCTCTCCCGGGGCTGGGGGGGGCCGCGGGGGCTTTTCCCTGGCTCCTTTTCGCGGGTCCCAGGCGCGGGCACTGCTTCACCCCCGTCTTTTCCCCGGCCGAAAGCTTTTCGGGGAGGGTCGGGAAGGGGGCTGGGGGCTTTCCCGGCGGCGATCCGACGGGAAAGCGCTGTCCGTGGCGAGGGCTCCCGCCGCCCAGTCCCACCCCGGCGAGCCAGACCCCGGGGTTCGGGCGAGGGACCCCAAGGGAGCTGGCACGCAGCCGCCGGGACCCGCTGCTTCTCCGCCTCGCTGCGCGAAGCCAGAAATCATTCGGCCCCTGGCACCCTTTTTGCGAAAAGCCAAGAAATAATTCAATCCCCAGCGCCGCTGTTTGCGAAAAGCCAGAAATTATTCGGTCCCTAGCGCTGCTGGCAGCGAAAAGCCAGAAATTATTCGGTCCCCAGTGCTGCTGTTTGTGAAAAGCCAGAAATTATTCGGTCCCCAGCGCTGCTGGCAGCGAAAAGCCAAGAAATAACTCGGTCCCCAGTGCTGCTGGCAGCGAAAAGCCAAGAAATAATTCGGTCCCCGGCGCTGCTGGCAGCGAAAAGCCAGAAATTATTCAGTCCCCGGCACCACTGTTTGTGAAAAGCCAGAAATAATTCAGCCCCTGGCGCTGCTGTTTGCGAAAAGCCAGAAATCATTCGATCCCCGGCGCTGCTGGCGGCATGAAGCCGGGGATAATTCAGTCCCCAGCTCTGCTGGCGACATGAAGCTGGGGATAATTCGGTGCCCGGCGGCCGCAGAGTGAGACCCCGTCTCTTCCTCAGCCCGCACGCTCTCCCCGTGCTACGCCGCGGCGCTGGGGCCGGCGTCGGGGCAGTTGGTCTCGGCCGCGGGCTGCACCGTGCTCTTGACGGCGCCGAGGCTGAACGCCAGCCGGGTCGTCGCCTGGGAGTACAAAACGGGCTGGGAGGAAGGGGCCGTCGTCAGCTACGCTTTCGGCCGACCCGCCAACACGTCTCGGCCCTACAAGAACCGCACCAGGTTCAACGAGACAGATTTCTCGCTGCGGATCGCGCTGCGGCGGGGAGACGGGCGGCTCTACCGGTTCCGCTCCGAGTCGGAGGCCACGGGCTGGTTCCAGCTGCGCGTCGTGGGTGAGCGGGGAGAGAGCGAGCCCGCGGCCGCGGGGCTCGAGTCGCTGCCGGGGGACGGTGCCTCAGGTCTGGATGCTGACAGTCCCCCCCCATCTGTCCCAGAACCGCTGTCCGAGCCGGAAATCGTGGGCAACTCGTCGGTGAAGGCGGGAGGCAGCACCAAGCTGGTTTGCAACGTCCTGGAGGGGAAGGCGGACTCGTACCGGTGGAAGAAAAACGGGGAGCTGCTGCTGGGCAGCGACCACATCCGGTTTGTGGACAACAGCACCCTGTGCATCGTTAAAGCGACGATGAACGACAGCGGCTACTACGCGTGCGAGGTCCGCAACGAGGTCAGCCAGAACGAAACCTCCTTCCTGCTCCACGTCCAGAGTAAGTGGGGATTTCGGGATTTCCTCCTAATGCCCTGCGAAAGAAACGGGGGAAATGCCCCCCAAAAAACCCGTGTCCCCGCGCCGAGCGTGACCGCCCGGGTTAGGGGCAGGGTGTGGGTGGGGGGCTCGGCTGGGTCTGGCTGCAGGGGCCGTGCATCCTCTCCTTCGCAGACGCGGCGAACGTGGTGCTGCCGGTGGCCCTGGCGTGCGTTGTCGTCGGCTCGCTGGCGGGTGAGTGCTGGGGCTGGCTCTTCCCCCCGGCTTTTGGGTGGGGGGTGCTGGGTGCTGAAAGGGACGGGCTGGGAGGGTCCGGGCTGGCCGGTGTGGCACGGCCCCGCTGGGACCTGGGTTTCCCACCCAGGCATCCTGCGGCCGGGCGCTGGGGCTTTGTCGCTGCCGTCGTTCCGCGCAGGGCATCCCCATCCCAGGAGGTGTTTTTTGTCCTCCGTTGCATTCCCTCGGCTCCCTGCTCCCAGATGTGGGAGTGAAGGTCGTCGTGAAAATCCCTCCTGAGACCCCAGAGCAGGCGGGAGGTTAGACTTTACTGTCCTCATCGGGGTCAAACCCCCCCGGAGTCCGATGGGCGCTGGGGGATGTCGCACATCCCTGCTGGGGTGAGAGCTCCGAGCCCCCCCCGACAGGTTCTGCCCATGCTGCCTCACTCCGTGGGCTCGCTTTTCCTCCTTTTTTGGAGCTGGAGAGCATATTAATTCTCAGATTGCCAACTGCAAACTTGGAGCAGGGGCGGGGGGGAAAAAAACCCCAGAGGAACTCCCAAGTCTGAACTTGAGAAGAGGGTCTGGCAGCTGAACAGAGCAGTAGGAGGCTCTCCCGAGGTGATTTACGAGCGTGTTTTGCTGTTGCACCAAGTTTTCAGGCTTTTCCTGTGAAAAGCCTCCGGGCGCTGGGTAGGTGCTGGCAGAGCTCATCGGCGTGCTCCGGCTCTCGTCGTCCCCGGGTCGGTACCTGCGGGGCGGCGAGGGGAGGGCCGGGCTGGTTCCCTCCAGACCCCGAGCGCCCACCCTGCCTCGGGGAGCCCGGGTTTCCCAGCCGAGCGTTGTCATCTGAACACGGTCTCTAGGGCCTTTAACAGCGACGTCGACTCATTTCTCCCCAGGTGTCTTCGTCTGGTGCAGGAGCAGGGACCGCCCGTGTCTCGGCGGCTGTAGGTAAGATGCCCCCAGCCCCTCTCTTGCTCCTCCGGCCGTAGCTACGAGCCAGAATTCACCCTTGGCTGGAACCGGGTCAGCCGGACAAGCGGGAGGGCTCGGGGTCCTGCGCCAGCCTCTCCTTGCAGATGTAAGAGGCAGCCAAGGGGTTGCTTTCCCTGCTCCGGGGCTCAAAGGATTTGCTGTCCCCCCCTGTTTAGTCCCCACTGGGATTTGCTCTGGCAGTGTCCGTGCTTCCCCCACCCAGAGCCTGGTGCCGCTGGTTATCTCCTCGCAGCTCCTCCTGGTCCCTCATCCCTTTGCTCCATCCCCTGCTCCCCCCCTGCGCTGGCTTTCTAGTGCCCGTTGCGCGTTTTCTGAAGGCGGGTGTACTGGGATGGGGGCTGGTGGTCCTGTCCCAGTTCCTCCCGTTGCACAAACAGCCAAAAACGCACGCTGTGTTTTCTGGGAGAGCGGAATCTTACCCGGAGGGGCATTGCTCAGCTTCTCCGGAGCACGTCTGGGGCTCAGAGGGGGATCTGGCTGCCGGTAATGCTTCTCAGATGGGCGTAAGCCGGGATGCGTCAGATGCCGAGGGTGTGCAGAGCCGCTCCGAAACGCGCTCCGTAATGGGTGGGTTGTTCCTGAATTCCCCAAAGGGCTCCAGAGGCTTCTGGGAAGTGAGCGATTCTCAAAACCTGCTCAGAGCTTGCTCACTCTACGCAACCACAAAAACCTCAAGCTGTTTGTCTGAAGCTTCCTGGAGGGTGAGGACCAGGGTGGGATTCTCCAAGGATGGGAAACCCCACCCCGCGTTGCGGCCGGTTGAAAATCAGAGCGCTGTCGGTTGCCTTGGGCAGCCAGCTCGCAGGTAACTCCCCCCAGGGAGAAACTGGCTGAGGTAGCTCCTGAAATTTGGAGTAGAGTGCCAGTCCAGAGCTTCTCCTCTGGACCAGGATACCTGGATGTCCTGGTGGACAACAGGTTGACCAGGAGCCAGCAGCGACCCCTGGTTGCCAAGAAAGCTAACGGGATCCTGGGATGCATTCAGAGGAGTGTGGCCAGCAGGGCGAGGGAGGTTCTCCTCCCCCTCTGCTCTGCCCTGGGGAGGCCCCATCTGCAGTGCTGTGTCCAGTTCAAGAAAGATGAGGAGCTACTGGAGAGAGCCCAGCGGAGGGCTACGAGGATGAGGAGGGGACTGGAGCATCTCTCCTACGAGGAGAGGCTGAGGGAGCTGGGCTTGTTCAGCCTGGAGAAGAGAAGGCTGAGAGGGGACCTTAGAAATGCCTCTAAATATCTGCAGGGTGGGGGTCAGGAAGACAGGGCCAGACTCTTTCCAGGGGTGCCCAGCGACAGGTCAAGGGGCAATGGGCACAAACTGAAGCAGAGGAAGCTCCAGCTGAACATGAGGAAGAACTTCTTCCCTCTGAGGGTGACGGAGCCCTGGCCCAGGCTGCCCAGGGAGGCTGGGGAGTCTCCTTCTCTGGAGATATTCCAGCCCCGCCTGGCCGCGGTGCTGTGCAGCCTGCTCTGGGTGACCCTGCTTGGGCAGGGGGTTGGGCTGGGTGACCCCCAGAGGTCCCTGCCAACCCCGACCATTCTGTGATTCTGGGATTCTCAGCACTGCCGCCGCCGGCATGGACACCCTGCCGCTGCCCGAGGGTCCAGCGGGGGTCTGGGTGAGCGGCAGACGGGGGACCCGCGCCCTGCAGATGGCCAGGCTGGAGACCTCTCTTCTCCTTGCAGGTGGAGAGCCTGAGCGGCTGCGCGCCTACTGCTGTCCCCGATGGTGCTGGTGCCGGGTGCCCTGGCCGTCTGCTGCTGTCCCAGCCTCTTCTGGCCTCGCCTCTGGGTTGCTCAAGCTGCTGAACCTCGCAGACGTTTTTTCATAAACCACCGGCTCGGACCGTTCCTGCATCGTCCTGCCCTTCCCCAGGGCCCCTTGCACATCCCTGGGGCGAGGTGGGCATGGCTGTGCCCGGAGACCCCCGGCTGCTGCTGAGCTCCAGACCTCCTGAGCTCTCCTGGCCTCCTCGGGGGGCTGCGTGGGGCTAGGGCTTGCGGGTGGGCTGGGTGAGCCCCTGTCCCCGGGCAGTGCCGCGGTGGCAGCCCCCGAGCCCCTCACTGTGCCCTCCCAGACTCGCCCGGGAAGCTCGGATGCTGCTGCCCTGGGCTTGCTGCTCGCGCTGGCCCTCGGGAGGAGGAAGAAGAGCGGGATTTTGCTGTGGTGTCTGGGAGATGAGTGGAGCCGGTGGAAGGTGGCAGGGGACGGAGGAGCTTGTCCTTCCCTCTTGCTGCTCGCGTGGGTGATGGTGGGCTTGGTTGGGTTGGCACGGCCAGGGCAGCCCCGCTTGCAGCCCCTGCCCCGTTGCCTCCCTGCCCCGTGCTGCTCCTGCGGAGCTCTGCTGGGCTTTGCTTGTGGAGGGGACATTGTTGGCCATTGCTTGGCCTGGAGGCACGATGGGCATCTTCAGCCTGGAGAAAACTTGATGCTCTCCCAGGAAGGTGCTGGACCCCACAAAGTGCCTTGCCGACCCTCAGGCCGGGGGGTTTGCACCCATCTTGAGTTCTGACGGGGGTCCAGCACCCTGTCAGAGCCGGTGCCCAGCACCTCTGCCGGGGCGGGCGTTTTGGGTGCCCCGCAGAGCGACGGGATGGTCGCTCCTGTCCCGGAGCAGCTGAGGGCTTGGGGGCCTGTCCTCGCTCCTCGTCGATGTCGGCACGCGGAGAGCGGGGAGGACAGACGTTTCTGTTGCTTGGCTCTCATGTGTAGAGCGGCTTCTGCAGCACAGGGCTTTCCCGGCCTGCGAGCAGGGGGTTCCCCTCTCCCCAGAGCTGTCCCTCCTCTTCGGAGAGCGGAGTCGCACCCGGGAGAGGCTCGGGTCGTGTCCCACGGTGCAGCCCTCAGCCCGGGGCTCCGTGCTGCAGTTAGAGCCTTCAAGCAGAGCGGTTTGGGTGTAGTAAACTAGTTTTCAACCTCAGTTTTCAGCTGCAGTGCAGGTTGTCGGGTTCCCCGCTGCACTTGCAGGCGTAAAACAGGGGAAACCACAGGTTTTACAAAAAATACTTTTCTGCACTTTTCAGGGAGTTGTAGAGCATTTTGGAGATGTTGTGGATTTTTTTATTTAATGTCTGTTGCTGCTAATAAAAGTGCGTGCGTTATCCCAGTGGGTATTGTCGTGATCTTCAGGGGTGGGAAATAACCCCTCGGGGGTCTCTGAAGCCTGCGGTAGCGGAGGGACGTGCTCCCCGCTGCCGGACCCTGCGCGGGCTTCAGGCTCCGGCGGTGGCTTGCAGCCGGTGGCAGAGCTCGGAGACGCTGGGTTTGCCCCCGACACCCGGCTCTGCGCTCGGGGGGGTCTGCTGCTCCTGCTGTGGGGCTCCTGTGTCCCCATCCCCCCTCCACGGCGGTCGCGGCTTGCGGGGCTGAGCTGGGGTTAAACCCAACCCGACAGCTGTGCTCTGAAGCCGGGTGAGGATATTTTTAACCTGCGTCAGTTCCCTGAGTCACCGGGACCTGGCAGGCGGCCGCCCTGGCACGGCCGGCAGCCCTGGGGACAGCGGGACCTGCAAGAAGATGGCACCCGAGCGAGAAGGGGTCGGGGACGTCGCTGGGCTTCGCCCTCTGGGTGCCTTTTGGGAAGCTTTCAGCGCTGAGGTTCATCGGGTGGCCTTCGTACGGGGGTTTCTGCGTGGCGGCTGTGTTTGCAGTCAGCAAAGCCTCCTCCAGGCGGTCGGAGATGCCTTTGTGCGATGTGGCGGCTGCATCTGGCGGGGGAAAAGAGCTTTGGGAAAGCTGGGAAGAACACACGGAGTTTAAATGTGCCCCGAGTAAACAGGTCTCTGCGTTTGTGTACCGGAGCACGGCAGACGCACTGGGATGTACCTGCGGAAGAGACGCTGCCAGTGTCCATCTCGTCCTCGTGCCTTCGTGCCCTCCCTCCCTCCCTCGTGTCTCTTCCCCTCCCCGGGAAGCCTTGGCAGCTGAACGCGCTGTACGCCCGATTAGCAAAGCTGTTAGTGAAAGACTCTGGAGCTCCATCATTTTGCTGTAGCAGGATGGGCAAAACCGGGCTCGGCGCTGGTCCCCGGCAGCAGCAGCGTTTAGCCGCGCTTGGGTTGGCCGAGCAAACCAGTTACCACTGGTGAAGCAGGCATGCGTTCCCAGTTACCGCAGGACTGCTCCCAGAACGGCAGCGGGGTGTGAGCGTTTCAAGCGACGGCCAAAATTACCGCAGCGAAAGTAGCAAGTGCCTGTGTATCTGCGTATCGGTGTTAGAAGTATGTATATCTGTGATTAATTTCCTATACGAACACCCGTATAGATGTGTTATTTGAGGGCTTCAAAAGTGATCCGAGGGCTGGAGCACCTCTCCTATGAGGACAGGCTGAGAGAGTTGGGCTTGTTCAGCCTGGAGAGGAGAAGGCTGCGGGGAGACCTGGCTGCAGCCTTTCAGTACTTAAAGGGAGCCGATAGGAAAGATGGGGACAATCTGTTTAGTAGAGACAGCAGTGACAGGACGAGGGGTAATGGTTTTAAACTAAAACAGGGTAGGTTTAGGCTGGATATAAGGAAGAAATTCTTCACAATGAGGGTGGTGAAACACTGGAACAGGTTGCCCAGAGAGGCGGTGGAGGCCCCATCCCTGGAAACATTCAAGCCCAGGTTGGACAGGGCTCTGAGCACCCTGATCTAGTTAGCAGTGTCCCTGCTCGCTGCGGGGGGGTTGGACTAGATGACCTCTGGGGGTCCCTTCCGACCCAAAACTTTCTATGATTCTGTGATTCTATGTTACCACCACGGCGCTCGTCAGCCCGCTCCCAGGAGCGAGGCCAGTTGGTGATGGATGAAGCCTCCATGCCCGGATGGTCCGCGTCAGGGAACCCGGAGCCAGGCGAGGGCTCGGAGCAGCCTGGGCTGGTGGCAGGGGTCCTTGCCCGCGGGGGGGTTGGAACTGGGCGATCTACAAAGTCCCTTCCGACCCAACCCATTCTGTGGTCCCCTGGCGCGGGGCCCGTCTCGTGTAGGGAAATTCTTGCAGGGGGAGGCTCTGTTTTGGGTGGAAAGGGAGTAATTTTTATACTGGAGCGACAAGAGAGGGCGTCAGACACCGCTTCTTGGAGCAGAGGTTTCCGTTGCACCTGGAGCAGCCCAGGGACGATGATGATTTCTGTTTTTCTCGGACCAGTTTTTGCTTTCCCGGGCCATTTCTCTCTTCTTCCAGCTGAAGCAGCCAGTACCTGTCGCCGGTTCCTGCTTTCCCAGACTGTCTGCACCTTTGGTGACGAGTCCTCCCCTGTGCAGACGCTGAGTTTGTGGTTGCTGTTTCTTGGCTCTGTGGTTGTCGGGGGTATCTCGGGCTGTCGCAGGGTCTCGGTACCCAGCTGCACTCCTCGAAGATGCTGCTGGTCCCCGGGCTGGCAGTGCCCGGGCCAGCAGACGTCTTCTGCTGCCAGCGTTTTGGCAGGCACTTCTGTCAGTGTTTTTTCCTGTTAATGCCTTTATGGCTTTATGCTTACACACAGCCAGCCCCTTTTACCCACCTCCTCTCTACCCCTGCCCCACCTATCCCTTAATAAGTTTTGCACAGTGCCACATCCCCCCTCGAATATCCCAAATCCTCATCTTCCCCCCCTCTCATCAGCTGCAAGCTTCAGGTTTGGCCTCTCCAGAGATGTGCCTGCCAGTTCTTGGTGGCTCATCAGTTGGGGACCGGCGATTTCGGGTCTTTGGCATCACCTCCCTTCGCCCCTGTCTACCCGGGCTGCGATTTATTTGTCCCTCCCCCTTTGTGCAGAAAAGCTCTTTCATGGGGTGACCTGGAATGAGCTGGGACAGGATGGACACAGCACTGGCCCTGTACCCCGGGGGCCTGGAGCTCTCTGAGAGCTGTTTCATGGGTTTGTAGCTCGGTGTAGGAAATTCGTTATATTCTGGCTGGAGCTCCCTGGGTTTGCCATCTCCCTGGTCCTGGTGCCTGCCACAGGATGCAGCGACTCGCAGGCTCCCAGCTCCATGCTCTCTGGCTGCGAGGATGTTTTCCTCCTTGCTATGGGGCAGCAGTCCCCGCTGCCAGCGTTTCCCCAGGGCACAGCCCTTCCCCGTCCCCGAGCAAGCCAAGACCACAGCGGATCCTGCCAAGGTGCGATCGCCCTGCCCAGCCTGGCCCTGCCACCCTCCTTCTCCCCAGCCTCCTCCTCCGTCTGGTCTGGGCTCAGCGAGGGCAAAAAATGGGGAAGGCTCTGGTCTGCACCCCGGGTTTGATCCGCAGGATCCCGAACCGCTCCCAGTTTGCTGCCTGCAGCTGCACTCTGACCAGCAAGCGTTACTGGGTACACGTCCCTGCCCGGGCTGCGCTGCCGGTGGGAAGGAGTCCCCTGCACCCCACTTCCAGCCAGGGAGAGGGATGTCCTCTTCAGGACACCCAGAATCCAGCCCGGTCTGCGTACGTGGGGATGAGGGATGTCCCAGCACAGTGGGGAGAGCCCGCTGCGATCCCCAGCATCGCTGCCAGCACAGCCTGACAGCTCCCTGGGGACACTGGGGGACACCTCGAGCCCCGTCCCAGCCTCGCAGTGCTCGGCAGCCAGGAAAAGTCAGGTCCAGCACAGGGCGAGAAGGCAACTTCTTCCCAGAACAGCATTCCCCGCTGCTGGATGCCAGCCAGCGCCCGGCTGGGGAGCCGAGGGCAGAGGCAGCTGCCGAGGCGGCAGCGAAGCCCTGAACCCCCCCCGGGCAGTGAAACCTGGCCCAGCGCTCGCCGGGCAGGAACCAGTCTGTGAGCGGGGTCGGGAACAGGATGGGGTCGTCTTCTGCTTGAGGAACCAAAACAGGGGTACACTGCAGTATCCAGGTGAAAGAAGTTTATTAAAGTTTATTAAAGCAGCTATAACAAAGCAAAGAAAAAAGCAACATAAGGGGTGTTTTTCCTCTTTTTTTTTTTGTTGTTTCCTTTTCCCCTGTTGACTCCTTAATGTACCAACACAGAAGGCACGGGGGGTGATGGCGTTAGTGAGGACGGGCAGCTTCCAGCTTGGAGTCTGGTGCAGCTTCTGGCTCGTGGAAGAGCCGCCCCTGCGTGGGTGACGGCCGGCAGCAGCCAGAGCAATGGCTCCTCTTCTCTTCCTCTTCTCTTCCTCTTCTCTTCTCGTAGCCTGGGTTTTACAAACAGAGGGCAGGGGAGGTGGTGGTGGTGGTGGTGGGGAGTGTTGTCTGGGACCTGGAGCTATTGCGTGGAGACCTGGGTGGCAACGTCTCGGCCAGGTTTTTGCTGAAAGCTAGTGAAGGGCAGAGCGTGTGGCCGCCCCGCTGCAGCTGACGACAGCTCCCCAGCTCCTCGGGGCTCTTCCCCGGCTGCCGGCGACCCTGGCTAGCGGAGGGACGACTCTCACTCCCCTTCCTGCCTCTGTCCTTGGATTTCTTCCATCGCCTGCGGGAAACACAGGGAGCATGTCCTTCGGTGGCATGAAAGGCACCGGGCACTCCCCAGCCACGCTGTGAAGCGTCCCACAGCAAGCCAGGGTGGTTGTCCCAGGCCTGGGACGAGCACCACATCACCCCCAGAAGCTGGCCTGGGGGGAGGCAGTGATTCCCCCCAAGGCAGGGGGGAGGCTGCAGCTCCAAAAGGCAGGGGTGCAGCATCGGCCCCCCCCGTGCTGACATCCAGCTGCAGGAGACGTAAGTGGGGCCCCCCCCCCCCCATCACCCCCAAATCCTTCTGGCATCTCTGAAATGAGGGGGCAGGAGAGGAAGGTGGGGCTGGGGCGAGTCTGGTCGGGCTGTGGCGAGGCTGAGCACCCGCGGTGCTGGTGTGGGAGGGAGCGAGGGAGGGAGGGAGGCTTCTCCGAGGCAGAGCAGGGCGGAAGACGGAGAGAGCGAAGCGAATAGAGGACCCGTGCGTACGTAGTGCTGCCGGTGTGGTAAAGGACCTGCGGTTTTCCTCTGCCTCATTTGTAGACGTTTTGGGTTAGGTGTAGTAGCGGAGCACGTTTTTACCCAGCTCCAACTGCAGCAGCCCCGAGAACTGATATACTCGGGACGCCGAGACGCTGCTGCGGGCAGCCAAGCACGTCCCTGCAGTGCTGGCATCGTCCGTGGCATCCCCAAACCCAGGGAAGCTCCCTGGGATGTGGCAGTGACCCCAGGGGTCCCGCGGGACCAAGCTGGACTACGGCACCGGCCGGCTCGCTGCGTGCCCCCCGGGGTGAGGACAAAGCCCACAGCGTTCTGCAGGAAGGCAGGCAGACGCTCCCTTGTTATCATGAATTAAATATTTGTAAATATTGGTTATGAATTAAATATTCATCATTAAGTAATAAGGATTTGCAGTAGCGGGGAGCCAGCTGATGGCAGGGAGTTGGTTACCGAGGTGCTTGTCAGTCGTACGCTCCGGGTGGGGTCCTGGATCTTCATGGTCTTCTTCTGCTTATTCCTGTGGTCTGGAAGTAAAGGGATGGCCAAGTCATTCTTGGGTTTCCAGCAACGCCCCGGCAACTCGGGCAGCACCCTGCACTCCTTGGGCCAGGGAAGAAGAGCCGGCTGCAGGGAGCGGTGCAGGTGGGAGCCCTTCACCAGGCAGAGCCCCCAAACCCAGGAGAGCCCCGCTTTTGGGGGGGGGGGAAGCGAGAAGGCAGCATGGAGAGTGGAATTCTGCCTATGGAGAACTGAACGGAGTCCCTGCCGTATTTCCTGTATTTCAGACTTGGAAACGCTCCGTGCACCCCGGGGAGTCCTTCAGTCCACTCCCCGAGGGCGTCCTCTCCTCAACACGCTGCTGACCCTCCTCCTCAGCAGTTCCTTGAGGTGCTACGTGTGATCCCGAAGGCTGAGCCAGGGATTTTGGGAAGCCAGCCAGCCCCTGAGCCTGGGCCACCGCAGAGCCCATGCAGGGGGAGGCCAGATACAACTGCGAATCACGGCAACGAGGGGATTCACGTGGTGAGACCGCAGAAATCGGGAACTTTGAAAGGAGAAGCTGGAAAGCCACAGCAGACGCGTGGAAATCACCTCCCTGATCTCTTCCCTCCCACCCTGGAGCTGGAGGGATGGAAAATGAACGACCCGACCTCACTCTGCTGGCCGCACTTCACTGGTGTGACTGGTCAGCTGCTCTCCTGGGTCACAAGATGTTCCCAGACCTATTTCTGGCTGTTTATCAGGTAGTTTTCTCCTCGCAAAGCTGAGTTTTTTTGACCAGGGTATGGCTATCTCTAGGAAAGACCATGGTAGGATGCTCTGGAGGAGAAGCTTGCTTTCCTTGAGCATCCGTGGAGAAAGCAGAGGTGCTGGCGAGGACCGCAGGCAGGGACCAGAGCCTGCTGTGGCTTTCCTAAAAGGGTGGACACCAGAGCTGTGTGCTTGGTGGATTTGGACAGTCCCGCTCTTGAAAAGAGAAGTCTGTTTTCTACCTAACTGAAAGCATCTTTGCCCCTACCCGCTGCAAGGGGAGGCTGAGCTGGGGGGGTCTCAGTGGCTGAGCAGCTGGTTGGGGGTCCTGGATGGAAACCGCGGGGCTACTTACACCAGAGGAGGTGGAGGAGCAGTAGCGTTACGGAGACTGCGGCAGCAGCGAGGACGCAGCTCATCGTCACGTCAACGGCCTCCGAGCAGCCTCGCTCTGCCGAAGGGAAAGGGACAACCTGCCAGCAGCTTCTCTGACCAGCAGCCCCCTTTGAACGTTCAGGTGCCGTGAATTTAATCCAGGGGCTCCCCACGCGGCGGAGACGGGGGGGATCCCTGTGTTTCAAATCATGGAGCCACCGGGGCGAACCTTGCTTTGCTACCCAAGAGCTATGACCTCCCCGCTCAGCGCGAAGCTGCAGCGACTGCATTGGCTACAGCAAGGGTTCTTGCAGGACCAGCCATGCAAAGCCACCTAAGGACTCTCCCTGCCCTCGGTGAAGCCAAACCCCCCCCCAGATACCCCACCGCTCCCCAGAAGGAACGCGAGCAAGGGCACGAGCTGTGCAAACTCAGGGCACCTCTTACCGTGGAGCTGCTGGATCTTGTGGAGCAAGAGGATGGTGAACAACAAGTTGACGATCAGTGTGGTGGGGGCTGTAGAGTTCCGGATGACAGGGTACCCTGGGAGAAGGAAAAATTGCTGACGGATGAGAGGAAAACGCGTACGGAGCGCAGGCTGGCACGCGGAGGAGCTGGGCTTTGGTGGGAGGGTGGGCAAGGTCTCTGGACGGGTGGCCCAGCAGCGTGCTGAGCCCCTGCTCCCTCCTGGGAGTGGAAACCCAAGGAGTTCACTGCTGGGCTCTCATCAGGCCACTTCCACCAGAGGTTTAGATCACAAACAGCAGCTTACACGTGTTGGTGCTGGAGTGGCTGAGAGCTGCTGGTGTCCACACCGCTGCTGCTGCCGCCTGGGCAGTTCCTATCGCCGCAGCAAAGAAGAACAGCCCCAGCAAGACGAAGGCAGCAGAAGGACCTGTGGGAGCCGAGGCAAACCAGAAGGTGAGATGGAAACCGGTGGAGGCAACGGTCTCGGAATAAGGCAAGCTGGCCAGGGGGTGCAGGCTCCATCACGCCGGGCCACGGGGCTGTGCGGCAGGAGTCGGGGTCTGGAGGGTCCCCACAGCCTGGGGACGGGGCTGGAAGCTGCGCTGGCTCGGCTGCTGCCCAGGGACCACATCCTACAGCTGAGGACAGTTTTTATCCTGGAAGTTGGTAGCAAGCAATATTTACTATAAATGTACAGCACCCTTCTTTCAACAGAGAGTGAGGAGAAGACCCGCGTGTTTTGGGGTGGGGGGTTCCTTGGGCTTGTTTGCCTAAAGGGCCGCTTGCAGCTCAGCAGGCAGCAGATGAGCTCCCCTGGCAAGACGAGTAGGCAGCCTGAGCCTGGGGCAAGGAAGAACTGGCTACGGAGCAGCTGTGGAACAGCTGAGCTTCGTGTCCGTCGCCCTCGGTTCCTTAAGGTCTGGTTTCTTAAGGTTTCTTTTCTAAAGAAAGATGAGACACTGAAGCAACCAAGGGTAAATCAGGGTCAACGAATCCTACCTTCTTCCTGCATCCAGATGATGGAGGTGGCGAGCAGGAGGAGAGAGCAGATGCACAGCAGTCCATGGGTGGACAGACTTAAAGGTTTCTGTGCTTCCTTTCCTGGGAAGAAAGGCAGACGTACTCAGTACCACGCAGACAGGATGGGTGCAGCCGGCAAAGGGAAGATAAACAACAAGCACAGGTTTTCTTGGTAAAGTATTGAATCCCTGAGGTTTCGAAACCCTAAAAAGAAAACCTGGTGAACTTTCAAGGCTTTGGCTTCAGGAGGAACCAGGAGAAGCCAGCCAGGTTTGGGGTTGTCCCACACCGAACCAGACACCAGTTCCACCTAGTGAGGCACTTTACAATGCTTCTGCCCCAGTTTTTGCCTCCGATAATGACCTGACAAGTGCTGGGTTTCCTCTGGAGACCCGCTCCATGGGGGGAAGCCTACATGGCAGAAGCTCTTGCCACAAGCACCAGGCGTGGAGGGCTCCTTGGGGAGATTACCCCTAAAGGCAAGACCCGACGCCACAGTCTGCACGTCCCCTGCGTTAATGCAGAGAGACAAACACACGTGGGAGAATGATGCCTTCCCTGCCAGCAGTAGGGCTTCACCTCTGCTCTCCAGATGGTCGCCGTTATTCTGGGGATGATTCCCGGTGGGTAGAAGAACGCACTAGCAGATTACGAAGACTGGGAGGACTTGCTGTTGGCTATGTCTTTAGGTTTGTTTTCTGATTATCAATGCATGTGTTGCTGCTGAAGCACCCACATTAATCTATATGCTCCTTGGGTACGGATCCAGTACCGTGACCCAAACACCAGTGTGCTTGGTCACCAAACCCAGGAGACGTGATCTTTGGCCAAACCCACACGGGAAGGCTCTTCCCATGCAGCCTGCGTGTCCCACACTTTTTATTTCTTCCCAGGGATGCCCAAGGAATGACTTGGTACTGCAATGTTTTTGGCTCCAGCTCTCACAAAGCCATGTGGGATTAGCTCCTTCTCGGGAGTTTTATGATCTACGCAAGATACAGAGTCATAAGGAAGAAATGCACGAGCTGAGCGCATTTCCTCCCGCTCCCGAAGTGAATCAGGACAACTGGGGTAAGGAGCTTGGCTGAGGCTTTCTGCTGTCTGCCCCGTCCACGGTGGAGAGAGAGGGGTTTGGTCTGGGGGGCTGGGGTGCAGTCCTGGCACTCACCGAACTTGTGGTCCCTCAGCTGACAGAGCAGGACGATGAAGCTGGTGGCGGAGAAGGCAGCGAGCATCAGCGTGACGACGGCCAGCCTCTGCACGTGGTGTAGAGGGGGTGTGAGACCTGCAAGGCATGGCAGGACAGAAACCCCGCGCTGGGGACAACCCCGAAACACAGAGTGGCGATCCCAGGAGACTGCAAAATGGTGGAAAACCCGAGGGATGAGACCAGGGTCTCCCTTGCTCGGGGAAGAGCCCATGAGGGAGCGTTGCAGCCTGTGGGGTGGACCTGTGATGGCACGACCGACCGCCGGGCTCGGCAAGGCTAACCTGTCACCGTCAGGTTCAGGGCTGCCTCCTTCCAGCTTATCACATTGCTGACGTTGCAGGAGTAGGAGCCACAGTCCGACTTCTCCCCCTTCCTTATCTGCAGCACGGTGAGGTCTCCAGAGAGCCCATGGCACTTTTCGGGGGGAAGAGGATGGCCATCCTTCTTCCAGGAGATGGAAGCCACCGTTCCCTCTGGCACAGCGCAGACCAGCTTGATGGGCAAGCCTGCCAGGTTCGAACTGCACTGGAGCTCAGGCTGGGGCACAGGCTCTGAAAAGCAGAGAACAGCGTGGTAGCACTCCCAGGAGCGTGAGTACTACCTTGCTTTGGCCCTGAAAGCTGGCCGACACGCAAGGACACCGAGCCCCTTGGGGATTGAGCAGGTCCTTCCCGTCTGATTTCCACTCCAGGTGGATTTGGAGGGAGAGAAGGTACTGCAGGAGCAGGGCAACGTCCATCAAGTTCAAAGCTGAAAGCAGATGTCCCCATCCCCACTGCCACGCTGCTCCTAGGATGGACAGTACCAACCCCTGGAGATCAGGCACAGCACCTTGGGCTTGGGGATACTGACCCGAAAGAGCTGTGTGCTGGGATTACGCTGGGAAGCTGTGACAGGGACTTCCCGGATGCTGCCTGCCATGAAGTGTCCCAAGAGGAGAGGGCTTTTCTCACACAGCTGTGGCGTGGGGAAGTATGGGAGGGGTCAAAGACATCGCAAAGTTCAGCCAAAGAGCAGCTACGTGGGACTCTGCTGCTGCCTGCATTTAAACCGGTCCAACCCCACATGGGCCAAAGCATGGAGAAGCAAGCCTTGCGTGCTGGAGACCCCGGCCATGTGCAGAAAGGGGGATGACTCTGTCCCTCAGCTGATGCCTGGGTCCCCGCACCGGTCGGGGCTGCTCTTAACTACATGTGGACTTCCGCTTGGTAGCAACCACATGCTCCTGAGATCCTTCATCACTGGATGTCCTACACGCAGTGTACTCGTGCAGTGATGCTGAGCTCTAGGAAAGGGCAGTTCAAAATAGATGAGCTCTCATTTCTGTTTGTTTTTCAGGGCAATCCAGAGATGGAGAAAGGCAATGCTGATGTGAGGGAAGAGTCTGCAAGGCGGGGAGCAGCTGCAGGGAGGCAGAGGGGATCAGCCACATCTGCTGGGCAGACCCACCCTCCGGTGGCAAGCATCCATAAACCCAGCTGATCTCAGGATCTGGCACTGAAGAGGTCAGCAGGGCAAGCGGTGAGGCAGCAGCTCGTCCTGGGGTTGCTACCAAGGAGCTTCTGGCCCCAGCTCCCAGGGGAGCTCCTTTCGTTCCTCAAATCATTACCATGGTGTTTGTTTTGCTCATGAAACGTGAGCAGAAATCCCTTCTCTTGATGGAATTTTATGCCATACGCTTTCTGCGAGGGGCTGTTCACGACAAAACAACTAGGTAAAAGTTAAGGCAAGAAGGTGTCCCCCATTTCTATCACTCCAGGATGAAGGCACCGTGCAGCCTGATGTCCCAACCAGGAACTCAACCCACAGCCAGACTCAGTTGCAAAACACCCTCTGGAATTTCCCAGTGACTCTTTCAGAATCTCCAGCCTGTGTCTTTCAAGGCAGTGATGAAACCAGAAACCCCCGTCTAGTTTGAGACTTGTTGCTCTAGCTGGATGCTCGCAAGCCCAGCAGGATTCATCCCAGGGTATTGCCAGAGCTGGCTGATGTTATCATGGGACCTCTCACCATTATTTTTTGATGGTCTTGGGAATCTCGAGAGCTCCCAGCCAACTGGAAGCTGGCAAGTGTTGTCCCAGTTTTCCAGAAGGGTAAGAAGGAAGACCCTGGCAGTGAGCCTGCCAGTCTCACTTCAGTGCCTGGTAAAATTATGGAGAAGGTTATTCTGGGAGTTATGGAAAAACACTTGAGAGACAATGCAGTCATTGGTCACAGCCAGCACGGGTTCCCCAGGGGAAAGTCCTGCTCAACTAACTTAATTTCCTTTTATGACAAGATCATCCATCTAGCTGACCAAGGGAGGCCAGGAAATGTGGGGTTTTTTGATTTTAGCAAAGCTTTTGATATGGTTGCTCACAGCATCCTTCTGTGATGGACGTCACAGCACCCAGCCAGACAAGTCCGTAATACACTGGGTGAGCAATTGGCTGGTGGGTCGGGCTCAGAGGCTGACAGTAACTGGGGTGACATCAGGCTGGTGGCCTGTCACCAGTGGGGTTCCCCAGGGCTCGATTTCAGGGCCAATGCTCTTTAATGTTTCTAGAAATGATCTAGATGCAGGAATTGAATGTACATTAGGTAAGTTTGCTGATGATACTAAACTAGGAGGAGCTGTGGACTCCCTCGAGGGCAGCGAGGCCTTACAGAGAGATGGGGAGAGAGCAGAGAGCTGGGCAATCACCAGCTGTATGAAATTCAACAAGAGCAAGTTCCAGATTCTCCACCAGAGATGGGGCAATCCTGGTTAGACATACGAACTGGGAGACGAGAGGCTGGAGAGCAGCTCCGTGGAAAGAGCTCTGGGGGTTTGGGTTGATGGCCAGTTGAACAGGAGTCCCCATGTGCCCTGGCAGCCAAAGGGGCCAACCGTGTCCTGGGGTGCATCAAGCCCAGCATCGCCAGCCGGCTGGGGCAGGGGATTGTCCCCCTGTGCACTGCACTGGTGCAGCCCCACCTCGAGCCCTGGGTGCAGTTTGGGTGCCTCGGTACATGAAGCGCATCAAACCATTAGACCGTGTCCAGAGGAGGCCTACCAAGATGGTGAAGGGTCTCGAGGGCAAGACTTAGGAGGAGTAGCTGAGGTCACTTGGCTTGTTCAGCCCAGAGAACAGAAGGCTGAGGGGTGACCTCATCACTGAGGGGTGACCTCATCGCTGAGGGGTGACCTCATCGCTGAGGGGTGACCTCATCATAGTCTACAACTTCTTTAAGGGGGTCAGCAGAGGGGGAAGGGGCTTATCTCCTTGCTCTGGTGACCAGCGATAGGACACGAGGAAAGGGAACAAGGCTGCATCAGGGGAAGCTGGACATTAGGAAAAGGTTCTTCACTGAGAGGGTGGGCGGTCACTCTTGGTCGTATGGTTTAGTGTTGGGTAGTCCTGCAAGGAGCAGGGAGTTGGACTTGATGGTCCTTATGGGTCCCTTCCAACTCGAGATATGCTATGGTTCTGTGACTCTATTCTGGTTGCCCTCTTGTGGACCTGCCTGCTGCACTGACTGGTGAATCTTTGCCTGACGAAACCATCCTCTTAATGCGTTTGACTTACTGATAACTTCAAGGAGAGTTGTCCTAGCTTTATCTTGGATCAGATCAACTGTTGCTTTATAGATGCCGCTGTCTGCCTCTCGTAACCTCTGCAGGAGAATCGAGCCGTTCTTTGGATAGAAAATCACTCTGCCTTGGTAAGACGCGTAAATGGTTGGAGACTGGAAGTCTGCATAGTACTGCAGGATGACTTCGGGGGTGGTGTTTCGTATGAATTCCCACTCGGTGAAGCTCACGTTCTTCATATCCGGCGCATGCATCAGCACGGAGGACCCTTCAGCTGCAGCTCTTCTTTCTGTGACTTCCACCACGGCAGAGCACCCCTGCAAAACCAGCAACAGGTCTGGAAACAGGAGAGATGCCAGAGCAGCATGGGTTAGTTTTAAAGCAGAAGCCAAAGAGCAATTTATTCTCCTTGTAAATCCTCTTCTTCTTTTTTTTTTTTTTTCCCCACAAGTTATCAGCTGCCTTCCTGAGGTGCTACACGCCACGCGTCTGATCTCCTGCCTCCTTTGTGCAGATAAAAACTGTCAAATTTTTGTTGGCATGTTATCTAAATGCTTCTTAGCTGGTTAAGACAATTCCTTGCCTTTTGGAATGAAAATGATGGGAATCTGGACTTCTGGGGGGTCTTCTGCACAGCAGGAGTTGCTGACAGGGACCGTAAGGCGTGTGGCTTCACCCCTTGATCTCAAGCTGCACCCTCGGCACCGGTGAGAACGAGCATTGCTTGGAACACAAGCTCTGAGACGCGCTTTGCTGGGACTGTGTAGCCCTGGCTGCTAAATAACCAGTGCCTGAGAGCTGACCTTTCTGCAAGGCATCCTCAGCCTCGGCACCCTCTCGAGAGGGGGTTAAGCCCTGCAGAGCTGGTGCTCCCGCCCAGTGACTTATGTGTCTGCAAGGTGCTCAGTCATCATGTAGTTACACTTCTTGACACCTCTGAGTAATGCAGCAGCTCTCCGGTGTGCTGCTTTTGACACAAAAAGGCATCTCGACAGGCTTTCATGTAAGAGCCTTTGTCTTGAAAACGTTTTAGGGTTTCCCCAGGGGAAAATGAAGCTAGCGTGGGGTCAGTCTGCAAGGGCGATGGTGAGATGTACCCTCAGCTGCACAAAGCCCGGGCGTGAGCATCCTGTCGTGGCACTGCTGGCAGAGAAGGACTTAGCAAGCGGAAAGTCAGGTCTGGTATCTTCAGCCCCCAGGTCTGCCAGAAGTGTCATCCCGGCGTCGCTTTTAGCACGCGTCAAAGGTTATGCCGGTTGCTGCAGAGGGAACAAGATAGAGGAACAGGTACAGAAAGGAAAGCTCATCTCAGCAAAGAGGAAAGATGACGGAGGGCAGGCTCAGGGGAGAGTACCGGCGGGTCCACCACGGTCGGAGAACAGAGAAGAGGCTTGCAGGGAAGCAATACGTGCAGTGGAGGAGAGCTGCTCATGGCACCCAGGTACGGTGCTGCCACCGCGCTGGAGGAAGGAGGCTCTGGCCGGGATGGCTCCCCGGGGCGCACGCCTTTACCAACGCGGCGAGGTGCAAGGAGCGCACGGCAATGCCGCAAGCGTGTGCTCTCCGAGGAGGTGCACGGCCAACCCAAGTCCCCCATTTCGTACTCACAGCCTGCGATGGCCGCCGGCAGCCGGGCTGACATGGTAAAGCCCTGCGGGCTCCTTCACACCAGCGCGAGGGATGGGCTCCTCCTGCAGCGACGTGCTCTGGGGACGGCCGCGCTGGGCATGGTGGCTGGGCCTGCGAGGGACACCGTGAAAAGCACTGTTGGCATCTGCTGGGTGAGGGAAAAAGAGCCTGGCCGCTTTCTGCAGCCCTTCCTGCGCGCTGCAGCGTTACGATGGCAGCAGGCAGAGTCCTGCCTCGTCCCTTCGGTGTTCATTTCTGCAGCTGCCAGCCGTGACGTTGTCCATTTGTATTTAGCAGCCACCTGGGACAGCAGGAGCCACACGTTCACCCCGATGCCTACGTTCTCTTCTCAGGTTTAACCCATTTTATCACCTCCTCGCGCGGCCCTGACGCTCGTGCTGTTCGTGGAGTGAATGCAGTCTCCATATCTGCTTTACCCACCACCTTCATCACTTTGAAAACCCCCATCCCCCCCCCTTTCCCAGCCCTTCCTCCCCAGCCTGAAGGCTCCCAGGCTTTTCAGGCTCTCCTTGCAAGCTCTTGATCGTTTTCACTGCTGCTCGCTGGGTCTTCTCCAAATTGTTTTCAGAGACCTTTTGCCTTAGTTTCTTCACGACAGAGACTGCAACGGACCCCGTGCCAAGCGGTGGGCACGGAGAGCTGGAGAACAACGCGCCTGCCTCCAGCACGCTCTGCTGCGGGGCGTTGGGTGAAGAGGACCACCGCTCAGAGATGGTTTGCAGAGCTGCATTCCCTGTTGGGTTTTGCAAGGCTCCGGAGCAAGGGTGAGGGCCAGGGACTGGGGGGGAAGTGGACAGCAGGACAATTTTTTGGCAAAGGGCTTTCACTGCCTTGTGATCAGAGCCTCGGCTGGGAGCAGAAGAGGTCAGGATGCTTTGGAGATGAGGTTTATTTTAGGAACAGCCTGAGGTCAGTGTTGGCAAGAAGCTGGCTTCTGATGCAGGGGTGGGCTGGAGCGTTTGAGGCTGAGGTCCCTTTGGAGGGACACGGCCTCCTGGCCGCATCCAGCTCTGCTCCGGGGACTGCAGCTGAGCAGCCTCGGAAGGGCGAAGCCATTTCCACCGCCGAGCTGCCCATGAGCGCAGCACACCCATCACGCTCCCCCGGACCCGGCCAAGCTGCCCCCAGCCCAGGCCCCCAACCCCAAGAAGGGGAAGAGGAAAAAAACCACCCCCAAAACTCAATGGAAGAGAAAACAGCCAAGGTCTGTTGCGTTCACCCCTGCAATGGACACCTCCAGCCCAGGATGTCCCCACCACCAGAAGAGCCAGCTGCACGTCCCTGGTTTCTGCCTGGCTAAAAAAGGAACTCGGGAAATGAGGTTCTAGGGAAGTCTAGGGTGATTTAGCTTCTGTGCAGCTAAAAACCTGCGTTATCAGGGACGGGGTGGCTGCTGCAGGCTGCAAAGCCGTGCTGACCTGTGGAACGCTGGCTACCTGAATGCCCTCAGGTCCTACATGAACTCCTTGTGGTGCTCTTCCTAGGTTAGCAGGTACATGGAGACCGTGAAAAATCCTGTCATTTCTGTGGTGGGATGTCCTCACGACTGGTATTTCACTCACTCATTAACCAACAGGCCTAATTAGAAGCGGAGAAGGAGCAGGAGACTCTGTCTTCTTTCCCTTAGCGAAATGCCTGAGATCCCGGAGGAGGGTTGAGATGGGATGGTCGGAGATGGGAGGGTTGTGCTGCTAAATTTAGCCTCGTGTGTGGCTGCTTTCACTCACATCCTCTTGCTCTCTGAGGTTTGGGCAAGGACCGGCTGTGGCTTCTCGTGGAGAAATGAGAACCCTGTGCTGACCTGCAGCTCGTGGGGCTGTCTTCAGGGCAGAAGGACAACGGCTGTGGAACGAGCGCTGCTGTTCTGCCCAGATGGAAGATTTCCTTTATCCAAGGAAACCCAAACAGGCGTGGGAAGGACCTGCTTCCCGCCCGGTGCAGCTGGGTCCGACAGGCTCTCCCTGCACCCACGGAGAGGGGACGAGGCGCGTTGGGAAGGAGGACACGCGCTGTGGCTCCTGCTCCGTTTGCTGCTGCTCCGCTGGGAAGTTTGGTGGGAAATGGGAACCAGCGCTTTCGGTAAGGGGCAGGCATTTTCAGAAGGTTTCACGGGATCTTACGTGAACAGGGAGAGGAACGGGACCCGTGCAGACGCACACACTCAAGGCTCCCGTGTTTTCCCCCTGGGCCTCCAGCGACGTTGCTACGCTGCGTTATCTTCCCTGTTTACAAAATCCCACGTGGAAAAGCAGAGGCAGAAGCATGCTGCAGCCTGCTGGAGTTCTACAAAGAGGCCTTTTTAAAGGGAACTTCTTAGCATCTTCATTACAAAGCCTGCGTGTGGCACTTGGGAAGTGCATCTGAGGCACTTCAGGCTCTCCTCCAGCCTTTTGTAGGGATGGAACGTGCGTCAGCTCTTTGTCAGCTGCAAAACACAGAGCTCATTGTGTGAGCTGGAGATATGATCTCACCAGGGCAACATGCAGATGAACAAAAAACGTCCTTGTCGGGGTGGAGGGAAGGTCCCTGGCACTAAAAAGCCCTCCCAGTCTTCGAGCTGGTGAGGATGCTCATCAGCCTTCTGCGAGCAAGGCAGGGAGCCCTTGCTGCTGCTGGGGGGCTGCCTTGGGGGCAGGGGGGCCACCGAAATGCTCTGCCGTTATTGCGACTGCCGCCTCCTCTTCCTCCTCCTCCTCCTCGGGCGGTTTGCGGGTGGCACAGGACCGTGGCAGCTGCCAACGGCTGACGGGAAGGCCGAGGGGCTGCTTGCGGTCGGCCAAGGCGAGCAGCAGCTGCAGAGGGCGAGGGGCCAGCGCGATCAGCACGGGCGCAGGCGCCGCGCTCCGCTCCCGCCTCGGGCGTTATCGCCCCGCCGGCACCCCTGCGGCCCAGGCGAGGGAAGGAAAGGCGATGGGCGAAGCGGGGACGTGGTCTTTATCGGCCCCTGGCAGAAGGGCGGGCTGCAGAGAGCCTGGGGCTGGCTGGCCGTGCTTGGCTGCCGGCGTGTCTCCCGACGGGAGGGTGCCATCCCCTCCCGCGCAGCCCAGGAGTTTCCATCAGCAGCCCAGGAGTTTCCATGAGCAGCCCAGAAGTTTCCATCAGCAGCCATTAAAAGCCCGTGTACTCCCCCTGACCTGGGCTAAGGGATCACGACGCACCTCGTCGCAACAGACCTCGCGCTGGGAGGAAACCAAAGGGATGTGTGGTCTGCAAGGACAGCGGAGCAGCGCAGGCACCTGCGGTGCCGGCTGGTACCACCGCGCCCGTTGATAAGGACGTGGGATAAACGTCCAAAGCACTGTCTGCTCCTTCTGCTCTGAGGGGAAGCAAAATGCAGAAGAACGTAAATCATCCCGTTACATGCCATCCCACAGCTTCCAAAGGTTAGCGATCGCGTTAGCAAATACGAAACCCTGCTGAGCAACGCCCAGCTTGTTGCTCTCGGTCCCACGGCTGCTGAGGCACCGCGACAAGAGCGGTGACCGGGGAACTGCTACAACCGAAGATGAGCAGGGAAACTGCAAAGTGCTACCAGGCAGCGCTGCTTTGCATGGAAGGGAAAACACCTTTGGCTGAAACCCCGAAACAGCAGGGTTATCGTGAAGGTTCTTCACGGCTCATGCAAATCGTGCCAACCCTAGCAGTCCACAGTGCCCAAACCAGCAGCGAGAGCAACCAGAAACGCAGCAGGTGGAACGCTCATCCAGCAAAGAATCACAGAATCCCAGCAAACAGGGGTTGGCAGGGACCTCTGTGGTCACCCAGCCCAACCCCCTGCCCAAGCAGGGTCACCCAGAGCAGGCTGCACAGCACCGCATCCAGGCAGGTCTGGAATATCTCCAGAGAAGGAGACTCCACAGCCTCCCTGGGCAGCCTGGGCCAGGGCTCCGTCACCCTCAGAGGGAAGAAGTTCTTCCTCGTGTTCAGCTGGAGCTTCCTCTGCTTCAGTTTGTGCCCGTTGGCCCTTGTCCTGTCACTGGGCACCACTGGAAAGAGTCTGGTCCCGTCCTCCTGACCACCACCCTGCAGATATTTGTCGGCATTTCTAAGGTCCCCTCTCAGCCTTCTCTTCTCCAGGCTGAATAAGCCCAGCTCCCTCAGCCTCTCCTCGCAGGAGAGATGCTCCAGTCCCCTCACCATCCTCGTAGCCCTCCACTGGGCTCTCTCCAGCAGCTCCTCATCTTTCTTGAAGTGGGGAGCCCAGCACTGGACACAGCACTGCAGATGGGGCCTCACCAGGGCAGAGCAGAGGGGGAGGAGAACCTCCCTTGCCCTGCTGCCCACACTCCTTGTGATGCACCCCAGGATCCCATTGGCCTTCTTGGCAGCCAGGGCACGCTGCTGGCTCATGGTCACCCTGTCATCCCCCAGAACACCCAGCGCCAGCTCCACACAAACCAGGGACCCCCTGTCCTCACCAGCAAGTGACGAGTTAATTCAGGGACTTTTGCAACTTGACCCTGCCCTTGCCCAACGCTCTTCGCGTCCTGCGGCCAGGACAGACGGACGGACCTCAGCCAAGGCTCCTGGGACCAAGTAGCCCAAACCGCGTGTGCCAAAGGCCACCAGATCCAACCGCAAGTGCCACGATGAGCTCCTCCACGTGCGAGGGGGCTTCAGCCAGCCCCCAGCCCGCTGCCGACAGGGCGGCCAGCTCCTGCGGTGCCGATGGCGTGGGGGGATGGGGCTCGGCGGCAGGGGAAGCGGGGCGAGCAGACACACCAGCACCGTGGCGAGGCTGCAGGTGCTTGAGCCGAGCTCAGCGGACGCATGCAGATCACCAGGGCAGGGATGGGGGGAGAGGTGGGTTGCTTTGGAGCTACATAATCAGCCCCGTGAGGACTTACGACGAACCTGCCTCCCTGTGAGTATTTATTTAGTATTTCTGGGGCTGGGTAGGAGGGGAGGGCTGGGGAGCGCAGCCCAGGTCCTGGCAGGGGAAAGTGCCTGTGCCCTGCAGGGAAGCATGGGGGGGGGGGGGTGGGATTCCCGCAGCCCCTACCTCATCCCTCCGTCCCCATTGCTCCAGCAGCCATCTCCACCGCTCCGGTACACAACCCCATCGACCTGGTACCTGTTCCCATCAGTCCAGCTCCCAGCCCCATCACTCTGGTGCCCAACCCCACCGCTCCAGCCTCCAGTCCCACCGCTCCAGCCCCAACCCCACCACTCCAGCCCCCTGACCCATCACTGCAGCCCCATCCCCACTGCTCCAGCCCCCTGACCCATCACTGCAGCCCCATCCCCACCGCTCCAGCCCCCACCCCATCACTGCGGCCCCATCCCCACCGCTCCAGCCCCCACCCCATCACTGCGACCCCATTCCCACTGCTCCAGCCCCCAGCCCCACCACTCTGGTGCTGCCCAGCCCCATTACTCTGGCGTCCAGCCCCACCGCTCCAGCCCCCAGCCCCATTGCTCCAGCCCCATCACTTCAGCCCCCAGACCCACCAGCCCCCAGCCCCGCCACTCCAGCCCCCCAGCCCCATCGCTTCAGCCCTGCAGGCTGCAGCCCGGAGCCGGGTCCGCGGGGACCCCGCCACTCACCGCGGCGGATGGACGGACGGACGGACAGACAGACGGACGGGGAGGCGGGCGAGCGGCAGCCCGTGGGCGGGTGCTACCGGGAGGGCCGTCCCCGGGGCGGGGGGGGGGGGCTCCGCGGGGGTCCCGTCGGGGCGGCCCCGGCCGGGTGCAGGGGGGCTCCCCGGGGGTCCCTTCGGGGCGGCCCGGGGTCAGCGTCAGCCGAAGCCGCCTCCGTCCCCGCCACCCCCCGCGGCTCTGCCCCCGCTCGCCCCGCAACGGGAGACCCTGGCAGCAGCCCCGAGCCGGCCCCCGGCTGCCCCTCGCCCGTGGCTCGCCCGCGGGGCCCCCACGCACCCCGATGCTCCTCTGCCCCGCGCACCCACCCCGCAGGGTCCCGCACCTTCGGCTTTCCACCGCACGGGAGACGTTTCGGGTCTCGGAGACCTCTCCAGCCCATCCCTACACCCTGGGGACCTCCGGCTCCTCGCCGAGTGCCGCCTTCTACTCACCACCACAGCGCTTGCCAAGCTGGTCCTTCATCACCGGCTCTCACTGCATCCTCGTAAAGAAGCCGACCAAGCCCGGGGCGGAGAAGTGGTTGGTGAGGTGGGTTGGAAACCGGCTGAGCAGCCGAGTGTTGGAGGGCTGGTGCTGGCGGTGCCTCTTGGGCCTCGGCAGTGCGGCCAGTCCTTTTTGACACCTCCATTAGCACCCTGGGTGCTGGGACGGAGCCCAACCTCAGCCGGTTTGCCAGTGTTGCAAAGCTGAGAGGAGCCGCTGGCGCACCCAAGGGTGGTGCTGCCATCCAGAGGGACCTCAACAGCCTGCAGACCTGGGCTGAGAGGGACCGTGGGCAGTTCAGCCAGAGGACATGCCGAATCCTGCCCCTGGGGAGGGACAGCCCCAGGCACCAGGACCCCCAGGGCTGGGGAGCAGCTCTGCAAAGCCTGGGGGGTCTTGGGGACACCCGCGTGACCATGAGCCTGCAGCGTGCTTGGGTGGCCAACAGTGTCCTGGGGTACATCAGGAGGGTCACCGCAGGTGGAGGGACGTCACCCCTCTCCTCTGCTTGGCACTGGTGAGTCCCTGTCTGGAGTGCTGGTTCCGGTTCTGGGCTCCCCAGTACAGGAAGGGTATGGGCTTACTGGAGAGAGCCCAGTCAAGGGCCACAAAGTGGTTCAGGTACTGAGACACCTCTCATCCGAGGAGCGGCTGGGAGAGCTGGGGCTGCTCCACCTGGAGCAGAGGAGGCTTGAGGGGGCTCACCAAGGGGTAGATATCTAAAGGGGGTTGTAACGAAGACTGTTCAGTGGTGCCCGCTGGCAGGCCGGGAGGCGACGGGCACGTGTTAAAGAGGAGATTCGGTCCGAACAGAAGAAAACGCTGCCTTACTGCGGGGTGACCGAGAGCTGGCACAGGTTGCCTGGAGAGGCCATGGACTCTCCATCCCTGTCAGCACTCGAAAGCCATCTGCCCACACTCCTGAGCAACCAGGCACCCTCCTCAGCACGCCTAGTTTAGCCTGCTAGATTAAATGAGCCACTTTTTTCTTTAATCTTAATGGCATCGCAGAAAAGCCAGTGACTCTGCTGACAAGGACTAAGCAAACAAAGTTGATAAATAATTCCTAGTCCCTGCTAACCAGGGCAACAGCAGGACGCAAGGCTCGGAGGTGTATAAACATGGCCCCTGCCCCCTGGCGCAGCTGCTTTCCGCCCGTTATTAACCAGAGATTCTCGTGACACCGCGCTGGTAAGAGGGAGAATAATTCCCTTTACAGGCGGCAGTAACCATCGCTCCATTTGCCTTTGCTCCCCCTTGGGCCAACCGTGAGGTTTCCCTCATGCGGAACTGCAGGAATACTCTGGGGGATCGGGGGGGTGGAACTGAAAAAGAAACTTTAAAAAGGCATAGAAATGGGTGAATTTTTAACTTCTTACCTCTAGCACAGCTGCGATCTCCGGTGCAGCAGAGCAGGCTGCTCACGGGTGCCGGGCGGGAGCTGGATCCATGTTGGCGTCCCGATGGGACGAGGACAGTTTATCCGAGATGCTTGCTGGGTCCGGGAGCTCCGTTGTCTCCCCTGCCTGCCTTGCTTTGTGCCATTAGCTGATACCGACGCCGTAACGACCTCCGTGGCCTCGCAGTTTTGCACCCCTCAAACTTGCTCGCCTTGGAACACTCAACCCAAGATTACTCTACAAGCTGTGGTTTCCCTGTATCCCAACGGCTAAACCCAGCCACGGCTCACAGGGTGCTCAGGGTCCGAACCCCTGCTCTGGATTTTAATGCAGATTTTTCCTACGTCTCCACCTCGCTGAGCTTCAGCTGCGTGCTCCTCCTCGGTCAGCTTGGTTGGAGCGGGCTCCGCAGGACGCTCAGCTCCTGCTGAAGGAAGCAGGATTTCCACCCCCCCCAGCGTTCTGGATACCAGGGGCCCCGGAGCTGGCGTTTCTCTGCGCAGGGAAGGGGGGGCTGAGACACGGATGTGACGCTGCCTGCTCGGGCAGGAAAAAACGAGGAGGAAGGCCAAAAAAAGTAAAAACAAAGCTAATGAGGATCCGGTTGCCTGCAAAGCAGACACAGCGAGACCTCCCCCAGGGATGCTGGTGGTCCCCCAGGGATGCTGGCCCTTGCTAACGGGGACAGGTAGCACGTGGACCTGTGGATTCAGGGGAAGAGGACTTGACACCCCCCCCAAAAATCATGCCCTGAAATCTTCTGCACCAGGGCATGAGAGGCCAAGCGTGGCAGCGGGAAAGGGTGGGGTGGGCACATTGGGTTACCCACAGACATTTAAAAAAAGATGTGACCTCGTTATTGTGATAAACTGGTGAGAGAGGCTCCTGCGGTTATTGCTGAAGGTGCTCATCTGCTGGAGGGTCTGGTCTTAAAGAGAAAGGAAGGGAAAAACAGGCATTTGGCCTCCCCCAGTTCTGTGTTAAAAGAAAAAAAGAAAAGGGCAGAAATGAGTTCGTTTCATTGCCTTTTATTACAGGTTTTGAAACCGAGAGCCCTGAACCTGTTAAACCCGGGAGAAAGGTCAGGGTGACTCAGCCAGGTGAGAAGCTCCCCCGCCGAGCTCTAATGGGTGGAAACCACATCCTTGCTGTGGGGCTGAGACATTTCAAAGGACCTGGGAGGAAGAGGAGGAGAGATGTGCTGAGCGTCGCCGGAGCTGGGGGACTCTGGGCGCCCATCCAGACCCCCCCCATGCAAGGGCTGTAGTGGGCTCTCTCCGCACCCACCCTTCCATGGTGGTGGGCATGGTGGTGACGGGCTGATGGTTGGACTTGATGATCTTAGAGCTCTTCCCTAACCTTGATGATTCTATGATTCTGTGGCCCGAAGACGCAACAAGACCCTGCGAACAGCTGTGAGTGTGATGACACTCGTTCCTTGGTGTCTCGGGATGGTTTTGGCCGGTGCAAAGAGAAGCTGACTGAGGCCCATCAGGTTGCGGTGCCCTGGGGGCTTTCCCGCAGCCCAAACGCACCCCCCAGCACAGCTGAAATCCAAAGCGCTGGGACGAAGCCAGCAGGAATTCAGGCTGAAAACCTTGGGCTGAGGCCGTAAGGCAGAGGTCTGCGGGGAGATCTGCGCAGGTGCTCAAGGGCTTGGCTCCAGCGGAGCTACCTGCTCTGAGCCCAGGGGGAAACCAGGGGCTGGGAGGGCAGCGCTGGGCTGTGTCTTTCTTGGGGTCCAGGACTTAAAAGAAAGCACAGGATAGTCTGCATATCCTGCTCTTTTCCCTTCGGGACGGCATGAATTTACACGGAAAAAGGCAATAGAAGATCTACCTCTCCTTGCCCCCAGAGCTGGAGTCACACTCCTTCGGCCGTCCCTGAGTCGTGTGATCTGCAGAAAGAAAAGTCTGTTCCCAGGCGTCGGGAGAAAGCGACCGAGAGGCACCGGACGCACGGCGCGGGATGTCGCACTTGGGGAGCCTGGCTGGGTCTCACCGGGGAAGGGGAACGGTCAGAGGAGAGGTCTTGGAGTCCTCACAACAGCCAAACAAATAATTTCTAAAAGTGATGCGTATGGCTGCTTGATCGCGTGGGGCAGAGGGAAACCAACTCGCTACGCGCCAGGCGCTCGGAGGGGCAGGGAAGCGGAGGAGCAGGGAGACTCACAGCAGAGGAAGATGGCGAGGAGCGGGAGGGCCGACACGGCCGCCGTGCTGACGGCGAGGGCGGTCACGTCCACGAACTCTGTGCATCCTTCTTCTGCGCTCAGACGAACCAGGCGTCGGTGCGAAACGCCGTTGGAAGTGGAAGGAGAGAAGGGAGAAAAAGGCGAATTGCCACCGTGAAAACACACACACGCCAAAAGGGCGAAAAAAAGGGGGGAGGCTGAAAATGAGTTTTGCTTCTGCAGAGACTTCACTTCCTTGAAAACCCCAATTTGTTGTGTTTTTTTCGGAGCAGGTCTAACTCCGAATGGCCGAGTTGAAGGGATATCAGGATTACATATCGTGGACCAGTTTTAGGCCCGGTGTGACAAATCCCTGGGGTGGTCCCTGGAGCAGCCCCGCTCACCGTGACGACGGTAGATGTACTTTATGAGGACGCTGGTCATCAGCACCACCAAAACCACTCCTCCGGGCGCAGCGTAGCCCATCATGCGCTGTGCTGGCCGAGGGAAAGACAGCAAAATGATGTTAATGCGTGTTATGAGGTGTGGACAGGGGTCTGCCCTCACCCGTGGTCTGGTGCAGAATCCACCAGCCGGAGTTAGCACAAAAATAGAAATACAATTTTCATTTAAGAAAGTCAAGGATGCGGTCTGGGCTCCCCAGTTCAAGAAAGACGAGGAGCTACTGGAGAGAGCCCAGCGGAGGGCTACAAGGATGATGAGGGGACGGGAGCATCTCCCCTGCGAGGAGAGGCTGAGGGAGCTGGGCTTGTTCAGCCTGGAGAAGAGAAGGCTGAGAGGGGACCTTAGAAATGCCTTTAAATATCTGCAGGGTGGGGGTCAGGAGGACGGGGCCAGACTCTTTCCAGTGGTGCCCAGCGACAGGACAAGGGGCAACGGGCACAAACTGAAGCAGAGGAAGCTCCAGCTGAACCCGAGGAAGAACTTCTTCCCTCTGAGGGTGACGGAGCCCTGGCCCAGGCTGCCCAGGGAGGCTGGGGAGTCTCCTTCTCTGGAGATATTCCAGCCCCGCCTGGCCGCGGTGCTGTGCAGCCTGCTCTGGGTGACCCTGCTTGGGCAGGGGGTTGGGCTGGGTGACCCACAGAGGTCCCTTCCAACCCCGACCATTCCGTGATTCTGTGATCTTGGGCAAAATAAAAACTCCATAGACCAGTTTTATCTCCCTCCCTTCTACCCTTGGTAGAACAGCTCACCAGTTTTGCTTTTGAGTTGGATGAACTTTGTAGGCTGGAAGGTCACGTTGGCGGAGACCAGGAAGGTTATCACAATCACGTATGTAAGCGCGATCTCTGGCAGTATGGTTGCAATAGAAGGGCCTGAAAGAAAACATGACAAGGCAGAGTACCAGTACTTGCATTTGTCTACTGCCTTCATCGTTTTGTAACCCTCCATCATGTCCCTTTCCCAGCCTCTCCTGACTCCCAGCCTTTTCAGCCTGTCCTTGCAAGCAGCCTCTCCATCCCTTGGTCGCGGTGAAACACTGGACTGAGTTGCCCAGAGAGGCAGTGGAGGCCCCATCTCTAGAAACGGTCCAGGTCGGGTTGGATGTGGGTCTGAGAAACCTGGTCTAGTGGTAGATGCCCCTGCTCACTGCAGGGCGGTTGGAGTAGGTGGCCTTGAAAGGTCCCCTCCAACTCGAACCATTCTAGGATTCTATGATGCTCTGATCATTTTATCTGCCCTTCTGCAGTGAACTCTGGGCAAGGGCGCTGGGTGAAGGGGAGTAACTATATTAATTTTATGGGTGGGTGTGCAACCCACGCGGTGGTCCAGCCCCCTGCGACTAGCTGAGATGACACATGGGGAAGACACGTGGTTGGGTCCATCCCTGCACGTTTGGCTGCGTGACCCTCCCTCTCCGGGGCACAGCCTTCCTCTCCAACCCCCTCGAGACTCCTCATCTCCCGTGAGGTCGTCACCCCGTAATGCTTTGCAGAGCGAGGATTGCTCTTCCATGCTGCAACCCGTGCAGGGGAAGGGAGCGGGGTCTGCACGGCACCGCCTGCCACCCCGAGGCCCCCCGCAGCCCCCTCGTACCTTCTTCTCGCATCCAGAGGACCCCGGCGGTGCCTGCCAGGACAGAGGCGATGCACACCAGCCCGCAGGTGTAGGCGCTGAGCCACCTCCACAGCTCCCCTCCTAGACACCCAGAGCAGCGCGAGGTGACTGCTGTGACCCCCCCGGGATGTCCCGTGCCAGCCCCCAGCCCTTCCTCGGGGCGGGACGCAGCCCATCCCCACCCGGGATGCTGTGGGACATCCCTGGCCAGGGCCCCGTGGGTCTGACCCGCTCCTTAGCATGGGTGGCTGGCAAGGGCTCTGTGCCTCCCCCCCCACCTCGTACAGTGTATTAAACGTACTCTGTTAAAAAGAGAGCCTTGTAATTAAAAAAAAATGCTCCAGAGAAACATATTTTTCTATAATAGTGTCCATTAGTCACCTCAGCCCTCTAGAAGAAAATGTCTGGGAAGTGCCAGGATGTGACCTAGCCTGAAAACAGAGTAAAGCTGGTTTCCACCAGTAGGAAAATTTGCCATGGAATGTTTTCTCTGCTCTTACAAAGGCCGGCCAGATGACGTAAAGACAGGCTGTTTAGACAGCTGGACTAAATTAGCTGGTTGCCAGCTCTTCCCACGGCAACGCTGCTCGCTCCCCCCCTCCAGACAAGGGAAGTGAGGGTTCGGCTGCCCCCCAGCTGCAGACTCACTTATTCTCAGTTTGTCAGACTGGCAGACGGGAAAAATTAATCCCCATCCCGAGACAGCAGCAAAGACCACAGCAACCACAGCAACCCTCAGCACGTCCTGCAAGGGAGGGGAGAGACCTGGAAAATAAAGTCCCGAGGAGGCAGGAGTCAGCCCAGCGGCAGGGCTGGCTTGGACAGTTCTGGTGGGCCTTGGGGCTCCTCCATCACCAGGACAGTTTCCATTGATCTTCCAGCTGCTGGCCAAAGCAACGCTCTCTGCTGCAGTCTGTGGTCCATGAAATGCCCAGCCTGGGATGTCTGCTGTCCACCACCGCCCTGCGTGTGTCCAGCTCGCCATCACCTTGGCCAAGGGCTATCACTTGGGACCTTCTCCAAGAGAGAGCAGCCAACCTCCCGCCGCCCATCCTGCCAAGGACTGTGCCTTGGGGGGATCAGAGACTGGGAACTGCAGCTGAGCATCCTAGGATGGGGTGCTCCCGTGGGCCACAAGCTCCCGGGAGGGCGGCCAGAGCTTGGGGGATGGAGGCAGAGGGATGGGAAACCACCCAAGGATCCCCAGGGAAGGGTGGAGAGCAGGAAGAGTGGTCGGAGGTGAAACCCCAGCAATGATCACCTGCAATGCTGACGTTCAGGGAGGCTTCTTGCCAGCTTATCGCGTTGCTGGCGTTGCAGGAGTAGGAGCCGCAGTCCGACTTCTTCGCCGACCTCAGGTACAGAACGCTGAGGCTGTTGGAGAGGTTGAAACTTCTGCCTGGGGGAAGGGGCTGCCCATCTTTCTTCCAGGTGATGGTGTCCACCCTGCCCTCCGCCACGTCACAGAGCACCTCGCCGGTGGCCTGGGCCACGAGGGCCCTGCTCCAGAGCTGAGGGCGAGACACGGGCTCTGGAGAGGGGACAGAAACACCGGCACTTCTCTCAGACACGACGTGGAGCATCAGCAGTGGGGATCTGGGATGCAGTCGTCACTGCAGCATCCCTGAGGCCGCAGCAGTGCAATAGCGGGGACCTTTCCCTTGGAAAGTCCTGTGCTGCACAGGGCTGTGCTGCTTTCTGGGTCCGGGCTTCTGTTCCCTAGCTTTTATTGCATTTGGGTAAATACAGGGCATTTAAAAATATGTCAGGAAATGAGAAAGAAGAGGAAAAGGATGCAGATCCCGTTGAGATTTGTGTGCGGTGGAAAGGAGAACTGGGTGGTGAAGGGCTGTGGTAGCATTACGGCAGCGACATTATTACAGCAGAGAGAGGATCACGCCAGAGCCAATTAAGGGAATTGCTGAGAGCGATGTTGCGGGCAAGTTTCTAGGTTACTTAAAGTGTGTTCTTATCTCTGCGGTAGCGGCTGGCGCCTGCAAATTGCAAACAGCCTGACAGACGATATGGTCTGAGGGGGAGACTTTTTGTGACTACTCCACAAAGCCCGTCCTGCTGGGCTTCGTTCCATCGACCCTGCCAGGTCCCCCTCGAGAAAGGTGCTGGAGGTGCTGTCCGCAGGTGGCAGCAGGTACCCGGCGTCCCACCCGTCCCCTCCATCTCTCCCCTGGGAGTAGAAAAGCAGGGATAAAATTGCCTTTCCAGGACGGAGCCCAGCCCTCTGTCACATCCAGGCACCCCAGGAGGTCTCCGTGGGCTGCACAACCAGATCTTCTCCACTGGGACAGGTTGGCAGCCTCTTCCCAAAGCCTCCCTGGTGATGTCTCCATGCATTGCGGGTTCAAACAAACTCATGGCTGGCCCATTAGATGTAGCTCAATTCCCTTCTCCAAATCTCTTTGTCTGGCTGATGGTCCATATACAGTGAAATAACGGCACTGGTCTGCTTGCACCCCTCACCCCGCTCCTCCCAGCACTTACTGAGGACTTCCAGCAGGATTTTCAGGCTCTCCCCGTCTCCCACGTTGATGGTCACTTTGTAGATGCCACTGTCGCTTTCCTGGACGTCCTCCAGCAGGAGAGATCCGTTGGATGGATGGAAAGCGGCTCGTCCTGCGTAGGGCTCGTGGATGGCCGGGTTGCGAGAGCCCCGGTAGTGCTGCAGGATGGTGCAGGAGCTGGTGCCGTTCAGGTACTCCCACCGCGTGGAGGAGATCTGCGTGACGTTATCTGGCCCGGGAAGCAGCACCGAGGAGCCCACGGCGACGGCTTTTCTCTCGAGGGGTCCCACTGCTCCTGCAGCCTGTTGCAAAGGCACCAGCAGCCCTAGATGGCAGGGGAAGACAAGCCAGGGAGATGGAGCAACTCGCAACGGCTTGGGAGAGGCTTTGGTACCCCCCGTGCCATGGACACACACGTCCTGGACTGCTTGGTCACAGCCTCTCACAAAGCCATTGCCCGTCGTGCTGCCAGGGAGGGAGACATCCCAGCCGGAGCAGACACGGGTGCCTCAACACAGCACAGGGTGCTTGGAGGTTCCTGGCTGTGGGGCCGTGAGCTTCTCCTCCCTGAGTTTTGTGTGTGCTTGGGTGCAGTTTCCTCCCAGTATGTGCCCAGAAGGGACTTTCTAATCCTGACCGAATTTCCATGGCTCGTTCCCAGTTCCTGGTGCTGTCTGGGGATGAAAGTGTCCACACACGCTGCCAGGAGAGCGGGACGCAGCAGCTCCCCAAAACACACGGCTGTTTCTGGGCTTGTCACGATTCGGGCTCTAACGGGTGCTTGAGGACTTCAAGAGGAGCCGCTGTGGGTAGGTCACAGCTCCAAGCCCCAAAAATACAGAGCTTTCTAGGAAAGCCAGGCAGAAATCACAACCACAGTCCTATCTTGCAAAGTGGATTCTTTAAAAATAAAAAAGGTGAGGTTAAAGAGTTTAAAGCAAGAGGCCAGACCTAGGCAGAGGAGATAAGAGTATTTATCTACCCAGTGGTTAATTGCCAGTGACATTCCTAGTGCTCCTGAGAGGCCGCTCTGAAGGAGGCACCGGGATTTCTGCTAAAAGTCCTCCTCTCCTCGCCGAAGCTGTCAGTCTGGCCATTGCACGGGAGCGGAGACTCGCCGAGACCGGCGGCAGTGATCCCAGCCTGTCCCCAGACCCCGACCACCGAGCAACCGCAAGAAGAGAGATGTCACGAAAACAGGCTTGCAGCGGCGGTGGCCCCGGCAGCGAGGCGAGGGCTGCTCGGAGGCAGGATGCTGCGCGGACTGTGTTTGCTCCGCTCTGCGCCGTGCCTCGGTTCCTGCCCCGATAAGCAGATGTTGGCGTGCATTTACACCGCCGCCTGCCGTCTCTGCAAACAAGCCTGAACGTTGCTCCTTATGCTCCCACCGGCGATTTCTCTTCGCAATTTTGCAGCACAGGTGGGAAAGGCAGTAGGTGTTACCAAGCCAGGTACATCGAGCTCACCTGAGGGTTTTCCTTCCTCACTCTCATAACCTGGAGAAGCAGCTACCGGTTTTTATTTTTGTGCCTGCATGCCCCCCAAGACTGTAAGATGTGCAGGGAGAAGAAACAATCTTTTGACTGAAAATCCCTTTGCTCTAAAAAAACACTATTTATACAGAACACGCGGTACCAGTAGCGGAAAGTAAGAGAAAATACTTTGTCACAGGCACCTTTTACAGCTGTGGTATCCAAAGCTCATCCTGCAGACACTCGGAGCTCACTAACACCGTGGCATCTGAAAATCTGGGTGTACTGTAAGGGGTTTCTTTTCTATTTTAGATGCTCACCCTGAAAATCTTTGTATATTTGTCCTTCTGAGCAGCCAATGCGTATAGAAGGACCACAGTGAGATTGCTCACACGACTATAGCTGCAATAAATTTTGTGTTATTACATATATCAGCCCCGGTATAAATCTGTCGGCAGCAGACTTTTAGCCTTTGCCTGGCCCTTGAGCTGCTTCGACCTCCTCTGTCTCTGGACAGGGAAGCAGAGACACCCGTCCCTTTTGGGTTCAGCATTTTGCCCCATCTAAAAAGTCCAACCCATAAGGACCAGAGATCCCCATGCACAATTGCAAAGCTTCACCGAAGCCTCGGATTCTCCGTGGGTTTGCAACAGGCAAGGACCCGTCCCACAGCCCATGGGATGGCATCGGCACCTCGCCCACCCTGGGGACAGTTTACCTGCGAGGAGCACGCAGCTGGTCCCCAGCAGCTCCGCGGGACGGCACGTCGGCATCTGCCAAGGAAAAACGGCTCAAAAATTGCCACGCTTTTTAAATAGCCACTGTAAAGCTGCAACGAGAAGAACAGGTCGGGCTGTACCGTGTGAGGAGCTTTCGCAGCCTGAAGGACCGGGTTTCCGACGCCGGTGCGGGCAGTGCCGTGGATAGTCCCAGCCTGGACTGGCTCCAGCGTCACCGTCTTCCTGCCGATCGCTGCTCCCCTTCCTTGCTGCCTCCTCCTGCCCCTCTGCCGGGGGACCCTTCCCGGAGGTTTCCCGGTGATGGGCGGCAGCTCTTGGCTCTCACCCCGTGCTCGCTGATGCCACGAGCGGGCAGAGCTGCCCGATGGATCTCTGCGCTGCGGCTGGGCGCAGCGGCTACCGGTGCTCAGACCCCGGGTGGCCTTTCTGCCAGGGCAGGGCAGGGGGAACCCCAAAGGGGCTGAACTGCAGCCCCACAGGGGCACACGGGCAGAGCTGCCATGCACCCCAGCAATGACCTCCTTGCAAGAAACACTGAGCTTGATTGCCAGGCCAAACCAGGGAGAACAACCCGCCTGACTCCACTTCCAGGAGATGTTTCCTATTTCAGGTCTGGCAGCAATATAAATTACAAGGGATGTCCCGGATCATCTCCATGCCCTGAGGCCAGAAGATCTGTCCCTGTCCCTTTCTTACAGAATCACAGAATGTTAGGGGTTGGAAAGGACCTCTGTGGGTCTCCATCATCTTCTGTCCTGCCCTTGGGAGCAGAGCCCAGCTCCCTGAGCAGGGCGGAGGTTGAACTCATCCTCAAGCCTGTTTCTGGTGGTGGTCAGGGGCTCCGAAACACTTGTCCCACTGCGAGTATCTTTTTCCTCCACCGAGGCAGATGTGGACTGGGATCATCCATGTCCCACAAGCTTTCTGCAAAGAGAATTTCAGTTTAAGGGAGAGACTGTCCTGGGATCAGGGGACCAGCTGAGGACCGAGTTCCATGCTCTAGGCTGAAGAGCAGAGGGATAGGAGACTTGGGAAGGTTTGAGCTCTGCCCCAGAGCACTGGGGAAAGCTTTCCTGCCCTGCTGAGCGTGGCTGGCCTCGTCTGGCTCCCATGGACCACCAAAACCAGAGCGAGATGGATGCTGGGATGGGACAGGTGCATGTAAAGCGTTAGGAAACGTGGGTGGATGCAGATGTCGCCAAGTGCAGAGCACCCACGCGGCGATACCCGTTGGCTCCATCAGCCCCGTCCCGTGCTCCCCGTCAGCCAGGGAAAGCCCCCAGCCCCACCTCCTGCCTGCCAGAGCACATCTGACCCAGGTGCCATGGTCAGCCCGATGCTCACCTTACCATCCCTTTTCCCATTTCTTGACCCTTTCTTTCTCCACCTGTCTCCTTCCAGATAAAAAAGCCTGCGATTAGTTTTCACCCATTGGTCCTCATTTTGCTACATCCATCCCCAAGTTTCGAACTCCTGACACCATTACCCAGACAACGTCAGCTTTGGCTGGCATTGCCAGTTTGGTTTTACCCAGAAAGTGTTGGCCTTGCAAGTCTGCTCCCCAGGAGGTCCCCAGGGTTGTCTCAGAAGCTCAGCTGTTTCTCATTTCCCCCACCTCGGCCACCATGAAACCCAGCTGCACCTTGCACACCTGCTCTGGGCGGTGATGCTCCCCACGCTGTCATCTCCTCACATCTGCTGATTTCGGCAGTTTCCTAGACCCCGGCCAGCCTGCGTAGCCTTAGGCTGGTGCCCAGGCAGCCGCGGCGTCGTTTACCTGCAGCCCCAGCGGGCAGGACAGACGTCTTTGGACAGGAAGGACAATGACCTTTAAGATGAGTGGAACTTAAAACCAGCTCAGTCGAAACTGTACGCCAAGCAAAACTTGGGTTTTTTTGTATTAAAGTGGAGGCTGCTCCCACTCAGGTTCTGCCTTTTCTGCGTTGTTTTCTGGCCAGCTGTGCATTTTCATTTTTAATTGAACTTCTCTTTCTCCCCGTGCCCAGCAGAGTGCGGGTTCTCTGTTCCCATCTGCTCGGTTCCCCCTCGCAGGGCCGGGTGTTGGCGGGGTCGTGTCACACGTCCGTTGGCGTTTTGTCATCGCGGTGAAGGGCTGCTGCATTCTGCGAGCCGTTTACGTGAGCTTGGGGTGTCCGAGAAGCTAAAAGAAACCAAAAGCAGTGCCAGGGCACGGGCGCGAGACGCGAGCAGGAAGAAGCCATTTGTGACAAGGAGCAGCAGCTCTGTCCCTTCCTCACCGACGTTCCCTCCCTGGAGCAGCACATTGCTTGGGTGGCCCTTGGCAGATGCAATGGATGCGTCAACGTGCAACAGCAACCTTTGGGGTGACTGTTCACCCGAAGGGGTCTTCAGAAAGACACCGAAGGGTGAAGCTTTCCTCCTCCAGGCATTTGCTTGCAGGAAGGATGAGCTGCGGTAGATGCGTGTTGCTCACCCTCCGCTCCTACCACGTCCCCGTCATCCATATCCACCTCTGCATTTAACTGCTCCAAAGAGTAATTTTCATCAGTTGGGCCACTCTGGCCCCATTAATCCATCCAGATTGCTGGAGGGAAGCTTATCCTTCCATTAATTTCCTTCCAGGTTGCTGGAAGAAAACTCTAAAAACATATTCTCTGCTTAGAGAAACTAAATGAAAATCCAAGGCAGGTTTCTGCTAGCGCTTAACTCCTTTCACAAGTGTCTTCAAAGCCTTTCTGGCCCTTGCGCTGCACCGTGCACCTTCTGAGGGGCTGGGAGAGACCAAACCTCAGATACAGCAGCACAAACCCATAACTGTCAGCTGCGAGGCAGGGTCTGCACACCCACCGCTTCAGGCCGGCGCAGCTTAATGTGGTGGGAGAGAAGTAAGGACAGCAGGCAGACACGAGCAGACACCAAACGCGTACCTCAGACTGTCTGACGGCACAACCCCAGGCCCCTCTCTCGTCCCACTCCCACGCTGCTGCAACCCCAGAGTCACGAAGGGACGGTTGTCGGTCTCTGCTAGAAATCAGAAGTGTGCAAGTGAAAAAAGATATTGCATTTTCTGGTCAACCTCAGCATCTCTGTTGCAAATAGAGGCTGGAGACCCCTCCGCTCCCAGCAGGACCAAGCCCAGGATGGAAGAAGCATGTGCACGGTGGTGCAGCTGATGGTTGCTCACCCCCTTCTGCGGTCCCTAGGCTGGAGAAGACAAACTGCCACCCCCTGCAGTCAAGGGCAATAGGTAAAGGCTCACAAGTCCTGCCTGCAAAACTGCTGACCTGGACAGTAGCATCCTGGGGCAGTCCGGGCAAGGAGAAGGCTTTGCCATGGCCAGCGTGCTCCTGGCCATCAACAGTATTCATGTGGGTGCTCAGCGGAGGTGTCAGCACAGAGCTTTGCAGACGGGGGTTCCTGAAATTCTCCGCCTAGGATTAAATGAGAGGAACACCTCTCTCACCTTCTTGTACTTCGTGTGCTGGGAAATGGTTCCCAGTATTGGCTGCTCCATCATCTGGCCCAGGGACCAAGATACAGCTCACTGCCCTGTAGTTCCCTGGGTCCTCCTTCTTGACCCTTTCTGAGGATAGGACCTCTCCTCCAGTCTTCAGAAACCTCTCCCAGTTGCCACAGCCTTTCAAAGATCATCAAGAGTGGCCTCATGATGCCGTCAGCCAGCTCCCTCAGCACTTGAGGATGCCCCTCCAGGCCCATCAGCTTATGCATGTCCAGTTCACTTACGTGCTGCCTTACCTGGTCTTCTCTCACTGAGGGATTTCCCTTGCTCTGGACATTCTCCAGGCCCTGGATTGCTGAAGGCCGGTCTTACTGGTAAATACTGAGGTGGAGCAGGCATTGGGTGCCTTGGCCATGTCCTTTGTCATCAGGTCCCCCACCCATTCAGCAGCAGTCTCAAAGGCTGATATTCAGCCACGTGGGCCTGGGATGGATTGGGACATGGAAGAGTAAATTACAAGGAGCAGCAAGGTCATCAAGAGGACCCGTGTGTCACTTCAAGTCTGCAAAATACATGGCTGCACGTATCCAGTGGAGGAAGCTTGGTCTGAGATGCAGCCGGCGAGCGCCTGAGGTCTGCAAGCACCGAGCCATTTGCAGCTGCAAAGAAAGCCACGCTAACCTTTCAGAGCTTCAAAAAGCTGATGGAGAAGGGTCTGGTGGGCAAAGCCCTGCGAAGAAGCTGCTCAGAGAAGGAAATGAAGAGGCAGAGGCAGCTGGCGAGGCTGCGGTGTGGGTTAGAGACAAGGACGGGAGGCACAGCGTGGGCGAAGACCAAATGTCCTCTGTGGTGGAAGCTCAGGGTGAGCAAAGAGGTGGAACAGGGAAGCGTGAAGAGCAGCGTGGAGCCAGGGTAGCCAGCCCTGCCTCCTCTCACTTTCATTTATTTTCCCCATTAATTTCTGCCGTTGCCCCTTGGTTTTGGAAGACCAGCGGCTGCTGGCAGAGATGCGTGGGCTGAAGCGAAGGTGCCAAAGCCTGGGAGCTCCAGGGCAGGCTCGTGACGGAAGAGCCTCGTTTTCCCGGTTGACAAACACCATGCACAACGCACGGCCGACAGAACAACGAGCGCAAGCGGCACCTCGCTTCCAGCATCAGGAGCTGAAGCTCTCGTTAAACCCCGAACCCTGGGCCTCCAGTCCAGCCAGAAGGCAGCCTTCCCCCTCATCACACCTGAGAAAGGTTGAGCATGGGTTCTAGCTTGAAACAGGAGGGGAAAAAAGGAAGCGAGTTTCTAGAAAGAAACTGAGCTCAGTCTTCCTATGGGTGTGTTAAAGCAAAGTGAAAACTGCGGATATTCTGTGAGATCTCCAGGAAGCTGCCGTGATTGCCCTTCAGCTCCTGATGAGCTCACGGGGACCTCTCCGCTCCCTCGCTCCCCACGCCGGTGCCAGCTCATCCGGCCGGAGAGCGGCCAGCCCTGCTGCACAGCTCCGCACCCTCCACGCCGATGCCTCCAGCCCCAGGGAGGTGTCTTTCAGAAGCTGGAGCTGGTTATTGATGGGGAGTAAGCCTACAGAGACAGCGGATTTCACCCCTGGGAAAGGGGTCGTTAGCAGAAGCGGCTCTGACGAGGCCGAGCGTGATCAGCAAGCCATGAGAACCTCGTTATGCCTTCGTGCCACGGCTTATCAAACCCCACACCAGCATCCTGCTCAGATCTAAGCCTTGGACCACAAGCGCTTAATGGACAGAAACACGCCAGCCCATCAAGCAAATTTTGCTAGATAGCTCTGTTTTCCAAGTTTGAAATAAAATCCGTACTGAATTGAGCTGCTGGTTTGGCACAGCAGCTGGTGGCGGGGTGGTCTCCCAGCCTGCGCCCCGTTGTCTGCCTGGCCCACCGCACGCCGATATCTTTTCGCACAGAGCTGCAGCAGTTGGCCTGTGTCAAACCCGTACTTGGTTTCTCTTCCTCTGTGCCTCCCAGCCTCACCGAAAAGCAGAAGGATGAAGCAAAATTCTGGAAGCTCTTGCAAAGCTTCACTTTCTGCTGTTTTCAGCCTATCTCAGGCACAATGAGGAGCTACTGGAGAGAGGCTGCGAGGATGATGAGGGGGCTGGAGCATCTCTTCTACGAGGAAAGGCTGAGGGAGCTGGGCTTGTTCAGCCTGGAGAAGAGAAGGCTGAGAGGGGACCTTAGAAATGCCTCTAAATATCTGCAGGGTGGGGGTCAGGAGGACGGGGCCAGACTCTTTCCAGTGGTGCCCAGCGACAGGACAAGGGGCAATGGGCACAAACTGAAGCAGAGGAAGCTCCAGCTGAACCCGAGGAAGAACTTCTTCCCTCTGAGGGTGACGGAGCCCTGGCCCAGGCTGCCCAGGGAGGCTGTGGAGTCTCCTTCTCTGGAGATGTTCCAGACCCGCCTGGCCGCGGTGCTGTGCAGCCTGCTGTGGGTGACCCTGCTTGGGCAGAGGGTTGGGCTGGGTGGTCCCCAGAAGTCCCTTCCAACCCCGACCATGCTGGGATTCTGTGATTCTGTGAATTAGAGAGATACCTGTCTTTCCACTGATCGCTGAAGCAGTATTACATTCCAAGAGAGAAGCTGCTATCGCCCAGCTGGTTGCTTCACCCGAATCCCATTTTTGAACTCCCAGCAGCCTGTCAGCAGCACACGAAGTGTCAAAGGTTTCCCCCAGCTGAGCTCAGGCTGTTTGGGAAGATGGCCAGCCAAGGCTTACCTCATTTCTGCAGCTCAAAGGAACCCTCCAACTGAGATCAGCCCGCTTCGTAGGGGTGCCACAGCTCCTGGTGTCACGCCAACAGCTCCGTGCAGTGCAGGTCCATCCTACAGAAGCCCACAGCAAGCCAGCAGCTTGCGACGCGTGCAGCTTCAAGGCAATGAGTTTTCCTCTCCTTCTGCAGGCGTTCGGCACCGCTCGGTACCAGGCAACGAGAAGGACCACCTGGGTGCCACTGTGCAAAGCACAAGAGGACAAGGCAAGGGTAGAGGAGATACGGGACAGTCCGTGCACACCCCAAAACAGGTAAAAAGCTTTACTGCAGACTCACCGATCTGCAGAGGGTCAGGGCTCGCTCCTGGCTCATGGCACCAGGTTTAGCAAGCATGGTGGTGTTGGGTTGACGATTGGAGTGGTGGTGTTGGGTTGACGATTGGAGTTGATGATCTTAGAGGCCTTTTCCAACCTTAATGATTCTGTGATTCTGTCACCTCCTGGGAAGCAGCGGCTCAGCCTGGGGTGTTTCTGTAGCAGACAGAGCTGTTTTCTCCAGGAGGGAGAGGCAGCTCTGGGAGAGACACGGATGCTGGTAACGGGGCAGTCATGTTTTTGGGTGATTCAAGGATGCATGAATTCTGTCCTAGGTCTTCATTTTGCTCCAAACCTGAGATTATTTTGTGGCTTACCAGGCACAGAGGGAGACCAAGAGGTTGTTCTGCTGACCCTTCCGACAGCTCTGTGGCTGCTGGCAGGTGCTGAGGACCAGCTCTGTGTCCTGAGCAGCCCTCCCTTGCCCTTCCATGCTCCCCAGGGATGGCGTTTCCTTCAGCAGCGGGGCAGAGGTAGGCCCCCAGCTCTGCCGAGAGGGCTGTCAGCAGGGCAGTGACCATACCTGCTTTAGCCTGAAAGGTGAAGGACACATTTCCTGTGTACTTCTTTGCTGCTTCTTCACTTGCTTAGTACTTTCATCTCTCCTGTTGCTTAAGGCCTCACATTAACCACAGCAGTAGATCTCTTTACCTAATGCTCAGCTGGAGATGCAGTGGAGAAGAGCGGCGTGTGCCGCTGCAGAACCTCTCCAGAAGCAGGTTTTTTCCTCACTAACATCAGGCAGGAGAGCTGGAGGCAGCCTCCAGTGCTGCTGGAGGTGTTGGGTGCTCTTCCCTTCCCATCTAGCGGGAAGAGGGTGGGAGGGAAGGCGCAGCACCGGACTCCTTGTGCTTGGTGCTTTGAACACCATTTTCAGCATCATCCCTGGTGAACATCATCCCAGCGAACAGAGGAGCACCTGGAAAGGGAGAGAGGCAGCAGCAGCTTCCATGCTCTGTCCAGGGGGGGTCCTGCCCTGCAGCCAGGCATCACTGCATGGGCTGACAGTGGCGGTGGTTGGGAGGTGCCAAGGGGTCTCGTCCTTCCACAGAAGCCATTTATTATTAGTGATGGGGCCCCATGTTTTGGTACATACTAACTGGCTTTCCATGAAACCCAGAGGGAAACAAAATTGATTTATGCCCTCACTGCATTTTAAAGATGCCTGAAAATGCTGGCACTGCTGGGGTAGACGTGGCCTTTTAATTTTAAACTGGAACTACACAGCTCAGCCTTCCTCCATCCCTGCACACAATCTGAGGACATAGCATGGAGATCTGTTGTACGGAAAGCCCCATGTGCTGCGAAGGGACATTTCAAAAGAACGGTGGAGGAACCTGTTGCCCTGGGATGCTGACTAAGCAACAATCATTGTAGGAAGAGTCTGCTCAACAATTACTTGGCATACTTACAAAAATAAGGACAAGTTTTCGGGTCAAAGGATCTTCAAATATTCTTTTAATATGACAAGAATATTGGTAGTGAACAGGGGACTTGTTTAAAATCCATTTAATGCTCTCCATTATTCCTTATTAGGGGAATCTAGGGAAGCAAGCTTCCCATGGATGAACTGCTGATTTGCCTTCGGCAACTTTGTCTGACACCAGGTGCCTTTGTACTCTCGGGAAATCTCAAGGAGAAGCTAAAACTCGCTCATCCCTCAAATCCAAGAGAGGCTGCAGTTCCAGGCAAGCTAGTGCAGTTCTGTCGTCTGTTGCTCCAGGCCCTTCACCGCCTGGGCGCAGCGTGGGGAGCTGCTGGGGAGGGGCACCGAGGGCGCAGCATCAGCAGCGACATCAGCAGCGACAAAACCACCCTCTTCGCCTTGAGGCACAGCTACCTTCTGCACAGCTCCTGCGTGAGGCAGCTCCCACAGTCACATCAGGAGATGGTAAGGTCCGGTGTCCCGTCCTCGTGGACCAGGAGAAGATACGGATGCGTACGTGGCCTCTGGTGTCGGTTTCGGCTGTGGCTGTTCAAAGGTGTCTCCAACTCTGGCATAGATGGTTTCCATGTTCCTCACCACAAAATTTTCCATGGGGGACTCCTCCGTGCTTGAGATCTAGAGAAGTACAAGGAAAACACCAAAGATGAGAACCTTCTCCAGAGGCTGTGCCGGGATCACGAGGGGTCCAGAGCTACAGACTGCACACAACGAGGAGCTGGCAGAGGCAGGAGCTGCCTAAAGCCTGGATAGCTTTACCCACGACAGTGGTGGGGAAACGTTGGTCCCAGCTCCCCTACCCCATGGAAGCAAAACTGGCTCAGCCCAGCAGCTGTACCAGGGTGACATCTACTTTGCCCAAGGACCTCTCAGACAAAACAGACACAGCCTGGAGAGCAGGTGGGAGAGCTCGATGGACACTGGAAGCGGGGATGAAAACCTTTGCTGAAGTTTTGCCATCATTTCCAGAGCAGTGAGCGCAAGGTGGGGAACCTACGCTTGACCTTGGCCACTTTCACCGGAAAACAAAATAATCACGAAACCCTCTTTGTGTTGAAACAACGGTAGGCTGGTAGGATCTGCAAGACGTGATTTCTGGAGCATGCGAGTCCTTCTGGAGCCGTCCTGCTCTCACCTCTCCTTCACAGGTCTCTTTGCCTCTTTCTCTCCGCTGTATTTTTCACAGGTAAAACTCTGCGAGATGAGTCCCTAGACCATCTCCACCGATCCCTGAAGAAGTGCTGCGACGCAAATTCAGGAGGCCAGAAGAAGGGCGGGAGGATTATCCACACATTCCTCTGCATCTAACCGTGCTCCGCTTTCCTGGCTGCTGCTGGCCAAGCTGCCCCAAGGCTGCTCAGCCCTGAAGGTAAGGGTCATGCTGGTCTGGGGTCCGACTGGGAGGGGAAGTGGAGGGGAAGCTTGCAGTGTAGCTGGGGAAAGGCCAGGCATGTTTCAGCCTTCCCTTAAAATAATGAATTAACTTTTTAATTTCATATCCAGCACCCGATTCTTGCAGCTCAGCACGTCTTATTCAAGCCAGCCGTTGCCCAGCTGCCCGTGCCCGAGAGCTTTCAGATTCTCACCTGTACCCGCTGTTGTCTGATGATTCTCCTCCTCTTCTGCAGAGCTGCACCTAGGAAAAAAAGAGAGGTTTATTATCCGGCAGACAGAGCGATGGGCTGCACCGTCCTCTCTCCCAGCGCTGGAGGACCAGGATCACTCTCACTTCCACTGGGGGGGAAGGGGAGGTGTGTGGTGTGGGTTTTGCCTTTAGGATGGAGATTTCTGTAACGACTTTAAGTGCAAGTGAAATCTCCACCTTGGAAAGAAGTTAATTTGTCTCCTGACAAAGGCGTCCTCGGGCATGAAGGTTTTGAAGACATCGCTGACGGAAGCTGTGGAGATACGCACCTTGTTGGCCTGTTTTAAAGTGGAAACACCCCAAGGTATTCTCCCCAGCTGGAGTTTTAAAGGAACTAGGACAGAATAGCCACGGCCACGCTTGGAGGATGCATTTCAGAGCCCACGGAATTGTGCAGCTTTCACAGACCAGGTGTCTTGCGGTACCTTGATTGTGGCCTCAGCACCAAAACGCATGAGGTCTCCACAAAACCGCTGCAGCAGCCCCGTGCTGTGTTTCTGTTAAGCTGCGCTGCGAACCTGCAGTGCATTCAGCAGCGCTCGTGCCCGGACGGAGGGGGCACATCCGAGAGGTGCCCTTACAGAAGGAAGATTTCTGGTGCGAAGAGCGGAACCCAGGCAGCTCCCGAGCCCTCCATGACCTTGCACGCCCAAGAACATGCCCATGCGAGCTGGAGGAGGTAACCTGGAAGGAAGGGTGAAAAGCAGGAGGAGACCCACTCACCCCGGTGCCGTATGCAGCAGAAGAGCAGGAGGAGCAGGAGGATGGAGACTGAAGAACAGATTCCAATTACGTAGTAACGGGTGTGGTTTGGCTCCGCCGTGTCTGCTGTTTGAAAGAAAATTTTCAGGTTTTCTGAATGAGTAATTGCAGTGGTCTCACTGCACTTGTTAGAGCATTCCTGCTGCTCACCGCAGTCTCCTCGGGATCAGAGAGCATCACTGTGGACACACAGGTCAAAGGAAACACGAAAGCCCACCTACAGCTGAAATATTAACGAGTTTCCTTTCCCATGCCGAGTGCCTGCGCGTCTGCCCGCACCATGCCGTGGGCATTGCCTTGGCAGGTCCAGACCCGGACCCCTCTCCGCACCACCGGGAAGATGGCCGACAGCTTCACCCCGTGCCGGCCAGAGGCTGGAATTTGTATGTCAGCCCAGAAAACGTTCTCAGAGAGATGTCTATCCCGTAAAGAGCGTGAGCCATGGGCACGTCTCACGGCACTGCCGGAGGGGGTCGGGAAGGAGCTCGCCAGTCCTAGCACAGACGTTCAGCTGCTACATGCAACGATTCGCATGGAACCACGCCAGACAGAGGATTTCATGTGCAGTGCACGTAGGGTGGCAGCCGAGCTGTGGAAGAGTCGTTGGGATGAAGGAAGCGCACTGCTTGGTGCCCTGGGAGGTGGCAGAGATCACAGAATCACAGAATGGTCGGGGTTGGAAGGGACCTCTGTGGGTCACCCAGCCCAACCCCCTGCCCAAGCAGGGTCACCCAGAGCAGGCTGCACAGCACCGCGTCCAGGCGGGTCTGGAACATCTCCAGAGAAGGAGACTCCACAGCCTCCCTGGGCAGCCTGGGCCAGGGCTCCGTCACCCTCAGAGGGAAGAAGTTCTTCCCCGTGTTCAGCTGGAGCTTCCTCTGCTTCAGTTTGTGCCCATTGCCCCTTGTCCTGTCGCTGGGCACCACTGGAAAGAGTCCGGCCCCGTCCTCCTGACCTCCACCCTGCAGATATTTAGAGGCATTTCTAAGGTCCCCTCTCAGCCTTCTCTTCTCCAGGCTGAACAAGCCCAGCTCCCTCAGCCTCTCCTCGTAGGAGAGATGCTCCAGTCCCCTCCTCATCCTCGTAGCCCTCCTCTGGACTCTCTCCAGTAGCTCCTCCTTCAGTGATAAGCCAGGCCAGGGAAGAGCAAGCAGCAAACACAGAGAGAGATGGGCGTGAGGGACACTGTCAGGACTGCGTGGCGGCGTGGATAAACGCGCCAGGCACCGAGGAGGAGCCCACCCTGCCACAGGGCCCAGGGCTGCCAGCTGAACCGACACACACAACCTGCACAGGCTGAAATACCATTTCGGGTGTTTTCATTAGCCCATGAAGTTTACAGATTTACCCCCAACACCCTGTTTCCCAGTGAGTGCGGGATTTACACCAGTACAGGACCCGCGCCCAGGGCTGAGGTCTGTCAGCCCGTCTCTGCCCCTGCAGCCGCTCACGCCGGGTAAAGGCGAGGCTGGCGAGAGCGCGTTTCTCGCACGGAGGCTGCACAGGAAACCCTTACGCCGTGGTGAAGATGGCAGTGTGCGACAGGATGGGTTTCCTGTTGCCAGAAGAAAAGACCTACAGCACCATAGAAGACATCCCTGGGAATCCTCTCTTCACCGCAGAAGCTCATCCCTTTGGGAGGAGGGACAGGAGCTCTGCTGGCACGCGTGTCCAGGGCTGCGGAGGAGATGGCTGCGCTGAGCACGCTCACCTGGACGCCGCGGGGTGAAACGCTGCTCATGCACGGTCAGGGTGACGGTCCAGGTTCGGGGTGGTGGACTGAAGGTGACGGCGTAGACCCTGCTGTCGTTGAGCTGCAGGTCCTGCAGCAGCAGGGACCCGTTCTCGGGGAAGAGCTGAGCACGGCCACGGTACGCGTTGGAGAAACATTTTGCAAAGCAACTACTGGGAGCCCCCCCGGCACCCAGGGAGCAGTTCAGCAGAGTGCCGGTGACGAGCACGTCCGAGGAGCCATGGAACCTCCAGGTTATTGACACCGGGAAGCGAGGGGCAGCGTCAAATCTGTAGGAGATGGGCAGGAGCACAGAGTGGCCCACGGTGCCGTTGACGGAATCCCGATGGATCTCGACGAGGACGCCCAGGCTTCCCCCTGCGGGGAACAGACAGGGGCAGGTCAGGGACACGCTTCACCCCGCGGCGTGAGAGCCGGAGCCGCTGTCCCCTCCCCTCTGCCAGCCCGGCCGTGTGGGTGGCAGAGAGCCCTGGGCCCAGCACCCCTTTGCTGCAGCTCCACGCGCAGACCTGCTGCTCAGCAACACGCGGCTGCCGGACCCAGAGTCTGGGTGGGGGGCTTTCACGGGGGACCCGAGCTGTTGCAGTGATGGGCTGTGCCCCCCCAGGGAGATGCACCTGGCCATCAGCCCAAGAGGTCATTTTTGTCCCCATCCAGGGGTTGGACCAGCTGCTGTGATTGCCCTCACGCTTCAATTTGTGATTTCCAGCCCACATCTAAACCCTGAGAAAGTCTTTTTTCCTGGGTGCGGCTGCCTCACCCAGACTTTAGGGGGTGGAGGACCCTTCGTGGGGGATCCAAGCTGGCCACCAACGCGTGAAGCACCTCTCAGTGCTTCTGCCTGATAGGAACGGGGGAAGCAAAGGCACAGCCCCCTCCTGCTCTCCATCCTCCGGCGGATGGAGCAGCCCCTGCCATTGTGACTCTGCCCAGGATGGACGCCAGCACAGGTCCCTGATGGCTCGTGTCATGGGGACAATGTCCGTGGGGCCACCAGCGAGCCGTCACCGCCAGCCAGCCCGGAAGCCGCACCGGCATCGCCCCCCACCGCAGCCCTCCCCCTCCCCCCGGGACCCCCGGCTCAGCCCAGACTCACCGAGGAGCAGCAGGAGGGAGCCGAGGCCGCAGCGGCGCTGGCCGGGGGACATCTCGGGGTGCTGGGGCCAGCCGAGCAGCCGGAGCGGGAGCTCTTGGCCGGGCGGTCACCACGCCTCCGGCACGGGGTTGGGTGAGGCGGCCGGCGAGCATCTCCGAGCTGTCACCGGGGCAGGGGAGGAAGTCAGTGACTCTTCCTCAGCCCCCCACGCGCCGCAGGGTTCATCTGTGAGCGTGACAGCCTGGGTGTTCTTCCTGTGCTCGGCCATGGCAGCCGGGGAGATGGGGGTCCCAGCCAGGGGTCCCAGGGAGCAGCCCTGCTCAGTGGTGGTCCCCAGCCGGGCAGAAGGGTCCGCAGAGCTCCCAGGCAGCCCCTCGGGCGGGCAGGTTGCGTGTGGGAGAGCGGGGCTGTGGGCAGGCTCCGTGGCTGCGCAGAGGGAAGTGTTTCTCCCCGAGCACGGCCGTGGGGAAGCGCAGACGCGGCAGCGCCCGTGCCGGGGAGCTGCTGCAGTGGCCGAGGGGACCTGAGCGTGGGGAGGAGGAGTGTGGGCAGCACACGGGGCGCGAGGGGACAGCTCTGACCCAGGGACCCCCCAGCCCCCCGTGCCAGCTCCTTGCAGCTCCCGCTCCCCCAGCTCACAACCACCAGCACCCCGTTAGGAAGGGTGGGAGCAGGGTGGCTGGTCTGGATCCTCTCGCACGCAGCCAACCCCCCCAAGATGGAGCACGAGCAGAGCCCCCAGTGTCTATTTTGGCTTTGTCTTGGCTGCTGCTGTTCACGGATGACCACAGCTTCGTGGCCACAGCAGCGGGACGTGGGTCTGTAGGGGGACGGGGTCCTGCCATCCTGGGGTAGGGTCCCTGCTCTGCCCTGGGCACACACGGTGGAAACCCAAGGGTGGTCTGGAGCGCACCGACCACGTTGAGCAGTGCCCACGTGTCCACTCTGCACCCTCAGGGGACGGTCAGCAGATACCCCGCGAAAGCAGCCGCTGCAGCCCCACGCTGAGCTGCCTCAGGCACCGTGGGCTGGCCAGAAGCTTTGGAAAACCCTCTGCCCTGGGGCTTGGCTGCTGGAGCAACCCAAAGGGGTCCTGCAGACGCAGCCTCGGCTTGTGTGGGGAGCAGGTTGCTGGAGGGAGGGGGGCTTATTTGATGGGGAGGGGTACGGAGTGGGGAGAGGGGGATTTGGGTGCGGGCAGGGGTCTGGACTGGAGGAAGGGGTCTCTGGTCGATGGCAAACCTTCCCCTGGTGTGATGGAGAGCTGACCCAGGGGAGCAGGAGGGACACAAAGTGCTCCTGCGAGACGTCCGCACCGCCGCTGGCCCCTGCACCGACCCCCGGGGCTGCTCCAGCGGCACGGGAACGACCGGCGCGGGGGGCACAAGGAAAACGAGCCTCAGGGGAGCGTCCAGCATGTTCAACCTGCGCAAGCATCGCCGCGAGGGTGCTGCCCTGAGCCGCAGCACGTCCCTGGGGTGCCACCGCTCGCTGATCCCGCGCCTTCGCCCTCTTCTCCCGAGCAGCGCCCAGAAGCTGCGAGACACGGCATCACGGTGGCTGCGGGGCTGCTCCGTGCTGCGGCCGTCTCTGCCTGCTCTCGGTCCCCAGCTCCGGTCAGGACACCGTCTCGGATGCCTCCCAGGACGCCGGCTGTGGGCACAAAGCAGAAGTTACCCGAAAATGTCAGGCTGCGGAGAAAGCAGAGACCGAGGCCGAGCACATCCCTTGTGCTGCGGATCTGCTGGGTCTCTCCGGCTCGGCACGGCCATGGGATGGCTCTGCTCCCAGGAGCAGCATCACCACAGGGAAAAATCACAGCATCACAGCATGGCAGGGGTTGGCAGGGACCTCTGTGGTCACCCAGCCCAACCCCCTGCCCAAGCAGGGTCACCCAGAGCAGGCTGCACAGCACCGCGTCCAGGCGGGGCTGGAACATCTCCAGAGAAGGAGACTCCACAGCCTCCCTGGGCAGCCTGGGCCAGGGCTCCGTCACCCTCAGAGGGACGAAGTTCTTCCTCATGTTCAGCTGGAGCTTCCTCTGCTTCAGTTTGTGCCCATTGCCCCTTGTCCTGTCTCTGGGCACCACTGGAAAGAGTCTGGCCCCGTCCTCCTGACCCCCACCCTGCAGATATTTAGAGGCATTTCGAAGGTCCCCTCTCAGCCTTCTCTTCTCCAGGCTGAACGAGCCCAGCTCCCTCAGCCTCTCCTCGTAGGAGAGATGCTCCCGTCCCCTCATCATCCTCGTAACCCTCCGCTGGACTCTCTCCAGTAGCTCCTCATCTTTCTTGAACTGGGGAGCCCAGCACTGGACACAGCACTGCAGATGGGGCCTCCCCAGGGCAGAGCAGAGGGGGAGGAGAACCTCCCTCGCCCTGCTGGCCACGCTCCTCCTAATGCACCCCAGGATCCCATCAGCCTTCTTGGCACCCAGGTTGCTCGGCTGGCCCAGCCCCTGCGCTGGAGCCGGCTCCATCCATCCCCAGCATTTCTGCCTTGGACCCGAGCGCGCAGCGCAGCTCTCCCAGCGGTGCATGCGCTCACCCGGAGCCATCGGAGGTGGAAGAGCAGCTGCAGGAGCAGCAGGACGCAGCAGTAGCAGCTTGTGAGGACGTAGCAAGGGATGTGAGTGGCCGTCCCTCCTCCTCCTCCTCCTCGCTCAGAGCCTGTGGGAAGAGAAGTGCACGCTGCGGGGCACGGCGTGCTCTGAGCTGCCTCGGTGTCCGACGCCTGAGCTGACGTGGCCGGCCCGACATCGGTGGCTGCCGGGGAGGAGACGGATCCGGCTCCGAGACCCCGACGCGCACCTGTGTTCCTTGCTGCTGCCTGTCTCCTGGGGGTCTTACCTTCCCCACCACCCCGGGGACATCTCTGCAGGGGTACAACGCTGTCCCCCCATCCCGTGCAGAGCAGCCGAGGACCCTTGATGGCTCCCAGAAGAAGCGTGCGGTGCCATCTCCCTTCCCGAGCACGGCACGACACGCACACCCCTGCCCCGGGGGTCCGCACTCCCCCACCCGGGGGGCCCCGCAGCCCCCGATCCCTCCGCCTGCCTTTGCAGGGCCTTCCTCCTCCTCCTCCTCCTGCTGCTGGGAGGAAGTACCCAGCTCTGCTGCTCGCCCTGCACAGCTGGGAACGCCGATGCCGCAGATGCTTCCCATCACCTCCGCTTCTCTGGGGAGCGGCACAGAGGACCCCGACCTGCTCCACCCCGCAAACCCCATTCTGCCCTGGGAGCGGCAGAAGTCGCAGCAGCTTCCTTTTTACAAGATGAAGAACAGCAACAGGAACCCCCCCTTGCCCCAGGCACGCCACCCCCAACAAGGGCCCCCTGAAAGGTCTCTGCTTGATGGTGAGGAGCGTGCCGAGACAGGGTCCTGGGCAGAAAGGCAGGCAGGCTGGCAAGGCTGGTGCAAACCCTGGGCCCCTCTCCCCTCCCCAAAGCCCGTCTGTGGCCGTCATGGGGCTGGGGCTCAGCGTTTGAGCTCACGCTGACGCTCACCTGGACGCTGCTCGTGCACGGTCAGGGTGACGGTCCAGGTTCGGGGTGGCGGACTGAAGGTGACGGCGTAGACCCTGCTGTTGTTGAGCTGCAGGTCCTGCAGCAGCAGGGACCCGTTCTCGGGGAAGAGGTGAGCACGGCCACGGTACGCGTTGAGGGAGAAACACTTTGCAGAGCAGCTGGTGGGAGCCCCCCCGGCACCCAGGGAGCAGTTCAGCAGCATGCAGGTGACGAGCACATCCGAGGAGCCATGGAACCTCCAGGTTATTGACACCGGGAAGCGAGGGGCAGCGTCAAATCTGTAGGAGATGGGCAGGAGCACGGAGTGGCCCACGGTGCCGTTGACGGAATCCCGATGGATCTCGACGAGGACGCCCAGGCTTCCCCCTGCGGGGAACAGACAGGGGCAGGTCAGGGACACGCTTCACCCCGCGGCGTGAGAGCTGGAGCCGCTGTCCCCTCCCCTCTGCCAGCCCGGCCGTGTGGGTGGCGGAGAGCCCTGGGCCCAGCACCCCTTTGCTGCAGCTCCACGCGCAGACCTGCTGCTCAGCAACACGCGGCTGCCGGACCCAGGTTTTGGGTGGGGGGCTTTCACGGGGGACCCGAGCTGGTGCAGTGATGGGCTGTGCCTCCCCAGGGAGATGCACCCGGCCATCAGCCCAAGAGGTCATTTTTGTCCCCATCCAGGGGTTGGACCAGCTGCTGTGATTGCCCTCACGCTTCAATTTGTGATTTCCAGCCCACATCTAAACCCTGAGAAAGTCTTTTTTCCTGTCTGCTGTCATCATATGGATGAAAGCAGAAGAGCTCTGCTGAAGTTGTAGCCATCCCACTGTGACCACCCTGCACGGGCTGCCCGGAGCTCATTAGCAGTAATTACTCCAGCCGTGGCTGCAAAGGAGCAGGGCGATCGGCTGCGCTGGGTCCGGGCGGAGCGTTAGCCATGCCGGGGTGCCTACGGCAGACGCTTGGCAGTCATTACGTGAATCACGTTGTGACGGTCCCCCCCCAGTTTCTAGCCCTCTGTACTTCAGGAGAACACTCCGTGGTCACCACCAGCTGCTTCCCCTTGCCCCCCCAGCTCTGCACTATCCCAGCCCCAGCTTTTACCCCCCCATCGTGGACTTACCGACCAGCATCAGGATGGAGCGGAGGGCGCAGCGTCCCCGCAGCGAGCTCATGCCTTGCTTGCCTCCGAGCTGCGGTGAGGGCACGGCTGCGAGAAGCTGAGCATCTGTGCTGACCTCAAAATCTGCAGGAGGACACGTCTCCGGCAGGAGGACACGTCTCCGGGCCGTTGACTTTTCACCCTGGCGAAGTCCGGCTGCTCGTCTGCACCTTGGCAGCTGCTCCACAGCTCAGAGGACGACGCCTGCTGTCTCGACAGGCGAGGGCTCGGCTGGTGGGGTGCAACCAGCCTGGGTGAGGGGCAGGGAGGTGCCAGAGGGGTGAGGGCACAGCAGAATCAGAGAATCACAGAATGGTAGGGGTTGGCAGGGCCCTCTGTGGGTCACCCAGCCCAACCCCCTGCCCAAGCAGGGTCACCCAGAGCAGGCTGCACAGCACCGCGGCCAGGAGGGGCTGGAATATCTCCAGAGAAGGAGACTCCCCAGCCTCCCTGGGCAGCCTGGGCCAGGGCTCCGTCGCCCTCAGAGGGAAGAAGTTCTTCCTCGTGTTCAGCTGGAGCTTCCTCTGCTTCAGTTTGTGCCCGTTGCCCCTTGTCCTGTCACTGGGCACCCCTGGAAAGAGTCTGGCCCTGTCCTCCTGACCCCCACCCTGCAGATATTTGTAAGTATATATTAGGTCCCCTCGCAGCCTTCTCTTCTCCAGGCTGGACAAGCCCAGCTCCCTCAGCCTCTCCTCGCAGGAGAGATGCTCCAGTCCCCTCATCATCCTCGTAGCCCTGCGCTGGACTCTCTCCAGTAGCTCCTCATCTTTCTTGAACTGGGGAGCCCAGAACTGGACACAGCACTGCAGATGGGGCCTCCCCAGGGCAGAACAGAGCGGGAGGAGAACCTCCCTTGACCTACTGGCCACACTCCTCCTAATGCATCGCAGAGTGCCATTGGCCTTCTTGGCACCCAGGGCACACTGCTGGCTCATGGTCACCCTGTCGTCCCCCAGCACTCCCAGTCCCTCTCCACAGAGCTGCTCTCCAGCAGGTCTGCCCCAGCCTGTATTGGTGCCTGGGGTTGTTCCTCTCCAGGTGCAGGACCCTGCCCTTGGCCTTGTTGAACCTCATCAGGTTCCTCTGTGCCCAACTCTCCAGCCTGTCCAGGTCACGCTGAATGGCATCACAAGTCTCTGGCGGGGAGGCTGAGGGCCGGTGTCAGAGCAGGCGGGGGAGCGGGATGGGGGGCAGTGACCTTTCAGGAGGTCGATGAAGGAGCTGCGGAGGACAGCGATGGTCAGGGGAAGAGCAGCGCTTTCTGGAGGGCAGAAAAAGCCTGCAAGGATGTGGGAACAAAGGAAAATTTGAGGAGATGACATTTTACTTGGTGCTTTTGCCTGTTTCCTCAAGGCAGCTCTGCTTCCCAAGGCACCCTCTCACCTGTCCCCTGGGACAGGACACCCATCCCAGGCCCCTCCAGCCATGCCCTCTGCTCTCCCCCGACCCCAGCCCAGGGTCAGCTCCGGCTCGGCGGCATCTCCAGCTGCCTTCTCTCCCACCTCCAAGATCTAAACCACAGCCTTCCCCGCCGACACGGAACTGAGACGTACGAAAGGAGGAGCAACCTGAAGGCAGCCTGCAGATGTCCTGGCTCGTTCTTTCACTGAGCTTCGAGCTGGGAACCACCCTCTGAATCTGGGTGTTACACAGGGCATCGCTGTTCAGGCGAGTATAAATCACTTTGGGGTTCAACAGTCCGGTTTATGCCACGGGGAGCCGAGCCAGGCGGGTTGCGTGATTCCTCAGGAGCGGTCTTGGTGCGGGGAAGGGGGTCCTGAGGATGCCAGGCAGTGACGATGCCAAACGGGCACCCCAGCAGCTCTCCGGAGGGCCAGCCGCCGGCAGACCATCACCGACTGCGCACGGTGCTTTCACCGGCAGCCCCCGACCAGCCCGTGGGGACACGCGCCATGCGAAGGGCCCGATCCTGCTCTTGCTCTGCAGCTGCCGGGGCTTGCGCTCATTCGCATCAAACACCCCTCTGGCAGCAGGCCCCCAGACCCCCTCCTACCCCCCCCCCACCCTTTCATGCGGTCCCAGAGCCCCTGCCCTGCTCACCAGCCCGCCCGGTCTCAGCTCTGCTGCAGGACCAGGGGCAAGCACCGGCTGGAGAGCACGCTGGGAGAGAAAATAGGTGGGAGCCATCCCTTTTACCCCCCCTCCTCTTTCCTTTGCCAGGCTTTTTCGCCCCCCTCGACTCCTCCCAAATAAACAACCCACCCCTACCTGCTTTTCCCCTGTTCCTCTCAGTTCTGCTGCATCCACACCCAAATCCCGCGTTTCCATACCACCACCCAGGCAAGCTGGCGTCCCCGGGAAGGCAGAGCTCTGCAGGGCTCCGCAGAGCCAGACTCGCCTCCCCCAGCAGCCGGGGCTCAAGCATCTGAATCAAACCCCTCAAAGAGTCACAAGTGCAAAGAAGCTGAAGTCTAACCTAAGCACAGCCAAGAAATGCTCAAGCTAAGGGGAAAAAACGGCTATTCCACCGTGATGACTTTATATTTCAACATGAAGAAACCAGCTTCCCGGGCATCACCAGCTCAAGCCTCTCTGCCCGATGTCTGGACACCACTAAAACCACCCAGTTTCTCCAATTTTTGGGGAGGAAAAGCTAGAAAGCGTAAAGCTCCTTCATTTCCCTTTTAGCCTGTGAACAGCCACCATACCCAAGACACAGCAGCGAGTTTTCCCCGTGAGGATCAGCTAGTTTTGGAATCCAGCAGCCTGCTGCTTGCTTCCGCCCCCAAAACACTCAGGGAATACTGGAAATTCCCCCAGCCCGTACCAGAGCCCAGGTAATCATTGCTGCTCACAGAAAGACCCACCTTTGCCCCCCACACCTGCAGTACTTACTCCCCATTCCTTCTGTACACAGAAAAATGCCGCAACCCCCCTTCCCTTCCCTTCCCTTCCCTTCCCTTCCCTTCCCTTCCCTTCCCTTCCCTTCCCTTCCCTTCCCTTCCCTTCCCTTCCCTTCCCTTCCCTTCCCTTCCCTTCCCTTCCCTTCCCTTCCCTTCCCTTCCCTTCCCTTAAGCTTTGAGGCTGATTTTATGGACCACAACTCATCAACACCCTGGTAGGAAAACCCTGCCCTGTTCTCACCTAATCGCCTTCAAATCCCCTTCACCTGGAGCCACGTTAAAGGAAAAGCATCTGTTTGCAGTACCCGGACAGATGGACACAACGGCTGCAAACACGGGGAAGGGGCACAGAAACAAAATGAAAAACCTCGTGGAAATCAAGATTAACCCTGGAAAGCGGAGGAAAAAGCTTCTGTGCACCCTTTCTCCGGGTGATTTGCTGCAGCCTGGCTGCTGCGAAGCCTTGGCAGGGGCTGTCCCCGTGCCCGGAGCTCTCCCAGATGAGCTAAATCTCAGCTCCTTCAGGACTTGGATAGATAGAGCCTCGCCGTTTGAAATGTGCTCATCTCTTCCTTCCCTAAACTCCCGCAGGGCACGGCTTTGCCCCTCCTGCACGTTGCTGGGCACGGAGTGGCACCACCGGCCACCCCCGCATCCGACAGCGCCGTGCCCATCAGCTCGGTGACGGAGGGCCGGCAGCGACCCGCAGCTCCTGGAAAACCACTCACCCGCACCACCGATGCCGAACGGCAGGACTTCGAGGCGGGAGCAGGGCCGGACGCTCCTTTCCCCACGTTCAGTCGGCTGCTCTGCTCTGCGCCCTTCACACGCGTCCTCTTCCTCCTCTGTTTGGACACGAAGTCGGACTCGGCAAACGCTGACGGCGGAAGCTCCGCTGGCGTTTCACCGGGGCTCGCGGCTGCGTGTCCATGAGCATCCTCAACCGCCGCCGGGCAGGGATTGTTTCTCGAAACGTGCGATATTTGCTTGGAATGCAGCTCCGACTTCTGGGAATCTTTATTCTCTCCTTGTTTCACGTCCTCTCCTCTGCTTCGTAGCAGAGTTTCACTGCTTGCTGCCTCTTACAGCTTCGGCTTTCCTCCCTTCCGGTGTCTTCAGGCTCAAATTCTTCACCTCAGTCTTCTTCGTCGGAACTCCCAGTGGGCATCTCCTCGGGCACGGTGCTGCCAGCTCTGCGGAGCCAGGACCGCTCTGCCCCGGGGGGGCCAAGCAGGAGCTTCTGACCCCCAAGCCTAATTTTGCCTGCAGTTTTGTTCAGTAAAATCATAAAACCCCTGCCTGTAAAACGTTTTGCCATCTGAGAAACCCCACTGTGCTCGAGCAGCTGGTTTTATGGGGAGTCCCGCCGGGGTTTTTACACAAACCTTGCTGTTTTCTCCCTTTCCTGCCCCTCCGGGCCAGCGGGCAGCGGAGCCGGAGCCGCGGGGAGCAGAGGGTGCCCCGCCAGCCCCCAGAGACGCGCCGAGGGGCGAACAAGCACGGGCAGCCGGATGCCTCTGGCAGCCGGGCTGCTGCGGAATTACAGCAGAGTAACCAACACCTGGAACATCGCCGTCTGCTGCTGCCAGCACGGGACCCCTGCGGCTCTGCCGAGACCTGCCCCTTGCTTTCATTAAATCTGTTGAACTTCTTGAAGGGGGACCAGGTGAGAATTTGCTTCCCTCCCTCATATTTATATATTTCTTATATATATTTATATATTTATTATATGTATTTATATAGAGATAAATATATAAATAATTATAATATTTATAAATATTTGTATATTGATAGATAAATATTATGTATTCATATAATATGTAATATATAATATATATTATATAATATATAATTACATCATATATTTATAAAATGTATATTATAATATATAATATATAAATATTATAGATTTATAAATATATAAACACATATATAAATATTATGAATATAATATAAATAGAAATATATAATAATATATAATAATATTAATGTAAATATAAAAATATAAAAATATATATTTTTAATATATTTATCCCCATTCCATTCCTGAGGCTCCAATTAACGAACAGCGATGAACTGGGAACGGGCACTTCCCATTAGCAGGGCAGCAAGGAGCGCCCCGTTCCTCTGGCCGAGGACGAGGGAGGCCGTCCCAGTCCCGCAGCAGAAGGTGGGCGAGCAGAGACCCGGGGTGGGGTCGGCAGCAGAAGGTGGGCGAGCAGAGAGCCGGGGTGGGGTCGGCAGACACGGATTATTTGGCGCGTGGGGGACCGAGCGCTCACGCGTCGCTGCTCGGATCCCTCAACCCAACCCCGAGGTGCCTCTGTCGCTGCGGATTCGTTACGACTCTGAGAGGAGCCGGGGGTGTAAAGCAGGGTTTCCGGGAGGGTTTGCTGCCGCGAGGTCTGCGCCGTGGTCGGCGCGTCGCCCTTCCTAGCCCACGCGCCGCGGCCAGCCCGGTGCTGGGGCCGAGCACAGGCCACCTCGCTCGGTCTCTGCTCCGGAGCGGGACGCTCGCCGCGCGTCCGTTTGCTTCCGCCTCGCTCTGCTGTGAATTCACATCGCTCCGTTCCCGCAGCAAAACCGCTCCCGTCTCCCTGGCAGCTCAGCCTTGAACTCAGGTTTTAATTAAGTTCATTATTAACCTTAGGCAATATATTTTCGGTTAACTTAGCTGAAGAACTCTGTTAAAATTACCGCTATGTTTTCCAGTAGCCAAAAAGGAAAGAAATTAGGACTAAAGCTAAAAATGTAAATACTTTTCAGCTTAGCTAAGAGTCATTTCAGCACAGCAAGTGCAGAATTAAAACATTTTTTGTGTAAGAAAAGGCTTTTATTCGCTACAGGTAGATCAGTCGAGGGAAGCGTGGATCGAAGGGCCGCAAGCACGCTGTGTTCCTCCTCCTTTCTTGGTAGCCTCTCTTCCCATCAAACTGCTCTTTGCTGGGTCAAAAGCAGCTCGGTTCTTCCTTTATGCAGGTCCTGTGAGGAGCCAACGGCTCCCAGCCGCACCGGAGGGGACCAAAGGGCGGCAGAGGGATGCGCCGAGCAGCGCGGAGAGCTGGGGGGCTCGGCAGCACACAGGGGGGGAAACAGAGTTGGGGCGCACTGGAGGAAACCTGGGGGCTCCTGATGCGACCAGCAGGTAAATGGGGGGGCTCTGGTTTCACTGAAGGACAGGGGACCCTGGGGAGCACCAAAAGCTGATGGATGGGGACCCTGGGCAGCACCAAAAGCTGAAGGACGGGCTCTACCGCAGCCCTGAGGGGATGGAGAGCGGTCCTGAGGGGATGGAAGGGGATCCCAGGGGGACAAGACCCCAAATGGAGGGATGGGGGGGCACTGGGGGGAAAACTGGGCAGTCTGGAGAGGGTGAGTGGAGGCACCTGAAGGTGCAGATGGGTGCACAAGGTCATGGAGAGTTGGCCCTTGGTAGCAGACGGGACCACACTGAGGGCCCCTGAGTGCACACTGCCCTCCCACAGCTCCCCTCATCTCAGCTGCCCCCAGACCCTGCTCAGCTCCGCTTCCACCCTGCCTCAGGTGCCTCCCAGCAGCTCCGCTTTCCTCCCGTATCCCCACATGGCCTCCACTCCCTGCTCCCGTCTGAACCTGAGGAAGAACTTCTTCCCTCTGAGGGTGACGGAGCCCTGGCCCAGGCTGCCCAGGGAGGCTGGGGAGTCTCCTTCTCTGGAGATATTCCAGCCCCGCCTGGACGCGGTGCTGTGCAGCCTGCTCTGGGTGACCCTGCTTGGGCAGGGGGTTGGGCTGGGTGACCCACAGAGGGCCCTGCCAGCCCCTGCCACGCTGGGATTCTGTGATTTCCACTCCCCCAGCACATCCCCAACACCGAAAGAAAGGTGGGGAGCTCCTCGCCTCCCTTCCCCTCCTCCACAAGCGTTTGTCTAGACCCAGGCACACGTTCACAAAACCAGCTCTTTGGAAACGCTCACAGCCAGAGAAGCTTCTAACCAGCAGCTCCTGGGGCTCTCCAAAGCGATGGACGCAGCGGCAGGAACAGAACCGGCCTCACCCCCAGCCCTGAAGCCACCGGGGGAGGGGACCCGGCCCTGGCTTTCAACATTAATTTCTTGCATCTTCTGCCATCACGCGGCCAGGGACAGCATGACCGAGGAGAAGCCACCAGAGATACCTCGATGTACTGCTCCTCGCCTTTATTCCACTTCTGACGGGTAACACAGACTCATTTTCAAGTTCATGATTGCTTGAAGATACGTATTTTGTTAAGGGTTGGTTTTTTTTTTTTTTTTTATGAATCATTTATTTGCAGGCTTGATTTCTCAGTTTTGGAAAGCGTCTGGAACGCACGCGTTGGAGCACCAGCGCAGCGGGAAGGACAGTCCGTCATTTATCGGCTGAAAATCGATAAACCTTGGTTACAGAGACTGATCCTTACAGCAAGCAGAACCTGTCCCTAACAGGGCACAACCAACGCCCGCACCAGACGGGCGGCAGCTGCCGAGAAGTCTTGGGCCTTCAAGTCCAGTTCTGACGCTCACAAGCTGCCAAGGAGGAGTTTCGCTCCCCTGGGGAGTGGCGGGAGGCGAAGCACAGGATTTCAAAGCTCTCTCCACTCCACATTTTATTGTTGGGGCGGCTAAATTAATCTGAACGATACCGATGAGGCAGATTACGGAACCGCCCCGAGGAGCGCGGTGCCTTGGAGGTGGCTCAGAAGAGGAGGTCGGTGTCTGGAGACCGCAGCCGGAGGCAGAGCTCCAGTCACCCCGTCCCTCACCAGACAGGTGCCCACGTCGCGACAATCTGTCACCACCACACTCGGGTCGGTTCTCCCGTGTGCCAGCCAGTTCTGCGCGCTCCAGCTCGGGGCAGCGGCAGATTTTCAGCTTGCAGCTGATCAGGACGGCGGTCCCCGGAGCAGGGGAAGGTAAACCCGATCTCACTGACGAGGGGAAGCTTTCCGCATTATCCAAGCGCTTTCCCCCGCACCCTGTGGGCACAGGGAGACAAAAAGAGTCCAGGAAACCCTTGATACCCTCAAAAAATTTGAAAGAGGGGGGGGCTCCACTGCCTAAGGGTTTCAAATACTGACCAGGGTCCTTCGTCCCCTCCTTTGCCAGCTGACACAGGGGTGGTTTTTCGTCACCACCTCTTCCCCCGCGCTCCAGGCCACCGCTCCACCCACGAGCACAGGGTGAAGCCAGCCCTGGAACGTCTGAGCTGCGCGAGGGACAGCGTGCGCAGCTGCTGTCGCTTCCTACCGCGACGGGATAATGAAGATTTGTAAAACTTCCCATCCAAGTTCTGCTGGCGTAACTGGCACCGAAGGAGAACCTACAGACAAAGTGCCTGACAAAAAGTACCAGGATCTACGCTGCAGGCTGCTCAAGGAGTCCACTGGCTCAGCCGAGAGGAAAATCTAAGCTCCTGCCTGTGTCGGAGGCTGCCGATCACAGGCCCTGGGAGATGTACCTGGCAAAGCCAGCTCACTGCAAGCTTCCATGACCTGCCACCATCGCTCACGCTTCACCTTCTCGCATGTCCTCTGACCAACAGCTTCCCGCCAAGCCTCCCAGAAACCCCTTCCAGCTCCCGGGGCCGGCAGCAGCAGCTCACAGCAGCTGGGCAACACCAGCACCAGGCAGCTCAGCCCCCACGAGAAGCAGCTTTCAGGAGGGTCTCAGCACCAGGGTCTTGCATTCAGCATTCAGATTGATCAAGGGCAGCAAGTTTAGCACACACGCATCTGCGCTGCACTTGTCCCTTGGACACCAGAGCATCTCGCTGGCAGAGGAAAGCCAGGAGTGAGAGGGACGGGCCCTGGTGTAAGATCCAGTCAGAGCAGAGTGAACGTGCCCAAAGACACGGAAGGATGAAAAATAAACAAAACCTAAAATCTCCTCTTGGTTCTAAAATTCCAACATTTCTAACAACGACAGGATTTGCTTTTGTTCCTTACGCTGTGGCAGACTCCAATTTACCCTCCCCACTACCAGGAGCTGCAAAGCACCTCCACACGCAGGAGCATCTGGTGAGAACACCCCAACGGCCAGCCTCCTCGAGCAGCCATGGAGGGATGCCCTAACACAAACTCCTTCTTTAGAAAAGAGGAAAGAGCAGGCGCAGCAGGAAATTTGTCAGCAAATACTGTACCTGCTGCGCCTTCGCCCTTGACAGAAGCAGAGTGCGACCGGCAGCAGCAACACACGCGCTCCGTTACTGGGAACTAGGGAAACACGAGCAATACATCCCTCACATCCTCATCTAACAGTCATCTCTCCTTCCCAACACACAGATCTCATACCTCCCCCTTTCCCTCTAACCTAAATCTTTTCTAAAATGCCCTAACTATACCAGGTTGTCCACCCCTCAGGCAGCCTGGCTTGTGTCAGTGACTGTCACCGGGGTACGCAGCACGTTTAAGAAAGCCGTCACTGAAAGACGCCAACAGCCCTCAGCCTGAGGAGCGGCATTTTCATCAGACAGGGACCACAGATTTTAATTTTCTTCTACAAGAGGTGAAGTCCAGCCTGGGGTGAGACAAGACCCCAGAGATTTCCATTGCGCTCTGTTAAAAAAAGGCCTAGAGCTGCCAGCTGACAAAAAGGCTGAAGAACGGGGAAAAAAGCAGAGATTTCAAATCCTGAAGGCACTTAACTGGAGGAGCACTCCACATCAGCAGGCGCTGGGAGCACTCCTACGGTGTGATCAGCGACACACTGGCCGGCTGGAAAGGCCAGGCTGGGTGCGCAGGCAGCACGGGCTGACTGTGCTCCGAGGCAGAATGCGGTCCCACAAAGCTCCCGTAACCTTTGGCTTCCACCTGCTCCCTCCCCCGAGCAGGCAGCGAGAGCTGCTCGGAGAGGGCAGAGGGGGCTGAGGTATGCGCAATGTCTTCGTCGTGGTGGTGCTGGAGGCCTGCCCGCCCGCCTCTCCGCGGAGCGTGGACGGGGCTAAGCCTGGAGTCCCAGCAAGCGCGCGGTGTTCAGCACATCATCTCTCGTCAGGTAGCAGCCGCAGAGCTGGCGGTACCCGGTGAACGCTTCCCGGCCGTGCAGGACGCGCCAGTTATCCACGAACAGCGCCTGCGGGTGAAGAGAAAAGCCCGTCAGAAGAAGGGCAAGCACCGCAGCCAGGGCCAGGACCCTCCGACACGACAGGGCCCGGAGCTGGAGCGCCCAAGAGACTGGAAGAGCAAGTCAGGGTACGCCACGGTGGGCACGACGCCCGCTCACCGCTGTCAGACAGCGCATGAGACCGCGGCCAGATGTTTCCTGCGATCCAGCACAGCTGTCTTGCCCGAAGCCAGCAGTCCTGCTCTGCACGACAGCCAGCAAAGCACAGAAACACACTCTGAGCCGTTTCTCTGCTTTTCTGCTGGAGAGGCTGGGCAATAGCTCACCAGCCACTGGCCATCTCCTGCCTCCGCAGTGTCAGTCCCCGCCGGCATCCCTGGGAACGGGGAGCTGCAGGGGCTCCCATGGGACCACCTTCTCCGCTGGACCCTCTCGCTGTCGGGGCCCCGGGCTCAGGCTGGATCTAGACCCGGTAGGAATAAAACCCCTTCGAGCAGGCACAGCTGAAGGAAGAAGCCATGCACAGAGATACCTTCAAGTCCACAAGCGTGGCTTTAGCTCTTCCCACTCCTCCAAAGCTGCACCCAGCATCAGCCCTTCAGACGCAGGGCGAAGCTTTCTCCTTTCAATACCAAGGTGTGCTAGGGCACCTCAGTCATTTCTGGGACAGTGAAGATAGCCTAGGACTCCTGTGACTTGCTGGCAATGTGAGGGTTCAAATACGACCCCAGGAGTAAATTCAGCTTCCCACACCTCTGTATTTCCATCAAAATAAAATTTTCTTCTGGAAGAAGACAGAGGCTGAACATTCGGTGTTCCCAGGCTCTCTGCTTCTGAGGGTCCTCATTTCAGTGACTGAAAAGATCTTCCTTCTCTCCCCCAGCTGGCACTAACTTTCCTCTGAGGCAGAGCTGAACTCAGCATTTCTGCCTTACCTGGAAGCTCATATTCTTTTAGGACAGTAAGGACGCACACTCCCCCCAGATGCCAGTGCTGTAACGCAGGGCACCTTACAAGAGCTGTGAAGAGGGAAACTGCAGCACACGGAGCTCGCCCGAAGCATCTACCTTAGCGGCAACAAGGCTGCACATCCAAAGGAGCACCCTGCCTCCCCCCCATACCAAACACACACGAGCCTCCCAGCTTCATGAGCCAGCAGCGTGCCCTGGCTGCCAAGAAGGCCGATGGGATCCTGGGGTGCATGAGGAGGAGTGTGGGCAGCAGGGCGAGGGAGGTTCTCCTCCCCCTCTGCTCTGCCCTGGGGAGGCCCCATCTGCAGTGCTGTGACCAGTGCTGGGCTCCCCAGCTCAAGAAAGATGAGGAGCTACTGGAGAGAGCCCAGTGGAGGGCTACGAGGATGAGGAGAGGACAGGAGCATCTCTCCCGCAAGGAGAGGCTGAAGGAGCTGGGCTTGTTCAGCCTGGAGAAGAGAAGGCTGAGAGGGGACCTTCGAAATGCCTCTAAATATCTGCAGGGTGGGTGTCAGGAGGACGGGGCCAGACTCTTTCCAGTGGTGCCCAGAGACAGGACAAGGGGCAACGGGCACAAACTGAAGCAGAGGAAGCTCCAGCTGAACACGAGGAAGAACTTCTTCCCTCTGAGGGTGACGGAGCCCTGGCCCAGGCTGCCCAGGGAGGCTGTGGAGTCTCCTTCTCTGGAGATATTCCAGACCCGCCTGGCCGCGGTGCTGTGCAGCCTGCTCTGGGTGACCCTGCTTGGGCAGGGGGTTGGGCTGGGGGACCCACAGAGGTCCCTTCCAACCCCTGCCCTGCTGTGATTCTGTGATTCAACTCCTACCTTGCCCGGCTTCAGTTTGACCCACAGTTCGTTTTCCGGTCTCCTGAGCTCCGCGGTGAGCGTGCGGTGAGCAGCGTACCAGCGATGCACAACATCGTAAGGCACGGTGTTGATGACAGCACGATCATAGTTATTGTACCTGAAAAGTAAAGAAGAGATAGGAGACTGCCCACATGGCTCCAGGAGCACAGCCAGGCATTTCCAGCGGGAACCTCAGGAGCCTGCAGCATGAGTCAGTATTAAGGGAAGCGACAGGCATGCCTAGGGAGGTTGTGCTGCACGTGCAGGACCCTCAGGAGATGACACAACACAGAGCGAGGAGGAGTTTACTCTCAAGTGAAGAACTGTTCTTGGTGGGTTTCCACGGAAGGACGGGCCACAGCAATGGGCAAGACTGAGGGCTGCTCCGAACACGAGTGCGAAGCAGTGCTGCACACCCTCCTGCACCAAGCCAAGCCAGAGTTTCGGAAAGCAGCCCAAATGTCCTCTGGAATGGGACCAGCCTGCGCTCTCCCTGTTCCCTGTTATGCCAGGCTAGTTTCCAGAGGCTCTTTCAGGGAAAGGCTGGATTCTACTGCCGCTCAAACGAAGCGAGATGAGGGCATGGAGCTGCAGGGAGGATGACAGGAGTGAAGAATCAAAGCTCAGCACTGACACTCATCTTTGTATCGGTGGTTCTGACACTTCCTCTAAAGCAGCAACGCACGGCCCAGAAGGAAACGCCGGGTGTTTCTGTGGTTTCACCCCTGCCCCTCAAACTTCAGTTGGTTTTTCGTTAACGCTATCTCCTGGAAAACCACCACCGTCTGCCACAATCCCCTCTCCTCCCCATAAGCAAGGGGCCTCACGTGGACGTTACCTGATCAGATACAGCTCGTTGTTCCAGGGATAGACATTGAGCACCGGCCCAACTCCGATCATGTGGTTGTGACAGTCTCCCACGTTCTCGACGTACTCGTGCTTCAACGGCACCTTGCTGAGCAGCTCGAACTGCTCAGGGGCTTGCTGGAGAACCTGCTCTGCCGCGTAGAAACCATCCACCAGCAGCGTCCGCCCGCCCGTGCCCTCGTGCTTCAGGCAGTGAAACACCTGGATGCTGCATGGGCAAGAGAATCCAGAGCACAAGAGAAGACCTTGGCTGGCTGTCCCGCGGACGGAAGGCGCTTCCCATGGACCCAGACAGATGTGGATGGATGCACCACCCTTCTCATTTCACTAAGACCCCACAGGGAACGGAGACAGACCAGCAAGAAGCTGGGCACGACTGGAAAGAGTCTGGCCCCGTCCTCCTGACTGCCTCTCACCTGCTTGTTGAGAAGGCAGTTAGCTGCCTCCCAAATCAAGTGACGTGAGTCTGGGAGACTTCACGTGGTGTAGGATCAAGCCTGCATCACCCAGGGTCCATCCAGGCAGTGGGATGCAGAGGTTCAAACGCATGAAACCAACTTCCCTGGAACATCTCAGAACAAGAGGACAGCCAAAGAAATGCAGGTGGTGCTGCTGAGGTCTCCAGGAGCTACGAGAGGAGTGCAGGGTGACTCTCATTCAGAGGCACGCACCTCAGGGTCTCCCACAGGCAGTCAGCAGTCCCTCCCTCACAGAGACCCTTTGAAAAGCCTGGAGCAGAGGAGTTCCCGCTGAGAAGCTTACCTAGAGACATCCCCTCCCTAGTGGGAAGCCATCCAACTCAGCTTTTGTCCTTCTATTACTTCTCTGAAGCTTTTCTTTTCCTTCATCCAAGCAAGGCAGGCATTGTACTGCTAGGAACAAACACCCAGGAGCTGCCTCCAGCCACCTACTCCCCATTTTCACAGTGTACCAACTTCACTTGTCAGAAAATTAACTGTGACCTTCTGGGAAAGCCTTTATCTTCCAATCTCCCTTCGGGGCCTCTTAACCAGGTCCCACAGCAAGTGATGTGGCGGGGCCTCCCAGCTCCACCCTCACCTTCTCGCCCTGCTGCTCTAACCGCCCTGCTACCCACAGCGGTGTCAGGGTGATTTTACAGAGTCAGTCCACAAGCGCTGAAGCAAAGGACACGCTGTGCCCCGCAGGCATCCTCCTCCTCCTGCAGCTGAGGGCACTGAGGAAGCCTCTTCCGAGGGCCGGCTCTTTGGTACCCGACAGTGAGATAACGCTGCAGTCTCTCCCATAGCTTGGGGAGCTTCTGTCCTCTACCCTTAGCAATAATTTAACTTGAGACTTGCCAGATTTGGCTGATTTCAGCCCAAGCAGTGGGGGAAAGCCCACATTCAGATGAACACATCTTTCTTGACAAACACCTCATTTCATTCAGAAGCAGGTCAAAGACTGTCTCAAGTGTTTTGGAACCAAGTCTGAAACAGCCTGGGAAGAAGGCATTTCTGGCAGAGATGGGGGCTCAGGAAAGCCAGAAATTCATGTTCTTCCTGCACAACTCCGGTTTTGCAGAGCTGCAAGCATTAATGGTTAGCCCTACTAATTTAGCCCATGCTGTCATTGTTTGATGTATGCTTCAGTTGGCTGCAGATGAGAATACACCTACCCGAAGGGAACACTTCCAAGTGGAAAAGAAAGGTAAAAAAACAGCTAATGAGCTCCATAGTTCCAGCACCGAGCACTTTAATCAAAGCTCTTTTGTAGGCTGAAGTTCTGATTGCTAATTACTTCTTTGTTTGATTTTGGGGAAGATTTTGTGAGCTCCTAAAACAAGTCAGCCAAGCAGGTAACACTGTGCAGGCCACAACAGCGCATGGGTTCTGCAGCGAGATGTTCACTGAAAACAGGGAACCCAACTAGCTCCAGCCCGAAGGGTGCAGCAGGACCTGGGCTTTAGGCACACACTTCTAGCTCCACAGAGCACAATAAAAGCCACTCACTTTGCTCGTGATGCTGAGCTGCTTCGGAACAAACGCTAAAGCTCCCTGCCGGGCTGGGCGCAGACCAGAGCGCTGCCTGGGCAACTCTACCCTTCCCGGTCCGAATCACAGAGTGTTTGAATGTTTCCAGGGATGGGGCACCCATCACCCGGCTGGACAACCTGTGCCAGGGTTTCACCACCCTCACAGTAAAAACTTTCTTCCTTCTATCCAGTCTAATTCTACACTCTTTTAATTTAAAACCATTCCCCCTCGTCCTGGGGCCGCTCTGAAATCCAAACGCTGCCAACAGATCTCACCCCTTGGTCCTGCTGGGCTTTTGCAGCCATGCCCCATGGACCTCTCCCATTAAGATCTTTAGCCAGTGAACGGCCTCACTGGGGAAGAGCTAACCCTGCCCTAGGGCAGGAGGCGAGGACTGCGTGACTTCTCTCTGCAGCCCTAGTTCCATCCCGAGCACAGCACTTCCATCCGTTCTGCCCCAGGCCATTTCCCGATGATTCCCTTCTTCAGCTGAAAGTAGACCGAAAAAAATTAAGCTTGAATTAAGCCCAAGTTTCTGGCACTTCACTGCGAACCACGATCAGGGCTGTGGGCTTTCCTTCTCCAGCTGTGTACGAAACTCACAGCCCAGAGGCTGTCTCGGAAAAGCAGCTTGCAAGCTGCATTTAGGGAACAACGCTGCAGCAACAAACTACTTTAGAGGCACAGACAGGTGGGAGCTTCGAAGGGCCGGGGAAGCCTGGTTCCTGACGACCCACAGGGCTGCCCCACGGCCGCAACGCAAGCCCCAGCCTGCTGGGACCGAAGCGGAGCGATGGCACAGAGCACAGCACGTCCGTCCGACACCTCTCCCGCGGCCCGGGAGGGCATGGGCAGGTACCGCAGGCTGTGCCAGGGCGAGGTGCTCTCCCTCCTTCCCTGGAGCGTCCCCCAACAGGGCTCAGCAGCACGAGAGACTGGGTTAAGCCAAAGCAAAAACTTCTTCGGCAGCTTTGTGATACGGGGCACGTGCTGCAGGAGGAGCTGTGCTTTGCCAGAAGCACCCGAAAGACAAATCAAACCCGCTGCTCGTTTCTGGGAGGCTGAATGCCGCACGTCACTTCGGAGGCGGAGGTGGGTGGGTTCAGAGGAGACCGTTAGATCAGCTTCAGGGCAGCACAGAAATGGCTACAGCGCTGAGCCTTCTTTCTGGCTACAACGGCGACCTGAACCACAGCAACACCAAGCAGCAGCCAGCTGTCTACCAGCCAAACCCTCCACTGCCTGCCTTCTGGAAGCCCTAGAAGCTTCAAGCATAGGAAAGAGCGATCAGAGAGGAACCTGATGAAATTCAACAAGGCCAAGGGCAGGGTCCTGCACCTGGGCAGGAACAACCCCAGACACCAGTACAGGCTGGGGCGGACCTGCTGGAGAGCAGCTCTGTGGAGAGGGATCTGGGTGTGCTGGGGGATGACAGGGTGACCAGGAGCCAGCAGTGTGCCCTGGCTGCCAAGAAGGCCAATGGGATCCTGGGGTGCATCCAGAGGAGTGCAGGCAGCCGGGCGAGGGAGGTTCTCCTCCCCTTCTACTCTGCCCTAGTGAGGCCCCATCTGCAGTGCTGTGTCCAGTTCAAGAAAGATGAGGAGCTACTGGAGAGAGTCCAGCGGGAGGCTACGAGGATGAGGAGGGGACTGGAGCATCTCTCCTATGAGGAAAGGCTGAGGGAGCTGGGCTTGTTCAGCCTGGAGAAGAGAAGGCTGAGAGAGGACCTTAGAAATGCCTCTAAATATCTGCAGGGTGGGGTCAGGAGGACGGGGCCAGACTCTTTCCAGTGGTGCCCAGCGACAGGACAAGGGGCAATGGGCACAAACTGAAGCAGAGGAAGCTCCAGCTGAACCCGAGGAAGAACTTCTTCCCTCTGAGGGTGACAGAGCCCTGGCCCAGGCTGCCCAGGGAGGCTGTGGAGTCTCCTTCTCTGGAGATATTCCAGACCCGCCTGGACGCGGTGCTGTGCAGCCTGCTGTGGGTGACCCTGCTTGGGCAGGGGGTTGGGCTGGGTGACCCACAGAGGGCCCTGCCAACCCCTAACGTGCTGAGATTCTGTGACCCCGAATTGCTGGGTGACTGACTACAAGTAGTACATCCCATCAGCAGCACTGGAGACAACACAACGGCATCGCTGCGAATCGCTCCTGCCTTCCGCGCTGTGTGTCTGCGAAGCAGCAAAAGCACTCACCCACAGGGCTCCTGGAAGTAGGTTGTGTCGGTGTGACGGTCCAGAGCCAGCTTGGTGTAGGCCGTGTCTCCCCGAGAGAAGTCGGAGGTGAAGTACCACATTCTGCCGTAAATGGTCTCCCTGTGAAAGAGGCGGGCAGTTATCGCAGCGCGCTGCGGGGATCGGTGGGGTGGTACAGCAGACCCTCTTGCATTTGAGGTTACTCCCCTCCAGCCTTACGTACACAGAAAACTGAAGCAGAACAGCTTCATAAAATCCACACTGTCAGGGGGTGGTGGTTCTAACGCCTCCTCTAGCATTTAATTTCTCCGTCCTCCCTGAGGAGACCGATGGCAACGAGCCTTGCTTCCCCTCCACAAACACAGAGCTCTCCACACCAGACATCAGCCCCAGTGAAATCACGGATGCCACAGGGTGACATGAGGAGTTGCCAGAGTGCAGACAGCCCTTGCTCGTAGCTGCCACGGCGTTGCCCAATAATCCCACTTCTTGTTCTTCGGATCCTGCGTTTTCACCCACCTCTCCCCTGCAACACGCGTGGAAGGGAACAGAGGGCAAGGAGAAACGGTACTCGGGGGCTATGGGGTGAGGGAAGCTGGAGAAAAAAAGTTGGCTGGTTATTCCTTGGAGCCCCTCACTTCTGTTTGGGGTCACTATTGATGAGAAGAAATCCCTTCTCTTCCACTGGTCCAAGGCAAGTCAAACTGTTTCTGCAGCTTGGATAAAACTTGAAGCTCAAACCCCGGCTTGCCATGCTGTTGGTGTGTTTTAACAAACCCAGAAGCAGCATTTCTCAATCCTTTAGCGAGAGCTACAAATTGTTTTTGACCTCTCTGGCTCCCAGGGCCAGGGCTGCCCTCCTAACCTTTCAAGTCATAACAGGAAATGTCTCTCCTTGCAAAGCTCCAGTCTTCCCAGGCTGGCTGCTTCCTTCAGCCACTCCTCTGTGCAGGGTCCCGCTGCCGCCGAGGCCGTCGCATGCTCCCAAGGCAGCCCCTAGACCTCGCGACGCCAGGCTCTCCCCTAAAAAGAGGTCTGACCCCGCAGTGCAACACTCCATCTCGGCTCAAACGGACTGGCCAGAGACTGTAGCAGACCCAGACCTTTGGTGTGCAAACAAGGCCACACTACGCAGTATCTAGGGATGAGAGGGCAGCAGCTTTCCAAACAAACAGTCAGCGGCCTTCCCAGGGCAGCCCCAGTTACCTGATTAAGCTGATCCTTTCCGCTAAGATTTCTGTGTCCTCTTTGGTGGGAGCGACGTTCTCTACAAAAGCAATCCCATACAACAAGAAGTTTTGCAGGAACTCCTTCAGCCCCTCGTCCGTCTCCAGGAAACTCCGGCAGTCAACGGAAGGCACCTGGGCTTGGCGGTAGATTTCTGCGTTCCAGAGAATCCGTGGGTGCATGACCTGCTGCTTCTGCCCCTCGTAGCTGTTCTTCACCAGCCACTCCAGCCCGTACCGCGTCACATGCCCGTCCGGCCCTTCGACAGGGGAGAAGGGTCACAGTCACCGCAATGGCACCGCACAGCCCGAGGCCGCGGTCAGTGCAACCGCCGGCCTAGGACAGTCCTCATGCTTTTCATTTTGCCTGGTGACAGCCTCTTTGCACCCTGCTGCCACTCAAAATATTATCTGGTTAAGGCCACAAGTCCTAAAAGCACTGTCGTTTTTTCAATTTATTTCAGCTTCAGAGGGTTTGTTTTCTATTGGCAGGACAGGACTCCAAGGAGAAGTCAAGCACTGAAGAGAAGCCCACAAATAAAGGTAAGCTACAACAAAAGGAAGAAAGCAGCCAGGAGGCCGAGAAGAAAGGACAGAAATTGTGAGTTCTGACCAGGGACACCAGCTCAAACAGCACAGGATAAGGAAAAGCAAGATTTCTTGCCCAATCTGCTCACTGCCTGCATTGCTGCTGTGTTCAAACAAACCAATAAACCATCCAGACACTGAAGATACAGATGTTTCTACCCAAAAAGGGCTGGGGGGGAGGGAGGGGGAGGAAAAACAGGCACAATGTTCCGACCGAGGCATGTTCACAGCAACAGCGCTGCTCAGAAAAGCGGTGTTTAATATCTGCTTACAGCTGAACCTCTTCCCACAACAGCTACCCACTCAGAGACAAGGCTGCCCTCCCCCAGCAGACCTAAGGGTGGGATCCACCAGCAACACTCCCTCCAGGCAGGGCTTGGTGGTCCTGAAAACACGAAGGGCACAGGCGCTTTGCCACTTACAAGTGAGGAAGAGTGTGGTCTCATCCACTCGGACAGCTTTGGGCTTGATCCCCAGGTCCACGCTCGCTGTGTCCAAGCTGCGCTGGTTGGTCTTGGCGTTGTAGCAGGAAGCAGAGCGGCAGTGGTCCCGCAGCCAGACAAAATCGAAGCGCATCAGCGTGTTGGCGTATCTGAGCTCTGCAAAGGAGGACGGGCTCAACGGATGCACTGGTGTGAACAGCGAGAAAGAACCGAGCCAAGAGGTGAAGCTGAGCGCCCACGAGTTACAACCCCACTTTAGGGGATGCAGCGGCTGTCAGACTTCGCACCTCCCTGCGTGAGCTAAGCCAGCTCGTCGCGTGGGCACAAACTGAAGCAGAGGAAGCTCCAGCTGAACACGGGGAAGAACTTCTTCCCTCTGAGGGTGACGGAGCCCTGGCCCAGGCTGCCCAGGGAGGCTGTGGAGTCTCCTTCTCTGGAGATATTCCAGCCCCGCCTGGACGCGGTGCTGTGCAGCCTGCTCTGGGTGACCCTGCTTGGGCAGGGGGCTGGGCTGGGTGACCCACAGAGGTCCCTGCCAACCCCTGCCATGCTGGGATTCTGTGATGGCAATCAGGCAGAACACCTTCACAGCAGGCCTGGCTGTCGGTGATATCTCCATGGTCTCCCTTCTCCCCAAGCCTACAGGCAGTCTGGTCCTCCAGCAGGAAGGAGCATGGCTAACACACATGCTGCTCACATGCTGACTCTACCACCTCTCCTCAACCAGTAGGAAATTCAGTGCTGTACAGCAGCTGCTGCACGTAACATGGTTGTAGACCCCAGCACAGGAATACAGGCAAGGGTCAACCAAATAATCACAACAACATCCAAACTGCGCCAACGTTACGGACAACATCCGGACCTCGACGCAAAGCTTTGATGGCCATTCAGCGCTACAACAAACCTCCTCCCTGTTGCATCCCGGGACAGCTTAGGAATACTCCAGGCCCTTCAGCAGGGGGTCAGGGCCAGCGGAGGCAACAGGAGAGCCCTCCCTGCTCTAGCCCTACTTGGTTTTGTAACCCAGCTATCCGAGGTCACTCTGCAGTGGGAAAACAAGAATATGCTTTCTGGGGACCACTGTGTTGGATAAAGTGCCGAGCAATTCCCTTTGCTTACAGGTGACTCAGAGCACCAACACCTCCCAAGCCTCAGCAGGCACCCCCAGGCAGACAGACACTGCACCAACGTGCCTCGGTCACCAAGCCACTCCTGAAAACAAAAAGGAAAAATCCAGCATTGGACAGCATTTATAACTGGCTTGCTGCACTACTTCACACGGAGACACACTCTCCTTGCTTTTTGTTTAAGCAGTGTCCCAGCGAGGTACGATTGGCATCAAAAAGGCTTTTTTGCCCCCCTGCCTCCTGCCGCTCGCGCCATCCAGCCGCGCAGACGGACAGGCTGCTTGCAAACCCGCTCCAACCACCGCGTTCCACGCCTCAGCGTTTTAAGGAAAACCTGTACAAGCAGCGGCAAGAGAGCAGGGCACCCACCAAAGCAGCCATCCCCCTGAAGTCAGAGCCCCAGGCGTTGCACAGAACACGAGTGGCTGACAGGCAGGGCTCAGACACAGTTATTGTTCAGCAAACCCTCGATTTGATTTCCAATTTAGCACGGCCTCGTTTATCATAAAAGACTTCCCACCAGCAGACAAACCTGCCTCTGGGAACTCCCAAAGCGAAGATTCCAGCGTGCACCCCTCTAACACAGGCCATATCAGAAGGAAAAAACCCACTCCTGGGGAACAAGGTCAGGAAAATCCCACGCCTCTCCCCAGGCAGATGGAAAAGCCCCCAGCACACCCACCTAGGTGGTCACCGTGTAACTGCCAGGCACACTTGAGGGACTCTGGGGCCGTGTGACGCCAGCGAGCCGCAGCAGCGAGGACGGTCCTTCTGTCACGGGGCAGCCACGGCGAGCGATGGCCGGTGCCTCCACGCCGCTGGCACGGCACCTGGAGCAGACCCACCAGCCGCCTCCGCCACATCCTGAGCAGCCGGGAGAGAGGGGAAAGAACGAGGTGACTCAGCAGTGCCGCTGCATCGCATCCCGCTCTGCGCTCCTACGCCAGGCGCCGCGATCGCATTAGGAAAGCTGGTATTGTCCCACACAACTGGCAGTTTACTGGCAGAAGAGGCGAGAAGAGAGGAGGAAGAAAAGAAGAGGGCATGACGACTGGCAGCCTGGCCAGAGGGGAGAGTCACCTACCTCCCAGGCACCATTTGGACATGAAAAACAACTCAACACAGAGCTTGGAGAGTTTTGTATCGCACACCTTCACTGCCAGGTCCCAGCACCAGCGCCACGTTTGCGTTCTCCCAGTGACCGCGCGATCAGGCACGCTGCCAAGCTGTTCCCAGTCCCTACAATCCATGCTCACTGCTAACACCACACCGACGACGCAGCAGCCTCCACAAAATTGGGTGCTTCACCCTTGTTTAGGCCAGCTGCAGCAGGTGCTTTTGCAGACATCACCAGCACCCCAGAGGAGGAGCATGAAGTTGCACCTGAAAACTGCCTGCCCTCAAAAACTGCACATAATGGAAGAAACAGGGAGTCACCGTTAGGGGGTCAATGAATTTTTTAAACAAACAAGATAATCCAACCCGCGACCATCAGCCAGAACCAGGAGGAGGGACAAGGCTGTCCTGCTTATTTTGTGACCACCATAAACCACAGCAGAAAATGGTCCTGAGAGGAAACCGATGAGATCCTAGGATTTATCAGGCACAGCAGTTCCAGAAGAGACAGCTGTGTGGTGCGAAATACTGGCAAAACCCCATCTGCTGCAGGTCTTGTCCCCGCTCCGGCCTTCCCAGTTTGAATTCACCATTCCCAGACAGAACTACAGGGATCAGGGAAGCAGAGAAAAGCGACCCTGGTCAGAGAAGCATGAACCAGAGGAATCCAGTATTTTGTATATGTATATGTATATATATATATAAAAATATACATATACATATATATATGTATATGTGTATATATATATAATATATTATATATATATAATATATATATATTAGTATTATGTATATGTATATATCAGTATATGAACCAGAGGAATTCGGTCAGTTCTAGAAAAAGTAATGCAAAACAATGAGGAGGAAGAAAATCTCGATTTCCTCTGAAGGACACAGCTGGCACGGAAGAGAAACCACGGGTGGTTAACCTTGGGCTAGAGACTAGCAGGTGATTTCTCAGAGGGAGATGTGGAACGACTCTTCCATACAAAGAGCACAGGCCTAAACCTTACGAGTTTTAAGACATGAAGCCACAGTCTAAATGCGCCGTCATGTTTATTAAACTCTGGAGGTCAGGTCTAAACCCAACAGGATTTTAACAGCACTTTGGCCTGAAGCGCGTAGAAACCTGCTATCACTGGATAAGGAACAGACTCGGAAAGCATTTCTTATCCTAGACTTCTGATTTTCCTTCATTTTCTTATCTGAAGAGACAGGCACCGGCGCTTCGGCTGTCCAACCCGCTTCTCCACTTCACAGCTGACTCGGTGCAGAGATCTCAAAAGATGGTAATAACAATCAAATCAACAGAGGTGCCATGTTCCCCCCAGACAACAACTTGCTAAGTAGGAAAAAAATAAGACACATACAGCCAGGTCTAGGGAAAAAAAAAGTGGGAACATTTCCATGAAGAGAAGGTGGTTTGGGACCAAGACGCGCACGTTTCAGCCGTCAGGTTTTGCAAGGTTCTTGGCCACAGCCTGTGCACAAGTCACCGACAGCTTCAGCGCTGCAGGAAGGTTTCAAACCAGAAGTTTCTGATTTCTGCAGCTGCTAAAATGCAAAACTTGCTCCTCAGCAGGCTGCTGGGGATCAGGCTGTCCTGCAAAGCCGCCGCTTTCAGATCAGAAGCTGCTGTTTCGCTCCACATCGCGGGAGGGGAGGCTCTGGCAGCTCCTTGCTTGCTGCCCGACACCTGCAGTAACCAAGATCTCTGCTAACACAACTGACCTCGCGCCTTGAACACCGCTGCGGAGCCCGTGGCACTCTAGAGATGCTGACTGAGCTGCAGCATCCTGGGAGACTCCAGCCTTCTCACCACAGACCGAGAAACTGGGGCACTGGAGAACTCACACAGCCCGAGCCAGAGTTACCGGCCACCTGAAGACGCGCACCACTGCTCGCTTTTCCCTTTGGTGGTCTCCAGCCCACCAGAGTCTCAGCTTTTGTAGAAATGCCAGCGCTAAGTTCTGGAAGAATGCTTCCCCTTGCCCCCAGCTTTGAAAATGTAGTATAGGAAAGAGTAGTCAATCTGATATGCAAACTTAGTGACTTAGTGAAGAAAATCTGCAGCTACAGAAAACCAGGAGTTGACAGTGATGTTTATCGGCTTTACAAAGCTTAAAGAAATGATTTTAACTTCCTGAAGCAAGCGACAAAGCTCACAAAGCTTAAGACTCTTCTTTGAGAAAGATGCACGGGAGGGAGGACTCTGTCCAGTTTGGCTTCTGGATATCAAGGATCTCCACTAATCCAGTGCAGGGGAGGAAAAGAAGCCAGCTTGTTTGCACACACCGGGTATCTCCTCACGCAGGACCCGAAACTGATAGGAAAAGCTCGTCTGCAAACCCATTTAGAAGGCGGCCTCTGCCCGGGGCAGCTCCAGCCGTACTTATCTCTCTCTGCACATGTTCCTTTTATCTCATCCTCTTCCAATATCAAAACAGACCAGAGAATAAACACAGGTAATGGTAAGTGACCCAGATATTGAATCTAATCAGTGAGACCTCCTGCTTCTCTGCTGTTCTCGCTGGAAGCAGACACCACAAACAGCTCACAGCGAAGCCTGAAATTAAATCTTTCCAAGAGATACTAAACCTAAGAGGAGCTGAAAACAAAAAAAATCTGTATGATTAGATGGGATTTGCACTTTGCCTTATCAGAGCTAACCGCTCTCTCCTGGCTGGAATCAGCGATGCGAACAGGCAGCTCCTTCCCCCATCCTCCCGCTCACCTCACCTTTACGCCGTCACGCAGCTCACCCGGGCAGCAGTGCAACGCAGCAGCCGAGAGATTTCAAAACAAAATTTCCCTTGAAATTCAAAAAGAAAGGGCAGGAGGAAGAAGACATCAAACCACCCTGCGCGTAACGTGGACTTTGAGAAGGGAGCGGTGTTCCACTGTCAAGCCCGTCCCTCTGCCCTAGCAGGACAAAACCCCCCGCAGAGAGGACAAGTGAGAATCTCCTGCGTGGCTCATCCCCTCCACGCGTCCACCACGCAGCGGGTGGAAGAGAGGAGGGTGCTCAGAACCCAGGCTAGAAGCGGCAGGGTGAACGGGAGGAACAGAGCTGGGGGTGCTGGAGGGAAAGGCAGAAAACGCCGAGATCCTGTGATTTGAGGAGCTACCACACGTCTCCAGAGAGAAGAGACGAGAGACATGCTGCCAAAGGAGGAGGAAGGAAGAGCGGGCCTCTCGGAGCGCCGGTCTGTCCAGCGGACTTCCCGCCTGGCCCTCCAGCAGCTCCTCTCACTGCTGACACAAGGAGCATCTGAAGTAACAAATACCGGGTTTTAAGCTCTTGATCAAAGAGCCACAATTTCCATTTTGAGCAAAGAAAAATACCAAGCTAGAAGAATCAGTAGCCAAACCGTTTCAGCAGCGAAAACGTATGTGGAAGAAGAAACTCCACGGATCTGTGGTCTTTAGCCAGCTTTTGGCGAGACCTTCCAGGAACGCGGTGACGCCGGCCTGCCAGCATCACGGGAGCCGCTCCGATGCCCCAACGGCTGTGGCCAGACCCGTTCCATCACTCCGAGACAGCGCGTCCTGCCTGTTCCTCAAGCTCGTTTAGCATCCGAAAAAAAATTTACCTGTTTTTCATTAAGCATTTCCAAACACGCAGTCGCTTACACTCACGCATCCTTTCCCAATGCTAGAAGCAGAGGTTTCTGAGCCGTAAGAAACAGGAAAATTGCAGCAGCACAACAGGTCTCACACTTCAAAAAGAGAGAGAGAGAGAAAAGAAATCGTTTCCCCAGGCAGCCCCGAAATACTCTGCCTGCACATCTCAGACGGGACCCACGTCCTGCCAGCCTCCTGGCTACGCACGGCTCCTCTCGTCCGACGTCTCCACAGCTTCGGGAGCCGTGCCGGACCCCAGGCAGAGCCGCAGCCCGAGCGCAGGCGACCCTCACAAGGGGAAGGCGGGAGCGCTGCGGAGGCCGAGCCACAGCTACTGCCTTGCTGTGCCAGAAGCAGGGAGCAAAGAACGCTCCCCCGGGGGGACAGAGCCCCGCGGCGAGCCGAGCCCCCCACGACGGCCAGCCTCTGGGGCACCGCCAGCAGAGTTAAAGGTTGAACAGCCCGAGCTGACCCAGCTTACCCATTAATTACCCACAGCAGAGTGGCTGTCCCTGCCGAGAGAGGCTCCCGACACGCGCGTTAGATCCGGGCTGTCAGGAATCAGATTCCCCTTCCAGCCAGGGACTGGCAATGAAATTAAGGAGTTAATAAAGACATCCCAGGCGCTGCCAGCTTCGCAGCCGCTTCGTTTTCCTGGAAGTGAAGGTACTTACCTGCTCAGCCCACGTTTCACACCAACGCCGCGGCTCCAGACCCCCCTTCCCGCAACCCCACCACGGCCTCCTCTTTGCGGCCCCCTCGCCCACCTCCAGCAAAGCCCTCGCAGTTTCGCAGCCGAACACAAGCGTGCTCCGGCCCTTCTTTCCCAGCAAAGCCGCCAGCCCCACGGTATGACCCCCGCAGGGGAGCTTGTTGCGGTGAACTCCTGCCGAGAGGCCCCCCGCCCGGGGTCCCGCCCTGGCAGAGCGGGGCCGGGCAGCTCGGGGTTGCTTCTCACCGGTGAATGAGCGAAAGCAGCCCTGCCCTCGGCTGCGGGCTCTCTCCGGCGGAGCAGAGGGAGCCGGGGCCTCCATCGCTCTCACGGCGGGGCAGGGAACGGTACCGGGGAGACGGAGGGAGGGCTCGGGGCGTGGGGGCTCGGCCGGCCTCCCCCCGGCCCCAGGGCCCCGCGCTCGGCCTCCCGGTAACGGAACCGCCGCGTTAGGACCCCCCGCGGAGCTCCGGGACGGGGGGGCGAGGCCCGGCGAGGCCCCAGGCCCGGTACCGGTAGCCAGGCCCTGCCGCTCCACCCGCCCCGGGGAAACCGAGACCCACCTCGGCGGCTGCCCCGGCGCTGGGAGCCGCCCCGGCTCCTCCCGAGCGGCTGCGGCGGGCACCGGGCCCCCGGCGGGGGCTGCGGCGGGGCCGGGCCCAGGGCCCCTCGGGCGGCGTCGAGCGGGGCCGCGGGCCGCCCCGGGGCGGGGCCACACCACCGAGCGCGGGCGGGCTCGGCTAGAGCGCCGCCCGCCATAGAGAGCGCCGCGCACCGCCAAGCGCGGCCCCGCCGGCTGTAACGAGCTGGGAGGCCGGCGTGCAGAGCGCCGCGCGCACCATAGAGACCTGGGCGGGCGGATAGAGCGCCGCACACGCAGACCATAGAGACCTCGGTGTGCTGAGAGCGTGGAGGCGGCGGGAGCGGCGAAGTGTCTCAGGGCAGAGAGGCTGTCGCTGGAGCCGGGAGCCGTGCCGGGCGAGCGAGGAGCGGGAGCGCGACGAGGCCCTTCACGTCTTTAACCATAGAGCGGCCCGGCGGGAGACCATAGAGAGGCGCGCACGCAGCGTAGAGCGTCGCGGGGTTGTGTGTGAGGGGTGACGCATGCGCAGTGCGCTGGGGCAGGGACAGGCCGCCGCCGTATTGCCGGTGGCTGCAGGGCTGGGACCGGGGCCGGGGCCGGGGCCGGGGCCGGGGCCGGGGCCTGGCTGGGGGAAGCGGCTCTGCCCCCCGCCGCTTCCCTCGGCCCGGCTGCGGCCTGCGCCCGGGGCCGGACGAGGCGTGGCAGGCCGCGGGGCCGGGCCGGGCCTTCGGGAGCTGCCGCGGGGGGGGTGCAGACGCGACCATTTTGAGGTATAAAATGCTGATTTTCATCTAAAGGCACCGCAGCCCCACCTGGGGGGGAGGCTGGGGGGCCTGGGAGGGCGTCGCAGGCCCTAATGGTGCCCCGGGGCTCCTCCCGGGCAGCCCCGCGGGTCCCCCTGCCCCGAGCAGGGGGGGGAGGCTGCGGGGTGCTGCCGGAGGACCACGGACGGGGCTGAGGAGGAGCCCGCCAGGCCCTGTCCCCCACCGCAGGTCGCTGGGGTCGCTGCCTGGTCTGGAGGGGGTCCCGGGGTGTCCCCCGTTGGCTGGGGACGGGCTGTGGGGGTGGCCGGCCCTCCCAAAGCAGCCCAGCCCTGCCACTGCCCCACACGTCGGGCGCATCCCTAGCAGTGCCCAGCGACAGGACAAGGGGCAACGGGCACAAACTGAAGCAGAGAAAGCTCCAGCTGAACCCGAGGAAGAACTTCTTCCCTCTGAGGGTGACGGAGCCCTGGCCCAGGCTGCCCAGGGAGGCTGTGGAGTCTCCTTCTCTGGAGATATTCCAGCCCCGCCTGGCCGCGGTGCTGTGCAGCCTGCTGTGGGTGACCCTGCTTGGGCAGGGGGTTGGGCTGGGTGACCCCCAGAGGTCCCTGCCAACCCCCACCATGCTGGGATTCTGTCGTGCTGAGCTCCAGGGTGCTGTGTCTGGGTAGACAAACCGCCCCGGTGCGGGGTCTGTGCTGTGCCGTGATTTCCATGCCCGTTTTTCCAAAATCGAGGCTTTTTGAGTCCTTCCAGTTGCTGTGCCGTCGTGCTGCTGGGTGTGCTGGTCTGGCAGGAGGCAGAGCGGGCGCCTACTGCTGTTGCCTTCGCGGCAGGGGGACGCGGTGGCATCACCGAGCAGCCTGCTACTTTCTGAGAGTTTGTCAGGAGGGGGTGAGGTGGTGCCTGGAGCGGGCAGGGGAGCTGCTGCTGCCCAAAATCTCGGTGCGGCTCCCAGGGGGGATGAACAGCCTCGTTGCTGGGTGAGCTCACGGCGCAGGCATCTCGGCCTCCATGAGAATTTGTCGCGGGCCCTTCCCCGGCTGCCGGGGTGCGAGCGTGCCTCGGTGCCGGCTCCCCGGAGGAGGCAGCGGCTGCGTGGGTGACGGCTGGCCCCGTGCTCCTCGCGCTCGGGCAGTGCCCGTCACCTGTCCCTTGGTCCTTGTCCCGCGCACCCTGGTCCTGGCAGGCAGCCCCGGTCCCGCTCCCGCCGTGCCCCGGCGCCCGCAGCCCCTGAGCCGAGCAGGGACTCGCCCGGGTGCCTGCGGGATCCAGGGCTGCTGGCAGGGGTCTGGGGGTGATCCCCCTCCCGTGGCAGCGCCCGCTCCTCGAACTCTGCCCTTCCATGGCACCTACTAGGACTGCAGTCACCTCTGAGTGCCTGCCCCTTACAGCGGTGCTGGTCGGTGATTTCAGGAGGGCTGAGGGCACAAAGCCCATCAGGAGAACCTGGAGTGTGCAGCTGCGTTAAGGCAGTGAGCTGAAACCCGAAGCAAAGCCCCCGCTGCGGCTCGGATCCCGACGCGGTGTGCGGCCGCCGGCGCCGCGCTCGAGCCGGGGGCTGTCGGAGCCGAGGGTCCCTCCGGGCACAGCGCCCGGCTGCCCGTGGGGCTGCTTGTGGTGCCCCTGGCTTCGCTGCTCCGGTGTTGCTTCTCCCCGAGGCCACGCTCCCTCTCCCAAGAATGCATCACGTCCCCATGGAAACACAAGTGCTTGTTTATTTGACTTGTTTCAAGGGGGTTTTTTTTGTAATTTAATGTAATTCCCTCTCTCTCTTTTGTTTTTTTTTCCTTTGGTGATTCGAAGGAAGGAAGGAAGCCCAAACTCGGATGTTTGTTTATTCTCTCCTGGCCGACGTTCCCTTGGTCGCGCTCCAGTGGCCGATAAACTGGCAGGGAACCGGAGCGCAGAGCACGGCAGAGCCTGGGAAAGGCCGGGACCCTGCTCCCCCCGGCCTCACGTCACGGCTTCTCTCCGATCAGCGTGGCCTGGGGGCCACGTGCTGCCAGCTGCCTTCACTCGCTCCGCTCCTCTCGGACGGGCAGCGCCTCGGTCACCAGCTCCCGGCCCGCTCTTGGTGGGACGTCTGCGAGGAGAGCATCTCCCTGGAATCCAGGTTCCCTCCACCCTGCCCTGGTGTCGTCTTCTCAGCCCCTGACCCATGGCACGGCTGGGACCCGTGGTTCACAGAATCACAGAATCCCAGCATGGTCGGGGTTGGCAGGGCCCTCTGTGGGTCACCCAGCCCAACCCCCTGCCCAAGCAGGGTCACCCAGAGCAGGCTGCACAGCACCGCGGCCAGGCGGGGCTGGAATATCTCCAGAGAAGGAGACTCCACAACCCCCCTGGGCAGCCTGGGCCAGGGCTCCGTCACCCTCAGAGGGAAGAAGTTCTTCCCCGTGTTCAGCTGGAGCTTCCTCTGCTTCAGTTTGTGCCCGTTGCCCCTTGTCCTGTCGCTGGGCACCACTGGAAAGAGTCTGGCCCCGTCCTCCTGACCCCCACCCTTGCAGATACTTAGAGGAAGCTGAGAGGGAATCTCTCGAACAGCGCAGACCCCCACCGTGGGTGTCTGGGTCCAGGGAGGAGAGCGCACGTGGCCGAGGGTGAAGGTCTCTCCTTCGGCACGGTGTCACCTGCCCCTTCCACGGTCCCGGCAGCCGCTCGGCACGCTCCCAGCTCCGGGTCCCTTCTCCCGCGCCTGCGCCTTTGCCAAAGCGGCCGCCGCCAGCCGTGCAGCCTCTCCCTGCGGAGAAGGGCCTTGGGCACGGGGGGGGCTTCCCTGGGGATGCTCTGGGGGGTCCCCGGGCTCTGTGCGAGGCCGGGTCACCCCGGCCCTGTGCGGCGCAGCAGCCCCAGTGCTGGCTGGCTGCCCGCCGGCCCGGGCACTCGTTTCAGGGGATAATGTGTAGCTTCGATGCTGCTAATTGGAGCTCTTTCCCTACGCTTCCTCCTTTCAATCTTCGTCCGCCCTCGGCTCTGCAGGGTCAATAAGTGATTCGCATTAAAGCAGCGTCTCTCTCGGTTCCTCTGCCGGGGGGGCTGGGAGGAGGGGGCTGCATCAGCAGGGTGAATCCTCCAGACCCCCTGGGGATGGGAGACAAATCCTTGCAGGTCTCCTCCATCCAAACCTTCTCCTCCCACGCGGCTCTGCTGCCTTTCCCCGAGCCCCTGGGGTCTCGCTGCTCCTTCTCTGCCTCCCCCCCTCGCCTCGGCCCCTGCCTCTCCTCCGTCTGGTCCCCCCGCCCCGGTCTGCCCACCAGCAGACAGCCGCTATCGATTTTCCTGGTTCAGCAAAACCCAGCCGTCAGGGAAGCCTTCTGGGGCCGGGCGGCGGTGACACGCGTGATGGCAGAGCTGCAAGCTGGGCGCGAGGGTGATGGGGAGAGCCGTCACGGTCCCTCCGGTCCCCGCCAGCGCTGCCTCGGTTATTTTGGGAGCCCTGGGCAGCTCTTCCTCCCCAGTGCCCTGAGCAGCTCGGGTTCTGAGATCCAGTGGTGGGGAAATGCAGCTCCTCCACGGGACCCTTCTAGAAACCTTCAGTGGGGAAAGAGGAAACCCTCAGCCCTCCCCGCTCTGGGGATGAACCGTCCTTTGCTCTCTCCAGACAGACCAGGTGGATCTGGACATTCTTTCCCTGAGGAGCCCCTGATTTTGTCAAGGCCACTTTCCAGCCTGCTGTGTGATGACCCCGGCGAAGATGCTTCGGATCGTGGCGCCTTGGAGAGCAGCAGCCAACCTCCTCCCCTGGCCATGCCCGGGGGGTCTTCCACATCTCCCGTAGCGTGGGAGCAGGAGGGATCCTTCCCAAATGACTGCAGATGAAGAAGAAGCCATTGCACCTAGGAGAAGTGGTAAACGGGGTCAGGAACCGTGAACTGACTTAACTTCCCGATTTCTACCAACGTGCGCTTGGTGATGTCCTCCAGAGAGGGAGGAGTTGCCCAAGGAGGTCAAAGGGAGCTTGACCAAGGGATGGCAAAGACAAGCCCTTCCTTTGAACTTGATCACCTGGGCCTTTGTTGTGGAGCGGCAGGTCCTCTCCCGGGCTGCTCTCACGCCCTCCACTCGTGGAAAATAATAAAACCTTCAGCCTCGCATTGCCCCTGTAAGAAAACCTTCAGCCTGACATTGTCCCCCGCCCCGGGAAAACGGGGTGTCCCTGGAGAGACAGACACCCCGGGGGCCGGTGCGGGGATGGGGCAGCACCTGCACCTTGCTGGTGAAGACAGGGGACGGGTGAGCCTTCAGACAGCACGGGGTTCCCCTCCTGTGCTGGGGGTGGGTGCTCTTCCTGCCCCAGAGCAGGCATCTGGGGAGGGAGAAGCTCGGCCTCCCCTGGGGGTGAGCGGGAGAGGGTGGGGTGGGTGTAAATCCGGGAGCTGAGTGCTCCGTGTGTCCAAGCTGAGGGTTGGACCCACGTCCCCAGGTCTGCCGCACGGCTCCTGCACCAGCTCCCCACCATCGTCGCTGTGCCCGATCCCTTGCATTCCCCCCACCACCCCAGGGATACCCGTCACCCCGGGGCCACCGCTTTGGCCGCTGCACAGCCCCTCTCCCCACCCGTCCCAGCTTTCCCACTGCCTGCGGCTGAGCCTGGCCCTGCCCCAGCCTTTCCACGGCCCCTCGGGTCCGGCTCGGAGCCGAGGAACGCGACTCTCCAGCCCTGGATCTCTTTGTCCTAAGAAGTGGCCCTGGGGGGGTCTTGGTGTCAGGGCGCTTGGCACAGACAGTGGGGTTGTCCCCGTGCAGGCAAGCCCCCGTGCTCAGCCCACCCCGGCAGGGCAGCATGGAGCCGCAGCATCCCTGGGGAGCATCCCTGGCTGACCAGGACATAGCTGGCCACTCTGGGAAGCCCTGGAAGTCGCTGAGGGAGAGCCCAGCCCCATACAGGGAGCTTCAGCCTCCTCCTCACCATTCCCAGCCCGTTAAGGGCCTTGAAGCTTCTGTGCTGCTCGCTGTCCCCAGCTCTGTGGGTGTCGAGGAGTGGGGGTGTGGGGCTGGAGTTCACCCCGCATTGGTGCCGGTGTGCGGGGAGACCCCTCCTTGTTGCGTGCTCAGCCCCCCGTTCCTCCCGGCTGCGGGACCCACTGCGCCGAGTGCCGGTGGCTGGGATCTGCAGCTCCAGCCAGTGCCGAGAGGTGGTTTTTGGGGGGGTGCGGGCAGCTGGGGGACGCTGGCGTCACCCCCCTCTCTCCAGTGGAGCCCTGAAGCCTATTTTGGACGATGCTGGGAACCGCAGTGAGGGACGGATGAGCTGCGTTTGCGAGACGTTGGAGCTGAGCATCAGCTCACCACGGGTCTGACCACCACCTCCCGGCTTCGCTGGGAGCTCCTCCGCCGGGCTGGGGGTGGGAGCAGCCCACCCACCCTCCTGGCCCCACCTGGAGCCCCTTGACCCCGAGGCGTTGCCTGCGTGTCGGGGGTTTGCTGACAGGCTTCGGGCATCTTCCGCCGTGCCGTGTGCGATGGGTGGACGTGTCTAGGGGGTCACACCAGAGCGGGCACCCGCGGGGAGGTGGGAGAGGGGCTGTGTTGGGGGGCAGCGAGGGAGGGGGTGTCTGGGGATTGCGGCCGTGGGGCAGAGCCTCTCCCTCTCAGCAGAGGAAGGCAAGGAGCTGAGAGAAGGTCGGCAAAATTTTTGCCCGGTCCAGAAGCGCTTAGGCAGGAGGGTCCGAGCCTCCGGATAACCACTGTTATTTAATTTATTTTTTCTAAATAAAAAAAAGGAAGGAAGTTGATAAATAATGTAAAGTGGAGAATGCATTAATGAAAGAGAGAGCGAGGGAGAGAGAGGAAAAGAGAGGAAGGGACAGGGCAGAGTGAGAGCGCGGGGAGGGAGCGAGATATTCCTGCCTTTATCGATTGGCTACGATTACATTAGAGCTATCAAATATTCATACTACATTCCACAAGAGGTCATTGTGTGTGTGTCTCCAATTTAGCTCTGCCCTGGCGCAGGGAGCCGGCTCCGAGTGGGAAACGGGCTCCAGCCCCGGGGCTGCTGGCTCCCCCTGGCCACAGGGGTCTCACGGGGGGCCGGGTGGGCTGCCGGGACAGGGAGTGCGTGGGGAGGGGGCTGCGGAGGGGCTGCGCAGCTGTGCTGGCCCCGCGGGTCCTATGCAAAGCCCTTGGGGGCTGCGGGGCGTACGTGGGCACAGCGACCGAAAGCAAGCCAAGAAGACACGCTCCAGCACCTTGCTCCCCCCTAGCAAGGATTTCTGCTCCCTCCCTGGGCGAGCTCAGCGGCCGGGGGTCGCTGCTTACTGGTCGCTATGGGCTGTTCCTTACATGGGAGCTTCTTAATGGGGGATTTTAACTGGGTCGTTCCCTGGGAAGGGGTCAGCCCAGGCCAGGAGAACAGGCAGGAGGTGGAGGAGATGCCTCCTGCCGCCGTGCCCATCTGCCAGGGCATGCCGGCTCCTCCATCCCCTCCACGCTGCCTTTGCCGGCCGGGATCCTCACGGAGATGGGTGCCGCTGGGAGAGGACAGAGAGGGAGAAGGACCCGCAGCCTCGCCGGTGCTGTTTCAGCACACAGCTCAGCGGCTGGAGGGACCACTCAGAGTGGGCTGAGCCCTCCTCACAAAACCCACCCGTGGTGGTTCTTTGCCCTGGGGTGGCAGCGGGGGGACCGCTGCCCGGTTTTACCTCCCAGCAAGGCACTTCCCTTGCCCGTGCCTCAGTTTCCCCGTACCTCCACCTTCCCGCAGCATCGCCGGGGCACCGCTGCCATCCCCGCAGCCCCCGGCCCCTGCTGCCCTCCGCCCCGCCGCGGCCCCGGCCGGCGCGAGCCAGCGCTGCGTTCTCTCCTTACATTAATAAAAATTTTACAGCGCGGTGGCAGGAAATGCATTTTCAGTTCATCTGCCGCAGCTATAAGATTACCAGGAAATGGCTGGCTGGCCGGCGGCCAGGGGCTGCCAAGGGCCGGCACACACCCGGCGCGGGGCAGAGGGAGAAGGCGAGCGGGGCCCATCGCGCTGGCGGGCACCGGGCTAAGCCCATGGGACCGATCCCGGTGGTCCTGGATGTCCCCAAGGTCTGCCAGGTTGTCCCGCGCCAGCTCCGCCGGTGCCCTGGGTGCGAGGGGACGTGGGGTGAGGGATGCTCCGAGCTGGCGGGGACGGATCCGTTCGCTGTTTTGGGCAGCTGGGGTTGTTGATGGACTTCTGCTCCATCCTAGGAGCAGCAGAGCCCCGACGGGCTGCAGCCTCCGCTGAGGCTCGGCCGTGGTGGGACAGCGGAGAGGCGGAAGATCTGGGGCTGGGACGGGGAGGGAGCGCGCACCGAGCGGGGAGGGTCTCTGCAGAGCTTGGTTACTCCAAGCCACGGGATTCTGGGCCACCAGGCTGGGCGGGCGTCAAGAGGAGCATGGCGGGGTGTTCAATTATTTTTCAATGATGCATCAACTGGGGTGCATCAGGAGGAGTGTGGGCAGCAGGGCGAGGGAGGTTCTCCTTCCCCTCTACACTGCTCTGGTGAGGCCCCATCTGCAGTGCTGTGTCCAGTGCTGGGCTCCCCAGTTCAAGAAAGATGAGGAGCTACTGGAGAGAGTCCAGCGGAGGGCTACGAGGATGAGGAGGGGACTGGAGCATCTCTCCTACGAGGAGAGGCTGAGGGAGCTGGGCTTGTTCAGCCTGGAGAAGACAAGGCTGAGAGGGGACCTCAGAAATGCCTCTAAATATCTGCAGGGTGGGGGTCAGGAGGATGGGGCCAGACTCTTTCCAGTGGTGCCCAGCAACAGGACAAGGGGCAACGGGCACAAACTGAAGCAGAGGAAGCTCCAGCTGAACATGAGGAAGAACTTCTTCCCTCTGAGGGTGACGGAGCCCTGGCCCAGGCTGCCCAGGGAGGCTGTGGAGTCTCCTTCTCTGGAGATATTCCAGCCCCGCCTGGACGTGGTGCTGTGCAGCCTGCTCTGGGTGACCCTGCTTGGGCAGGGGGTTGGGCTGGGTGACCCACAGAGGTCCCTGCCAACCCCGACCATTCTGTGATTCTTCTGTGAATTTGTGTTGTCTTTAAAAAAGCGGGGAGGGGGGGTAGGTGTGCCGGCTATAAATACCTCCGAGGCGGCGGTGCTAATGAAGGGAGGGAATTGCGAGCAGCCCCTCGGCGAGGAGGCCCAGCAGCAGAGCTGGCTCCAAGGTCCCGGGGGACGGACGTGGTTTTTAGGCTAGGCAGGGTTTTTAGGAGAGCCCTCTTGGAGGTGACCGCCGCCGAGTGCTGGAGCCGGCTTCTGCGGGTGGGACAGCTTCGGGCCGTGACCCCCTGGGTTCCCGGAGCCTGGACATCGGGCACCGGAGCAGAGCATCTTCTCCAAAGGTGGAGGTGATGACGCCCTGGGGCTGCAGCTGGGCTGGCTCTGCCTTCCTGGGGTGCAGCGGGTGCTCCCTGCGCTCGGGGTGCTCTGACCGGTGGCCGGGGGGCTCAAGCCCTCGGCGTCCGCTTGGCCTCCCGGAGCTCCTGGCTCCCTGCGCAGGGTGCTGCTTTGGGGCGGGGGGGACCCTCGGCTCCCCCAGCCCCGCCGCGGTGACGGCTCCGCTCGGGTCCCCGGGTCCGGATGGGAGAGGACACCCGGGCAGCGGGAAATGAGGGATGGTGAAGGGGGAAAGCGAGGGGTGAGGGAAGGGAGTGGAGCAAGCAAGGGAGCAAAGTGTGGGGAGAAAGCAAGGTCTGAGCCTTCCTGAAGGTTTGTGAAAGTTGAACAGAAAAGAAACCCTGGTTTGCGTGGAGGGGAGCAGCTATTTTTAGCCGTGGGTAGGATGTCAGCTCTGAAAATAGCCTGCTACCAGATCCTAATGAAATCCTCTCTCTTTGGCTCTCACCCGGAGCGAGTTTGGAGGGGGAGGATCGCTGTCACACCCGCAGCCGAGGAGCTCCTGACATTCACAATGACTCGCCGGATTTTTTTATTTTTTTATTTTTTTTTTTTTTCCTTTCCTTCCCCCTCCGGTTTCTCCTATTCTTCGCCGGCTCTGCCTTACGCCGAGCAGAGGAGTCACCAGCCAAAAAAGTGAATGCGGGGGTGGTGCTGCTTAGCTACGGCCAAATCCCAGGCAACATGTGACCAGACTGGCAATTTAATACCAAGCCTTTCCCCCTGCACACGCGCGCGCCCAGGCTAAAGTGACATTGAAAGGGGAACTCAAAGTGCTGAAGGCAAAGAAACTGGGGGGAGTTTCCTCCCCCCCCACCGCTGCCTCCATCCCCGGGGACCGAGTTTTGCTCCGTGGGGTGTGAGAGGGCTTGGTACCCACGCCAGGGGGGATGCTCGGGGCAGGCACCTGGGCTGGGAGGGGACCGAGAGGTGGAAGATCTGCTGCTGGGCACAGAGAGCTGAGCACAGCCGGGCGGCTGCGGGAGGGATATCTGAGACAGGTAGTGGAGCTTGGTCTGGAACCTCTGGGAAGCCTGAGGAAGACCCGAAACAGTGGCTGGTGGCTGCTCCTACAGAAGATCAGGGCGGTGGAGAAGCATCTCGGGGAGTGTGGGGTGTAGGAGCCGGGGAGAGAGATGGCACTGAGGGCTTGGGGACAGAAGAGACGGTCGTGGGAGCACCACGTCCCTGTCAAGCCGGGGACTGAAGGCACCGTACAGACACGGGCTGGATGAAGAGCAGGAGTCCTGTGGATGCAGGGTCAGGCCTGGCAAGAGGGACTGGTGCTCCACAGGCTTTTCTGAGCACCTTCAGGGTCCGGAGGGTGCAAACCACTCAGTGCTTGATTCCCTGGTGGGCGCAGAAGCGGGTTTGGGGTGGGGAAACACACCCCACCCGCCTGTGGCACCCCGCACAGACCTCAGGCTTTGGCTCCCCTGAGGCAGATGCTCTGATGGGAACGGGAAGCCTTCCCCTGCCGAAGGAAGGTCCCCGTGCGGCGAAGGACCCCGCGCAGCCGGCCGGCTGACACGGCGCGAGGGATCCAGCCCCCACACCACCCAGGCAGCTGCCAGTCCTTCCACGGAGCTGGGAGATGGAGTTAGGGTTCTCCCAGTGAGGAAACGCTGGTATCGAGAAGCCCCCCGACAGCTCCGTCACCAACGCGCCACCCGGCTTTACCCACCCTGCTCCAGCTCCCGAGGAGCTCAGGGCCGGGGTCTCTGGGTCACCCGGTTGCTGCTCGAGCCACGTCTTGGCGCTGGTTTCTCTGCTGGGAGGGTGGTGTGGGTTTGGGGAGGGGACCTCGCGGGGACAAGCACGGTTTCTGTAGAAGAAGAGCTGCGGTGGAAGCGCAGGGAGCCCGTCGATGCTCTGGGATGCCCAGCGCTTGGCGCTTGCAATGGGGAAAAAAAAAACCCAAACCTCTACTTTTGCGTTCCCCCTCCGGTGGGTTGGCGTGCTGGGTACCAGCTCAGCCCGGGTGCTGGATGCTGTCCCCCGAGACGACCCCTCCTGCCTCGCTGGCGCGTGGGGACGGAGCCATCTGCACCGGTGAGTCAGCAGGACCCACTTCACACTTCTCCGTCAGGATCCGCTCCTCCTGACGGAACGGGCAGCTCCTGGCAAGCTCCGTCAGCGCGTTACGATCTCAGCCCATTAAAGGGACGCATCCTGAGCTCTTTATTGATGTTTTATGCTGCCTGGCTCCATCTTCAGAGAAAAACTCTCGTTGCAGTCAATGACTGCACCTCGGCGGTGCTGCGGGCGGAGTGAGGAGCTCAGGATCCGGCTCAGCTCCGTTGCCACAAGCGCTGGGGTTTCACACCAACGCGGCCGAGAGACGTCTCGGGGCCGGGAGCCCCGTAGGACCTTCTCTTTCCAGGGACTGGGGAAGGTTCAGAAGGAAAACGCAAGGAAGGGGTTGCTTTTTTCATTTCCTTGCTCGCTTATCCCTCCTCACTGGGTGAAGGAGCTGCGCGACGGGGAAGGGAAACGATGTTTTCTCTCCCCCAGCGCTGCCGTCTGTTCAGCCTGAGCCCGGCGGGGGGGATGTACCTGGCCCCCTCCTCACCGCAGCGTGCGCTGGGAGCCACATGTCCCTCCACCCGAGGAGAATCGCAGCCTTTTAGTAAGTTCCCCAGCGCTTGCTGCTGCTTCTGAAAAGCTGGTGGCACTGTCTGGCTTCAAGTGGCTTTTACATAATCCAGACTGTCAGGCTAGATGAACATCACGGTCCCTTCTGGCCCGAAAATCTGTGAATCTAAAAATTAGAGGGCACCAGCACCTCATTGTTTCTGGCTGATTTAATCAGGGGAATCGCATGTTCTCGTTATCCCTTCCCTTTTCTCCTCTTCGCCCCCCCCACGCCCCCCCGCATCCTCTCGAACCGAGGATGAATTTGCCCTCCCCCTGTGCCCAGGCTGGGCTAATGGCATCGGAAGAGACCAGACGCCTTCAGCCTGGCGCTGGGATCTTCTCCTCGCCGCTGCCCGCTTCCGGCTGATTCCCAGTGGTGAACGGTTCGGCTGCCTGCACGGGCAGGACCAGGGGTGGTCGGGCTCGGAGGCGGCTGGACGGCGTGCCAAGAAAACGGTGCCAAGCTCGCCCGGTGGTTTCAGAACCGCGACTCAGCACCGCGGGTTGAGCTGTTTCGGTTTTGTGAACGTGTGCCTGGGTCTAGAGAAACGCTTGTGGAGGAGGGGAAGGGAGGCGAGGAGCTCCCCACCTTTCTTGCGGTGTTGGGGATGTGCTGGGGGAGTGGAAATCACAGAATCACAGAATCACAGAATGTTGGGGGTTGGAAGGGACCTCTGTGGGTCCCCCAGCCCAACCCCCTGCCCAAGCAGGGTCACCCAGAGCAGGCTGCACAGCACCGCGGCCAGGCGGGTCTGGAATATCTCCAGAGAAGGAGACTCCACAGCCTCCCTGGGCAGCCTGGGCCAGGGCTCCATCACCCTCAGAGGGAAGAAGTTCTTCCTCATGTTCAGCTGGAGCTTCCTCTGCTTCAGTTTGTGCCCATTGCCCCTTATCCTGTCGCTGGGCACCACTGGAAAGAGTCTGGCCCCGTCCTCCTGACCCCCACCCTGCAGATATTTAGAGGCATTTCTAAGGTCCCCTCTCAGCCTTCTCTTCTCCAGGCTGAACAAGCCCAGCTCCCTCAGCCTCTCCTCGTAGGAGAGCTGCTAAAGTGGGGAGGAATCACTGGAGACCCGGGGGATGGCCAGGGCCCGGAGTTCCCCCAAGGCAGAGATCCGCAGCGGGTACCTCGGCTGGGCTTGGGGACACGAGGACAGCGCTGCAGCCATCTCAGTGCCCGGAGCCCGGTGCTGTTGGCCGGCCCGGGCGGGAGCTGCACTGGCAGCCTCCAAAATCGGGGCAGAGGATGGGACTCCTGGGAGCTGCCTCTCTGCCCGGCCCTCTGGACGGGACCCCGGGGGGGTTCGAGGGGTTGAAAGGTGGCGGGTCCAGACTGGGAGAGGGAGCGAAACCAGTCCAAAGGGGCAGTTCAGAGGAGCTGGGCTGGAGGCAGTGGTGGAGCAGGGGCAGAGGCAGCGTGTGGGGGGCACGGTGCTGCGGGGGGGGGGTGTCAAATCCTGCAGCCGCTCGCTCCCGCAGGCTGTCAGAAACGGAACGCAGCCTCGCACCTTCCCCGGAGACCGCTCACGTCACGGCTGCGCACCGTCAGGGGACCACAGCCCTCTTCCCACAGCCAAAAACCCCCCGAAAACCTGCCGGAGGCTCAGTCCCTTCCTTTGGGAGCGGCTGGAAACTTTGCTGCTTTGCAAATGTGGGTTCCCAGCCCTTCCCTTCGGAGATGCTGCGGTCAATAACTCCCCAGGAGGCTGCTGTTCTCCCTCCGCTTCCCACCCTCCCACTTGTCTCGGTATCTCTGCATTCATGCCTTTTTGGCCCTCCCTCGGCAGCGGGCGAGGGATAAAGCGGCGCTGGCTGAGCACGACACAGGCTGCGCTGGGGATGCTGTGAGCCGGCGGAGGGAAGCCTGAATCACCGGCACCTCGAGGTGGGAGTGATGGATTCGGGCTGGGAGAGAAGGGAGGGCGTCACACGTGCTTTCGGGAGTCAGGTGCTCCCGGCCGGCTGGCGGTCGCTGGGAATTGGGCAACTCGAATCCCTTCTGCGCCTTTAAAGAGGGAGCGGAGAGCGATGTGGAGCAGAGGAGGGGCTCGTGGGAGCGCAGAGAGATGCAGCCTGAAGGCTCTGAGCTGTAGCGGAGGCTGAGGGATGCTGTCAGGGACTCGTTCCTCTCGGAGGAACTCCTCCTGGAGGAGCATCTCTGGTGGGATCCCGGGGAGGTGGAGAACCGCTCAGCCTAGAAATGCCTGAAAATGGGCCTGGGAAGGCTCGGCTGGGTGCCACGCGGGCAGAATAGGGTCACTGGCCCCTGATGGAGAGGACTTCTGTGCTTCTGCTGGCATCAGCTGGGAGGGAGCCTCTGAGGTCAGTGGGATCATCCCAGTTTGTGCTCATCTGCTAGGAAAACAAGCGGTGGAGCTGGTTTTGGTCATCCTTCCTCAGACTCCCTGTCTACCCGTCCCCCCCAGCTCCTCTCAGGCACCCAGACCCCACGCTGCCCATCAGCCCCGAACGCCGGCAGCCCGTGGCTGAGGCTCGGGCAGCTGCCCACCCCGGGGAGCTGGTTCCCAGGCTGCTGGGGACGTGGCTGGGATGGCGGAGGGCTTGGTGGCTTCAGCTTCCTGCCTTGGAGACAGGTTCTCAGCCCTTCCCGAGCTGGTGATGTTGCTTTGCTCATCCGGGAAACGCTACTGGAATGGACAGGTGACCCACCTGGAAGTGTTGAGGGGAATCAAGTGAGGGTGGGAGCTCCGGTGGGGTCCACAGCCAATGTCCGGTGCCATCAAGGAGAGGTCTTATGTCTTTGGGACTGTCAGACCAGGTCCAGTTTATTTTTATAAATGGGGCCGAGGGGTAGCACAAGGATCCGAGGGGCTCCTGAGCCGCGGTCGCTGCCTTCGAGAAAGCAGCACGAGGAACCGGGGGAAACCTCTGGGACTGAAGGTCCAGGTCCTGTTTGGACCCTGAGTCCGGGGTTTCTGTTTCTGGGAGAGTGGGATGTGTGCGGGCTGGTTCTGCGGATCTCGGTGCGGGAAAGCCCCTTTCCGGCCTCTCTGCCCTCAGCTTCTGCCACAGGAGCCGGTTCAGGCGCCGGCTGAGATGCTTTGGTGGTGTCGGGGGGCACCCGGTCGCCCACGGATGCCTCCAGAGATGCCTGGGAACGGGCGAGCCGGGCACCCGTTTCGCAGCCGTTGGCAGCCCAAGCGGTGACAGAGCCCGGCAGCCAACACCGGACCCCCCGCAGCCAAACCTGCGACGCTCCCGACGCCACCGACCGAGCCGAACCCACCCCGCGGCACCGGCACCGGGTGATGCCTGCTGGGCTGGGGGGCGGCGGGACCCCCCGGGGGCGGCTGTCCCCGGTGGGCTCAGGGATCTGGGGGGTCAGCGGAGACCCCCTGGGGTAGAGGCAGGGTTTCGGCAGCGCCCGCTGCGTGCGGCGGGCTGGACGCCGGGCTGCGGTCACCGGCTGGGGAGCGGATGCGGGGGGCTCTGCGGGGACCGCTAATGGGCCGATTCCATTTCAGCGGGATGACGCCACTGGGGTGAGCGTTAAGAGCTCCAGCTCCGGGAAGGAGCGGAGAGGGAGAGGGAGAGGAGATGCTCCCGGGCGGCGGCAAACCCCTCCCTCCCTCCCTCCCGTCCTCCGCGCTGCCCCCGTTCGCAGCCAGCGCCGGGGACCAGCCCGCCTTCCCCCGCCGGAGCCGGGCAGCCATCCCGGGGGCTCCATCCCGCAGCCCCCCGCCCCCGAGGCAGCCCCGCGCCGGGCCGCCGGTGCCCCGGGGATGGACCGGCGGAGGCGGCGGGGTGAGTCCGCTGCCCGGCGCGGGGTGCGGGACACGGGGGGGGCGGGGGGCGGGCGGCAGGGATGCGCTGGGCTGGGGGGGGGTGGTCCCCGAGCAGGCGGGGGGGCTGGGGACTTGGTGCGGGTCGGAGTCACGCGTGGGTTGTGAACACGGCGTGGGGGGGTGTCGGAAGGTCCTGGGGAGGCTGCGTGGGGCTGGGGGCTTGGTGTGGGTCAGAGTCACGCATGGCTTGTGAACACGGCGGGGGGGGGTCCGAAGGTCCCGGGGCGAGTGGGCTGCGCGGGGCTGGGGGCTTGGTGCGGGTCAGAGTCACGCGTGGGTTGTGTGCGTGGGGGGGGGTGTCGGGAGGTTCCCGGGAGAGTGGGCTGTGCGGGGCTGGGGGCTTGGTGCGGGCCGGAGTCACGCGTGGACCCGAACAGGCTGCGTGCGGGGTGGGGAGGGGGGACAGGACGTGGGGGCTGCGTGGGGCTGGGGGCTTGGTGCAGGTCGGAATAATGCGTGGGTTGTGTCCACGGCTGGGGGGGTGGTTGGGAGGTCCTGGGGAGGCTGCGTGGGGCTGGGGGCTGCGGGTCGGACCCGGCTCTGAGCCAGATGTGGGGACGGAGGGGCTGGGGGTCCCGGCGCGCGGCGGGGCTGCAGCCCGGGTCGGGGCCACCCGTGGGCTGCCCGTGGCGCAGGGCTGGGGTCTCGGCCTCCCACCACCGCCCCACACCACCCCGCAGCGCCCGGGGCAGGGTGAGGGGGTCCCTGCGGAGGGAGAAAGCCCTTTTGTCCCACCTGGGCGCCCCGCGCAGCTCGTCCCCGGCTCGCAGCCACCTCCAGCCTGTAAATCATTTGCTTTTACGATCCCTCCCCTGGCCCGTTATCGCACGAACTTTATATGTTTAGGGCTGCCGGCGGCCAGAAAGCTCGCCCGGTTTCCGGGGCTGGCATGCCTGCCTGGCAGGCCGGGTGTGAGGAGGAGGAGGAGGAGGCTGGGGTCAGGTCCCCCCCAGACAGGCAGGTAGGCAGGGAGGGGTGCAGCAGTGCCTCGGGGACGGTCAGACCGATGCACGCTGGGATTCGGACCGGCTGGAGCCCCACGATCCGGCTGGAGCGGGGTGGGCTGGGAGCGAGTGGGGGGCAATGGGCTCCCCCGGGGGCGAGGGGGCAGGAGCGGGGTCCCAAGCTCCGGTCGTTCAGTCCCGCTTCCCCCCGTCCCGCTGGAGTGGGGGACGCACGGATCCTCCGGCTCAGGTCCCCTTGGGTCCCCCTTTGCCTCCCCCCACCCAGCAAGCCTGGGTCCGTGTCTAACCCCGACGGGTCGCAGGCCCTGGAGCGTTCCAGCCCCGGCTCGGTGCCGGGGGCTCCTCCCAGGACCTGTCTTTCCCGGGATGCTATTTCCAAGCCCTGCACCCAGATCTGAAGTGTCCGGGTTGGGATGCCCTGCGTGGCCCGATGGCCGGCTCCTCTCTCTGCCGGCTGCCCCCAGGGCTCCGCTCCTGCTGGCAGCAGCCCCTGTGCGTCTCCTCCTGCCCAAGCCCGCGTCTCCGCTCAGGGGTCTCCACGTGGCTCCCGAGCTGCCGGCCTGGCACCGAGGATGGGGTGCAACCGCACCGGGGCTGCCCTTTGGCTGCTCTTCCTCTCCCAGCCCCGCCGGCTCCGTCGCAGCGGGACCCTCCGCTGCCTCGGTCTCCCCCTCCGGGTCACACCTCGGTTCGACCCCGGGAGCCTCGCCGGCGGAGTCCCAGTGCCCACGCGCTGCCGAAGCCCGGCACCCAGGCGTGAGCAGCTCCTCCCTGGCTGTAAATCAGCGCTGTCCCCTGCCTGATCCAACCCCAGGATGGGATCTGGGTTGGGCGTGGGAACCCCCTGCTGCTCCCCTCGGCGTGGTCCTCACTGCGGGCTGAGAAGTGTCCCATCTCTTCAGGGGTCCGGAGGGCTCCAGCTCACCGGCCTCTGCTTTGGCAAGACCTTCCCGGGTGAGGAGCTCAGCGCCTGCAGGTGACACCTCGCAGGGGGGTGTTTTGCCTCTGTGGCCCGTTCCCGTCCCGGCAGTGCGGTCGCAAAACCTTCCCTGGGTCAGCTGTGTCCTCCCAATTCACCTTGGTGTTTCTGTTACACACATTGGTGTCCGGAGCGATCGTGGGTGTCCCGGGAGAGCGACTCGTTCCCTGCTGGCATCTCCCCGGAAGGGGCGAGCATCCTGCTTGAGATCGCATGGCGGGGGCAGCGGAGGGGGGGGGTGATGGTGGCAGGAAAAACCCAAATCTCAGCAGATCGGCTGCCTCTCCTTTCCGGGGAGGGGGATGGGAGAGGCCAGATCTTGCTTGAGCAGTCAAAGTAAGTCGCCTTTGCTTTCCCCTGCTCCTCAAGGTCAGCCTAGCTAATGAAAATCAATCTTCCCTCTGCCTCTCCCTGCCGCATGAGCAGATTCCGCCCGTGGCCCCTCCGCCGGCCGCCTGGCCTGCTGACCATGAGCAGGGCCGGTGGGGAGCTTCCCACTGAAACCAGAGTCTTCCTGTGGGCCCGGGCAGCGTGACAACACCCGTGTGACGGAGGGACAGCTCGTTTGATCTGCCGGAGGAGAGCAGCTCTGTCCCGGGGAAGCCGGCTGTGCGTGGAAAGCACGCATCCGCTGCTCAGACCTGGGCTGGAAGCGCTGGGGGAAAGCTCTTCGCCGGGGTCTGGCGTGCAACGAGCGGCTTCCGTGCTCTGCGCGCTCCGGGGCAGCTCCGTTTCGCAGGCAGCGGAAGCGGGAGATTTTCTTTTCTAAGCTTGCCTGCCGCGGAGCCTGCTTCCCCTGCTTCCCCCCGAGCTCGTGCCGGGGTTGAGGAGAAACCCACCCTCCTCGGTGTTCGCGGCGGGGGTACGTTTGCCCCTCGGCTGTCGCTGGGTTGCGATGCTGCGGTGGGATCCGCCGGGGCTCGGGGAGTCTGGGGTCGTGTCTCACGAGCGGCGATTTGTTGCTGGGGTTGCCTGGAATTCGACGCGTTCGGTTCCCCGGCGTGTGCGGGGTACGGCACCGGGAGGCTGCTGGGGCTGTGCTGGGAAGCCCCGAGGCAGAGCCTCCTGCTCCGGGGCAGATGCCATTCCCAGCTCTGTCGCTGGCTCTGGATAAGCAGCAGCTTCAAGCTTCCCCTCCTCTAGAGAGGGCTGGCACTGTCCCCGGGGGAAGGAATCACAGAATCCCAGAATGGTCGGGGTTGGCAGGGCCCTCTGTGGGTCACCCAGCCCAACCCCCTGCCCAAGCAGGGTCACCCAGAGCAGGCTGCACAGCACCGCGTCCAGGCGGGGCTGGAATATCTCCAGAGAAGGAGACTCCCCAGCCTCCCTGGGCAGCCTGGGCCAGGGCTCTGTCACAGGAGATGGAGGACAGATGGACAGATGGACAGACGGGGTCCGTCAGTGCAGACAAGGGGTGGGAAAGCCCCTGGAAGGACACGAGAAGCTCAAAAGCGCGGGGAGGTGCCATGCTGACCTGTTTCCAGGGACAGATCCTATGGCCTTTGCCTTTTGGACCTGTCCAGCTGATGACTCCCCGGGCACAGAGGTGCTTCTGAGTCTGGTTGTTGGAAATTACTTCATTAGGAGCTCTCCGGCCAGTCTTTGCTTCCCGCTTTGTGTGGATGGGTCCATTATAAAGTGTAAAGCGAGTGCTTTCTCTGTCTTCCTGCCCCATCCTTTAGGATCTTTAGATGTGCCCTGATGCCGCAGGGTCTCCTCGCTCCTGGAAATGCAGCTCTCTTCCAGTGTGGCTGAACTCAGCTGTGACGAGACGATGGAGCCACCCGCGGAGGACTTCCAGCAGGTCCTGTCCATTGACCAAATCCGCTCCATCCGTGCCAGCAACAACTACGTGGAGAGACCGGCTGCCTGCTTCCAGCAAGCCCGCTCCAACCCGTCCCTGTCCCAGCCACCGCACAAGCAGGAGTGGTCCCAGGACCGCCTGGTGTCTTCCACCTTCCAGGACCTGCACCGCAGCCACAGCCAACAGCACCAGATGCCGCCTCTGCAGCAACACATGAGCCATTCCAGCACGGCCAGCTCCATCTCCCAAAGCACCACCGCCTCCGACCAGCGTCTCCTCAGCAGCCTCACGCCCTCCCACTCCGGGCACTCCCTCGTCCGGACGCAGCCCCGGGCCGGCGAGCTGAAGCCAGAGGAGTCCCCGCTGAAGGGGCTGCCGGAGAAGCCCACCCTCCACGCCGGCCACCTCTTCATCTGCGAGGAGTGCGGGCGATGCAAGTGTGCCCGCTGCACGGCCGCCCGCAGCCTGCCTTCCTGCTGGCTCTGCAACCAGCGCTGCCTCTGCTCCCCCGAGAGCCTCCTCGACTACGGGACTTGCCTCTGCTGCGTCAAGGGTCTCTTCTACCACTGCTCCACCGACGACGAGGACACCTGTGCCGACGACCCCTGCTCCTGTGGGCCGGGGTCCTGCTGTGCCCGCTGGGCTGCCATGAGCTTCCTCTCTCTCCTCATGCCCTGCCTCTGCTGCTACTTTCCTACCCTGGGGTGCCTCAAACTTTGCCAGCGGGGTTACGACGGCCTCAAACGACCCGGCTGCCGCTGCCAGAGCCACACCAACACGGTCTGCAGAAAGATCTCCTCCTCCAGCGGCACGCCTTTCCCCAAGGCGCTGGATAAGCCGGTATGACCCTCCCGGCGAGGAGAAGCGGGCTTTACTCCTCTTCGTCCTCCTCCTCCTTCTCTGCCCTCCGTCCCCCCTCCTCCTTCGGCTCCCTCCGCTCTGCAGCGCTCCCCCCTACCCACCATCACCTCCCCAGAATGAGACGGGTGAACTGGGGGTGCCCTGGCCTCCGGGAACACGAAGGCGGCTGGGTGACCAGGGACCGAGCTGGTGGGAAACGGTGGCTTTGCACGTGCGGGTGAGGGACCGGGAGCGGCCGGGAGAGCTGCGGGTGCCCACCCTGGCTGTGCCCCATGGCACCGGGCAACCCGGGGTTCCTCAGGACTCTGGTCTTGGAGGGCTTTAGGAGCTGCCACTGCCCCATGGCGTGGTCCTTCCCGATGGGGGGAAGAGGCAGGTCAACGCATCCCCTCTGCAGGAGTCCTCCAGGAGCCAGACCTCCTTCTCCCTCTCTCTGTCTCTCTCCAGCACTTTTGGCGGGTGGCCTCTCTCCTCTCACGTGGCCGTAGGTCCGCTTTCCCTGAGGGGCTGGGGTGCAGCGGGGTCGCGCCGGTGGCAGTGGCCTCTCTCTGGGCTCGGGAGTCACTGGGAGAAGCAAGCAAGCTTCAGAATGAGGTGGCAGCGTATTTTTCTGTCTCAAAGAGGAAGGGAAGGTGTGGGAAGCTTTAGAAACCTTCTGGCAGGGGAAAGAGCTATCGGAGGCAGCCCAGCCCACTCGCTTCTGCCCGACTGCAGCGAGGGAAAGGTCCCCTCTGGGATTTGGCTGAGAACAAGAAGCTGGGTTGAAATTGCCATTCATTTCTCCATGCCTTGAAGGGCTGCCTCCAGAGCGCAAGCCCTGCCGGGACGGGAGCTGCCGCCCAGCTCCATCCCACCACCGAGCAGATGCCGCAGGCACCGGCTCCATGCTCGAGCCCCGAGAGCCCTGATCTGGTACCTTCCACCAGCACTGAATTCACTTTAAAAAAAATACCCTAAACCCAACTGCCAACGTTTGCCACTCGGGCTGGTTCACAGCAGTCCTGGGGGACTCTCCGTCGGGGACTCCTGCAGACCCTGCTTCGGGCTGGAGGGAAACAGAGAGCAGAAGGTGGTGTTGGAAGATGGGAGCCTGACCTTCCCTCCCTGTAGAAGCTGCCTTTGAGTCCTCACCTCGCTTTCCTTGGCCCACATCACGCTGGCAGGCAAACCCTCCCGGCGCTGCTGAGGGTGTTCTGCCATAGAGGTGGCTCTGAACCAAGCCCTGGGGCTGGGCCATCTGCAGACCAGAAGGAGACCTGAATCGGGGTCAGCGCTTCGTGGTCTACTTGCTGTGATGATGATGAGCCCAACCCGTTGCTGCCATCGAGGAGAGCCCCTCCTGGTCTTGGGCTCAGCCCCATCTCCGCTTGCAAACCCGTGGTGCCAGCTCTCGGTGGTGACCCTGTTGACATCGGGCAATCGGTTGGGGGAGTTTGGAGCCGGGATGATGTTCCTGGTGCTTGGCTCTGCCTGCCTGTCCCTCCTCTGAGGTGTGTGAGTGTGGAGGGAAGCCAACGGCTCCCCCGGAGAAATATATGCAACATGCCCCTTGGCCTCCTCCAAGACCCTGCCGTCCAGGGCTCATCCGTCGCCTTCCCCCAGCCACCTCTTTACGCAGAGTTCTGTGGATCTATTTTTGTATATATAAATATAACGTTAGGATGGCTAGGTCTATTACTAATAATATTCATGATACTGCTGTGAATGGTGCCAGATGCGAGGTTTGGCTTCCTGGTACGCTCGCACATGGTGGAAGATGATTTCCCAGTCTGTTTATTGCTAATCCCAGACCTTTACCTCCCGGGTAGCCGGGAGAGGGGCAAAGGGAGGCTGACGGATTGTCCTGGGGGGGGTCTGCTTTGCGGAGAGAGGGTAGGAGTTAGTGCTGGCTGTGGGGCGAGGCAGGAGGTCGACTCTCATGACGGGATTCCTCTTTCCGTGCATTTGCTATCTTAAAATCGCGGCTGATCCAAGCTCCCTCTGTTGCAGAGGAAAGCGGTTCCAGGGAGTGATTCATCCCGCTTGAAAACATTATTCATTAAATCGTGTTCTGGCAGCGCCTGTCTCCTTTGATCCAAATGGGACCCAAACCCCGAACTCGCGGTTCCCTGTGGAAGGGGAGACGAATCCCATCTCTGGGGTGAAGTTTGTGCTGGGGACGTTACGGCTGTGACCCAAATCTTCACCCTGATGTCACCTAGAGCCCAAGGGGTGATGTTGGAAGATGCTTCCTCTGGCCAGGGATGGAGAGCCTGTTTCCACAAGTTGTGGGGAGTTCGGGACGATGCTCTGGGTTACAGTGAGGATCTCCTGGCATTAAGGAGGGAGAGGGCCATGCCTGTGCAGCTTGCACATCCTCTGAGGCCAGCCCTGGACTCTGAAATCGCTCGGGGTTTAAGGCAGTGACCTTCTCGGGCGATGCGCTATAGGCGTGCGCACCCCCAGAAGGTCAGTCCATGTCTCTGTGGCAGCAGTTATAAAATATATCGCAAACATATTTAACCATATGCCAATAATTGCTTGGCTCACTACTTCCAAGCGACATTTGGGGGAGAGACTTCCACCAAGAGGCACCCTTCCTTTTGAACGCTCGGTTCACTTCTCTGTTGGTGCTGATTAAACTCCTCCTTCCTAAAAAATGTAAAACTCTTTTTAGGGAAAAAAGGTCCCTTTCTCACTGAGGATTTGAGGAACTGCCTCGCTTGAATAAGAATGTGAAATAGTTCATTGAAACTTTTAAAAGAAAACTAATGAACAGAATTTTCCAACTTGCTCTACTTTGATTTTTTTTTTTTTTCCTCCTCCTTTTTAAACGGATCCTACTTGTAAATTTAGTTACCACCTCTGTATCTCTGCAATTCATTGCTTCCTCTCCTGATGGTGGAATGACTCAACATGTGAAGCTTCATCATTTTCACGGCCTCCGAAGTCATGCAAGCACGGGGTGACCTCCCCCAGGTGCTGGAGCCATAGGATGAGGAGATGACTGTCCACACACCAGCTCCCCGGAGCCACTTCTGCTTGGCACCGGCACGGTGAGGCAGAGCCCCGCGCTACTGCTGCGGCGTATTTACCTTCGGCAGTTGGTTGGTGGCCGGGATGCCTGCCAGTAGCCTTCTACCTAATGGGATTTTTCTGGGTCAGTGCGGAAGTCCCATTTCTACCAGGGAATCCTGCCATGGCCTGGGTACGGGGCTGAGGAGTCCAGCCAGGTCTCCTGAATATCTCATCTCCAAGAAATGACAAACCTGTGAGATGAATTTTGTGAAACACGGGACACGTAGAAGGGAATTGGAGAGGACGAGAGACCCAGAAGGGGACTGAGGGCTGTCAGACCAGCGCGCGGCTTTTGTTTGATCATGTCGAGGGCAAAACACCGAGTCACGTCCAGGCCGTGGGCTGGAGAAGATTAGAGCTGCTCGTAGGGGCAGATGGCTTCTCGTGGGGTTCCTGCTCCCCGCTCCATCTGGAGGGGTCTGCACGAGCTCCCTTGATCTCAGCAGAAAGGACAGGTCAGGATTTGCCAAAATCTCTCCAAGGGGCCCAGCTCTGGTTCACCGAGCTCATCTGGTGTCAGGACGGCTGCGCGTAGCCTCTGATCATGTTTTTTTTCCTGAGCTTTTCCTAACGTCTTCAGACCAGATCCATCCTGCTCCCTCCCCGTCTCTGGCTGCCAGTTTGGTTTCCCTGCAGAGAGGGCTCCAGTCTTGGTAGGGGTTGTGAGCCCCTTTCCTGCCCCACCCTGTAATGAGTCAGATAACATCTGCTCCAGATGTTTGTTTGCAGCTGCTTGTCCTGGCAGTTTGGGTTTCTCTCTGCCCTGACGTGTCTTTTTTGGTTTTCTTCTGGGAGAGTCACATGTTGAGTCCTCTGTTTTGCCTGCGCCGCTGTGATTTGACAAGGATGTATCTGCTTTGCGAGGGAACATTTCTCTGCGTCGTGTGTCTCTGCCGGTCGTGGGCTCCTTTGCCAGGAACCCTGCGGGGCTGTAGGGCAAACCCAGATGGGGAAAGAGTGACTCAAGTGCCAACGGAGCAGGAGGTGGGAGCTGCCGAACAGGACCTGAGCTCCTCCTGCTCTGCTCCCCATGCAGGAGCTGCTTCTTCCCACCCAGGCCTCCAAAGCTGTATCCATGCAAGAGCTCTTGCTGGCCCTTGCTTTCTCCAGGGCTTCCCTGGGTCCCGCTCCCCTCCTTCCCTACTGGCTCACGTCTGGTCAGTCCCAGCACTGGTGAGGAGGGGTCTCTGGGGACTGAGGCGGGGTCTCCGTCCCATCCCAGCTCCCCCAGACCTCCTGGTGGAAGGGCAGAAGTGGTGCTTGGGCTGCTGCCCACCCAGAAAACCACCCACCGAGAGAAACATCAGTGCCAGCCAGGTTCCTCGAAGAACTGGGGGGGAAGCTCTTTGGGACTCTACTCTCAGATTCCCATAAAATCCCGTTGAGTTTGCTCTTCCCTATCCCCATGTGTGAACCCAAAGACCGGCGGGCAAGTGTCATCGACCGAAAGATGCCAAAGCACAGGATAACGGTTTGTGAACGGCTGCTGTAGCGCAGTGAAGAGGGGTGAGCGGAGGGGTGAGAGGAGCTGCTGCAAGGTTTGCATGGCTGGTCTGTGCAGGGAAGGAGCACACCATGTCCCAGACTCGCTGTTCCCCACACCCGCTTTGTTAGCTCTCTGTCCCTGGCCCTTGGGTGTTTCGAGGCTGGAGGAAGCTGGAAGGTCTTCAGAGGTTGGAAGGTCTTTCTGTGATCAGTGTGTGAGGGAAGTAGACAAGGGACGTACCCCCACCCCAAAGCCCATTCTTGGTCGTTAACAGGATCCAGTTCAGGCTTGTCTCCTGCAAGGAGCCTGTGGAGCCCAGACCTGCGGGATGCTTGCAGCAGCTGGAGGCTGCTGGTCGGCGTCTGGTCCGTGAGGGCCAAACCAGAGCTGTGATCTCTTTGGGCTCGGTCTGCTTCGGGCTATTTCTCAGTGAGCATCGGGATCTCTTGCAGACCCTTTCTCCCAGAGTGTGGGTGAGACCTGTTGTCCTGCTTGGGTGATGCTGGAGGAGAATCCCCTGAGGACGTAAGGCAGGGAGGCGGAGCGGTCCCCTCGCAGGGACACTGCGGGCAGGAGGGACGTTGGGTGGACGGGAAGAGATGGCATGCCTCCGTGGGGCAGAGCAGACGTGTGAGCGCCGGGCGAGGGGAAGCTGAGAGACGGGTGGTCACCCTGGAGCTGGCATGGCTGGTCCCCACCTTGCCCGTGCTGCCGCTCTGCCCCGGCCGAGCCCCTTCCCCTTCCCCTCCCTCTCCCCCTGCCCATCCTTCCCCCGCAGTCCCCTCGGGCCTCTGCGATGCTCTGCGAACAGGCAGCGGCTCCGCAGCCTCCTGCCAGCCCAGGTGTCCTCAGCACAAAGCTCTCCTCAGAAGACGTATCGCCCTTGGCTTCGAAGGAGAGTCTCGTACCAAGAACCGAAGCCTCTCATTCTCTGTTTGGTTGGTACAAAGGCATCCTGTACAGTGTATAAAGAGATCCCTCCCCCGGCTGTCTTCATTTGGGTTCCTTTCTATAAGGTATAATATATGTTTATAACCCGATGGCTGTTTTTTGACAATACTCTTGTACCTTTTAGGGGAAAAAACATAAAAAAAGCCAAAGTATTTATTTGAAAAGTTTATTTTAAAGATAAGAAAAAGAATAACCTATTTATTTTAATGCACCCTCCTCTGTTTGGTTTTCTTCTCTTGCAAAGCTAATAACTGTTACTGAACCACTGCTGAGATGAAAGAAGTAATTCTATGGGTGGCTTCACAAGCCCACTTAGAGCAACTATTCAATAAAAATATATATTAATTTTGAACGTGGTCTCATTCTTGTCTTCGTGACAGCCGGGGCATGACTCAGCCTCCTGCTTCGGCAGGGCTCTTGCTGGCGGCGGGGTGCGAGGCGGCTGGGCTTACACTGCACGGACTGAGTGTTGGGGGTATATTTCTAACTCCATGAGATCTCCCCTGGTAGCCCTCTCCTGACGCCTGAAGAAATCCGCAGGAATCTCAGTATGTGCTTCCCTGTCCCAGATCCTCGAGGAAGGGCAGGCTCCTGTAGCAAAGAGCAGGAGCAAACAGAGAGGGACCGAGGTAAGAAGTCCCTGAGATGTGGGGGATTTTGGTCGCTCCACAGGGATTCCAACACGTTCCCAAAGTCTCTCCTGCTGCCAGAAGAGATGAGGTGACGCCACAGGGCAGTGGACATCCTCCACAGGAGGAGCTGCGCTTTGGACATGGCTGTGTCTCCCTGCCAGCCGCAGAAGGCACCTCGGTGATGAACGATGAATTGCCCCAAATGCCCCAAAATGATGAATCTGGGCCACAGCACGAACAGTTGCTGGTTCGGGCTGGTGCCTCTGAGCTCTTTGTGCACGACAGGCCGGTGTTCCGCTCACTTCTGCACATACAGAGCCCGGTAACTTCTTCTCGGCTCGATGTTGTCTTCAGTTCGCCTACAGCTCTCCTCTCGCAAAGACAGTGGATCTTTATTTGAGCACTTCCAGAGCATGAAGTCCTTTCGCACAGATTCGGTGGCTGATGAATCCCATGGTTAGTGGCACCTCCCTAATTCCCATTTGAATTTGTTGGCTTCAGCTTCTAGCCCTTGACTCCGGCTGACCCCGTTTCCTCTAGCTGCAAGAGTTCTTTCATAGGATGGGTTTGCTAGGTGAGACCCGTGCTCGAGAGCCCTCTCAACCTTTGTGCTTAATTCAGAACACGCCTTCTCCCTCCCTCTCACCATAAAGCCTTTTTCTCAGGCTATTTTTCTGGTTTCGGAGTCCTCTCTGTAGCCTTGCTGGTATCAGAGTGTGCTTCCCAAAATACGTTCCAGTGCCTCAGCCACAGCGTTCAGGATCTGCCTCAGGGCTGGGGATTCCAGACATGAGTCCGGTCCCTGCTGTGACTCACTCTTCTTCACACTGCTTTTAAAACAAAAGATGGCTTTAGGCTGTTTGTCACCCGCTGGCTCTTTTCAGTGCCAAAGTCCCACTTTCTTGGCCACAGCCAACCAGTTTCATTCCTAGATGCACAGCCTTCTTTTAACTATGTTAGAGCCCTTTTTGTCTGCATAGTACCACCTTCCCGAGCCTTCCCTGTCCTCATCAACTCACGCCACCAAATCTTACTGGCATCTGCGCATCTTTACCGGCTGTGGTCTGTAGGGGAAGGCTGAAGGAGCGCTCAGGAGCTAAACTCTAATGGGAGATTAGCAGGGAAGTATGGGTAGGTGGCCTACAGACCACGATGACCTGAAAAGGATGGTAATTGCTTGCTTAGGGATTTTCCTTTTCCTGTGTAAAGACGTTATGGTCCCAGGAATCACAAAATGTGACAGTAATTGGGCTTTCTCCTAAAATTAGGGTGATTCTTTAACCTGCACCAGCTTTTCTGCTTTGCGCCCTTGTGAAGACCGAGTAGAGACTCCACCAGCTCCAGTATACCCTGGCACACACTGCAGAGCACAGGGCCCCAGAAAAACTGGCAGTAGCACCAGCTCACGCTCACGTGGCTGTACCACCTGGACGGCTGAGTCGCTCCTGCTGGTTTATCCCAGAGCGATAAGCCACTTTTCCTTGGCTAACGCAGCCAGGTGTTGTTCGGAGCAGGACTGGCCTGTACATGCTGTCCTAGGACCAGCAAGGCCAGAGCAAGCTCAGCTCCATGAAACCCTCCCTTAGAGGCAGAGAAGGTTTTCCACAAGTGGATTTACACCCTTTTGGTGTTGAAGTCTTCCCTTGCCTTCAGAAAGAGCAAAATTAGGCCAAACCCCAATGCCTCTGAGGATGTCTGCCTGTGCTGGAGACCCACAAGAAGCCAGCATCCCTCACCAGACTGGGAAGGGTGCCTGGTGTGCTCCAGAAGAGCCAGGCTAGGTGTTTGCAGTCGAGAGGTTGGCTGTCTAGACAGTGGAAAGCAACAAGCCCTCTTAAGGACTCATTCATCTCCTCCTAAGATGGCTAAATAGGTCAGATGACTCATGCCCTGAAAGTGCCTATTTCTCTTCACTGACTACAAAGAGGGAAGGAGCTCTCGACAGCCCTCCACGCTGAAGACATCTGAAGATAACGGCTCTGAACCTAGCTGCTGCGGCGGTTTCAGCAGGTCAGCAGGGGAGTTCAGCCTACCCTGAGGATCCAACGCACTTCTTCGTCAGTGACTTCGTCAGGGACGGTGACGAGGAGACGAAAGAATAATTAAATGCCAGCTGGTTTTTGACTCACACTGAAGGTGACATGCATGTAGGAACCTGTGCATGCAGAGTTGGGTAGGACCAGGTAGAAGGTCAAATCTAGCTCTCTGCTGTCACCATAGGCTGCAGGGACCATGGAGCAGGAGTTTAGGCTGAAGGGGTTTGCAGAGTGGCTTCTCCACAACCATGAACCCTTCCTCGCTTGGCCATAGTCATCCTCCATGTCGGGCTGAGGGCAGCGTATTGCTCTGCAGACCTCTGACCGCTGCTCTGGCCAGAAGAAGCTGATGCTGCTCTGGCCTGGGCAGATAGGAGAGTGCAGTCTGAAGGTCCCCCCCGGGTCTGCCTCGCCTACTGCTGCTCAGAGCTGCTCAGTGATGTTGGGAAAATGGGGCCTTGGAGGGATCATGGGTTTGGGATCCACCTGGACCAGTGAGCGGGCAGGTGTGGGGGCAGCTGGGAGCCTTTGAAATTGCCCAAATAAGAAATGACACCTGCAAAAGGTTCATCCACGCAAAAGGTTCACCCATGCAAAAGGTTCACCCATGCTGTGTCTGCAGCCCTGGGGGTGCAAGGGACCTTGGTCCCTACAGCCAAGAGGGTCCCCAGTGATGGCAACGTGCCATGGTCCTGTTGCAAACAGACAGCTTGCTTACAAGCACCCAGAAAAGCCTGCAGTTTATGGTGCTGTCCTGATATCACAGACCCATGCTTTGGCCCTGCAAAACATCACGAGATTGGCTTAAAAATCAAGATGCAGCTCACAGCAGATTCTTGTTTTTCGTTGCTGCTTTTGGAGGCTGACTGAGTCATGCTCACAAGCCTCCTTTGCCAGACACCAGGGCTAGCAGCTTCACTGAAATAATTAAATGAGCACGGAGATTCTCATGTGAGCCCGGGAGCCGGCAGCTCAACCAGTGCCCCAGACGTCGCAGCCTGGGGATCAGGAGTCAGAATGGACACCCCACACACGTGTTGGAGAGCGCAGAAAACTGCAAGAAGTAGAAAGGATCTTAAACAGGGGATGATGCACAAAAAGCAAGAGGGACAAGAGGTCCATCTTCCAGTTTTAGTCCAGTCACCGGCATGGTTTTTCCTCTGGACACCTCACTCCTTCCCCAGACTTTGTCCTTGGCAGCTACCGAGTGCAGATGTACCAGGCTGCAGGGCTGCTGGTCTTCCTGGGCTTCCTACCATACCCCTACAAGCATGACCGGCAATGTCTCAGCCCCAGTCTGCAGCCAGCTGCATTCTGAAGTTCTCCACTGGTCTCTGGAGAAGTGATGCTTTCCGCTGGCTGGAGGGCTCCTCACCCGGGCGCTCCCGTGGCATCCTCCCTCTCCATGTTTCTGGTGCCTGGGAAGCAGCTGAGGTTGAGGATATTTCTTCCAGGCACGTTCAGAGCAAAATTGTTTTCCTGAAATGATGCTCAAGCTCCAAATTCTCCTGGGTAGCTTCTACAGGATTGATTTCCTGTATCCGCTTCCCCTGTGCCTTGCTGTTATTCGTAAGGACATTTGCATGAAACAGTGGGATCTCAGTCTTTTGATGTGCAATTATCATCTGCAGAAATGACTAATCAATTAAGGACAGTCACTACCAGGCTTGCTATTTATTTCTTTCTCATTGAAACCGGAGCAAAAGTGCCCTTTTTCACAGGAAAATGTTGTTTTTTTCCAGCCGTGGCTGCTGAGAACTTCCCGACGGATCTGAAAATGACATCATGCCATTCTTGGTCCCTGCTGTTGTCGCCATCAGTGCTGAGCTGGCCGTGCTGCTGACAGTTAGCAGGCAGACGAGCAAGCCCTTGTCACCAGCCCTGCCAGCTCCGCGGTGCCAGCAGGAGTGGGGACGTGCCAGGAGTGGCTTGGATCGTGCTCGGACAGCTGCTCAGGCAGGTGAAAATGTGCCCAGAAATGTAAGCAAGCATGAAGATACTTCATCCTAAAGGTGGTCCACCATGACAGGGTTCAGCTAGAGGAGAGCCTAGACTGGAACTGCAGGTCTGGACCTCCCCTAGGCATAGGGGAACATGGATTTGGAGGGTTCAGCCCGTCTTTAATCACAAAGCACTGTGTGGGATTCTCCGACAAGAGGCAGAAGGGCTGGATTGTCTCTTCCAGGTGGAAGGGTGACCATGGGTTTGGACCAGGACTTTGCACTAGGGGACCAAGGCATCTCTGTGCATCTATGTGTGCACATAGCAGAGGGAAACTTAAATTAAGGTCCGGGTCCCTCGTCCTGACTGCTCTGCCTGAGGGAGGTCCCCCTAAAAGGAGAGAAACACCTTTCCTGGCAAGACAAGCCCCCAGGTCCGGTTCACTGGATGCACATGTAGACACCCGAACTGGCCCAGTGTTCAGCAGCCGGCAGGGCAAATGAGCTTCAGAGAAAGGAGCCAAGGGACAGAGGAGGTCCAGGGACCTTGCACTTGCCACCTGGTAAGCAGCGAGGGCCAGGCAGCCTTGGGAAGGGGGTTTGCAGGAAACCTTTGCAGCTGAGCGTGCTGGGCACTGCTGCTACCCATGCTTATCGCTGTCATGAGCATCCTGAGGAGCAGAGGGGAGGCTCCCACCCCAAAGACTGAGTTTCTCACCTTGTCTCCTCTGCCCGCTCACACCGTTGTGGCTCCCAGAAACTCTGTGTGACCCTGACGTGGGGCACAAAGCTGGGGGTGGCCCGGAAGACGAGAGCGAGATGGAGCTGAAAGAGAAGCAGAGCTGTTTTGTAACAGTCTGTCCCTGGGGAGGGATCACACCACACCGGAGAAGTGCCTCCGGAGAGGTGCGGCAGGCGCGGAGGTGACCAAATGAATTGACACCAGGCAATTCTCGCTGGAGCTAAAGAGACAAAGTAATTGAAAATAAATGAAGGAACATGACACCTGGCTGGCAGATCAGTTATCTATAGCATACCTTTCCTGAAATAACTGCCTCCTGAACATCGTACGCTGAGGCAAAACCAAGGAGATGCACACGTAAAATAGGCCACTCCAGCAGGGACCTGGAGGGCCCTTTATTTTTAATCGAAGCTGTCAGAAGGGTTAATTAGATGGTGAACAGCAGGGCCCCGTGTCTGGAGTGTTGGCTCTCCTTGCCACCGATGGGTACCATGCACTGGGTGTAAGATGCCCCATCGTTGTTGTCCCTGGGCAAACCCTTGTGCCACAGACCAATGCTAGTGTGGGCTTGCTTAGTTCTCCAGCCTCAGGGAGAAATCCAGACACCCTGGGGAGAGCCAGGACGGGGTGCTCTCACCCACAGGGCTTTGAGTAATTGGGGTAAGGGGGGAGTCATCCACTCATCTAAGCCCAAAAGTGCCCCCAAAAGTCCTCTAAAAGGGTCATACACAAGCCACTGCCCCCAAACTTCTGGTCTGCAAGGATCGTTGAAAAGTGCTTTTAGTCCTGACGGGACATAGCTTTTGTCCTGCAGAGCGTGGCATGGAACCGTCCCTCCCTCTGCAGAGAGGTGGAAGCAAAGGTGAGGAGAAAGGGAAGTCTGGGTGGGACTGGTTTGGGCAGTCGTGCTAACAGCGGGACTTAAATTCTTCAGCAGCAGCCAAATCCACGCCAAGCAATCACCCCACTGGCCCTTACCGTTGCTTGTTGAGGGCGTGGGTTGATCACATCTTCCCTCTGCAGACCCCTGGGAAGCCGGGGGTGTTCTGCACTGTGGGGAACCAGGAGGGTTGACCAGATTTGGCTGCCGAGTCCAGAGCCCAGTGGCCCAGCAACACGTGGCAGCCAGGGCAGAAAGCAGGCGCCAGTACCTTTCGCACAGAGAAGAGGAGGGAAAAAATAATCAACGGCCAGGAGGCAAGCCTGTGCCTGAAAATAGAGTGGCCTGAGGGGTCTCCACTGCCGTGCCTGTGACGTGAGGCGCAAGGCAGGGACGTGCATCCCGGCTGCGGATCTGCAGCACCTTCCTGGGGACTCTTTCCTCGTGGCGGAGGCTCGGCCGTGTGAGAGGTTGAGCTTTGGGGGGGAGAAATCGGGTGCCTCTTTGCAAAGCCGCAACGTTGCTGCCAGGGCTTTTCTGTGCCGACCGAGCGGTTCTCAATGGGTCCCTCCATTGCAAGGGAGATGGAGTCTTTGCACCCCCAAAGCACCCTGGCTGTCTGAAAGGGACGGGCATGAACAGTTCCTTTCTTACGCCGAGATGTGCTGCTGATCTTTCTGTTTTGCCTTTCCAGGCACCTCGATTTTTAGCGGTTCTCTTGCTGGCTTTCATTAAACGAGGCAGTCGACAAGCAGCCAGGAGCTCTGGTGTCCCAGCTGGACGAAATTTCATGAAAAGAAAGCAAGAAAGAAGGCAAGAAAGAAAGGCTCTCCCTCCCCCTCCAACAAACGCAGCTGAAACCTGGTAATGAAAACATGGCCAACACTCTGCTCTGCCCTCTGCCCTTTACGGTGCAGGTTGGAAGGTCGCAGAGACGTGGTCCCCCGGTATTGATCAGGACTCTTTTGGGCTGGCATATGGCACCAGGTTTCAAAGGCTGAGCAGCTAAAAAAGAATTAAGTGGGGGCAAAGAGTGGAACGTACCAGATTGAACTCCTGACACGCCAGGGTCAAAGATCACTGGAGATAAAGCGGGTGCTGGAATGGCCTGGGCAATGTCAAAAATAAATGAGTAAGCATTAAAAAATCAAACATCCCCCAACGCTCGGGCTAAAAGCCCACCATGTTTTGGAGGGAAAGAAATGGGCTGGATGAGTCCGACACGCTAGGGAAGAACTAATGGGGAAAAAGCCTTTGTTTGTACCTAGGGATGAGTGGGAGGGTGCCTTACCTGGAGACTGCGCCTATGGACTTTACTGCCTGGAATTTATGGGTTTTTGCCTTCCTTTCGAGTGTCCCTCAGCTCCTCAAGGACAGAAAGACCAACTTCGGACAGAAAGACCAACTTCAGACAGAAAGGGAGAGAGCGAGAGCTAGAAGGTAAAGAGAGCATCTGGCATCTCTGGCTGTGCAGGAGCATCGCTTCTGAACTGGCGAGGTGACTGGGGTGAGAAGAAAGCAGCAGCTTCAGCACTATATGCTCCAGAGCAGAAAGAGATGGGAGAGTTGGAAGAGTCCAAAGGACTGCGAATTCAAGTTTACATCAGAGTTTTTTCCCTCTGCTACGAGCCACTGTGTCCAAAGGGTCAAGAGAATGGGCAGAGTACATGGCAAGGAGCATGTACGGAGCTGCTGAGAGGACCAGGTTCTGACCTGTTCCGTCAGTGAGTCCTTCTTGTGTTACAGGGCACCAGGCACGAAACAAGGTGCAAAAGTGACCCTTGCGGTGAGTAAATCAACAGCTTCAGCTACAAAGCTCGTGGGACGCTGTGTCTTGGTTACGTCCTAGTGCAGGCTGTGGCTTTGGTACCACTTCGAGGGTCTTTTCGTAGGACCAGCTGGTTGATTTTCTCCTCACCTTACAATGCATTGCAAATGTCAGCTCCTGAGCTGCCTTCAAAGCAGAGAACTCCAGCCTGGCTCTTGCTTCAGGTCCCCAAAGAGGGACAGAGTCATGAGAGGAGCAGCAGGTGTCTGTCCCAGTCACTTTTCCTTTTCCATCACAGTGTTGCCTGGTTTTCATGCTCATGGCAGGGGGGTTGGAACCAGATGCTCTTTAAGGTCCCTTCCAACCCAAACCATTCTAGGATTCTATGATTCTATGAATGGGAGACTGCCCGAACTCCAGCAAAGGACGAGGGAATCTATGGAGCTTTTCTGTGCCAGGTGGAGGCTGGTTTAGAGTTCATTGGTGCCTCTTTCCAAGAGTGTTTCCAACTTTGTGCAGGAGCAGGGGGACTTTGTAGGATCTGCCATCTCTTTGGGCAGCTCCACCAGCGGTAAAGATCCCACGTGAGGGATCCCACCAATATGTAGCTGTATGGCCCATCAGCAGGCAGGATGACTCTCCTCTCTGAAGCAATTACTCAGTAAAAGATAAAACAAAGGATAAGTGAGGGCGTAGGACCTTCTGCAGCTGTCACAGGACCTTACCAGGCAAATCTGTGCTGCCTATAACGAGCCTACATTTGTCTTCTGGACCAGACAAAGGATAAGTGAGGATGTAGGACCTTCTGCAGCTGTCACAGGACCTTACCAGGCAAATCTGTGCTGCCTATAACGAGCCTACATTTGTCTTCCGGACCAGACTCGCCACAGCCTTCACTGGAGCCCTCAGCCCCATGCTGGAAGCTCTGGGGAGGGACATACTTGGAGAACGTTCAGTATATTATGGGAACCCAAGCTTCATTCAGTCTGGATGGGCTGGGGGCAAGCAGGGCTGGAAAGGCAGCAGACAGCTCAAGTTTTGTCTTCCTGAGTGTGTTGTGGACGCTTGAAGTCCAAGCCACAGCAAGTTGAAGATCTTAAACCTGAGCTTCAAGCTCCCTCATCATCTCCCCATGCAGTGCCAGCATCTATGATCTCCGGAGTCGTACTGAGGGTGAAAGGTGCGTGGCCTGGAGGAAAAAGGCATGGAAAAGAAGCAGCCCATCAGTTAATGGACTTACCCAGGGCATCTTGTGGTTGTTTCGGTTCTTCCCAGCATTGCGATGCTCCATGGGAAGCCGCATGTCAGTACTGCATCTTTGTCCCTCTCTCCTGTCCGGGCCACGTAAGAGATTAATGAATTGCATGGTGCCCTCGTCTCCACCTTTACTAAAGCCCCCCAAAATCTCTCGTGTTCGGTGCTGAGAGTCTGCGGATTTTTGAACAGGTTAATGAGCTTGTTTTCATGTCTGATTTTTGGTGCCTCCTTCTCTTTTGTTCTGCTGGAGCCTTTCACATCCAGCCAAGGTGCTCTATCTTCTTCTGCAGCTATGCCTGCAGGGACACGCTCTGCTCTGCTCTGCTGTTTAATGTGTCTCCTCTGCTTGATTCCTGATAAAGCGAATTGCTCGGTGTGGTATGCAGCAGGGCGGGGGGTGCTTCCAAACACAGATGATGCATTCAGAGTCTTGTCATCATGCAGCTCCACCAAAGCACTTCCACTGTGGACACCAAAGCACCTGGCCGTGAATGTCCAACAGCAACTCCTCAGAATTTCCTCTCTGAGCGTTTCCAGTTGCGTACGGAGAGCAAGGTCCTCCATCATGCTGATCACCTCACAAATATTTTAATTTCACTGGCTGTCAGGGTTAAAATCCTTCAAAATGCGAGTGGGCTGAGAGGTAGCTCAGCAGCCAAAGAGAACAGCTGAGCACTTGAGGAACGGGACAATGCCTGGCTGTGAAGCCCAGTGACACCTCCAGAAGGTTACGCTACGTCTGCCCTCTCCACTGACCTCTCAGGTGTGCCAGACAGGATAGGCAGAGTGGGGTTTTGTGCCCTCATATGTTTCTCCTACATCCGTGTAGGTGGAACACTCTAAATGGCATATTATCCCTTCCACTCCGCACTTCCCCCTGGATTTGTTCTTCCCATGAATGTTAAAAAATGTGTTCTAGAGCTGCTGTACGATGAGCAGTCAATGCTTAAAAATGCTGCCTTCTTTTCTCCCATTTTTCTCAGTGAATTTAGTACCAGATGGTAGCCTTACAGCCCCGAGAATGAAGTGCTCTATAATTGACAGCAGAACATGACTAGCAGCAGCGAGATCGTCCTCCCCTCTCTCCGCCGCTGAGACTCCGACGGTGCAGAGTGAATAATTTAGCATCCATCTCTCATTCAGCAAACACTGCCGGTGAGCTGTGTGAGGATGATTTTTATTAACCGGACGGCTGGATGCAATTTTCCAGCAAACCCTGTGTGCAAACAAATTGCAGCTGACTGCTGGGGAAGCGCCAGCGCTCATGACTGTCTACTGGTGCAGGGAGATTCGATGCCCACATCCTGTTACACCATCTCCTCTGCTCGCGAGCTGCTTCCCAAGCCCGCAAGTAACTTTGCTGGTGAACAATCATGGTTTCATATCGGGGAGACTGTTTCCAGCATGCTCGTGATGTGTTTTTTTTTTGTTCCCTGGGAACACTTGAACAAAATCACGCTGCCCAGCCCGCTCTGTAAAAGCCATTGCGGATGTTGCTGATTGGGCTCGTGGGATCTGACCAAGAAAAACATTTATGAGCCCTTTTGTTTTTGCTCCATTTCTCCATTTCCGCCTCATTCCAGCATCGGGGTGACCGTGTTAGGAGGTGAGAGGGGCGTCTGGTCTCACTGGGCCCCTCCATTGCCATCTGCCATCGGCAGGAGAAGACGTGGCCGACGGGGACCGTGCTGGAGCTGCCGTAGTTGGCAAAGCCGGGCAGGTGCTGCCAGCCGGAGACAGAGTCGCTGGTTCTGACGTTGCCTCTTGCACACCAGTTGTTGCCTGCAGCCCACTCCAGATCCCAGTAGGCGGCTGCCAGTAGGGATGAGAGGTCCTGTGACCGCTGTCCCCGCTGCAGACAGATGTGACAGCCGTTCTGAGGTCTTCCAGAGCCTTGCAGTTTTGCAACGGCACATCTAGCTGTCGGTTAGGAGGCCTGATGGATCTGAATCCCGCAGTGGGCAGGTAAGAAGACTCAGAGTTTGTTGGACAGGTGCCTGGAACATTAGGCTGTTATTGGAAACACGAGGCTTTTATGGTAAGTAATTGTAATGTTATTGGGCGTCTGCTTTAAATAGTCCACCACACTCCCATATGCCTGCAGCTGATGCTGAAGGGAGAGGTGTGTGCGCACGCAAGAAAAGGGGAAGGTGAAGTGTTTCTGTTCTGATGGGATGTAAAATGGAGATCCAGGGCGGCTGTGGCCATGGAAGTCTCCCTGGCTCCTTTCCTGAGCAGAGGGCTGTGTGTCCCTGCTGCCCTGGACCCTGTCCAGCTCTTTTCCAGCTCTGTATGAGTTCCTGTGTGCTCGCAGATGGATGTGGTATTCTTCTCCCCTTCCTGCCCTCGGTCGGAGCAGGGAAGCACTTGAAGAGATGCAGAAGATAGCGTTCCCTCCGGCAGTGGAAGCGGGTTGCGGGCAGAGAGCTTGTTTTTCGCAGGAGTGGAAAATGCCACAGCGTGAAGTCAGGTCTGGAACGGGCCAGTGCTCATCCTCGTGGCCAGCTGCACAGCTCCAGAGAGCCCGTGCTTGTGAAGCCCTCGTGGCTTGCAGAGGTTGGTCCTTCCTGGCAGCTTTGTAAGCAAGTGTGGAGCTTTATAGGGATGCAAGACCCCAAGTCTCTGAAACTTTGAAATGCCTGCTTCACCCTGCTGTATTTCCCCAGTTAGGTGGGATAGGCACCTCCTACAGAGAAAAAGAAAACCAACCCACCAGAAATGCAATCCCAAAAGACCCAGACGCTGAGTGTCTCTCAGTGTCCCTGGGAACGATGGTCACCATGGAAAGACAAAGCTCTAGTCTAGAAGTCTCCTTTGGTTTCTCCCTGTGTCCTGGACAGGCTTCACTGCCAGATGGCCGAGCGCAGGAGACCATGCTCTCTCCCTCCACCGTGATGGTGGGTCAGAGCTTGCCTGTGGCTGGTAGCTCACCTGGTCCCTACCTCTTCGGGAAAGGTCAGCCCAGCCGCGTGTGGGTGGGTCTGTAAGAGGTGACCCTCTTGGCTCCTAGTGATGCCGCACTGGGGGCTATTCCCCCAGGTCCCAGGCAGGGGAAGCCGTTTCGCAGCCTGGGAGGTGGACACGGGTGTCTGAGGGGCTTGCGGCACTGCGCGTTGCTGGGGCGTGCAGCTCAGACCAGGCAGGGCTTTGCGATCAGCAACGATGTTGTGCCAGGATGATGTTCGTCCTCTGCTGAGCTCCAAAGGAAGAATAAGAGCATCCCCAGAGCTAGAACCAGCGAGAGCAGCTGCGGCAACTAGGCCACCCTCACTTGAAATAGCCCATGGGGCAGGATTAGCATCGCTTCCCCTAAGGAGCATCCCAAGGATTAAGAGATCTCCCTGGTAAATGTGGTGGTTTTCTTTTTTCTCATATGAAGCCCAAAGGAGTGTCTCTTTGCTCCTCACCGCTCACCCTTTCCTATACAGGGCTGTAAGCGATGCCCCGTCACTCCCCAGGCTCGTGGCTGGTCCTGGAGTTACTCACAAGCACTGAGCCATTTCCATGCGCACATCGTCACCGCACGGTTGTCCGTGAAAGCTGGGCTGCCAACATCGGACAGCTATAAATAGCCCAGAGCTTGTAGGAGGCAGGAAAACACCTTTGAACTCCCCTGAAATCTGACGGAACTGGAGAGCTGCAAAGGGACAAATGATAAATGTTTGGCTAAAAATATACCTGAGCCCCATCTGCTCGGTGGGATGGGTGGGGAGGTCGGGGGTGGCGTGAGCTGGTGGTTAGAGAGGGGAGGTAGCCATTGGGACTGACCGTTCCCATTGCAAGCTCTACTGGTGACATCCTCTGCGAGCGGGAGGGAGCTGGGGAAGGTTTGACTGGAGACCAAGAGATGCCAGCAGAAGGGGTCCCACCATGTTCAACATGGGGCACAGATGAGTCAGGCCCATGGGCCGCATCCTGACCCCCTCGCTGATCCAGCACCCACCGTGGGCTTGGCTGCAATTCGAGGCTCAGCTTCGGCATCTCCCCTTCCAGCAAGAGGGTGCCTGGAAGAAACCACCGAGCCACTTTTTGGGACTCGCTTTTGCTCACACTGTCCAAACCTTCCTGCTGCTGTCTCTCACCTTCCTCCCCATCAGCCCACCCTCCTCCTCCTCCTCCCATCGTCCTGGAAACCAGAGGCCAGGATCCCTCGGCCCCGGGTGACAGCCCCTCAACAAAGGCTGCTTTCACGCTGCCGGTGGGACGGGGTCGTCCCCAGAGCCCCTTCCTCCCCGCTCTCGATGCACAATGCAGGGCGGCGAGTGCTGGGGGTGGCCCCAAGCCCCGGGGGACACCCGGTGCCAGCCGTCCTCGTCGGGTCCCGGCTTCGCCCCCCTCGCTGCCCCCTCCCTTTCACGTTTCGCAGGTCAGGGGACAGGGTTCACGGGCTCCTCTCGGCAACGGGGCGAAGGTGGATTAAGGAGGGGGCAAGGGCTCATTCTTGTTGCTGTTGTGGGATGGAGATGGGGTCAGCCGTCCCCGAAGACCCTCACACACCGCGGTGGGTCCCCAAGTGTCATTCAGCGTGAAGGAAGTTGTCCATCAAAGCTGGGAGGGGGGGGGGCTGTGGGAATACCTGCGGGCAGTTTGCAAGCCAGGCGATAGGGACCGTCACGGGAAGCTGGGATGAGGGACAGCAAAGCCAGCTCCTGGCCCTGCTGGTTTTCCCTTTTCCTTCTCCCTCCACAAATAAGCTGCACTTTCCCGGGCCCGTCAGACCCGAGGAACTCCCTGGTGCAAGCCTGGAAACGATTCCCCTGCAGCAGGACTTTGCATCTGCCTGTGGAAAGCGTGCAGGTGGGAAAGCTATTTCAGGGAAAAATCTGATCTGCAGATAAAGATTGGTCTATGCAGATAAAGATTGGTCTATGCAGATAAAGTTTGGTCTATGCAGATAAAGATCGGTCTACTGGCTCTTCTTGCCTAAACCAGAAGGAAATCTGCCTTCAAGTCCTGGAAATGTCAGATACACAGCAAGGGCAGGCACACGATTTTGGAAGCAGGCAAAGAGGCTTTCCCAAAAATACCAAGCCAGACAGAAGAAATCCTCCTTAAAGACACCCCAATCCTATCGGACACGTCGTGCTGGGCAGGTGGGTGCGGAACGCTCTGGGAAACGCACACCGGCAGGTTCGCCCCGAAATACCGCGTCTGCTCGATGCGCGTAGAGACTGACGGACGAGGGAGTGTGCGCCCACATCTCGGCAAGCGAGGAGCCTGGGGCTCGGCCGTGCCTCTGCAAGCGGGCATCGCCTCACCGGCACGAGGCGAATGGGGGTGCGGGTGGCACGCCGAGGTCAGACGGTCCCTTGATGTCAGGGTTTGCCTCGGAGCCTGGGAACCACCCCTTCAAGCTGTTCTTCCTCCTTTCGTTCCTCGTCTGTCGCGTTTCCCAGGTGAAGAAGCTGTCAGCCGTCCTCCAGCATCACGCTGATGCCACCCAGGCACCCGCGGAGCAGAAAGCTCCCATTCCCTTCCTGGGGGCGTGCGGAGGACCTGGCAGGTCGGTCAGAAGCCCTTGCCAGCCTTCTCAGAGGATCCAGAGTGCTCTTGGGACAGCAGTTTCATGGCTGCAGGCCCACAGGGAGTGTGGAACCGCACGGGTCCCTCCAGCACTGGTGAGGGAGCATCTTCTGCCCTCCGTGCCTGGGTCCAAGCCCTTTCCAGCCAGCTGATGTACCCTGCTTAGGCTACTTACAGGCATTTAACTCACTCCTGCTTGCTGGGCTGCAGGTCTCAGGCTCCTCTAATCCTCTCCTTGCAGCACCCTTCCCCGCGTGCCGCAGAATTGCTGCCCCTTGCCAAGCCAATCTGCCCCCCCCCACAGCCCCATCACTGCTTCCACCATCGCTGGATGGGGACAAAAGCCAGTGACTGGTGTGGCCTCCGTGGGGGTCATCCCCCCAGGTTGGGGTCTCGCGGGATGCTCTTGGGAGCTCCTCTCCTCCCACCGCCACCTCTGCCCTCTCCGGTCCTGCCCCCCGGGCCCCTCCACGGCCCTGGCGTGCTCCGGCGGGCAAGCGAGCGTCTTCCCGTTGGGCAGCTGTCTCTGGGAAGGTGGTGGGGTGCGACAGAGGAAGGAGCCATGGTGGCTGCAGGCAGGGAGTGCTCCTGGTACCCACCCTCCGGCTCCTTCCTGCCTCGCGAAGCTCCGCTTTCCTGCAGCCGGGTCCAAGCTCTTCTTGGCCCCTGCCTCCCCGCCTGCCTAAAAATAACTCCCCTGTGCAGGTCTGGGGAAGAGCTTCTGGGCTGGAGTTCAGCCCAGGAAGAGAAACGGGATAAAGAAGAGGCAGGCAGCGGCCCCTGGACAAGCTGACCCGCGTTGTTCTGGGGCTCGGAGCTGCTCCAGCCTCCGAGGGCCAAACCCAGGGATGGAGCGGCCCCAGGGCTTTGGGGATGCCGACCTTCGTGCTCTGCAGGGTTGGGAGGTCATGGCCACCCGAGCTGCCCAGGGCTCAGCCCCTTGTGCATCGCAGCCGGACACAGTGCAGGGGATCTTCGGGTTGGTGGGGGTGATCCACCCCAGAGATATCCCGGAGCCATCCGAGCCCTGTGGGACCTCTCGGGGCACCCACCCCTGCCCTCCTCAGCCTCAGCTGCTGGGTCTCAGCCCTGCCTTTGGGTGCCTGCGTGGTCCCTTTGGGTCTCTGCAGAGGGATGGGGAGCAGCTCCAGGGAGCAGATCTGCTTGCAGCCTTTTTTGGGGGAGTCAATCTCTGTGCTAGACCTGTGCCATGTGGGGCCAGGCATGCCCTGCATGGGGGTACCACCTCCCCCTCCCCTCCATTCCTCCCTCCCTCCTTCTCTCCCTCTCTGTCCCCAGGAACCTCATGCCTTCCAGGAAAAGGGGTATTAAATGGTGTTAACGAGCCTCCCTGGCAGAGGTTTCAACAAATGGTTCTTCCCCAGGCTGCTGGATGGGAACGGGTGGGTTCAGGGGAGGGGAAGGCGAGGGGGCACGTCTGGGGCTGATGGACCTCCTTCCTCTGTGCATCGATCAGCCGTCGGGCCAGCGGAGAGGCTCAGAGCATGAATTTCCAGCTCTGGGGTGGGGAGGGATGGTGAGACCCGCTGGCTCTGCCAAGCTGGGTGGGGAAGAGGAGAAGCGACCTCTGACTGCTGGTTTTTAAGTGGTTTTAGTCTCTCGAAACTCGCTGCGTTGCTGTTTATGCATGTTCTGCGTCGCAGCTGGCTGCGGAGGACTGAATGGTGCCCAGAGCATTTCTGGGGAGGGATGCAGACAAACAAAGGGTTGTTTTAGCCTGTGGGTCACAGTTATAAGATATCTCTGCATGGTGGACGCAGCAATTTGACCTGGGCAATATTTCCCAGGACGCAAGTTGGTGTTAGATGTCCCCTGAGGCTCCCTGGAAGATGGGAAACGGCAAAGCTTTGTGACAGAGGCCCTCCAGCCCAGAGGGCAGCTGCTCCTGCCCGCACTGCCTTGGCCCCATCCCTCCCCTCCTTCCAGGTGGGCCCATGCCACCGGATGACCCCATGTCCCGGGACACAGAGTGGGAGGAAGTTCTCCCATTGCTTCCTCCCCATCAAAATGACACCCTTGGCCGGGGCTGGCAGTGGATCTGAGGAGCTTTTCATGAGGAGTGAAATTGGGTCCTGCTGGGATGATGATCCAGCTCCTGTTGGGGTGATGGGAGCTTGATGGAAATTGGGGTGCTGAGGCTCTAGAAAACCCCCGCTGCTCCCCACCCCTCCCTTCCCCAGGTTTTTCTGCAGAGAGTTTTGTCTGCTGAGCTATGGCTTGGACCTGCAACCCTGCCCGCTGCCCGAACCCAGCAGGCTCTGTCCACTCTATCACGCAACGGAAAATGTTTGAAGGCTCTTCCTTGCAGAAGCAGCCCCTTCGTTTCACCTCCCTGGGGTTTATCTCGCTGTGGATGAGGGTGCAAGCACGTGTCTTTCTGCTGGCTGGCTGACGCCGGCTGCACGGTGCTAGGAATGAAGGTCGGATGGCGTCAGAGCTGCCACGCTCCAGGCAGGCTGGCCCGGCCAACGTGCCCATCTTCAGGCAGGCCGGTGGTCGGGGTGGATGTCACAGGGCCCTGGCATGTCCCGTGTCCTCTGACGCAGCCCTGGTCTTTCTACAGGCGATGCTTCCCCCGCGTGGGATGTGCGGGAGGCTCCTCGCTCCCGCGCTCGCTCTTTTCCCTCTTGGCCGGGGGCAGGAGGGAGCCAGTGTCCTGGGAAAAGTAGAACCTGAAAGCAAAGCTGGACTCTTTATTGTCGGGAGGCTTTTTTTGTTGTTGTTGTTGATGCGTTTCCTCCGGGTCGTTTCCTTTTCATTCGAACGTGGGTTTAAAAATATGTTTCCGCTGACATCACCCCGCTGTCCCTTTTCGGAAGCGATCTCGTCTTGGTCTCTGTGAACACCCCAGGGCTTTGCATTCCTCCCATGGCCATGAGAAACACGCCTGGAATGAGCAGTGGGGCCAGCCCGGGGCAGCCGGCGGGGCTGGGGAAGGACCAGCCAGCGAGATGGGACGCTTGGACTTCTTGCGTGGGTGGTGAACGGGGCTTGCTGGTGCTGCTCTTTGCACCGGGGAAATTCGGCCTCGTTTGCTAGCAGACAAGTGATCGCAGCTTGGGAAAATTCAGTTTTTCTCTCAACCCAAGCGGGAGGAAGAGGGTGAGAGACCGTGCGCTGCCCTGCGGCTGCTTGCGACGGTTGTCTGGTCTCTGCTGGAGAAACCCGTTGCTGCTCTGGATCTAGTCACTCCTTTGCAGGTGCCATGGGACGAGCAGATCCTGAGAAGCAATATGCATATTTTGTGCCCCCTGTCTCTGTCCAGGCCCCACCAGCCACCAGCACGTGTCTCAGGGGGCGGGGACTGAGGGGTTTGACCCCTTGGTGGGCTCAAGCGAAGTGGTCACAGGCTTTCTCTCTCCCAGAGCCGGTGAGACCAGTGGGGCCAGCACCTTGCTGTCCCACATGGATCCAGCCCAGGGCCTCCTTCCAGCCTCTCCAGCCTGACAGGGCTCCCCCTGCACATCCACGGCATCTACGCTGCTCGTGAGATCGCCTGGCACTTTCTCCACCCACCCACCCCATGGTGGTGGGACCTCGGTTATCGCTCCTCATGGAAAGGCTGGAGCTGTTGGCAGCAGGTCGGTGGCTCAGAGATGTATGGAGGGATGAACGCAAGGGTTGCTTGAAAAACCAAGACCTTTGCTGCACCCCAGCTGCGACTCCATGGGAGAGAAGCCGGAGCTGTTCCCTCCCTGGAGCCAACTGGGGATGGGGGTGAGGCTCAAGCATTTCTCCCTCGGTTGCCGAACGCATGCTGAGAGGTCCCAGGGATCCCGGAGGAAGGGTTATGGCCAGCAGCTCCAGATATTTACACAGCTGTGGCTTCACGCTGTTTGCTTTGTGCTGGGTGGTCCTGAACTTCCATGGAATATTTGGCGAGTGGGGCAAAGGCTCTGTGCAGCCGTGCCTTGTGCTGCCGGCTTGGACGAGGGCGAAGAACAGTTGCTGGCCTGGTCTCTGGTGTCTGAAGTTGCTGAGAAAGGATTTCTCCCCGAGCTCTTGCAGTTTTCCCATCCTGATGAAAGCTTTCGGGAAGTGAGAGGCCAAATGACTGTTTTGGAGCTGCTTGCTCCAAAAAGGCCATTTTGTTGTGCCAACCAACTTCAGACTGAGTTTCAGGAGCGAAAAGCTGTCTTAAGAAAAATGTGTCTGTGGAAAAACAGGACGTTTCAACTACTTCCAAGCGTGTTTTTAATGAGGAGGAATCTGGAGGAGCGGAACAGCTCCAGTTCAAGTGTCCCAGTTCGATTTTCTGAAGAAAGTGGTTTGCTTGGGAGGCTCCGGTCTGGCACGAGTCACAGTAAGTCCCTAGGAACAGTCATGCTGGGTCTCTTCTTCATGGCCAGATCCATGGTGCAATGCCTCCCAGGCACACTCTGTGGTCTCACTTCTCCCCCTCTCCAGATGCGCGATGTTGGCTGAAAACGGGGCATCTTGCCCCATTTTATTTCCTTCCCCAGATACCTCCTCCAAAAGACCACCCCATTGCTCACATCCTTCATCCCTCCTCCGCCTTTCCCACGGGCAGATGTCAGCCTCCCACATCCCTCCCTGGCCGTTTTCTCCCTCTCAAACTTTCCTGGGCTGGCTGTCTCCTCCCTGCCACGGTGCTTGCAGGCAGTCCATCAGAGTCCTGCCATCCCCTGAGCTACGGGGCAGGTCTTCCTTTGTCCCCGATGCTCCTGGAGAGTTACGAGGTGCTGCCACTTCCCCAAAATACCAGGCTGTGACCTGTGCAGTTCCCAAGGGGAGTTCTGGATCCCAAATGGGATCTCAGTTGCCCGCTGAAGCTTGAGGGCACTCGGACATGAAGATCTGAACCCATGATGTGCTGTCAAAGGTGTGTTCAGCACCAGTAGCCTTGAAAAGACCTGAAATATGGGTTTAGAGACATTTCTGGGTGCTGCCTCAGAGGACCTCCTCGGTGCAGAGAGCCCAGTGGTGGGACAGACCGTGGGGCAGAGGTGGGACTTGGGCGCATGAAGGCAGCTGCTGTGGGTGGCCAAAACGGGCCTTTTGCTGACTGCTTGGGCGGGGAATGTGGTGCTGCCGGGTGAATTTGAGGTGCGAGTTTGTCCAGACTCAGGTGTCCGCTGGGGCAGGGACCTGGGACCCGAGTGGAGAAAAACCCACTGATCCAGGCTCCAAAACCCCCCCGCTGCTCCCCAAAGACGGGGCCCGAGGCTTCCAGCCAGAAATGACAAATAGGGCAACTGCTCCATCTTGTGACCCAACCTGCGAATGCAGAAAAACTGTCGGGATGACAACGGGAGGTAACGTCGAGGCTGCTCCGAGCCCGCCTCGCCATGGCCAAGGCCATCAGAGAGGTCCACGTCCCACTGCTCGGGCAAGCAGCTGGTGGAGGGGCATCACCCCCCAGCAAACGGTGTTTTTGTCGGGCTGGTGTTAACTTGATCCACTTCCCGATCAGTCTCACCGTATCGTGGAAAACACTGCAAAATCTGTGTAGGGCAGGACCTCTGCAAGCCTGAGGGCCACCCTCTTGCTTTCCCTTCTTCGACTGGTGTTTTCTTCCTGGGGGTTTTTGGCCACGGACCTTTTGCAGTGCACCTGTGGGAGTCCAGCTCCATCCTACCCATGATGCCCCGATAGAGATTTGAAGGCAGCAGCTAGATTCCCCCTCCGGACTTCTTTTCTCCGGGGTGAGAAACCCTGTTTCCTCAGCATCTCCATCTACACCACCTGCTCCTGACTTTCCTGATGCCCTGCAAACGCCAGTAGCCTCAAGGGAAGGACAGAGGGAGGGATAGCTGGACAACCGGGGCAACTGGTGTTTTGGGGAGCAGTTTGGGCTTGTGTTGGGACCAAGTGGCCCGCGGCCAGAGCCCGTGGGCGAGGGCAGTAGCCAAGGCATGCCCTGTGCTAGCCGGTGGGCTGACAGGAGGCTTGGGTGCCCTGATGACAACAGGTGAGTAGGGACATGAGGAGAGAAAGCGCAGAGGAGTTGGAGAGGTGGAGGCTTGGTGCAGACCTGGCAGGATTAGGAGGAAATGCGTTGCCACTGGTAATGAAAATGGCAATGGTAGAGGCACCAGCCTCCTGGGTCCGGCTCCAAGGGCCTGAAGATCGCAACGTTGCTGTTAGAAATGAGATGACTGATTTCTGGCAAGGGATGGGTGGATGTCAGGAGGATGGGGCCAGACTCTTTCCAGTGGTGCCCAGCGACAGGACAAGGGGCAACGGGCACAAACTGAAGCAGAGGAAGCTTCAGCTGAACACGAGGAAGAACTTCTTCCCTCTGAGGGTGACGGAGCCCTGGCCCAGGCTGCCCAGGGAGGCTGTGGAGTCTCCTTCTCTGGAGATATTCCAGCCCCGCCTGGCCGCGGTGCTGTGCAGCCTGCTCTGGGTGACCCTGCTTGGGCAGGGGGTTGGGCTGGGTGACCACAGAGGTCCCTGCCAACCCTGGCCATTCTGTGATCCCGTGATTCTGTGCTCCTCAGACCAGTGGTGCTCTCAGGCTGCCAGTCTGATCCAATCCAGCCTTGCCTTGGTTAACTCAGACTAGATTCACGCCGTTCGATTGCACCCGGACCCCCGCAGGCTCGTGACCCACCAGCTAGCGTGTCTCTGGCCCACGTCCCCTGGGTGCCCGGCTCTGCATCCCACACAGGCAGGGTGAACCGGTGACTCTGTCTGTACCAGCCAGTTTGGGATGGTTTTCTCTGTCGCTGTCCCACAAGGGCGCAGGAGGCATGGCACTGCAGCTGGCAACGCAGTGAGTGCCGAGCTGGCTGGAGCCCTGCTGCTGTACCCCAAAACCGCTCCCCACCCGCATCCTTACGGCTGTCCGTCCTTCTCCCCAGAGACTGACCAGCCTTTCCTTGTCTCGGGAGGCTGCGATACAGCCACCTCTGCTCAGAACCCCTCCCAGCAGGGATGCTGTCCTCGCACGCCCCAGCACCGAGCACCTCTGCAAGGAGGGGCTGAGCCCGGAGGAGAGGTCCCAGCACAGCAGCCCCCATAAACCGGGAAAGCCCCAGCAGCCACAGCAGCCTCTGCCTTCAGGGCTTCGCTACCTCCTTCCCCCTGCCAGTGACAAATGATGGCGTGGAAGAGGCCATTACCGGGCACCGACGGCATCTGTCCGTCTCCAGCTTGGGGCTGGGAATGATCTTGGCCGACAATGAGCCTCCTCGGCTCTGCTTTGGGGGCTGCCTGTTAATGGGAAAGCGAAAAAAAAAACAAACAACGCTGAGAGAAGCCCGAGAGCTCTGTGGGAGAACCAGCGGCAATCTGTTGTGCTATGGATCACGCCGTTCCCCCTCCGAACATAAAAACAAAAATTAAAACCATTTACGAGAAAAGTCGCTTCCTGGTAATTTATAGCCTTTGGCTGCAGAGCAGCCGGGCAGAGGAGCTCAGGGCTGCGGCACGGGGCGAGGTTGCTCTCTCCACCTTTCCTCCTCCTGGTGGCATTTTCATTTGGGAAAGGCGCTGCCGTTCAGCCCCCAAATTCCCGTCGCTCACGCTATTCAGAGGAAGCCTTCCCACCGAAAAGGTTCGCAAGGGTAGCAACGGTTGGACTTGATGATCTTAGAGGTCTTCTCTGACCTATGATTCTATGATTTAGAAGTCATTTGAACCTGCACGGCTGCAGCTTGTTGCAAGGGCTCTGCTTGCTTTGACAGCGGGGAAAGATGTGGATTAAATCCGCTCCCGGCTGCTCTGAGCAGTGCGTGAGTCTCGTTGCAGGCTGCCGGGGAGCTCCTTCAGTTGCTCAGGCTGGAGGAGCCAGCGAGAGCGAGAGGCTGCTGCGGATTTACTGGTGGGTCTCCAGTCTGGGGGTGGGGACACCTGGAGCAGAAAAGCAGATTTTAAGGAAAACAGCTTTACTCTGCCCCTCCTCAGAGTCCAGGGGGTCTTCTGGAAAACCGGAATCTGCTTTTTAACGTTGTTTGGCTAACTTGCCCAGCTCAAGGGTGGGGAAGAGGCACCAGATATCATCAGGACCTTCATGAGGAAGAACTTCTTCACTCTGAGGGTGACGGAGCCCTGGCCCAGGCTGCTCAGGGAGGCTGGGGAGTCTCCTTCTCTGGAGATATTCAAGACCCGCCTGGACGCGGTGCTGTGCAACCTGCTCTGGGTGACCCTGCTTCAGCAGGGGATTGGACTGGGTGGGCCCCAGAGGTCCCTTCCAACCCTGAACATTCTGTGATTCTGTGCTTCTTTTGCTGAGGTGTAGGGTAGTATTTCTCTTAGTTTCATGCAGAAAGCATTGGTCTGGGGCTTGGGACATTCGGCCTCAGCCGTGTGCCCGTCCCAAATCTCCTACATGAAGTTGCCTGTCCCCAAGCCCTGAGCGCCCGTGCTGTGGCACATGAGGAGTTGTGGTACCCTTGGTGGGGCTGCTCCGTGCCTCAGGACAGCTGGAGTCATGATAATGCTCCCTTCTGACCCCAAACCATCTGGGGGGGCTGGGGAGCACTGGTGGCTATGGACTTAATTCAAACAGCCCGGAGAGGAGCAAACCAGAAAGTTCAAAAGCAGCCACTGGAGCTTCAGACGCCTCTGTGGATTTTTTTTTTCTTTGTCTTTTTTTAAAGAAATGTGCAAATAATGTGTTTTCTCCTAGGAATTATTGCTGCCTGCCACGCTGAGTGCCGAAGCCGTCACCCCCAGCAGTGACGGGCGTCTCATGGGAGAGGCAGCAGAGCAGAAAACCCCGAGATGTCGCGGCGCGGAGGAAGGCGGCATGCCTCATGCATCACAGTCTGGGATGTCACCGCTGTCATTGAGATAAATGGGGAGGTGGCCCAAGGACAACGTGGGTGTCACTTCGATTTAGCAGCTTGCAGAAGCCGGCCTGAGATGGGTCAGCAGGAGATGAATCGCTCCGTGGTGGTGGCAGCTCAGCTCCTCCTGGCAGGGTGAACCTGTCCCACCCCGTAACCCAGCTGTGCGGGCAAGGAAGGGACTCAGGGTGTCCTCGTAGGTAGAAACGTGGGCCCAGGCAGCCCTGTGGTGCGTGTTCTTCAGGACAGTGCCGTGGGTCCCAAGAGTGAGGATGGGGATGTGTCATGAGCTGGAGATGACACATGTGTGAGCTGTGGCTTGCGGTGACAGAGCAGGGCATCTTTAGAGGGGTTTGCCAAGGGCATGGCAGGTAGAGGATGACCTGGTCTTGCTCAGCCCTGGGAAGACCCTCCTGATGTGCCCTCTGGACGCTTTATGGAGCTCTTGGGCTCCAAGGCATGGGAAATGTCTAAAGTTTCAACGCATCAGCATGAAAATCAAGACAGACTGGGGTGAAATGGCCAGGTGTGTGGTGCTCTGAATGGATGCTACGTCGATTGTTTCTCAGCAAAATAGTTATGCAAGGAGGGAGTGCAAATGTCAAGGCATAAAGGGAATGAAACGAAGAAGAATGAGGCTTTTAATTTAAAATGAAATGGCCAGGGAAACCTCTTGACAGAGAGATGTGTCAGGGCATGGAAGATTTCCCAGGGAAGCGCTGGAGATCCCGTGGGGGACTCCCAAAAGCAGATTAGAGAAACATGCCCTGGTCACAGTGAGGCATCCAGCACAGCCGGGAGCAGGGCTGAGCGAGGGAGCTTGGCCCCTGCCAGCCTCAGCCACTACTGGTTGTGTCCAGCTGGGCGCGAGGTTGCTATTTGAGCAGTTTTATCACTATTTTAGGTTGTGAGAGATGGGTCTCTTTCATCTTCGGACTGAGCTCAGAGATTCTGTACTTCACAGGGAAACTCATGGACTTCAGAGCTGCCATCCCCCACGGAGGTGGCTTCTTGAACATGAAGGCGAGAAGTCTAGCCTGGTGGAGCATCCCCAGGGAAAGGGAGATGTCACTTCCCCAACCCCCAGGGAACGGAGCCATCCAGACCCTGCCAACGTGTGGACCCAAGCTGCGTTTAAGGACTGCATTTCGATGTGCCTCCTTTGATTTGACTAATTGGCCAGCGAGCTGCAGGGAGACCCAAGTGCCGTGTTAAAAGGATGAGATGAAATAAGACCGCAGAATAAATCATGAGCCAATTTCCAGCATTTTCTTGGCTGAAATGGAATGGCTAATCATTTTGATGGCAGAATTAACATAATTACTCTACCCACCGGCCCAGGCCGGGCTGAGCAGTGAGAAAAACAGGCTGCTGTTTCAAAGGGAGATGTTTATGGAAGTGATTGAATGAGTCCTGGGACTCATATCTGGGAAGAGACTGGCTTGGTCACGGGGAGCCACGACATCTGTGCTGGCCCCGAGCGTCCCGTTAGCTCTGGGCAGCTGTTGCTTCTCAGACAGAGCCACACAAGCAGGATTTCCCGTTCAGTATTTCCACCTTTGATGCACAAGATTCAGTGAGTGATGGCTGAAACCGGGAGGAATTTGGAAAACAGAAGGAAAACACAGGAAAGTTGACAACGTTGTGTTACGCCTTTTGGTGTCCAAAGAGATCAAACCTAGAAAACTTTCTTGAAGGACCCAGTCTCACAGGCTGCTTTGCACATACATCTCCTGCTTGCGGTACTGTTTAACTTGATTTTACTGCAAGCGGGTGCTATCTTTATTTTCCTCTCTTTTCTGATGTCACGCTCATATTTTACTATACATTATGCAAAACCATCACAGATCCCATAAATACAATATAGCAACTATCATGGCTTTTTGCAGATATGGTGCTTGTAGGACTTTGACTTGTCTGAATTGGAAGGTTTGTATCGCACAAGGCTTCTGTTTTTAATTAGGCTCCATCTTGAGATCAGCGACTAAAAATTGACAGCAATAAATCTCACACTCCTTTTCACCCAGCTGTTTTGGCTTGGATGCTTTATAACGAAATCTTAGTCTGCGTCTTGCGTCTTTCCAGATCTCCCATGTGAGCATCTCTCTCCTGCAAGCAGCCGGACCGGGTAAGAGCTTTACAGAGCTGTAAACTCCTTTACCTCAGGCAGGAGAAGAACGTGTGAACAGATGCATGGACTCCTGGTTTTATCTCCCTTCCCAACAAGAAAAGTCAGGATATTTTTCATGAGAGTTTCAAGCCCTTCTGCCGCTTGTTTCCGTGCGACACTAAGACTTCCCAAGGTGGTGAAGCTATAGTCAACTTGGCTTCTTGACTCCACAGCCTTGGTGCCGAACTGTAGTCTTAGGGTTGAAAATGTGCCTACCCCATCAGGAGCGTTAGAGGGTTCTAGGGCAGCTTCTGAGATGCTAGGAATTGGCTCACTCAAGCCATGAGGTCCTGTGCAGCCATGTGTTTCTCTGATCCTAAAGTAATGTTTGAAAGCAATTCTCGTGTTTCTCGGGAAAAAAATCTGATCAGCAAAGCAGAAACCTTTTAATGACAATCTGAGTTAATGCCGTTACAGAACCTCCAGCCACCCGAGTTTCCTATGAGGTTATTGATTGTAGAACATCACTTGTATATTGTGTTAACATCGTTCAGAAGGAGGACAATCCTTGTTTACTTATTTTGTTAACATTGGAAGACTCCAGGGCCTTCCCACGCACATTCATTTGCATGTTTCTTCCAATGAAAAGTAATAAAATATTAATATCGTTAAGGGACGGGGGGAAAGAAAGAGGCCTTGGACTGCTCCTCTGATGGAATGAGTGGGTGAGCTGAAGAAGCGAAGACCCTCCAGCAGAAGAGCAAGGGAGGGTGGAGGGCAGAAAGTGCACCCAAATTTCATCCCGGTCACCTGGCCCTCACAAGTGTGGCTGCAGCAAAGACTCACACAGCATCCTGCAGCTTCTTGCCCGCTGTGCCACGTGCCTGTGCTCCAGCAGACCCGGGTAAAACAGGGCAATATTCTGCAAAGGTCCCCCTTCCCTGAGCCACGCATCAAGACTTTGGCTGTCAGAGGTGGAAGGAAACACCTGAAAGCGGCTCTTTGGGGCCTTTTTGGTCCCTCCTGATTTCTCCTCCTTCTTTTTCATTCCGTTTCTCACCCAGAATGAATGGACAAGACCTGTTTTGCACCCTGCAGCAAGGCATCAGCTCACGCCTGCGCCCACTGTGCCGTAGTTACCAGCCAGAAGCTCCATGGGCTCGTGATGCCTCCATGCCAATGTGCAGGGCCCTGGCTGGCCACACCGTCCACCACCGTGGACCACCTGCTTTTATTTCCTTGGTGAGAAGGAGAAACACCCTGGACTCCAGGAGCTGAAGTCACAGGCTAATCAGGATGTATAGCCAGCCACTGAGGCCATCTATATTTAATGAGCCCTGTTAAAGGATTTTTAGAAGCGCTCTCCCCATGGACATGACGATGACTTCTTTGTTTATAATTTTTTCCCCCCTTTCCTGTTGCCACTAATCACTAACTCTCTGCTCCTTAATGGCACCTTTGGGGAGCTCTGGGGATGACTTATTTATTTATTTATTTGCTTGCTTCAGGCTGGAGAAAAGCACGCTCCCTCCCTTCCACCGACGCGGGTGGTCGCAGGTCTCAGGGCCCGTCTACGCAGCAGCCTTCTCCAGGGCAGTGACACCAGGCTGTGGCAGGCTGACAGAAGTAGGATCTGGATCCATCCCCTCCCTGGCTGACAGCTGAGGAAGGCTGAAGCGACGAGCAGAGAGGAAGAGGAAGGAAGAGCTCCTATGCTGGAAGGTGGCTGTGTGAACACAGGCTCCTTTCTCTTGGGTGTGTGGGTTGGGAAGTGAGGGCTGTGGAGAGCTGCCTGAGAGCCCAGGTGATGGCCCCAAAACATGGGTAGATGTTTAAAATTGATGTTTGGTGCCTGTAAGATGGAACTGTAAATGCTAAGCACTGCAGAGTTGGTCCATCAGCCTCCTCTCCCCCTGCCCGTGCTTGCCCACCAGCTGGGGTACCCAGCCGCTGCCTGGCCCGGGGGAGGTGGTGCCTCCTAACCCCACTCTCCTGGGGCTTGGAAGCCTTCCTCTAGCACTCCGACAATGCCTCCTCCTCTTCCTGCCTCCCACTGCTGAAGGCAGCAAAGCCCCATCCCCTCTCACCGGCAGCACGCTCCATCTCCGGGAAATCCCCCCCTCTCTGCACAGCATGAGGGTTGGACTTTCTGCATCTCTTCCCAGGGCCTGTCTCCTTCTTCAGGGCTTTTCCAGTGAGAGGAAGGAGCAGCTAGGTCCGGGGGGAGTAAGGAGGAGGAGCGAGCGACTCATAATGTTAATGTAACACCAGAGCATCCCGTTTCGCCCAGCCGGCCTCTTGTTGATGTGACCTACTTTGCCAGAGACAGGCTCATGCACTTCGTGCTGTGTGCGTGTGAGCGTGTTGGCTCACGTCCTCTTTGACCACATCCTTCCCTCTTGCCAGGTTCTCTTAAAGCCCGGGGAACCATGCTCTGTCCATCGTCTTGGTGCAATCCACCTGGGTTACGCTTTGATGCTCTGAGCTTCAGGTTGACATAAACCCAATGGGGACCATCATCCTCAAGCCTCCCAGGAAGCTCCTAGGAAACTGCTGTCCATGTCCCAGTGCAGAGACCGTCGTAACCTGAGGTGGGGACACCATCAGTGCCACTGCTGGAAGGCTGGCAGACCTTGCTGCTGGGTATCCTAAGGCTCCTCCTCTGAGCTGAATGTCGCAGGGATAGTCTTCCTTAATCCTGAAACTGAAACTTTGGGGAAAAGCTGGAATGCAAAGGCTTCAAGCAAGGTTTTCCTTCAGGCCTAATGAGGATGGGGAGAGAGAGACCTGGGAGCATTCGGAGTTGTGCAGCTCTTGGGTAGCGCTGGTTATTCTTGGTTATTTCAGATGGGTGCTTTGTGTCATCTGAACTCACCTGCAGGCAGCAGGAGGAAGAAGGGAGGCTCTCTAGCTTTTGGGAGTCAATAGTTTTGAGCTGTCTCTGAGCATTTATCTTCCTCGTGGGCTCTTGGGCTTGTGTTCCTGTGCTACAGCTACCAGACCTGAGGACAAGGCATCTGGGAACCGGACGCAGGGGTGCATCCTCCACAGGATAGAGGAGCCGGGGCTTACCTCAATTCTTGGCCCAAAGATCCAGGTGACAGCCCTGATGCCCTTGGTGACCCCAGATGCATACTTGTTTGTGTTATTTAGCTTGCTGGGCTTTTTCTGAAGTGTCTGAAAGTATCTTCTGTCTCACACAACCTTGAGCATTGCCAGCTGGGCTTGGAAATTGGTTCTAGGAGAAAAAAAAATGCCTTTTTTTAATTTAGAATTTTTTTTTGAAGATGGAAGACAGAAAACTCTGTCTACTTTCAGAGGAGAGTGTTACATCTTTAATTTTATGAAGAAGAAAAAGAGCCAAGAGCTGAAACTTGCTGATGCAGGTTCCCAGGCTTCTACCACCGATCCAGTGCCCCAGCGTCACTCAAAACCTTTCTACTTGCAAGGTCACAGATGCCAATTTTCTCGGGAAGGCTGGGGGTCTGAAGGTCCCTCCGGCCCCCTGCTAAGGCTGCCCGGCTGATGGCAGCCTCCCCCGGTCTCATGTAATTTCATGCAATTAGAGAAAAGCGGAGCCGGTCCCAGCCCCACACGCTCCCCAGCTGAGGCTGCTGCACGTCGGGGCTGCACCGGCTGCTGAGCAGCAGAAAACTCTCCTTCCTCCCTGCATTAATTTGCACTTGGTTCTGTTGCTGGCTCTTCCTCCAAGCCAACTGGTAGTGCTTTTTAATTGACCAGAGGGAGCCAGCTGAGCTGATGAAGGGCTCTCCAGGGCCCGAGTTTTTCGCCTTCGTAGCCTTCTCAGCCACCGGCAGGTAGAGCAGCAGGAAGCAAGACGGGGAATTGAGCTGCCTTTTCTCTGTGAGTGCTCCCATGCCTCTGTGGTGGGAAACTGGTTTTCCAGACCCTATCTTCATCCCTCTGACTGGAAGGGAGTCCTCCTTCCCTGGTGCTGCTGCGAGAGCTGTTGTAAGGTGACCAGTTACTATTCCCAGATGTGCTACTCCTTCCCGGTATGCTGCACTTTGACAGGGAGCTGTGGTCAGCCCAGGACAACCTGTTACCATCAGCTGAGTCAGATCTTTTAGTACTCCTGGACTTGCACTGACCCTCCACATCTGTCTCTGGCCCCAAACTTGTCCCTGGCCAGGGACAGCTTCCCACAGAAGGCAGGAGATTTTGGTGCAGGGATCTGCCATGCACCCAGCCCTCAAGACCCCCAGGAGCCAGAGAGCTCACCCATGATCATCAATCCTTCGTTTAGCTTGTGGACCCCTTCCCTGTTCTTCCCCAGCCCCTGCCCTGGGGAGCTGAGGTGGTCCCACTGCCCGGAGGAGATGTCTGTGAGGGCTTCTTGTACAGGGGTCAAGACCAAGAGCATGGTGGCAGATGCCACGACACAGCCCGGGTGTTGTGCATTCAAATCCCGTTCTCTGTGTGAGCTGCCTCATCCAGTCTGGTTTCTGTGCGCTCGGGGCTGGAGCCAGATGCCAACCTATCCCAGGGTGAGAAACCATGTCTTGTTCCAGATGTGGCCCTGGTGGCACTGAAGCGGAGGACTGTGGAGGATTACCCCATCTTTCTCTGCTCCCAAACTAGCGCAAGGACATTGCATCCTGCAAAGAATAAAGGCAAGAAGCGTCCAAACCCTGGCCAGGATTTCTGTGTGTGTTTTGCCCTGCAGGCTGCATTCTCCACCCAAGGAGGCCAGAGGAACGGCTGCACCCGAGCCCCGACTCCCAGGGCCCTGCCTGCTTCTGAGTGCGCCTGCGTGCATGCCATGCATGGAAAGTTCTGCAGCAATGCTAATGGCGTGGAGAAAAGCCATTAAAGGAGGAAGAGTTGAGGTTACAATATTGTGCTGAAAAGTTTATTGCTGCCTGTAGAGACATCAGGTCTGTGCTTCCAGGATTACTCAGTGCTTAATGCCGAGCGCCTGCACATTAGTTTTGCCGGGAAGCCCATTTGGGGTTCTTCCAAAACGGAAAAATTAAAGGGCTTCCCTAATAAATGTGCTCTCCAAAAAAAAAAAAAAGGCTCCAAACCCAGCCCAGGAGCCCAAATCGAAGCAGTCAGTGTGGGAGAAAGGCAGCATGCTGGAGCCGGGGGGGACAGTCCTGCTGTCTGAGCTGGGGATGGAGCGGTGTTGGCAGCTGGCAGCTGTGGGAGGTAACATCTGTACCCACTCCTTGCCTCTGCTAGGGTCTCCCGAGACTCAGCTACTCAGGGATAAAATGCAAATGTGCACAAGAGTTTGGGTGCACAGCAGGTAGATTCGCTTGGGAAATTCTTCTCCCTGTTTTACTGACAAAAGGAGACTCGGCTCCAAAGGGACCTGCTCATAGCCTTGCTCTCCAACCATCCTCTGCACGCAAGAGGGAGAAGCCAGGTCTTCTGAGTCCCAGTCTTAGCTCCAGGCTGTTGGGCCACTCTTTTCCCAGCATTTAGCGCGCATCTGGGAACACAATTAGTGCCTGAAATAGATGCAGACTAGCTGGTGTGGCAGCAATGATCTGGGGAAGCGGTAGCGTTTCAGCCCTAGGTCAGGTGGTTCGGCTCAGTTCTTGCTCCTGTCCTGGCACCTAACTCCTATCTGAAATCAATGAGAGTAAGGTGCCAAGATGCAAGTTAGACTCTGTGTCTCGCTGCAACTAGTAGATACTATAACTTGACACAGGCACTGCCTGGAAACTGAGTGGAGTGCGGACCAGCAGTTTTGTGTGGTTCTCAGTAGGTCCTTAAACGGCCCATGTCATCAGAAAACCCTGGAGACTCCACCTTGTGCAGTTTGGGGGTGGTTTGTCTGCTCTTGCCTTCTCCCAGAGTGATGGGGTGGGAGAGTGCAAGGGGTACATGTGCTCCTAGGTGGGGGTTTGGTTCGGTTGACCGTGCCGGTGGGTGCTGGGGAAAGGCACTGTGGTTCAGCTCACTGCTCCCAGGGAGACTTATTCAGCAACGGCAGATCTTTCCCCAAGAAATGTCATCTGCACAGGGGAATTTTCTCTTCGTGGTGTCTTAAGCAAGGAGTTAATGGTTTGCCTCTTTTGGTGAGCCCCTGGCTGGGCCACGTGATGGAGCATCTCGTAAGACCTGACCTGGTGATCGGTGGGACTTGTTCTGCGCTGGGGTGTGCTGCCTGTAGCTGCAGGGCTGGGAGTGCAGCCGTTGCCCAGCTGTGCGCTGCACTGCAGCTGCTGTTGGCCTCCGTTAAGCAGTGCTGATGCCCAGGCTTAAGAAAGAAGCTCGAGGCTGTTCTTGTTTTGCAGTCAGGTCACGAGGTATCCAGAGAATTCTCTCTCTTGGATTCCATTCCATTTCAACGTCTGATTTTTTCCTCCAAGCAAACCCCATTGTCTTGTTCCTGCTTCAATCCCTATTTAGCAGGTTGATGCCAAGAAGTGGATTTGCACATAGGCCATCACCCGCTGTTGCCAACCTACCCTTCCAGAGCTCTGGAGAGCTATCGGAATATTTCTCCTGTGCCTGTGCTTGAGGAAGAGAAATCAGTGTCATGCACACTTATTGCCTGAGAGTGCTTTGGCCACACGTGTGCCGCACAGTGGCCTGTGCCCTCAGAGACATTCCTCAGACTCATTGCACTTGTTGGGTTTCCCTGGCAGAAGGCGTTTATCTCCCATGGTGCTTTCACTCCCTAGTGATGTCTCCTCTCCTTGCCCTCCTCTCTTACAAGGCAGCACACTCCCGGTGGGGATGGCACAGGAGGCTGAGGTCAGGCAGCTGTCGTGGTCTTCAGAGAGTGCCCGAAGAAACTGCTACTTCCTAGTCCTTCTGAAAGCTCTGTGTTCTCCCACTCCCAGCATGTCTCCTCCAAGGCTTGCTGGGTTTCAACTGTCGCTCTTCCAAACGGTATGTAGGGAGGAGCTGCTTGGTCATTCCTTCAGGCTGCTTGTTCCAGACATCTCCATCCATCCCAACAGACACAAGCAGAAATTGTTTTGGTGAGCAGTAGAAGCTGGAAGTGATCTATCTGAGGTCACGCACTCACTGATCTATATCCTTCAACCTGCCGTCCTGAGAAGTTGCTGGTCTCATACATTTATTGGGGATTATACACACTCTGAAAGGTTTTGTGGTGTCCAGAACCAGAGAACCAGATGTTGGAACCAGATGTCTGCTCTCCTTTCTCATAGCCATCTGTGCATTCCTGAGGCTAGATCCTCGTCCCATGCCTGGGGCATTCCAGCTGTCTGTAGCAAAGAGGAATCAGTCCTCCTGGTTCAGTTTTTGGCACAATTACTGTGCCGGGGATGTTGTCTGCAGTAGGCCTACAAAGATTACATGACAGATAAGTCAAGTGTGAGGATATTTTGGAAGAGCAAGGAAAAGCAAAGGAAGAAGAAGAGAGAGGAGAACAGGACAGGGAAGGAAAACCCAGCCAAGGGTGGATGTTCACCTGAAGCTGGGTCTGAATGTCTCTGTGAGCTGTATTCAGCATCATTAGATGAAATTAGAAGAGAGACAAACCTACTGTGCCCAAAGTTAGCAGAAAAGAGGTGGCAGTAGAAAATGGGTTGGTAAGGTTGTGGGTAGTGGGGAAGAAATGGAGCTTGGGGAGGGGGAAGAAGCTGTGTATTTCCTTGCAAAGACAGATGATTTTGGAAAGTCAGTACGTCCAAGTTTCACTCATCCAGAGTCTGGGTGCTCTGCCCACAGAGGGATCTCGAAACCCATCTGTGTCTCCCTCTTTAATGCCTGAGGCTGCATTATTCTCCATTTACAAATCCTGCTGGGGAGAGCCGGGAGAGCAGACACTCCACACTCCCCCCGGCAGAGGCTTGGCACACAGATCCATCTGCGTGGGGGCAATGCCAGCTTTTCTCCTCACCACAAATCCCTCTTCTGCTTCCCCAGGAGAGCGGCTCAGTTCACTCTTGGAGTCGCTTGGGCGGTAGCTTCATTAGTGCACATTAGACAGGTCCCGAGCTCACAGCCTGAGACGAGGGGTTGTGAGCTCTGGGGAATACATTCCGGTTTCTCCACTCGTTCCTTCTCTGCAGCTCCTTCCCTGGGCCTCAGTTTCCCAACCTGTGCAAAACAGAAGCAGTCTAACTTCAGTGCTCCTGGCTGCTGTTTAAATCCATGGCTTCTGGTCCCGTTGACCAAGGACTGTTGCCTCTCTCCTTGCAGGAACACCTTGGATATTTAAGCACATTCATGTGTCTCCTCTCTGGTCTTGCCCTTTTTGCCATTGTCATTTTTTTCTAGATCTTTTATCTTTACCTCTGGACCTTTTCCAGTTTATATTTCTTACTAGATATAATCCTGTTCCTGTGTCCTAGGGTGGTGGTTCACCAAGACTGGTGGCAGCTGAGGGACAGCTATAGGTGTAGCTAGACAGCAGGAAGGGAGGGAAGGTCGGTATCAGTTTATTAGGTGATACACTGCCTGGGGGGGGTTATCATGCTTTAGGTCCCTGTGACTGCTACGAGGAGTTATTGTGACGGAGCTTATGGGTCAGGAGATGGAGTTAAATTCAGCTTTGGGGAACGCGAGAGAACAGGGACCTGAAAGAGAAGCTCCAGCAGAAGTCTGGACTGGAAGCGCTGGGCAGTCAGGGGTGGGGAGACAGTGCACACGAGCTGTGGCACAGGGACCTCTTCTCCTTTTTTCCATCCAAGGGGAATCTTCTGAGAATTAGCGCCGAGCACTTTCTCCGCTTCTCAGGCAGGTGATGTGGTCTGTTAGTACCCGAGGAGTCAAGTTAGGGCTAGTTCAGAGACAACTGCCCATCTCAACCGAAGAGGGACTCTGCATCATTTCCCACTGTGCCTTGCTCCCTGGATTAGTTTTTCCTGTTTCTTCCTCAACCAAATTCTCCATGGGGAAAGGAGGAAGGTTCAAATTGTGGATGAGCTCAAGCCCGGAGCAGGAAGATGCAGTGGAGAACTCCTGTCTGTCCAAAGTCTCGACTCCATCCTTGCTCCCTTCCTCTCTGTACCCGGTGGCCCTGGAATAGAGCAGGGGCTGTGTCTGTCGGCAGCTCATAGCCCATCAGGAATTGTGTTGCGTGTTCTAAATTCCACGGAGGAAGATAATGTTGTCTTTCCCAACTCATGTGTCAGCTCTGCCTTCCCCATGAGTCTTCAAGCCAGTTCTCTGATGCAAATGAGCTTTTGGCGTTGACACAGAGCCTGAGGTTCAGGAGAAGGGGATGAAGTGTCTGGCACAATGCTAGAGAGCTGGACCGCTTACCGACCTCCTGACAGTCCTAGCACTGCCCTGAAAGAGTGAGGCAAGACTTGGGCTTGTCTTTTCTAGTGTTTCTCCATCATTTTTACTCGAAAAACTCCCTTGCTTTTGGGGAAGCAGGTCTGTTGCTCCTCTGCTGGCTGCTTTCTGTGTCCTGCTCTGCTGACCACGGCAGAGGGTCTGCAGGCTGCCAAGGCTGAGTAACTCCGACCTATTCACCCATGGCTACTTTCCAGTCTCCTGCTTTGGAACTGCTGTGGGACAAGTTCCTGGTGGGCTCGTGGAGGCTGACTTCTCGAAAACGAGTCTTTTCACCTGCAAACCAAGGGCCCCGTGATACAGAAGTCATCCGCAGAGGGGAAAAAGATGAGGAACGTCCAGTCTCTCGCCACTGCTCTTGTAACCAGAACTGCACTTTAAAACCAAGCATTTCCTTTCTTGAGTCCAACACCTGTTTCTGCTCAAAAGCCACCCACCACTAGTCTCTCCGACTTGAGAGGCTAGTATTTTATTTAGGCCTGATCCATTTTTCTTTTAATTCAGATCAATGCAGGTTAATTGAGAGCAGCTTATTTTTACTTCTGCTGGTATCTGCCTGCCAGGATCAATACCAGTCATTTCCACTTAAACCGTTGTACCTTTACTGGAACTACCCGAGCACCCAGCTCCCCGCGCTGCGGCGTGTTACGGACCAGCCCCCCGTGCTTGTGGTTCCTCGCGTTATAATTGAAGCCAGTCTCTCGTCAGTCTGGCTGCAGCGGCATCCTCGTAATGCTGGAAGGAAACGGAGGCATGCTCGGCCTCAACCAGGAGATATATATTACGGCACGAAGCATTTGCACGCTAAAAATACTCGGCGAGGGGCAACCATTCATTGATCTTTGCTGCGTTAATGGGGCGGCAGAGATCCCTCCGGCCACCCTTGCCACTAGATGGGGCGATGCATCAGCGGCTGCCTTCCCCTTCCCCGGCACCCACCCGAGGGGTGGCTTTGCTCCTCACCCCGGGACAACAAGGACCTCTGTCTTCCCTGACCCGCGGCTGCTTTTTGGGAGGGTGGAAAAATCCCCGCGGTGTCCCTGGGGAGCATGGGTCATGGGGCATCTTGCTGCGGAGGTCGGAGGTGGCGTGGGTGCTCTGCTGCTGTCCGTGTTTCGGTGTCTCCGGAGGCAAATCCTCACGGATGGGGAGTGGGTTTGGGACCCATTTGCCGAATCCCAGAGTTTGGGCTTGCCCAGAGGCAGAAGTCTTCATCAGTGGAGATCGCTGGGGAAGGAGAATCATAGAATCATTAAGGTTGGAAAAGACCTCTAAGATCATCAAGTCCAACTGTCATTCCATCACCACCATGGCTGCTAAACCGTGTCCTGAAGTGTCACATCTAGACAGTTTTTGAACCCCTCCAGGGATGGGGACTCCCAGCTTTCCCAGCAGAGCGAGGGGCTGTAGTTGGGGTGGGAAATGCTGAGCTGTGCGACAGGGGAGGGACAGCACGGGGGGGAGTGCAATGTTCTGCATCCCGCCATTGCTGCAAAGCGGGACGGGTCGGACGGCAGCGTTGGTGGGACGGAGCATGCCGGCAGGGTTTGCCTCGTGTCTCCGGCTGCGCAGGGATGGTGGCAGCAGGATGCGTGGTCACAGCCAGGTGACACGGGGAAGACCTGGCCCAGAGCGCCGCTGCGCTTGGCTTTGGCTGAGGGTCACACAACGATGCAGAGAACTCGGAGCAAACATCTAGGGGACAAACCAGACAAAAAATAGTTCAGATGGGAGCTCTGGAAACTGTGTCCAGCCTGAACTCAGGCCAAGCCACTCTCCCCTCTCTCTGTATCATCGTAGCATCTCTGTTCCCGCCCCATGCTACTGCACAGCGATGCAGAGCAATGAAGGTTACCTCATCCTGAGAAAGCTGGATGTGGGGAATGTTGCTGGAGGATGGTGGGACAGGAGCGTACCTCATCTACTTGGAGCCAAACCCAGGCAGGCTGGAGGATTTTGTGGGACACAAGTTACATATTTAGACCAAGCTGCATAGCTTATGGTTCGCATCGAACCCTATGGGCAGCGTGGTCACCCAAACGCGGCGGTCCCCACATTTTCCTGCTGCTGTCCCCCTAGTCTGCCTGCTCCCACCTTCCTTCTAGCCCTGCCTGCCCACCAACCCTGTGTTACCAGCTCCCCGCTCGCTCTCGGCTCTCGCAGCGGCTGAGCACCTGGTCCTCTTGCATCAACTGCTCTGGAGGAGTCCGTGGAAGAGTTTTAAGAATTATTTTTGGCATTTCATTAGCTGATACATTAATGGAGAGCATAATCAGATGGACACAGGGGAGGGAGAGGATCCTCCCTGATGCATCAGTTCAGTGTTTAAAGAACCTTTTCCTCGCAATCTGGCTGTTGGGCAGAGGATTGCTTTAGTCGGTGCTTTGCTGGAGCAGACGAGGGCCAGCTCTGGAGGCTGCTGGGTCTTGTCCATGTGGGGTGGAGGCAGGTGAAGCAAAGGGAGAAGGAACCATCAAAGAGATGGGAAAACCATCCTCTCCATCTCCTTCCCTTGCAGCGGTCCCTGCCGTTTGCCGCTCTTTCCAGACCAGGCGGGTTGAGCTCTCCCAGCCCAACCATGGTGGCTGATGTTTGGGGAAGAGAAGAATTACCAGCTTCCTGATGGGCAAAACCAACGGGCTTGCAGAAGCTGTAGTGACAGAACAGTCAGCGAGTCCTGGTCATAAATGTCAGAGGATAAAGGCTTTGGCCCGTACCCCTCAAGCAGAATTGATTTAAAGGGTCATTAAAAACTGTTGGTGTCCATAAGGGTGGGACACAGGGGCTCCAGCCCAGGTCTTATATTCCCTCTGGCTGTATCAGTCAAGGCGATGGACTCGGAGAAGCCATATGTCAGCTAAATGTGTCTCTAATTGATTTGTGGATCTGCATGGAGTGTAAACATTTTACCAGTCAGAGAGCAGCTGATCAGGAGAGGAGCAAAGAGAGTGGTGGGAGGGGAAAGGACGTGAGAAAGTCTGGTGTGAAGTGGCGGGGGAGTCTTGGAAAATGACTTTCATCCAGAGCCATCAAACCCCGATTTACCCCTGCCCCTCCGCGGGGTTCCCCGGTAATGGAGTCACTCCCAGGGCAAAAGTTAACTCCAATTAGAGGGTCTGAAGGGAGGGTTTTCAATTCCACGTCTGCCCACAGGAGCCGTGTCAGCTCACGTTATGGAGACGGGCTTGTGGCGGGCAGGGGAGCAGCTGGCAGCAGCGTGTGGACAATGTGGGGTGTCCTGGGAATCATCCCCGTGTGAGGACGCAGCCCTGTCACCCCTCCTCCTCCTCTTCCTCCTCCTCCTCCTCCTCTCTCCCAGCAGTGGACATCTGGCCACGGACTTGCTCGCACTGGACTCCTCGCTTCTCACCTTCGGGGAGCCCTGTGGCAGCGGAGACCCAGGGCACATGATGTGCACCCAACCCATGGACCACCCCCGCCACCGAATTGTACTTTCAGCCCAAATTTTGTGTTCTCAGACTGGCTGGCCACCATAAACAATGTCTGTTTACTCATCCCTCTCCACAGCCCCTCTTTTTAACCCCTTCTTTTCCATCTCTCCTGCTTGCTCTCAGGGCAACCCCACTTTCCAGCCCTGTGTGTGACTGGGCACCCTGGTGACACCGGATGAACCCCGATGGGACCAAAGAGGTAAATCCGTGAAAAGGCTGAAGCTGCCCTGCAAAGCTGGTGGTCAAGAACCAGAAAATGGGTAGCGGCAGTCAGGGGCAGCACGTGGGAGCAGCGTTATCCCATTGGGTCACTGGGATTTTCCTGGAGAGGTGGCCAAGAGGCAAGGAGGACACAAGCCGCGGTGTGACCCCATGTGAGAGGCTTGGTGGCATCTGAGGCCCCCAGGAAAATCTCCCACCAATACCACCAACACCGGCAGGGTGGTCCCCGGGATGCTGCTCTGTGGGTAGTTCCTTTCTCACCTCACCCCTCAGCTGCCAGCCGCCCCAGGACGGGTTGTTCAGGTGGCAAACAGAGATGGAAAACCAGAGATCTTTAATCCCTGAGAGTCCCCAGATTCAACTTTCAAGACTTCACGTCAGAGCCACAAAGAGAAGGGAGGTTTTGGGGTTTATCTTTCTGAGCACGAAAAATAAGGTCCGCAAGAAACCTTCTACTTCAGCTCAAGAAATAATCAGCTCTAACGAGCCTTTTGATAAAAGCGCAAACCCGATCAGATCTACTTCTCTTGCAGAATATTGTGGGACTTTTTATTGGAATAAAACACCATGAATCATGCTCCAAACCGTGTTTTTCCTTCTTTTTCCACGCCAAGGCTGTGTTATGCAAAGCTTCCACTTGACTTGGATTTTATGGACGTGTTCACCTGAACAGAACTGAAGCCGTTCGTGAAACCCAAGTCAAGTTCAAATAGAAGAAAAAAGTGGGGAAAACATTAGAAAAAGTTAAACAGCGTTGATTTAGGGGAGAGTTGGGTTGGTGTTTTTTTTTGCTTCGTAATGGTGGTCTGGCTCTTAAATAGTCCGAAACTGGGAAATGACAAGCTGAAAACAGGTTGAAGGTGAAGCCCGAATAACTGCCAGATATAGTACAATGTTTTGTTCAGAAATAGGGTAAAGCATTTTTTCACAGGACCATCATATTTTCCCCCAGGTGGGGGCCAAAAAAAAAAAATCCAGCCTTCCTGTGTCTCCAAACTGAATATTTTCCCTATGTGACTCAGTGGGTTTCATGGTACCTGTTCCCACAGGCTGGGGCAGGAGCTGCATCTTCAGCGTGCGCACCAGCCGGGCGATGCCTCCCCGCCGAAAAACCCGAGCTCCAGCTACGCTCTCACCCCGTCGCATTCCCCCAGCCCCGTCGCAGCCGGGGTGGGTGACTGCGGCGGGGGGCTCTGCCTGACAGCTGCCGCTGGCTCCGGTGACCCCACGACGGTCTCTGCGCCGCGTCCCGTCCCACGTCTGGTGCCGGACCGCGTCGCCTGCCGCCGGGGATGGGACGAGCGTTGCGTGCGGGCTGGGAGTGGCACCCGCCTGCAGAAAACCTGCCCGGCCAAAGCTTTTCAAGCCCGGGCTGAGGCGCGCAAGCTGCCGGCTGTCGGGCTTGGGGATGGGAGAATAGCTCTACAGGGCGATTACCCCGAGCTGGAAGCTGCTGGCAATATGGTGAGCGTGGCAGGCAGCGGAGCGGCCCCCGAGCGAGGCGGCAGATGGGAATCCGTGCGGTTGAAGCGGGCAGGAGCATGCGTCTCCAGCCATAGCTTTCCCTGCAACGGGCTTGCAACAGGCTCCCGGGTTCCAGTGCTGGCAGGGAGGATTCGGGGCTGGGTTGGGATTTAGCGAGAGAAACCGCAGGCAGGAGCAGTGACCGCTGTTGTGGAACCCCCTTCCCGTCTCTCCCCTCTTCTCCTGGGGGAGACGACCCCTTTCTTCCCCTCCCAGCCACCGGCACTGATTTTTATGCCAATCTTACCGAACCACCCTCACTCCGGGTTTGGAGGCGAGCGTCTCCCGCTCCAGGAGCCGTTCCTGCAGCAGCTGCCGGCTGTGAGCAGCATGCAGCGCGCAGCCGTCACCGCCCCGTCACCCCGCTGCCCCCGGCAAGGTCATGGCTGCGGCCGGGGCAGGACAGCATCCCACGCCGCGGCGGGTCGCTCCGTCTGTCCTCGCTGTGCTGACGTGACTCCCACCGCCGCTGCGTTTCAGAGCTCGCGTGGACCCCTTGCAGCTCCTGATGCATTTTGCAGGGTGTGCGATGGCCGGAGCCCACCCGGAGTCACACCGTGACCGTGCGGTGGTGATGCAGATCCACAGGGACAGCAAGAGGTCTGCAACGAGGGGAGAGGCAAAGCGGGAGCTGGCAGTGCTGGGAAGTGCCTGCACCGAGGGTGAGATTTCCAGAGAAATAGAAACTCCAAGACTTTTTTGCCCCCTCGCCCCGGGATCTGCAGCCTGGCAGAGTCCCTCATGGGTTATGCAAGGCTGTAAGCTCTCCTGCGAGCCGTTTCTCTTCCCGTTGGTGGATGTGAACTGGCTGTAGTGGGGCAGGAGAGGGATGTTCAGCCCCGTGACCCGAGGAGCTCGTGGGACAGCAGGTACCAGGAGGACTGGGACAGGTCGCCCCTTCCCCTGCGTGCTCAGCTGGGTTCTTTCACCCTCCGGCAGCTGGGACCGTCTGAGCATGAGGAAGAACTTCTTCCCTCCGAGGGTGACGGAGCCCTGGAACAGGCTGCCCAGGGAGGCTGTGGAGTCTCCTTCTCTGGAGATATTCCAGACCTGCCTGGACGCGGTGCTGTGCAGCCTGCTCTGGGTGACCCTGCCTGGGCAGGGGGTTGGGCTGGGTGACCCACAGAGGTCCCTGCCAACCCCTGCCATCCTGTGATTCTGTGATTCTGTGACACTCGGCTCCTTGCTGAGGGTCTGAGGGTCCGAGGCTTTTCCCAACTTCCTGCTACCTTTGGCAGTGCCCGAGCACCTGGGGACAGGGACCTTCTGCAGCTGCAGTCCCTGGGAACAAGCCATTTCTGAACATCTCCTCCTTCCTCCCAGGGGAACAGAAGCCCTCATGCCCCGCAGCACAGAGGAAAACTGCGGGGTGCAGGGAGTGGGTCGGGGGTAGCGAGGAGAGCACCGTGTCCCACACCTCTCTGCCTCTGTCCGTGGGGGACGGGAGGGAGAAGAGCTTGCTTGGGACTCAGAGGTCTGTTAAAAGAGGAAAGCAGCACGAGTGAATTCCTTGCTGCTAAGAGCCGGCTGCGGAGGAGCTGTGCCTGGTTTTATTAGCCAGCGCAAAGCCGACATGATACAGCTGGCTTTCGGTGGCAAGCTCCGACACGTGCACTCCTTGGAAGAGACAACACAGCCATGCCAGACAGGCGAAGGCCAGTGCAACGCTTCAGCAGGAGCGAGATGGGGTGGTCTCTCCGGACGTGGTCACAGCCCCTCCATGGGGGTTTGGGTGCCTGATCCCGCAGCTGGATGCTGAGGACGGCGGGACCTGCCACGCCACAGAATCAATCACAGAATCACAGAATCACAGAATCACAGAATCACAGAATCACAGAATCACAGAATCACAGAATCACACAATCACAGAATCACAGAATGGTCGGGGTTGGAAGGGCCCTCTGTGGGTCACCCAATCCAACCCCCTGCCCAAGCAGGGTCACCCAGAGCAGGCTGCACAGCACCGCGGCCAGGCGGGGCTGGAATATCTCCAGAGAAGGAGACTCCCCAGCCTCCCTGGGCAGCCACGGTCGGGAATCCCACCGCTCTCCAGCTGGAGAGCATGGGGACCGTGGCCGGGGGGCTGGGAAGGGCAGGGTGCGAGCCGATGGCTGTGGCAGCATCTGCCCATCGCCTACTGCGCTTTCAGAGCTGCCGGGGGCGAGCCGAGCGTCAGCCGGTCCCTAAGAAACCGGGCTCTCATTTCCTCCCCGATGGACGTCTATTGGCCGGGCACCAGATCGTGCTCGAGGGACGCGTATCGGGTGGCCACGGCTCGCATTATCGGGCGGCTTCCCCGCTCCGTTTCTGTCCATGTGTCCCTGCGACGGAGATCGGGTTACGGGACCCGCACAAAGCACCAGCCATCTATTATTCAGCTGCTGCGTGCTACCGTATATGTCAGCGTGCGGAGCCGAGCCGACCCGGCCTCACGCCTGCTCGGGCAAGGTGGGCCTCCATAAAGTGCCTGCGCGGGGGGACGATGCTGTAAATCACCCGCCGTGAATTACCAGGACACGAGCAGCAGGTTGGTGGAAACCACCTGGAGGTACCCGGCTCCAGTAATGCTTTATAGAGCGCCAGAAAAACCCGTCCCATGAATTCCCGTCAGAGGGATGGGCAGGACAGACCAGCATCTCCCCACGTGTGCTGCTGAAATGTGGAGAACCTCTCGCCGGGTCGGGCCGTGGATGATGGGTCTGACCTCCCCGGCCGCCGGCTGGACAGGGGGCAAAAAGCCGATCAGCGGGATAAACGTCAGCATGGAGAGGGTGCAGAAGAGCCGGGAGCAGGGAGCGGCGAGCGGGCTGGTGGCCGTGGCTCTTTGTGCAGTGCATCATTCACATCTCCTGGCTGCCAGCGTCGAGGACCCGCAGACGTTCAGTGAATGAGAAACGCTCAGGACAGAGCGAAAGCAAAGATTTCTGCACCGTTCCCCGGGGAAGAAATTCCCCCCGGGTTGTGTCTTTTGTGGGGAAATGTTGTTTTGTCGACATTGAGGCTGAGTTTGGGGTTGGCGGGATAAATCTGTTTGGATGAAATTTCAGTTTGGAAACAAACAGACAAATAAAAATGAGCAGAGTTGGTGACAGTGGAGTTCTGTTTTATTACAGTTAGAAGACAATATTTTAATTTTGCTTCCACATCAACTAAATCATTAAACTTATTTTGCTTTTAAATTTTTCTTCCTTTTTTTTTCAAGCCCAGTAAAAACACATGCATTATAGCGCTATCGGGTTGGAATGTCCCATTCAGCCCAAACATCAGGCCAGCCTCCCCCTCTCCCTTTCTCCAAGTACCATCTTCTACAGGAAAACCCAATCTCAGCCTCTTCCATCAAACAGAAATTCAAATTCCCACATGGCTCTGTGTTTCTCACCAACGCACCTGTAGATTTAGCTGGCCCAAGGAGCAGAGACCTCTGTGTGTGACGGGGTCTCTGGCAGCCCCAGTGGTGGAAGAACATCTCCTTGCTTCCCAGTTGAGGCCATCCAAGCTCTGGGCCTGATCAGTGCATCTTTCAGTCTCCAGTCTCCTCCGCCTCTCTTGCCATTGGAGGCTGGGACGTGGAGCAGGAGGAGAAGACAGGAACACCAGCAGGACAGCTGGCTTTGCAAGATCTTAAGTGCTGCTGGAGATCTGAAATGCCGGGGAGATCAGGAGTCTCCAGACCATCAAGCCTATGGAGAAACGCCCACTTTTACACAACGGTGGTTCCCCATGGATCTAAGAAAAGTAGACCTCCTGCTCTACTCTCCCTGCCTTGCAGGGAAGCCTGGTGGGGCTCGTAGGCTCTGTCACCACCCAGCCATCTCCTCCCACCCTCTGACTCCTGCTCCAAGGCTTGCTTTCCTGGAGACCTGTGCTTGCGGGAGGATGGAGTTGTCCACTCCACCCTGTGCTGTTCGGCTTTCCTGCCCCAGTCTCGCTTCCCCTGCATTTTATTTCTCAATGGACAAGCTTAACAGAGACATCTTGGGTTTTTAAAAATAGTTAATATTTAAATATTAATTGAGCCATTAATTACATCTGAGCCCCAGAACAAAACAGCTGTGAATAATTAATGCGAGGGCCTATGGTAAATGCCTCTAATAATTCACAAAGCAGCAGAACCAGGTATTTTCAGAGCATTCAGTGAGAGGAGAGGCGGGGAGAGGGGAGGCGAGCAAATGCAGGAACGTCGAGGGAAGGGGCCAAGAGGAGAGGCGAAGCATTATGGGCTGCTCAGCGCCGTTCCTCCGAGGCTTTCTCAGCACAGCTCATCTCTGTAATGTCCAGCTACCGCGGAGGGGGTTTCCTCTGTGATTTGCAGTGGGGAAACTGAGTCACGGAGATTGTGTCTCCCCCAGAAGCAGACTCAGGAAGACAACCAGAGCTCCTGGCACTCTCTCCCACCGCTGCGTCTCGGGTGTTTTGGGCCGTGGGTCTCTGAAAAACGTCCCTGGCAGAGGCCTTGCACCGCACAGAGGTGGCTGCTGTCTGAACAACCTGCACTGCAAAAGAAAGCAGTCCGTAAGCCGGAGGGAGGTTTTCATTCTATTTACTTGAAAGAAAAAAAGAGATTTATTATTATTTATGAGATTTATTTAACCCTTTCCCCCTCCTCTAAGATGTTTCAAACACTCACTCTGGAGGCTGCAGCGAGGAAGATGATGCTCTGTGAAGACATGCCCATACTTTGCAGGGCCTGGTAACAGACCAACCTAGGATCTTTGCACTTAATAACTTTAATCCTTAATTACGGGCAGTTTGAGCCTCAAGTAAGGCCGAGGGCTTCAGCACCGAACACACGGGGCCAGCCGATGGAGATCTGCGCATCTTAATGGTCTCTTTGTGCTTGGGTTTGTTTGTGCAGGAGAGTGTGACTAATGACCCCATTCACTCCTGGAGCAGCTTCTCGCCGTCGCTGGCGAGGTCTTCGAGGCAGAGATCTTCCACCCCCAACAACCGCCTGCAAGCCCCGCGTCTCGGAGGGGATCGCCGGGTCTCCCTCCACGGCTGCTGGAGCGAGGGTTGGTCACCGCTGCCCTGGCCAGTCTCGCTCTGCAGCCGGGGAGAGCCCAGGCAGTCGGTTTGGACTTGCCTTTAGGCACTGACGTTAGAAAAAGGGAATCCCACCGCTGAGTCCGACAGGCAGCACGGGACAGCTTTTCGTTGCAGTGAGTGATAATTGCATCACCAGCACTGAGCAGACCCTTACGTATGTTTCACTCTCCCCTTTTCCAGTGCCCCCAGTCTCTGCTGTCGGGTAATAACCCCATCCTCGCCCCGCGGTTGATTGACAACCATGAAATGAGTGCGGGTTGCCATCCTCCGTGGTAGCCCTGTAGATACACGACACACACCCCGCTGTTCCCAAAGCAGCTTCTCTTTGCGAGCGGTGAAAACGATACAACCCACCATGTGCTTGAAAACTGTGACCCTCTCAACCATATTAACAAGCGTGTAATCAGCAAGCATCAGGACCTTTCTAATGAGGTGGTGCCATTCTCCCCGAGACACATCAAGTGTTCACTAAATCTGTCTTTGTTCCTTTTAACAGATGAAATATTCAGCCGTCTTCCTTAGCTTATTGACCTCCTACAAATACAGGAGAGGAGGAAATGGATCCCTCTCTGTCCCTAATAGCACGATATTCACAACTTTGAGTTACACAGAGAATAAAAAAACAGATTGGAATAATTATGATCAGTCTGCTTCCTTATCTGTATGGAAGTAGCATTTATAAATTAACCAAAATCGCTTGCAAATCTGCATAACAAGTTACCCAGGTTCCTAATGCTTTCAATTTATCCTAATAGACATTTAATGAATACTTTATAAAGCCTTAGATGGGGAATTTTAAAATCAATGGTGCTATTTTATTGCTGTTTGTATTATCTTTATTTGGACGGTGTCTTAGCGCTCTGATGCCCATCGATTTCAGGCCCTGATCAATGGAAGAAGATTTCAGCTCAAACACACCGAGATGCACGAGCTGGATCTGGGGCTAGAGGGTTCTTTCCCTGGCGAGGCATGGCTGGTCTCACGCTCACGGCTCGGACTGAGGGTAGCATGAGGTAACCCTAGATACTGTCCTTGCACGGCTCTCCTCTTACCTCGTGGCTCCTGCAGCTTCTGGGGTAACAGCAATTAATTATCCTCGGAGCAGCTCCGCCGCGGAGGGGGCAAGCAGCAGGTCTGTGCCCCTTCTTTGGCTCCAGCTGATTCAGTGGCAGGCTGCTGGCGATGCCGGGGTGTTTTACCCGCCTTCAGATCATGAGTGTTCTCCTAAAGACCTCTGAAAGCCTTGCACCAGTGCTAGCTCAGCGACTATGCCCAGGACTGATGGAGAGAGATGAAGCCTGACAGTTTCTCCCACCAGCGTTGGCTCATTCAGTCCCGCGTCCATCGATTTCCCTCTTCTGTCGCTGGTTCCCTCCAACCTGGCTGAGCATGGGTGAATCCTGTAGAGAAATGGATGAGGTCCACAGGAACTTTTTCTTTTTTGGGTGGGTTTTGGAGAGGAGCTGCTTGAGCTAGGAGACAGCATGGAGATATTTCCTCGGATTCAAAACCAAAGCCAAATTGCAAGGCAACCTGGATTTTTTTTCCCCGGTCTGGAGGTGACTACAAATTTCACTCCGTTTGTCAAACTGGGAAGTTGTTGCATGAAATATGGCTGGTTTTTACATGATTTATTATTAATTTCCATTTAAGGAACAGAAATATGCAGAATTTAAAGGTCTATTGTGAAAGGTTCACACAGCTTTGCTGTTCAGCCCATTGTATCATTCATGCAACAGTTGTGAGCCCTTAAAATCATCTTCTGCTAATTTAGGAGGTGCCCTGAATGGTTTTCAGCAACAGGAATTTGAATTACAGGCTGGAAAACAGGTTGAAACAGCAAAATCAGATCCCCTCTGTTCTCCTTGGCTAGTTTGGGACTACAGGGTCGCGGCGTAGGGTGGGTACCATGAGCCAGAGCTTTGGTCCAGAATACGTTGGGGTCTGGACGTTTGGGTTTGCTCCCACTGCAGCAGGGACGTTTCCTTAAGGGTGTGTCTTCTGTCCCACGTTAAATTGCTTTGTGCACAGTGCTGGAGCTCTGGGCAAGCCAGGCACAGCTCATGAGAGCAACGCTGGTCTTCCTGGTAACCTCTTGGCTTCAGGGAAAAGTGGAAGTGCTGGTGGATGCTAGAAGCAGCTTCCAGCCTTCCCACAAACCTGCTAAAACTGGGGGGAGAGCTAGAGTATTCTGCCAGATCTGGCTCCAGGCAGGATAAGCTGGAGGGCTTACCACCTTTGCTACAAGGCAGACCCTCCACTGCGCTTGAGAGAAGGGAACTGGATAGTGTCAGCTCGGGAAAAAGGAAAGAAACATCCTTTGGGAGCTAACACCACCACACTGAAATGAAAGAGGCAGGTCCCTTCCCACCAGGGACAGGTAGAAGCTCTCACTCTGCCAACAGCAGCTGCTGCCTGCTGGGACCTGGATCCACATTCCCCCTGGCATTGCAGGAGGTCGTGGTGATGCACTTCCTTGGGAGATCAGCTTTGCTTTGCGTTGAAGGCTTGGAAATTCACAAGAGTAAGGACAGAAGTGGAGATGTCTTAACCACTGGACTCAAGTCATGATCACACGCACCCCATACGGACACTGAGTTGTTCCCAGGCGGGTGGAAGAGGTTGCACAGGAGCGGAGAGCTCTGAGTTTCAGAACAGCCTGAGGTCAGGATCTCGCTCTAGCGAGAGTGACCGGAGTTTAAGTCCCTTCAGGAAGTGACGGGAATCATGCTCAAGGCTTCCCTTGGGATATTGAAGCTTTCCGTCTTGAAAAGATAATCTTTTCTCATCGTCGCCCTTGTGAACAGCGTGTACCTAAGTCCTGCCACCCATCTGCCCTCCTTTGCTTTTGTGAAACTCCTCTGCTTCGCTTGGCCGTGCCGGTTTCACTTGACCTGGGAAGTTTTCAGGTTTAGGCAAGAAAAATCCCAAATCAGATCATTTCTGAAATCTCCCTTCTGCTCTCCCTCTGCAATTCCTTAGTTCAGCCACGCAGCCACTGCCTTTGGAGCCCTGCTCTCGTGTCAGGGCTGTGGCTCAGCTGCACCCCTGGTGCTAATGTGTTGTTGAGGGCTAATTAGCGCTCCCAGGAACGAGTGCACAGCGGGTTCAGCCCATTGCGTGGCGGCTGGGCAAGGCCACAGCTCGCACAAGACTTCGTGTGAGCCCTCCCTGACCTGTGGGCAGCAGCTTTTCCACCGACCTCAGCCTGCCGCTGAGCTCCCCGCTGGTCGCCTGGCTCGTGCAGCTCTAGGTTTATCCACAGAGTCCCAGATCAGAGACTTCTGCACCTCCACGTGGGGACATTTCTCCTCTTGCATTGCTGATGCTCTTCGGGAACACACGAGCTCCAAGGGACCTCTCTCCCTCAGAGCAGAAAGCTGATGTACTCAGTTAGTATTCTCCACGTCCCTGCGCATCCTCTCCCCTTCCAGCCCTCTGGACCTATTCTCCCTCCAGCCCTTTTCTGCCTCCTGCACCAACGTCCAAGCATTTTGGAATTCAAAGATCACCCTTTCTCTCCTCTGCCCTTCATCTCCGAAGTGCCTGCAGGGCATAGACCAGGTTAATCTGCTGCCTGCTAATCTCCCCAGTGACAGGCGATAAGAAAAGGGACAATATGGGAAGGTCTGTGGGTCAGCCCATGGCCTGGAGGGCTCTTAACCCTTTCCTCACCAGAGTCCCCCAGGTCCTGCCTGGAAGAATTCTGCCTGTCAGAAAAGACAGTGAAGGTTTATGCATAAAGGTCAAAAAAAGCATCCCACTCAGATATTCCCTCCATCATGTCCCTCCTCCTCCTCTCTGAAAAAGACTCTCTCCTGTAGGACTTGTTAGACACTTTCCTCTCCTATGGCCGCAGAAGGTCTCAGGGGATCCAAAGACATTTTGACACCTTCTTGTTCTTGCTCTTTTGGTGGTAAGTTAGTTGGAAACCTGTGTCTGCTGCGTGCCCAAGTAGAAGTGCCTACCGCTGGAGTGGAGATGGCCATGGACACTGGGCTGAAGCTAGGCCCACCTGGCGTCAGACTGCTGGTTGCCATCATGCAGCTGCCAAAGAGGACAGCTCAGAAGCAACGTGCACGTGCTGACCACGTCAAATGGTTTTCTTCCAAACCATGCGTTGCTTTTCAGCGCTGGTGCCCTCCAGGAACAGAAACACGGGGTTAAAAAGGAGGGGGATGAGTACGACGGGAATACAGTACCTGAGACGTGGGGCTGCTTTGATCCCATTCCCCAGGAGATGCGGGCACAGGCGCTGTGAGAGCACAGACAGCTTTGTCTCCTCTGAAAGGAAAGAAACCTGCCAAGGGGATAAACTTTCCCCGCTTTAGATGCCTCCCCTCTGCTTCGCTGACGCCCTGTGCGTGCTTTCCCTGGAGGAGCGGGGACAAAAGCTCTCTCCTGTCACCAGATAGCCTTGCGAGGAGCGCTGGCTGCCCGGTGCCTTGCCCCCTGCAGCTGGCGGCACTGGGGAGGGTTTGGGGGGTTTGTCTGCTGACGGGCACTCGCTGCCTGGAAAGACCAACTGAACTGCTGCCCAAGCGCAATTTCTGCTCAGCCTTCCTTTGTCCCCAGAACAAAACCAGCCCGCACCGTACAGCTGCTGTCGCGTGCTCATGGGGCCGTCAGAGGGGCTCCGGACTTAAATCCCCTCTTGTTTCCCACCCACGGGTGTTGGCACTGACCCTGCAGCATCGGCGTGGTCTGCTGGGACCACCCCACCCCTCGACCCAGCTCAGTGTCAGGCTGGGCTTTTCCTCCTCCTGCTAGGGTGAGTGGGGGGGAGCAGGGCTCAAGGGACACCGGGCAGGGGGTCGAGGGCGAGGAGAGGTCTCTGGGACAGCAGTGACAGTACGCGAGTCAGTCACGGAAATTTCTGTGACTGGCGAGTGAGAGACTCATTTATTCAGACGAGCTTTTCTGCCTGTGGGTCTCCCAGAAGCAAAGTAATTTCCTCAAGTGGCTTTGACACTTGGAATTAGACCTGAATTTGTTCTTCATATTTCCCTTCCCCGCTCCAGGAGGATTCAAGATGCTTGTGCGATTCAGTGGGGCTGTCTCGGATCGGCAGCAGCCTCTGCTCCCAGCAGGATGAAGCTCCTCTAGACCTCACTGCGATGGGTCCTGCTGGCATTGGAGGGTTTCAGCTTCAGCCCACGCTGGCGATGCTCGCTGGGGACATCGTGTGAGTCACAACCCGTGCTGTCCATGTGGATGGAAAAATAGTCCAGCCCAGACAGGAAAGACGTTCCTGGTTCAGGTGGTCTCGTTGATGCTGCTGTGGGTTTGGCCTTGGTCGGCAACTGCTGGCTGTGACCGAGAGGGCAAGGGCAGAGCATGGGGAAGGGATGCAGCGAGGCCGGGTTTGCAGTCAGAGCGGTGGGGAAATGGCTGTCCACCTGCAGGTGCTCAGGACACGGCCTGGCTGCCTTCGTTTAACACCGCTTTAGTGAGATGACCTCCTCCCGCACTGAGTTTCCATCTTGTGAACCTCAAGGCGCGGTTGGCTTTGTAGAAACTGGGGGGCTGTGCCCACACCTTGCCCGAAGCCAGGAGCGTCTGCCCAGGCTGTGGCCCTGAGCGTGCTCTGGAGCCACAGCAGAGGCTGCGCTCTCGCAGCCGGGCAGAAATGGTGCAGCAAGACCAAAACAAGTACAGGCAAAACCCTCTGGATGAACCTTTGCCAACTCAAAAGGCTGCCTTGAATGCCGGCGTGTCCCGGTTTGGTGCTTTTCTCAATAGCACGTGTTGACGTGGTTTTCATTTCACAATGACTGCTTGAAACGAAGCCTGCTGCTTCTGATCATAAAAATGCTTCCAGTAGCTGGAAACAAAGCCGAAATGGAGGTGGTGAGTTTCAGAATTATCTGATAAGCTTCATGTCAGTCCCTGATGATTTATGTCGAAGCTGTTTTTCCTGCACTTTTGGCTTTTCTTTTTTTTATTCTGTTTAGAAACTGAAAAAACCGACCCCACCAGTTTTCCTAAGGAACAGAGAATCTGATTCTGGTTCAGAGGTGCACGACTCGTGTGTGTGTGTGTAAGGCTGAGATATTTTTGGCATGAAAAGGACCAGAGTGATCTGTCTAATGAGCACCAGAGTGATCAGTATTGCTCGTGTAAAGATTTTGGTCTGTTTGCAAGCTGTAACGAATAACCCAATATTAGAACGACTCAGGAAAACCGAATAGTTTCTGCTTTCATCAGATAATCACAAACTGACATTTCTTGAGTAATTAAAAACCCAAACACAAACAACTTCAGAATAAAGCTAAAAGGAGGTGACAAAATAAGAAATGTGGGCCAGAGGTCAAAAAAAATTAGTTTTCAGATTCTTAGTTTTCCAGTAAATAAAGGAAATTTTAAGGGAGCAGAGAGTTTCCCATGAACACTTCTGTTTAATCACAAGGGTATTTTTACGAAAATGAACACAGTAGTGGAAAATTTTTTTGTTTCCCACTTACACAACTTCTCCGGGGGCTCAGTTTGGAAATAATCAGCTTTCTAGAGGGAGGACTGGGGGCATTTTGGCCATCCTTACAGCTGGAGATGGATCCGTAGCGCCAGAAGCCAGGTCTTCAGTCCTGGCTGGGAGGTTTCTGAGCCAGATCTGTTCCCAAAGGGTGCAGAGGGTCTCCCTACCCTGCTCTGTGTGGGTTGGTGACACCCAGCCCCGAGCTGGTGTCAGCAGAAGGCTGGTGGGGATGCTCTCCTATGCCAGGGACGCTCTCCTATGCTAGGGATGCTCTCACACACTGGGCTACTCTTGTAGGCAAAGATGCCCTCAGGGTGCACCAGGGGTGTCCCGCACGGACGAGCGCAAAGGTGCTCTGATTTAAACCCCTCAGCCCTGCTCCCTTTTTCGACATCCTACCCGTCTGAGGGGATCTCCCTCCTCCTCGCCGGCTTCAACTCGCTTCTCCCATGGCCCCCTCCTCCCCCTCCCAGGAGCCGTGCAAGCCCCGGCTCCTCCGAGGGGTAATTGAAGCGGCACGTAGAGCATATGGCCAAGCAGGGATCCCTGCTGCTGCACCAGCTGTGAACTGGGTGCTGCGAGAGAGCAGGCGGCGAGAGGCTCCCGTCTCCCTGTCTGGCTGCCTGCCTCTGCCCGGGCGGTTATTCAAATGACAGCTCGTAAGGGGGTCTGCCTTTTGGGGTCTCGCTGGCTGCCTGGGTGCTGGGGGAGCGGGAGCAGAGGTCAAGGTTTCATCCTGGACATCCCTGCATTTCTCTCTTCCCCTCGCCCTCAGGTCCCCCTCGATGGTGCTGCCTCTCCCTGTCCTGCCAGCCCACCGGCTCTGTCCCTGCTCCTGCCACGCACCAGCTCTGCTGTGGGTTTCGGGGTCCCACGTGGTGCTGTGGGGCAGCTTGTGGGGCTGAAGGACCCCTGCCAACAGCCACCCAGGAGTGGGTCCCCCTGCACCAGGCTGTTTCCCGTCAGAAGACCCTGGCTTTGCAGGTGAACTCGCCTCGGTCTCCCCAGAGTTGTGTCCTTTGCCCTCCCAGGGGTCCCTGAGCCTCTCTGGGGTACGGGGTCTCAGGGCTGGGGCTGGGGTGGCTCTGCTCTGCGGTGGGAGATGTGGCAGCCCGAGGTGAGGGAGACCTGAGTGGAAGGGACAAGTGGCTGTTACAAGCTCTGCGTCCTGCACTGGGGAACATCATTCAGAGACATCCCATGGGGCCACCTCAGACACGGCAAATCTGTTATCTCAGGATCAGTTTTGGCAGCGCATGAGATCTGCAGATATGGTGGAAGTTCTGGCATCAAATTTACAGTTTCTGGGACATCTGATTAATATGGGTGCTGTCTCTGCACGGAGGGGCTTGGGAGATGGCCACCCTCCAGCATTCTGCCCTGTCCTCTGCCCCACTCCCCAAATGGCCTTTTGTCTTCAAGGCTTCACCCCTGCCTTAGGTCGAAGGAGAGCGGCCAACAGCCAGTCCTGAGGACAAGGAGGATGGCGGTCCCCACGCATGGAGGGGATGCACTGAGGGCCTCATGGAAGTGGGAAGGACAGCAGCCCTCCCTCACTGCAATGGGGTTCAAGTTAGGACAGTGGGTGGAGAGGACATCTGCCCTCCTGCCTGGCACAAAGGGGCATCGTGCTGTCCACGCAGGGGCCAGCTGGCTCTCTGGGGTCCCTTGTCAGGTGTGGCTGTGACACTGAGGAGGGACTGACAGCTGCTCAGTGCCACGGCTCTGTCTAGATCCAGCTGCCATTCAGCCTTGAAAAAACACAAGGGCTACCTGTGGGTGGCATTTTACCAGCAGCATGTGAGATTGTTTGAAAAGTCACGGGGAAGATGGGGAGTGGGTGAAGCCAGATACTCCCAGACATCAGGTGTGCCAGTACCGGCTCCTCTCCAGCCCTCCACACCTTGGCACACCTGGCTGGAGAGGATCTCTGGGCACAGAGCGGTTCAGGGGAATCAGACTTCCTTCCAGCCCAGAGGGGCAGGTCCTGACCTCACCCATGTTCCTGCATGGCTTTGATGGTACAATGGGTTGGTTGGTCCCATCCTGAGATGGGACATGTTCATATGTGGAGTTGGGGGTGGAGGTGGTTGCCCTTGTGGTGGACCTGGCTTTAGAATCTAGGATGCTTATGGGTGGCTGGGCAGTGTTAGGATTGCCCTGGCTCCCCATGATGCCTGACCTGACATGTACACCCATCCCCACCTGCCTCCTGCTGCTGCCTGCCCACCTCATCCCTTGCGGAGTCCATGGAGGTCTGCTGGGCACGGACACCACCCTTGCCTCCTATCTCTGTGTCTGAACAAGCAGGAAGAATAAGGTCTGTGTGAGTGCTGGGGTAGGAAGGTATGAGCTTTTCCCTGAATCCTCCAAGGAACCTGCAATTGTATCGTCCAGGATAGAGACCAAGCCTTTACCCACTCGTTACCCTGAAACCAGATTTGGCTCTGGTGCCTTTTTCTACCCCACACTGAGTACATTGCCAACACTACCTCTGATGGAGGGACTTGCCATTCCTGCTGTTTCCAGGGCTACTGCAGCCTTCCACCTAGCCACTGATAATGGGTTCACCTTGCTGGTCAGGTCTGGGTTCCCACCGAGAGCAGAGATGTCCTTTTTCCAGCTTCCATCTCTCCTGTCTCTTCTCCTGTCCCCCAAGACCACGGACGAGGGAGGCTGGGTCTTCTCCCCTCTTGCTCAAGTGGCTTAACCTGGGAAGGGTGATCTGGTGTTTCACCACCCCCATCCTCACTCCGCCAATGTCTGGGCAGCAACAAACCCCTGTCGCTGAGTGCCTGTGGTATAAACCTAAACCCACTAGCTGGTGGTGTCATGGCCATGTGGACTATGAGATGGCAGTCAGTGGTCCAAGACATCCAAGAACCAACTGTGGGCCAACTGGCTTAAAGTATAACTGGGATTCCCTCCAAGGTGGAAAAATTTGGGATGGGAGATCTCTAGTCTTCAGGATCAGGTCTCTGGGACCTGACAAAAACTGAGGAGGTGAAAAAGGCTCCAGTTTCTCCAGCACTTACCAGGCCCATCTTCTGGGATGATGGCAGAGCTTCTCCCTCTAGGTGGAAGGATAATATCCCAGCCACCTATGCTGGGCTCCCAGCTGGTTCCCCGTATAGGGGAGGGGGCAGGGGGAGACTCTTTATTGAAAGGAAAGGGGCTTCATTTGGACCAATTATTCTCAAACTGAGGTGGAGGAAGCCGTCATTTCAGCATTTCCTTTCTTTTTTTTCCTCCTTTTACATTTGTTGTGTGTGTTTTTTTAACACACTGGCAACGGCTGAATATCACACAAGTGCCCTGTCAAGAGATATATTCAATAAACACTTGACACCCAAGCTCAGGAATACATGGCCCATGGCAAACATGAATTATTCAAATGGAAATCAAGATAATTTTGCTTCTAACTCAGAAAACCAAGACTCTCTCTTTCCTTCCTTATTTTTCCTCTCTTCCTCTCATTTTCTTCCTGTTCTTTCTTTCTTTCTTTCTTTTTTCTTATCATTTCTCATTCTTTCTTCTTCCCCCTCTCGCTTGCTGGAGATCCTAACTGCATTAATATCTATGGAACTCACTTTGCTGAATAAACCAAGGTGGGGACAGAAGGAATCTGCTTTGGATCGGGAGACGGTCCGCATGTTTGTCCCCTGTGGCTGCTGTATCCCTTTGGCTAGGGCTTCTCAGTGGTGGGACACCTGTGGTTGGGTACTGTGGAGATGCCGTTGCAGCTAGACGTTGGATCATCCAGCCAAAAACCCACAACTTCGTCAAGTGTGAGTTGTCTGGGAGAAGCAGGATGTCACAACTGGCCATTGGGGTGTCTTTCCTGCGTGGCTGGGCCTTTCCTCTGCTCGAGTAGTCTCCTGCCAGCTGTAGGAGTTGGTCAGGATGGGGTGGGCTTATGTCATGAGGGGTTTGGGATGCTGGGGTTGCATGGGAAGAGCTGCCTGGGGAACCCTGCTCTGGAAGGACCTGGCTGGGACTCACGGGACCGGGGATCAGCAGTAAGCTGAAGAGCAGAAAGAATGTAGAACAGGGCTACAATGTAGAAATGGGAGCAATGCCCAAAGCTAGAGGAAAGGAAGGGACCTCTATTCCTACCTCTACTCATGATTTCACTTCCACTTCCTCTCCCTCTCTCATTTCTAAGAAATGTGGTCTCCAGCGGATCAGCACCAGGTGGTACCAAAGGCATTGGCTCATGGCAGCTCTTCCCCTTCCTGGGACTAAATGGGGCACTGAAGCCCTGTTGTTTACTGAGAAGAGCCAGAGTGACTCTTAGGAAGGCTTTAGAAATGTGATGCCTTGACCAGAGTCATGGGCAGCAGAGGGGGCATTGCCCTGTTTCCTCCCACCATCTGGAAAGTCTCTTTCCAGCTGTTCATGGTCTTCTCTTCCATAGACTGATTGAGCTCTGGGCTCTCTGATGACTAACGACTTGGTGCAGTGAGTGCTGCCTGCTCAGACGTGGGCTGAGATTCTCCACTGAATCATGGCACAAAAAAAGAACTTAAAAGAGTTTGCCCTTGCACAGAAACACTCTGGATTTTGATAAGGTGCTTTGGCTTACAGAGAAATACAACACGCTTGAGCCCTCCAGGTACACAAGGGAATGTTCAGTGGCACTTCTGGGCTATTACAGGCCTTGGGGTGCACAGACCCACGTAGCAATGCTGTTCCCACCGGTATCTGCAGTGCTTTAGGAGCCACGGAGCTGTGAGATTGGTCAGAGGAGAAGCAATCCCACCAGCAGTCCATGGGGTCTCAGCGACCAGGTCCTGAGAGGAAGTAGGACAGTGAAGATGCTTCCCATGGCTGCCTTAGTTTGGTCAAAGCCATTAACTATTTTACGGCTCCCCTTCCTCCTTTCCCTGGTAACATCCACCCTGGGTGGGAGCAGGCTCCATCCACCTCCATCCTTCCTTCCCCTCCCTTTCTCCAACCCTGCCGTGATGCCGGAGTTTCCCCGCTCCCGGTGAATGGCCGTGGTTTCTTGTGAGGTTGGGACTGGCTGTCAGCCAATCACAGCCCAGCAGCGGGGATCTAATAACCCCGGCGCCAGCCATTTAAGAGGAAGGAGAATATAGGTCATCAGTGACATCATCTCTCGGAAAGGTGGGGGGGGGTTTGGGAGGAGAGGGGGAAGCAATCGTTTAGATTTGGAGAGGAGCTAACTGGAAATTTGGGCCATCAGGAGAATAATGGGCCGAGAGGAAGAGATGGGGATATTAATAGAGCTGGTTTCTGTAAGAGCTGGAGCGAGCAGCAAGGGATGGAGAACCACAGAGAGCCTCCGCGTCGGCAGGCGTGTATGTGCTGGAGTGGGTTGGGAGTCCTCAGGGACCTGGGAGCATCAGCCTGGGTTCCTGCATGGCCACACTGTGCGAAACCTCCCTCTGCATCCTGGGAGCCGAGCAGGTCTCTCCTCCTGCTCCTCACCCGGTGGTCTTTCATCCCCCCCCTCCACCCCATCCCGACCGGCTGCCCCTGCCTCCCAGCCACGGCAACCACCATCCCAAGAAGCCCTCTGAGAAACCCTGGTGGGTTCACGGGGACCGGTGTGGAGCTTGGTGTGGGTCCTGCTTGCTCCTCTCTGCCCGGCCGCTGGTGACGTCTAAGCCCGGTTCCTTCACCCGCAGCCCTGCAGTGTTTGCGTGCTAAGTCAGGCAGATGCAACACCCCCAGGCGAGTTTTGGTTGCATTTGTAGATTAAGATCCTTGACAGCCTCTCCCTGCTCACTCAACAGGGGCCCAGAGAGACTATGGTACCTCCGTCCTTGGAGATGTTCAAGCCTCACTATACAAAGCCCTGACCAACCTGTTCTAAGTGGCCCCGCTTCAAACAGGGTGTTGGACTGGAGACTTCCGTGTATCTCTTCCAAACCTGGGACTCTATAGCCCTGCAAAGGGCAGAGGACCTGCAGACACCTCCCATCCTAGGACATGACTTGGCCATTCTTTTGCAGAGGGCAGCACAGCTCCACCTTGCCCCATCTCCCTCACCTGATGGACATCCGAGAGGCATGTCGGGAGCGGGGCTGTGTGTCTGGCTGTGTCAGCAAGTGGAGGAGTGCTGGGGAGCAGCTGAAACCCTCTTGGCAGCATCTTACACCACCAGTGCCCTCCCTGGTGTGGTTTGACCTGAACCAACCGGTACCCTGCCATGGCAAACTGGGGGTGCACTCGGGGCATAGCACAGGTCCCAGAAAGCAGCCTGCACAAGTCAAAGGTGTCCAGCAGTGGGGACACAGGCTATTCCATGTTTTTCTATCTCTGGACCAAACTCCTTTCACTGGTATCTTTAGTGCTCTTCAGTCCTACCAAGCTCTCAGCGTGCCTGATATGTGGCCACCCCGATTAATTCCCCACCGCCCGTGAGTCTCCGTGTTGCTGCAGGGCTTTGCTGCACTGCGATGGAGGAGAGCAGGAGAGGGAGAGGGGCAGCGCTGCCAGCTGAGAGGGATGCAGGAGGTGAATATGTATGAAGAGGGGAGGGAGAAAGGAAGGGGGTGTTCCCCTTGTTAAATATTTACCATCCCAAGCGGGTGATGTGGTATTTCCTACCCTCTAGGAATTCCTAGGGACCGGCAAGGTTGACCAGAGGGGAGCAGGGGCTTTCTCCCCACCTCGTCTGAGCAGCAAAACCTTGCGCCCACGCCGGAGGTGTTTGAGGTCTTGGGCACAGCACTGTCCCTGGAAAGGTGTCACCTTTCAGGTGGGGCACAGAGGCAGTCAGTCCTGGTGGTGCTGGGGTGGGCTTGACGGGCTCTAGCAGAGCTGGCCAAAGCAGGGACCTGGGATTTCCTCTCAGCTGGGAGGGGAAGGAGAGAAGTGCTTTACTCACTGTAGAAGAAAGTCTAACAGGGCAGAGTTTATGAATTCGACTTTCCCTCCTCCTTTTGCAACCAAATAGCTACAGCAGCCACTGCAGACTGTCTGCTGGGAACTCTTTCTTCTTTGGCTGAAGGAAGAGGTCAAGCATCCCTTTCCTTTTCTTCATCACCATCCTCCAGTGACCACGGAACTCTGCGTACCAATATCTGCCTTCTGCTCCTGCACCTGGGCAGAGCCAGTGGTACAACTGGAGCTGCCCAGACACGTGGTGGGTGGATCACTTTGGCATGCATGCAAGTAAAGTTCTACTAGCATATTTTTTTTCAGGAAAGCAAGGCTACCTACTCTATTCTTTGTCTGTCTCAGGACCTGGGTCAGTTATTGTGGGTCTTAGTTGCTCTCTTTTGACCTCAATGCAGATAACTGTACTCACAGCGAGTTCCCAACGAGCAGCGCTGGGCTCCCCGAAAACCACAGTCACGAGGACAGCCCAGTTGGCAGACTTGGGACATGATCAGAAATGCTTCAGTCAGTGGCGTGTCTTGGTAGAGGGTCATGAGGGCGTCACTTCATCTGTGATATCCAGGTCTGACTGGCCAGGAAAAGATTGAGCAGCTTCCCAAGCCGAACAGAGATGCTCGTTTGCCTCTTTGCCTCTAGAGGAGGCTTCCTGGTCACTCCACGGCGATCACTTCATATTCGATAGTCTGTCCCTGGTCGCTGCATCTCTTTTTTCCATCTCCTAATTTAGTGGTATCTTGTGGAGGTAACGTTTTGAGGTCTTTGCTGCTGTTCCTCAGCAGTAACTTCAGGAAGGTGGGCAGTGCTTGAAGGTCCCGGTTGGCGCGCTGGGCTGTTGAGCTGCTTTCTGACTAACTCGAGGGGGGACGCTTGCTTAGAAAACAGAAGGGAGGCGGTGGGAGCCCGGCTCCCCAGCTGGCTGCTGCTCCAGCCCTTTGCAACACCGGCGTCACCGAGCCAGCTCCCTGCCCCAGGAGGGAGGAGGGCCCGCAAACCTCCTTCATCCCCTGGGTTTTCCTGGCAGTGCAAGTGTACCTGAGGCAGTGGTGTAGCGCAAGGGAGGAGATGCTCTCCATCCCCTCCCAGAGGCTCTGCCAAGTTAATTCTGCTACAAATACACAAGAAAAAAAGAGTCTGAATATCCCTAGAACCAAAATGGCCCTCAAAGGGGATCACGTGAGGTGACTTTGCTTTCTCCTTCAGCATTTCATCAGGCAACAGGACTCATCCCCTGTGGCACCAGAGTCCCTTAAAAGAGAGGTCCCCTTACAGCCAGGGAAGCCTTGTGCATGTTCCTGCTTAGATTTCCAACCAAACTGGGCTGCTGAACTGTGCAAAGGGAACGGCGTGAGCTGCAGCAGATCACCGAGCCGGGAAGAGGCTTTGTGAGCAGCTGAGCATCTCCCAGGGGCAGATTACTCAGCCACTTGGCTGTTCTCTTTTTGCTTGGGCGAAGGGACATTTGTCTTTTGGGGAACAGAGCTCCCACTGGCAAAAGCTGGGGTGGAAATAGCCAGGAGCCATGAGGTGTCAACCACTGCTCTTCTGATGGGTTTTGAGGCTGGGCTGCACCACTGTGTGCAGGGACCAGGGCTGGACATCGCCATGGTGGGGAGGAGGGACACGGGACGTCCATCAAGGAGCAGAGTATGGGGGCAGGGGTAAGAACCTCTTGTGCCTCTCCTCATACACCTCAGCCCTACCCAGGGCCCTCTGAGTTTCTCCACCCTGAACACTAATAATGTAAAAGCTGTAGGAGGCTGGTTTGGGGCTGGGCTGCACAAGCTGAGACCCTTGAGTTTTTTGCAGCCCACCTCTGCTGCTGGTGCCCATGGGCCCCTCCGCTGTCCTTCCCACCTCCCGTGTGTCCCCGTCCCGCTCACTACCCTGCAGCTGGGGTTTGAGCCGAGGCCAGACTGTCCCGCGACTGAAGGGCACCTTTGCCCAGCCACCGCGATCTAGGGCAGGGAGATGCCTGGGGCCAGCATCTCCAAGCCATGAGCACAGCCTTGACCACAGCAAAAACTGCTTTTCCTGCTGGACGGCTGAGGAGAAGGCTCCCTCTGAGGCATGGAAAGAGAAACTTGGGCTTCTTATGTAAAATAAAACTGTCGGTAGTGGGGAAGAGCCCCTATTTTCCAGCAGAAAGCACACGTTCCCACGGAACCCAAGCGCACCCTAAAAGCGGGTTAAAGCACGCCCGTTGCAGTCTGCATGGGCTTAAAAGGAGGGTGCTGAGTGCCAGTTACACAATAGACAGGGCTCAGGTACTCTCTGGCTGCAAATACATTTGATACGCTGAAAGGGTTGCGGGAGCGTATCAGACGAAGTTCCTTACTTTGCTCAGGCAGCCCATCAAATATTTAACGGGCTGCCATAGGCAATTACATTAGAGGAGGTAGTTAAACACCCCCTACCCTAGGGCACCCCCCTGCAATGTAAATCAAACAAATTGGACTCTTTTCACAATTGACACACACGATTTTACTTACTGTAAATAATTTAGTATTAAAAAGTCGAGCTACACTTTGCCCCATCTGGATTTTCTTTTCTCCCGCTCTCCCTCCTGCTCCGCGGAGCTGAGCAGCGCGGACTCCGGGCTCCTAATGCGATAGATGGAGTGGAGGAATTTTGCTGCCTGGGCGAGCCGTTAAAAGATTCCCATTTCCTAATGGAAGAAACCACACTCCGGAAACTTGCGAAGTTGCCCATTTAAAACAGCCAGAGATGTTCCCTGCCAGCTAACAAGGGATGGGAAGAATCCCTCCCTCCGGACGGAGCTCGGTCTATTGCTGGTTGACATCTCCTGGGGTCGTGGCAATCTCCTATAAAAGTTGGCTGAATGGTTGCACTTTTTAATTAAAAGCTATCTTTCACGATTAGGCTCGGCGGGGTTTTAATAAGGATTTTTACAAGCTGGCGTGCAGCACCGGCCTGCGCAGATAGCCTTTCTCTTGCACCCAAAGCGCTAGACCCGTGCATTAAAATACGCTGTGCTATCCAGGCTGAGGGAGAGCTCTCGTCGTCATCAGGAGCTCTTTCTGTATTCCTCTCCCGGCCTCCAGGAAAACAGGCGTTATGAAAGCGTGAGATTTTGAACCGCGACTTGATGTCTTTTTCTAACTCCCGCACAGAATCCGGGCTCCCGTGAGCCTTCTGCGACGCAGCTGTTTGCCGCGGAGTCGCACGGGGCATCGCTTCGCCGCGTCCTGGTTGCGTTTTTTGGATCTCACAACAACTTTAAATCAGCACAAGTACCCCGCGCAGGAGGAACGTTCTCCTCGATGATGCCGTGGGCCTCTCTGAGAAGTGAGACGGCTTGTAGAGTTTAGTTTAGTTGAAAAGCTCTTGGGGCTTGATTTTCCGTTCCTGCACTCCAGCGGGCAATTGAAACCACCACCCGGTCACAGCGTACGGACCTCTGGCAGGTAGAGCCGCTTACACAATTTCTGACAAAACCAATTTTCATCAGAAAACGTCAACTCCGATGAGATCGAAGCATTGAATCCCCGAACATCTTAATTCTGACGGATGGATCCTCCCCGGGGTTTCCACAGATGGCAGCGGGTTGTGGCGGAGCTGAAAGCGGCCAAGCGGGGCCGAGGAGATGTGCTACCAGGAGCCGTGGCCCTGGGACAGCCAGGATGCTGCCAGAGGACAGGCAGAGCCACAGACAGGGACTGGGACGGCTGCCGGCAGCGAGAACTACCGGCTATTTGGAACTGAAGTGCCGCGTAAGCCTCAAATTTCCAGCGCACTGGAGAATCACCATTTTTGGCTACTCCCACCTGCTCAGGGCCTGGGAAGGACCAGAAGGAACGGGGAGGGGGGAGGAGGGTCCCCTGACCCATCCCACTGGCCAGGGAAGGGGAGACCCTCCATGTGCTGATTTCCTGGTATCTACTTTGCCCCACACCACGTTTTCCAGGAGCGGTCCCAGCAGCCGGTCCGTACGGGTGGGTCGCTGTCCCCTGACGTCTCAACCCACACTTTGGGATGACATCCACCGTCGGCTGCCCACCAGCATCCTCACCCTTACCAGCCCGCTGCTGGGAAAGGTGTCTGAGCTCGCAGAGCGTGAGCCTGGGACAGCTGAGCCCGACCTCCGCTGATGAGAAGAAAAGTGGCAGCGGTCACCTGGGGACAGAGCCACTTCCAGCCAACACAGCCGCCGTGCTCCACCTTTCTGCAGAAAGTCCTGTCCCTTTTCCACCGAATCCTCTCCTGGAGACCTGGAAAGCCGTGTCCCCTCTGCTCCGCGTTAGTGTTCTGCTGGAAGCTGTTAATCGCTGCCAGCGGGTTTAATTGGTAGCTAGAACACACAGACCCCATTAAAGCCCACGAGGGTGCCAAAGGCTCTCATTCAGGCACAAATGAAGGAGCAATCAAACCCACTTAGGTAATAAAAACAGCTGGAGTCTGGAGGCAACTGCCTGAGGCACCAAACCACATGGCAGGCAGGACAATCCTCTAAAAACCCTGCAACGGGTCGGCCTTTGATTGAAAACGAAGGGATTAGGCGGAGTGTTGTGAGGTTTTGTAGGTTAGAGACAGGAAGGCAGACAGAGAAACTACGGGTCATCTTCAAAAAGCAACAGAGAGGTGGAGGTTCTTGAGCATGGACCTTGCCGGAGAGAGTCTCCAAGATGAGTTTCCAGTGGGAACGACAAGTGAGAGCACCTGATGCACTGGCTGTGGATGTCAGGATAGCCACAACATCCCTGGCCCTGTTGGCTAACCTTCTGTGCTGCGGCACAGAACCACAACATCTGACCATCACGAGGAGCAATAATAACTTTAAGAGCTTTCTGGCTCTTCGTTTCTGTGTAGGGATTCATCTCAGAAAGGTTCCCAAAGCCACCATCCAGGCTGGGGTGCCAGCTCTCAGCCTGGAAGCTGAGCTGCCCCTGGAAGGAATTTATCTTGAAAAGATCCAGCTTATGAGGTTCTTTATTCAGTGTTTTTATTTGGTCTTGATAGGAGAGATCCCGACTCTCTTTTATCCTGATTCTAGCGAAATACCTCCTGCTTCCCAGGAGCTACTGATACGGATGGAGAAGAGAGGTGGGTCTGGACTACTGCCTTTTTGGAGTGATTAGGGGGGAAATCTGGTACATACATGAAGAGACCACAGCAAATGTTGCAGAGCTGCCCCACGTCACTCAAGCAAGCCACAGCGGAGCATTGGCGATCACCCCGAAGTTCGGCCCATTCCTTGCAAAGTCCGCTGTCAGGGCTCAGAAGGGCCAAAGGGCTGAAGAAGCAACCAGCCCACCGCTGCTGTGAAGGTAGCTGAGGTGTCCGTTGTCATCACCGCTGCAGAAACTGTCCTTCCTCGGTGCTTTGCTAGGTTTTTGTGTCCTGGTTGTAGGACAACTGGTTTCTCCAAGCCAGGAGGAACCTGGTAACTCCCAAATACATCCAGAGGCTTTGGGACCATTGATGCGGAGGGTGCCTGCCTTCTTCCCTGCTGGGGCCAGCCCACAAATCCATGCAGGAGCTGGCAGGAGGACAGGTTGGCCCATGGAATAGAGCTGGGAGGAGGTTCCTGCTGTCATGGCAGTGCCTCGCTGTGTCCCTGCTTCTGCACGCAGGTGTGTCTGCGTCTCAGAGTCCGTGCCGGCGTGTGCAGGGGTGCGTCTGGGGACCCAGCCCTCTGTATCTCGTGCTCAAGAAGTTTGTTGCCAAGATGAGGCAAATCCAGGGCAGGGTGCTCAGGGGCGTGACAAGGAGAGACGCAAAGGGGGGAGGCTCGGCTGTTTGGAAAAGGGGTCTGATAAACTCTGGGACACGGGGGAATGAAAGGGACAGGACGCCATTTACTTCATCTGTTTCTTCTCTAATTTTCCTGATGCATGCCCAAGACCCAAGGCTAGCTGAGTCTCTGGGCTGGCCTGGGACGGCTGTTCTGCTGCTCTGGCAATCGTTTCAGTGGTTGCAAGTGTGGAAAAAGAGATCAGAAACACCTTCGTGCACTAGAAAAGGTATTTTTGTACTTCCTGCTGGCCTTGTGCTGCCCTCGGGGTCTGCGTTTGTTCAGGTCCTGAGCTTCCCGGAGGTGTGGAAGACCAGCTGCCGAGCCCCTCGCGGAGGAGACGCTCATCTGGTCTCCCCCTGCCCCAGCTGACCCTTTGGGAGACGTGCAGAAGAGGAGCGTGCCCAGGCCTGATACCAGAGTCCCCAGCCTCCTGCGCATGTCCTGGGACAGAGCCTGGAGTCGGTTCCTCGCAGCGAGGAACCGAGGTTGGCTTCCTTGGGGAGAGTGAAATCCACGGCTGGGAACTGAACAGCTCTCTCCAACCTTCCTCCTCCGAGCTGCTGAAACGCGGAGAATGAGGAGAAAGGAGACAGAGCAGTCACCACGGAGAGCCCGCAAAAAGAAAAGATTAAATACGCCGACGAAAGCTTCTGGTTGCCGTGAATGAGCTAGCGAGGCGCTCGGCTGAAGGGAAGAGAAAGCGCCCGGGCTCACTGCGGAGCACCCAGGAGGGACAATTCCCTGTTGCAAGAACCCTGCCTGAGTCTCCGCTGCACGGAGAGCTTCCAGGGAACCTCTCTGGCAGCCGCTCTCCTCCGCCCATCCCCTGGTGCTGCAATCTCTCCGCAAGCTCGAGAGACCGCGACTCGGAGAGCGGTGCTGGCAGAAAGCAGAAGGGGAAGAGGCTTCAGAGCTCCTGCCCGCTCTCGCCTGCGGACGGTCAGAGCAGCAGCGTGCTGGCAGCCACACCGCCGGGCTTGGTGGCCTCTGGCACGCGTGGGATGCTTTCTGGCCGGCGGCAGGTGGGCACTGCCCGTTGACCCCCTCCCATCCCTCAGGCTGCCAGGGACAGGGCTGCGCTGGCAGCGGCGTCGGGGTGATGCGGTTACCCCCCGGGCAGGCTGCTCCAGAGTTGGGGTTCAGCCCCGCGTGGGCTCTCCTCCAGCCCCTCCGCACAAGCCATGTGTCGCACGGGTCGGGTTCGGGGAGCTTCTCGCTGTTTGACGGCTGTGCCTGAGCCTGGGCAGCACCACACGCGGTGAGGGTTGCTTTCAGCGTCTCCTGTCGCTGGATCTGAGCTTTCCCCGTGCATGCCCAGAGCCAAAGAACCATCTTTTTGGGGGGAACACATCAGCCTCGCTGGTAAGACTGCGATCAGGTCAGGATTTTCCTTTCCTGGTGTCACTTGTTGACCCTGTCTGACCCGAGGTGCCCGTTGGGATCCCCGTGAGAAGGGACAGGTCGGAGGATGCCGCGTGCGGGCTCCGTGGAGACGAGGGTGAGTGGGAAAGGGGCCAGGAAAGGCGACACTGACCCCGACTCCTGAAACACCTGCGCTGCGCAGTCGTCCTCACGTGCCCTGCTGGGGTCGGAGCTTCTGGGCTGGGTGAGCACACGCCGTTCCCTCGAGAAGCGTCTGCTCGGAGCCCCACCAGCACCCTGCTGTCCTCCAGCAACCCCACAGCCGCCATCCCCACGCCGTCAGTCCCCCAGCTCCGGGCTGGCAGTGCCTGGGGGGCTGCAAAGCCCCCCCAAAGTCCAGCATGCAGCCACCGAACTTCACCTCCACGCTTTTTTTGCGGTGACAGGAGCTGGGTGGCAGGCGGGGAGGAGAGGGAGGGAAGCAGTTGGTGGGGGTGGGTAAGTGCGGAGGCAGCGACGGGCTGGGAAGCGCAGGCTGAAGAGGTTGCGGAGAGACAGACGGAGGGACGGACAGGCGTGGAGTCTGTCGGACACTGTACCGGCAGGAGGATTTGGGTAATCGAGCCGAGTGGCTTCATAGAAACAGGGCAGAAAAAAACAAAGTTGGTGAAAAGTTATTTCATTGTTCTTACGGTTTGCAACCCAAGGTGCTTTTTCCCTGGGGGGGCGAAGGGTCGTGCAGGCTCCTGTTCACACCCGGGCTGGGGTCTACTCTGCTTCCCAGATCCCCCCATGGGGGAAACCCAGCCAGGAGACACGGGCAGGGCAGGCTGGGAGCAGGGGTCTTGCAGGGTCTCGGCAGGGTGGGCAGGGGCCAGGCAGGGTGGACAGGGGGTCTTGGCGGGGTGGGTAGGGGGTCTCGGCGGGGTGGTCAGGGGGTCTCGGCGGGGTGGGCAGGGGCCGGGCAGGGTCTCGGCAGGGTGGGCAGGGTGGGCAGGGGCCGGGCAGGGTCTCGACAGGGTCGGCAGGGGGTCTCGGCAGGGTGGGCAGGGGCCGGCAGGGTCTCGGCAGGGTGGGAAGGGGGTCTCGGCGGGATGGGCAGGGTGGGCAGAGGGTCTCGGCAGGTTGGGCAGTGCCGGGGGGGCTGCTCAACGGCGGGGTCCCGGGGCAAGAGCGGGGCCCGGCGCCTCTCGCCTCCCCCCGCCGCCGGTGCGGGCTGCGGGTAGCCCGGAGGGACACCTCCCCCCCCCCCCTCCCCGCGACGGCGGGGGGGGACCCCGGGAGAGCGGCGCAGCGCAGTGCCGGGGGGGGGGGGGGGAGCGGTTCGGGGGGGGTACAACAGAAGGGGGGGGGTGTGAGCCCCGGTTTGGGGGGGGATTAAGGAGGGGGGGGGGTGAGCTCACTACCCGGGGGCGGGAGGTGGGAGGGGCTTACCGAGGCCGGTCCAATGAGCGGGCGGGGGGGCGGGGGGGGTCGGGCTATAATGCCATTGATGCCGGGCGGCGGAGCCAGACAATACCGCGCCCCCGGAGCCGGGCTGCCCGCAGCCCCCGGCTCCTGCCCCGCTCCTCTCCCACCATGATGTCCATGAACAGCAAGCAGGCGTTCAGCATGCACCCCATCCTCCACGAGCCCAAGTACCCCCACCTCCACACCAGCTCCGAAGCCATCCGCAGAGCCTGCCTGCCCGCCCCCCAGGTGAGCCGACCCTCGGGGTGGGTTTGGGGAGGAGGAGGAGGAGGAGGATGGAAGGGGAGCGGAGCGGAGGGGGGGGGTCCGCATCCCCGGACCCCTCTGAGTGCCACCATCCCCAACTTAACTCCGACAGCCGACGGTTTCCGTCTGGGTTTCGTTTGGGGGTTTTGGGGGGGGGGGTCCCCTCCCTTCTCTGGTCCGAGCAGAGGGTCCTCGGGACTCCCGCCGGCTCCGTCCCCCTCCGCGGCTCCCCTCTGCTTTGGGGAGGTCTCCCCGGAGTGATGAGTGGGTGCCCGGGGTCCCGCATCCCGCTCCCGACCCTCATATCTATTTTTTGTGGGGGAGCGGGCTGAGCTGGGTTCGTCTGCCCCGTCCCAGGCGCTGCTGGAGGGGCCGAGCGGGACCCCCATCACGCCGTTTGCCCGGCAATCTTCTCCAGCTCTTTCGGTTTGTTCTCGCTCCCACTCTTCTCTCCCCCTCCACCCCACGTCCAGATACAGGGTAACATTTTTGCGGGCTTTGACGAGACCTTGCTGCGGGGTGCCGAGGCTCTGGCCGCCGTGGATATAGTGTCGCAGAAAACCCACCCCTTCAAGCCGGATGCCACCTACCACACCATGAGCAGCGTGTCCTGCACTCCTACCTCGTCCTCCGTCCACCTGCACCACCCGTCCGTGCTGACCACGCACCATCCCCACCACCACCACCACCAGCCCTCCCAGGGCCTGGATGGCGAGCTCCTGGAGCACCTCAACTCCACTCTCCCGCTCGGAGGGGTGCCCGGCCCGGACGTGGGCTCCACACCTTCGCACCCTCACTCCCACATGTCGGCCATCAACCACATGGCCCACCACTCCCAGCCTATGAACATGTCCCACCCCCACGGCCTCGCTTCCCACGCTGTCATCTCCGGCCCCGAGACGGAGACGGACCCCCGGGAGCTGGAGTCCTTCGCCGAGCGGTTCAAGCAGCGGAGGATCAAGCTGGGGGTGACCCAGGCAGACGTGGGCTCCGCGTTGGCCAACCTGAAGATCCCGGGGGTGGGCTGCCTTAGCCAAAGCACAATCTGCAGGTTTGAGTCCCTCACCTTGTCCCACAACAACATGGTGGCCCTCAAGCCCATCCTGGAAGCGTGGCTGGAGGAGGCCGAGCGGGCCCAGAGGGAGAAAATGACCAAACCCGAGATCTACACGGGGGGCGACAAGAAACGCAAGCGCACCTCCATCGCTGCCCCCGAAAAGCGGTCGCTGGAGGCCTATTTCGCTGTGCAGCCGCGGCCCTCCTCGGAGAAAATCGCCGCCATCGCCGAGAAGTTAGACTTGAAGAAGAACGTGGTGCGGGTCTGGTTTTGCAATCAGAGACAGAAGCAGAAAAGGATGAAATTTTCTGCCACCTACTGAAGAAGGGGCTGGGAGGGTGTGTGGGGGGGAGCGCCTGCCCCCTCCCCAGCCAGCCTGCCACGGTCCTGGCCCCGGGCCCCTCCAAAATGGGCAGGGTTTGGGGTTGTTGGCTTTTTTTTTTTTTTCGTTTAAAAAAGAAAAAAATTGGAAAAAAAAAAAAAAGGAGAAATAAACCTAAAAAAGGGAAACCCGCCCAAAGCAAAGCGAACAGTTGGGTGCCTGCTCCTCACCCCGGGCGAGGCGGCCCCGCTGTTGTGACTGGTACGGACTGCTTTTGTAGATAGGACTGGAAAAAGAGATGGAGAAAAAGGAAAAGACGACACGAAAGGCCTCGGGGGGGGTTTTGGGGTGCCTGGAGTCAGGACAGCAGCAGCCAGAGCCCGGCGGGTCCCTGTCGCAGCCCCTCGCCCCTTCCCGGCTCGGCTGGGCAGGCGGGAGCCGCGGGGACTCTCGCTCCTCGGTGCCCCGTCCTCTTCTTTTAAAAAATTGAAATTTAATTAAAAAAAAAAAAAGAGAAAACAACTAAGAAAGCAAAGGAGCCCGAAGCCGCCGCGGACGGCTGTAAATACGGCGGTGCCGGCCCGCGCTGCCCGCGCTCGCTGCCGGCTCCCCGCGCACGCCCGCACACACACGCACTTGCATGGTTTGGTTCGCGCTCCCCTGCCCCCAGCAAACCCATCGCATTTTTGCAATAACGTTTCTGTTTCTACCTCATCGGCTAAATTAAAACAGAGGGGGAAAAAAAGAATTGAAAAAAAGAGGGAAAAGAATTGGAAAAAAGAGAGAAACGGATTTTAAAAGAGAGAAAAAAATTGGAAAAAGAGAGAACAGAATTGGAAAAAAGAGAGAAACGAATTTTAAAAAGAGAGAACAGAATTGGAAAAAGAATTAAAGAGAAACGAATAAAAAAGAGAGTAAAGAATAAAAGAACTGAATAAGAGAAAATAATTTTAAAAAGAGAGAAAAGAATATAAAAATTAAAAATAAGAATAAAAAGAGAGAAAATAATAAAAAAGGAATAAAAAAGGATAAAAGCATAATAAAAAGAGAAAATAATTAAAAGAAAAAAAAGAAAAAAAAATTGGCACGTCCCTGGAGTCGCGGTTTGGTCGGGGAAAATGGAGATTTATTTCGCTTTGGTTTCACTCAAACTGTTCGATATCCGTATGATTTCCCTGTACAGAAACACAGACACCCTACGCTTCGACAATCAAAGTCCGGGGGCTGCGGGGGGCGGCCCGGGGCGGCGGGGATGGGCGGGCGGCCCCGGCTGCCGGCGCGGAGAGCGAACTCTGCACTTTCTAAGGCAAGAATACTCTTTTTTCTGTTGTTTTCGTTTTTGGTTTTTTTTTTTTTTTTCGCTTTGCATATTTAATAAAGTTGCCTCCGTTGCCTTTTTTTTTTTTTGCCTCCCTTTTTGAAATGAAACGCGGTTTCGTTTCGCTGTGCGTGTGCTGAATGGAATTTGGTGTCTGTGTACGCTGCAGCATTTCAAATAAATCATGCACGTTTTACCTCACCCTCCTCCTGCCTCCTGGAGTTACTGCGGCCGCCGGGCACGGCTCCGGGACCCCCCCGGGTCCCCCCCGGCCCAGGGACCCCCCCCAGCCCATGACCGCTCCTCCAGCCCATCCCCGCCGGCTCCCGTCGGGGCGGGCGCTCGCCCTTTTCTCCTCCTCCTCCGCGGGGGAAAGGAACGAAATGAGACACCCCCCCCCAAAAAAAAAAGACGACAGACCGCAGGGCAGAGCCGCCCTTCCCCAGCCCGGGGCGGAGCGGGGGATCCCCGGGAGCAGGGGGGTCCCCGGGAGCGGACCCCACCGCGCTACAGCCCCGCGGCCGCTCACGCCGGGTCGGGAGCCGGGGGCGGGGGGGGCTTAGGGGGGTGTTTTCGTCCCGTTCCCCGCCCGGGACTGAGGCGAACTCCCCGCCTTTGGAAGCTCCGGGGGTCTCTCCCGGGGTGGGTTTGGCTCTGAAGCCCGGGCGATGCCCACCCGGGGTAAATTCGTTAGCGGGGGTCGGGCGGAGCGCAGCCCGCATCGCCGGGGCTCGCCCGCAAACGGCTGCGGGGACGCGCTGAGCCCCTTGCCCCCCCCACCCCGCCCTCCCTGGGGGGGTCCCTCCAGGCAGCCCCCGCCGCCCCCCCTGGCCCCACCGACGGCCGAGGAAGGGACGCTGTGAACTCCCGGCTCCGCTCCGCCGGGAGCTTCGCCTCTCGCAGCCGCCCGCATCGAAACCTCGGGGGGGGGGGGGGGGAGGAGCAGCCCCGCGGGCCCCCCCTCTGCCCCCCGGGGGGGTGGACACGGAAAAAGTGGGGTGCTTTTTATTTGGATGGTTTGGATTTTTCTTTTTTTTTTTTTTAAATAACTTATTGGAGGGGGGTGTGTATCCAGACGCAGGGAGCCGGGGGGTGCGGGGGAATCGGGGGTGCGGTGCTGCACCCCGAGAGCCGGGGCCCTGCGGCGGGACGGAGCCGCTCCCGAGCCCGGAGGCGGGGGGGGGTGAAAAAAAAAAAGTAAAAATTAAATAAACTGGAAAGAGGGGGCAAACGGTGCGGCGGCCGAAAGGGCCGTCGGCGGGGCCGCTTCACCGGAGCCATCGAGGCAGAGCCCCGCCCGCACCCCCGCACCCTGGGACCGGGGGGCAGCTCCGCGACTCCCCCCGGCCCGGCTCCCGCTACCGCTCACCCCAAACCCCATCTCCGCCTTTGTTCCTTCCCCCCCCCACCCCGTCCCTGTTTTTTCCACCAAGCGAAAAGCGCATTTTCATAAATAGACCTTGGCCAAGTGCTGGCGATGAAATTTTAATGAAGGCTGGATGCTGAGTGCTGCCCGGGGGGGCCTTGGAGAATCAGCTCCGCGCAGCATTAGCAGCCCCCCCCCCCCCCGCTCTGCTCTCCCCTCGCAGACAGCACACGCTCCAGTCTGCCGCTGCTCCGGCCTCGAAGAGTGTGTCCTCCCCCCCAGACCCCCACCCCAGGTAGCCCCCTCCTCAGAGCCGGGAGCCCGAGCCCTGCCCGGCGGCAGGGGGGGGAGGGGGATGGCGCGGGGGTCGCTGCCCCGGGCCGGGGTGGGGGGGCCGGCAGCTCGCAGGTGCCGCAGCAAACTTCGCGAAGGCGAAGCGATGCAATATTTATCAGCCGCCGCCATAAAAAGGCGAGCCCGGCTTTCCCCGGCAGAAATGCAAAGCGCTCGGCTCGGGAGCTGGAGGGGGGGCGGCGGGGGGGGGGGGCAGAGCCCCGGTCCCCGGACCGCGCTGCCGGCCGCCAGGTAAGGGGGGGGGGGGGGGGTCCGGCCGGGGGCTGGAGCGGAGGATGTGAAGACCTGGATGGGCGGCTGCGGGGGCTGGGAAGGGTGGGCAGCGGCTCCGGGAGCGGTGATGAGGCCTGGCAAACTCATCACACATGGGGGGCTGGGCAGGAGGTGGCCTGGGGACTGCTCCTGCTTCTGGTCCTGGTCCTGGCCCTGGTCCTTCTCCTGCTCTGCTCCCGGTCCTGGTCCTACTCCTGGTCCTGCTCCTGCTCCTGGTCCTGCTCCTGCTCCTGGTCCTGCTGCTCCTGCTCCTGCTCCTGCTCCTTCTCCTGCTCCTTCTCCTGGTTCTGCTCCTTCTCCTGGTCCTGCGCCTGGTCCTGGTCCTGCTGCTCCTGCTCCTGCTCCTGGTCCTTCTCCTACTCCTTCTCCTGGTCCTTCTCCTGTTCCTGCTCCTGCATCTGCTCCCAGTCCTGCTCCAGCAGCACCCACTGTGCCCAGGCTGGGCCGGTTGCAAGACTCCGGGATGCACTGGGGGGGTCCGGGTGGAGGTTGAGAAGGGCCCTTTTTACAACTCCCACACCCCGCACCCCCAGCTCCTGAGTTGCCACCTCCTGGGCACAGGTCTGGGAAAAGATGCTGGTTCTTCCCAGCAGAAGCTCTGGGAGCCAGGAGAGCCCAGAGACAGGTCCCGGCCATGGTCCTGCCTCTTGGTGTCTGTGTCCGGCTGGAGGTGCCGGGGTTGGGGGAAGGGCTGGTGCGCAGGGGTGCTGCGGGACCCCATCCCCGAGGCTCTCCCGCTTCTGGGCCAGCACACGCGGGGCTCACCCGGAGCGCTCAGGCCCAGGCTGGAAACCCGAAAGGACCCCAAACGCCGCTGAAAGGAACCCAAACCCTGCTAAATTCAGCCCCTCTGCAGTGCACTCTGCACGGGGGGAGCGTGGGGGAGAGTCCAGGGCCAGGAGAGCCCGTGGAAGAAGGAAAAGAAAGGCCCACACCGAGGTGTCATGGGCACACGCGCACTCCCCACTCCTGGAGTGCAAAGGACACCCCTGAACCGTGTCCCCAGGGCCAAAACAGCGTTGAACGAAGGGAATATTGATTGGACTGGACACTCAGCTCTCACCGGTTTTTTGTTCATTCAAGGTTTGATGTATGAGCTAGCCTTGACATTTATCAAACCTGTCTCTTTGGCGGCGGGTCCACCTCTGAGGGTACCTGCTCACCCACCACTGATGCTGGCCCAGAGCTCAATGAGAAGGTGACGGCCACACTAGAGGACTTGGTTCCTAAGCTACCTCCAAGCTGGTCGAACAGGTGGGGTGGGCCAGGCCTTCTCCCTTCCCCAAAACTCCAGATGGGGCATCCTGGGAACTCAAAAGCATCATGCACAGCTCATTCACCAGGGAGGCGAGCCTTGACAGAGGTGCTTTGGGGTCTTCAAAGCAGGGGTGCACAGGTGAATGTAGACCTTGAGACTCCAGTTATGGTTGATGGAGAGGAACCAAAGAGTCTACAGTGCAGTTCATCTCCTCCTAACATTGACTTCTGTAGCGGGGTGGGTGAATGGTACTATGGACGCATCACCTTAAAGCCTACAGAGATGCTGAATGACCAGCTCAGATGGAGACATCTATAAATGGGGACACGACAGCATAGCAGAGATGGGTCCTACCCCTGGTGCTGCCCAGGCTTTGGAAGAAAGCTGCCCACCAGTTCTGGGCTGCTGAAGCTCTCAGACATCACTTCTTGGAGCTCTGCCCAGGGAGCCCTGGGAGCTGCTGCGTGACCCGTAGCAGGGAGCTCTCTTGCAGCACAGTGCTTACTTCCAGGCTGTTTAGCTCCATGCCACACTCTCTTTTCTTTTTCTGCTATAAAATCCAAGGCCCCCCAAGAATCTGGGCATCTCACCCCTTGAGCACACAGATGAGTGACCCAGGCCAGGGTGTCCGTGCCGCCACCCACCAAAGCCTGCTGGAAAGCGTTTAAAGTCACCCATGCTCTGCTGAACTGAGTCTGGAAACTCCAGGTGAATGCAGACGTGTTTGAAGAGATCTCGGGGGGAGCCCTGTCCTTCCTTTATCTTTTAGAACTGAGTAATTTTGGATGGAGTACGGCTTGAACACTGCACCAGATCCCTGACACCCCACTCTGTTTCACAGGATTGAGGGCTGAGGGCCTGGGGTGAGGGTCTGGGGACCATCAGTGCGTCCAATTTCTCCACCCATGGAGCTTGTAGCTCTAGTCCCCATACAGAGCCTTGATGGTTGTGGGGAACCAGCAAGGTGGCCACCACCACCAGCCATCCCCAGTAACAGCAACAGGCGTTGCCCGGCCCCAGAGGGACAACCCCAGCCTACCCGTGTGTCACGACAGCCAGCTCGTAAACCGGAGGAGGGATACGTGAACCCCCTCGTTCAAATATTACCAGCACGTCACAGCTTTGGGTCTGGAGGAGAGAAAATGCTCTGTGTTCTTGAAAAAGATTCCTGCCTTTGAAAGCCGTGCAGGTAACGGGTGCCCCTGCTGACGGACTCTCTTCTATTATTCCATGTGTTTTAGTGCAGCGCAGAGCAGATGTATTTTTAAAGAGGCCGGTGCTTGAAGTTGGCTCTGTTCCACTACAGGGGAAAGAGGAGTAAAGCAGTAATTACAGGCTTCGTAGGTGCCCGAGCAGGGAGGAGGACGGCTGGGCTGGAGGGGGAACCCGGGAAGAAGGCTGGCAATTAGCTGTCTTTGGAATGAGTTTGGGAAGCGGGGCAGGGTACTGACCGCAGGGTAGGGGAGCCGGCAGGACGGCTCTCCCCCTCCCCAGCTGACCAGTTGCTCTTCACAAGTTCCAAGTCCTCAGTCCGGCCGTGGGTTTCCCCATCTGTGCTCTTTGCTCTCTGCTGCCGAATGCTTCCCCCAGCTCCGGGAAGATGCTGGGGATTTTGACAGAGCGGGGAGCGCAGGATCAGGCCCCAAACCGTGTGTTCCCCCAGGAGCTCAGCTGCTCCAGGTGAGGAAAGGTCTTTCTGCGTTGTCAGATCAGATTGGGGCATAGCGGCAGGGGGAGGTTGGTGACCTGCTCTGAGTCGGAGAGGAAACATCTCGGTGGGTGGAGGAGATGCACAGGGAGAGCCTGGGGAGAGCTCCCGGGGTGGGGGAAAGCTGAGCTGGAGGGGCTGGTCTGTGTCGCTTGCATCCTGATGCTCAGACCTGGAGGGATACTCACGGACCTCGGCGTTTGGTCACCCGGGCATCGCACTGCCGGGATGGGGCCACTTTCAACCCAGTCTTGTCCCAAGAGGGTTGGGAGCTCCAGAAAGCAACAGAAAAAGCTGGTTGACGCTCACCGTTGAGATACCTCCCAGTCTGCATTTCCAAGGACCAAATTCTGAGTTTCCTCCTCTTGCTGGCAAGATCAGGAGTTGGGGTGCTCCACCTGCCTGCAGTGTAAGTGGCTTTAATGGTCGGCTCTGGTGCACAAAACCAGAGCTCTGTGCTCCCCACGCTCATCCCAGTGACAGGAAGGGATCCTAGTAAGGTTATAAGCATGTTTTTATTTTAAGTCTGCATTGAAGAAATCCTTCCAGATATTTAATCTCGTGCTTTTCCCACGCAAAGACCAAGGTCTTGGTCTCACCAGCCCTCGCCTGCAGGACTAGCTCTCTGCTGACCAGGAGCCCTACCGAAGACCTGCGGGAACCGTCCCTCATTTTCAGCCATAAGCTCCAGGGAAGGGCTGTGGGATTCAGCTTTGGATTGTGGGATGAATCAGAGAGTAGGAAAGCTCACACAGGATTTTAGAAACTTTGGGATCCCGGAGATAGAGAAATCAGAGATAAAATCCATATTTCATTTGCAGCATCTCACCAACATTTCCAGCAGCTCCAGGAAAAGAAGACCTTTCCGAGAAATATGAATATGTCAGCTCAGAATGATGTTTTATTTATACCAGGCAAAGAAGATTTTAATTTCACACCCGGAAAAAAGCATGTGCTTTTGTAGAAAATCTTGTTCGACTGTATTATGTGACTACCGAACAGGTACCTGTGGATCAGAGGGCGTTCGTTTCGCAGCGCGTGCTCTCGGTGACGCACACCACAACCCTTGTCTCCAGCGAGTCAGCAGAACTCTGCCCCGCTCACTGCCAGCTCCAGGAAAGCGCTTCCCAGCCTCGCGGCACCTTGCTGGCGGCTAAATGGTGGAGCAGAGCCCCGTTCATCTCCCCGGTGACACCGAGCTCCCATCCCGAGCAGGAAACGCCCGCTGGCCTTGCAATATGATGGAGGGGGGGGTTTCTACACACGTGTTCGTCTGGATCTTGTCATCTATCCAGACTTTGAACCGGTTCCTCACACCAAGGTTAACACTCGGTGCAGCATTTTCCCTGGTGTTTATCAATATTTGCGCTGTGTACCTTGGGGTCCCAAGGGAGATCAGCAGTCAGGATCCTCAGGTTAGGAAAGACAACTCCGTTGTCCCATTTTTAGCTCTGTGTTGCCGATACTAAAGCAAGAATGCAGCGCTGGGTGGGGGTCCCGCTGGTGCTGGTGCAAGTTTGGGGCAGGAGAACTTCATTTGTCCGGTCACCAAAACCAGTGAATATGATTTTAGAGACCTGTTTTCTCACTCGGAGTCACACCACGAGTGAATCTGTTCCCCATCATACCTCCCTTATGACTTTCTGTCTTTCTCCCCTCTTCATCTTCTCCCTCCTCTCCCTCCATCAACTCTTCTGCTCCTCTCTCCTCCCTCTCCCCTGTGCAGGACTCGCTCTCCTCACAGTCTGCCCTCTCACACGTGGTCCAGCTCTAACGCCGGGGTTCCTGGCGTTCCCACCCCATGGGAAAAGGCGGCAACACGTCCCAGGCTGAGCATGGCTGTGCCAAGAGGGGATGGTGTTTCCCTCCCAAGACCACCCAGCCTTCCTGCTGTGGGGGACACTGGCATCTGGGAGGGCTTCCCTTCTCCATGTGGTCCTTCAGAAGGAGCCTTCAGCGCAGACCCGCTCTCATCTTCCTGCGCGGAGGGAGCGGACGATGGACCTGCCCGGCCTCTGCTCTCCTCTGCTCTCCACCTCGGGCACCAGGAGCTCAGCTGGTCTGCTCGGGCAGACAAACCGGGACCGAACCGACAGCAGGGAGACACCGAGGGAGTCCCAGGCTCCAGCCTCTCCCATCAGAGACCCAAAGCTCCCCGCCGGGAGCCAGCGAGGCAGCACAGCCTCCCGCGCACGGGCTAATGGCTTCTGATGACTCTTCCTGGAGATGCTTCAAGGGTCTTTGCCCGGGTTTCTCCCTCGCAGGCTGCTCTGCTCTGTGCCTCTTCCGTAGCGTCGGAGCGCTCTGCCTCTCTCCTGCAGCCAGCGTACGGCAGAGCTGGCTACCTCCGGCTCCTCGCATGGATTTTTCCTCACCCTGGCTGTGCTGGTTGGTTCAGATCTAAGTGAGCTTTTCAAGCGCGCTGCCTGTACGTCGTTATTAAAAGACACAGCTTAAGGGGGGTGGGGGGGAATGGATCAGCTCTACACGCTCCCTGTAGCCAACACCATGGGAATCTTCCGCTCTGCAACTGTTCTCAGCCCCCCACCAGCTGCGTGGTGCGGCCCGCCGGGTCAGCAGGACGTGGGGCCGGTTCGCCGGCCGTGACTAATTCGTCACGAAGCGCAGCCCCTCCGCTCGTTACCTTCGTGCTGCTGTCCGCTCTGGTGTGAAGGCAGGTGGACAGGCAGGGACACGTCCCCGAGGGGTGCGACCCAGACGGGGTGGGGGTAAGGGCAGGTGGTGGGCAAGCTGATTGAGATGCTGAGTTGGATTCCCCGCGGCTCGTGGAGGAGCCCACCTCCGTTGTGAGACAGGGGACGAGAAGTGGTCAGCCTATTCATGACACCAGCTTCTGAGGTACAGGTTCCCCTCGGGAAACTTTGAGCCCTGGGTCAAATTTTGTTCTCAGATGCCTTGAAATCGCGGCAGACACCCCAGGTGGCACTTACACTGCCGAAAGCCAGGTCTCTGGGAGTCCGGAGACGTGCAGGCAGCAGTGCCCGAGGAATGAGTAACATGAGGAAGAACTTCTTCCCTCTGAGGGTGACAGAGCACTGGAACAGGCTGCCCAGAGAGGCTGTGGAGTCTCCTTCTCTGGAGATATTCAAGACCCGCCTGGACAAGGTCCTCTACAGCCTGCTGTAGGTGACCCTGCTTCGGCAGGAGGGTTGGACTAGATGACCCACAGAGGTCCCTTCCAACCCCGACCATTCTGTGATTCTGTGATTCTACCTGGCCCCGGGGAGCAGGGTCCCCGCACCTGGGCGTCACCTCCAGCCTGGACTTCTTGCAGGAGTTGCCAGGATCTGTCGGTGACTGCAAGCGATGAGAAACGCAGGCTTGCCGTTCACCTGAGAGCTGGTGTCCCATCCAAACAACACGCCGACCGGCATGGTGCTGCACCAGCCGGGAGGAGGACAGAGACCCAGGCACAATTACGGACTCATCCTCGTGATGTACCGACCCTCGAGTCCCGGCCAAAGGCTCTTGACCTTCTGCCACCCCAAATCGACGCTGCGATCCAGTTTGGACATGCTGTTTTCCTTTGCTCCCTGCCTGGCAGGGTGCTGTTAAGCAGCTGCCATGCTCTGCACCAGAAGCAGCTGCGTTGAGCGCTCCTCTCGCCGGGGGAAGCGGCTGATTTGTGCCGTGATGGCTGTGCATCCCCCCTGTGAACGACTGGCTGTTGTACGATCCTGACCGAGCCAGCCACATGCTTCATAATGTCAATTGTAGTTCAGTGTTAATTATTTATGATAAAACTTCGTAATGTGCCGTTAAATGGGCTGCAGGATATTTTGGTTAAATTAAGGAAACCTTCAGGCTCCCTCTGTAGAGCCTTGTAAATGCTTACAAATATCTGAAGGGTGGGTGTCAAGAGGATGGGGCCAAGCTTTTTTCAGTGGTGCCCAGCGAAAGGACAAGGGGCAACGGGCACAAACTGAAGCAGACGAAGTTCCGTCTGAACATGAGGAAGAACTTCTTCCCTCTGAGGGTGACGGAGCCCTGGCCCAGGCTGCCCAGGGAGGTTGTGGAGTCTCCTTCTCTGGAGATATTCAAGACCTGCCTGGACAAGGTCCTCTGCAGCCTGCTGTAGGTGACCCTGCTTCGGCAGGAGGGTTGGACTAGGTGACCCACAGAGGTCCCTTTCAACCCCTACCATTCTGCGATTCTGTGATTTTAGGCCTTGCTGAGAACAAAGGTTCAGTTAAAGCTTAGGCGTTGTGGCCTCTGCCTGTGGCCTCCGGTCATGGAGATCATGGGAGCGTGGAGATCAGTTCAGTAGCTCGGCTTCGTTGTTTCCAACAGTAAAATTCCAGGTGAAGAATTTACCAAGCAGACTTCAAAGCCTGGTCTGCGGAGTCTCCTTGAGTCTGCAGAGAGCCTGAAACGCTGTCTGGGCTGCCTGAGGATGCTGCTGGGTGGACAGTGATCCCACAGACCCTGCAGTGCCTTTGCATGGTCAGCCCTGGGCAAGCAAGTTGGCCTCCGTCTCCTACATGGACTGGTCTGGCAGCCTGAGCTCCGGCTGCTCTAACACCCTGCGGATGTGGAGAAGCAAGCCACCCCGGTGGGGACACCCCTGCTGCCCTAGCTGCTGAAGGCAACTGGCCTCCTGGCCACTTGTCTTGCCCTTCCTGGGACACAGGTTCTCCATCCACCCCCCCAAGGGCCACCTCTGCAAAGCTGGGGAGCGGGCACTTGGTCTGCCTGGCTCTGCAGGTCTCAGACACATGCAGCAGCCCTTGCACAGAGGCGGGGACAGGTGATGCTTCCACCAGCCCTGCGAAGCTTCTCGGCTGGTACATTTGTTCATTAAAATCCTCAAGTGATTTGGAGTCCTTCAGAAGCGAAAGAGGCCAAGAAGTGACCTCCTCTCACCACCCCACAGGCGAGGGGATGTGCTGGTATCAAGCAGCTCACCAGGGACTTACTGGGTGGCCAGAGGGGACTTCATTCTGACTGTAGGAAAATTGCAGAGAACAGGGAAACCAGACCTGTGATGGAGGAGAGCACTCAGGGACCAGACCCTGCACTCAGAGGTGGCCGCTCTTACTTAGGCTTCACTTCAGTGCCTGCTTTCTTTAAGTCGATCTTATTTCTGAGCAGGGTGGACAAGAGCCCCGAAGAAGGAGGAGGGGCTCTGGGTGTCTGTCCATCCTCCTTTCTCCACTGCCTTCCTTTCCCAGAAGGATGAGCCTCCCACCCTGCACCCCCCATACAACCCTGGACCTTCCTGCATGGTGACTTGCATGGAGCAGGTGGCAGGAGATGGCACCCTTCTTCTTGACCAGGACTCTCTGCACAGCTCTGAGCGAAGGCATCCCACCCAGTCTGAAGCAAGGTCCCCACCAGCCTCTCCATGCTCCCTGCCCCCGATTTCATTCCCTAGCAAACCACCCAGATTGCTTGCTCAGCAGCCCTCACGCCCTGGCCCTGCTGCCCCTCGTCCCCAGGGCTCTGCACAGCTCTCACACCAACTGCTCGGGGACCAGAGCTGCCCCTTGGGTGGCCCCTGAGACAAAGTGGGTGCTGAAGCTTGGCCCTCTAAGGCCCTGCCATGCTCTAAGTGCTGGGCTAGTGCATAACAAGGGATGGCTGCTCCCAGCAAAGGTGGTGGCTCCTCAGCAAAATTAGGCCTTAGGAGAGCTCCAGCCTGGAAAGAGAAGTTCTGGCTGATTTGCTCTCTGATTTCAGGTCTTCCACAGCAGACAGGAATCATCCTTCCTTTCCCCCCCGCTGAGATGCAACTCCAGCCACCACCTCTCTTGCTTCTCTCCTGTTTTGTGCTTTCAGAGGTGATGTCCAAGTCCAACGTGTCTGGCTCTGTGGAGTCCAACTCTGGAAACATCCTTCATCCTTCTGACATGTTGAAGCAATGTTAATTTTCAGAGTCTGCTTGTGACCTCTCCTCTATGCAGAGAGAGATGAGCTGGCACACAGGGAAGCTGGAAAGGAGTGTGAATGCAAGACATGAACTTCTGTCTTCCTATGGGGGACTTGGTCCGATTAGAGCCATGCTGGGCTGGCACAGGTTTATGATGGGATGGAGTCCAGGCATTGAAAAGGAGAGAGGATAGTTTCTTGGATTCATAAGGCAGCACCACAGAAGACCATTTCTTTCTGTAGCTGTTCCCAGCATGGTAGCCTTCCTTGTGCATGTCATTATGCTCAGCTGAAAGCCTCGGTCTTCTGCTACAGGTTACACCCCAAGGTCTTCAATCCTTTGCCATGGGTTTTCCATGGGAGCAGAAACCAATCCAGTGAAGCATGCCGTGTTCCCAGCTGGAGAGCAGGGAAGGAGATAAGGCAAGGTTAGCAGAACCCTAAAGGAGCCTCTTTCATCAGGTCAGTCTCATGCCTTCTCCAATTGTTTCATCCCTTGGAGCACTTCAAGCCTACTATGAAGTAGTGGAGGAGCGGCTCTCACAGGCGTCTGTCCACAGTGTCATCTCTTGACCTTGGAGCCGAGACCTTTCTAAGGCTGACGCAGCTGCTCTAGCACACCCAGGTCTGCCACTGTAGGCTTGTCGGTGTTTGGACCTGTGGGTCCTCAGCAGGAGGAGTTGTTAAATAGGGCCGAATCTGGCTGGTGACACAGAAATACCCCCCCACCTGCACTGCACTTGCTGTGATGGCTCCAGCAATCCGCAGTGATTTTTAGATGCTCTACACAGACTTTTTTTGAAGCCTCGTTAAAGAAGCCGATTGACACAACTCCGACAGAAGAGACATTTTGAACTCTTACCTGAATATCCCCTTTGGCCATGCTGTTTCTTCCCATTCTCCCACCATTTATTACTAATGTATTGTATCGACATGGCTGGCTATACTACTCATGAATGAGGGAACATCTCTCTCCCTTGACTGATAGATCAATGTCCTTCCAGACCAACTTTCACGCCTACAATTTTTGCCAGCCTTGCTGTTTCCCTGCTCTTTCTACCACCAAGAAAAACCCTTGATTAGCAAAAGTTTGGGTCTACTACGTGAGATGAGGCCTCCTCTCTGCAGGTGAGAACATCTGCAGGAGACACAGACTGCAGGTTGAGCAGCGTGATGAGCTTGCCCATGGGGCCACTTCAGTGTCTGCTGGTGTCCCTGTCCCACACTCACGCTCATATACCCACCTTCCCCACTTCTTGTTGTGCCACTTGATACTGGCACTGACAGCAATTAGACAGCTGACCCCAGATATCCCTGGTTTATGATTGCAGACACGGTAGGAGCAAACCTAAACATGTTGTCACCTCTTCTGCTGCTGCTAGAGTACCTGCACCCAGAGCATCAACCCTCACCACAGTTACTGACTGAAAAAAAACGGCTGTAGGAGGTGTGCATGGTTATCACCAACAGACTAGCTTGCAGTGCCCAGGGCCAGCTAGTTAAATTGTCCGATACGAATGAGCACCAAAGTTTCTGGGGATAACAACCCCCAGAAGCACGGGCAGGGTGGCTCCCAGTGGTGAGGTCTCAGCGTCGAAGCAGTCACGAGCCCAGTTATTATTCTGGGGCCTCTCTAGATCGTCTGTGCCCCCTCTGTCACATCAGCCTCTATACACTTCCTCCAAGGACAAAGCCCCCTGTGCACGGCACCATATTTTCATCTCAAGTAGCCTTGCAGTGCAAAGACAGTCTCTTCTGACAGGCCATAAATATAAATAAGCCAGCTGCAGAATGATGACCCTTTGGCGTTACCGCGTTTATCTGTCTGACCCTAGCAGATGTCTTCAGGCCATCCCTGTGAAAACCTCTGTTCAGCTCTGCTTCAGCTATTTTTTTCCTCCTTTCTCTCCCTCACGTCTCCAGTTCAGCTCTTGCCTGACTCGGCAGGCCCACGGCAGTACTCCCCAAGATAAAGCAAGAGCATCTCCTCCGCCTTTTGCCCACCTGCCTTGTCTGCAGCAGGGCCAGGGGCTGCCGGCGTCTGCTGAAGCTCCGGCTCCTCCGCCTGCGGGGCTGGAACTGCCCCTCGCACTGGAGAACGGGCGACGCGATGGCATCGCTCTGGGACAGCGCCAGGGTCCAGCATCCGCTTAAAACAAACCGGGATGGAGCTGTGAACGAGTGACTGTGCACTTTGCAGGCGATGGAAATGCAGCTTGCCTCGGCGCCAAGCCCTGATGGCTTCGTTCTGCTTCGTAAGGCTCTTAGCTCCCGTGGGCTGGAGCCAGGCTCCCTCTGAGGGCTGGAGAGGCAGGAAGGTGGCCTCCTGCAAGCCACTCCAAACATTTCACTCCCTAAAAAGTTCTCCTGTTCAAGGGTCTAGATTCTGCCGTAGGTCATCACGGCAATGGATGCTAACTGGGGATCTGGGTGAAGCTAAACTCTGCCAAGAGCAAATACCTCCCCAGTGCTCCACGTCCCACTGCAAAAGCACAGTCACTGCCTTCATATTAACCTTCTATGGAAATAACAAAGCATCCAGCAAACATTTCCATACAAAGAACTTCTGCTTTCATGGCTCCCTTTGCTAAAATCCTCATTAGATAGCAATTTTCCCCGATGGGCTTAATTCATCAGATCTGAAACCTTCCCGTGAATAAAAGGAGACCTTCAGGAGTATGCTGCCAGGGGAAGAGGGGTGGGCATGGGGAGCGCTGGGGCATGTGAGCTGCTGGGTTTATTTACTGTGCAGTGTCCCAGATCATGGTACGTGCTGGTCCCAAGGAGTTTTGGGGTGAAAGCATCTCCCTGAAATCACCCTGCTGTTCCCCTCCCACTCTCATTGCAGCTCCGGGGGGGCACACACACCCAGAGATGTGCCTTCAGCATGTCTGTGCCACTGTGACCACAGTTTCGACCACCAGACTGGAGCCCAGCTGGTGACTGAGGTTGTGGTGTCAGGAAGAAAAGCGTGGTCACAGAGGCTGTCCCAGCGGTGGCCAGTGCAGGAGGAGATTTGTGGATGTGCCGCCTGTGTCCAAGCCTGTTGGATGAGCTGCCACTTCCCCTTACCACAGAGATGCTCCTGGTCCAGCGTCTGAAGCCCTGGTTTATCCCTCTTAATCATAACCCTCACAAGATACAGGGAGGTTGTGGAGTCTCCTTCTCTGGAGATATTCCAGCCCCGCCTGGACGCGGTGCTGTGCAGCCTGCTCTGGGTGACCCTGCTTGGGCAGGGGGTTGGGCTGGGTGACCCACAGAGGTCCCTGCCAATCCCTGCCATGCTGAGATTCTCTGATTGTGCTTCCACGATGGACAAACCTTTCGCTCAAACCCCCAACCTCAGTGCAAGAGGGCCCAATCCTGGCAATATTTTTGCACCTCTGAGTCCAGCACAGCCCTGTGCAGCGGGGACACCTTCTTCTCCTGCCACGCTCAGCTTCAGACCTCTCCTGGCTCCTTCCTGCTGGGAATATCTGTGTGCTCTCTGGAAAAGGATCTCAGAGTACGGGCAAAGGCAGCACAGAACCCGCTCGATTTTGACTCTGGTTGGAGAGAGGCAAATGGCAACTGCTCCAGCAACATCCCCTGATCAGTTCTCTGTGTGCCTCACCGCCGTGATGGAGGAAGAAATGTGCCCACCGTCAGCCTCAGCTCCCACCTTGTCAGAGGTGTCAGCCTCTTCTGATTTTGGCAGGCTCTTTCCATTCTTTTTCTCTGGCTTTTTTTTTTTCCCCCCCTCAAGCTTTTCTCTTCCTCTTTTTTTCTTGTGCCCCCCCCCCCCCCCCCCCCCCTTGCAGCCTCTGTTCTTCATCCATTATTTAGGCTTTTCTGACTGTAACAGCAACATTCGCCTTGTATACCTTGTGTGGGGTTTAAAATATAGATAAAAGCAGAAGGTCAGACTTGAAACACAGATTCTGACGGTTGCTTCTGACTTTGTCTGGAAGCTACAAAATCTGGAGCTGTCTGTGCCCACTGATGGTATTGGTACAGTTGTTTGTTTGGCTTTTTTTTTCCCCCCTCTGGTTGATATTTGATGTTTTCATTCAGTCTTTCTAAAAGTTCTGGGGCCTGGCTGGCTTCAGGACAGGGGAGCAGGACTCGTGCAACTCTTGCTTTGAGGCTGCAGGTCTAACCCTGACCCAACATGGCAGCGCCTGCCAACGCCCGCTGCTCTCCGTCCGCAGCGAGCTGGGGAGGAAGAGGGAGGCGTCCCCACCCAGGACCCAGCAGTCGCTAATTGGCACCTCCGGTAGGAGATTCAACAAAGTTAAGGACTCTCCCTTTCAATTATAAATGCCCATGTTTCTTTTATGTCTGCTTTCTTCAGCCGTCGAAGCAATTGGATTTCAGGGACGGATGTTTGTGGGAAACAAATTTCAATGTGTGAACAGTCCCAGAAAACATACTTTCTACCTGAACAGGCAACAGGGCAGCCAGGGCATCCTTCCAACCAGGAGATGGAGGTGTGCCATGTGATATAGCCGACCAGTTGCAAATGAGCCCAAATTTTGAATATTCATGATGGATCCGAAGATCTGCTAGGGAGACGGAGTACAAGCGATGAATAAGGAAATCGCTCACCAGCTAGCGACATCTCTTAAGCATAGGAAAGGAGGTGAAAGTCAGTACACAAGATGTGATTATGCATTATTTTCACCAACAACATTTGCAGTTCGAAAGTATGCAACACATGCCATTAGGAACATGAATTAGAAGGTCCATCCCCCAGAACCTAATATCTTAAAGTTACTGGTACACGATTCCTTTATTCACTTTACTGACGCCTGAATGCGAAAGCTTCATGGAAGACATCTGTCCTGCAGAAGGACCTCAGCGAAGAGGTTCCACCTTGTGAAGGCTAGGAGGGGTCCTACGGAAGAAATTACCTGACAAGCACTATCAGATGTCACAGCACTGAGCAGCTTTTCAGGGCAAGAGCAGCCCATCATCAGCAGGGACCACACAAAGGAAGAGCTGCAGTGAAAACACAAGATATGTTGGGTTTGCTGTACGCACTTAGCGAGAGAGGGATGAGAAAACCCTCAGGTGGGTTGCTGGTAAGCAGTAGATGTCTGGTTGCTTGGTCTTCGAGGCATTGCTTCTTCTCCAAGATGGGGCAACAGGTGAAGGTGATCCTCAAAAAAAGGTGCTCATTTGTCATGTCAGTGAGCTCCGCGCAGGTAGGGGAGCGCACTGAATAAGAGTCAGAAATGCGCTCAGGATTGCCCAAAGTGTCATTTTAAACGAAGACACTGATGGAGGAACGCCAGCCATGCCAGCCAGCGCTCACCAGGAGCAGGGCGGGACAGTGATATTCTGGGTTTTGCCTGCTGGGAGGTTAATGGGGCACGCTCTCACTCTGCACAGAGTACTCACAGAGAACAAAGGGACTGGCTCACTTAAAAACAGACCCAAGACTCCCAGTCACCAGCCAAAAAGGGGCTCTCTCAAGAGCTGTCTCTCTCCACGACCAAGGCCCGCACGCTTTATTATCACTATCACTTGGCTTAGGCAGTGCTTGACCTTGCAGGGATCTGCAGCTTAGGTGCAAGTTTCAGCCTGCTATGTGCCAGCAATCATGTAATAGAGCTAGATATTTTAATGGCAGGTATTGTTAAGATGTCTCCGTAGCCCATCTGGCGCTCTCAAAATAAATTTTTTTCACCCTAGCCCAAGGGAAAATGTATCTGTCAGGGTAAGGCTGGCTGCGGTTTCTTTCCAGGCACTGTCCTTGTCCAAACGGGATTGGAAGGAAACGGAGACTCATCAGCTGTGGTGGTCGTTGGATGTTAAGGGGCATCACTGACCTCAGCGAGACCACGGCAGTTGGGGTGAGTGAGAAAGGCTGGACAGCCTTGTTCCTTGAAGCTAGCAACTACAGCCTCTGTGCCTGAAGTGCATCATCCAACACTCTCTAAAAGTCAAATGGTGCAGTAGACAGGTGGTATTTGGAGCATGCATCAGTCTGTGCTCTGTGGTTACAACAGCTCTGTGAGCGGCAGATGTGACACGGTCCATGAACGGGTCCATCACCGGGGAGTCATACTCTTCCCCTCAGCTGAACATGGAGCATTTCCTTCACTGTGCCTACAGCTACAAGTCATCTGGCAGAGGGTTACACTGAGCATGAGAGAGAAGACGCACAAACACAATCACTTACAAGGGCAACAGAAAAAAAATTGCGTTATGGAAGGGTCTCCCCAAGACCAGCAGCTGCTGGCGAGCCAGTATCTCTGCTTCGGAGGACCACAACAGCATGACGTGGATTGAAAGTAGCCTGTTAGGGGTTTATGGGGCCTTCAGAGAAAGCATTGAGGAGCATCTTTAAAATCCTGGAGGTGGTACCTTTAGTTCACAAACAGGCTGGCCAAGCCATGTCCACAATCTGCTCTTCCCAGGATCTTAAACGTCAAAAGGAAATAAAGAAATAAGACTTCCAACAAATACAGGAATCAGCACTGCTGATCAGAACTGGTTAAACAGACATTGTTAAACTCAGAAGTTTTGCTCTAGGAGTACGGGACTCTTTATCTATACAGATGTCTCCCTTCAAATCTTACGAAATTCCTGGCCTCCGTGGCAGGCTGGGACTGAATAACTATCCATTTTTAAAGTGCCTTCTTTCCACCAATGTTCTGTACATTTGGGAATCCATTTCCATTCTGATGCTTTGAGCGTTTGCTTTCTGACACCTAAAGCCAGGTGATTATCCCCATGTTTAAGCACTGAAATATAAAAATCACTGAATATCTTACCGCTCCTGATGAGGCTGATGAGCACTGCAAGTGGGAAGCAAACCTAGAATCTTTACCAAGAGGACTTTCCTCTGGGTTTTGGTGACAAATCCCCGGTGTCCCAAGTTCAGCCTCGTGCTTTTCTACTGCTCCCAGTCCTGACGGGTGCCGAGCGCTCGATGCTCTTGCTGATGGCTGTGGGGACTGAAGACACCCTAGTTTTCCAAGAGCAGGTCCTCTGTGTGCAAGAATCTCTCAGAAGCCTGAGAGTTACTTTTGTTTTCTTCCACCGGTACTGTCCATTTTGCCTTTGGCAAGCATCGATTTTCCGCAATTCCCCGAAGCCCTTATAAAGCAGCTGCCAACACGGCTCCCTCGTAGGCCACTTCTTTTATTTGTTGAACAAAAGAATCATCAACCTTGTCTTCAGCGATGTTTGGCGAGTGGAGTCTGGGACTAGGATGCCGAGCTCCCTCTCCTGGCTGCTGGATCAAAAGGAATAGCTGAGAAGTCCGGTGTGCCGAGCAAATCCGGATTGCCGGGCTCGGCTGAAGGAGGAAGAGCCCTTCCAGCTGTTCTGCAGACTTTCATATTTCGACATTTTTTCCTCCCCGTGAAACGTGTTGGAAAAAACTTCAGGTGGAACGTTTTGGTGAGAAGTATCCGTTACCTGTGTGCTGAGCCTGCTTCCCCTTTTCTCTCATCTGTAACCGCTGGCGAACAGATCCCAGTGGGTGAATAGCCCCGAAGGTCTCTGCAGAAAATCCACGGTTGTGTCTCACTGTCAATTATCAGTGAAATGTCATTCCACGGAGAGAGTATGGAAAAGCACACCCATGCTTTGCCTGTCCTGGTTTGTCAGGGCAGAGGAAACCCCCACTTTTCTTCCAGAGAAAGAGAGTTAATTTTTCTCTCAGTTCCTGCCTGAAATCACGCCAGCTTTCACGTGCGCCGTGAAGAGCGAGCACAGCACAGGTTGGGATGAAGGGTCTGGATCAGCCTATTGTAAGATGTGGCCAGTGAAGGCCAGGCCAGTGTGGGCCCAGTGGGTGCTGAAGAGCTCATGGGTAGCTCCATCAGAGACATGATATCTGCAGGACCAGCATGACTTGATGCGACGCAACGAGCAGCTCTTGGGGCTCACAGCAGCAGAGCAGGCAGCTAAGCAGGCTCAAACACTCAAAATCTTCAAATCAGTGTCGCAGCACAGGTAGTGGACATAGTTAAATTTCAAGAGACCATTAAATATCTTCAATTGACCTTTGCTGTTTCCAAATCACAACTATCTTCCTCTCTCTTTAGCAATATGTAGTGGCCCAGCACATGTTGCAGACTCAAGAAGTCTTGATTTAGTCTTGAGCTGGGATTCTATAGGAATTTGGACTGAAAAGCTCATGGCTCTGCTTTTATACTGAGGGGCAAAAGCACCAGTTTCTTTTGAAAGAGCATTGTGGGACTTGTGTGTCCATCCTGTTACACTCTCTGCGAGCAAATGTGTACAACAAAACCAATGTTAAAATTCAAGAAACCCTGGAAAACTTTCCCACAACGCAATTCTGTGACCCTCCAGGTTGGTTCAGGTCTAGGGAGAATAACGGTACTTGCTGTCCTTAGAAATGGTGAAAGTCTGCTTTCGTGACACAGGTCTCGCAACTCGCTGGGGCACTGTGTGGGTTTGCCCAACCATCCCAGCCCCAGCAGTCCCCATGAATCACATTACAGCTGCCCTCGCTCTCCAGCCTCCACACCCAGGTAAAATCAAGAAGAAAGTAAGTTCCCACCGTGCTCCAAGAAGAAGTGCCATCATCCTGGGAGCTGTTTAGAAAAGGTTCAAGCCAGGACACTGCCCAGACTCTCCATGGCATAAAAACGAACTACACTCACCCATGAGCACTGATGAGCCGCTCCATCCATCTGTTCCAGATGTTTGTCATCGCTGATCGCACGGCATCAATCTTGGCACAGCCAAAGGATGGGCCAATGCTCTGCTGGTGACCTCACATACCTCGACATACGCATGAGTAGAGAATGTCACAAAAGTCTGCACCACAGGTAGATCTGTGATCACCAGCTCATTCACCCAGAACTTTTATTCCTGTGAAAGAGCTTCACTGCTTCAACCCTGTTCTCTAATAGGACCTAGAGGAAAAAGGAGAGGTACAGACAGAAGTGATAAAGATGGTCAGAGGTAGACAATAGTCTCCTCTTTAGAGCAACTAAGCTGCCACCCTTCTTCCATCAGTTTTGGTAACCTTGTGGTATATGCTGGCCACAAATCCTCCCACCCTTCTCTTGCAACTGTCCAATACACTACACCTCTCAAACCTCCTCTTCCCACTGCAAAAACTCACCCTTTGCCACCTGCTTTATCCTCTGTGTCCCACCTCAGGGGTTTTTGGGCAGAAAGGACCCAGTGAGCAGGGTGTGAGCTGGAGGCAGATGGGTGTTTGGGAGAGGGATATGTGCTGGTCTTGGAGCAGGGCTCAGGCATGGCAGACCACGGCTCGCTTTCTCCATCTTCAAGACAGATCCAAGGCAGGCAGATCAGGTTGTGGATGCTGATAGCACGAGCTACAACACCCTCTCACTGGTGTCTTTCGTGGCCAAATCCTGCTTGAGCGAGACTTGTTCAGACAAGACAGGAAAACGAGCTTCACAGCACGGTGACGAGCGGCTCAAAGGAGGAAGAAGCTTCTATCTTAAAGGGAAACGAAAGCTCAGCAACAAGGTCACCTCCACTGCCTCAGGCAATCTGAGGGATGACAAAAGTTGAGACATGTAGCATGGCAGAAGACAAAAGCCATCCCTGGAGGGCAGAAAGACAGGGGGAGTGCGCAGCATGCAAGAAATTTCATGTGAGGAAAGCCACAAGGATTGCTGCCATTTAAAGGACACACTCCTGTGTGGATAGTGTAGCATAATGGTTCACAGGAGCCTTGACCAGGATTCTTCAGAGCCGTTTATGCTCCAGACCTGGCACTGAATTCTCATGACTACTGACGGTGGGCAGGTGGCCAAGGGATACCAGGAACACAAATAATTGTGGGGATTTGGATCTTGTCTCCAGGATTGCAACTTCTCTCTGCTCTGCCCACAGCATCCGAGTCCATTGGGGATGGATGGATGGATATTTTCAGTGAACTAAAATGCAAAGCTCTGAGCCTTTCTCAGCACCTGAGCTCCACCAACAAGTACGCAGGGAAATAGTTTGGCTTTGTCTAGGAACTAGACTATTTCTGTTTGCTGAGGACTTGTGACTGTCCCTTTCAGCAGATCCAACAGTTTCTGAAACCAGAAGGGTCAAGGCAACTGCTGTCTTGTTTGGCCTAGGAGAAGTGCAAATGGCTTTAAAGTCAACAGACCCACAGAGGTCCCTTCCAACCCCTACCATTCTGTGATTCTGTGTAAATGGCTCTAACACGACAGAAAGCTGGGATGCGCACAGATTTTCCAGAGATATGGGCGAAAACCGAATGGAGGGTGTCTAGATCCATGCTGCAAGTTTTAGCAGAGCAGGAAACTGGACATTATTCAGTGCAAAGTGCTTGGCACAGGCGGAGTAACTGGAAATATGTGTCAGGGTAGCACTGCAGGCTGCACCACGACGGTGCATCTGGAGTCGGGAGTCCAGGGCACACAGGGTGGCCCTCATCACTTTGTTGCTGGGAGACAGACCCACCGAAGATCTGCTCCAGAGCAATGAAGAAAGCAGTCTCGGAGGCGTTGATTCAGTGCTTCACAGCCATGAGTGCTCTGAAGGCAAAGGGGCGTGAGGAGAAACCAAGCCTGAACTCTTCAGGCTGCTGAGACGTCCCGCACTGGGGTGCCGGTGCCTTTCTCCACACCCCCTGGTGCTCAGCTGGCTCCAGCAGCGCGGAGTGAGCATCCTTCCTTCGTGTCTTGGGTGGGTGCAGTGTGTCAGCACAAATGCGTCCGAGAAGAGAAGTAGCTCTGTGTTTCTGCTGGAAGCTCTGGAACCGAGGACCCCACCTCGCAACTGCCTGAGGACAACGGCAAAGGCAAGGTTTGTGCAAGGGAGTCGCGTTTGAATAGCTGCAGCATCTCAGGAGAATTCATTCGGGCACCTGGACGACTAAGGAACGCTAAAAATCTTCCCATTCTCTCTGATCACCCACATTCTTTCGAGATCCCTCTCCTGGGTTCCTGATCCACTTGGGATCCTTGAAGATCCCACTGTGGAACAGAGGTGTCTTTCAGCTGCAAAATAAAAGCAGAGTTAAAGTGATGGGTGGGCAGCTTGGAAGCTGGTACTGCAGCGATATCTTTCAGCGAGGCAGCTGCACTTCCCCTATCTATCACATGCATTTAAAAGCTTTTAAGAGAACAATCTATCCCCTCTGCTGGCAAAGCCAGTGCTGGGCTGTTCGTTGGGTTCTTAAATCATTTTAAAATACAGAGCAATATTGTTTTAAAAGCCTTTGCTCTCTCCCGGCTGCAGGAAACCTCAGTGCAGCTCAGCAAAGCTCCCTGTGCTTGTGAGACACCAGCTCCGGGGCTTTCTGGGGATCCATTACAAGCCAGAAAAGGGCTGGGCACTGCCTGACAATGACAACGCCTTGGTACAGGCACGGGTTTTCTCGCTACGTCATTTCTGGACACTCAACAAGACTGCTTATGTAGCCCAGACATTCCCATTTTTTTGTCATTTGATAGATGAGGTCTCTGTGCTCAGGGTACGAGTTTATATTTGCTCAGCTGCCTGAGGATGACAACGGATGGCTCAGCTGCAGAATTCACCTCCAGAGAGTGAACGTACCCAAACTGCTCGTTGTTCAGGCGAGGCTTTGGCTGCAACGTCCTTGATCCTGCCATTCCCACACAGGCCTTGGTTTCAAGCCCAGGTAATTTATCCTTTGTGCAATATGTTGCCATGTGTTCTCAGACAGAGAAACAGGGGTGGTGAACTGGGGACATTGGGAAGACCCCAACAACAGTACCCCCTATCCAGGGGTGGGAGTGCATCTCCTATTTCATCTTCCCCTTGCCACCTTCCGAAGCTCTGGTCCTTCGGCAGTGCTCAGCAGTGTGGAAGCCATCACGGTCCTCCGCGGCAGGGTCAGCCATCGCCTCGTAGTGCTAGAGGGAGAGTCAAAGTTCAGCCACCAGCAAAAACCCTAAAGCATGTCGCAGGCTTCCTGATATACCTTTTTCGGGCTTGTTGTAAGCATGTCTGGGACCTGTTCCTGGCCAGTTTGAGCAGCAGGGGTAATGCACATGGAAGGAAGAGGCTGGAGGAGCCACCGAGGACATCAGCTTGTGCAGCCAGGGCAGCAGTGCCTCTAGATGCCATCCCTTAGTGGCTGTCCTTGCCAGACCACCCAAGAGATGTCATCCCCCTGATTTCCCGACTCCTTTCACCTATTTCTGTGACACAAGATACGTGGGAAGGGTGACAGGAGACTGCCGTTAGTGCAGCACAGACACCCCCTGCTCACATACCCAGCTCATCCCTTGCAGGGGAGTCCAGTCCTTTACCTACTCACCACCCAGCTGGGGAGAAAAAATGCTTGCAGTTTCCCCAGCGGGCTATCAACCAGCAGCCAGCCCTGGAGTCAGCTCATCTTCTCTGTGCAGGAGGGAAACTGTAGCCTTTGATTTGGATTTTTTTTTTTTCATGTTTTGCTCTGTTCCTGGTGGATATAAATTCTGGTTTCCCAGGACGAGCCTGCATGGCTTCTGTCTCATGCAGAGTCAGGATGCCTGTGCAGTGCAACAAGTGACCCTCAGAGCAGATGCTCTGCTCCAGGGTCCAGGGCTTGACTGAGATTTCACAGCTGAGAGGCTCCCCTGCAAGTCTGGCAAGGCAGAGGAACCTCTCTTTCCATTTTGTTTCCCACATCACAACCCCCTCGGCTCGTGGAGAGCAAAGCTTTGTCCCCGGAGCAGCAGTCCAGCAAGAAAACTGCCATGGTTATGCGGTGCCGCATGGAAACAGCCCAGCTTGGACTAGAGAGGAGGCAGGAGGAGCCCTGAGGGTTACCAAGGGAGAGGAGCAAAAGGAGGTTTCTGCCACGTGCGGTCAGAGCTGCACTCACTAAACCATCCCCTCGCAGGGAGCGAGGTGTCAGCTGCAAACGCAGCACGGCACGGCAGACGCAGAGGGTCTCTCCTGCTCATCCCCAGGCTTCCCCACATCCCAGGTCGTTTGCAGGGCCCCCTTTCCCTCCTGCCCCCTTCCAAAAGGGCTTTGAGTGGTCGGTCTCTGCCAGATCCCTCTCCGAGTTGCAGAAGTTTCTCCGGGCTCAGCCGTGCCGCTGCCAGGGATCCTCCCTCTCGTCAGCGCTCACCGCTTCATTTATCTGCAGGATCAGTTGTAGCCGTATTGATTTTTCCTCTCGCCCTCTCCTCTCTGTGTTTGCTTTCTGAATTATGCAGCGGTGCAGTTTTTCCTCCTCGCGAGGAGCGAGTGAATTGCGGAGGATCAATTGAGCCCTGCCATAGTTTAGTCAGGAATCCCCAGTAGGGGCCAGAAGAGAGAAAGGAGAAGGGAAGATAATGAAGACGGGGTCGATCAATCCAATCGTGGTGCAAAGGAAAGAAAGGGAAAGAAGAGAGAAAGGGGTTTGAATAATCAGTCGGTTTTCCTCATGCAGTCCTCAGATCCCCCAGTCTCAATCAATAATCAACTTTGACACTCATTGCTTCAGAAACAAACACAGAAAAATTCCCCTAAACTCAAATAATGTTGTGCTTTATAGCATGAGAATAGCCAATGATGCCCTGGTAAAGATGAGGATAGGGAGAAGATTTCTTCCCCTTCTTCCCCTTCCCTTTTAAAAGCACATATTATGAAGGCTGGCTAGATCTTGGCTGAGCCGAGATGAAAGGAGTGCAAACAGTGCTTTTAGTAGTTTTCTTGTTGCAATTATTTTGCCAATAGTAATGATTGCAAGACAGCACGGAGGATCTTTGATGCTGTGCTGGTGACGTGGAGGGGTGGACAGAGAGTTGCTGGGTTTGTTCCAGTACCGCGTGCAAATCTAGGAGACAAAACCCTGCAGATGCAACCAGGCATGAGCTTTGCTTAGCTTAAAGTATGCAAATGAACCACAAGAAATTGCCAGACCGAGGCACAGGGACTGCAGTTGCCATCTGCATGTTGGGACAGCACACAGCAAGAGATAACCATTTCCCTCCATGTTGTGCCTGGAAAGCTTAGCCAGACTTACAAGCCCATCAAGGGTTTCTGTGCTAAGTCTCCACAAGCAGGAAAACAATTTCGCAAGGTCTTTGGAGATCTTGCTCCATCTGTGTCATCCCCTACTTCAAGAGCACCGTGAAGTGCCCAGCTCTGCGCCGCAGCCAGCAGTTACCTTCCATGAGCAGCCAGCCCTGGGGTCATGCTGTGCCCACCACGCTTCCCTGGGACCTAGGGGACCAAACCTTTGAGTTCTCCAGGTGCTGGAAATCAAACCTCCCCAAAGTCCTGCTAGGTGACCTGAGGGAGAGCTTATCTGTCTCGAGGCTACCTTGTTTCTAGAATAGGCTGGTTCTGCTTTTTCATCTCAAACAACACAGCTCAGGTCAAGGCCAGTTCCTAAAGAAAGCATTGTTTAGATCTGGAAACTCAGGACCTGAAGCCACCAGTCCATCATCTGTTGTAAAACTGCGGGACCAACAGGCAGGTCATGGGACAGATGTCTCCACAGATCCACTCCTGAGTTTTCAGTCCCATGAAGAGCAGCGTTCTGGTTTGAATCCCTATGTGCAGGACAGAGCAGTTAGCTTGAGCTCACACTGGCATCAAAAAAGCAGGAAAGCATGGCAGGCATGGATGGAAGTTTGAATTATTGACCATGGACACTTGGTCTCTATACCAGAGACTCATGTCAGAAGACAACCGAATTTCCTAGGCTCCAGTGCTTGAAATCAGGACAAGACTTTCTTTCCCCAGAATAATTTTAGTCAAACAGACTCTTTTTTTTGATGACAAAAATGCCGCGAGAAGACCTTTTGCAATTTTTAGAAGAAATATTGATAGAGATAATTATTCCTCCCCTTGTCATCCATACTGGACCTGACAACCAGGAGTTACATTACCCATCCCATTCCGCATTTCCCATGATGCAGGAGCTAATTTAGTCCCTGCCTTCTATATTCACCTATACTCTGCAGGAATGTGATCATCCCTGAGACTCCTCACCCCAACAGCCTGACTTTAGCCAACAGGTTCAGCAGTTGCTAATGAGGCAGACAGAGCCTGGGAGATATGAAGTCAAAAGCTATTGATGGGAGGCCAGGATTGGAAAGTAAGTGGAGCTAGCAGAAAAATAGTTCAAATTGAACGGCTTCCCTGATTAGACTCAGATTAATCTGAAAAAAAAAAATTAATTTCTAAGATCTGTTCTTCCATCACCATTTGCCCTGTAATTTTACTGAAGGATCAGGACAAGGATCAGTCAGCTGTAACAAATTAACCCTTAGGTTAATAGGAATGGAGGTACAGGTCACCCTGGTAGGGACGGAAGTACAGTTCAATGGTCCCTGGCCCCACCATGATGCTGGGGAGGGCAGTGCCTGACTGCAGCCTCTGCAAGGGGACGCCCCTCCCTGACCATACAGAGAGGACCATGAACCTCCATGAAGCATTTCCCACCACAGCATCCTCGACACCTCTACTCCCTGTCCTGCAACCCAAGCAGAGTGACTGCTCACACTGGTGTCTACAAGGTCTTGACATACCGTATGGCTTCGCTGGTCCATCCCACCCTGCGTGTGAATAGTGCCTGGCCACAGCTGACCAGACGGGCGTCACACATAGAGGGCGGACATCCTTTATACTTCATCCAAATACAAATGGATAATTAAGGTGTTGAAGGAATCACACAAGTGTCTCCAAGGGTGGGAGGGGCTACACCCATGGAGTCGTCTTCTGAAGTTTAATCTTTGCCAGTGCTGCCCACTGCATCCTCAGACAGACTTTGCTTTTCTGTAGTGCCAGAGACAAGGTGCGGACAGGGAGGACTGAACCTTTCCCTTTCACCAGTTTAGGGAGGTTTGTTTGGACGTCTTCTGTCACATTTGGCTGGTGCTTTCCCTGCTGGTCATGACCACTAGCACTGAAGATGGCTTAGCCTAAGGAGGTACGTAGCTTCAACAGGCATTTCCACGTCAACCTTCCCTCTCAGCTTATCGCCCAGTCCCTCCACCAAGGGAAGGCCACCTCCGACCCATCCTGGAAGTGTTCATCACTGGATTACAGATGCCTGAGTAAGGCAGGAGGCCGGGCTGGTCCTCGAGCAGCATTACAGAAGTAGCTCCTTCCTCGCCTCCTCCCAAAAGTTGTTCCACATTTTCTGCTAATAAGGGCACGGGGAGAGAGAGAGACAGAGAGAGAAGAGGAGAAAAACTGCTCTAAATTATTCATTGACAATATCATTATGTGTCATAACAGTGTGTCTGTGATGGGAAAGAGTGAGTGTGGCAGGGGCTGGGGTAGCACAGTCCGGGCTGCACAATAGCGAGATCTGATTAAATATTGATGTACACTAATTGGCTACAGGGTTTCAGGACAGCTTGGGCTTTGTTGGGATCATTTGTATTCTTGCTTTGGAAACGGACCCCCCCACACGCATAAACCCAACATTTTCGTGTGCAAGTCTTCTCCCTCCTCCTCCTCCTCTTTTCACACACCCTCCCTCTCTCCCTCCCTTGCTTCCAGTCCTCCTGATCCCCCTGTGTGTGTACAAATTAACATGATCTTAACCTCTGCTGGTTTTCTACAGCACTGACATGCTGCCAACACCTCTGTGCAATCAGGTTAAGCTTGCAGAACTGCTTTTTGGTGCAGAAAACCGGCCTTGCCCTCGTGGGCTGTCTTCTCTTGGCATCTGTGTCTGGCCTCTTCTCTTAGCTCTTTTCTGCTTTTGCCCCCCAGGCAGGTGGGAAGTCCTTCCCAGACACTTTTTCCTTCTGAGATGCTCCAGACCTTGACACAGAGCCTCCTATGGTTTGCACCCATAGATCCGAGTGTAAGCCTGGGAGATGTGAGCAGTTTGAGGGGTAGTAGCTTGAAGTTTGTAGGCCAGGTCATTTCATAGTTAAACGTCACAAAGTCTCCAGTGCTTGGGCTGCTCTGCCCACCACTCCAGCTGTTCTCAGCGTCTGCAATAGATCCACCAACCAGTACTACAACAGTAGGCTCCCTCTGCCTCTCCCCTTGCATCTGATATGCCAAGACCTCCTCCACAAACATCAGCTCTTCAGCCACAAGGACCCTCCCTTCACGATGCCCCACTGAGTCTCATGATCAGCCTGAGGTCCTTTCACCCTCTGATACCTCGGTAAGAGACAGCCTGAGATGTCTGGAGCCAGTAGCTGCTCCCAGCAGAACGGTCTCAGACCAAGGGATACTTCCTGCAATGCTTCATGCTCTGCTAAACACCTTTATCCAGCTTTTTGGCATTTTAACTGTTCTGTTCATGAAGAAGAACATCCAAGTTAACATCCCCAGTATTAGATCAGATGAGCTGAAGACCTAGCTATGGAATTAACTGAAGCCGATGAGTTTTATTTAGTTCTCTAAACTCCTCTTTTTTTGACAGTTATGATTAAAATTTTAAAGAAAGAATGACACGCATGATCTACACTACCTTTCAGCTGAATGGCTGAGAGGTATAGTTTGGGGGAAGGTGTTTGCTAAAGATATTTTCCCAAGCTGCTTTTAAATAAATCAGATGGCACAGAGTGAGGTGAGGACTGGATGAAGCACCTTGTGTGCTTTGGTGTGTGCTTTGATGAACGTGTCCAGTAGCACCCTGCTGAGTTTTCACTCCAGTGAATGAAGACAGGACTTCCCAGAGGGGTCTGGTTAATCCAGCCAGCACAGCAAGGACAAGACATATGGTAACAAGAGGATGGCACATCAACATGAATCAATTTGTAGGACCAGATCTCAGAGTCCACATTCTTCTTCAGTGAGAGCTTGCTTCCATCAAGATGAACAGGTTGGTTCACTTTGACAAAGCACGTTGAAACAGGATTCAGGCGATGTGGGCTCAATTCTTAGCTTTGCCACTGACTGGCTGGGTGACCTGGACATATGTCTATATTCCTTAATTTCACTAGGCTTTAGCTACTTTGTAAAATCTGGATTATGTACAGGCCAAAGCTATCCGGTATCTGATGGGCTGAGGAGTAATAATCTGCACCAGCCAGCCACAGTAATCTGCTAGGGTCAGTTTCCCCGCGCTTTACGTTATTATTCACTTCTCATGCTTCCCAAGGAGGATTATTCTATTGAAATGTTGCTATATTCCACAGAAACCTTCACACAAAAATGGTGTTAATATTGATACGACTCACCCCCGGAGCTGTACAGTTGTCTGTGCAGGGGACATACCAAACGCTGAGATGCGAGCCCTGAAACAGGCGTTCGCTCTGCCTGTTTCAGCCCCTGCCTGGAAAGCAGCGGGCTGCAGTTTCCAATCCTCTTTGCTGGAATGTTACAGAGACCCATACACAGCCCGGACAAACCACAGAGAGAAGGAGCTGCCAATTCGTTAATACCCCCTTGGTGTCTTGGCGACTGCCAGATGCTAAAGGAAGGACGTTAACGTTGTCTGCAGATCTGAACAAGGACCCAGAAATTATCTCCTCAGTACTAAGAGCTAAATAAGGATTCTCTGAGAGATGACTTTTTGGATAGACAGCCAGAGATTATCCTGAGAAAATGAGTAGTGAGCACGTGAGTCTGAAGAACGCCAGCTGTGCTTTGCAAGCATCATCCTGGCCGTCAGAATCTCACATGGTTGATTTTAAGGCCACCCTCTGCAAAGTGCTTGCCCTTTCCAAGGCCATGTGTGGTTCTGAAGGAGAACGCTGCGGTTTCTCAGACCAAGACAAGCCAAAGAAACTTCTGAGTGATATCTCTGGTAAATTTTTCCCTTCTGCTTTACTGTAGAAAACTGAAGATTTGAGAAAAGGAAAGTCTCACTGGAATAAAGAGAAAACACAACAAGAAAGATCTAATAAAAAAGAACTTACCCCTTGCTTGAGTGTCTTGTTCATCCCAGTGCCTAAAGGGACTCCAGCTCCAAAGCAAGGAGTTTGAAAGGTGTCTAAACAGTCATGGCAAGTGGTAGATCTTCTGTCTCACAAGGTCTTCAAATCTGCCACAGTGCTCTGTGGAAAGATGTGCCAGAGCCCAGGCAATGGTCAAGCCTTAAGTGGCAGTTCGTTTGGTCCAGCGGGCCCAGGACTGGATCCAGGACCTCGGAGGGTACCATGGGATGCAGGTAGAGATACCTCCCCATGGCACTTTCCCTGACTACAGCGGCATTGGCTTGGGCTCCTTCTGAGGAGGAAATGATATCTTTATGTTTAATTCTCCCTGATGTGTCTCTCTTGCCTGATTTGGCTGATTGCCTTCTGAACCCACGCAAACCTTTACCACGTGGCAGCTTCACTCTGCCACATGAGCTACCACGTCCTCTTACTTGTTTTGAACCTGTCACCTGCAGGGACCTCAGTTTCTCTCAGAAGAGGTGGTGAGCAGTCATTCCTGTGTCCAACCCATGACTCTGGTGGTCAGCATGGAAAAGGAGAAGGCAGGTGCTGTGTATGTGAGGGACGTGGCCAGCCACCGGCTGAGCTGGCTAATTTCTGAAGGGCCTGTGCTCTCAGGACGAAGCTTGGACTGTTTGTTTTCTTTTCCTTAACGATCCTTCTCCCTCTTCTTTGAAATCTTTTGGATTATTCCCTATAAAAAAGAAAAAGAGTTTGGTTTGTCTGTTTGTTTATTTATTTAGGACTAGCCCTTCTCTTCCACGTCGAGTAGAGCCCACTTCAAAAGGGGCCATGTGCAAGAGTCTCTGGTGGGTCCCATGATGTGGGGGAGATGGAGAAAGGGCCCAATTGATTATCAGAAATGAGCTCAGTGAGATGAAAAATAGAGTGATGGAACTCATTTTAAAGGGGAACCGGCCTATCTCCCAGGCTAAAATGTCATCAATTTTTTATTAAACAGAATCTTTTCAATAGAGAAAATGAGCTCTTCTGTCCTCACGCATTCACTTGTGTTTTCTCTTTCTTCCCCCCATTTCTGCTTGCCAGTGATGCCTCCCTCACGGGGTGATTCTGCTTTTTCTCTTTCTTTCATGCTCCTGAGCTGGGTAAGAGGTGCGGAGTTAGATGGAGACCTGGACTCCAGATGTCTGAACAAGTGTTTAAGGCTAGTGCTGGTCCACCAACCACTGAGATGTGCCTAAAGCTATGGTGATGGCTTCTCATCAAATGCCCTCTCCTCTTTTTCTCTGGAAGGGCTTTCCTCGATCAACGCAAAAAGCCACTGACAAGGGTAGGGCTGAGGAAAGCAAGGTCTGCTCTCCACATCTTCGGAAGAGCTCCTGGCTGACCATTAGCCATTGCTTCCTGTTCCTGCTCATGGTGAATGAGATCTTCTGTGCCCCTAAGAGAAATATGACACTTAAAACATTTTTGAGATGTAATTTTTTTCTTCCCGTCTGTGTCTTTCTACGTAGCACAGCAGAGCTCTGGGGCACTGAAGGCTCCTTTATTATAAATATCTGAATGTGACGTGATCCCCCTCCCTGTGGTCTGGAGCAAGCTCATCATCTGAAGGGTGGAAGGAAGGTTGTGCCACACGATGCTGCTCCTGAGAAGGTGGGGGATACTGGGCTGGCACTGGCACTGCCATGGCTGATAGGGGAGCGTGAGAGCAGCAGGAGCTGCTGCTGCATTGGAAAGCACTCATGAAAAGCCTCTCTGCAGGGAGGTCTTCAAAAAGATGGAACCAAGCTTTTCACAGTGGTGCATGGTGGGAGGATCAGAGGCAGTAGGCATAAGATGAAATGAGAAAAATTCAGACTGGATGTATCAGCACCTGACTGGATCAAGCCCTGAGGGTCATAGCTGACCGTGCTTCAAGCAAGAGTTTGGACTGGAGACCTTGTGAGGTTCCTTCCAGCCTGAATTATTCCACGATCCTGTGAAGTAAAGCCATGAACTCCCTGTGCACATCAATAGCAGTGGGGTGGGGTAGCATGGCTGCCATATGGACTGAGGTCCTGCTTTGCAAGGTGAGTTGTTGGTCAGTGTGGAGGTGATCGTAGCTGCTGGGGGGATGATTTCGTGTGAGAAGAAGAGGAAGGAGGAGGCAGGCTGTAGTCAGGTAGGGGAGAAATGCATTGCGGTGTTGGCATGGGAGGAGGCAGGAGCTGTTGGGGCAAGGTTTCAAGAGGAGAAAGGAGCAGAGAACATTTCCTCCATGAAGAATAATTTGGAGGCTTACTGTTAAATCTTGGTGAAGGCTTTCTTCTGCCTCATGGCAGCCCTGTCTGGGAGTCCGGGAGCTGCAGGCACATGGCGAGAGCAGTACCACTGGTTGATGCTTCCCAAGACACGAGGAGACAGCGAGCGTGGCATGTTTGTGTCGGAGGTACAGAGAAAGAGCAGCAGCCAGACAGAGAATCCAGCGGGTCGGAGCAGCAGGAGAGACGGCCCTGCAGAGCAAAGCAGAAGGCTGGAAGGAAAGAGGCAGCAAATGCAGGTGGCAGAGGCATGGGAGGCAAAGAGAGGAGTGGGTGGAGAAATCAGCGGGAGACAGGCAGAATAAACCAACTTATTTCCAAACCACCCAAGATAAGACTGAGATTTGGAGCAGTTTGGGCTCAGCTGGCATCACACCACCACTGGAGATGTTTTAAAAGTCACTTTCCATGTACTATAAAATACACATATAGTGCAGCTCCCCCATCTAACTTGGCACCACGTTGCAACCTGTCCAACAACTCCCGCTTCTCCTCCCAACCTCTGCCTCACTGCCCGGTGGAAGTGCTTTCTTTGCAGGTTTGGAAGTGGGTCCCATCACCTGGGCAGCCCAAGCATCGCTCGGTGCCTGCGCTAACAGCTTAGCAGAGTGGCGACAACCTCCAGAACTGGTACAGCCTAAGAGGGGTTTTTACCAGTCCCCCTCATGGAGGCAGGTCAGAAGAGCTCGACGCTTGTCTGTTCGTCTGCAGAGACAGGTCAGAAGAGCTTGACGCTTGTCTGTCCATCTGCAGCAGGCCGGCATCTCAACGGATGGCTGCGTCCCAGCTGGTGGCTCCCAGTCTGTCCTACGCGGGTGGGCAGGAGATGACTGATTCAGTAAGAAGGCCTGTGTGGGTGACCACGATTTATTCTAACACATGCTTTAATTTATCAACCATCCCGCCAGTTTTCTGACGCCCGCGCGTGACAAGGAGCCACCCAACCTCGGAGTCAGACACGCCTCTGCGACCACCAGCGCCGTGTTTGCCGCAGGTTGCACAGACCGACGCTGCGTTGATGTGCCGTGTTCACTGCTAATTGCTACTTAGCAAGGCATCTAATTAGAGACAGTCATCCACTCGTGTTAAAATCACCAAAGCTTGAGGAAAGCTGCTCCATGGCTGGTGTATATATATGTATATGCATACATATATATTTATATATATGTGGGGCTGGGTTAGAGTATTTGCGCTTGTAGCTGGAGAAAGCCTCTGTGCACGTATCTGAACACAGGTTTGCAGTCTTTTATCCAGGACCAGTGCGTGCTGGTCCGGTGAGAGCATGTGTAAGGGCTGATGCGTGTGTGTCTACGTAAAACTGGTTGTGTGCCTGTGTTCTTGCCTTTGAGTGCTGCTTCCCAAGCCACGGGAAGGCAGGGATACGACCAATTTCAGCTGTGTGTTATATTTTTGTGTGTGTGTGCAAGCGCTGGGCCTCTGTACTGGGGAAGATGCATGCGTGTGCGTGCTGTGGGTATCTGTGAGCGTGCGAGAGATGCGACGGACCAGCGGGCTGGTGTTCCTCACAGGGGCTGCCTCTCGTTTGCTACGTTACAGCTTTATCCGCGAGCTCCCAGCATGGAAACCTCGCTACCACTCCAGAATGTACCAGGGAAAAAAAAAAAAACCCCGCCGACAACAATGTGTGTTTAGGATCCATTTACCGGGGGGGATTTTCCCGCCCCCCCCTCCTCTTAATCCCTCTTGAGCTGCGCGAACGCGAGCAAAAGAATAAAAAAAAAAAACACGCACAAAAAAGAAAGGGCGAGAGCAAGGGAGAAAGAGGATTTCCTTCAAATCTGCTCTCTCTGCCCGCGACGGAGTCTCATTCCCATAATCATTTTGACAGGTGTGCAGCGGTTGAAAAGTTGGGGGGTCCGGGGGCCAGGCGGGGAGGGCGAGCGGCAGAACCCCGCTGCCGCGGCGCGGGCGGCCCAGTGCGCCCAGCACGCTGATTAGACATGACAAGCACACCTGCCGTCTCCCCGGCCCCGCAATTAAAGCCTCTTTGAGGTCCCAGGAAGTGACCGCCATAGAAAAGCCCCTCGCAGCCAGCTCCTTAGCATATTTCCAGCATCATTAGCGCAGCGGCAAAGGCAAGGCACATCGGCGGAGGGCTCTGACATGACCCGTGCTCCCTTCCCACTCGGGGAGGGGATGCAAAGTGACTTTTAAAGAGGAGTCTCTTTTTTCTCCCTTTAAATTTTATTTCCAAGCCCTTCTCGTCTCTCCCTCCCTCCTGCTCTTGGAAATGTTCCATCTTCTCTGGGGTCAGCAGGGGGAAGGGAGCCAGAATTCATTAAAGAGAGAACAGGACTTTGCTAAAACTGGGCAGCTTCTGGGAGGAAAAAGCAGTTCTGGATTCCAGCGTGTATTCTCACTCTGCTCCCTGCTCTCTCTTCTTCCTCCTCTTTTTTGCATCCTCTTCCTCTCCTCCACCGCCTCTCTGTCCCCCTTTCCTCTCCCACACTCTGCTCTCACCATTCCCCTCCCCGAGTGTCCCTTGCCTGGCTGGTTGTGGCCACTGTGAGTGGTAGGGACCAGACAGTGACCACCCGGTGCACAGCATGGAGACCCTGGTGGGATGCCCTTGTGGCATCTCATGAGGCCAGTGTCACCAGCACCCTCACCAGGCATCCGTCCATCCACCTGACCTCCTACCCAGCCTTCCAGCTCCTCTCAGAGAAAGCAGAAGTCTCCAGGGCCAGATCTTCTTCCATTCTAACACGGCAGCTGGGCTGGACTTTTCCTGAACATCCCATGGGTTCGTGTGGGTGTGCAGGGCTGAAGGAAGTTTGTGAGCTTGTTGTGCCCCTAAGCCCTGCTTCCACATGAGCTGGGAGGTCCCCGGAAGAAGTTTCCCATCAGTCCTCAACGTTCAGAAGAATTCTGGGGGACGGAGGCTGTGTCCCTTGAAATTCCTCATTCTTCATCAAAAGTGAAGTCCTAAACCCACCTCCATTCTCACTCCACTCGCCTTCTTCCCTTGGACCTCCCAAGCTTGCTCTAGACACATGAATCCCTTGCCGGCCTTCAGACACAGCACTTTGTGCCATGCTGCGGAAGATGCTTAGGAGAAGATGCTTTCCCTTCCCTCTGCAAGTCCTCCTCGCTGTCCCCCTTCAGCCTCTGGCCTCGTTGAACGTTTTCCTTCACTTCCCTCCTAAAGCAGCACTGACTACAGCATCCCTCACTTGCCAAGGCACCTGGACCTTCGGCCAAGAAAGACCCTGATCCACCACGACCTCACCACACTCATCCTGACCCTTCTACCACTGCAGGACGGGGCTGTGGATCTGCAGGACCAGAGCTGTGAAGGCACCAGATCACCCTGCAGCGCACAGTGGGCAGGTGAGTGTGACTACTGAGCGTAACAATCCTGACAATAATAAATAATGCACACGGAGCTTTCCTGCAAAAGCATTCGGGGTTGTTAGACTCAGCTAAGAAGCCCAGGCCTTGACAGCAGAACAAAAGGGTCCCTCAGGGACCGTTGCCGATTCCTGCGTGAACAGTGGGGATTAGCAAAGCTGTTTTAGCAAGGTACTGATAGGTCCTTCAGCTCCGGAGTGTCGGAGCACTGCGGAGGCTTTAATGGATTCACACGCGCAGCACTGCCGAGGTGGGGTAGGAGCTGCCTCTGTTTTGCACAGGTGAAGAAGAAGCACGCGGCAGATTAAATAACTTCAAGAGCATTGCCCCAGGGCCGTATCCCGCCGCAACTCAGGGCCAAAGCAGCAGCCGGTACCACTCTACCTGAGGACACTGCTTCGGTGGGTGGCACTCGCTGTGGAGCAGCATCCAAGCCAGCTCCACCTCGGCAGTCCCCAGCCCTCTGATGATTAACGTCCACCCAGACGTGCCTCTCTGAGATCTTGTTGGCACCTCAGCAGTAAGACAGGGCTGCACAGTGCTGTGGCATCTCCCCAGTGCCACCAATTCTTCAACCTGAATTAACCACGAGGGTGTCTAGGGGACATTATTTCAGTAAATGATGTGCCTGGCTCTGCCTACCATCCCCTTTGGGGCACTGCTCTGCTTCTGGATGATACTAGCTATTCTTCTGCGCCCTTTCCCCTCCAACAGTGAAGGCAGGCTTGGAGCAAACTGGTCCATTGATGGGGCAGGAAGGAGGGGTGAGGACACTCCCTGGCACCTTGTCTGCTCTCAATATCACAACAGGGAAAAAGAATCAGAAAACTGGATTTGTTGAAAAGCTTCAAGTTCGAATACTTTTCCCCATTTTTTTCTCAATTACTTCCAAGTATCTTTGCAGAAAACTTGAAAATAAAACTCTTCAAGTACCTGCTTTGAGGTTTTCCCTTTGCACCACCATGGCATCGAGTACAGCAAGCACTGGCTCCAAGCCTAAGAGACCTGAACTCTGTGAAGTGAAAGAAGGAGAGGAGGGAGAGCAATAGCTGTGGAAAGAAATACGGCCATGAACCTAAAAGAATGGCGCCAGACAGCTGGTCTTCAGCAGTTTTGGCTGTCCCACAGTTCTGCACATCAAACCCTTTGTATCCACTTTGGGTGCAAAGGTCTGGATGATGTCCTTTACAATGTTCATGACAGCATCCATCACATGACAACCCCCCCCTCCCAGCCAGGTGGTAAACATCCTAATCCTCCATCCTTGATGGTCTCTGACTTACAGGCTGCCTAAGAAAAGTTTTCTAGGTAGGGCATGGAGGGGTATTTGACACGTACAGGGATAGGAGCAGAGAGGAAGGTCCTGCTCAGAACAGATATAACTCTGCAAGCACCCTATGTGATGACACTCAATTTCTGAGAGCTTCCGCCAACCCTTGGTGTGTGGATTTCAGCCTTATAATGGTGTCTGATTCCCAGTCCAGACTCCTTGGAGAGCAGACCAGTGGCCCGGTGCTCCACATGCCACTGCCTGCAAGTGGGAGTGGAGCCAGCACAGCAGGTCCCCCAGGGTGGCTCCAGCTATCTGCCTTCGATGATTAATAGCGAGGGGTCTAAATCTAAGTTGGCTGGTTCCCTGCTCATCCAGCGAGTCACAGCTCCCGGGACCTCCCTAGGGAATCCCCTTAGGACGTCCCTGCAGTGACTGCTCTCTCCTTAGACAACGCAAAAGAACAAGCAGGTTCAGTTGCTCACACACCTTTGGAGGAGAGGAGGCGAATCCCACCCTCCAGGTCCACAGACACCCCTGGTCGGGTGGTATGGCCACCTCTTGCCACCGCCACGGCTGTGTGCTGAAAGCTTCTGCGAGAAAGCCCCCTCGGGAGCATCCCTCACAACTACGTGTGGGAAGGGAGGCAGGGATGCTCATCAAGGAGCGCCCGCCGGCGTGCAGCCGAACACGAGCGGTGGTACTCGGAGCTGCTGCCATGTCCACAGAGCATGAGGCTGGGGCAGCAGACATGGCTGCCGAGCACGGGCGGCAGAAGCGAAGGAGACAGAAAGCTGAATGGGAGAGGGAGGTAGAGCATGAGATGAGCAGAGAGTAAAGCAGAGGAAGAGGAAAGAAAGAGGTGAACGGATAAAGAGGAGCTAGAGGAGGGGCAAATACTGCAGGAGGAGTGAAGCGGAGCCTGAGGATGAGCTCTGAGCCCGCTTCGTCACTCCAGGTCCCCCCAGGGGACAGGTACCCAGTCTGCGGAGCGGGCGAGTGCTGTTCCACGGTAATGGTTAAATCAATGTGTTTACGGATGATGACACTAGAGTGACACACAGTGGAGAAGCCTCATGAAAAAATAAACAGGTAATAATCACACTGCGATGTGCACACTCCACTTCTCATTATTGCAGAAAAAAAAAGCCCACCAGGGTTCAGCGCTTCAGGAGATTAACCATTCCCTCCCTGGGTGGGACCCTGCCCAGGGGTGCTTGCTCTCGGGGGGGTCCCCAGCTCCTGTCTCCTCCATCAGAGAGCAAAGGGGTGCAGCAGTACTTGCAAGTGGTGAGATTTAAACTTAGCACAAGTTGAGGAATGTGACTTATGGAAAAGTGTGGGGAAGAGGCGCTTGCAGCCTGGGTAAGCAGGAGAAAGGCTCCAGCTCCAGGAAGGCAAGGCAGCTCCAGCAAGAGCTTGCTGGCATCACACAAGAGAAGCTTCCACCACTATTTCTACACAACCCAGCCGCTGCTGTGGGTATTGATGACCTCCACATGTCCCCCGAAGTCCATTTCTGTACCCATGGCTCCCCTGGGCAGGCCCTGGGGACCTGCTCCCGCACAGCTCAGTGTACGACCAGTCTCTCTGAGCCAACTTGTGTCCTCAGATCCTCCCCTCCGCCAGCCTGCCTCAGCTGCCCCCAAGGTCACAGAGGTCCTCTGGCCAAGTAAAACAGAAGGGGATCAACTTTTTAGATGTGTTATTTAACACACTTGTTTGCAGGCAACTTGAGTAGAAACATTTAAAGAGCAAATGGTGAGTAAGACCACTTGGCTGAGTCAGCAGCAGCAGTGACTCATCTGCAAGACCCTGGAGGCAGATGGGGAGAGCTGGTGGGTCACGCAGGGCTCTGCACGACCTCCACCACCAGCCACAGGCTCTCTCTATAACGCAACAGTCAATCCAGACCACCTCCTCGCCCAGATCTGCCAGACCACAACCGTCTCTGTGGCCAAAGTGCACGAAGACGATGGAAGCTGGTGCTGCATCAGTGCGCAGAACCACAACTAACCTGGTCTGGAGGAGAAGCCAGCATCCAGTAGCTGGGAGAGTGATTTGCTGTGATTGTGCACCAGGCTCGCCCACCGCCATTCAGAGATGAGGTCTCCGAAAACAGCTCAGCACCACGCCGTGGTGGGAAGTGCAACCCAGAAGTTATCAGAGAGCTGAAGAGATCAGAATAGGTGTCCATCTCACTCTGCATGTCAAAGAGCTGGCTGCAGATATGAGGTCTATAAATCCATCTCTGGTGCGGCCAGAAGGAGCAGGAAAACGTCATCACCTACTTTGCAGTACAGAAACAAGGGAGACTTGATAAAATCATTATCAAATAGTTTTAGAAAAACCATCGTTGTCATGCAAGAGTGGAACTCGCTGCTGCAGGATCCTGAGGAGAACAGAAGCATAAACAAATTCAGAGATGTGGGTGGTGTGTTGGAGAGAGGCAGCATCACAGGGCAGAGTTTGTCCATCCACTGTTCAGTCTTCCCAACATGACTGCTTCGTTTCTGAGCACACGTATCCATGAAGATGCTGGCTGTGACAGTTTTGCACCCAGGGCACACTGACAAAGCGGGGTACGGAAACAGGACCGGGAAGGGACACCCGGCTTGGTTCGGCCTTGCTCAGCTGCAAGCAGTCATGTACCCGGTCCTGCAACCATCAGAAAAAACCGCAGAGAACATCTCCACACCCACAGCAAAACCCACCTATTCTGCAGGCTTCCTGACTCTATCCCGCCCTCCACAAGCTTAAAACTTCCATAAAATAGTTTCAGTCCCCAAATCCATGTGTTCCTGGAGGAAAGCAATGGAAACTGAAAGCACTGCAGTGACCCTGGGACGAGACAAAAGCTGATGCTTCTTACACCGCCCTCCCACCTCTCTGCCTGCAGTGATTTGAGGATATGAGATCTTTACTGTGCCAGGGAACCTTTAGATCTTAAATGCTTGGAGGAAAACACGGAATAGCCACCCAGAAGTCAAGCTACATGGTGAGAAAGGGAAAAACCCTTCATCCCCTTGGAAAAGGTGAACAGAAACACTGACGACATGGTGATAATTCAGTATAAACGGGATGTGGAAAGGCAGCGGTCTCCCCTTCATTTCCCCATGGTGCTCCTACCTCCTTCATTACCTGTTCTTACAAGATTTACTGCAAGGGGCTGAGATTTGGACAGCAGAAGAGGAACCTCCCACCCCTCCCTGCTCCTTCTCCTGCCTTGGCAGGGCAGGAGCTTGGTGGGGTGGCTGAGGGAGAGGGGCAGGAGGCAGAAGGTGACAGCAGCGAGGTGACAGTGCAAGCAGAGACACGGCTGAGAAGGGGAAGGGACTTCCGAGGAACTTGGTCTGTCCGGGCATTTGCACTTCAGCTTTTCAAGAAAGAGCAGTGAGGACTCCAAGGTGGTGGGTGCTACCTCCAGTGCCGTCTCCAGAGGGCCTTCAGGCACCAGACGTGTCCCCTTCCCACACAGCAGCTTTTCAAACAGGTGTGTTGAGCTAGGGGAGGGCGTCACACCAGCCTCAGGAGAGCCTGTCTCCTGTACAACCCATAAGGAAGGTCTGGGCAGCATGCACAAGGGCAACAAACCATCACCTCCACTGCCTGCAGTTCCCTCTTCGTCTCCACCCAGAGAAAGCCCTGCTATGGATGTGAGCAAGGTCAGAAACGGGCTCTGCGATTCACCAAGGCACCCCGCAGTGTCATCATCTCTGGATGGCACTTTAGGCTGATGGATGCCACCTCCTCCCCTGCTTGCAGATGGGAAGCCATGTGCCCGTCTCCTTCAACTAGTCTCATTTCTTGGATCTGTTGACTCTGGAACAGCTTCAAAGTGTCAGCGCTGGCCATCTCCCAGGGAGAAGGAGCGTTTTGTAAGACGTTAGCCGTGTCCCTTTTCATTACGAAGCCGTGAAAGGCCCACAGCGCAGAACAATTGCTTCATTGCTGCGTGATGGGAACGGCTTCTTGGCTTGGGTGGCCAAGACGGGTCAGGCCAAGCTGCCTAAGGGGCATAAAACCCCTTCCCTCCAGCATGCAGCATCCTGGGCACTGGTCCCCAGCCCCCTGGTGCCCGTGGGGTCACCCTTGGCACAGACGGAGGGATGGAGAAAGCATCTGAGCCACCTCTCCTACAGCCGGCAGTGTGTGAGTGGTGAGGGAAGGGAGAGGGAACAGAGGAGGAGGTTGAACTACAGCTCCTGGTTAGTTTAACCGAGATAACCAATAGTAGATGCAATATTGGTTTGCTGTGCAGCCCCTGCAACTAAGAAGGGGTTCAAATGCCTTCGTGGTGTTCAAGGGCTTGGAAGGCACCCACAGGTCCACGCACAGGCCACACAAACTTCCACTTGCCAGCAAAAAAGCGTATGTAGATGTGTGCCCTCTGCTTGCTTGGCTCTGAGCTCTGCTCATGCCCCCAACAAGAACACGAGCAGGCTGGCTTCTTGCAAATTCTCAAGACAGGCATGTTTTGCCCCAAAACATTGTTTGTTTCCGTTGACAGGCAGCAGAGCTGGCTGTAGTTCTCGACTGCAGTAGAACAGTGCTTTGCATGAGGAATTTGGATCTCGCCCTAAATCTGCTTGGACAAGGGCCCAGATCCAGGCACAGGGTTGCACTCCCGTACGGGTGCAGTCAGGGCTGCACAATGCCCGTGAGACTATAGACTATTGCCCACTCCTGATCTTACTGCAGGGTTGATCTCCTTGCCTGAGGTTCCGTCTGCTCACTGCGTGGGATCCGTTGACTCCAGCCCCACACTTAGATATGGTGGGAGAGCCCAGAAGCCAACGGAGGGGCCTACGAGCCACTGAACAGCAGCTGAAATCCAGCCACACCCTGCCCTGAAGCATCCTTGTAAGCTCCTTTTGGGAAGGATTTTGCTAACGCAGGGGGGATTACACCAACAGCTCTCTTCTGCGGCACTACTTTGTTTGGGATGTCGGACAAGCAAATCAATCAGCCTCAATCCAACCCCGAGGAGAGGATAAATGTTTCTTGCCTTTACTGTGAAGGTTAGGAAACTGAGGCATATAGGGATTTAAGTGGCTTTAAAAGAAAGAAAGAAAAAAAAAAAAAGAGAAGATAATCACAGAGCAACGCAGCCACAGAGAGAGAGTTTGAATGCCAACCTGCTGGGTGCCAACCATCAGCTCGAACGACTTCTGTCTGCCAGATGGGCTCCTTGTTTCTGCAACAGCTGGAGTGCTGCTCAACCACGGGCTGAGCATGGGGTCCAGCCTCCGCAGCTCGTTGCGAGGTGGGCTGAGTCACGGGGAGATGGGCAGAGGGCTCCTGGACAAGGACACACAGATGGACAAGACAGACAGCAGAGCTAAACTCCAGTTCTGCCCAGGCGGGAAGGGGAAGCAGGGGGGAGAAGATGGGGTTTTGTTAAGACAGTGGCTGGACCCTCAGGACTGAGAGCTCATCCATATTTCACATACCAGTTAGACAAACAAAACAAGAACCAGAGAGGCAAGCAAGGAGCCCGTTTGTCATATCAAAAGGGGTTTCAGTGGTACCTTCCTTGCCCTCCTGTCCCCTTGAAGTTTGTAGCTGGGGGGGAGAAGGGACAGCTCCCTCTCCAGCCGAATGGCTCCCTGCCACAGCTGGAGACGGCCTGTGTGTAATTAACCTCCAAGCCAATCCCCCAGTGGTGGCTGCCAGGCAGATCAAAGAACTCACACATCTTTGTCTGAAACCGGCAGCCAAGAGGAGCTGGGAAGAAAGCAGAGTAGGGGTGGGAGAGAGAGCGAGGGAGCACGCGTGTGTGCTCCTAATTGATAAAAAGGGAAGAGCATCTTCCTCCGAGAGATCTCCAGCCCCATCAAAATGCAGGAGAAGAAGAAGAAGGGGAAAGAAAAAAAGATATCCTTTCCCTTACAGAAGCACACCAAAATCCAACTGTTTTCAACAGAAGAGGTGGTGACTGCTATGGGGGCCAGGTCAGCCCCCAGCCAGGGCTGGAAGAAGAGGGCATCGTTGGTTGTGATGTTGCTACTGCTCGGTGGGCACATGAGCCGGGATGCTGGCTTCCAGCTTTGCCCATGGTGGGGAGGGCAGAGGGGCTATTCAGGGTTTTCTGTGGGGATCCTTTGCAAGGTGAGGATCTGCAGGAGCACTCAACAGGATGACGTCAGCCATCTGCCTCACCTTCTCTTGCAGCATCAGTAACAAGAGAGATGAAAACCAGCACAGTCTACCCCTAATGCTGCGTGGTTTTTTTGTTTACCACCTAACTGCATGTTTTGGAGGGTGGCCCAGGCAAGTAACTGGGCCACTGATGAGCTCCTGGCTGGAGTTCCAGCTACTGGTCTTGACAGAAGGAATCACCAGGTGTGACAGATACTGGCGTCAGAAGATGGCAAAAGAAAAACAACGTTCTGAGGGATAGCTGGATTTTACAGGTGGTTAAAACTCATTGAAGTGAGAAAGAAAATTCACAGATAAGTGGAGGGGAGTATTGGGGGACCTTCCAGGTCTCACTTAGGACAATAACCCAAATCTCTTGTTCTGACCACAGTGCAGGTGTCTAAGCTGCTTCTGCAGTCAGGATGACCAGGAGGGAGCTGGTTGCCTTTCCCTGCTGGCAGGAGAATACCTGATGGGACAGATAGACCATTCTGGTGTCACCAGGGCATCTCCCCTATCAATTCTAACACAGAGACTGAAGGCCAGAGGTCTTTCCAAGAGCCTCACAGGCCAAAACCACCCCACAGAGATTCACCTACCCAAAAAGGAGGCATCTGAGTCCAAGCATCCCTTTGCAACCAGTGGAGAGGGACAGCAGTGCTGCCCAAAGCTCATTGACTCATCCTGAATTTGAAGTGCAAGACGGATGGAAAAAAACACCTGCCAAAGGGACTGTTCTTCTTCCATCAATTGCAACAAAAACCTGACTCCCCAGGAACTGGAAGATCCGTCAGCCTTTTCTGCACCACAGGCCATGGGGTTTTCTCAGGTTGCTCCCGAACGGAGCCCAACAGTTTGTGTTTGGCTGAAGCACAATGTTACTAAATAGCGTATTCCTCGATCCACGCGATTCAGTGAGGTTGGTCTTTTCTTGATAAAGTGCCAAAGGCTCCGTCCACACCGGCGTGTAGAAGTGTAGAGATGAAAATGCAGAACCCTCTACATGGCACATCCTCAAGTGCAGGGAAGTTCTGTAGCCGTGAGCATCCTTGGGTGGGGCATATATTCACCCCAATAACTACTCACATTGTTATTTACACTCTGTTATTTTGCTGTCTGCAAAGGCTCACTTGGGAATAAAGCACTAAATGAAGGGGTTGGAGCAAAAATTACAATTATTTACCATAATGCAAACTGCGGTGAGCACCAGCCCAGCATTAGCCTGCTTCAGGCAAGTGAAAGTCTGTTCATGAAGAAGGAGAGGCCAGATGTATCATTTTGGTTGGCTGCGGTTTCCAGGGCAGGAGTCTCATTGTGGAAGCCTCCTGGTTTTGCTTTTAATTCAGGAAGACACAAGTCAAAAGCGAAACTTGCTGGTGATCAGGCGATGTAGTATTTAGATTGTCAACATGGGCATCAGTGACTGAGAAGGGAGGAAGCTGGACTTGTTTGTAGACATTGTGTTCTGGAAATATGCAAAGAACTGTCAAAGGGACTGCATGACCTGATAAAAGAGCATATTAAAACTGGGCTACATGTCAGGTTACGTGCACAATGTGTTAAGCAGAAGTCTTCCACTCCTGGACTGTCATAGCCAATGCTGAAGAAGGGGACACCAACACACTTTAAAACAAAAGCAGCGGTCTGAAAATGATGCAGCCTTTACCACTTGATTCTGAAAAGAAAGAGAGCCTGAAACCAAAAGACGCTGCTTACAGAAGCATACAAACATGTCCTCAGCGCATCCTTGTGCATGCACAGGGTCAAGGGACTCAGCTTGGGGACAGAGTCCCTCCCTCCGCTGCCCGGCTTTCCAGCTGGAGAAACCCACCAGTCCATCCTGCGTCTTGCAGAAGGGTAAGCAAAGATGCCATTGATGAAACCCCAACGTGCGTGGCAGATACGTGGCTTGATGGCACCCAGGAGCACCCTTCAGCTTGTTGGTATTTGACAAGATCCAAACTCCCAACCTGGTCTAGAAGGAAAGACATTTCCCAGCTCCTTGCTCTCTGAAGCATGGCAGCTGGGTTTGGGCATAGCGCAGTAATCCGGTGTGACAGCTGTGTCCCAGCCTAGAGAAAACCAGGAAATGGCATCCATTTCTTGGTAAAAAGAAGAGTTTTATTGCTCATAGTTTTAGGACAGAAATAAATGGGGTAACAAAAGCAAAAAGAGATTGGCTGGGGTTTTTATTACTCCCCAAGCCAAATTGCCGTAGGGGTTCCTATCAGGGGCTGGCGCAATACGGGAGTAACCAGATTAAAAGGAGGAAAAGGCAGACTGATTGGGTATTTCAAATTCCTTTCAAAACTTAAAGACTCAGAAAAGCCACTCAATTTCAGCAGATCAAGTCTTGAGGTCTCAAAAAAATTACATTTGTGCCCAGGAGCATAGCAACTCCCCAAACCTACCACGTCTCCGGTGGAAAGTGGAGGTTGCTCTACGCTGGTTGGAGGAGAAGAGCTGTCTTCAGAGCTCCAGGCAGCACGCTATGCATGGCTTCACCCCTCCCAGAGCACAAGATATCCTCCTTGTGCCCTGTGGGCTACCGGGTGCCCCACAGAATTACCTTGCTCAGACCACGGACCGAGGTGAAAGTCACGGGTGGGATAAGGCACTTGGGATTCAGAGCCCCATGTGAATCGCATGGCTCAGCCACACTTCCAGCATCTGCAGGTCCCACCAAGGGAAACAGGACGGATAATAAACACAATCAGTGGGAGCTGCTTTTAGTCCTAAGATTTCCACAGACTGTGCTTTTGCCTTCAAAAAAATCATTTTTTACTCACTCAGGTTTGGGTTAAGCTAATCCTCTTGTTCCTTCAAGCACAGAGCAGCTAATGAGGCTGTGTTCTGCTGCTTCTCCTGTGCTCATCGTGCCGGTACCTCAGCCCCTGTTCAGTCACATTACAGTAATAAATACTGTAAGGCTTGCCTAACCCTGAGATTCCCCCAGGCAGATTTTGTAGAGTATCCATTTAAAACGATATTAATGAAACAACTTTTGCTTAATTAAAGCCAATTATTGACTTACCCATATGCTCAGCAATGCCTGCTTACTGGCCGGTATAAAATGATTGGATTTCCCATCTTCCCACCTGACTCTGGGCAAGGATTTCAGATATTAGCCAGCTTTCTGAAAATCAGTGTGCTGTTAAATCGTAAGCAGCCCGGCCTCTGGTGAGCCAGTAGCTCGTGGTGGTTTGGGTGTTTATTGGGCACTGCAGTGGAGGTACTGGGGTCAGGCAAGGGCAGGATTTTGCAGATCCTAGAAGTCAGGGCTGCAGTTTTTCTACTTTATGTTGAGTTTGCAGTAACTTCATTATGAAGCTTCCTAATGAACAGAGCTGATTTTTGGTCTCAAGACATGTCCGTGGAGGACAAGCAGACCAGGAGGCAAGCAGTCTGCAGCTTATTGCAGCAGGTAAGAGGTTGGGTTTAGGGGCTGGTGTTTTTTTTTGTTTGTTTCTTTGTATAATATTATATATATATTATATATATAAAATAATACAGAAATAATTTTTATGCCCTAGACTAGCAAATTCCAGGGGTTCCTTCCCATTTGCACCACGGAGTTATTTTTGCTATTTATTTAATCTCATTTCTTCCCATGAGCAAGACTCAAACTCCCCAGATGCCTCATTTCAGCACTTCGATTGAAAAAAGAAAGTTTATCTTTCTCAGGCTGATTTCACAAGATGCCCCTTCCCAACCAGCCTGAGTGTCACCTCCCTCGCCTAGCCTGAGGGCTCAGCACCCTTCCCTGCAGCCAACGCTCCAAGCACATCTCTGCCGGCTTCCAGCGGGGCTGTCTGGTAAAAAGGACCCAGACCCTTACTCCCACCGTTTTGTAGCAGCACCCTAAACCCTGTCATGAATCCAGCCCTTTGTTTCCACAGCTCGTGCCTGCGAAGAGATGAAAGGTGCTCCAAGAAAACAAGTTGCTCTGCAAGCAGGGGGACTAATGAAGCCCAATTCCCTGCAGGTTTACCTCTTGTAGCTGGATTCTCTGATGTGTGGAGCGGTGTGAACTCAGACTAGAAGATGCCCCACACCCAGGACTTCTCAAGCAGCTTTCTTCTCCCAGATGCATTCTCCAGTGTCTCTTCAGGTCGAAGATGCGCTGCAGGCTTGCCGTCTCTCAGGCTGTTAGTAGGGTTTTGGTGTTACATCCGATTGCTTTATTTTGTTGCATATTTTTAGACCGCATTTATCAACCACAGATGAATGTGGTTAAAGCTGGCCAATGAGTTGAAGTGTCACTGGGTGGAAAGACAGGCAGTAGACACACGCACAAAACTGTGACTGCAAACATCTTTTTTCTTCAGAAAACAGATCAGAAGTAAGCGTTCTATTTATCGGTGCCACAAACTTGCACACTATTCCTGTTTCAGGCTGGCCCGAAACCGAATGGGCACAATTTTCAGCTCAGCCCATGAATGTAAGACTTCCCTACCACGAACAAGCTCAAAGGTTGCTCCTCTCCCTCCCACCAGCCCCAGCAGGGATGGCAGCTCAAGCAGGACGTGAAGATAGCAGAACCCAGAGCCCCATCTCAGCACTGGCAAGAAACACACGTGGTGAAACACAAACATGGACTCAGGAGTGCAGAATAGATGAAACTAGTGAAGTAAAGATGTGTACGTGTGGAGGTGTTTGCACAAAGCAGCCTGGATGCACATGGTAGATGGAAGCTGATATTTATCCATACTCCTCATGCTGTGGATGCTGCAAAGTCAGAGTGGGTCTGGCCAGGTTCGTGGTGCTCAGAGACATTACCTGTTGCCGTCTCATGAGAAACCAGCACTGAATTGTGAAGCTGACTGCATCTTCTAGTGAGAAAATAAAAGCACACACAGCTTTCGGTGGCAGTCTCCGTTGTACTGGAGGGCTGTCTCTGTTGCTGGAGCAGAGTAAGTAACACGGCTGATGTGTACGGTGTGTGCAGATCAGGAGAGAGCTTGCTGTCACAGGCGGTGATGGTGGGGTGTAGCCCTTCCACTGGGGAGGAAGGAATCAGTATCAAAATCAATAGCTCTTCCTCTCAGAGAGGAGAATTATCTAAGCAGCGAGAAGTGGTTCCCTTGCAGCTGGTTGATTTTGGTAATCCATTATTAATGCTTGAGTTACAGGCCTGGCACGCTCAAAGGTCATGTTGGTAGAAGAGCACATCAATTGTTTCCAAACATTTCACCCTGCAGCACCCTTGCCATGGCCAGGGGAGTTAATCTGGATATTCTGGTTAGCCTTTGCCTAAGGTTTCTCTCTGCTGAGGTCTCCAAGAAGCCTTCTTCAATCTGCCATGACAAAATCTTTATACAAGGGCAAATATCAAGAGACACCCCATCCCTTTGGATCCTGCTTTTCATCCCTGTCAGAGAGGGGAACCTGCTGAGCAGTATTTTGTCTTCCTTGCCACACTGAGTTGCAGGTTGTTGAACAGTCTCAAAGGGAATCAATGGTCTTATAGACAGGAAACCCAAGTGAAAAACAATGAAGAGGAAGGATGCTGACTTTGGATGAGGTCATGGTTTACTTCAGGAGTAGTGATACTGTTTAGATCCAGACTTAGCAGCTTGGACAGCTAGTATTCATGTGGCTTTGAAGCAGATGGGTGAAGCTATCTTACATCATTTACTCCAGTAAGATTTCCACCGCTTTGAATGTGTATCTCTGAAGAACATCTCAAATTTTCTGAGAATAGCTGTATCACAGCATGGAATAGCTCTGAATCAAAATCCCAAACCCAGATCCCACTTCAGACATGAGCCTCCAGCTCAAACCTCTCTCTACTATTGTCCAGCCACAAAGAGCCTGAGCTTTAAGAAAGGTTATCTGAACTTTAGTGGAGAAAAAGATGATAGGACCTCAAAGAAGCTCTTGACTAATAAATAAATACATGAAATCAGTCAATAGTCTAAGGAACTCTTTAGAATCAAGCCTGAAGCCACACCAGGATACTAGAGAAGTTCCTTCACTATGTTTTATGGTAGTAAAAATTTGCACTAAGCTGTAAGACTCTGGATAAGACAGAAAACATTTTCTTTTGTTCACACAATCACAACAAAATGTTCTCCTCCAGCCAGGCACCTTCTCCTTGGTGAGCACAGGGCAGGCTCACTTTAGTACTCACGCTACATGCAGGACAATTGCCTCACCCGGGAAGGACACTGGAGAGAAGGTGATGACGTCTTCAAAGTGAGCAAGCAGTCCTCTGAGCCACCAGGTAAAAAAAGACTGCTCTCCAGTGGATTTGCATTGTGTGAGTGGAGTCTCTAACATCTCATTAACCAGAAGGAAGGCGGCTGGGGCATTCAGAGCCTCTGCTGAGTAGACTTTTGGGTGTCTTAAGGGCTAGGCTCAGGCTGTAGTTCCTCTCCCAGCAAGTAAGCATGCTTCCTGCAGGAACGCTTGCAAAGATAAAAATTACTAAAAAGCACACTTACAAAGTGCAAATTTCTGTGGCTAGCCTCCAACTTGGTCAGGGTGGGTAGGCATGTCTCTGGCAGAGGGACCTTCTTCAGGGCGTGGGGTTGAGTTCCTCACCCTGTTCCAGCTGAAACAGGCAATGTGAAGGTCATGTCCTGGTGGGGAATTCATTTCAGGCAAAGTGAGGTTCAGCCAGTTTATTTCAGAAGGCCACAGGCTGGCACCTGAGACCCCACTTGCACACACTTGAAGATGCTGAACAGCGGAGCTGCCACAGGGACTTGCACCACTACAGAACTCCCAGGAATTTGTCTGTAGGGAAGCCTGAAACTCTCTTGGCTTAAAATACATCTCCCTACGCCTCCTCCCCAAATGTTTCCACTATGCTAGAAGCCCTCTCACTCCCTCCTTAGCCAAGGAAGTCAAAGTCTGTGCTGTGCGGTGTCTTCTGTTGGTATCATCAAGCAGGACATCAAGTAAGGGGCAAATCAGCCAGCACTGAACTAAGTTGGGCACGGATGGTGGGGAAGATTACCTGTAGGAGATGCTCAGGAAGAGGGAAGACAGACTTTTAGCTGGATATAGCTTAGGCTTGACCCAGCTTCAGAACAAAGAACAAACTCTCTGGGGTCTCCATCCAGCACCATTTGCCAGAATTCTATTGAGTTACAAAGTTCTGCCTCTGCAAAAGCTGTGGACAAATTCCATCTCCATCAGCGTTTCATATTCTGTGCTGAACCCCTTCCCCTCAAAAGATTGTTTGCTCCAGGAAGCGATAAGCAGACTCTGCCTATGGAATCCATATGGGATGAGGAGACAATCTGAAGAGAGGCATCGGCAAAGCCCCCTTTTTCCATCGAGAAATAGAGAACACAGATGAGAGTAAATTCCAGCAAACTATACGATCAAGGGGGCCCGTCTCCATTTCACCAGAGGAGCTGGTCACTTTACCAATATCTATGCTCAGAAATACGCTTTTATCAATAGCTGAATATACTCAAGCCAGCATTTAAATGACTCGCATTAGTGTCTCTGTTGCCCCCGTACCATGTCATGAGGTCACCTATTGCACATGTTAATGACCCCGAGGGTGAGAGAGTGGTTTCTGGTGTCTAACCAACACTCCTCTGTATTCAGTCCCTGTGCATGCCCCAGGTTTTCGCCCTTGTCACTTATTTCATTCTGAATCCAAACACTGCCACACAATGCACTTGACCTTTGCCCTGGAGGGAACACACTTGGGACGAAGGAAGAATTCACTCTTTATTCCTTTCTAATTCTAGTTGTTACTATACCATCATGGACAAATCCCCACTTACACAATAGAAACCAAGTCGTCTGTTCTCGCTAGTTCTGGGACTTTCGACAGGGGTTCCTCCTCCCGCCACAGACGGTCCAGCTTTTGCCCGTGTCCAGTTTTCACGTTCTACATCTGCCCCGATTAACCCTTGTCACGATGTGGCACCAGCTGCAGAAGGGATGAGCGGTTTTCTGCCCCTGCCACCTCGGTTGTACCTGACAAGCGTCTGGCAGAGGCAGGTAGCTGACTTGCGCGGCGTGCGTGGTGCATTTCACAGCCCAGCACACGACTCCTTGCTTTTTTGGGGGTTTCCTTGGACTGTTCATTGGCTGTGGATACACGGCCAGTGTAGGAAGAGCTCTGGGCTGCAAATATGGCATGAGGGTCATCCAGCTTTCAAAACAAGCACCCATCTACACAAGGCATCCATCCAGCCAAACTACATAGAGACCTAAGGAGAAACGACAGGTCCAGGCTCTGCCAGCAAATGGCTATTGCATCCTACTTCCTCAACAGTCCTGAGTCTTCCTGCTTTAAACTATAGACTTAACCAAGGAGCCATGTTACCTGAGGTTTTCTTTCTGGCTGGAAGTAGATTCTGTCCCTCTGAGACATGAGCCACCCTTGGAAGGTCCTCCCATTTTTCAGAGTCTCTAGCAGGATCTCCAGGATCTCTTCGTGCTCTTCTTTGGGTCACGTGCTGAGATGCAGACTGGAAAAAGTCACTCCTTTCACTGAAGCCAGGGTGATGCTGCTCTGAGAGAGAGTGAAGGCAATGGGCTAGATGCTGCTGCTTAACTAATTGGCTCAAACACCTGAAAACTGGCCCAGGAACCGATGCCAAGCAGAATGTTTCAAGCTGATTTTTCCATGGAGATGAGTTCCCAAAATTTGAAATATAGAGTGAAATCTGGGGGGAAAGAAAGGAGATTTTCCTCACACCCTTGTCTAGCTTTCATCGGCTTTTAAAAGTGCACGGAAATCTTGAGGTTCCCTTACTAGTGAGACCCTCCCTCCCTGGTTTCATGGACAGAGCTGCACTAGACCAGCTTTCCCACAGCACACCTTGCTCTCAAATGAGTAGTAATTTGTATTAGTCCACACACTGATCCCATGACAGATTTGTATTTACTCACTGTGCACACCTTTGAAACCCATGTGGTTGGGACATGAACCTGCTTTCAGAAACCTCAGCTGCGCAGATGCAGAAGTCTGAGAGGCTTGGCTCATCTTTCCAAGATCCCAAAGAACCTTCAGATATTTGTCTGCTTTAGGTCATTTTTGTATTAGTGATTGCAGTGGGTAACTAGACTTCACATCTTCCTGCTGTCTATTTGTGTTAATTTACTGCCGTGAAGTTGCATAAATGGGCTAAGACCTATCTGTACAAAGAGCATCACAAATCATGAGTGTTCAGATGACTCCTAGGTCAAAGAGCATCTACCTAAATGCATAACAAAAGACAGAAGATGGCAGAAAAATGATCTGAAAAAAGCTCAACCCATGGAGACCGTAGTCAGCTCGGTGAGCATAGTAACAGCACAACCACCGTCACAGCTCCTGAGAAGGCAGCCAAGCAAAGAAGAGTTTGGGGAGGGTTTGGAAGAGGACAAGGAAGGAGCTGCTGTGGGGATGTTTACAGTGAGCTCCTCCAGTCTGCTGGGACTCACCTATCTCCACACCATTTCACCTGCACCAAACCAGATGATGAAGAGCCTTATGCCCTCCCTGACTTCTTAGCTGTCCATCATCTACATGGGACACCCCAGGAGAGACTCAGCTGGAGCCAAAACACTTAACCCCCTGAAAGACCAGTCCCTATTTTCCCAGAGAACCAGGGAACAGCCTTCTTCGGCTACAAGCATTTATTCATCCTTTCTTTTTCTTTTTTTTTTCTTCCTGTTGTGTTAACAGAGCATCTAATGTGACTAAATAGGACAACCTTCTCTCCCATCCCCATGAAAAATAAATGATGTGCTTTCTCTCGACCACCTTCTCCCGCCTCCTGGTGCTTTTCTCACCAGGCAGCTCTTGGACCTGTGCTCCCGTGGGCAGACCTCGTGGAGGGGCCTGGGAACCTCCCCCAGCCACACCACAGCGGTGGGAGCCATTGGCTTACACCAGCGAAGCGCGGTGGAAGCAGAAGTTTGGGGGAGTCAGAGGAGGGTAGGGAGAAGGACGAAGGGGGTGTGTGTGTGTGTACGTGGGGGTGGAATCTATGTGCAGAAAGCAGCCAAGTGGCAGCTTACCCTGTTAAATATTAATCATCTCTGCTTCTGCAATTTCGGCAATGCGTCTAGGCCCACCACTGCTGAATATTTCATTAACACCACTCACTTCCAACGGCACTTCTCCCACTTTTCTTTCTCCCATAGACCCCTCTCCCTGCCCCCTACTCCTTCCTCTACCATTGCCAGTGCCAGCCATGGCCATGACATCCACTCTCTAAGCCCGCATCCTTGACTCCCCAGTGGTGAGCACCAGCCCAGCCCTGCTCCATGCGCAGTCCACTGATCGCGGTGTCTGTGCGGGGAGAGAGCGGTGAGGCCGTTCAGGGGAAAGAAGATCATCAACTCCACTGGGAGAAAAATATAAGTGCGCATCAACAAGTCCCATGCTAAATAATACATGAGGCAGGTCAGGGCAGAAAATGCTGACTCTGGGCTGGGAGCTTTTTAAACCACGTAGTCTATGTTTCTTCATCACTGGCTTGCTCTGCGTGAGTACTTTGGGAGTGCAATCAAACGTGCTAGGGTGAGCTTTGTTGGGTCTGAGCAATTTTCACCTCAAGCTCCTGATCATAGCTTCTCCCTGCCTGCTTCTAGCCACCGGTGGAGAAGAGCCCACACAGTGTGCAGCACATTGGGTGGCTGCAACCATCCAGGGCAGTGGCAGGAACTGGGACTAGAGAAGGACCATGCTGGAGATATGAGGGTCTGCCAGGGAAACCAAAGCAAGATGACGTGCTGGTGCTTTAAGCCAGACTTGATGGCTCCGTGTGCAAGTTTACCCTTCTGTTCTCCCCAGACTTAGGTGCCTCTCATTAACACTAGTTGCAAAACTCTACCTCTCCCTGCTCCAAGCCCTTCTTTTCCATCCATTCTTTCCTTCCGCTCCACTCTTTCTCTCTTCTCCATTCCCAAGCCTTAGACTTATTCTTGTCTATCATTACACTACTTTTAAAATTAAACCAAATCAGTCATTAGAAAGTTCAGGTTGACCTTTCAACAATTACCTCCCCCCACTAATTTCAGGTTTAAATGTTCATATGATCCCAATGTGATTTCGAGGAGGTAGAGCAAACAAAACAGGCTAATCTGGGCTCAGACTGCCTCTCCCTACAGTGCACACCAGCACTTAACTCGCTGGTGTAGATTTCTTGTGCTGATAGGCAGAGCTGCAAGAGGTATGGACTCACAGCCTGCTGCTCCAATAAGAGATGGCCATGGTGGGACAGAATCACAGAATGGTTTGGGTTGGAAGGGACCTTTAAAGGTCATCTAGTCCACCCCCCTGCAATGAGCAGGACATCTTCAACTATATCAGGTTGCTCAGAGCCTGGTCCAGCCAGGACACCTCTGTCCTCGCTGAAACATCTGGATGCAAAGCATTTAAGTGTGAGCTGGTCCCATCTCCTTCCCCGTCACCCTTTGTAATGAGTAGGGAGAAAAAAATTACTTGCAGCTCGTGATTTGTGCTAGTCAGAAGCTGGGCATCTATGTCAGGTTATGTGAGTCTTGTTTCTCTCCGCTGCCCTGGGACGTCTAGCTTGGACATCTAATTTTCAGATATCTCTTGGGAGGTGAGATAAACCACCCCAATATCATTAGCTGGGTGAGAAGAGGCAAAAATGAGGAAGAACTTCATTCTGAGGGTGACGGAGCCCTGGAACAGGCTGCCCAGGGAGATTGTGGAGTCTCCTTCTCTGGAGATATTCAAGACCCACCTGGATGTGGTCCTGTGCAGCCTGCTCTGGGTGACCCTGCTTTGGCAGGGGGTTGGACTCGATGACCCACAGAGGTCCCTTCCAACCCCTAACCTTCTGTGATTCTGTGAGAAAGGAGCAGACAATTCTTACATCTGAGGTAAGTGAATGGCTCTTTCCCTGCCATTGCTTCTACGTGATCTAAGATCAGCCGGAAACAAGGCCAAGAAAGCCACGATGTTGTGTGCTGACCTCATCGGTGATGCTGTACGACAGTTATCTACTTACCTGGAGAAAGACACTCCGGCATTGGCTGGCATTAGTTGTTCCTCTTCCAGCTACAGAAAGTGCAAATCCCAGGCAAGTTTTAACGTTGTTATCTGTCAAGCGAAAAAAAAATTTTGATCAATAGCTGAGGAACTGCCTCAAGCCACTGGTACGTTTGTTGCAAGAGAGGGCTTTCTCTGCAGATCCCTTTGGGGGATCGAGATATTCTTTTTGTGTAATATATTAAATAAAATGTGCACTAGCGAAGTCACTTGAAAACACCGAATGAGATAACTTCATCTGATTAACGTAGCATGCTTTCTTTCCCCCTTTTTATTAAAAATTCACAAGGCTTCCCATCCCTTATTTCAATTAAGCAACTTGTTTGTCAGGATTATTTGTTACGCATTTTCATAAACATTTGATGAATTATATGCAAACATCTCACTAATGCATTAACAAGACTGAGGTTTTAATTACACCACACTCAAGGCAAGCGGGCCGAAGGCTCCTCCAGTGAAGTTAATTGTGCTTCCTTGTGTCTCTGTGCGTTGAAAGGGGAATTTTCCTCTGGGGGAAATCACATTACAGTCTGCAGCAGCAACACTCCCGCCTCGACTCTCTGCTAGCACCAGCTGGCCGAGCAGCACTGAACGCAATCCCTTCAAGAGCTTCACTAGCCTTTGCTAAAAGGATGCAACTTGGGCTCAGACTTTGGCAGTGAGGAGCTGGGAGGTGATACAATCAGTTTTACGTTGGTGGTTCTTCGTTATTTGTCACATGAAGATGACATTTTCGAAGGACTTCCAAAACAACAGGATTGCTTGGCCCACCCCCTTGAACTTTTCAATTTATGAGAACACGGAAAATTTCAGACCATCTGCTGCCCTGGTCTGCTACACAGTCAGTGTAGAGATTCAGGCACAAGACAAACGGTCACTACCTTCTGCAGGTGGTCAGATTTCAGCCCTACATCCTCCCTCTTGACTATCCAGGCAGCTGGGATATTTTGATGTTCGGATAACTCATGACCAGCCTGAACTGAGCTACGCTTTTGAGTGTCCGAGTGCTTCACAGCCAGCCTAGCTGGCAGCTTGGTGATGAAGCTCACAGCCAGGCAGGCAAGGAAAAAGTGGCTGTCTGGGTCTGACGCACCAAGAACTGAACTAGAGAAGCCAGGTCATGGCACAACAGGTTGACCATGGCACCACTGTTCACCCATCTTAGAGTATCCAGACCTGAGGCTGTATCATTCCTTACTTTGCCCCTCTATACACGGAGACTGATTTAAGAACTGTAAATAGAAACCTGGACTGGTTCAAGTCTATGTTAGCTGCCGCTTTAAAACTGTCCTGAGCTCAACTGCTTTGAGCCCACTCTAACCCTGATTTTCTTCATTTTTTGGAGAGTTGCTGACTAGTACCTTCCACAGCTCCCCAGCAAGGGACACCCATCATGCAGCAGTCCAGTTTCTACCCATTCTGCCAAAAAGAAAAATATTGTCATCTCCAGGCTTTCCTCTGTCCTACATCTGTCAGCAGAATTAGGTGAATCTGCAGTTCCTGAGATGGGTCTAAGAGCTGTTGCTACAAGCTGAGATCGTGGAAGGTCAGAGGCATGACAACTCCATCCTCTCTCTCAGTCTCCCTTACCACTGCCTGATACAGCATCTGCTCCATGTTACTGAACAAGGAGTAACATTCTGCTGCACTGTCCTCCTGTCGCCACTGCAGCTTCATCCATCCACAGTCTTCCACAGTGTAGGCCAGGGCTTGCACCATACCTCGCAAACAGCTGGATTTTCTCATGATCTTTCTGCTGAGGCAGGATTTGTCCCCATCCCTTCCTCCTGGCATAGACAATCAAAGTATAGGGACATCTGCATGGAGGACCTATGTTGTTGTACAACCACGGAGTCCCAGATCCTTGTAAATCCCTCACTCCTTGGTGCTGGAAGCACCGTGGAGGTGTCCGGAGCAATAACTCAGCAGTTTTCAGGTCCAAGGTCTTCAGCACAGGCAAAGAGAGTTTGGTTCAAGCCAAAGGGCTGTCGAGGTTAAGGAACCCCCAGTTATTACTCCAAGCTTCAGTCAGTCTGGGGCAGAGTAGAGAGCCAGGCTCTTGGTCACAGGTAGCCTTTGGAAGGTTTAACAGACCTTGTGCCAAGGAGTGATCACCTCGTCACCTGCTATAGTTGACAGCAAGCCCTTACTTTACATTTTCCCTGATAGATACAGCAACGACTGGAGGGTTGCCTGACACGGTCAGAAGACAGCACCTTCCCCTTAGCTCCCGTCTTGGCCAAACTGCTTTCCTTAGGCCAGCCTTAAGGGAAACTCCTGCACGAACCTTTCCTTGCTTTGTGTCACCTCTTTTCTGTGTTTGGACAGCACTTGGTGCTTCGATGGATGTCTCTAAATAGCTCCTTGCTGCCTATACTGCAGCTCTCATTAAAGGTTTCGATATCTCTCCAGCTCTCTGCTGGGATCTGGGCTCCTACAGAACCTCACCTCCAAGCTTCTCAAAAAGACCGAGTCAAAACTGAAACATTTTTGCAAAATCATTTGATCTGGATTTCCACCAGGTTTAGAATATTTCATTTCCTAAAAATAATCTAGAAACCCCTGAAAGTCTGCTTGGAAATTAAATATTAACTTGGGTCTAATCTTGTGACAGCATTATTTGTTCAGTATAATTTCTTCATGTTTCTGTTGAGGTGGCGCACACCTCATTCCTGGTTAGTACTAACGACATATCATGGCATGTTATGACACGATGGCCAAATATATTATTTCTTTTTAACACTGTTTTAAAGCTTCTGATTTTATTTTCTGTTCTTTTCATTTCACAAATTGGAACATTTTCGGTGTTTGATATCCTTGTTTTAGCCGGGCAACAATTTCAGACACTTTTTTTTTTCTAAAATCAGCTGCTACCCTAATTAGTACCGAGCCCTTATCTCTTTCTCTCTTTTGGAAGTATTAAAACATCAAACTGTTTCATTAGGCCAGTGAATGTTACTGCCTTTGATTATAAAATAAAGCCAGTATGTAACGCTAATTAGAGCATTAGCCATTCATTATTGTGTCGTTTGTTTTTTGACACGTAACCAATAACGGGTCTTACAGGACTTGTTCCAGACACCGCTCATTTCTCCTGCAGATTTGTCACGATAGCACGTGCGTTTAATTCAATTACAACACTAAACCATAGGAGCAGAATTTTAACGACGCTGTAGGCAAAACTAAAAAGAAATAAATTGTTTCAGGACTCCCATTCCACGGACAAGCATCTCCCCTTTCCAAGCACAGCAGAACCAAGTCCTGAAATCACTGAATTTCCCTGCGAAAGGATGTTGAATTTTAACCGCGCTGGTGGTGACGCCAGCAGTTCTGCCAGCGCGGAGACGCCTTCGCAGATCCCCATCCTTCCGACGGCGGGGGCTGCGGGACGGAGTGGGGCGACTCGGTCCCTCCGCCACCCGGGCTCGTCGCTCCCTACCGAGGGCGACAGCTTCCGTCAAGGAGCCAGTTGTTATTTTTCTTTCCCACTCCCAAAGTATTTCTGTGGTAGCCACTGAATACAAATTAAGGCAGTAGCGTTAATATTCTCATTACATTTAAATCTAATGGGCTTTTTTAATATTCAGAATCAAAGGCACTTCACCACCAGTAGTTTTTTTTATACTTTTTTTTTTTAAAAAGGAGCCCTGCATCTCATTCCACTCTTCCTCCTCCTCTTTTTTTTTTTTTTAAATTTAATTTTTTCTATTTTTATTTTAAGCCAGGCTAAACCACCAGGGAAGGGCCGTGCCTATAAACAGATGCCACTCACAGAGGGTCTGGGAGGCCTTCACATCATTAGATGATGCTGAACTTTGAACTTGTGATTCGGAGGCTGCGTTCGCGGGAGAGGAGGCGGTGGCGGCAGCAGGGATGAGGCCGGGGTGGAGGGTGGGGGAGCTTGACGGGGCCTCTCTGGTGAATTGCTGGCCTACCCAGCACAGGAACGCTCAGGACTTCAAATCGGCTCCAGCCACTTTGAAGCTCCTCTCTCTTAATCTCTCTCTCTCTTTCTCTCCCTCTCTCTCTCTCCGTCTTTTTCCCCTCTTGCATCTATGAATCATTCATGTCTTTTTTTTTTTTTCCCCTCAGAGGTTCCTTTAGGAAAAAAAAAAAAAAAAAGAAAAAGAAGAAAAAGAAGGGAGAAAAAAAAAATATATACACGCAGGCTCACACAAAGCCCTGCCTGTGTTTATGTTCCTGCTGCTCTGTGTAGCTTATTATCACCAATGTTGAACAAATTACTGACACGATGTCTGCAATGTGCTGCCATCCCTCGGAGCGATGCTCGTGATGGGGCTGGCTATTTTGTTTTGAATGTTAATGTACAGTGGGGCACCACGTTCAATGTAAATACAGGGCGAAGAGTACTTACACGGCGCACGGAAAGGAGCCTGGCCCCAGCGCTGGAGCTGCCAAACGCGGAGATGAATTTGCACAGGCGTTTGCCAAAGCCAAGAAACCAGAGACCAGCGCACAGCCAGCGACCACAGGCGGGTGGGAGAAGGGCTTTCTGCGTCAGGTAGGAACAGACGTACCTGCAGGAAGGGTTTGATAGCCTCAGGAAGGACCGCGAGTTTCGGTTCAAGCACTCCAGCAATGCAATACCTAGTCCTGAGAATCAGACGCTTTGACTTTCAGAACATATCTATGCTCCCAAACAAACCCAGGAAGGGGTCGGTCCCATGTTTGTGGTTGCACCCACATTCAGTCTTGGTCTTTGCTAAAGAGAATGGTTGAACCTCCGCTGACCATGGGAACAGTCCCTGGCCAGGGCCACCCCAATGCTGCTTGGACCTCACCTTGGAGAGCACCAGCACACAAGGCCAAACCAGGCCAGTAAGTGTGCTAACGCATGCGCAGTCTGACTCTGGGTACAAACTGGAACAAGCAAGGATCCACCATGTCTTCACCAGGACAAGGGTGCACAAACCCATCCTCTGGCGATTGCTTCCCTCCGATAGCCAAGAGGAGCCCGCGACCAGCTCTTGAACTGAGGTTGGGGCCAAGCAGAAAGGGAAAGGAGAAAAAGCAAAGGCCATTCACAGAAGGATGGAGACCCCATAGTTCCCACAGCAGGAAGAGGGGTCTGTAGATGGGATCTGTGGAACCCATTACCTTTGAGTAGGTGAGTGGTGATGTTTCTGCAGCAGCGGGGGAGCCTTCAGGAATTGCACTGGCTTTCAGAAGGATCCCTTGGGTCTTGGCCACTCCAGCACCTGCGGACTTCATTTGCCACCTCTTGTGGTTGCAACCACTCCGTAGTGACCAGCACTAATGCTCCCACCCCAGCAAGCCTGAGACTGGGACTCCACAGAGCTGCAGCAGAGGCAGACCCATTCAGCAGCTGCCGCTCACCGCTCCAAAGAACACCAACATATCGGATCTACTGGGAGCAGCTTTCTCTCAGAAACCCCACCGCCTGGCTGGAGCCATCAGACTACACACAACTGCTCACCACCACCCCACCAGACTTGTTCAAACCTCTGTGTGTTGAGCACATCTATCACGCTTCCCATTGCTTTCTCTCAAGTCTAACCCTGGGCTGGCAGGAGACTGCGAACTCAGCAACACGTTCGACTCCTGGAGCACATGGCAAGTCCTCAAAGCAAAAGGACATGCCAGGGGCACTAGCTCTCACGTGGGAACAGGGGAAACTGAGGCATGAAGGGGGGGTGTAGGTTGCTCGACATCACCCAGCTGGCTACTGGGGATGGGAAGACAGTCAGCTCTGGAGCTGGTGGTGTACTCCACGTTGCTGCGAGGTTAGGAATGGGGACTTCACTGCGTTTGGAAGGACATTCAGCGAGGTTACCCAGCTTTGCATAGCTCCTGGAAGGCCTAAATAGATTGATGTGGGGTTAACGCTGTTGGATGGGGATTTTAAAATGCAGGGGGCTTTGTACAACACTTGTTTCCCCCTGACACCTGGACTTGGCAGCAATTAGGTCCTGATGCACTTAAGCATCCAGCTAACTTCAAGATTTCGGCCTCTGAAGCTCAGGAAGCTTTGCAGATATCTGCTTAATGTTGTCTCTGAAGGGGGAAAAGAGCATTTGCTGTCACCATGTGCCTCCCAGTCACTTCTGGGATCCCCAAGGGCTGGTCGGTGCCATCCCATTTCTAGACTGAAGCCCAGTCTGGGTTAAGTGGTTTATCCATCTTGACACAGGGAATCCCTGGGTGGGCTGAGACTGGAACCCGCGTCCCCTGCTCTGAGCACACCTCTTGGTCACATTTCTAGACCATGTCCTGGGAGAGGCCAGAAGAGGCCGCACAGTTACAGATGAAGGAGATGCTTTCAGCACCCCTGTAACTCTCAAAGACCATAATTCTAGGGTAACACAGCTTGCCCAGCCTAAGCAAGGACTCCTACCTTCCCACTCTCTGCTCAGACCTCAAAAGAAAAAAAAAAAAAAAAAAAAAAAATCCTTCTCCAGCCCAGCAGAGCCAGTGCCATATGCAGAGGTTTTATTAGATGAGATATATGACCTAATTAATATCTAAAAAATGAACAGCTTTGGTATGAATAATAAATATTTAGGGCTCTTTCCAGCTGTTCTTGTGTGGGTCTGCAATACACTGTTTTTACCATTGATTTTTGGTTCCCAGGAAAATATTCCTACTGATAAAATGCATTTGTACACCCCCTATGTCTTATATATTTTTTTTTGTTTCATATAGCCTAATAATTTTTCTAAGTTTAGGGCAATGAGTGTTAACAGAAAAAATGTGAGCAGCCATCCACCTCACCTTCCTTGCTTGCGTAACTTGTCTCCCTCCCCCTGTCTGATTTAAGCCCCGAATCCCAAGGATGAGCTCCGGGCCCACCAGCCGACACCACCCAGAGAAGCCGATGCCGAGGGTGATTCCTTCGGCAGCAGATCTAAACGAACCGAAGGCAGCGCTTGCCCACTCCGCGACTACACCGGATGGGGAACTCTGCCCCGGGATGTGAAGCAGTCAGGAGCAGAGAGAGGACACGCACATCTGGAGCACAGCCCTGTGATGTCCCGAGGAAACCTGCTGGCACGGGACACCCTAAACGTTCTGCTGCTGGAAGCCAGAAAAACATCAGCAGGATTTCCTCTAAATACACACTTTTCTTTTACTCTTCTCTACGTAGCTATGACCTGGAGCAGGCGCGGGGAGATGCACGCAGGGATGCACGCACCAGGGACATCGCAGGAAAGGGGACAGGCTGCTTACTCTGCCTGAGGACGGGCAAGGAGAGCTCAGCTGAGCAGATGGGCATTGGACCAGGCTGCCCAGGGCAGTGGGGGAGTCCCCATCCCTGGAGGCGTTCAAAAACCGTGAGGATGTGGCACTTGGGGACATGGTTTAGCAGGCGTGGGGGTATTGGGGTGACGGTTGGTCTTGATAGTCTTAGAGGTCTTTTCCAACCTATGATTCTGTGAGTCTACGTTGGTTGGCCCATGCTTCTGGACCAGGGAAGAGCTCCTGTCCTGTGCAAGTGATGCTTTGAGAAGAGACAAGGAGGCTCCTGGAGACACGGGGCAGAGTAATTTTAAGTAATGCCTGCACTAGCTACAGGCATGTCCCCAGTCTCCCTAGCGCTGTCACCAGCAACCCACCTGCTGTCTCCAGCCTGTAACGCAGCATCCAGAGCTTTCCTCTGATTCCTTTCCTCTTCTCCAGCACCCTCTCAGTGGGGTGGCTGCAGCCTTGAGCTGTAGGACCCTCTCGCTCTGCTGCAATAGAGCCTGGGGCCAGGAACGCTTCTCCCACCTTTCTCCAAAGCGGAGGTACCACCTCCCACCCGGCCAGTCCTCACGATGTACCAAAGCCCTGGGTGCAATCCTAGCTAGGAGCCCCACGTGGTAGAAGATGCTACACCTACGTCACGTCGTATAATTCCCCAACCGATCTCAACAGATCGCTGGGAGCAACGGCCCTCCCGCAGCCTTGCAGAGCATCGCTCCAGCGCTTTCAATCACGGCTTGGGAAGAGCAAGCCCTGCTCTCCCCGTGCGTGCAGGGGTGGGCAGCCACCCCCAGCCCCAGCCATCTGCTCCGCCGGCCGGGCACAGCGAAGGAGGGAGGACGGGATGGCCAGATGCCTGCTGCCGAGCCGCTTTGGGCAGAGCAGAGGGCACCAGCTGCAGATCCGGCTCCAGACCCAGACACGCTTTAGAGCCCCACGGGGATAGGGAGGACAAAAGTGCTGGTTGTCTTCACCCCAAAAATCAATAGAAAAGAGGGTTTTTTTCCTCACGAGGCTTGAAGGAAAGGGATTCTGGTGCTGTGCCTGAATACCAGCACCTTCAGCATTAGGGAGTTGTTACCCTCCCCAGCCCTTTGCCCTCCCACTTGCTTTAACCAAGAAGGAAATTTTATGACGATGGGAGCTTGGTTCCTGTTTGAGCTGGCATTAGATTAAGAAAAACTGATTTTCTTAGACTTACCTATTTACACGAGAGCCAGGCACATACCTCCACAGCATGCCTTTTCGGGAGAAAGCGTGATGCTCTGGGAGGATGCACGCTGCATGAATCGCTCCCGCACCTTGGGAGGGAAAACTGGACTGGGGGAGAGAATACCCCAGGGTTAAACACCAGACTTCAGGGCAGGCTCCTAAAACTTCCCTGCTCTCTGCACAGAGTTGGTAAATACATGAACGGCACGTGGAAAAGCATCAGATCTTCCCAGGATATTGATTTTTGACTTTCATTTCCCCAGCCGTCGCCCGACTCGTTAGCTTCGGATCAGGCAGCCTAATCTGACCTGATTCTTAGATCTTAGGCTGACCAGCCTGAATAAAAGTCGCCTGCCCAGCCCTAATGCACTGTCTAATGGGCCATCTGCACCGCTCCGGGGACCGGAGGGTCACCGGGAGCTCGTTAGGGAGCTGGGAAGGATATCGGTATCCGAGGGCTTCCCGGGCTGGGGAACAGGTTCCCCCCACACGTTTGCATCAAGGCACGAGTTTGGGTCGAGGTTAAACACCGGCCTTGGCAACGCAGCTTCGAGATCAAGAGCAGAAGGGACCCTGAGCACACACACGCGTTTCCAGGAGCCACCAAGAGTCTGGGGCCGAATCCTGCAAACGCCCAGCGTCACTGGGGTGACCTGGGGTCTGGCACCCAGCTGGAAAGAGAGGAGCATGAGCAGTGACCAGGAGGCTTGTTTCCTGCCACAAACCTGCAGCATTCAGTTGTACTCATTTCTTAGGTAGAACCAGACCAGATAGTACTTTTTTTTGGCAATTTGATCCAAAAAAAGGAAAAGAGAAGGAAATAGGCTGAAAGGAGCTTCGGTGTACGAAAGCAGACCAGCATTGGCTTAGACAAAGCCTGGTCTCTGCACCCCAGTTTGCTGAACTTTCAGGCAAGTAACATTCAAACCCCCTGCCCTTTTTACAGGCAACTAATTTCCACCTTTTGTGCCTCAGTTTCCCCACCCACCAAACAGGAACCACCCCTGTGGGTTTTCCTTTTGCTTTGAGATCTTCAGCAATGCTCTGGGAGGCTCTTGCAGGAAATTTTCATGAGCAATCCATGCTCTTCGCATGGCTCTGGGCCACCAAGTCTGTCCTGCACAGGTTCACGGACAACACCGCCATCTCCAGCCTCGCTCACTCCTTTGCCTCGTTGATGGCTGCTGCGGGGGGAGTTTACCAGCTGCTTGGTGCTGCCGACAAGATTTCCCAACAATGTGGACCAGGGCTGGAAAATTGGCTTTATTGCTTAAAGCGCACCAGCAGCGGAGAGCTGGGGGAGGCAGCAAGAGGGAAAGGCAGAGAAAGGAGGAAGGGGAAGTCTGGGGGGGCCAAGGAAATCACGTCCCACCAAGACATTTGGGCCAGAGGACCCCTCATCCCACCTGGGCCAGACCTTTTTGGTCAGCCACACTGAGCATCAGCCATCCCCGGAGCAGCCCCTTAGCATGTCCACCTCAGCCCACCCCTGGGGCACGCTCCGATCCTGCGTGGACACGAGGAAGATGCTCCTCGAGTCTCGCATTTTAAGTCTGCATCTGCGCAACCCATGCAGGTGAGCTGAAACACTTCTGGATCATAAGAAACTCTTGTCCTCTCCCTCTGTCCAGGCTCTCTCTCCTTCCCTTCCCCACTAGCGTTCAATTATTTAATTTCCCCGCCCCCCAACATCTGAAAGCCAAGCGTCTTAAATACAAATCGCGTCCAAATCATTACATGCAGGACCTTTCAGCCCTCTTCAGAGCAATGGGCCGTGAGTAATGAGCTCTGCTGAGAGTTTGCTGGATTTCACATACAACAGATGTAAAAGATGGGGCTGGAGAAGGGGGGAGGAAAGGGGGAAGGAAGCCGGACCCAGCCAGGGAGACGAAATACTCACCACTCACCTTTTCCTTCATCTGCAGCAGGCAGAGGAGGTTCAGGTCCTCCTGCGCTTCTGCGATCTAGCTCCTAAGCTGGGACCAGGTGGACAAACAGCCAGGGTGCAACTTGAAATTGAACCCCTGAGCCCTCCAGCTGCTCAAGCATCTTTCCATGGGTGGGGGTCCAGCCCTGGACCTTACCCCCAGCAGACGATGAACCAGTCCTCGTCTCCCAGGAGTTGTCCTCCCCTTCCTCCTGCTGCAGCAGGAGGTCCTGAGGCACAGGGCGTGACGTTGTCCGAGATGCCAGGACCCAGGCTTGGATCCAGCTCCTCTTGCTCTTTCCAGGGGATGCCCAGGGTGACAGGGCGTGCACAGGAACCTTACTGCTGAGACACTGTGGACAGGGAGGAGAAACGGCCACAGGCCATGACAGCTCCAGATAAAGCTCAATGCAGAGATGGACAGTCCCTGAGCTCACCCCAATCGGTCAACTCCATCCCTCAAAGGGACTGTCATAGACACCCCAATGGCTGGGTGACCCTCACATGTCTCCGTCTCCAGCTTCTTTGATGCAGCACCAAGTATTTTGGGGTGAAAAAAAACCTGGTGGAAGAGACTCACAGCACACCATCCTGCTGTCCCAGGCTGCATCTACACCTCCATCACTGCGCGCTTTGCAGGTGGGTGTTACTCCAGGCAGCACATGCGCTACCACCCACAGCACCCCACAAACCCGGGGTGCAGGACGCCGTGGGGCTCAGGGTCACCAAGGCCAGAAGAAGTCTTGCACCCAGATCCAGGATGCTGAAGGCTCAGGTCCTGCAGATATCAAACGATGCATGGGGTGGTTTCATCTCCGTGCACCAGTCTCTGGGTGCCAGGAGAGCACAGCGTACAGGACAGCCACCATGTAGCTCCCCGCCACAAAAGCAAGCTGTCTCTGCACCATGTCCCTCTGCTCCCAGGGGCTCTCAGGGCACCAGTGGGACCAGGCAGGGATCTGCCGTCCCCATGGAGGAGGAGTGCAGCTCTGCTGCCATCCCAGCCCCTCCGATGCCCCTTAGAGCATCCACACCCAGAGCACCTGGTTTGCTCCCTCCTCTCCTGGCTCCTGCCACCAACCACTGCACCTTTGCACCTGCTCTGGCAGCACCGAGCACCAGCAACTTCCCACACACAGAGCAAAACACCCCTCACCACCCACAAGCAAGACCCCAGCCCCTGGCACTGGGAGAGCCAGACCTGACCAGGGCTCACCCTCCCCTTCCTACCCAGGGAAAGGTGGGGGGAAGAGGAGAAAACGAGAGCAAACCCTTTCACCGCAGACTTCAAAGTCATCGTCAGCAGGAGCCTTCGGAACAGTTTAAGTACAAAATGAATTGTTTTAATATTTAATCAGTCTATAATAGGCCTGGGGATCCCAGTGGAGACAGTTTGCAGTTGAAAGGATGTCCAAACTGAGTATCCCCCTCCAGAAGGGACAATGGTCCTGTAGGAGCCCCTGCCCCCGAGACACATCAGGGCAATCTCCTCTCTGCCGGCTCCCCTTGATGTTGGCACAGCACCTGGGACTGGCTCCCACCCACTCACCTGACACGAGCTGTGGGCTTTGAGAGCCATAACCATAAATCCTCATCCTGGAGGACAATGATTTAATTCTCTGATGAGCTCAGAAGAAATCTCATCCTGCTCCCCTCTAACCCTGTAATACCCTTCCAGAAGTCTCTGGCCCCCTTAGTCCGCTGCACTCCCTCTTCCCTGTGGGTTTGTGGGTGCACCCAGCCATTCCAAGGGCAGAACCCCAAATGCTGGCATTACTCAGGCTGGGAGGAAGCCCTTTGTCTTTCTGTGAACCAGCGTTCTTGGGTGTGCAGGGAATACAAACCAGATGTGGCTCAGCTCAGCCTTTCACCTCCAGGATCAAGCTGTGGTCATTGCAGCAAGTCCAGGTCACACGAGTGGGGCTCAGCTCAGGTCCCGCTGCACAACCCCCAGTAGCCCCACCTGTAGGGAGGGTTGCTGAGGGACAGGGAACATTGGAAAGGTCCTTTCACCACCAGCATGAGCACCCAGGCTCCGTACTGGTTCCCATCTCCCTTGCTGGAGTTAAAGCAGCACCTTCTGGCCCTGGAGACCAGGGCTCACTGTGGTGGCACTGCCTTATCACACTCAAGCCCTTTGGGTGGTCTGGGAACAAAGCATCACCGCTCCCGTTTGCAGGTTGGGAGCTAGAGGCACAGAGCCCAAAGCAACCTCTCCGAGGCCCTTCAGCAGATCTGAGCCCCAGTCCCAAGCACACCTCAGATGTGCATGGAAGTTCCCAGGACATGAGGGACACAGGGTGCTTCCAATGCTTCAGCTGCCTCCTTTTTCCCTGGGGAAAGGGAAAAGCTTCTGCACCCACCAGGGTAGAGAAGTTCTTTGCTCTGTGCCAAGTCCCAGATCCACCACCACACTCACAAGTAGAGGCTCCTTCATTCCTGGTTAGTATCTGAGCACAATCCTAAAGCTGCTTCCTCCCAGTAATGGAGGAAGTAATTGAAAGTCTCACTCCTAACATTCTCAAAACCTCTCATTTAAATTGTCCCAGCTTGGAAGGTGGGAATAATAGACCCAGCAGAGAAATCAGCTCCTGGGCAGCAGCTCTCAACATGCAGCAAGCTCCACTTTTGATAGGGGCCGTCAGTTATTCACAGAAAAGCTGCTAGCGGGCTTAGGATGCCACAGAGCAACACGGTACTCAGACTACAGCAAAGCTCTGCTCTCTGCTATAAATTGTTTGCCCAACTGTTTGGATCCTGCAAGGACTTTGACAGTGAGAAACGTGTCCCACCTACAGCAGGGTAGAGACCGATGCACTGGCACCCGGTAGGGAAGTGCAGGAGAGGATGCTGTTTTCTCCCCAAGCAACTTTGAGGAGCACATCTCCAAAGGTCAGCGTCCTAGGCTCAGTCCCTGCAGCCCAGCTGCTCAAGGCCATGGGGGATGCCACCACCGCAGGCTCCCAGCAAGCCCATGTAGGTGCAGAGACAGGAGGAGGAAAGGAGCCTGCACTGCGATAGCCAGTGACTTTACCACTTCTTACCTTGGTATCAGAGCAGGTTATCCCCCTGCACCAGGAGCTGGGATCCCTGCAGGTGCTGCCAGACAGCATGGGCAAAAAAGACCTTCCCCAGGATAGAGCTTCTCTCCCTATTCACTACTTTTGGGGGGAATCCCCAGAGTTACCCCACTCTGGGGCAGCCTGGCCCAGCCATCGAGGAGGATGTCATGAGAATGATCCTGGGGAAAAATAAATAAGCCTAAAACCATTATCAATCAGGGTTATGCTTCCATTAGTCGCCCAGAGGATCCTCTGCCCAGAAGCAGCCGTCGCCGCACCGGGTTCGAGTTACTGCCGTTTAGCTCTCAGTAACCTGCTGGATGCAATAAATAACTCCGAGGGCCCTGTATGGTAGAACTGGGACCATTAAACATGCCGAGTTATTTTTACAGTGTTTCTACCATGAGGAGCCGAGCGAGGTCTTTAATCACTTTCCTACCAGCACCATCTTCTGGCCAACACCAGCCCCTTGCCCTGAGGCTGGAGTGCAGGCAGCAGCCCGGAGTCCTGCCAGATGCAGGCAGCTGGAGCCCCAGGCTGGATGTGTCATGTTGGCTCCCGGCACTTCGGTAGCATGCAGGGTTGCAGAGCTTCTCCCTCCGGGCTGGGGACCTGGGGCAGGGTCCCAGCAATCAGTGCTGGCACAAAGCAGAGCCTCCCACCATAGTTACTCCAAGCTATCATCTGGTTTTCTAACTCAGTGATCCAGTCACTCCACCCTGGTAATGCTAGAAGATGCCCAGAGGAGATGCCCAGCTCCACACGGTTGACCAAGGAAGGTTGCCTCACCAGCAGGAGCTGAGCACCAGAGCCGGGGGCAGCCTGTGGGGAGAGATTCGCCACCCCACGGGGACCTGGTCTGCCTCTCACCCACAGTACCACTCCTGTTTGCCAACATGGCTTTCAGACCAGACAGCCCAGGCCACCTGGCCCTGCAAGGCAGCTGTGAGATATCCCTAACCCTCCCCTAGATCACCCTTCAGTCCAGAGATTGTGCTTTTAACTCGCCATCACTCCCGTTACGTGAACAGGCTGTGAAGGAGACCCATTTGGTTCCAACAGGGAACAGCTCCTTCCCTCCTTCTCGGTGAGAGCTTCCCTTCTCCCCTCTTGGTTGACTTCGTGGGGCAGCAGCCCCAGGAAAGGCCCCGCATGGCCACAGAGCCAGTCCCCAGGAGATGGCAGCAGCCGGCGAGGGAGACCACCCCTGCTAGGGACCAGCAGACCCACCAAGAGCTCTGGAAAGACCCTGCAACCCCATTCCTGGAGCTGTGCAGCCACCAGCAACCCTTCAGCTGAGCGTTTCAGGCTGTAGCAATTCACAGGCCAGTTGCAGCTGGAAAACTCCAAAGCTGAGAGCTCAGCAGTACCATTAGGCAACAAATACACAAGGCGGGAGCAAGGACTTTCTCAACATCCAAAAGAAACCTGTCCCAGAAAAGCATGGTTGCACCAGGTCTCTTCTCCCCTGCCCAGGGCAGTCTGCTGTCTCAAGCCAGGTTTTCCTTACACATGAACAGATGGGCCATTTACCAAGTCCTTGTACTTTGCTATCTTGACACCACATTTGAGGTCCACTATACCTTGCTTAGGGTGGGGAAAAAAATAAACGTTAATTCTGAACTAAAATTCTCACCAGATTTTCAAACCTGGACCCTGTTACTCTCGGACTGGAGTCTTCAGCTTCTTCCTTGGTTGGAAACGCTGCTGAATAAAATTAAAAGCCTGCAAATGCTGACTGTCCTCCTAGAAATGGTACGGTAACATTCACACACATTTCCATCTCTTGGCAGATCCACACAGTAGAAAGAATGATACCTTCAGATTTTATAACTCTTGGACGTTTCCCAGGAGGTATAAGGGGTTTCTTAAAGCAGTCCTTATCATTTGGCACGAGAAGACTCCATCTGGGCCCAGACTCCTCGCAAGGACTCTCCACCACCAACGGACCGTGGCCTGAAGAGCCAGTTGTAAGAGGAGAACAGAAGAGACACTGGCAACACCAGTGTTAAGACATGGAGCTTAGTGAGCTCTGCCTGCTCGACCATGGATCCATATGCTTGGGGTCTCACGTATGAGAAGTGTAGACAGGAGGGCAAGAGCCAAGGAAGAGGCTGGTGGCATGAATGAAGCTGCCTGACCTCATTTTTCCTCCTGAGAAATCCCACAGTGATGAGCCAGCTCTTTCCTCACCCCTCCACGCCAGAGGGCTCTGAGCTTTTACCCTTTGCCACACCCCAGATCCCTTTGCTTGAAGCCCTGGTGCCATCACAAGTAAGAAGCAGACAAGAATTGCTTGAGGGCACCAGGAAGACAACCAGCCCCTTCCTGAGCAAGCCCTAGGACCGAGGCTTCAAGGGAGACCCGGCAGGCCAAGTCCAGCCCATTTTCCCCAACCAAGGGACTGCAGTGGTCACCAGCAAGTGAGACTGTTCCTGCTGCCCCAGTGCCTCAAGGCACAGGGACGCTGCCTCTCTACCTCCTCCTGCCCATATTCCCGGTCACCACTGTCCCTGGGAAAAGCCAAGAAGCACCCAGTGATTTTTTTGGCTCAGGAACACAAAGTCAAGTCTCCTCTCCCTCCTACATTATTTTTCCCTTCAGGAAGTCAATTCCTGGCAAGACCAAAAATAACTACCTGTGTGAGGTGATGACCAAAGCAGTCAAGTCAGGGCCAAAACAAGCAGCGATGGTCTCAAAATAGCTCCAGCAGTATCCCGCTTCCTGAGGGGGAAGGAAAGGCTCCTTGCACAGCCGTCACTCCAGTTCCCACCATGGCAATCACAGAGCAGTTCTTCCATTTTCATGGGAAAGGGACAGGAGGAGTCTTCCCACATGCTCCACTTTGGCTTAGCACTTGGTACTCCTGGTACAGCAGCTGGTCCCTCAGGGACCCTGGCCACTGCACACATCCAGACCTACTGTCCTTCAGCTTGAGACTGGGTCTAGGAGGCACCATCTTCAGCCCTGTGACCCGGCCTCGCTGCCCTGCCAAGGACATAGGTACAAGGGGTCTTTGGTAGCTCCTTGGTGTCCCCTCGACGGAGGTGCCCAGGGTGGTGCAGCTGCCCAGATGACACCAGGCAATGGCACAGGGAATGAATTGTAGTCAGGACTCGGATATCTCCCCTTGATGGGGGTACAAGAAAAATCCACACTGCCTAACAGAAGGGAAAAAAACGGGCACAAGTTGCATACAAAACCCTGTGGATGCGTGACTGTTCTGCATGTTTGGGATGGACCCCACACCCACCTCCTTGAAAGACAAAGCCAGGTGGCTGTTAGAAACTCCGGCAGCCTCCTTGCTTGGCCAACACACACTGTGGTTTCGTAGGATAGGCAAGCAGCTTTTGAGTCATACATCAGCTGTGGTTAGCCTCTGCAGACCAGCTTTGCAAGGAGCCAGAGCCAAAGGATTTCAGCCCAGCTTGGTGTCCAACAAGAAGTCCTTACCAGCAGCCTCCATCCATCAGGTGGACACGGTCCTCCATCCCCTCAAAGGCAGTCATGGTGGGCAGCCTCCCAGTGAACCATCAGTTGCAGAGATGAGGACAGACAGGCTCCACCATTTCCAGAGGACGTCCAGGCATAAAGGGCCACACTGAGAACGGAGCAGTTTCTTATGCCACCGCAGGGCTGTCGCACCCCGTCACAGCATGGCACCTGACAGACCTGTGCTCCCAGAAGAGCACCTCCTGACACCACGGTATCACATCCATAAGTTAGATACACACAAGCATGAGGGGAAAGGCCAAGCACTCATAGTTGACTGGACAGGAAAGACAGCTAAGCCATGTCAGGACACCAAAAAACATCATCAGAAGCCATGCTTGTCTTGCATACTCCTGCCAGTGTCCTCTCCTGCCACCAGAGTACATTGGAAGGAAGCAGGGGGTGTGTGGGGCTGGGACCCCACTACCTCATGTTTAGTGCACTGTGCTGGGACCCCTTTAATTTGCTGCCATTGCCACCACCCCTCCACCCAAAGAAGTTGGCTCTGGGAGTCATTTTCGTATTGTTCAGTAGCAACAATATCAATAGATTCCAGGAAGGGAGAGAGAAGAACGGCACAAGGAGTTGTTGCACCACCCTTGTCATGCACCCTGCGTGTGGGCTTTGTCCCAGTCCAGCAAACATGCCATACGGACACTGGGACCCACAGCAGCCCGGGTCCATCTGTGTCAATGACCACATCTCTCTCATGCAGACAGGCAGGATATGAGCAAACCAGTGGCTTGGAAAGAAGTTAAACTCCGGGTAAAGGTTGCAGAGGATGAATTCCAAAAAGTCCTTTCTTCTCTGCAGTTCATTGACACATCAGAAGAAACTCATGTACTGCCAACAAAGCCGAGATAAGCCTTGCAGACCATTGCACTTTAAGGAGGGCTTGGGGTGACATTATCTCACTTGGATTTTGGCGTCTGCATTTTTCTCCCATCACATGGCTGTGGCCCGCTGAGATGCTTCTGCTCGTTCTCTCTCCACTGGCCATATTTTGCCCAAAGTTTCCATGGTTGCCCAGCTGCTCCTAGAAGGAAAGCTAATGTGAACCAAGGCATTCAGCAGTCCTCCTGGAGACTATGATCAGTGTCACATGCTCTCTGTCCATACTTATCACTCATCCCAGGCTGGGATACCACAAAAAACACCTTTAATTCCTGTAACCAAAGCCAAAAAGACACTGACTGGTCTCATGTTCAGTGGATCAGTTTTCTCACAGGTGACATAACCTTCACCCCTCAGAGGCAGTGACAGACCCCACCAAGCAATGGCAGCTCCCAGCAGCTCTGTTGGAAGTGTGGGTCTCTGCACCTTGCCCACAACTTACAATGCCCATGCAGCCTGTGCTTGGTTGTCATCACCTTGGCTGTAACGGGAAGACAGATGTCAGAGACCTTTCTGACTGCAGTGTGACTCCCATGGAAATCAGCCTGTGGAACCACCACCTCACGCTGAAGCTCAATCTCCTCCCTGGTCCCACAGAGTGGGAGGTTGTATTAATACCCCATGAAGTTCTGATTACAGAGGGGATGTTATTTTTGGGCACAGCTAATATCATGCTAGCGTCTGAAGAACTGACTGACAGCAATTGATTTAGTGGGTCATGCAAATTAGGCAGATTATACCCAAAGCCATTGTGGTTATAGGTTTGATCCCAAAGGCATGAGCTGGATGAGAACTGGACAAACTGATGCTTGCAAACCCCATGACCAGCAACAGGCATCAAGCAACATTTGAGGTAAGCAAGGGAGAAAAAAGCTAATCCAGCAATGGCAATGGGTAACATTATTTGCTCCGTTAACCAGCACAACTGGCAGCTGCCTGTTACCTTACAAGATACTCCTAGGCTGCTACCACCACCAGCAGAAGGGGTTCCTGGGCAGGGACATTCTTTTTTAGACTGTCTATGTTTCAGGGCAGAAGGTTAATTAGGTAGTAGGGTAATGAGGAGTCATTAAATCTGCCTGCACCATGCTGTTAGCATAACAAGAGCAGACCAAGAAGGTTAAAGCTGGGATTCATGTTTTCCCATTGCCTTCAATTAACCTTTCCATGTTTTTGCAACTCTGGGCCCCAGAGATAGGTTCTGGGTGCCTCTCAGAGGCTGTTAATTAGCAGAACACAGAAACAAACTTTTATTTTAAGTAACTAGGATCATTATTTTGTCTTTCAGCATAAAATAAACAGTCAGGACCCACTTACCCTTTGAGCAATGCCACTGTCCCATCAAAGTTTAGAAGGGTGACTTAGGTCCCTGTGATTTATTTTGAATTGTTGGTCTACTCTTGCTTTCATCTCCTCAAGTGGAAAGCCCTGGGGACTCCTCTCAGCCCTCCACCAGCGAGATCCCTTTACTCTGCACCCTGCATGTGCCAGGCACAGCTAAGGCAGTGTCCCCTAAACTGGGGGGTAGGTGGGCTGTCGGGAGGCAGGTGTTCCCACCACCTTAGTCTGCACACCCAAAGCTGTTGGTCAATCAGCCTTCAAGAGGTCTCCACAAGGCAATTCACCACCAGTAGATTCAGAGACCCCACTAATTAGCAAGCAGGGCTAGGCTCTTAAACTTTTTTCCCTGAAAATAGATGATGTCAATGACAAATAGATCTGTGGGGTACACATGAACATCAGGCACATCCCAGGGAGTCACGATATGAAAGCTCTGACTAATGCACCACCTGGGGAGGATGACTCAGCCAGTACAGACACCACCTCCATGACTAGGACCACAGGTTAGGCATGCAAAACTGCACAGGACAGAACAAGCACCTGGCTGCAGGATTCAGTTCCTCTCATACTGACTTTTGTCTCATCTTCTGCAGAAAGTATCCCACTCTGAGATCTTTAAAGACTTCATCCTGCCTCCATTGACTAGAGACAGACTTTTACTCTGGTGGGGGGGAGCATCTGCTGCAGGAGAGAAACTACTTGCCCAGGTCTGGCACACTGCACCCTGCCATAGGAAAAACTTCAAATGAAAAGTTTTGTGAAGCATTTGGATGCGCCTCTGAATGCCAGGACATCTTCAGCACCGTGGGTTGAAAGAACAAGATGAACAAACCCCTACTGGTGGGTTACATAGAGCTGATGGTGGGTGGAGGCAAGGTCATGGACCCGATGCTTCCTGGGACTTCCTGTTGCATAGGATTTCTTACATGTGAGGAAGATCAGAGAAGACTGATGGTGATTTACAGTGAAGGAGCCAGAAAAGAGTCTGGAAAGGTCCAGGTACTTTTCTTACTGTGATGAAGTTCCTGGCTCAGTGTACGAAGTGGTGTTTTCTCCTATAGCTTTTTAATCATAGCACCAAGACACCTTTTTTCCACTTGACTTTCACTTCATTTACTCTTTTGGTGCTCATTCCTTCCCTCATCTTTCATCCACTTGCAGATGTGTGGTGAGATTCTCATGGCATCCCAGCTCTCTGAACCAGGTCCTTCCTTCTAGAGGCTGTCAACAGAGCATGCTGGGCTGTCTCACCTGCTAGCAAAGTGAGTATTTTCAGGGTCCGTGGTGTATTCATCGGTGGAGAGACATCTCAGCATCAAGGGACCTTCCATCACCACATGTTTACACAGCTAAACAGAGGGCATCAATTATTGCCCACATGCTGCTGCTCTGTCTTAAAACCAAAGGAGATCTGTGGATGACAAATGAGAAGTGTCCACAAGACAAGCCTTCTCCTCATCAGTCCATAGCAGCAAGAACTACATTGCACAGCTCTTATGTGCAGAAGCCCACAAAGCTCCCCTGAAAACAATATTATAAAAGCCTAAAATGGGACTCTGGGAGCATTCTTAAAACGAAGCTCTCCAAAAAAGAAATTCCTTTCCTTCTCTAACTCTTGCTTGTGGGAGTTGATGGAGCAGGGAGAGGCTTCATGAGACGGGATGTCCTTAACTCCACCATCAAGATGGATTGACCGTGGTGGGGCCCCACACTGGGCTGACAGTCTCCAGTCACATGCGCTACTTGTGATCCAGCAGCTCTCCTGGGACATGAAGCTCTCCACAGAGGGCCAGTGTCTCCTCCACACAGAGACACCATTTAGAAACCTCACATGAAACCAGTCAGTCCTAACACGCATGACTGGGCTTTGTCTCCAGGCCATCCTTGATTTACAAGGCAACTCCTTTTTTGTAATTTTTTTTTCCTTCCCCCATTAGTGTTATTCCAGCTCCACTCCAGCAGGATGAAAACCTTCTCTGAGCCCCTCCATACGCCCCTATCACTTGACTCACCCTAGACTCTGGGGGAGAGTTCCACATTGCCTGTCTCAGCACATCCCCTCCAGCATGAAGCTAGCAAGGACAAGCTGGCCACTCTTGTTGGAACAGGCACACATAAGCATAATGAGTGGGACATTTAGGACATCTACCAGGGTTGCCAAAGTGACTTGGAGCTCAGAAGTGGAACTGAGGACTGTTATCTGCCGTTGCCATGAAGATGACCTCGGGCCATTTAAATGGGATGTTTATTTCTGCAGATGAATGGACTTTTTAACTGACAGTTCATCTACAAAGCCAGCTTTGCACATGTGCACTAAATGATTTTTCCACCTCTTCTTTCAGGATTACCTTGCAGCAGCAAAGTAGCTGCTAAGGGGGATGAGAAGGTTCATGCCAACTCTCTCCTTTCTCACACTGTTTTGGAGACACTAATTTCAAGTACCCAGCGCCTGGCCCAGAGAAGACTGCCACACACCACAGTGTGGGGCTGCCTACTTGCAAGGTTCTCACCATCAGCCAGAGACATCCCAGTGGCTTGATCCCCTCGCAATATTCTTGAAGCATTTTCCGTCCCTGACAATCGCTGCTCTGGGGTGGCTCCACAACTACTAGAGCAGCAAAACTCAGCTGGTGTTACACAAAGACTCCTCCACATCACTGCCAGAGGTGCCACACACTGCAGACCCCTTAATAGAAGGGTCAGATCCTCTTTTTGCAGTGGGAACTTCCAGAGGCAGAGGTTTCTCCATTTTCTTCGATGGCTTTCATGAACCTGCAGTTCTTCTAGCAGAGTCCAGTTTCAAAGGGCAGGTTTGAAGCCAGCACATGTGACAACAAACCAGTTTTGTTAGCCACCACCTACATTAAATTACAGTTATTCATGGCTCATCCCTGAGCTGTCTACGAAGCTGTTGAAAGTTATTGGTTGTCAGTGAAGCCCAAAGTGAAGAAGGCCTTGAGTTCTTTGCTGTACCTTTGGCTTTTACTCCCTTTCCCCAGGGATAACCAAAGCTCAGACCACAGGAGGATGGCATCCTCTATCAGATATTAGGGGAGGTAATGCACACTTGTGTTTTCCTCTGCCTTCTCTTAGTCTCGATACATTTTTCTGCTGGCTATGGAGCATTTTGCACTTTACCCTTTCTGACTTTATCGCTGGTAAGCAGCCAGCTGACTCTGTCTGCAAGCTGCAGCGAGCAGGGTGGTACGGGTTGAATGTGAGGAATCACATCCGTCTTGCTCTCCCCATAACTTTAAAGAGTCTAAATTACATATTGTTTACCCAATCCATCTCGCACTGTGTTTCATCATTCCTATTTCCTGGAAAGGTCAACAGTACTTGAAGATGAAATCTGCGTTGGTGACTCTTCAAGAAGAGGCCATTAATCTTTATATAATTATCTCCAATTATTTCAAGAGCAATAACCCATTTGTCCAAACTTTTCTCAGAAGCTTGTTAAGCAGAGCGAGGGAATGAAAGGTAGGAGAGACTGGGAAATAGTCCTGAAACATTACCACTGAGCTTCTGGGTGCTGTGGCTGTCGTTGCTCCTCTCCTGACATTGTCCTGCTGAAGTCAAGGAGAATTTGCACCAGCAGATCAACCAGCCTGCAATTCCCATGCTGGCAAGATCACAGGAGGATCTGGTCTTCTCCTCAGATTCTGGAGATCAAATTCCAGATCGCCTGCTCTGGGTGACCCTGCTTCAGCAGGGGGTTGGACTGGATGACCCACAGAGGTCCCTTCCAACCCAGACCATTCTGTGGTTCTGTGATTCTTTGTGGGTTTTACATGAAGCGGCTGGACCTGTGCCTGTGCTGACAGAGCTAGGATTTACTTTAAGTGACTCTTAATACCCCAGGAAGATGGTTCCTGAAGTCAAAATATTCACATCTTCCAGTTCTCCAGCTGAACTCCTTCAGTGAAACAGATCCCCCAAATTACATAAAGATAAGATTCAGACACTAAACAAAAACCCAAATCCACTTACATTTTCTATCGGATTAATAAAGTTACCACATACACATGCAAAGGATTATTTAAAGGCTACAACAACTACACAGGGCAGGAGAGCTTGTTTAGCACTATGAAGCCCTATGATACTGTCAGTTTTAAAGCCAACTATTTAGAATTCAGTCAAAGAGCTGGTAAAGGGAAATGAATATAACGTTTGCATCTCAGCCCTGCTGCCAGAGTAGATGACCTTTAACCAGGGTTGTTGGCTAAGAGCATCAGTGCTTCCAATGGAGGTTCATGTGAGATCTTCTCAAAACAGCTCAGGGAAATGCACCTTGTGACATAAGATCCAGATGTAAGAACGCTGGCAAAAATGACATTTCTGTGTTAATGTACTAAATTTCACTCTTTTTCCTGCGAGTAAGATAGTTGCAACAAGGTAGCCAGGGCAACCTGACAGGTGTAATTTGTCAGGACCCCCTGTGCTCACAGGTAACACATCATTCTCTTGTTTCCTTGAAGAATACACACAGAGCTACAGGACTCCCCAGCAGGAAAAGCCTCTGAGTCCATACACCCGATTAATGCACCATTGTTAAGGCAGCACAGCTATTTAGGCTGAGTCTTCAGAGTTTATATGGGCACACAAGAAAAAAAATTAATCCTCTAGTATATGCTGTCATATAATATCAGCTCACACATGCACCATCAGAACCACTTACTCTTTGTCCCACACTGTGAAGCCACATGCACGTCCCAGCAGCATGCCTGGCTAGCCTGGAAGAGCTCAGGAGCTGAGGCTCAAATGGTGCCTGTGCCACATTTGCATTTCCAAACACCAGCTCAGCTATGGACCAATCCATGAACCCCTAAAGGACTCGAAGCGGGGTGCTCTCTCTTCCAGAGGAGTGCTGCATGCAGAAGGCGACTGATCTGCTCTCGCTGCAGACCACAAAACTCAACGGGGACAAGGGGAGCATTGTCACCAGACCCGGAACACTGCCACAGAGGGTTCCAATTTTTATAAAAACCAAGGGGAGAGGGGATGAATCAGAAAACCCAAGTCAACCCAAATCTTCAGAAGGCTCTGACAGAAAATCCGTAGTAGATGCAATACAGAGAGGACATTGTTCTCACTTATTTTCCTATCCAGTGCTTTACTACATCCTTCCCTACAGCGCTGCAAGGCAACACTGAAGGCTGGATACGTCTCAGCCCTCTGCATCTCACTGACAACACCAAGTTGGATTGAACACCAGTGTAATAGCCAGTAGATGCTCCCCTTCTGTCTGAGGAATCCTTTGGATTTGTGGGGTTTCTAGAGAAACAAGCGCTCTTTCCTTGAAGGTCAGGATCAACATCATCACATCAGTTTCAGCAACATCTTTAAAGTACAGATATGTCTGCAGTTTCAGGGATTTCCTTAACAGCTCCCTTCACCCATGAGGGGTTCAATTATCCTGAACTCTGAGGGCTTGCAATCAGGGCCTTCTAAGCCATCTGAAGGCAACAAGAGGCTGCTGCTCATTGCAAGCTCCAGTTTATCAAACGTCAAGCAGGAAGTCACATACACACAGGCACCCTCAGACTTAACACGAGGACATGATGGACAGCCTTCAAAGAGAAGCAGCTGGCAAGCATCCCTTTCTGCTTGTGACTACTGCCATGAAACTCCCCACGCCTCAGAAGTCAGAGTTGCAAATGCCCTGTCACCCTCAGCCAGCTTGACCCCCATTGGCCCCAGCTGATAAGAAAGTTGCAAGCAAAAAAACCAAGTGCAGGGTCAGCACGGGCTCGTGGGAACAGCAGCGATCTGGCTTTGGAGGGCAGAGATGCTTTCCGAGACATCCCCTCCTCCAACAGGAAGGAAGAGTCCCAGCACTCCACGTGTTTTAGACAAGACTATTCCTCCACTCACCCATCCTGACCAGCAGGAAGGGATGTGGCTGCAGTCGAACACGTACACAGAGGTAGATGCAAGTCCTCAGACAGTTACTATTGCCTAGCCCTTTGTGAAGGAGCACATCAGCAGTGTTTGGTGGGATCCAACCTGGAATTGCTGAAGATTTTGTGGTGTGGGGTCCACACAAGACTACCTGTAGTTGCTCTTGGGTGCTACAGGTCAGGGGTGGGGACTATTGACAAAAATATGGGGAAAGTGGGGCTTTTCTTCCCGCTGCTACAAAGCCTTCTGAAGCCAAAGGAGCATCTCTTCACGCTACCCATAAGAGAGGAAACCAGCAGCAGGCAGGATAGGTGTTGGCACCATCATTTGCTCTCTTCACTGTCCATTGCTACACCAGTTGTGCCAAGGGTTAAAACTGAAGGACATCAGCCTGGCGAGGGTGAAGGACATGACAAAGCTCATAGCTCAGCAGCACCACAGAGCTTGACAAGAATGAAAACATTTGCTGCACAAAAGCACTCCTGGAAAGGTGTCGGAGCTGTGCTCCAGGACTCCAGATCTCTCTGGCAAAGGAAGTAGGGTAAAGTGAATGCTGTCCACAAGATTTCAGGAATACAACTGGAAACGAAGATGTCAGTGTGGGAGTCAGTTTCTGAGCTTTTGATATCAGCATTCTTAGTGCCCCAGAACTAAACCCAAGCCTTCCTGAAGGATTGCTAAACAAAAATACACTGAGCATTTAAGTTGGATGAGAACAAGCCTCCCAAAAGCAGGAGGATTTGCCCACTCGCATCCCTAGAGAAGCATACTCCCAAAGGATTTGGTCACGCAGGTCCCCAGCAGCCCCCTCTCCACAATATTTTACCAGTTTGAATTCCCAAGGAACTGCCTCCAAGTTTTCCTATTCAGGTCCTGGAGGAGACCCACCATGCCTGACATCTGCATGAATAACCTCTCCCCCCAGGCATCCCTGCTTCCTACAGCACACTTCCCACATCTAGGGTAATGCAGACTCACACCCTGGAAGATACAGGGAGGGGAAAAAGCAGATACAGCTCCTTGGCTAATTAGCAGTATTAATTACAGTCAGGCTCAAAGTGATGTTGACTGAATTATACTGCTTCCCACAGGCATGATAAATTTTCAACACGTCATGTTTCAGAGCAGAGCATGAGAACAGATGAGTCAAGACCAGAAATAGAGAGAGGAAGGCAGGGTCTGTGGGAAGGTGTGTGGAGACAATCAAAGCATTGCAGCAGAGCAAAGGAAATGGGAGAGGAGAGATGACGTGAAGCAGCTGGACAAGGCAACAAGACGGTCACTGTTGCAAGCTCCCATTCCACCCTCAAGGTGAGCTCAGGAGGCCAACCTGGATGCAGCTTCTTCCTCTAGAGACAGGTTTCTCCCTCCCATCTCCCATTCAACCACAAAGCCCTCCTCCCCATCCCTGCTCCTAGAGGTGTACATCTACCACAGGGCACCATCCCGTTGTCAGGACACCACAAAGACCAGCAGCTCCCTCAAGGACAGGGAGCCAAGGGGATACCCCAGCCAGCAAGGCAGAGCCTGTCCCACAGTACCTGAGCAAGGTGAGCAGAGCAGGGCTGGAGAACGGCTGAAGAACCAAGAGCTGAAATCATTGGGTAAGCACAGGGTGATAAGTCACATTTTGAGATCAAGCCAGCCTATGGGTCAGGATATGGCTCAACAGAGCCCACAGCTAAGTAGGGGCATAATTAGGACTGAGCTAGAGCCTAGGACTCCTAGAGCTGACCTGAAATAGGGCTCCGGGTCCGTGGGTGGGGTGGAGGTCTCAGGTGAGGCTGCTTAGGGCCATTAAGACCAATTAGTGCCTCAGGGGTCCTGACAGCCACCTCCAGCCCAGGCCTGAATATATTTCAGGGTAAACAGCTGCGTTCATTTTGCAGGTGGGTGAATGAGTGTGTATGTGTCCATATGTTAGGGCGGTGTCAGAAGAACCTCTTAAATGATCCTTCCAGATGTTTCCCTGCTGTATGACCATACCCGTACGTTCTGATCCCTCTCATCTGATCACACACAAATAACTGAGCACAACTGACTCTGTGAGACAGTTCCAAACTTACTTATCTGCAGGTTAAATCCAGTGATTCAGGCTTGAAGTAAAGTGATTGTTTTTGCTTATCAACCCTCTAAGGACTGTTGTTCCAGTGGCTTTGACTTGAAAGCCATCAACATATTCCCACAGTTGGCAAAGCTATGAGGGCTGGACGCCCTAATCTGTGCCTCTCTCCAGACCACAAAGATACGCTGATCACACCAGTAAGCTGATTTCTTGCTGTGACACAATATCATGGGACTTGGCTTTACTTTGGTGTTGAAGCTTTAGAAAGTTAAGAGTTAGCTCCCATGCAAAGCCGTGCACCGGGACGACTGACTCCAAGACGAGCAGGAGGGCTGCAGATCAAAGTTCAGGAACAGACTCCATTTTAGCTCAGAGCTCTGGAGAACTACTTGCTATGGGTATCTCAAACTAGGAATGCTGGACCTGAAGTTACTGGTCAAGGACGGTCCCAGAATGCACAAACTGCCCAAAACTTGGTTGCCATTCACTTCATCTTGGGCTGAGCTCTTCCATCATAGTAGCACTCTTTTGGCGACACTCATTAACAAGATCTTTGCTATGATTTAAGAAATTCATGCTGCTTAGGTTTTACCTATTAGCCTTTCTCTTGTGATATTCGAGTATTGAAATGGACAGAATAGGTTGGGTAGGAATAGGCAAAAGCAGAAGGCTGTTGAGTTAGATGGTAACTAGGTGATCCAAAGCCTATACTAAGAGGAACAAAGGGATGTGAGAGAATGAGCACTGGACAAATCAAAGAGATGAATCAGGTACTCAAGACACCTACACTCCATGCAAAGACAGTGATTTTTCCACACCTTAGCTTCTTGCACAGAAAATAAATTGCAGAAACCGTTAAAGTTTAGCTGCAGAAGCAAGTTTTCAGAGGTCATCCTTCCAGCAGCTCCCTAAGTTAAAAGCAAAAGCTATGTGCTCTTTCTTGTGATATGATAAGACTGCGGTATTTCATTTCAACACGGATCTGTCTTTCTTCTCAACAAATACAACTGAAGCATTAGCAGGAGACACTGACAGATGGATGATGGTCTTTAGTAGGATCTCGTCCAGATGCTCTCCCCAGAACTTGAGAGTGTGTCTGATTTCCAAATGAAATCTGAGCTCCAGGCTGCAGACCAATCGACCTGCCCTAAAGGCAATGTGAAGACAAAGTATCGGTCCTCCTTCTCATCAAATGTATCAATGAGCAGTCGGTGTTTCGCCGAGTTATGGCTCCTCTGAGCTCGCCATGCATGAGACCAGCCAATCTCGCCAAGCCACCTTCTGTGCTGCTCGCGTGGGAATCAGTCAAGCACAAACAGCAGCAGAAAGCCAAATGAATTCTCCTTGACTTGTCATCTTCTAAATGGAAGGGCAGCCTGTGCGAAACGGATCCCAGGACGCTGTTGCTTGCCTGCACGATGCTGCATTGCTGGATTGTGCCGTGGCTTAATTCAGAAGTAGCCTCTTCATTCTGATAGTTTAAGTGACCCTTAACGTCAGCCTTGAAACTGAATTGTGTCTCCAGGACACTAGTTGACTGTACAAGAAGATTGCTCTTTTCCTGGGGTCTCCGAAGGGGGCTGGAGCCGATCTTTGTCTCCAGCAGAACAGAAAGGTCCATTCATCCCTCTGTCACATGCAGAAACATGACTGTCCCAGAATAGGACTGCAGGATACTTCCCCAGTGGGGTCGGGAGGAGAGGTGCCATGCGGAATCGTGTGCTCTGGGAAGAGAGCCAAGGAAAAGCTGGCCAAAGGGTTCAAGGAGGCACCAACCCATGCGCTGTGACTTCTGCCCTAGGACGAGATGAGCTATGTGAGGTGCATATTTCCTGATCTGCCCAGGGAGTGGAAGCATGCAGAGGGGCAGACACACTTAGGGAACGGTGGGAGGTCACCTCCTGATGCCCTGCAAAGACACTAGTTGGTAATGAACCTGTTTGCTCCCACCCCAGGCCAGACTGAAGGCCCAGCCTCCATGTCACAGCCATCCATCAGGGTACAGAAGCGCTTCTCTGAGGTCCAGAGTTAACTTTGAGACACTTGCTTGTATGCTGGAGACATCTCTGAGCACCACTGACCAAAACAGGGGGGGGACCAGCTGGCTGCCCTTGAAGCGAGGCCAGAGAAGGGCTGTACCCATCCAGCCCAGACCACTAGCTGGTTTTACCCTACAGTTCCATCCTCAGAGGCTCATGTGGTCTGCCACACGCCAAGACAAGATGGGCAAGGAAGATTGAAGCTGGAGAAAAGAAAGCAAAATGGCCAAGCCTAAACACTACATGGCAATGTCAGCTAAGAAAGTGAGAAACAGGATCCTCCAGCAGACTCCATAAGCATCCTACTCCCCCCAAAAAAACCATAAAGTGACAGTTACAAATCAAACAATCAACTTAAAAATAAAAACAAAACAAGAAAACCAGATCCCTCCACACCAGCCTGTCACGTGTGTTGCTTCTGGCACCCGAGCTGGTGAGACCAAAGTGCTGTTGGGGACACGTCTGTCCACGTGCTATCACATCTCTGTCTGCAGAGCAGGCATGTGCCAAGACCTGAGCAGCGATGGAGAGATGGGGGGATGCCAGACCCCTAAGATGGGCTCTCCAGGCTGGGACGCTTGCTAGGATGAAGAGAGCAGAGTCTGAATGGAGGTTTTGTTCTCCACTATTCTGAGTGAGGAGTCATCTCCGATAAACAAGGGCCTGCAGTAAATAAAGGCATAACTTTTCTATGGGTTATCCACAGCTCTGATTCATCAAGTCTTCAAGAAATCGTGGAAATGCTTCAGTGGAGAAACACAGATAATTTGCTTTCACACAAAGAAGGAAGAAAGCTCCCAAACAACCAACACAGATTATCTCTACCCTATTTACAAATCTTCACCGCGGAGAAGAGCTAGGCTGGTCAACTCCTCATTCGCATCTTTGGCCAGGTCTCAAGGTGAGAGGGAGTCTAATCTATTCTTGTGTCTGGATCCACTCAGAAAAAAAGGCTGGAACGGGCTATACGTACAACAATATTTTAATGTGAGCTTCTATAGTTGAGGTTACCGGGAAAAGGGAGGCTTCTCCTTCCCCAGCACCTCCATAAGGACTTCCTATACTCTGTCCTCTCTGCTAGAATGGAAACCACAGGTCCCCTCTGCCTTGCTTGCAGTAGTCCTCTTGCTCCTGAACACTTCCTCAGAAGCTCCAGGTGGAGCAGCTGGCTTTACCCACCCCGGGCAGAGAGGGCTTTGATGCCTCCTTTCCCCACATGTGGTCAGGGCTGTGGCTTCCTTCACCCAAGCACAGCCACGGGGCTCCTCCTAGCCCGTCACTACTACGTTCCAAGCAGGCACGCTGCTCTGTGGTCAGCAGCCTTCCCCCAGCTCCCTCCCTCCCCCTCCAGCTTTATTTGTTTATTATTTTCATCTCCTTCACGGAGCCATCCCGCGTTTCTTCTGCTTCGCCCTCCTCCTCCATCCCCGTCCCGCGCCTCGCCTATTGGCTGCAGGGGCTGCGCTCAGGGGGAGCCCTGCGATTTTCTATATAACCAATCGCTCCATTTGGAGAGACCTCCGCGAGTCACGAGAGGCGAGAAACATTCCCCTGAGCACCAGCCCGGACACAGCAGCAAACTCCGGGATCTCCAGCGCTGCCGTTCTCCCAGGGTCTGCAGGACATGCCCAGCTGCCCGTGTGGTGGGAAGGAGCCGTGAGAGGGAGAGAAACCGACCCCAGGAACATCCAAAATTCATGGTTACGAGGAAGGTAACTTAACTCCAACGAAAAGCTTTGCTGTTCCATGCACTAATTTGCAAACAAAATGCTTTCCTGTTTCGGGGTGAGTTTTTGCACGTTTTTCAGAAGGGACCACGGTGCCTGAGCGAGGTCTAACAAATGGGCAGGGAGAGAGTCCACGAGAAGAAACCCAGCACACCTCTGCGGGAAAGGTCCCTCTGCTTGTGGACCAGGTCAGGTTCCGGTCAGGGAAGCAGCTGGGGGTGCGGTGTTCTCATCTGCCTTTCTCCCTCCTTTCCCCCACCCATGGCATTTTTGCAGCAAGAGATGTTTATCTGCAGAAAAGGTCTGGCTTGCGTTTGGCGAGGTTACTCCGGCAGGAGACCGTGCGTGGAGCTGCTCTCGAGGGCAGCCTGCCCTGCTGCAGGCAGCGCGTCGTGGTGGGAGAGGCTGGCATGAGACGCGGGGTCCTCCGGGGATGAGGTCGGCTCTCCTGGGCTCCCAGGCAGGGGGAATCCTGAGCCTCCTTACCCTTGCAGACAGGAGCAGGCTCTGCGGGGTTATGGCAATGTTTTTCAGTCTCATCTCCTCCCTGGGAGTCATTCTCTGGTGTCTGTGTCATGACTCCGGTGGTTTCAGCTGTGGTCTGGACTCAGCACAGCATAAAGGGCATTTCCACTTCCATGCCCCAGCCGGGCAGGTGGGGTGGGGATGGCCCCTGCGGGCACCAAGTCGCTTCCCCAGGTGATCAGCAACAGGAACAAAGCTCAGAGTATTTTGGGTCAAGCGATGCTGGCTTTGGCTTCACATCTGCTGGGCACTGAACAAGCCTCCTGATGCTCCCGTGCCTCAGTTTCCCCCACAAGTGAGAAAGGGATATGCTTTCAAGCTCTCCGAGATGTGACTTGCAGCACCAAGGGCAAGAAGTAAATGGGCTGAAGAGGAGAAAACAATGCTTCTCTTTCACCAAATTGCTAGATTTTAAGGCAAGATGAGAAGTGCTTTTTTCTTCAGTGCTTCGCGGCTGTGCTGTGGAGGGATGGGCAGGACCCAGTGAGCCGTGTCCTGTGATCCCTACTCACATGAGCTCTTCTGCCAAACTCCCGGGGGCTGAGCGGCCACGCCAGGCTCTGTGGTCCTGCACCAGGGGGAGCAGATAGGAGCAGCCCTCTGCTGCAGAGGCCGCAGGACATGGCTTCCCAGGGATGCTCTGGTACCCCTCTGTCAGCTCCCGACGTGAGGAGCCACCGTCTTCCTCCAAGACCCCAGACAGCAGAGACTTGTCTGTGCCATCCACAGCTGCTCCCTGTGAGCTGCTCAGTCCCTCAAGGATCCCAGGCAGGAATTCTGAGCTGGGTTTGCCCTCTCCTATGAGCCCCCCAAAACAAAGGTGGGCACAGCGGGGAGGAGAGAAGGGTGTTGGTCAGGGCACCCACCCATGAGACAGCTGCCCCTGGTGCAGCCTGGGGCAAGAGGAAGAGGTGAGGACCTTAGCCAGGGTGCAGGCTAAAGTCCTCGCAGGGATTTGCCCCAATGAGCCAGGTTGGTGCTCCTTCAGGTTATTTATCCGTTCTCTCCCCTCCTTTCCTCCCCCCCTTCCCGACACAGCCAGCTACCTAGCACCTGACCAGGAGTCACAGCTGAGAACAACATCAGAACAGGTCAGAGCAAAGCCCACCCTGACCAGCTGTCTCCAAGACAGCAGCTGGAGCAGATACTTAGGTAAATATCAGGAAGAAGGTGGTGCCGGAGAAGCTTTTTTGTGGTCACCAGGTCCCAGATTTGTCAACTAGCTGATTAGGGATATGTTGAGACCAGGGAGGGTACCAGGACTTTCGTAGCCACCAAGGACTAGGATTGTTCCAGCAAGCAGGTGGGAACATTCCTCCACACACACTGACTGGTGACAACTTTACCAGTCCTCAGCTTTGACCAATGCATCTCTGAAGGTATCCCACCTGCAGGTACCCCTCAATGATGGGAGAACTACAGACCTTTGAGAGCAGGGCACTTGCAGGCCAGATACGGGTTGGTTCCCAACCATCGTATGGAGACTCTTCTCTAAACGCTCTCTTTTTTCAGCCGGAGGCCAGCAGGTATAACTTCATAGTGCCTGTTCTGGCTCACACCAATGCGGCTTATCTGCTAGATAAGTTTGCAAAGCTGTTTGAGTCTGCAAAGAGAAAAGGCACAGAGAACACACAAGGCTGCTAAGCTCCAGGCACAAATGTTTCAGCAGACAGAAGCACGCTTATAGCGAGCTGAAAAGGAAAGTGATGGCGTATTTCACTTTCCTGCGGTGAAACTGTACCCAAGGTGCCGCTGTAAGGATTCAAACTAGAAAAGCAACATCTTTAAAATGTGGTTGTTTTAACAGAACCGAAAACTTCACTCTCTATTTCATGATGTTTAAACTGTGATTGAAGGGATTTGGTTATTTTATTGCCTAGCTTTGACACGTCACTGGGAACATATTTTAGGCTCCCTCCTAACACTGCTTGTTTACAGTTTAACGTACTAAGGACCCGACCGAAGGACGTAAGAGGGTCAGGAAGAACTGAGCCTGATTTAGATTTTCTGGCAAGAGCAGTAGGGTGAGACTGAGAACTGGGTAGGTCTGGCGAGGCTGGTTTGCTGGGACAGCCTCCACCTTCATGCTGATGATGCTCGGAGTCTTCCAAACAGCAGAAGGGCAGAGATGTTTCTACAAAGCCTGGCCTGAGCCCCTGGCACATGAGGAATGCACAGCTGTATCTTGAGAAGGTATTGTTGTCCCCAGCGGGACTCGTGGTTGGTTTGGCCGTGCCTTCCCAGAGTGGGAACAGCATGCTCCCACCACACACACACTGCTGGTCCTGGGGTCCCCCCGGTCCGGGGCAGGGGGAACCGTGCTACAAGCCCAGGAGTGCCCTGGCTGGGTGGTCCTGGGGAGAAGATCACGGGGTACAGCTGGTTTGGGCTCAGTGGAGTCAGAGTGGAGACTGAAGTCCCATCTCTAATCCCGGGCAGACAGCCCGATCCCTGCCCAGCCGTCTCCCCTGGACCACCGCACTTCCCAGGGAAGCCCCCAAAGTCTCCAGCTTTCAGTCTAAGCTCAGCAATTTCTCCTCCTTTCAAAGCTCTAAAGTTTCATAGTTTGAGAAACATATTCTTCGCCCGCTGTAAGCAGGAGACCCGAGATATGTCCCTGCCTGCGGCATGGGGAGTGCTGGGCACAGACTGGCAGGGTGCTGACACCCTCCGCTCCCTCTCTGGGCTTGCTTCCCACTGGGGACCATGTCTGGATGATCCAGAAGCCCCTTCCACAAATTCACACCGTGCCAGGACAGCGCTACAGCCGTCCCCAGCTTTCTCCTGCGGTTGTGGAGCAGCAGCTCAGCTAGTCCTGCCCGAAAGCATCGTCTGAGATCTGCAAAGCAGAACCCGTCCCGGCGATATTTATTAGCAGCACTCCAGCCCTGGTGAGCTGGAGAGGCCTTTTACCGTGCTCAGCAGTCAAAACTGCAAACAGCACAGGGAGATTTATATCCCCGAGTAGTGAGCTGAACGGGCACGGTGGGTTTGGAAAGGAAATGGTTCAATTAACGACGATAAGGATGGGGAAGGAGGTTCTGTGCTGCTCGCGCATAAATTGCAGTAAGATGTCAGGTATCAATACAGCATTTCTGGAAAAGCCCTCGTAGTGTTTTCCCATCATGGTTCCCAGCAAGACCGTGCTGAGTCTTTTCACTTTGCAAAGAAAGCTGGCGCACGGCAGCCCATGGGATCTGCTGAAGAGCAGGATGTTGGTGCTGCTCCAGTTCTCCCATGGCACGAACTGGAAGGAAGAGTCCGCTGGTTGTGTGGACCCCGAGACGGGGTTGGCAGAACCGCCCAGACGTGCAGGCCTCTACAGGGCAGGTGCCCCAAAACCGCTTCTTCAAACAGTCAGAAGCTAAATGAGACGTGTGGGGTGGGCACAAAAGGCTGTGCTGGGCGGAGAAGTCGGGTTTGCTGGGTGAGCAGCACTGCCAACCTCAGAAGGTGCAATAGGTGATTCACCACACCTATCTGAGAAGAGGTAGGTGTCCTCGTTTGCTGAAATGCTGTGCGAGATGTGTAAGAGACTGCTTGTTTTCCTTTTAGTTTGTGTTTCTGAACAGGCATGCTTAATCTTAGCAGCAAAGATCTCCCACCCACAGGGGTCAGCTGCTTTGACCAGACAGGATCTAATCTGGCATGATTTCTGATCGCTGTGATGATGGACCTGCTTCAGCAATTGCTTTTGTTCAGTCTCATGCTGTTCCTCCTTCCTCTGGTCATCAGTTTCCCTCCTTCGTCCCTTTCTCCATCTGCAGATCCAACCAGGACCCAAGCAAGGACGTCCCACAAGCCCTGCAAGGACTTCTGCACCCAGCTTTGCCATTTGGTCCTCAATGGTGAGAACCCTGGCTCCCACTGCCCTCGCCATCTTCCTGACTTGCCTCTTCTGTGGGGCACATGGCCAGACCCCCAGGGCTTTCCAGGAGAGCACCGTCCCCTTCGAGGTGCTGAGCCAGGAGCAGGCTTACAGCCTGGTCCAGTCAAGCCTGCTCCAGGATGCCAAGTTCTCAAACCACTCAGAGACCCTCCCCAGGAGCACCAGCTCTGAGCCACCCCTGCTGCCCTTGTGCATGAAGCCTGCAGACATCAGACACATCTTCAAGTACATCAACACCATCGTGTCCTGCACCATCTTCATAGTCGGGATCATCGGGAACTCCACGCTCCTGAGGATCATTTACAAGAACAAGTGCATGAGGAATGGGCCAAATGTCCTCATTGCTAGCTTGGCCCTCGGAGACCTTCTCTACATCCTCATTGCTCTGCCCATCAATGTCTATAAGGTAGGCTCCACGCGGCACAAGTGCCACAGCAGCAGGGATGGCATCTGCTCCCACCGGCCTCGGTGTCTTGGGGAATATTTACCCTCTGCTCTTTACTGCAGGCTCCATTTTTGCCAGGGAGAGGGGGAGGGTGTTCCTGCTCTCCAAAGGATGAGAAAAACCTGAACAGATAAAAAGCCCAGAGAACTGCCCTGGCTCTGTCCCTGGCTGCTGGGTTAAACCACGACAGGTTCATTCCTGGGAAAGCAGAGGTGTTCTCAGCTACAGCTGCGTTACGTGCACACACACACACACACACGCACACACAACCTTCCAGATCTGCTCAAACTCGTTTAAATCACAAGAAGAGAACGCTTGCAGTCTCCTGACATTACAACCCCATGTTTACTTCAGCTGAACAAAAATTATTGTTCTCGGGCACTGGGGACACCTCTCCCAGCACAGTTCAGTTCTTCAGCCTCAAGCAAGTATTTTTTTATTCTAGCTAAGCGTGAAGACTCATCCAGGAGCAAGGAAGAGGGCTGTGTTATAAAACAGGGGCTTCTTTCAGAGACACTGCCCCCTAAACTAGAGAGAACAGGCTGCTGTTGACACCTGCTGTTGACACAAGCTGCTGGCTTGGAGGCGCATTTGGCCGTCTCTTGGAGACGCAACTAGCACAGCTTGCAGCCAACACAAAGCAAAGTCAGGATATTTTGTCCAGGCTAAGCGCAACATCTTGCATTGGTGTTGCCTGCCTTGTAACAGGAAAACTGGGTCAAATCTCCAGGGTCGGGACTCCCTGCTCTGGCCACATCTACACCGACATTTCCTGATTGATGTTCAGGATTTCCCTAGGGCCACCCGAGCAACCCCTCTCCCTTCTGCTCCTCTTGCTTCCAGCCACCTCCTGGAGGAGAAATTGTTGCTTGTTTGAGAAGCCCAAACTGACTGTGAGAAACCTGGTCCTAAGAGTAGCCCAGTACCCTTGTGGTGTGTCACCCTTCTGACACAGTAACAGATGAGACGGGTGAACTACCCAGGTTTGCAGACCAAAGGAAAGGGTAGGGTTGGTCAGCTGCCTCCATCTGAGACCTTGATTTCCAGGTGAGCTTCTGGATTGATTTGTCTTGCTACTGAGGCCAAACTAAAGAGCTTGCACAGAGGGCTGGTTCTGAATAGGGGTAGGCTTAGTATGGGCTCCAGGTGTCAAGGGGATATCAGGTCATCCTCTTGAGTGAGTGGCCTGGATTTCTCCCACCTTCAGGACACCTTGTTCCTTACCGATGACCTCTGCTTGCCCCAGCTGGTCTTGGGGCCACAATGTATGCGTTCTATAAGGAATCTCAGTGTAGTAGAGGGTCAGAGTATGGTAAGGGCTTCAGACTACATGACTGTGAAAGCCACCTGAAAGAAGCTGTCCTTCATGGATTTTAGGTGTTTCAGAGAGTGATACCCATTTTCCCTCTGGAAGTGACCCAAAGCCCATTGCAGCATTTAGGATTCAGGTCCATTCAAAACCACCCAGGGTCCGGAGCCAGGACCTGGTGTCTGGACCATTCTTCCATGTGCGTGCCAGCTCATCTCACAGCGAGTCCTTGGGGAAACGAATGGTTCCCAGCACGACACACCATACTGGAGAGCACGCACTGCGTGATTGTGGCAGGGGTAACCTCAGAGTGCTTTCAGCTGCTCTTTGTGGGCTTCTCACACCTTGTGGGTAACCACCTGCTATTCCGGGAAGCCGGACACGCTTTCCTGAAGCAGCCTGTTAACCCTGTGGTTCTCCCCCAGCTCTTGGCAAAGGACTGGCCCTTTGGCGTGCAGGTGTGCAAGCTGGTCCCCTTCATCCAGAAGGCCTCAGTGGGCATCACAGTCCTCAGCCTTTGCGCTCTCAGCATCGACAGGTAAGAAACCACTTCTACAGCTGCACTGCCCAGTCTGACCCATATCTGACTATAGAACGTCCCATCATTGTCACCAAAAGGCAGACTGCAGGGCAGCTTGGTGCCAGGTCAAGTTCACAGATGGGGACAGGGTGCTGTCATGCAGAATTGAAATCCAGCAGGAACTGACTCTGGTCACAGAGTTTAAATCCTGCTGGAAAAGGTTGAGGGATTATGATGTACCGAAACAACTGCTGGGGTGGTGGGGAGGGGTGGCACCTCCTCAACGGCAGGTAGACATTGGCCAAGGGTAGCTACCATCACATTCATCCATCGAGCCCGTTTCTGATCTTTCCCACTCCACTGAAGGGGAAGGTTCAGGGGTGGAGGAGCAAGGCGAGGGAAAGGGCCTTTGGGGACCACTCTAACCTGTACCTTCTCAGCCCCTTCCTGATGGTTGCTTTCTCACTCCAACCTGCTCTTGTTGTGTTCCCACACGTTGGGCAGGTACCGAGCGGTGGCATCGTGGAGTCGGATCCAGGGGATAGGAATCCCCATGTGGAAGGCGGTGGAGGTGATAGTGATCTGGGCAGTGGCCATTGTGCTCGCAGTCCCCGAAGCTATAGCCTTTGACATGGTGGAGCTCAGCTACTGGGAGCAACACCTCTGGGTGTGCATGCTCGCTTCTGAACAGAAATCCAGCTTCATGATGGTAGGTACTCTGCCCCGTATCAGCTGCAGGGCAAGGGAGAGGGAGACACAGGCAACCAGGGCATCGTCCCTCCTTGATTAGAGGATTTGGTGCGTCTGTAGATGGCTTCTTCTAGCCATTGGGGCGAACACAGGGAAAGAAGCATCAAACAAAGCACGGAAGACCCAGCATTGTAGTGATGTGGGGCAGACTAGCTTTGAATGTGGGGCCAGAAAACAGGCAGCTGGACCTTAAGCTGTGTGGTGTCTTCACCGTCCACATCAGAAGGTCATGACGCATCTGGGGAAGCTTCAGAACACGCTACACTGTCCCAGCAGCCCAAAGAGTGTCTCCACAACCAGCCTACACGGGTAACCTTTATCACAGGGTCAGCTCAGGGCGAGTAAGGGAATGAAGACCCTTGCAACGCATCACAACTTATCCCATGGTGTCCACCAAATAAGCTCCTTGCAAACGTTTCCTGCACACGAGTGCTAGAATGGACTGGCAGCCAGATGTCAACCAGCCTTCACTTCGTTAGGTTAAACATGTGCACCAGCCCTGGGGGAAGATAATCCCATGTGCACTTAGCACGGGAGCTGCTACACCTTCACACATTCAAAGTGTCTGATACAGGCCAGCCCCAGCGTCAGGGACTGGGCTGGTTCATGCCCCAGTTACACTCCCCCACCTCTCCTTTCCCCAGTTTCCAGTTGCTCTTTCTTCTGCACGCAGTTCTACCGTGATGTGAAGGACTGGTGGCTTTTTGGCTTCTATTTCTGCCTCCCCTTGGTATGCACCGGCATCTTCTACACCCTCATGTCATGCGAGATGCTGAGCAAGAGGAACGGCATGAGAATTGCTCTGAATGACCACATGAAACGGGTAAGAAAACCAGAAGGGCAGAATCTCTGGTATTTCCTGAACAGGAGGGAGTGCTGTCGAAGGGCAGAACACGCATTTGTCCCTGTAAAGGACACGTATCAGCTGACATAGCCTCGCAGTGGTCAACTGGAATTGGCAGATGCAGATGCATGGGCGCCAACCAGGGAGATGGCCTTCAGCTCTACAACTTCCAGTCTCAGGGACAACCCAAACCACCAGCCTTATGGCCATGGACCAGCTGGAGTTTCAGTTTCTCATGGTCATCTACGCCCCGGCCATGCTGTGCCAGCCAAGATCACTCCAACCTGGACCAAACGCTGACTGTGCCACCTCACAGACAAAGGGTGCAGGGACAAGAATAGTTTGCTGTCCCCTCCCGTGCTTTGTGGAAGGATGCCTTGAGGCTGGCCAGTTCGTTGTCACAATAACTTGGTGGGAAGGGTGGGTGGATGAGGCCCCCGTGTCCCAGGGAGTACCCCCCCAGCAAAGTCACCAGGAGAAATGGTGGGAAGGGGCGTGAAGGACTCTGGTCCGTATTGTGCTGCTAGGCGTCCTACCCCTTTCTGCAGCCTGGAGCTCCGAGTCCTCCTCACGATGCAGGGTTTGGGACCTGCAGGTTGTGCTTTGGACTCAAGAGGGGTGCCCAGCCATCATCAGATTACAGAAATTACTTGAAGGGCCCTTGCTAAGCATGGGGAGAAGGTGCTTTGCTGCACCCGCTCTCCAGTGCTCAGACCGTCCCTCCTCCCCTTCCCCCCTTCTCTTCGCAGCGCCGGGAGGTGGCCAAGACGGTGTTCTGCCTCGTGGTGATCTTCGCTCTCTGCTGGCTGCCCCTCCACCTCAGCCGTATCCTCAAAAAGACCATCTATGACCAGACAGACCCCAACAGATGTGAGCTGCTCAGGTAGGGGCATCAGGAGGAGGGCACCATGCTGGGACGCCCTGCGGGCACCGGCAGAGGCTCTGCTGGGCTCACTGCAGGCTGGTGGAGCTGCCTTCCGAACTTCTTCTTGCAATAGCTCCTTTCTAGATAGCATTGCTCTCCTGAGAGGCACAGAGAAAGGGTTTGGGGGACCATAAGAAAAGAAGAAATCAAATTTTGCAATGTGTCCATAAAGCTATGGGTTAGAGAGGTCTCCAGGGCAGAGAAACATTCCCCGCAGGGCTAAAGGGACTGCAGCATGTCCGAGGGCTCTGCCACATGGTAGGTGCCTGTCTTCCCCTCTCCTCTTTACCCACCACACCAAAACCCAGTTCAGGCCAGACACCGCTCCTGTGTTTGAGTTTGAGAACACCGTGGTCACCCCGGGGAAATCAGGTCTCACGCTCTTGGTTTCTCCAGGAAATTCTCCTCGCGAGCAAAGGTGTTGTGCAAGTGCCCAGCCGCGGGAGGGACTGCTCTGTGTTCACCTCTGTGGTCAGTTGGCAGGCAGTATGGAAACGCTCCCTCAGTTCTCTGTGGGTTTCCAACACGTCCACCCTCTTCTTTCCCCTCCTGCCTCAGTTTCCTCCTAGTGATGGATTACTTCGGGATCAATATGGCTTCCCTCAACTCCTGCATCAACCCTGTGGCTCTCTACTTTGTCAGCCGGAAATTCAAGAACTGCTTCCAGGTAGGGTTGACCCCTCCTGAGCTCCTGGTTATGGTGACCCGTCCCAGACACTGGTCCCAGGGGCACAAGCTCCCATGGACCAGGTGTGGTGCAGCCCCCATCGCAGTGGACTTCTCTGCTCACGAGACAAAGGGAAAGGTGGAGAGCAGTTTGGCAAACGCACCCTGCAAGCAACGGCAGAGATGGGTCTGGACCTCGCAGCTCCTGGCTCCCAGGCATATGCCCCATCAGGGACACACAGCATCACCCTATTTGCTTATGGACTGATGAGATTTCTCCCCAGTTTTCCCCCTGCTAGACCCCTCTCATCCCAGCTTGAAGTCCACCAGAGCTCGTGGCCTTGCTATGGGGAGGCTTCTGCCAGTGCAGGGTCCAGGACAAGGCAAAAAAAGTCCCTGTCGCTCTGGATCAGAAGCATCCCCACAAGCCATCAGACCGGGGACTGGGGCTGCTTTGAACTGTGAGCCCAAGCTGTTCAGAGATAATTTTCGGGAGTAATGGAGCCCTGAGAAAGGGATGGGAAGGGATGGGAAGGGATGGAAAGGGATGGGAAGAGATGGAAAGAGATGGGAAGAGATAGAAAGGGATGGGAAGGGATGGGAAGGGATGGAAAGGGATGGGAAGAGATGGAAAGGGATGGAAAGAGATGGAAAGAGATGGAAAGGGATGGAAAGGGATGGAAAGAAAGTCTGCTCTGGCACAGAGGAGCTGAGCCTAGCTAAGCATTACCCGTATTTTCTGTCCCCCAAGGACAAGAAAGCACAACTGCAAAAGGCACCCAAGCTTTCAATACGTTCATTTCCAACCTAAACCAGCCCTATCTTGGAGAACCTGCTCCCAGCAGATCTGCAGGACAGCAAGGCTCAGAAGCGCAGGCCGTGATTCCCAGCCTGGCACTGCGCAGGCTGACTTGCCAACATCAGTAAGGGAGTATTTCCTCCTCTTTTACCCTATAACCCACGTTTGTGACCTCTCTCTCCACCCTCTTGTCTCCTTGCAGTCCTGCCTGTGCTGCTGGTGCCAGAGACCGGCTCTCAGCATCACGCCGACGGACGAGAAGGGCTCCGTTGGGAAGTGGAAAGCCACTGGGCAGGAGCTTGGGCTGGACCGGAGCAGCTCCCGCTTGAGTAACAAGTACAGCTCTTCCTAAAGCCACGCCACCGGCGGGGCCGAGAGGAGAAGGCGCGGTGCCGAGACGGTGGGACCCCTCCGTTTCCCTCACATGGCCGTTTCCTGGCTGGGCTTCAAATGTTTTTTGCCTTCATTTCATAACCCACCTGGAAGGAGCTGCAGCATTTCACGGACCCTTGGGACTAGCTCTGAACACAGCCCCTGAGCCACGCCGATCCGTCCCCTGGTCCAGGTGGCCCCTGGAGGAAGGGGATTCAGAGCCTGATAGGGCTTTTCATTTCCTCGCAGGAAAACCAAGTGACTTACGGCCGTTTGTCTCGGGTGGAAACGTGGGGTGGGGAGATGTGTGCGGAAAGGGAAAGAAGGCTGAGGTGGGGTCACTTAGAGATGGGTGCGCAATGAGGAGGAGAGGGAGAGGACCATGAGTGATAACTTCTAGCTGAAAAAGCCAAAGAAAAGCTTAGGTAACATCCCCTATCACCTCCCACTGTTTGTCCCTGGGCAGAGAGCCAGGATGAGATCCAGGCACCACGACCGTTAATGGCCTGAAGTCTCCTCCTGTTCACGGTAGGGAGAGACGGGCAGCAACTTGGCTTCGTTGTGCAACCAGCCTGACCTGGGGAGCCCTAAAAGCCGCCCTCTCCTTTACCTTTTCTGGCAAAATGTGCCCCAGGGATGCCATTCACCCCGCCTGCGTGCGGCACGGGAGAGCGATCGCTCACGGCTGCGCAGCTTAGGGGACCGGCTCTCCTGGGCAGAAGCCCGCGGCAGCAGCCAGCCAGCCCATCTGCTCCAGCTTCCCCCTCCCCAGGGACCGGCGTTACGGGCTGGCCGTAACGGGCAGAGCTTGTAAGCCCAGGAAGGGGCAGGCAGAGGTGGCTCACATCTGGATGAGGCTGGGACCAAGGAACCAGCCCTCACCTTTCCAACCCCCTGCGTGACCTGGAGGCAGCTAATTCTTGGCCTGACACAGGATGCGAGGAGAGGATCCAGATGCGCCCTTCAAGAAGAGCATCCAGCCTTGATCCGCCGTCTTCGGCAGCTGCGGAGCCCACAGCCTGTTGCAGCCGCTGGCTCCCAGGACGGGGATCGCCTGCCAGACCACAGATCCAAAGGAGAAAAAGGGCTGCCCCGCGTTTTGCTGCCTGTAATTCGTCTTCCCCCTGCTAACCAGGCTGAGCTCCGAGGGGGCGGTGGGGCTGGACCCCGACGTGTCTTGGCCGCAGCACCGGGACACCAAGGTTGATGTCATCCATAAGGTGCTTGTCCTCACGGTCAAACTCAGGTGGAAAAGGCAACGGGGAAGGCCCGACCTCAGCTGAAAGAGCTAACCAAAATACGGCAAAGAGCTTTCACAAATTTACTATTTAAAATAATTACTCCCCGAGTGCTTTTCCAGCATGTTTTTCTAAAAAATCATGCTTGCATCTCTTGCCAAAGCTTCAAGAAAACCTGTATGAGAAAGTTTTAGTTACCAAGATTTTGATTATTTTTCTGTTGGTGTTTTCTTCTCTCCTTTACCTCTCTCTCTTTCTTTCTTCTTTCCCCTTTTCATCTTGTCATGGAAAAAACCAGAGTGAGGAAAAAGGAAGAAAAGACCGGCAAATAAAGCGAAACGTTTTCCAGGTGTCGGGTTTTTTTCAGCTTAGCTTTCACTGAAATGCAACTGTCTTACAAACAAATCACATTTCTGAAAGACCAGCGGGTTTCCAGGAGAACCGGCAGGCTGAGGACGACGGAGACTTCCCCACCCGCGCGCGCAGATTTGCGGGCGCCGACCTCGCAGCGCTGCCCCTGGGCTGACTGCGGTTTGCTGGCGGAGAGATGAAGTCAACGGAGAAAACTGATCCAGACTGAAATGGTCCAGCGCGGATGTCTTAGTAGCAGGATATTTTTTAATGATTGTGCTTATAAAAAAAAAAAATCTGAATTCTATGTATATTTGTCCACACTTACAGGCAAATGGATTCTGTGCCTCCAAACCAACACCTCACGCCAGTCCAAGGACGCGGCAGCGGGTAAGCCGGGCGCACATCGAGCCTCGCACAGCGTTTCACTTAGACCATGCCCTACCCCAGCTCGTGGCAAACCGGCTTCCAGGAGGCCCAGCTCCTTGGAGACCTCCTGAGACGCTGAGGCTGGTCCTCTCCTACGCACCAGGGCTTGCCCTGCCGGGCTGCGAGCAGCCGCCGCGGAGCGGCTCGCTCCAGGTTGACGTCTCCACCATCGCGTCTCTGTTGGTACTCCCCGAAATCCACGCACCCGCCCGAGCTCGGGGGCTAGGGTGCTCGGGAGGTGCCCGGGCAGCCGCGTGGTGCCGGTGGCTGGAAGGGAGAGGCGGCTGGGCTGTGCTGACCCCTCCATCTGCTGCCACATGCATCACCGGGGGGTCTCACCAATGACAAACCTCTCACCGCTTCAACCAAGGATCTGCTTCTTGGGCCACATGATGCAGGGGGGCATGGAGGTGTCGGATCACTTGTCAGGGAAAGCAGCCCCGTGACAGGTGGCGTTTAGGGTGCCAGCAGCTAACAGGGATGCTCTGACCCCACGGCCACAGCTTCCCTCCCACTCACTCGAAACGGCCGGTGCTGAGCCAGCACCTCGGGGTTCTCGTTGCATTGCACAGGCCTGGAGCATCACCCTGGCTCGTGGGGACCCCACTGTGAGAGCCATGTAGGTAAGAAACTCTGTGAGCAGGAGACTCGCTTGCTAGGGCTGGTTCAGGTCAGTGCCCTCACAGCCTGGAGAGCCTGGAGAAGGCCGACAGCTCCAGCGAGCAGAGGATGCCGGGGGTCAGATCTGGAGATCTGTCGGGTAAAGCTGGCAAGTGTCGGCCGCAGTAGGTAATTCCAGGCCAATAGATCCACTGAGCAGGGCCAGCTTCAGCCCCAAATCAGCGCTGGAGACCAGCTGAGGGTGAGCATGCACACATGCAAGGAGCGTGACCTCCTCTGCCCCATCCCTCTCTGCCCTCCTGGCACGTACCTTGCCCCTCTGCTAGCCCAGGTGCCCATTTTCAGGCGGTTTGTTCCAACCTGACCCTGAAACGCCAGTCAGGGCTGCCCTTAATTAGTAAGAAATAAAGCCAAACAAACGGGAGCTGTCAGGAGACGGGATCCCTTGGGCAGAGAGCCAGGAGAAGCAGCTTTCTGTAGAAACAAGATCGCTCCAGACCCAGGAGGGACGCGGACACTGGCTCATTGTACCAGGGCACGGAGGAGGGCGATGCTGTTCTTTAGAGGACTGAAATACTCTGGGGACACAGGAGCCAGCTAAAACGCACTCAGAGCCTCAAAGAAGCAGGAGAGAGCATCAAGCTCTGCGTGTCCTCCTGGGAGAGAAGCCACAAGCACTAAAAAGGTGAAACGGCAAAGAAAGCAAGCAGCTTAGGAGTTCAAAGGGATGGACCTGTCCCTGCCTGCTGCCGTCCTCCTTGCTGCAAAATAAAGTCGGTCCCAGCTGGCAGACGTCAGCCTTCTCGTGCTAAACCAAGAGCACAGCCCGCCGGCGCGCTGTTTGGTGCCTCCCAGCAGCTGAGCAAGGGTTGTTCTCCCTTTTGCCTGCACCGTGCGTGGGAACTAGCAGATTTCAATGCATGGCTCCCCTTCATTTCAGCGAAGATTGAAGCATCTTGACAATTCCCCAGCAGGGACCTTCAGCAACGCCGTCAGGAGCGGCCTCCCAAAGGCTGGAGAGCCACGATCCTCTCCCAGGGACAGCCAGGACAGCCAGGACCGGCCGATACTCACACGGCAGACACCAACCCAGGCACAGTGCGATCCGCTTACCTTGCGTAACCGCCCGGGTCCCACGTGCCCAACCTCTCTTCTTAGGCTCCAAGAGCAGATTTCATCACTCTTGCATTAGCAGCCACGCTCAGATCAACATTTTAGCCTTAGATGGTTCAAAACCAGCCTCAGCTCCGCACGTTATTAATATTGCAACAGACTGACACGAATTCATCCCAGCTCTGGACACGACGATCACTTGCTGCGCGTCTGTTTAGCAGCGACTTCAGCCCCCTTTGCTACAGCTTTCCCCTTGTGTTTTCCTCCCAGGCACCTTCTATTAAAACCAACCCCATGAAGTTCGACCCAGGGTGAGAAAGGAGGGAGGGGAGGAGAGAGCTGAGGTATTGGCGGGACGCAACACCCTTTTAAAGCTCTTCAGTCGCACTGGCATCCACATGGCACTTTCCCACCCCTAGAAGGTCTCCCTTGGGCTACAACCAAGACAAGTTTCAGCTCAGAGGAAAAATAATTAACACCAGAAAAGCAGGAAAGCAGGCACAGTCTGGTTTTAGCCGCTCATGGAAGCGCAAATGCAAAAGCATCACCTTGCTGCCAGCTCCTATTGCCCGCTCGCCGGGGAGGGCTGCACCGTTACAGGCACCCTCGTCCTCCCCTCGCTTCCCCGGGCAGAGGAGGTCTTGCAGCCCAGCTCAGGGCACACGTAGCTGGCCCGCAGCATCCCTGTTGGGACGCTGGAGGAAGTGACGAGCAGGTCAAGACCTGGTCAGTGTTGTCCATGACTCCTGGGCTGAGATTGAGCCCAGGCGCAGGAGTTGGCTCCTGGCTTGTTTGCCCCTTCACCCTCTCCCCCCGACCCAGGCAAAACGCGTCCCTGCTCTTGCCTGGGCTGGGGAATTCTCCAGCCAGGGTCCCCAGGCTGTGCTTGCTCCTTCGCAGCGGGGTGAAACCCTCACCAGGCGCAGCCCCTCTTCCCCACGCGCTCCTGCTGCATCCCAAGCCCTGCAGGAAAGATTTCAGCCTGAAGACACCAGGGCAGAGAGGATCAGCCAAAAGCAAAGCTCCAGCAGCCACCCGCTGTAGATGTGGGACCACACCGGCACGGGCAGGACGAATCCACCGCAGCAAACCGAGGAGCCTTACGGTGAAATGCGGGGTTCAGCTGGCTCCTCAGCCCAACGCCCGCGAACACAAACCCAGCGCCAGCCTGTCCGAGAGCCCAGGTCTGTCAACCCCCGTTTGAGCGAGTGATTTTATAGAGAAAACCCGCCACGTTACATCCTCCCTCTTATTCCTCTGTCCGTTAATAAAACATTTTGGTGTTTGAAAGAAAATTCTCTGGGTGTTTCTTATGTGGCAGCAGGGGGTCTGCGAAGCCTGCTAAATACTTCATCGCGTGTCAGCAGGTTCCTTTGGTAACCGCAGACCTCCAGCGAAGAGACAAGCGGTGTCCCCCCTGCGCAGAGTGAACTGGAAAGGTTCACAATCCTACGCCTGGTACGGAGCAGAGAACCCCCTGCAGCTTCACGCCACGTCACGCGCAACGGAAGGCTCTCACGTGGCGAGCTGCCAGCAGAGCCCACCGAGGCCAGCGCTTCAGAGTTGCACCCTTTAAACCTGCTCAGGAGGAGTGGTCTGGGCCTGCCTGTGCCTGCAGTCTTCAGGGGGTTAAAAAAGGCAAGTGGTTTTTTTTTTTACACACCTCACCCCTCAGATTAGCAGAGTATCGCTTTATAGTGATCTGCTCCAAACGGAAAGCTGGCCCTGTCTGTGAAAGCTGGCCCTATCTGGGGCAGCTCTATGGAGAGGGACCTGGGTGTCCTGGTGGATGACAGGTTGACCATGAGCCAGCAGCGTGCCCTGGCTGCCAAGAAGGCCAATGGGATCCTGGGGTGCATCAAGAGGAGTGTGGGCAGCAGGGCGAGGGAGGTTCTCTTCCCCCTCTGCTCTGCCCTGGGGAGGCCCCATCTGCAGTGCTGTGTCCAGTTCTGGGCTCCCCAGTTCAAGAAAGATGAGGAGCTGCTGGAGAGAGTCCAGCAGAAGGCTACGAGGATGAGGAGGGGACTGGATCATCTCTCCTACGAGGAGAGGCTGAGGGAGCTGGGCTTGTTCAGCCTGGAGAAGAGAAGGCTGAGAGGGGACCTTAGAAATGCCTCTAAATATCTGCAGGGTGGGGGTCAGGAGGACGGGGCCAGACTCTTTCCAGTGGTGCCCAGCGACAGGACAAGGGGCAACGGGCACAAACGGAAGCAGAGGAAGTTCCAGCTGAACACGGGGAAGAACTTCTTCCCTCTGAGGGTGACGGAGCCCTGGCCCAGGCTGCCCAGGGAGGCTGTGGAGTCTCCTTCTCTGGAGATATTCCAGACCCGCCTGGCCGCGGTGCTGTGCAGCCTGCTCTGGGTGACCCTGCTTGGGCAGGGGGTTGGGCTGGGTGACCCGCAGAGGTCCTTGCCAATCCTGACCATTCTGGGATTCTGTGATGGCAACTGCACTGGTGGCAGTAATGGGGAGAGGGTGCTGCCTCTCTAAAAGCTGGATTTCACACAGCTCTGGACCCCTCTGCTCCCTCTGGGCTCTGGACCAGGCTAACTCGGCGCACCAGCCTCCCTGCAAACTCCGAGATCTGAAAATCCTGGGCAGCAAACAGCAACGACACTTGGGAAGAAACAAGATGGAAGAGTGAACGAGCTGCCTTCCAACTGTCATCTTCCATACCTGGGCTGAGCTGAACGCAGCGTCACCTTTGCAGCATCAAACTTCATAAACTTTATTATTAGAGAAAATACAGGTTTGCATCAAAGCGGTCACAAAAAAAACACAACAAAAACGCTTGACACAGGGAATTCAACACAGAGACGTTAGACACCCCACAGGGACTGTCACCCCCCGGTGCTACTGCATCTCCTCCTCCCTCTGGGCTCTGTACTCCTTCATGCTCCTCTGCAAACAAGAGCAAAGGACGAATGTTAACAGTGGATATTCGAGAGGCTCACGTGCCACCACCCTGGTCTGTGCTGTGACTTCTCTGCCCAGTGCCTGGAAACGCTGAGGGACCCGAGAAGCTCTGACAGAGCTCCAGATACCTTCAGCAGTGACTGCGCTTTACAGGCCCTCCAAGGGAAAGGAAGCCAGGCCACGCCGCAGGTCAGGCAGAGAATGCCTGAAAAAACCATCAGGTTTCTCATGTCAAAAGCGCCTACAACACAGGTCTCAGCCCATTCCTCTCCCCTCTGAGAGCAAGAGATTGACAAGGCCCCGAGCTCTTCAGGAAGAGTCTCACCTCAAAGGTGTTGAGCACATGTTGGCAAACACCCATCAGGTCGGTCAGCCCTTTCCGGAACGGCTCCACAGCAGGAAGGGCCCCTTCAGGCAGGAAGGAAGCTGCGTTAGTGAAACGGGAGGTGGCTTCCAAAGGGGCTGGTAGCCCTCTCCCTCACTGCTCCGGGGCAGCGCGGTTGTTAGCACCGTGCCCAAGGGCAGTCCCCGTGATGGGCAGAGGCTCTCACAGCAGGTACGTGCCCACCGCTTCCCCCCTCCCGGCCCACCAGCAGCAGCCTCAGAGCTGAGCTCAGTGCGGTGGTGCAGGCTGTGGCACAGGAAGAGCAGACACTTACCCGGCGGTTAGTCTCATGGGGAAGGGGTTCCCTTGGCAAGAACAGCCTAAGCACTAATTATTTTTAGGAAATTAAAGTCAAGCACTCATGGGAACAGCCCCGTGAGGAAGGAATGAAGTACTGCTGTCCCTCCAGGCAGCAGGCAGAGCTGTGGAGCTCGCAGGGCCTGGATGGGACTGAGCTGGAGGGCTTGGTGTGCTGGGAGGGGAGCGTGGCTGCACGAGGCTCAGAGCTGTCAGCGCTGTCTATCATCAGGGAACAAAGTCCTCTTTGTGAGGCGAGTCAAAAGACAGCGCAGGCTGACCAGGCTTTTCAAAAGAGCTTTGGGTCATAGCCTGACAGAATCACAGAATGGTAGGGGTTGGAAGGGACCTCTGTGGGTCATCTAGTCCAACCCTCCTGCCGAAGCAGGGTCACCTACAGCAGGCTGTAGACGACCATGGCTGCAAGACAGCTGAGAAGCAGAAACAAATTCCCTCACTGCAGCTACACACCTCAGCACACTTCGGCTTTACTTTCCAATCCCCGTGCTGGTTTAGCGGCAGACGGAACACCCATCTCCTGCGGCAGCGAGGAGCAGATCTACTCCCCCCCGGCACCGCAGCTCGGCGCCTGCTGCCAGCCCACCCGGACACCTGGGACCAGGCAAGGCTGCGGGCTCCTCGGGCTCGGCTGGCTCAGCCCTACAGCTGGGAAAGAGAGGAGCTGCAGCGTCACGGCTCCGAGTGGCCTCTCCAGGGCACACGAGTTGCAGCTGGCTAGCAGAGAAGGGGGAGAAAAGTGCTTTTCTTTATTTAAATGACTCCTGGTGGAAACCTGGCACAAGCAGGGGGAGTTACACGAAAACAGGGGCCCTGGACACAAAGGAAACTCGCACGGCCGTACCTCTGGTCTGGATGCGGAAGTTGATCTTGCTTTCAGAGGGGTGCGTGATGCAGTAGCCACAGAACTCCACATCAGGGCTGCAGGAGGGGAGAGAGGAGAAGAGAGCCGTGAACGCCAGGCCGACCCACAGCAAATCTCCGGGAAGCCAGAGGCTCAGGCCACCCCAGACCTGCTGGGGCTCAGGATGTTTCTAAAATGACTCGGGGTCTTACAGGAGGGATCTGGTGAAGGGAAACTACCTGTGTGACCTCACTCACAGCCCCCCATCTGTCTCCGAGCTGCAGCTGGAGCTTTGCAGGGGCAGGACACGGCTGGCACGATTGCAGGCACCACGCTGGCACCACCAGCAGCCCGCTGGCAGGCCTGCCGAGCTCAGGCAGGGGATGCCGGACGCTCGGAAACCTCACCCTACACAAACCTGCTGCAGCTCTGCTGGGCAAGAGGCTGACGGGTCCAGGGCATGGCAACGATTCACCGAGACGGTTTGCAGGCAGCACGGCATCTGCCTTTCTGAGCAGCAGCGGTTGGTCGAACCTGTGTGCGCCCAGCAGGAAGAACGGCCCCTCGCAAGCAGCCTGCGTTCTCTCATGTCACGGTGATTTCTCAGAGGAATTCACATGACGTTTGCAAAGCAACTGTCGTTTGAGGCGAGGCATTGAACTTCCTGCTGCCCTTCCTCCCAGGCTTACCAGCAGGTCTTCACAAACCCTCAGTGCTGCCCAGTTCCATCAAATCGGGCAACCAGGGTGAGCCTATTGGTATATTTTGATGGGGGCAGGACAATTAATTCCCAGTATCAATCCCTGCATCTCCATGCAAGCATGAAAGACGATCAGTTTGCTTAACACTGGCTGTTCCTACCGTCTTTTCTGGCAGCGCCTGTCCCAGAATGAGACACAGACTCTGCCTGGCCACGGGTACTTACGTGGAGATGCACATCATTTCACCCAGGGCCAAATAAGACTTTTAGAAGTCTTCCACATGGCATGCATTAAATTTCCTCCATAACTAACCCCCAAGGAGCGGTGAGGGCTGGCTGCTCCCTACGGGATGGGGAGCTGGGAGCCACGAACACTACGGACCTCGCTGGCTAGCCCTGTCCCACAGCACCCAAGCGAGGGAGTAGGGTGGGTACAAAGGCGGTAGCCAGGGTCAGCCAAGGGTCCAGATCATCAGGCAGGTTTGTGGGGACAAAGCAGGTCCGAGGTCAGGCCAGGAGGTCAATCTGCAAGTCAGGGTCAGGTCAGGGGAGGGTAATGAGGGTCAGACACTACCCAGTGATCACCAGGCAGGCGTACATTGAGGAGGAAGGGCTGAGGTTGGGTCAGCAAGTCAGTCTGTGGGTCAGCATCCAGATGAACGGAGTCCACAGCCCCACAGGGGCTGAGCTGGAGACCCATACTCCTACAACAAGGCTCAGGAGAGACTGAAAGCCCTGAGCTGAGCTTAAATGGGGTCCTGGGCCCATGGACAGGGTGTGGGTGGAGGCCTCGGGTGTGGCTGGTTGAGCCCGTTAAGGCCTGTTAGTGCCCTCAGAGTCCTGACACACACAAGTCAAAAGCGGTGGTAGGTAAGGAGTTTCTGACACCATGTCTGGCATAAAGACCCTACAAGGTACGTGCAGAGGTAGCTTCCGATCATTTGCCTTGTTCCAGCAGCAAGTGAGATGGAGGACAGTAAGGAGAAGGCCAGAACAGGAGACAGAGGTACCCTCAGCCATGCCAGGCACCGCAGAGGCCCCACTTACTTCTTCATGACCATGTATCGGAGGGAGTTGCCGAGTGTGTGGTCCTCATCGTGCAACACGAACGTGACGCAGTTTCCGTCTGTCCCATCTGCCTGGACCTGCCGTGAACGGGGAAAGAAGAAATAATGCTGTAAAGCTCTCTGAGGTAATGAATGCCAGCCCTAGGCTGAAGAATAAACTGGTTCAGCTGCACCAGAGCAACTGGGAGGGCTTGTAGGTCTGGCTGGGCCATCTCTGTGGCTCACGCCTCGGGTGCTGCAGCATGCCCCGTTGCAGCAGAGGGGAAAGGTGCAAAGTTACAGCGCTCAGAGAAACCTCTCCCCAGTGATCAAAGTGCCTGTGTGTCCTTCCTCCTGGCAGGAGAGGAGAGGAGCCCGAAGAAGGCTGCGGCTTCAGGACCCATGGAGGAAAGCGGCTGGGATTGACTGTTCAGGCTGGTGGGATCCCAGGTCCCCCCACCAGCATGTGGCTAGACAGGAACGAGGGGGACAGCCGAAAAATCCCCAGGGAGGGAATGCTGCCTATCAGCAGGGACATCTTCACCCAGTTTGAAAGCACAAGGAGCCTCAAGCCCAAATTCACAGGCTTAGGACGAGCCTGGGGAGCCCAAGGGTGAGCCTCTGGCTGCTGAGCCCCGCACGTAACGAACCCCACGCGTAACGAACCCCGCAACACCGGCAGCCAGCCCCGAGCCCTCCTGCGGCTTCTGGCTCCGGCGCCCAAGAAGAGCTTTACCAGCAAACGCTTCCTGAGAAGCCTGGTCTGGGATCCCCTCCAAAACCGACGAGGCACCTAATTAATCGCTCGGCTGTCAGAGGGCTGCCGGGCCTCTGACCCTTCCCCAGGCTCGGCGCAGCCACCGCGGAGCCCGACGTGCCCAGACAGCCCCAACCGCTTCCTCTCCCGGCAGCAGGGAGAGGTTTCGAGGTTAAGTGCAGAGCTGGGTTAAGACGAGCGCTGATCTCTTTGCGTCCTGCCAGTGGCCAAATCCTCAACCGCTCCGGGGGTTTTACGACCCCTCTCATCTCCCCTCGGGCGGTAAGACCCCCCGAGCAGTCCCGCTCGTCCTCCTGCAGGTACAGAGGCCGTGAGGAATTGACCCAGCAGCTCCGCGGGGAAACACAGACGGATTTCCGCGGAGGGCGAGATCACCCGGACCTGCCGCAGACGGGTCGGTGCGACGCAGCGACGTGGCGTCAGCGACGGGGATGTTGCACTGACAGGGTCTCTCTCACCCCCTCAGCATCTCGCGAGCCACAACCAAAGCGGGAAGTCTTGCTGGTGATTAAAACAAGGCAAAACCACACTCCCTCGGTTTGGAAGGGCCGTGCGGCGGTCGCTCGCCACAGGGCGCTCGGGCAGCCGGTGGCACGGACGAAAGGCCCTGCCTGCTCTCCTGCTGGCCAGACCCAGCACCTCCTTCCCCAGCGCAGCTGCTGGCCCCAGTCTCCCAGTCCCTCAGTTTGCTGACTACACAAAACTGGGAGGTGTGGTAGATACACCAGAAGGCTGTGCTGCCATTCAGCGAGACCTGGACAGGCTGGAGAGTTTGGCACAGAGGAACCTCATGAGGTTCAACAAGGGCAAGGGCAGGGTCCTGCACCTGGGGAGGAACAACCCCAGGCACCAGTACAGGCTGGGGCGGACCTGCTGGAGAGCAGCTCTGCAGAGAGGGACCTGGGTGTCCTGGTGGATGACAGGGTGACCATGAGCCAGCAGCGTGCCCTGGCTGCCAAGAAGGCCAATGGGATCCTGGGGTGCATCAAGAGGAGTGTGGGCAGCAGGGCGAGGGAGGTTCTCCTTCCCCTCTGCTCTGCCCTGGGGAGGCCCCATCTGCAGTGCTGTGTCCAGTGCTGGGCTCCCCAGTTCAAGAAAGATGAGGAGCTACTGGAGAGAGTCCAGTGGAGGGTTACGAGGATGATGAGGGGACTGGAGCATCTCTCCTACGAGGAGAGGCTGAGGGAGCTGGGCTTGTTCAGCCTGGAGAAGAGAAGGCTGAGAGGGGACCTTAGAAATGCCTCTAAATATCTGCAGGGTGGGGGTCAGGAGGACAGGGCCAGACTCTTTCCAGTGGTGCCCAGTGACAGGACAAGGGGCAATGGGCACAGACTGAAGCAGAGGAAGCTCCAGCTGAACCCGAGGAAGAACTTCTTCCCTCTGAGGGTGACGGAGCCCTGGCCCAGGCTGCCCAGGGAGGCTGTGGAGTCTCCTTCTCTGGAGATATTCCAGCCCCGCCTGGACGCGGTGCTGTGCATCCTGCCCTGGGTGACCCTGCTTGGGCAGGGGGTTGGGCTGGGTGACCCACAGAGGTCCCTGTCAACCCTGACCATTCTGGGATTCTGTGATTCCCCTGCTCTGAGGCCTTGTAAGGAAGTATTTATTAAAATTCTTAGCACCGGTCGTACTCAAGAGCTCGTTTTTTCCCAAGGCTACAGGCTGAGACAAGAGCAGCCCAAGTCAGGAGGCACCCGCATACCCGGACAGGTCGCCTGGCCCCCCGATTGCTCCCTGCACCCAGTCACAGGGTTAGAACCCAGGCACCAGAACCCCAGTGCCCCCCTGCCACAAGGCGGGTACGGCTCCGGTCAGTGGGACAGTGCTACTCATGCAGCTGGGTCAGGGAAGGGAGCACCTTAGCTCAGGTGTAGCTCTGCACACACAGGGGCAAAGAGATGCTCTTCCAGACAGAGAGCAGATATTTACAGCTGAGTTACAAACGGCACATGAAAAATGCTCTGAGAAACAGGATAACCGGGAGTTGAACATGCAGCGCTGGCTTCAGACTCCCTCCCAGAGCTGAAGGAACACAGGGGCACAGGAAGGAAGGGACAGACGCACCTCTGGCACCTCTGGCACGGTGGCTGGGCCAGCGCGTGGGGCTGCAGCAAGCGCCTCGGAGCAGCAGCTCAATGAATTCCAGCTGTCCCTGCCTCCTCAGCACGGCGTGACCACCCGGCGCACGGCGCTTTCACACAGCTGCGAGGAGCGTACTGCGCTCAACCCGCCTGCTCCAGAGACCCAGCTTCTCCCTCCTCTTTCCTGTGGAGAGGCCTTGGGTACAATTCTGGATCTGGCCAGGACTGTAAGCTTCCCTGCTTCTTGTCAAGCCCAGCCAGTTGGGTACCTCACCTCTGGCACAGGCGCTGTCTGCTGCTTGGTTGGACTTGATGATCTTAGAGGCCTTTTCCAACCTATGATTCTACGATTCTGTGAAATCACCACGTTTCCCTGAAGGATGGATTCCTCCCCAGCCCCTGCAGCAACCGGGTCCATGCCCTGAGGCAGAAGGCTGAGATCTGTCAAGGTCTTTCTGCATCTCGTCTAAAAGGTGTCCAGGTATCAAACTGTTCAGCACAAGAAAACGTGTTCTTCTATGAGCCAACTTGTAAAAAAAGCCGCGATGCCCTGGAGTAGAGAATTCTGCTTGTCTGGAGTCCTTCCTCTTTGGTTACACATCGATTTGCTACCCGCTTTACCAAATGGGCCTTGTTCTTGTGCTATGGTAGAGGCAGAAGGAAAAGCTGATGAGACCTCGAGGCAGCTTCAGGATCGATCAAATTCACCTGAGCTCCTCTGAGACCACAGAAATGGAAAAGCTTGCACCGAGCGCCCCAAGACGACCTGGGGTACACCCTGCCAGCACGCTCAGGACATGGCCCCTGCGACCTGGCCACCCTCCTCCTCTGCCGGCTACGCGAGCCGAGGAGCCGCAATCTCATGTCACCCAGAAGCTCTCCTGCTCAGAGGGGCTGTGATTTATGGTGATGAATTATTTAACGTCGTATTTGGTGCCTCAGTAGCGCTGTGGCGGATACATTAGCACAGTGCTGAGATAATCGGATCAGCGAGACATGAAGTGGGCGGGGAACGGTCCTGCAAGTCACTTCTTCCTACGCTCACTGCAGTTTCTGAATAACTCGTCTTTTATGTCAGAATATCCAGCCCTTTGCTGGTCTTCGTGAGCAGCATCGCTTCCTACACGTCCTCCCGTCTTCTGTGCGGCACCGCATTGCTCACGGAGGAATCTGCTGGTTTGCTGCCAAGGGCCTCTCCTGTAACCGGAGCTCTTCAGAGACCAATCTTGTTCGTCACGCCAGACCTGCAGGGCTGCGAGTGGGCTTCCTGGTGCAGTCGTGGCTTTCAGCCTGCCGCCCGCACTGCTGGCGAGAAGAATATGGCTCCACAGAGCCTGAAGAAGGCAACTAGCAGAAGCCAGGCTATGGCTAAGAGACTCCAGGGTCCAGTGTGCCATTAGGAAAAAGTTTAGGGGCTGTAGATTGAGAGACTATGGAAAACCACTGTATTAAGCCTTCCCCAAAGGCAGCTTTGAAAACCAGGCAACTCACTTGTTTCTCCCGTAGGGCTGTCCCAGCGCTCGGCTGTCCCCGTTTGCCGCAGACAGACAGGGGCACAGAGCACCCGATGACCCCGAGCCAGCTCTCCCTGTCCCCGTGTCCCGCTGCAAGCGCCAGCCAGGAGCCCGCAACCCCGTCAGCGCAAAGCACGGTGCCATCCGCAGCCTCGTGCTTCCGGCGACGGAGAGCGGCTCAGGGAGCTCCTGCCACGGGGCCCAGCAACCCGGGATGGGCGAGGAGAGGGGACGAGGCACGCTGCCAGGGCCTGACGTCAGGCAGGGCTCAGCAAGCCACCTTTAAAAATGTTAGTCCTAACTGTCACCGAAATCGGGAGTAAAACTTCTTAAGGCCAATGTGTCATTAAAAAGCAGGCACTCCTCATCACGGCGCCGGACGCACGGGGGATCGCTCCTCCTAACGTGCATGCCGTATGTCGCCTCACCTCAAGCTTCTACAACCCTGTTACAAGCATGTGCATTAAGTTTCCTGGAATGTTCATACATATTTATTCCATTTCCTGGAACTAATTATCATAGTTGCATAGTCATTACGCAGCCCTGAGGAGAAGGACTTGGGGGTGCTGGTGGGTGAGAAGCTCAACATGAGCCAGCAATGTGCGCTGGCAGCCCAGAAAGCCAACGGTGCCCTGGGCTGCATCGAGAGCAGCGTGGCCAGCAGGGCGAAAGAGGGGATTCTGCCCCTTTACTCTGCTCTCGTGAGACCCCCCCTGGAGTCCTGCGTCCAGCTCTGGAGCGCCCAACATGAGAAGGACACGGATGTGTTGGAGCGGGGCCAGAGGAGGCCACGGAGATGATCCGAAGGCTGGAGCACCTCTCCTATGAGGACAGGCTGAGGGAGCTGGGGATGCTCAGCCTGGAGAAGGCTCCGGGGAGACCTTAGAGCAGCTGCCAGTGCCTGGAGGGGCTACAGGAAGGATGGAGAGGGGCTTTTCACAAGGGGGTGCAGTGACAGGACAAGGGGGAACGGCTCTAAGCTAAAAAAGGGCAGATTTAGATGAGATATTAGGAGGAAATTCCTCACGAGGGTGGTGAAACCCTGGCCCAGGCTGCCCAGAGAAGCTGTGGCTGTCCCCTCTCTGGCAGGGTTTAAGGCCAGGTTGGATGGAGCTCTGAGCACCCTGGGCTGGTGGGAGATGTCCCTGCTCATGGCAGGGGGGCTGGAACCAGATGAGCTTTAAGGTCCCTTCCAACCCAAACCATTCTGGGATTCTGTGCAGCCTGGGTCTCTGTGGGGTCCTCGATGGTCTCTGGTGGTCCCTGGTGGCTGCAGAAGCGGTGCTTCTTAGTGTCCTTTCCGTGAATTCTGAGCCTTTCCTCCCACCTGTGGTCAGCAGTTGGCTCACTGGGCAGTTCGTGGATTCCTCTGGATCTCGGTGTCCGCTGGTTGCTCTGCGCGTCTTCAGGATGTGCCTGTTAAGTGCTTGTCCGAGGCCTCTGACAGTCGGTCCTGTGTTTTCTGCTTAATCCCTGTGGAATTCCCTGTCGTTCTTACGCACCATGTACCCCCCCGGACACCACACCACGTACCCTATTTTACAACATAACTGGTTTTAAAATAGCTTAGTCCCGACCTCCAGGTTCTTCCGTTCCCTCCAGCACGCTCCCAAGCACCCAAAATTCAACTAAAAGGCGCATTTCTCCCCGTCCCTCCGCTCCCTCGGCCTCTTTCCCCCTCTGCCGGGCGGAACCCAGCGGCTCCAGGCGCTGAAAGGCCCCGGGCAGGGCCGAGGGGTGGCGAGGCGAACGGCGGGGCCGGCCTTCCCTCGGACATACCCTCCCTGTCGCGATTTATCGCGCCGCGGGGCCCAGCCAGGAGGAACGCCGCGGCTGCCGCTGCTCGGGGAGCGCGGGGCCCGCCGCCCCCTGCCCCGTCCCCCCGTCCCCCCGTCCCCGGGCTCACCGTCTCCAGCGCTGCCTTCCTCTCAGCCTCCTCCGCCATGGCCTCCGGACTACAACTCCCAGCGGCCCCCGCGGCACCGCCCCTCCCGGAAGCGAGGCCTGGCCCGGGGGAGGAGCGCGGCCTTCCTCTCAGCCACCTCCCCCATGGCCGCCGGACTACAACTCCCAGCGGCCCCCGCGCCTCCCGGAAGCGGGGCCGGGCCCAGGGGAGGAGCGCGGCCCGCTGCCTCTTCCGCGGCGGCCGGCGAGCGGTGGTGTGGACCGGGTTCCTTAGGGGAGGCCTTCTGGGACGCGTCAGGCCCAGCGGCTCCGGTTCTCTCGGGAGCGGGGCCCGCAAGGCCCGGAGCCGTTGCGGTAAGGGGGAGCCAGGCGGGCGGCGGGCCGACGAGGGTGGCTGGGCCGCGGCGGCTGCCCCGGCCCTGGTGTGGGCCGCTTCCCGGGGCCGGGGCGGTCAGAGGCCGGGGGTGGAGGGGGGGGGAAGGCCGTAGTATAGCTCGATGCAGAGCCTTGCGCGGGTGCGAAGGGGTGAAGCCCCCCGGAGCCCCTCTGGTGTGGGGTGGGGGGGCCGGGGGAGGCCTGTGGGCCTGCGGAGAGCTGCCTGCGAGGGGTGATCTCCCCTGGCCTGGCGTTACCCTGAGAAATAATAAATAATGGGACCTTCGAAATGCCTGTAAATATCTGCAGGGTGGGGGTCAGGAGGACGGGGCCAGACTCTTTCCAGTGGTGCCCAGCAACAGGACAAGGGGCAACGGGCACAAACTGAAGCAGAGGAAGTTCCAGCTGAACCCGAGGAAGAACTTCTTCCCTCTGAGGGTTCCCTGGCCGAGGCTGCCCAGGGAGGCTGTGGAGTCTCCTTCTCTGGAGATATTCCAGCCCCGCCTGGATGCTGTGCTGTGCATCCTGCCCTGGGTGACCCTGCTTGGGCAGGGGGTTGGGCTGGGTGACCCACAGAGGTCCCTGGCAACCCTGAACCTTCTGTGATTCTGTGTAGATGCCCAGGAGGGGTTAAAGGGAAGTCTGCGCTGCTTTCTGCCGAAGTCACCAGGCTGAAATGATCTTCTTATTGCAGGCAGTTTGCAACTGGCAGGGTTGCGACACCTACGCTTGTTTAAAGCAAGTAGTGATGTGGTACCCCTTGCACTTTCTGGAAACAGAAGCGGTAACCTCCTCCATCGCTTGTGGGCACTGAGGCCGTGAATCCTCCGGTCAAGCAGGAGGAGTGAGGAGTTGCCCTTGGCTGGCAAGGGCAGCGCTGCCGGTGGAGGCTGGGCACCGTTCTCTGGGCTCGCTTCTTGCCCCAGCTGTCGTAACCACCGACCGATAGTTTTCACTGCAGACCTAGGATAGTCAGAGCAGCAAACAGGTTGGTTTGTGCCTCGCTTGGAAATGACACATCATCCCTACCTGAGCTTTAAGCATCACGTTGAAGGCTGAACCTGTGTTTCTGACGTTCTTGAAGGTGCTGCAGGTTCTTCTGCGCCCTTCCATCGCATGCCGTGAGAGACTTCGTAGGCAGCGGCACGCTGCGTCGCGCAGCCTGGCTCGCAGTAAGTGGTCAGTGCGATGCGAGTGCAGTACTCGACTCGCCTTTGTGCTTCGTCCTCGTTAGCTGCCAGATGCTTCTGGTGCTGCCGAAGGAGCTCTTTGGAGCCGTGGTGGTTCCTGGGTGGCCGAGGAGTGCAGCCTGTTCACAGAATCACAGAATGGCAGGGCCCTCTGTGGGTCACTCAGTCCAACCCTCCTGCCGACGCAGGGTCACCTACAGCAGGCTGCAGAGGACCTTGTCCAGGCGGGGCTGGAATATCTCCAGAGAAGGAGACTCCACAGTCTCCCTGGGCAGCCTGGGCCAGGGCTCCGTCACCCTCAGAGGGAAGAAGTTCTTCCTCGGGTTCAGCTGGAGCTTCCTCTGCTTCAGTTTGTGCCCATTGCCCCTTGTCCTGTCGCTGGGCACCACTGGAAAGAGTCTGGCCCCGTCCTCCTGACCCCCACCCTGCAGATATTTAGATGCATTTCTAAGGTCCCCTCTCAGCCTTCTCTTCTCCAGGCTGAACAAGCCCAGCTCCCTCAGCCTCTCCTCGTAGGAGAGATGCTCCAGTCCCCTCCTCATCCTCGTAGCCCTCCACTGGGCTCTCTCCAGTAGCTCCTCATCTTTCTTGAAATGGGGAGCCCAGAACCGGACAGAGTTCCCCCTTTCCCTCCTGATTCGGAGCCCTTCCGTGCAAGGCCCACCTGCTCTCTCGAAGTGACTTTTTCTTTTAGGAAGGTTTGGTCTTGGCTACTTCCAGCCATCCAGTATTGCGATTTGAGACAGACAACAGTTGTGGTCTGTAGGTTATGCAAAGGGGTTGATTTTAGTGGATTTAATTCCTGACCCTTTTGTAACCTCTGAGGAGAGATGTTCTCTAGCAGTGTAATAGATTTGTGTTACTAACAGAAGCGATGCACGAGTTCTACAGGGCTGCCTGAGACGCTGCTTATAGAGAGAAATATGCTCCTTGTTGGTCTGTTTTACTTCATTTAACCCATTCTTGTTGCAGAGTACGTGGCCGTTGTATCCTCAGGCTGAGGACTGTGAATTCGGCGAGCTGGTTCCCTGCTGTCGCAGGACTGCGGGGTCACGGTGGCAGCGAGTGCCACCTTACTTGTGGTGCTGTGGACCTCTCACCTCCCTGGCATGGGTTCTGCGAGCAGCCCACGTTAGAAGAACGGAGACTTCTAGAAGTTGGCTAAACCACTTTGTAATCCTCAGTGTGAACCTGGAGTTGTTCTGCTCTGGGAATCAGGGCGTCTCTCTGCTTGTGTGGGCGCTGCAGTTGGGAGGTTACTCGCTGCCTCGCAGGCTGCTGATCTTTTGCAGCGTCTGGGGGTTGTTTTTCCTTTTACAACTGCTCCTTTGTGTTGGTCCTGTTCACGGAGTGACTGCAATGTGAAGAGATTGATTTCTCAAGGCTTGACAGTCCCCTCATTGCTCAAGAAGCCGAGTCGTGTCTGCTGATTCCTGGCTGTGAGCTGGTGGTGTGCCACGCGCCGACACGGTCCTGGCCAAAACGCTGCAGGTGGCTGCGCCTCGGCGGACCCGAAGGGACCTGAGTGGGTAATAAATGCCACCTGGTTTAGTGAGTGGTGTTGCAGATCAGCGTGCTGTTGTCACTGTTCCCAAATGCTTTGAGGTGTGCTGCTCAGCTGTTGCTTGTTGTTAGGAAACTTAGGGTTGGTAGCACCTGGAGAGGTCAGGCGGGGAGTGAGTAGAGAACAGAGGGAAGTGCAGTTTGTGTAATTTGCATCTTGGGGTTAAATTAGTCAAAGCCGAGGTGCAGGACAGGGGATGAGTCCAAGCCTGTAGAGAATCACTTCTGAAGGACTGGACAGTTGAATGTGTTGTTTTTGTTTAATTTTGGGGGTTTTTTTTGGCCACAGCTATTATTTTTTTGCTGGGAAAGCGTTTGTGCTCTCTCTGTGGCCTTGTCAGACAGGAGTGAGCTGCTGTCGCTTTATTCAGGAGAAACAGGAAGAGTTGTGTGGCAGCTCATCGTTCCTTTTTACAAGGTGAGAATCAGCCATGTGGCTGCCTGTCTCTGGTGCGATGACCCTTTAACTGGAGTTATCCAAGGTCTGGTTTTGTTTCATCTTTGTAAACTTGTTTGGTCTGGTTTTTGGCTTGGCTTCTCTTCTGTTGCAGCTTCTTCAGGTGGAGGCAGTGGCTCCTGCGCGCGAGTTCCGAGGAGCTGCCGACACCATGATGTTTTAGCTCTGAGTAATCCCCGCTTCTGCTCAATGCCAGGTCCAGATGCCCCCGTCTTAAATAATGCTGTGAGCATCAGGCTGAAGCTTTTGGTCTCTTCAGGTCTGCGGAGAGCGGGCTGGTGACTAGTAACTCCCTCAGCTTCTGTTTAACTAGAGGTAGGCGAGTCCTCACCTAGAGCACTGGCGTCCCGCTTTGTGACCCTTGGACTTCCATCCGCTGAGAGCAGCTTTTGAAGGCCAGAGGCAGCAGAATATCACTGGAATCTCTGACTGCTTTTCCTGCTGTAATGTGATCAGCATGTGGCTGATGGAGCAATTTAAGGCTGGCTTAAAAGGGAAAGGAAGGAGGAAAAAAAAAAAAGCAAGCCCTGCTAGGTTGGCCACGTAAATCTTCTGTGGCAGGACGTCGGAGGGCTGGGTGCTGGGAGCACCCCAGCTGGTTTGTGCGGGTTGACCAGTCTGTGGGCTCTGCTAGGTACAGCTTTCTGGAAGGAAGTTTGGGTTTTCTGCAGTGGGGCAGCTCCAAAACCCTCTCTGTGAGATGCGATCTGGCAGGCTGGCTCGGAGGCGCTGGGAGGAGGAGGCTGGGGCCGGCCTTCTGAGAGGCTTCGCAGACGACTTGGCTCTCTGCTTGTCATGTGATGGTAGTTCAAGTGTTGCAAGTGATGACAGGGTGCCTTGGAAGCCTGTTTCTAAACTCCTTTAAGGCAGTGGCTCTAAACTGGGAGCACTGGCACTTCGCAGGCCTGTGTGTAACTCTGGAGTCTTCCTGTACGAGAAGAGCAGCGCAGTGAGCAGCCCTGGAGCTCCAGCACCGCGAGGGTCGGGAGCTCAGCTGGGGGTCTGACTTGGCGGGCTGCCCGTGCTGCTGCTTGGAGGGGTGACTTGCTCTTTGTAGGGTTTCTCCCTGGAAAAAAAAACTCCTGGACTTGTGTAGAGTAAGTGATTCTTGGCGTTGGGAATGGTGGTACTGAGTCAGCCTGAAGGTGGCTGGTGGGCTGCCTAGGGAAGAGCAGCAGAAGCTCAGGATTAGCTCTTAGGCTCCAGTGAGCGGCTGCTTGGGTGATATTTGTTTAATAGTGATGATTTTCCTCCATAAACTTGGCAGTTACTCGCTGAACTCAGTGAGCTCTTTTCCTCATGATAACGTGTGGGAATGAGCTTCAGAGGCTGCGCTGTGCGAAGAACTGCTGCCCGCTGCTGGAACCTGTTCTCGACCTTTTATTTTCATTCTTGTGTTGCAGATAGTGAGTAATCACAGCTTTCCTCTCTGCTTGATGTTCTTCCTCCTTGGGTGTCTTTGTGCTGAGAATTCTCCTTAGGAAGTATTTAAAGGGAAAAACTGTTACCTTTGCTTTCCCATATTCTGTAGCTTCCATAATCATCTTCAGGTGCACATAGACACCGCTTAACTGAGCGTAAGAAGCACCACCCGTCCTTGTGTTCAAAGATTATCTCCTCTTGGATGTAGAAGAATTTGGTTCTTTCCTGCAGTGCTGTCAGGGTTGGTGTTAGAGGGCGGCTGTGAGCCTGCAAGCCAGCACACCTGTGGCTGTGGGAGGAAGGAAAAACAAACCTGGCTGTTTGTCCCCACGTCTGAAAATGAGCTGGGGCTCGCTTGCTGCAGGCTGGAAGGGTGGGGGCTGAGGCAGGGAACTGCTGTTTGCACACCCCAGTTCCCTTGCCGGTGGTGGGAGAGGGTCTGCTGGTGTGGGCGCTCCGCACCGCCCTTCTTCCGGCCAGGCTCTGCGCGGGGGCATCAGCTGGAGGGAGATCCCGTTGTTGAAGTCCCTGAGCCACGTCCAGATGAGGCTGGCACCGAGGTGGGAGCGGCGGCTGGGAAGGAAGTGGTGCGCGCGGACGTGGACACAGTAAGTGAGGAGAAGGGAAGCGAGCAGGGGGTCTTTGTGCCCAGAGAAGGGCAGCGAGGCTGGGGAGGGTCTGGAGAACAAGTCTGCTGAGGAGCGGCTGAGGGAGCTGGGGCTGTTCAGGCTGGAGAAGAGGAGGCTGAGGGAGGACCTTATTGCTCTCTACAGCTCCCTGACAGGAGGGTGCAGTGAGGGGGGGTTGGTCTCTTCTCCCAGGTAACTAGCAATAGGACAAGATGCAAAGGCCTCAAGTTGCGTCAGGGGAGGTTTAGATTGGATATTAGGAAAAATTTCTTTACTGAAAGAGTGATCAGGCATTGGAACAGGCTGCTCAGGGAGGTGGTGGAGTCACCATCCATGGAGGTGTTCAAAAAACGTGTAGATGTGGCACTTCGGGATATGGTTTAGTAGCCGTGGTGGTGTTGGGTGGATGGCTGGACTCGATGATCTTAGAGATCTTTTCCAACCTTTGATTGTATGATTCTAAATGCAATGAGTTGCCTTCGTTCTGAAAACAGGTCTTCTGACAGGGTAAATGAGAAGCAAGCCATGCAAAGCAGCACAAGGGGCTTCCCTCCTGTCCTTGGCGGACGTGGAGGGGCATGTGTCTGGGGCAGAGGAGTGCCAGCTTGAGGCCAGGAGGAAGTGAAAGCACCAAATCTGTCTGGGGGAGCTGGTGCCATGTGCTCTGGTGCTTCCTCCCCCTTGCTGTTATCGATGCCCTTTTGTGTCACTGCTCTGGAAGAGTGAAGGAGAACAGCTTATCTGGGAACTTGTGTCTGCCTGGTGTGAGGCTGTCTCTGGGGTGTTCTCCCTTCCCTTTCCTGGCACTAGGAACTCTCTGGGGTCTTCTGGAGCGCGCTTGGCTGGGTGCTCCGCTCCGAAGCGGTGTCCTTCGAGACATCGCACTGTGCTGCTCCCCACTTTGCTTGCTGTGGCCCCTCGTCAGCCCCATCCTTTGCTTTCTGTTCCCTTCGGCAGCGCTGGCTCTAAGTGCCACAGTGCTCCCAGGTGGTTGCAGCTTAGCCATGAAGTCTGTTCACTGCAAAAATCCATGAGTTTATTCTTCTTCCCCTCCAACGTTGAGCTCTTAAACCTGTGGGAGGTTTGGGAGATGATGTGGTTGTTGCTGGCCAAGCCTGAACCTGTCAGTCTCAGACTGACAAAGTGAGCCCCGATGCCGTGGGGCCGTGGTTGTGTCTCGACTTCACAGCCTCGTGAAGAGCTCTGCGTTCCTCCTCCGCCGCTTCCACTGTCAACGCGATCCTCTGTGTGCCAGCTGACGTGAGGGCAGAAGCTCTTCGGGGCAGATCTGTCTGCGTGGCAGGACTGACCCCCGGTGCAGCGGAGACCGCTGGGTCCCTGCGGTCGGTGCCGGCGGGGTGGGAGGGCTGGCCGGGCACGGCCGGTGTTCAGCCTCCCTGCCTGTGGCCTTCGGATCCTGGAGCTAAACCCCTGCTCCTCTGTGGTTGTGCCCGTTTCTGGAGAGGTCTCCAAGCTACTTGGTTGCATTGAAAGAGGTGTGTGATCTTTCCAGCCAGAACGCAGGCGGGTATCTCAAGGGTGGGTGTCAGGAGGACGGGGCCAGAGTCTTTCCAGTGGTGCCCAGCGATAGGACAAGGGGCAACGGGCACAAACTGAAGCAGAGGAAGCTCCAGCTGAACCCGAGGAAGAACTTCTTCCCTCTGAGGGTGACGGAGCCCTGGCCCAGGCTGCCCAGGGAGGCTGTGGAGTCTCCTTCTCTGGAGATATTCCAGCCCTGCCTGGCCGCGGTGCTGTGCAGCCTGCTGTGGGTGACCCTGCTTCGGCAGGGGTTGGACTGGGTGACCCACAGAGGTCCCTGCCAACCCCGACCATGCTGGGATTCTGTGAAAACAAGGCAGGCAATATGAGGGCAGTCAAGTGCAAAGTGAAAAAGATTTTTGGGTTTTGCAGGGTCAGAAGTCTTCCTAAGGCTTTCCTAAGCAGAAAAGAGGCTTATGGATGGGCTGGATCAGCCGAGCGGATGCCGCAGCTGTGGCCTGACGTGTGGTTTCACCTGTTAGATCTGGGGTCTGTCAGGAGATTAATGTGATGATACCTGAGCTGATGAAGTGTGTCCCTTTATATGACAGCCGGCATGTTTTTCCAACTCTAGAGACTTCGCAGAAGTCTGGCCCTGGAACACCTGCGCGCTGTACCTGTCCCGTTTGATGCGTAGGCAGGAACGTTGGCTTGGAGTGGTGTGTTGCTGAGGGCAGTCGGTTTGCAAATGCGCTGTCTCGCTCTGCGGGATGCCGGCGATGTGCCGTTACAGAAGCCCGGGGACGACATACGCTCAGCCAGCATCTCTGCAGCATTAAATGGAGACGCGTCCGGCGTGACTCTAAGCAAGTGGCAGATTTTCTGCTTCAGTTCGATAGCGATCGGAGCCAAGGTCTCACCCCGAGCAGTCATGTGCTAGGCACGGTGGGCTTGGTCTGTATAATGAGCTGCGCTTAGCGTAGCTGCGAGACAGTTCCTTTCTGAGCGGGAGCTGGCTGGCCGCAGGCAGTTTTCTCAATAACGAGCGAAAAAACCTTAAGGATCAGTTGAAGAGCAAAAATATGTACAAATAACCAGAACTCCAGGTGGAAACAAGGTAGGAGAAATTCCTTGTGGTGTCACTGACTGTAGGACCCCATGCAGTTGCAGTAAGATGAACCTTCTTCTAGAGGCTGTTGTGGCCTTGGTGTCGCTCTGAACAGCACCCAGAAGGGGAAGTGAGAGCGGCGTTCCGATATCGGCATCCTGTCGAAGTACTGAACCAGCTCGTGCCTCCCTCCCGCGGTCTCGAGGGCTGAGAATCCTGTGGAGATGATGGTGCTTTCTCTGCCAGAGGACGCGAGGCTGATTCTGGCCATGTTTTTGTTTCCAGGTAGTCTGAAGTCATGGCCATCCTCTTCGCTGTCGTGGCGAGGGGCACAACCATCCTTGCCAAACATGCCTGGTGCGGAGGAAACTTCCTGGAGGTGACGGAGCAGATCCTGGCGAAAATACCCTCTGAGAACAACAAACTGACCTATTCACATGGGAGGTGAGTAAGCCTTCTCTTCTGGGCATGGGAGGAGGACAGTGAGCAGGCACCAGGATAGGAATAGATGGAGAGAGCCAAATTCACATTTGGATGCGTTTGTGTGCTGATGGAATGCGCAGTCGGCTCAGTAGCTACTTTTTTTCCCCCCAGAACTTTGCAGCAGAACCAGAATTTGAATTTAGCTTAAGCAGTAAGTACCAAGGCTGACAGAAAATCAGGTTTTCTGTTTTTATACAACTCCAGAGTGAGTTGGGGGGTGCTCAGCTGTGGGTTTCAGACTGTTGGAGTCTTTGGTATTTGGCTTCTGGAGTCTTTTGCTGGCTTGAACGTGGCTTTAGGTAAAAACATCACCCTTCTCAGGTCACTTGTGGATCCCGGTGGCTTTGAGAGAAGTCATGCTGGCAGGTGTTTAGAGTCACCTTGAGCTACCACAAACCCAGGCTGCGGGACAGGAGGACTCTTCCCAGGCTTGATCTCTGAACAGCCCTCGCTCGCTGTTGGTAGCACTGAGGGATCAGATGTCACACTGCCCGAGACTCTGCTGAGGTGTTGCACATGTCAAGTAGGTACGTCAGTGTGCTGGTGTGCAAACTGAAGAGAGAACTGTGGAGAGGGCAAATTTAGAAGCGTTGGACCCCGCTTCAGCTCTTTTTTGGAATTGGCAGCGTGGCTGGATTCTCGGTATTGCCCAAGCTGTTGCCTTAGAGCTGTTTCAGCTGCCTGAGGAATCGAGAGCTCAGGATTGGGGTAGTTTTCCCGCACCCTTCCCTGGCTTGGGAGCACTGGAGGGCCCTGGGGTGAGCTTTCTGAGGAAGCTGCCTGTCCTGGGCTCTGAAGCACTTGGGATGCCAGATCTTTTCTTCTACTGTAATTTGAAGGGTACGGTTATTTTCTTTTGTTTTAACTTTGCCTGGAGTGCTGCTCCACCAACTACAGAGTGGAGTTTTAGGAGCGCTGTAGTGGACTTTTATAGGTGAAAACTTGAATTGTGGCAGAGGTCGGTGTGCTGTGTGCGGGGGAGCACTGAGGGAGAGGTAACTGTGCACCTACACTTGCAGAGCACGCTGCGAAGCGTGCAGTCTTTTGCTCGTTACTGACTCTTTCCTTGACGAGGATTTAACAGACGTGGCAGAAGATCACTGCAGTTTGTGGTTGCTCTGCTTTGCATTGTGCTATCAAAGCATGCAGGCGCCATTCTGCAGCTCTGGGCACTGAGCTGAGCATCAGAGGGTCTCCTCTGCAGAGTCACGCTCCTCTGACAAGTCGTAGGTTGGCTTTTTTCTGTGATTTGGACAACCACCTCCTCGGTCAAAATCCGCCAACCCTGCCTTCCCTCTAGCAGAGGGGAAGGAGGGGTTCCCACCCATCTGTTTGGGGGGGCTGAATATTTTCACGCACACATGCTTGGTGCTGGCAACTTCTTCCTGCTGTCACAAAGCAAGGGTTTTGGGTTTGTAGAGACACAGAATAACGTCTTTTTTACCTTAGCCATGCTAACTGGGCAGAACGTGAAAGGTGTGAAGCTGAGTGAGCACCAGGAGTTGTCGTTCTTTGGTCTGTGGGGTTTCAGGGATCCTTCTGCCTTGCCAGGGTCCCAGCCTGTAGGCTGGAAAATTGCCCTGTTCTCTGCCTGGGATCGTTTCCCCTCCTCTGAAATGGGAAAAAAATGGAGTTTATTTTAACTTTCTTTGGACTTCTTAAACTCATTTAATGAGTTCTTTTTGTTTTTAAGAAGAACTCCTGTGTCTTATATGATCTCCAAGGAAAACCAGCCCTGTAGCTTCGGGAGTTGTTGGGGTTATTCTGCCTCGGCTGTTAAGGTGCTGCTACAAGTCACTGGGGCGACACGCTTTACCTCTCTCCTTCCAGGAAGGAGGGGCAGTAGTTGTGGTTATGCAGGGATTTTTTTTTTTTTTTAATAACAGACCTTCAGGGCAGTAAAGGATACTTCTAGCCCACCCCCAAAACTTATTTCAGTATCGTCTTATTTATAGAATACAAATCCTGAGTTTGAAAGCTGCTGAGCTGCGCTCTCAGCTGCACCAGGCAACTGCAGCGCAGCACATGCGTTAACTTGCTTTGGTTCTGGAGTTTGTAAGAGGATCCACAAGCTTCCTGGGGAAAGCTGGGGGAATACTCAAATGTCAAAGTGAAAGGATACTCTGAGTTTTTAATTAGGGGAAAGAAAAAAGTATTCAGGTGGCCTTTTTGCAGCTCTGTTCCTATTATGTCCCGCTGTGCTCATCAGAAGAACCCATCACCTGCTGGAGCATCAAATGGTAGTGAGGGGGCAACAGCTGAAGCCAGTGGGTTGAACTAGAGTGCTCTGATCGGTTCTGGTTTGGGTTTAGTTGTGTGCAAACTAAGGGGGTTTTTCTGATGGGCCTAAAATAACAGCTTGGTTTAATTTTGATAGGAAAATATTGCTTTGAACTGTTTTGCACTGTTTTTCAAGACGCTGAGGCTTGCAGCTAACTAACATCTGGGTTCGCTCAGCACCACCGAAGGCATTGGCACGTGCCTAGCTAACCTGGCCACGTGACTCAAGCCTGTTCAGCCTGATTAGTGTTCGTTCCGATTCATTTTCTGCTGCGGTTGCTTTGGTCTCTTGGCCTTTGCAATGAAAACCGAAAGCAGCACAACCCAGCCGTCGCAGGAGCAAGGCTGGAGAAGCAAATCACTGTGCCGGCCGGGTTCCCCGACGTCTTGTCTTGCTGGTCACTCCAGTTAGCTGCAGCTCTCATCGCATGCGAACTAGCGCACGGGTGCTTGAATGCACACTGATTACAGAAACCTTACCCCTGGGCATCTTGTCAGGGTTTTGTTTTCACGAGTACGTAGCTGGAAGAACGTGGGACTGAAGTTGTTTGGCGACTCGATGTCCCCCAGAGTTAGTGCTGAGCGTGGAGTGCTGTGAAGTACGGGCGGCCGGTGATTCTCGAGCTTGTGGGTGGCCTCTAGTTGAGCGTAGCTCGTAGGAGTGGAGACACTGAACCTGCACAAAGATGGCTGGGGTGTGCTGGCATCTCTGTGGGTTCCTGTGGAGTTACTGGAATTTGCTCTCCTACTTCTGCAGCCCGTGAAGCCCCGCAGGCAGCAGTGTCTTCTGGAGGGTTAGTCCTGGGGCAGCTCCAAGTGACCTTTGTTTTTTCTTTTTCTCTTCTCTGCAGCTATCTGTTTCATTACATCTGCCAAGACAGGATTATATACCTCTGCATCACGGATGACGTAAGTATTTTGGTTACAGCTATTGCACAGACAGGCTCTTGGCAGGTCTTGGCTTTTTTCGTATCTGTACGTCAATGAAAATCAGTAGTGGGTGCTAATCTGAGCTGCCTTTTCTTCCCCCATTGGAGCTGCTGCGTGTGTTCTCGTTCACGTTTGAAGCCTGAGCCTGGAACTCAGCTGCATGTGCATAGTTAGTTTTGGGGTGAAGTCCTTGGTTTTGCCTTGTTTCTCTCTTAGCAGCCCCAGTGCAGCAGAGTCTAGATGTAGAGGCCAGCCTCTGGCTGCCGGTGCAGTACGCCCAATACTCCTCAATTCTGGAAGTGCTGAAGCCAAAACTTCTCCCTCGCTGGAAGAAGGTACCAGGCACAGAACTGGAACTTCGGATACCCCGGCGGAGTCTGCTGCAGCCAGTGCCCAGGAAGCTGGGCCTGAAACCTGGCCCGGGGTGACCAGGCAGATCCCGCGGTGCTGCCTGTTCAGAACTGATAATTACAGTTTCTCCGCAGCTGGCCGCGTGCCCCACGCGCTGCGTTACTCCTGGCTTGACGCAGCTCTGGACATGGTCTGCTCTCTTCCTTCCAGGACTTCGAACGATCCAGAGCCTTCGGCTTCCTGAATGAGATCAAGAAGAGGTTTCAGACCACGTATGGCTCGAGAGCGCAGACAGCCCTTCCCTATGCAATGAACAGCGAGTTCTCGAGTGTCTTAGCGGCGCAGCTGGTGAGTTCTGTTGCTAAATGGGGTTCCCTGAGCAAGCCAGATTTCTCCCAGAATCACAGAATGTTGGGGGTTGGCAGGCACATCTGTGGGTCACCCAGCCCAACCCCCTGCCCAAGCAGGGTCACCCACAGCAGGTTGCACAGCACCGCGTCCAGGCAGGGCTTGAATATCTCCAGAGAAGGAGACTCCACAGCCTCCCTGGGCAGCCTGGGCCAGGGCTCCGTCACCCTCAGAGGGAAGAAGTTCTTCTTCATGTTCAGCTGGAGCTTCCTCTGCTTCAGTTTGTGCCCATTGCCCCTTGTCCTCTTGCTGGGCACCACTGGAAAGAGTCTGGCCCTGTCCTCCTGACCCCCACCCTGCAGATATTTAGAGGCATTTCTAAGGTCCCCTCTCAGCCTTGTCTTCTCCAGGCTGAACAAGCCCAGAGATGAGATCCTCACGGTGACACTGGAAATGTCCAGCCTAGTTCCAGCTGAACTAGGTGTGTCACTGATGTGAACTGGGTCACTAGATGTGACCATCCCGTGCAAGCTAACATCGCTGTCACCAACAGCAAGGCAAATGCACGTTACTGCACTTCTGTCAAACTAAACTTCAGAACCTGAGTACCTGGCAATCCCAAAGTGCCTCTCGCTGCTCTCCTCCTGCCTTCGGGTGGTTTCAGTGGCACACTGCTGGAGCGTGACAGGGGATTGGCTTCTGGTGCCGCGTCGTTTTCAGGAGGAAAGAAAACTGGGCTTGGATTGCAGCCCAGTGCTGTGTACAGAGCCGTGGCAGACTCTCCAGCTGGCTCACGGAGAGGCTCCAAGGATTTCCATTCCCAACACAGGCTGGAGGTTAAAGAGCAGGATAAATGACTCGTGAAAGGTCCCACGTTCTCTGAGCTGAGATTTGCCTTGGACCCGCCCAACCCCAAAATTTAAGTGTCAGGGTATTACAAAACTGCAGGGAATATCCCTGTCACCCTTGGCTTGCACTGCTCAGCTGCAGCTGTCGTGGTTTGGGGACAGTGCTGGGCTCCAAGCCCGGGGCCTGCAGGCACCGTAGTCTTTGCGAGCCCAGTTGTTCCACCGGTATGGTTCCAGTCTGGAAGGGCGACGAAGCCCATGGCGGCGGGGTCTGCAGGCGATGTGTGAAGGGCTGTGGGACAGAGCCCGCGGCGCGGGGCTGCGGTGGGCAGAGCTGCTGTCACCCCGTTTTCACAAAAGCACGTTGCTTGCTGTGCGTTGTATTTGAGGAGAGGTTTGAAGCAGCTGCCTTGCTTTGTGTGCTTTATTCACAGCATGGGTGTAGCTTCGGGAGTATTTTGGCACACAGCATAGCGTCTGCGTTCCCATCAGCCCTCTGCAGAACACGCTGCACGGAGCGCTTTTCCTTAATGCAGGGTTGACGTGAGGGGTAACCCTGCTCTGCCTCGGCGGGGTTTTTTATGGGGAGAGGAGGAGACAACGCGGAGAGCAGCTGCTCTAGGTGTGGGACTGGGCTGCTCTGAAGATACGAGCTGTTGATGCAGTGGGCGTGCGCCGGTTTGCGCTGCTCCGTGCTGCCTGGTCTGCAGCGGCGTGCGGCCAGTGCCTGCAGAGAGAACAGGCCTGGGGCAGGCACGGGCCTGGTGCTAGGGGTAATGTCGAATTAAATGGCTGAAGTCAGGTGGAAAACAGAGAAGGAATAAATAACTGCCCCGTGACTCGTGTGATCGATAGCCTGACTTGTGCACAAAGCCTCAGGCTGTACGGTCTGCAAGGAAAGTGCCTGGAGCCTCCTGCTGACGAGTCTTCGGAGTCCTTGACTGACTACAAACAACTTCATCACCTGAGCAATGTTGGTTTGGATGGTTTGATTTATTTTATGTTTTCTCCTGAGACTTCCTTTGCAATAAAGATGAGATGTCCTTGGGACGGTGGCTGTCAGAGCTCGTATGCAGCCTGTGTCTGGGGCAGCCACAGTCGGTGCCGTGCTGGAACCTCGAGGAGGTTCTCAGTCCGCTCTGCAGCGGCTGGTGAGCCTGTTTGTGTAGAGATAAGTAGAGAAAGTCACAGAAGTGTGCTGCCCTCATAAATAGCTCAGAAATGTTGTGTGGAGTGGGACCACTGGTAGTAGCCCAGGCATTTGGTGAACCATATCTCACAGATTCTTGTCTCCACTTTCCTTCCTTGCTGCCGATTGCTTGGACTTTGGAAGGGGGCTGTTATTTCTGGGAGCTCGGGGAGTTGCAGGTGCCAGCTCCTGCAGTGTGGGAGCAGATGGGCATGTGTGACCTGTAAGAGGCCAAGAAACTCAGATTTTGGTCCACTGTGTGCTTGTAAATGTCTTGGGTAACTTGAAAACTCACATTTATGTCTGTGCTGTTCTGTAGTGACCCGGAGTTTCTTGTTTTGCCTCGAGGAACTGAAGCGCAGCGCTGAGTTCCCTGCTTTCATTGACTTCTTTTGTTACAGAAACACCACTCGGAGAGCAGGGGCACGGACCAGGTGGCAGAGACGCAAGCTCAAATCGATGAACTTAAAGGAATCATGGTTCGAAACATAGGTATCTGCCTTCCCTCGGCGCCGCGCAGAGTTCCTCCGGGCCAGGAGCGGGGCTGGTGGCCAGGGGGGCCTCTCTCAGCTGGGGAAGGGGCTGGGGGTCTCCGTTCGCACGCTGTTGCTCGCGTTGAGCTTGGCTGAGGGCGGCACGTGGGCGTGAGGAGCGCTGTCCGGGAGGGACTGGTGCAGGTTGCGGTGGGGTGAAGCGTGCTCCGGGTTGGGTCTGTTTGTCGCGGTGGCTTTCCCGCAGCCGCTCGGAGGAAAACGCTCCCCGGTAGCTTACGCTTTCTGTGTCAGACTGGTTTGGGTTTTGACAAGTCTGACCACTTAAAATAGAGTGTTAGATCTGGAACTGACCAAAACTGAGTGCGATCAGTCCCAAAACGTAGCCCCTGTGATGCGAGGCTGTTGCCTGGCAGTCTCTGAAAGGCTGAGGACTGCTTGATGTCTGGTGAGCTGCTGCCGAGAGCTCCTGGCGTGTCGTTGGGCTGGGGGGTTGGAAGCAGCTTTCTGCACTGGGATTCCACTGACAGCTTTGGATTTTTGTCTCTTTCTCCAGACCTTGTGGCACAAAGAGGAGAGAAGCTGGAGTTGTTGATCGATAAAACGGAGAATCTTGTGGATTCGGTAAGTCTGGGGAAGAGCTTAAGAAATGGGGAAACAGTGTTACTGCACAAGGGAGAACTTCTTCCCTCTGAGGGTGACGGAGCCCTGGCCCAGGCTGCCCAGGGAGGCTGTGGAGTCTCCTTCTCTGGAGATATTCCAGCCCCGCCTGGACACGGTGCTGTGCAGCCTGCTCTGGGTGACCCTGCTTGGGCAGGGGGTTGGGCTGGGTGACCCACAGAGGTCCCTGCCAACCCCAAACATGCTGGGATTCTGTGAGGGAGCAACGGGGGTGTAGACCAGCATCTAGAGCCACTTCTAACCAGACAGTGAAGCACCTGCACCTACTGGTGATCCGTCCCTGGGTCAGACACAAGTCCTGTCTTACTCCCCTGTTCCCTAGAGCTGTTTCCCAAGCTGCATCCCAGCCTTGCAGCTCTTTTTCGGAGAGTGAAGCTCTCCCATGTGTCTCTGTTCCGTATCCTGTTCAAGAACCTGCCCCATCCTGTTCAAGAACCATCTCCCGCTTGCTCCTGCTTGCCACAGCCAGCGCAAGCAGTGGGGTTTCTTGTCCTCATCTCTTGTACCCAAGGCGGGGGAAACCCACCCTTTATCTGGAGCGACAGGAAAGCCAAACACCTCAAAGCTGGCAAAAAGTAGTCGTGCTTTCGAGAGGCGGTGGAGGAGCCTGGAGCTTACCCGCCAGGGAATCTGTCCTCCAGCTGTTGGGTGTTCAAACCTGAGCACTGCCACAGGTGGTGGCGAGAAGTGGCCTCACCTCAGGTAATGCTTCAGACCAAGGGACGGGAATTCCTTCAGCAGTCAGGCTGGATTCATGTCCCAGCTCTCCCAGGGTGGAAACCACGCAGGAAGGGAAGGGCTGGGACGTGCCCCTCGTGCGAGTCTCTTGCAGCCCGGCAGTGAGTGTCTGAGGAGATCCAGGGCTGGAGCTCTCAAGCTGCGGAGTCGTGGCCTGTGTTTTATCGCTCCCGTGTGAGCCTTGGGCACGAGAACATTGTGCATAAACCAAGCATGTTAGAACCCTCCTGGCAACAGCGGCAAGGGAGTTTTTCCTTTTGGGAGGGAGGTCTGAAGAAGCTGGTGATCAGAGTAGCCCTGTCCTGTGGAGAACTGTGCTGGGGCGAGGTGTGTTGGCACCCAGCAGGCTGCTGCCACGTGGAGGAACAGCACAGCTGAGCAAACGAAGCGCTCCCGAAGTTCAGATGCTGGCTGAGCATGGGAACCGGCTGTGAATCGGAATTACAGTGCGTAGGGGTACGGCTCTGCCCAGCGGAGCCTTCCCTGGAAAAGCTGGGGGTGGTTTGTGGGGAAAACCCAAACGCAGGCGGCAGAGCGTGCTGCTGAGCTGGCTTCGTGCGGTGCTGCGGGTGTCTCCTCCCTCAGCTGCTGGGGGGAAACGTGGGAATGGTTGCACTGATGGGGCCTGGTGGGCATCGGAGGGCGTTTGGTGACCCAAAGCTATCTGGAGCGGGGAGAATCGCAGGATGCGGCGAGGAGATGTGGGACAGGGCAGCCGCGAGCTTCCCGTGACGTGCAGCAAGCCCAAGCGCTGGAGGAAAGTCCTAGAGCTAAAGGACTTGTCCAGCCCTTGTGGCTCCGCTGTCCCGGGCAGCAGGGTGGGCCCGCTCCTGCTGACAGGCGCATTTACGGTCATGAAGTCGCACGCAACGTGTTGGGGAGTGGATCTGTAGCTCCGGAAATACCTTGGAGCGCTTCAGTTCCCGAAGGGTTGGAAGTCAGATGAGAGCCCAACCAGAAGTACTCTGAGGTGAATAAATCCCGGTGGGCAGCCTGTGGGCCCGGCGCTGCTCTGCGCTGGTTCTGGGCGTGCTCGTACGCTTCGTCCTGCCCCTGAAGCAGGGCAGGAGAGCGTTCTCTTGACGCCTGAATGAGTGGAACGGCTCCGGAGGAGGGGACTGCTTCGGGTGATCGGGGAGGCGGTGGCTGGGGAAAGCATGAGCCTCTTCCTCTGGCTTGGTGGGATGCAGCTCCCTTCACAGCAGCTTCAGGAATTAATGAGCTTTTTACTATCTCTTGTAGTCAGTCACTTTCAAAACTACCAGCAGGAACCTTGCGAGAGCCATGTGTATGAAGAATCTCAAGCTTACCATCGTCTTCGTCATCATGTCAGTTGTAAGTACGGAGCACGAGAACCTTCAGCTCTTCACCGCTGAAAAATGCCCGTGGCGTATTGCTGTGTTCAGGCCTGCGTGCACTCAGCTCTGCGCCTGGACGGGCTGTAGCCGTAACCCAGGTGTTTGGGTGGTCCCGGGGGAGGTGAGGAGCTTCATGCCAGGCAGCTTGTCCTCTCGGGCAGCAGGAAAAGCTTCCCAGATGGTTCTGTGTGGGTTTTGGTAACCCGGGGTTTCCAAGCTTGTCTTCTGCTTGCCGGGCGAAGTCAGCCATTGACTGAAGGATGGAGGTGCCATTCTCTGCTGACGCGGCCGTCTTTGTTCCCCAGGTTGTCCTCTACATCATCGTATCGGTTGCCTGCGGTGGCCTCGCGTGGCCAAGCTGCGTGCAGAAGTAACTGGAGGCAGCTGGTGCTGGTCGTGTGGAGGTGGAATCGCGGGAGCGTGAAGAAGCAACCTACGGATTAACTCTCGGTCTTTCACTACTGACACCTTCTCATCCTTCCATCCCTCCAGGGCTGCCGGCTCCTTGCCTTACTACCCCGAGCAGGCCCGGCCGGTCACGCTCCCGGGCAGCTCCGGCCTCAGGAATGGGCTCGTTTAAATTACTTGAAGGGATTTTTTTATTTTAATTTTTTTTTTGGTTTCTCTTTGTCCCAACTCCAACCTCCATGGCTGTGCGGGCGGTATGTCCGGCGCAGGAGGGTGACGTGCATGCTCGCCCGTGTAGCTTTGCACTTTGTGTGCGTGGGGAGCGGTGCCGCTAGCTGCTGCCCTGCGTGTGACGGGGTGGTGGAGGGCGGAGAGACGAGAGGGCTGCATGTGAGCTTCCACTTTCTGCAAGTATTGGAGCTGCAGGTCGCCTGGCCTCGCCTGGTTCTGCCGTGTTTCAGCACGTGGAGGTCGCAAGCGTACTACTGGTAGTAAGAAAAAGGGGCTCGGGCTTTACGCGCTGTCAGGTGTAGGTGCTGCTTCTGTGTGATGTCTCCCTCTTCCTGGAGGTCTGGCCGCAGGTGGCAGGAGAGGGTGCTGGGTCACCTCAGCGTTTTGAAACGGCTGCCTCTTCATCCTCACTTCTTCCTCATCTTCCCCCCTTGATTTGTGGCTAAATCAATACAGCAGAGGAGATGGCTGCGTGTAGTTAAGGTTGCAATAATTTATCTGCTTTCTCACATGTTATTTCTCCTGTTCTTCTTGGGAGGGTGGACTAAAATGAATACTGATGTGTGAAATGGGGGGCCAGGCTGTTGGTGCGGCTCGGTAAGGTGGTGGGCGTCTGCGGCTGTCGCTCTGCAGCTGCCTGCTAAAAACCGAGGACAGGAGCGATGGAAGGTTGGAGCCGACGGAGCGTTGCCTTCTCTATGGTCTGAGGGCGAAAGGCTCTGTCAGAGGGTGCAGGATAACATCTGCTCCTCTGAACAGAATAAAAAACCCCAACACAAACCCAAGGCTGGTAACCACCCGCAGGGTTGGGTTATGCTGATGCTGTGTGGCCGTTGGAGGCCGGGGACTGCTCTGGGGGGTGCAAGCTGTGACGGCCGCGGGTCTGTCCCGGCTGGACACGGAATCACTGGGCCTGGCTGAAGCCAAAGCCGCTGCTGCCTGTGTGCGGGGGCTTCCATTTTCTGTCTTCAGGGCTCATTTCCAAGAGGAGAAGCGGAAACGACTGAAAGCTCATAAAAGCCTCGGGTGTTCTGCACAAAAAGCTGCCCCGGTTCGGTCCAGGGCAGTGGCTTCTGAGGGTGGGTGGACGCTGTCAGGGTAGGGCAGGGGGAGGCACAAACCCTCAGTCGGTGCCGTGAAACTGCTGCTCCTTCAGGGGCTTTGTGTGGTGCGTTACAGCTGCCCAGGAGCCTCCCAGCAGGTGCCAGGTGAAGAGTTCTCCTAAAAACTTCTTCAGCTTTGTCTTTGACTAGGCTGAAGTGTAACCAAGGGTGATCAGCTCGTGATCCCCGGAGAGCGGCAGTGGCTCTGGGCAGCGCTGGGGTCACTGGTGTCCGTTTCTAATGGCGTTAATTGAATGGAAAGCTTAGGGAAAGATTTCCTTCCTCTGACCTCGTACTCTTGCAGCCACCCACAGCTCAGCATATGACTGTGCATGTTTTAGGGATTGTTGATGTTACCGTGTTCATTTCTATGATTTGTTGTCTTATGTACAAATACTTTTTAAAGAAAATACTTCCTTTGCTTTTAAAGGATGCACTGAGGCATTAGTGTAAAAACAAAGTTAACTTGATTTAAATAAAATTACTGTACAGAAAGCAGAGTTCTTCAGTTTTGTGAAAGGTGGCTCTGGGTGTAGACTGGTAGTAGGAACGACTCCGTGCAAGCAGCACATACCTAGGGCAGGTCACCCTGTGTCACCCTGCAGCTCCGGCCTCGGTGGCCCCATGCCTGGCTGTGTCCTGCTGCCAAAGAGCTGCGTGAGGGAGGGAGTGAAACCTGCAGGAACTGCTGGAGTTCAGCTGATTGTTATCTTGGTTGGAGGCAAAGCTGCACTCTGAGGGTATCTGCCAGGGCTCAGGATGAGAGAGGCACAGAAATCAGAAGGAAGATCACTTGGTATGAGAACAGCTTAGAAAAATGGAAGGATAAGACTTAACACTTCATTAGCGTGATTGTTCTTCTGTGCTTAATAATAAGTTATGGACCAGAAGCAAACAGCTGGCCCTCTCCTGGAGCGGGCTGGCCAGCTTCAGGTGCTGCTCAGGATCAGATTTATATTTAAAATGCCCCTGAATTCCAGCAGAAGCAACCCTTGGAGTAAGGCCCTGATTATCCTCTTTGCATACGGCTCCTTTTCGCCTCGGGTCTGTCTGGCATTGCGTATCCAAGTCGGTATCGCTGTAGCCCTCCATTCTGCAGCTCCTCATAAAAACGGCATCACAGGCCTGATGAGCTTGAACCAGAATGTAACCTTGAGCTATTTAAGCATTTTACTTTTCCAGAAAGTTTCTGTTCTTTACCTAGCACTAGATGTCTATTAATTGGTAGCGGCTGCCTCAGCGTAGGAGGCCGCAGAGACGCAGGCACGCTCCTACCTGGGAATGCAGCTCGCAGTAAAGCTGAAAGGAGAACTCAAACAACCAAGGAAGGGACCTGATGCGTCGCTGGTCTTTCACCTTTCTGCACACTGGGAAGGCAAGTTCAGCGTCACAAGGTTCCACCTTTTCTCATACTTCTGCTGGGTGGAAAAGAAGCTTCTCCTTTAGGGAGAAAAAGCCTTAATGGGACAGAGCTGCAAACCTGCAGAGCTGTATTGGGGGCAGCGAGAAGCCCATTTGTGTAATAATCGGTTGTCTCTGACCCTTTCACACGTGGAAGGGAGGCGCTGGCAGTCGGAGCACGAGCAGCAGCTCCAGCTCCATCTCTGCTGTAACAGCGCTCATCCCCGCAGCCGGCCTTTTGGCCCTTCAGCAAGGCGGAACTGGCTCCCAGGGTTACAAAGCTGCTCTGAAGTAGAAGAGGGGTAATTCAGCTTTGGGGGAGGAACAGTCTGCAGCCACAGCTTGAGAAGTTTCCAGTAAAACAGATATTCATTAGAATGAGCAAATGGAACACAGGAAAGAAACCCTCGCTCCTTCTCACTTAGCAGCTTACAGCTGTATCTCCTGAGGTGCCAAACCCAGCCCACCCCCAGTGCTCGGAGGGGGCCGAGAAGAGTCAGCTCCTCAGGGAGCCAGGCCTGGGCGCAATGCCTGGCCCTGCAGGAACATGCACAGGAGCCAGCCTGAAACAGCAATGGGCTACCCACTGTCCCTTCCTGCCCCCCTGTTTTTTTCTTTCTAAAGCAAACTCGATGCAAAAAGTGTTCTCTGCTGTGCAGCGCAAGTGGTGTTTCCCAGATTTTGTTCTGCTCAGGCCACTTGTGGATGTTCTAGGACAGATATGAACCAAGTGCTGTGATTTAAGTTGTCCTTCACCAACGCACCCACCTCACCGTTATGAACTCCAAGGCAATTAAAGGTAAATATCTCAAGAGACTTCCTCTGGAGACCTGCGGAGCTCCAGGAGCTGAAGGGCAGCAGCAGACTCCTGCATGGCTGGGCCTGTCACGAAAAGCCTCGCTCCTAGCGTAAAAACCACTCGAAAGTCAGGCTGGCTCTTTGAATAAAGCAGATCTATTTCAGCACCATAACATTTTATTAAACTACACTATCAAAAAATCACATTGAGGACAGGGAGAACATTGCTGTCAGTGCATATTTTCTGTACTAAGACTGTGTTCGTAGCATCCAGCACCTGCCGAGGAAAGGACGCTGCGACAGAATCCTTCATAGCAAAGAGACAGTAGAAAACTCTTCTACAAAAATCAGGGCAGTTGGTGGCTAGCTGGAAGAGATGGAAGGGAAGCGCTTCAAGTCAAATCAGTTAGCGAGGGTTAGTTTCAAAAAGTCTACTTTTAACCGGTGTTTGTTAGCTTCTTCATCTGGGAGACGAAGATGCTGATAAACAGCGGTTTTTAGGTAGCAGTCCCTGTCCCTGCCCCTGCCTGTGCACAGACCCACACAAATATTGTGTACTGCTCCTTCACTTGTGAACTGTGATGCACACGCTTGGATACAACAGCTTGAAGTGTACTACAGTTATAAAAACCTGCTTCATCTTCTAGAACAAACAATAAAAAGTAGCAGAAATACGTTCTATACAGAAGTAAAAAAAAAAAAAAAATACCCCAAACAGTTGAGTTCCAGACAAATATTAAGAGTACATCAGGTTGGATTTAAAAAGTCTGACTTTAACATCTACCTAACTATTTCTAGTCTTCCAGGGCCACTGCTACGCAACCACCGCAGCAACGGCTCCAAGCTGCTGTCCGGCACAGGCAGGACGTGCAGCAGCCGCCCTTCTGCGCAGGCCTCCCCGACGACGTCTGTCGCGACGAGCCCCCGAAGGGCTGCAGGCAGAGGAGATAAGGCTAGCTGCAGTCTTCGTGTGAAGACGCGCATTTCAGTCGTGTTTTGAAGAGCGGAGACACAGTAAAGCCGCTGTCCGTCCCAGCCCGGGAGGGCAGGCTCCCGGCAGAACAGCAGACGGCGAGCCCAGGTTGCATCCAGGAGGAGAGGAACTATGTCCACAAGGCTGTGGTGCGGTGGGGCTCTCGACTTTCCTTTTTGAGCAACTTTCTTACGCCCAGCCAGCTGGGGTTCTGCTTCACAGGGGTGTTTGGCAGCGCAGCGGCGCTGTCAGTAACATCCGTCCTTCCAGGAGTCATCCTCGGTGGCCTGAGTGGGCTGTGCTGATGGAAGAAATCTGGTTTGAGACAAGAAAAAAGGTCACTAACAGCCAGGAGAAGCGGTGTCCGCAGTAAGCTGTCGCTGTACGCAGCGATGCGTGTTTGAGGCTTTGGCTTTCTGCAGCGTCTGTCTCCTGAGCACGCCAACCTCTGCCTGCCTTGGGGCAGCGTGGCAGCCAGCCGTGGGCACAGCCCTGCGCAGCCCCTGCGGCGGGCGGCCAGCAGCACAGGCACAGCCGCAGCGATTTCGGAGAAATTCAGTGACTGTTACTGGGTACTTCAGCAGGGGCACACATATCCCGCCCTGCTAAGCTGTTAACACTGCTGTGGGTTTTTCCCATGGCTGAGCCCAAGAGAAATATTTTTTTCCCTGCAAATGCGACTAAACACATGAAAAATAATCGGGTTGTGTGGAGTACTGTAACAAATTAAGAGTTTAAAAATTCCCTTTTGAATATTTTTGTAAGTGGGTAGATACAGTTCAATTTAAGGCTACACTGGGACACTAAAAATCAACAAGTACTGACTGGTTATTAGTTTGATACTGAATCAACTTCCCCCCGTCGTAAAAGTTTACGCTACAATTGTACTGAAAATAGCTGTAAAAAATAGCTTTTGGCCATTTGGTAGTGGATTTACCACAAGCAGATGCCTTCGGGATAAAAACACGGCCTAAAGCAGTCCGGTTGGAGAGCTGGTACCAGCATCTTAGAGGCCTTCTTCTTTAAAGAGACTGAATATGGCGTAACTACACAGCTGTCGCTTTAGACTAGCTACAAAGTTCAGATACCCACTGGCTAAATACTTAGGAAGCGAATCAAAAGCCAGAAATAAATGTCAAAAAAAAAAAAAAAAAAAAGAAAAAAGGGTCCAAAAACCCATTGCATCTTTTGGGATTCAAACCTGGCCCCTAAATCAGTTCAGAGTTGTGCAACAACAACAAGAACTGTAAGTTTCTGGAAACCTTGATATATGCTGTGCTTCCGCCCTGCTGTATGAAGTCACTATGACCACCCAATCCTGCTTAAGACAAGCCTTGTTAGCTTGTCCTACTTTTCAAACCCTTCTAAAACTCGTTAGGCCTTGGATAATGCCCACCTCGAGTCCAAACTAAAGGCTAAGGAAGGAAAAAACAAAACAGGACACCAAACTTATTTTACCAGTAGCAAAGCTACAGAGGCACCAAACTAGGGCATCTGGGCAGATTATATTAACTGTAGAGAGCATTCATCAGTCCTTTAGAAGAGTTTTTCCTCTTCCCAAGAACAGACGTCTGCACTCAATAACTATGTGCCAGAATGTTTATTTCTTACAGAAGTTTGAGCCTATGCCTCTTCATTTTCCTGGACAAAGAGCTTTGTTTAAAAGCAGCACTTACTTTTTTAAACAGATGGCATACTCAAATATTGAATGGTTTGGTTACAGATTACATGGTGAGGCCCAGCCTGTCAGTCCACCCGTACAGTCACAGAATTTAATGTCAGCGGTCTTTAAAGGACCTGCGGCCCTTTGCTTCCTGACTGAGGGAAAAGTACTTCACGCCCACGACTCTTCCAGCTAAGTACTGCCCCTTCTTCAAGGGCTCCCCCACCACAAGCCTACATCTCGAGATAACGGGTAGCTCTGACCCAACTCTGTAACCTCGTCACACTTCAGAACCGGAGACGAACGTAACTCTTTAAAAAAGCGTTTCTGATCTGTGAAAGAGAGGCAGACGGTCAGGCCCCACGCTCACCTCCTGGACGGTGCTGTCGCCTTGCTCTTGGGCGCCGAGATCCCTCCAACAGACACGCGGGCTTTAGTGGCTGAGTTTTTTGCCACAGTGACCATGTTACCACTTCTGGGAGTGCAGCTGCTACTGGCAGAGCCTGTACTAAGCGCAGATGCCTGTGGTTTCCGAGCTCCACTGACGGGACTGGCGTAACCGCAGGCTTTTACTGGCTGCCGGGGTGTTAACAGAGAGTTTGTGCATGACCCTGCTTTCATCGGCTGTCGCACCGTTAAGGGAGACTGCCCAGCACTGGAGGAATACCTGAGCTTACTGGGAGCCAGACCTAGAAATGGAGTAATAAAAGAAAGAACCACCCAGTTGGCAACAGTATGTTCAGAACCCTTCAGGATACCAGGCCTCTTGAGGGCCTCAGGTTTAGTCAGGTCCGTCAAACGGACACAAGGAGATCAGGACAGTGGGGTGGACAGAAGCTGTGGCACCGACCTGCTGAGCGCTGCTGAGTGCGTGGAATCCGACTGCTCGGCACCTGCAGATCCGACTCCAGGCTCCGACTGCTCCTTACAGACTCCAAAGCCCGCAGGCTGGTCCTGGCCAGGTTGGGCATGCTGTGGCGCATCTCCTCTGAAATCAAGAGCGAATTCTCTACTTGCTGCCTCTGGTAGCAATGGAGGTGGCCTAACGGTTTAGGCTATCTCTTGAAAAACATAGGCACTTACAAGTAGACAAGGGTTTAACTAACTCTTACCTTCCATCAAGTAACAGCGCTTTTGAAATGTATACGTCAAAATTGTTTTCACTGACTGATACTGAAAGCTCCCGACGAGCTTACCTTCGCTGTTCGCATACTTGAGGCGGTCTTGCATCGGACTTTGCACGGACCTCCTCGGGGGACGGATGCGGGAAGTGGATGACCGGCCATAATCCGCACTGGAGGAAGGGGACTGGCATCGGGGTGAGCTGAGTGGAGACGGCGAGTATCTGTGAGCGCTACGGTACGACAGGGAACAGTCGTAATCATCCTCATCCTCAAGGCTGTACGTGTCGAACTCCTGGTCGCTGTAGGTCCCTCTTCGCAGGGAGTGAAGGGAGGCACTGGAACTGCGACGTGACACAGAGGCAGAGCTAGAGGCACAATCCTGCCGGAGGCCTGGAGACGGAGGGCAACGGGGCTCAGAGTCATCGTACTTGGAAATGGAAATTCCTTACCCAGTTGCAACCCAAACTGAGGAGCAATGCTTTTAGCGGTGATTCATTTCACCTTGGAAGGAGAGTCAAGTTAATAACTCTCTTTTCTGCAGACACTCACAGCATATGGGATCTCTGAACTGGAACTGTGTCACCCACATCAGTACTGTTTAATTAGAGCAAAGAGTTCAGGTCCAGACTGACCTGAATGACTCCGTATGTCACGGACACAAGCAGCTGTGACTGCACACTACACATTGCCATGCAAGCTCTGTTAGCTTAACTAGGCACAGGAGTCTAAAGTACAGTATGAATTTTTTAGTTCAATTAGTTACGCACCCACCAGCATTTCAACAGGTTGAAACAAAGATTTGAACTTCTGCCTCCAAGTGAAAACACCCCTGCTTTTCACCGACATCTGCAGTGCATCTGTCTGGTTTATTTACAGGTCCTCCCCAGTTCATGCCTCTAAGTCTTCTTGCCTAACAAAATACAAGCAACTTCTCACTAAGAACTAGTTTAGCAAACTGGTTGAGGGGACTTTCAAGAAAGGCATCAGTTACAGTTCTGAAAAACCCTCTTCTCTGTGCAGTCCCTTCATTGCAGAGATTCAAAAAAAGCAAGCGTTCCTCGCTCGTCTCCCTTCGCAATGCAAATATGAAAAGCTTCCATCATTCTGAGGATGAAGCACTTTTCATATGTCACTGGAAACTGTAGTGTGACAGGATTTCCTTGACCTTTTTTTGATCACAGAGCACAAGAAAATACATAAGTTTAAAAAGAAAAAGGCTGCTTTATTCTCTTTAACACACTTGCACTCGGGTGTAATAAAGTGCTAACAAGATCTTACATGGTTTGCTATTTTTGGTCTCACATTCCAATTCCTGTACCATGGTATTGTTTAAATTCATCAAGGCTAAGAGAAAGTAAATGTTCTCCAAAAGAAACACAGGGAACTTCATTCTCTATTTCCTGTAAATCAAATCAATGATTAATTTGCACAGACCAACAGAGCCAATCACTTTGTTCCACCTTGATCTTCAGTTAGGCCCTTGTCCAAATCACTCTGCAGTCGATAGCAAGCTTACCAACAATTTAATGGGAATGGGATCAAGGCCTGAAATCCCCCCACACTGGGACACAGACACCTCTTCTGCTTAAGTTAAATCTGCAGAGCTCTCTCTGAGCACTTTACCAGAGCAAAACTTAGACTGTAATTTCAGCTCTTTCAGTTTCAGTGCTCTTGGACTTTTGGTTTTACACAACAGAGCAGTGGAAGACTACTTGCATCTTCTGTGAAACAAGCAACTCGTGAAACCCGGTCCTCTAGACGCTTCTGATATGATTTCAGGCTGCAGTTAGGCAGAAAAACATAAGTTTGCAAGCAAAAAGTTTTGCTGGGTTATTTTTTCAGCTGGATCAGCTCCCCAGCCCAATACACAGTGCAGTCACGCAGCTGCCTGCGTCTGCTGAAGCGAGGGGACAGCAACCGGATGGGCAACGTGAGCTGCCGCTGCTGTTTAAGCTGCCACCGTTACGGAACAGTTACTCCTGAAACGTCACCTGTACTTCAGCAACAGTCTGGGATGGAGCATTTCTGAGCGCTAAAGGGCACGTACGTATTTAACACAGGGGGGCTTTGGATAATACTTTGAAGACTATCCTCTGCTTTAAGAGGGGATATCTTGAGACTATTGTACAACTGCTAAGCTTAAGTGGCAGTTTGGGTCTGTAGACTTTTAAAGGGAGCCCCTGCAAATCACAAACATTTCAAATGATCTATTAAATTATTTTTTTGCTGGGGAAAAGGGGAAGCGAAGAACAATAGGAATCCATCTACATTTCTCTACAATTCTCAAACAGTAACACGAAGGAGATCGCTGTCACGTACTTTCTTCCTGCAGGCGTGCCATAACCTGGACGTCGGTCAAGTCCTGCAGTTTATATCCCATAGAGATGGAGTCGTCAGACGTACTCAGCTCACTGTCCACAGACGACTGCGAGCTCAGTGCAGAATGCATGCTCAGATAACCTTCGGGAGGGAAGAGGAGAGAGGAACATCAGAAGCATTCAGACATCCACACATAAAACAAGAAGGAGCAGCAGAGTATTTGTTCCAGCAATAAAATCAGTGCAGTTGTGAATGCTAGAAAGAATGAAGAAGTTAGAAATTACTTGAGAACACAACGCTCAGTATTTTAACCTGCAGTTTTCAGGAGGCAGAGTATCTCTGTGCAGGGAAAAAAGCCTGTGCACTTCTGTCCAGAAGGTGGCAAAGGGATGCTTTGTAACTCTGAGCTCAGAAACATCCTTTAAAAGATCGGTATTGGTATTATTTCTCTCTATTTTGAGAAAGGGGCAACTACTGATTTACTTATTAAGCAGCACAGTTACATGAAGTACTTGCTGGGGCACTGGTGAGCAGTCATAGGAGTAAAAGGTTCCAAATAGCTTTCAGAGTCCAGTAGCTCAGAAATCAGTCATGCAATCTGCTTACGCAAAGTGGGGTTTACACTAGATTGCCTCCTCCCCATTGCTGAGGTTTATCCATTCCCCCCCCCCCCCCCTTACCATAAACCAAGTTCTGTCTTACAGGGAAGGATCTAGCTTGTCACACAACAGGTCATAAAAAATACACACTGGAAGGATCTTTCCGTCAGTGAAGTTTTTCCCCCAAGTCAGGCATTAGGAAGAGGAACAAATAATTTTCCTTTTGAAGAATAATAAAAATATCCTCATAATCATCATGAAGTGCAGACATTTACCTGCTCGTACTTATTCTTAAGTCAAGCGAGTCAGTGTTTTCCATGGCTTAAGAGTACTGCTACTTGCTGCGGAAATAGGGAGATGAGAACAAGCCATGTAACTCTGGGGTTATCCTGGCACTTCTCCCTCAAACGTGGGAGGCCTGTGAGTAGCCCTATAGACAGAAATGCGGTCTCACAACTGCCTTTGGTCCTCCTCCAACACCGCTCTTCCTGGCATCTGGGGTGCCTGTGACTGCAGGAGGGCTGCGCATCACCTAGCCGTCAGCCTGTCTCCATCTGCAGGCGCAGGCAGATGCAGCGACAGCAGGAGAATCTTGCTGCCACTCCATCAACCTTCACTTTGGCTCGGGCGTGCATCTTCGAGAGGCAGCACGCAACGGGGAGCATATCTCCATCTTCTTTTCCCATTGCTTTGTATAAAAACACCCAACCAAACAAAAAAACATTGCTAGAAAAATCTCTGGAGACACAGAAGGATTAGTGAATGTAAAACCTCCACGTGGCAAACGTGCTGGTCTGTGCTGCGTGTTACAAAACAGCACAATACGCTCCTAGCATTAGCAACCCTCGAACACAGACACGTAAGACCATGTAACTTAGAAAGCTATTTTAGGAGAGAGTACATCATTACCTTGAAGTGATTCTGAGACAAGGTTGCAACCAGTACCATATAGTTTTTGGGTTTTTTTTTCATTAAAACCCACGATCTGGCAGAAGATCAGATAAAGCTAGTAGGCATGCAAGAGCCTAAGAGCACTTGACATCACTTTCAGCCGGAGTAGGCTTTAGAAACACAAATCCTGCTCAAGCAGGGATTCGAGATCACCACTTAGAGCACCAAGTAGGCTGTCGCACACCAGCAGACAAATCACAAACACGAGTCAGCCTCCCAAAGCATCTACAGGACATCATCCACCACTGACTTCTACTTTTGCTGACGCGGTACTGCCTGCTGTGTGCTAAGCAGTCTCGAAGGCAGCGCACCTACTGCATAATTCTCAGCAATGACACTGGAAATAAACATTTTGTCTGTTCTCGGCAAAACATCTAAAACCCATTGCCGAGTGACCCTTTCAAACTGCGGTTAATTCCAGCCAGTAGGCAGGAGCAGCAGGTTCCCAACGTTATTCCTTCAATCAGTTCTGAAAAGTAGTAACCGACGAGATGGCAAATGCACATTTGAAGTCCAGGCATAAAACGAATTTCTTGCGTGGACATGGAGCAAAATGCTTCATACCAGTAAGCCTCAAATTCCCATTTCAAAAGGCACACAGGTTTGGCAGTGTCAAGATGCTTACGTTACACAGGGATAGCAGTGCGACCGCGGTGTGAGGGGTGTGTCTGTGCGCGCGTGGGTTACACAAATGTCCACCCCGAGCCAAGACGCTCCAGCACTAAGCCTGCGCGGCTGTGTAACAGCCCTGTTTCCTTCCTTCTGGTGTCAGGAAAAGACATCGTGAGCAGCTGAAATAAAGCCAACGTGAGAGCAGGGACTGCACCTGTAGCACGTAGTATAATGAATAAGCACAGGTTTCCTGCTGCTCCTAACACCTCCTTTTAATGCTAAAAGCTGTATTTTTAATGCCGCTGTATCTTAACTACAGCTTTTTGAAAAGCAAAGTTCCCAGTTCAGTTGGGTGAGTTTAGTTTGGTCGTTGCATTTCAAGTTGCAGGTCTATTCAAAATCAGTCAAGAAGGGGAAGAAAAACATCCACATTCTTTCATCAGTAAAAACTGTCGTGGCTCAATGTTGCCAGATGAAGTGATTATGGTTTTCCTTACGGAAAGTTCAAAATACACCACATCTGGATTTTGTAGAAGGTTTGTTTAGTTTTTGAGGGAAATTACTGTTAAATATTTTTCATTTGAATGGCAGGGAAGCTCCATTTTCCTCAGAAATAAAATTAGATTCGAGTCAACCAAGCTGATAGTGACCTTTAAACTCATGTCAGCACTTACACCAGTCACAGGGGAAGAGCCACCAAACAGATGAACTCTCAGGTATAATCCTGCACAGACAAAGCCTGTTCTGTGCTTGATTTTTTATCTGGTACCTCTGACAAGTTCAGCAGATTTGCAGAGTGAATGAAGAAGTCTAGAAGTGGCACAGGCACTTTGGTTTTACGCATCTGCAACCACTTCTGTGTGAAAAGGTTGTGAGACATCTCAATTGCCAACCAAACAAGAAATTGATTTAGAGATTTATCCCTGCAGAATTCAGCCTGCAAAAATCACCAGTCCTACAGGCATCCTTTTGTTTGCAAAACAGAGATGTGTTAATTTCTATTTACAGCAGAAAACCAGCAGATCTCCAAAGCATACCTGCAGCTGTGAAAACATCCATATGCAACCCTTTTTTTCTTTAAGAAAAAGTTCATTTAACATCAAGCTTCAAGCCAGAAACTGTTAAACATGCTTTATGTTTTTAAACATGCAAATTAGGACACAGCAATTTCCACAAAACCCACCCGAATGAAGGCAGACTCCTTCGAAGAGAAAGCCAAGAGGCAGAGCAGCTGCGCTGGGAAACTGAGCGTGAACAGCACCAAGGCCCAGCACAGCTCCTGCGAGAGCCTACCCGGCCTCCTCAGGCAGCAGCTTAAATGCACAGGCAGACTCGAGGCCGAGCCATTGCGGAGAAACTTCACTACTGTACCTAGAAATACAGGCTTCTGACAAGAATTTTGGCTAAGTTGCCTCTTGGGTAGGAAATCTTACTCCAAACGCAATTAGGTCTGATGGAAAGCTTTTGCTATTTTGTGTTTAGCTGCCCACTTGGCCAATTTAAAGACTTCTCCTGGAGACTACACCTTTTATCTTAAAGCGCAAGGCTTCTTTCTGTTGCCTACATATTTTCAAAAGAAACTTCACACACTCTCCAACCATGAAACTCAATCCAAGTAACTTCATGAAGTTAACACCTACATATGGTAACATTATTCAACAGCAATATTTTCTTTGCCAACAGCTGTTCTCTATTTTGTCACTTAAAATTAGTACAATTTATAAACACATAAAGTTACAAAAACAACAAACATGAAATAACTACAAGACATTTAGAATGCAAGGAGGTTTTCGCCTACACAACAGACGAAACCTGGGTCAGTAAGTGAGCAAATTAACAGGAGAAAACCCCATGGGTGGACTTGCATCTCTTGACAACTTTTCCCTGTGTCAATTAGTAATACTCCTTGCATTTTAAACACCACAGGTTTGCACTGCTCTACTGACATGCCGTACCTGAGCTGCCACAGGTTAGTAGTGCTTTGTTAGTCGATTTGAGATGCCCGGGAGAGTTTAGTGCATTGCTACAGGAGCCTGCCTCTGTATTCAAATTATACGCGCTTGGTGACGCCAGCGGACTGCAATACAGGTTTTTCCATCTACTGGCTAGAAGGAAAAATACAAAAAAGCCACAAAGGTTATCAAATTATTTTCAAAAACAAGGAGCATAGGACAAAGAAAAGCATCAGATCAAACAAGATTAAATATCGTAACAGACATACTTTAAATAGGACATCCTGATGGTGTCAGTTACAGGACGTAGGGAGCAAAGCAGCGCCTGTTCCCTTGCTCACCCTCCCCTCTAACTTGTTTTGTCACTTCTGAAGAATTCCAAGAATAACTACTGACAAACTCGGCTTTAAAGAAGCCATGCATATCTGAAAGCTTCAGTGCTGGTCTGCAAAGATGACTGTTTTCATAAATATCTGTCACTTCTACACCCCACTTGCATTTTAAAGAACTCCACTGAACTTTGTTTACACGTGTCATTTTAATTTTTAATGATGGAATGAAAACAGCATTAGAGCACAAAAGCTATGCCTGTAGATTAGAAGGAGAGCAACTTCGTATGAAATGCAACCACTCTGAAATAGTTCTTCAGCACACAGACTCGCACAGGAGTTAGTCAAACAATCAAAATAAGCCAAGTAGCAAAAGTCTGTGCCTCCGTGCTTACAGAAGGCGGAAATACAGAGCTACAACACTAAGGAAGTGCCTCAGTCTATGAGGTGTGTCTGTCCAAGGGGCTGCTGTACTGCCCCCCGAACGCTTACCATTGAGCAGCTAAGAAAATAATGAAGATTGACAATATAAATAGTTTTCTCTTTTTTATTTCCCCCATAAATACAAGGTCAGACTATTTTAGTTAAAAAGGAGTGACAGAGTACACCAAAGCCTGATACATTTCAGACAGAAATCAAAGAGTTAATCAAACAAGTCTTCACTCAAATTCTCCAATGCAGATGGTTTATAAAAGTAAATGAAGTTTGTTCTCAAACTACATTCACTTAAATCAGGAATTTCAAGTCTAAGCTCAAAATAAGCCTGATTTCAAGGAGTGCCAGAACACTGTTAGTATGTAAACTTCAGAAAAAGCCCAAACCAAAACAGGGGCCTCTCAGACTTCAAATCACCGAGGTCAAATCCCTGGTCAAACTAAAATCAAAATTATTGCACACAGACAGCAGACAGAGCCAGGCAATTCAAAACCCAGGCAGACAACAACTTTTGTACCAAACTGGGGGCTGCATTTTCAGCAGTTAAGAACATCACTGAACTTCAAAACATTAATTCTCTCAGGCAGTGTTTGAAAAAGTGAAGTTCTAGCCACAGCTGTTGTGTTTAGATGGTCACGAGTGCAGCCAGGCAGATGAGGCTGCAACACAGGCTGCTCTGCAATGCTTTTCAACGAGGAGTTGTTAGAAGAAAGTAACAAAGCCAGTCTCCAGCTGCAGGTAAATCACAGCTGCCCATGTAAGAAAGCTATGTGACACAGAGCGCCGTACAATTTAGCAAAGGATTACTTACTTCAAACCCCTCTGTCTCGGCTGTCAGCAATTCAGCCCAGGACTCGCGCGTTTTACACACGAACCCGGAGTGCCTTTGAGAAGACAGAGGGAGGATATCCACCAGACAGATGCCAGGTGATGTGCTACAGAGACGCAGCGACAGAGCAACCTGCCGAGTTGTGTAATGAAGTAACCTATGCATCTATTCTGACAGATCCTACATCAGTGAGGGGCTAATATAGGACTGATCCTTCTGCGCTCTGAAAAAGGAGAAGAAAACCCACAAACCTACATGCCCAGAATGCAGGCTATGATGGTGGTACGCGACTACTGAACAGGACGCTCCATGGCGTTTTCGTTTCAGGCAGATTAAGTAAGGGGTTTTGCCTCAGTGGTTAAGTAACACAGCTGAAAGCCGCCATGACGTGCTTGTAGGGGATGATAAAACCTGAAGAAAAACTAGGTTTCCAAGTGACACTGTTCCTTCAAATTACAGATTTTAATGGTTCATTACTGCGAGCTTTGAGCATCAGACAACTATTTCACCCAGGTAATAATACTAACGGTAAGATATGGCAAGAATAATCCCCATTAGAAACACTAAAGAACACTGGAATGTTTTATATAGAAAAAAGCTACAATAATAGTTTTATATGATTCTCTCCCCCACCTCCCAGAAGCACATTTTTTCCTCTACATATTTTTATATTAAAGGTGTTTAAATATTTAAAAAAAAAATCAATTAAGAGTCTGAAAACACTAAAATATATTTTAGTGCCTCAGCTCTGAACATCTTAAAAAAACAGAAAGCAAGGTAATCCATTTGCCAGTTGATCTGAAATGCCTGTATCTGTGTCTTCAAAAACACAGAGGCAAAACATCACAGTTCAGTTTGTTTTGTCTATTACTTGTAGTCAGCATAGTTTTCTTAACGTTCACAGAATGCTCTCTTACCTTCATCAGTTGAGGCATTGCCAATGTAAACCAACAGCAGGGAGGGTTTTGTACCAGGACAAACAGGCATCAAGAGCACAACAGCTAAAGTGCTCTCTCTGCAGATACTCTCCGCTACAGCAACCGCAAACTTCGCGTCTCCTCTGCTTTACTGTTTCTCGATCATGTACCGTACACAAGTGGAAATAAAAGACACCCAAAGAAGCAATGCTTAGAGTTTACACACCTTGATCAAGTCTGTTTATAAGAGTTCGGCAGGCTGCTTCCGTCTCGGCACTGGGATTGTCCAATACCTGTCGGCACCATTTCAAAGGCGAGTCCGCTTTCTGATCCGTAGCGGATTTTCTCGGGGACACATAGAGCCTTTGCAAAGATTGAAAGGAAACAGTGAAAAATGCGCATTAACTGAAAGCATACAGCCACCAAAGCATACCTAACAGTAAGCAACAGGAGAGTTATACAAATTAAAAAATGGGTAAAAAAAAAATTAAAGTTTACATTGTATACTATGACTCAGAAACAAAATTTACTATCACAGTAGTAAAGTTCACTGAAAGATGGCTTCACAGAGAAAGTACTCAGCCTCTGCAAAGCAAGCTTCAAGCCTGGCCTGCTGGAATACTGCTAAAAGTGAAGTTGTTGGAACAATCTCCATCACCTATCACCCTGCCTCTCCCCCTCCAAAAAACCCATCTCATGACAAAGACAGCACGGGCGGGGAGGTGGTTCTAACCTGAGCTTCAAGGTGATCTACTTTCAGAAGTTTAACTGTTGTATTTCTTGTTAAAACACCCGTGGCTCTGGATATTCCACCTGTATCGCACTGCAGGCAACAACTGTCTCCTCTCTTCTACCAGCACCTCTCCGAGACGCTGAATGAATCGCAGGAAGTCTGCCCATGCATTTCAGGGATAAACCATTGAATTGGAAGATTCAGAAATCTTCAGATTAGGATCTTCAGTTAAGAAGTATGACGACTTAGGTCTTCAGTTAGGAAGTATGACTGTATGCTCCCTTTCCTCTTTTGTTATTGTAATGTTAGATAGGGTCTCCTAAAGCCTAAATTTTGGCTAGTTCTAATACACCTAGCACTGTTTTGCATATATATACAGGATTAGCCTTATGTACAGACAGATTTAACCATCTTATACTCTTTGGTTATCTACAACCGATCTCGTGTAAAGTAGCATCTCCACCATACTTCCTAAGTAGAAAATTTGTCTCAAGAAAGGTTAAAGCATATAGGAGCCAGACTGAATAGCAACTCGAGTATTTTACTTACATATCCCACATTTGCATTTTTAAAGCAAAAACAACTGCAATGACCAAAAAGCCTCCTATATTTTAACATATAAATAGAAACACACTTAAAAACTTTTGTGAGGGAAGAAAAAAATCAGTACTGTATATATATAAAAGCTAAACAGTTTGTAATTGTTGCAATGTCACTTAGAGAAGAACACCCTTGGGTAGCGGGCATCGAGACCTCAATCAAAGAGCACGGGAGAGGTGGGAGCAGAAACGAGAGGCACAGTCACCAACAGACTCTGCCCAGAGACAAACTCCCTGCGTGTACTAATACAGACCTTACTTTAACAGCGGAGTTCTAGCTAAGTAATCTTCATGTGCACGTGTTAATATATTTACTGCGCTATGAATGCACTGCTACAAGCAGATGCTCAGTACAGTATCCTGCTGAAGTCATTCAAAGGACCACAAAAAGGAGTCACAGGGAGGACAGTAAGCTTTGTGATGATGAACTTAAGGACCTGCATCTGTGCAATTTCTGGGCAAGCCTGAGAGGTGATTACCTCTGACCTCAATTAAAAAAAAAAAAGCAGAGAGGAGATTTCTGAAAGCAGAAACTTTTTTGATCTTGTTAGTGAGGCCATAAGATTTTTACACTTAAGTCTCCAACTATCAAATTTGTCCACAATGTAATTTTTTAGATTCAAGCATACCAGAAGCAGAAAAGAACTTCCAAGTCTTTGAAACTGTGTAGCTATTGAATACCTTTCTAGAAGCACTATGCTTTGAGACTAAGTTTTGGGGCGTGAACATGCAGGACCCTGATGGAGAGGTTTAGCTGTCATTCACAGCAGTGAGGTCTAGCTGTCGGGTCCCTCCCTCTCAACAGGCTCTGACGAGCTGTCTGCACAGCCTTCAGCAGCTGCCTCTCCACACCAAGAAAATCCACAGGAACGGGCTTCATGCTTCATAATCTCCTGCCAGAAGAAGGGAGCTCATCCAGGCACACCATCACACAACTGCTTATTTTTTTCCATCACCACTTTCCTCTCAAGCACCAGTCCGGTACTGCTTCACCTAGCGAACGGCTCGAAGGCGACAAGGAACCCTCTTGGTCACCAGCAAACTGGCTGCAGCCAGGCCTGATGATTGATGCTCCTCCCAACAGCCATCCTCACGCTGACGTACACAAAGTATTTCACCTTCATCAGTGCAAAATCCAGTATTTGAACATAAGAGTGATTGTGAGGATGGTTTTCAGATTTCTAGGAATGCAACTGCCTCCTACTCCCTCTTCTAGCAGTAACTTCTGACACTCCTGCACCAAGATGCATCAAGTCTTTCTGCTCCAGTTACTCATTCTCACACAGACATCTCATATCCAATTCATAAAATACTCCTTTCCCCAACAAACCTAATATAAATCATCACATATTTTAGTAATTCTCCCATTAATTTGTAAAACACCCACATGTTTAAAAGACACAGAAACATACTATGGGACTCTCAGTTGTCAGGTGCCCTATCCACAAAAAGCAACATTTGGCTAAATCAAAACATACAAACAACATGGATATTTAATACTCCGTACTGGCATCAAAACGTCCATCTAACCTACTGCTGTGTCCCCTGTCCTGTGTCCGGGTAAGGATAAGTGCGGAAACCAGCAACCCGGCAGCTGTACTGACGCAGGAAGCTCTCCCGGACTCCCACAACGCAGCAATGTGGGGCTATCAGACCGGGCATCTCCGCATGCAACAGCTCTCAAGATAATATATCTCAGTGAAGCCATCTAATCCCTTTTTTGAATTCCTACCTGCTTTTAGCACCCACAGCACCCTGCTGCACCAAGGCACAGGGTGAAGGACCACCTCCATCCACTTGCCCTGAAAACATCACCTGCTGCTTAGTCTTGGTATTGTCTGGTTCTTGGGGGACAGGATACAGGTGGAAGGTAATTATTCTCTGTTGCCTCTTGACATGCCACTCACAACTTACACATCTTAATAATATTCCTGCCCCTGGCCAGACCCATTTTTTTCAGGGAGCAGAGATTCAGCCTCTTTCGTCACATCTCGCACAGAAGCTTTTTCATACCAAGCTTTACACAAAACCACATGCAATTGAAAAAATCCAAAAGCTGATTTGCTACTGACAAAACAAATGCTGAGAAACATGAACACAAATATTCCTGAAGGTGCAATGTTACCTTTTATGAAAGGCCCCACAAGCACATCTTGCCGCATTTCTGCACGGGTAAATGAGCATTACAGCCACTCACATCCAATAAAACAGAGAAAGCAAAGTGCTCTCTCTCTGGATTTATTTTACAGTTCAGACCAAAAAAGCAGCAGTAAAATCATCAAACAAAAAAGAGGCCAACTGCCTCCTTAGGGCAGGTCACACTGTTCTTCACATATTTTAGGTTAAGGGAGAAAAGCCCTGCTCTACTTCAGGAAGGAGTCGTTCTACCCAGCTCCTCCCTTGCTTCCAGCCCTGTTTCTACCCAGGCCTATATCAGCTGAAAATGGTAATACTTGTTTGATTGCCAGAACCGTTTCCACATGGAGCAGAGCTACCTGCTGCCCGGGGTGGCAGAGTCTCTGTAGTCTGCCAGAGGACTCTCATTTTTCAGCTGACAAGTCTATTAGCAAGAGCTGGTCTCACTTAGAATTTCACTAAACTCAATCAAGTAAGCACAACTCAATTTTTCAGAGCACAGACAGGCAACATAAAAAAACAAAAAGAGGAATTCTGGATTGATTTCACAGCATCAGGTTTACTATTTTCCCTTTTAAGTGCCTTTGGGGAAGGGTTCAACACACTTAGCAAGCTAAGAACTCAAAATATGCTGGCATGGCTTATTCTCCTGGAGCACAGCACACCATCGGCTGATAAAGACACCAGCCCCACAAACAGAAGTGAATGTTTTTCTGGACACAGTATTAAGAACAAAAGTCACCTTTCACTAGAGGATCCCCCCACCCAGTGTCACGGCACGACAGCCGCAGCGACAGAGCCCGGGTTAATACAGCACCCCACTTCCAGCTGAACCAAACCGGGCTTTCTTCTGCCAGAGGTTTTTGTGATAAGCTCAACTCACTCTGTTTAAAAACATGCAGAATTTTATTTCTGGTACTTTTATCCTCTAAGGCTGTTTGATTTGTCAGGTTAGCTTAATCCAATAAGCACTGGAAAAACCGTACTCAGGCATGCAACTAAGTATGCATTCGACCGCCAGCTTATGAGTCAGCCAAAGTCTGTTGGGTTTAACAAATACCCGATTACCGAATAAGCCCTACCTTGCATTTTGCTCCTACAACTCAGCAGTTTGGGTGTGAAGCACGTTCTGTTTAAACGGCAAAAGGTTATGCTTTGAGTATTTTCTCTTATCAAATTGCAAATGACAATTAAGAAGTTATTTAGATAGTCACAAGGCCTACAACAAAATTCAGAAAGTAAACATTTGGGCATATAGTCTCAATTTGATGTATGAGGGGGTTGCTGCATAACTGATTAAATATGAATGAGATTTTCTTCATCTTCTGAGGAAAGCCTTAGATAAAGCATCGTTAGTTTCTGCTTACCACTGTACGTGTTTCACTTTCCCATACAAAGTATCGTATGAAATGCACTGCTGGCAAGAGCCAAGCAGTTTTAGTTGTGCACCAAGCACAACGTGAGATTTTTCTTCCATTAAGAATGTAGGCACTCGAAAATAAATTTATGGGATTCTTTGCACTTTACTCTGACATATTCTAATGTACTGAAAGCACAGCATCTTCCAGAGATAATATTTTTCTTTTGGGGTCAATGTCACGGGAGGATTTGTGGGAGTTAATGGCCACTATTGTTTGATTTTGAAAATACTGCTTTAAATACAAAACTCCAAGAATCCAGAAAATACTACAACAACTTTCTCAACTTGCATGCTGCACTGAAATAAAGCATATTCACAATTTAGTACACATCAGATCAATCATAAGAGTGCAAACTGGTATTGCCGGAGAATTTAAGATCCTAATCATGTAGAATATTTGCACTAATTAACCTACAGATCGTAAGAAGAGAATCCAGGCTGCGGAAAGCTGTATAACTAGCACATTAGCAAATTAAACTGAAAGCAAAAGGAACCTCAGCTTTCAAGACACACGCTTGGTTTATTTATTATACATCTTCCACAGCACTTAGCACCAGGAGTTACAGCGGTACCAAAACCGGCAGACATTACACTGATTCTCAAACCTTTGAGTTATACACATCAGTGCAAGGAGAAAGAGGCCTGAGGTAGCTAAATACATTTAGAACAATTTAGTTTTATAATATACGCCTCCATAAAGTGCTAAGAAGGCAGCTAAATTCTTCTATAAAGCATGTATTTCAAACAGATAATGTGTTCATTTTCCTTTCCTTTATGCATCAGACTTCAGAGCGTTGTTTTTCAGATTTATTACTGTGCTTATGCTGCTCTTATCTCAAATCTAAACACTATTGTTGAACAGAAATACCAATACTGGCAAAACAGTGTTGGGGAAAGCAACACTGAAACAATACTGTTCCAGGTCTTGAAATGATAGAAACATAAAAGGGAAAAATGAGGAAAATCCTGTGGAAAACACTCCACACAAAAGCATTACAGTATTAGCCCAAGTAGATGTTTGAGCCTTTATTCCCAAGAAACAGAAACTGGGAAGAGAGAAGAAAAAAAGAAGAATGATACTGCAAAACCCAGAAGAGGCACCACCTTTTCACGTCTGTCTAGTGACTAATCCTGCTGAACAGAACACCAACAACCTCGTCACACAGTCGCAGAAGCTCTAACCATGGCATTAACTCTATTTCATGACGCAGCCAACAGACTACGATGATCAAAAGGCACCGTGTGGGACAACTTCAGAGCCGCATTATGCACGCTGCACAAGGGTGCTGAGCAGCATCCGTGGCGATCTCGCTGCAGCCACGTCAAAAGGCTTTCCCCCGGCAGCGCAAAGGAGCAGACGGATGCCCGTGCCCACACCTCATCTTACAGAAAGAGCCGTGAGCCAATACCTCAAGCGTTTCAGTAAGATTGCCGTCATTTTAAGCTTCCGCCATCAAAACCAATTTAACTTGAAAGGTTGTATTTTGCACACAAGTGTCAGACAAGCAGGTAGGTTTTTCGTTTCAAATTACTCTACTCCAGCACTGGCAATTACTGGCAACAAAAACTGCTGATGGCAATGCTGTCTTCAAGCTGCACAGACAGGGTCTGACGGAGCTCACCTACCCAGAGATGGTGCACAGCGAGACAGACGTTACACCGGCCATCGCAACGGCTACCTGGAGCTAGCACAAACGGCTAACACGCTACTCAAACAAGCCAGACAACCAGGAAATGTTTTTGATAAGTCATCTGTACAATATTTAGTGCAACAGAGCTAACTGATCCACTGTTAAAAATACCTCTAGAAGGTTTTCGTAAGACCACCAGTCCGAGAAACTAAGGCCTTGCAAATTGCTGTGTCCAAGTCATGGAGAGTCTTGTCAGCAAGGAAAGATCACAGGCAGACTACTGCATGGCTTGTGGAAGTGTACAAATCAATTATATAGAGAGTAGGGAGCTAAAGTTCTCCCCTAAATAAGAGGCACAAGATGCCGTATTTTTCATTATGCTATATTTGTACCATACCTGAATTTTGTGCAGAACCACACCCTCATTTGCTGGAACTTCTCCAGAAATTTTTTTCCTATCTCTGGTGACACAAGAAGGTAACAACGATGATATCCTGCAGCATGTTGAATTAAATGCTTTAAGACATCAATACAGCAGACCACTGGACACAGGGCTAAGGCTGAAAAGATACACTCCCAGCAAACTCCTAATAACAGTGGCTTATCTGAGCAAACCCTGCTCCTTCTTCCTACAAAGACTACTTCAAGCGCACCCCACTTGCTGTGTTGAACTCCTGGATTCAAGCGGGAGACGACACAACACGAAGGTGAAGGCAGCACAACCTGTTTTCAGTGGAAAAGCAAGCTTTTGGGAATGAAAACTGTGCAAGGCGTGGATGGAGCATCAACCCAGGGATTTACCTGAGTGTGACAGGGATTCCTTCTCCTCCTCACCCCACAAAAATACAGGACCGTGTTCAGCTGAGCAGATCTGAACACCGTACATAAAAGCTCATCTGAAGCCCTGTGTTAAACCACTGGCAGTTTTGCCACTGAGATCAAGATCTTAAACAGCAGCAGCAGCCATACGCCTTCTGTCAAGGAGAAAACCTAAAGCTGTTGAAGGCGAGGCATGGACAGAGAGTTTGGTACTCATCCCATCAAAGGAGATGGAGGCAAAAATAGTCTAATCTAGTAACAAGGAGAAAGAGTACTGAAACAATTTAGGGCTTTTCACTTCTGCCATTTCTTTCTGTATCTCTCTTTCATCCAATGACACATTAATAAGAACACTTTATAATTCAGAGGGGTTTGGAATTGGAATCATTTCATCTTAATTCCAAGTCAAAATCCTCTCTCCCAAGTCTTACCAGGAAAAACAACTGAGAATTGGCAAAATATCAAACAAGCAGCACGGGAATGCATAACAAAGTGCTGAACACAAATCACTGCATGAAGAACAATAAACCAAACGTGCAGAAAACCACAACTGAATTCTTTGATATGTGGAGTACCTAAGAATGCCAAACACAAAGGAAGACAAACAAGGTAATGCTATCGCAAGCATATCTTGCTTGTCCCATTCCGCACGGTAGCAGCCCTTCTGCAAACAGCTCAGGGGCTGACCTGCGCTGCAGCGTAGCGTAAGAGAGAAAACTGGTGACCAGTCACGGGCAAACAGCACTGAAGTCTAAGGCAAGCATCACGCTGAACTCCACGGCGCAGAAAGCCGGCTTTCCCTTGATTGGGTCTCACAGATATTTACAATTTTGAATAGCTATTTGAGAAAGTGACCTAAGAAAGCAAGTCAGGGGACAGACACCAAAGTAGTACAGAGTTACAGCTGTGGCACGTGATGCGGTACCTCATGTTTCACAGGAGTTCAGTCACTGCGATGTTGGTTTTCAACACAAAACCTCAGACCACAAAAATCTTGCTGAAGCCAAGGGAAGCTGCACAGAAACGTTTGCAAGTTTGATCCAAACAAAAGCAACAATTCCAGAACAGTGCAGAAACTGAGACCCTATCTGCACCCGCAGAGAACAGTAACAAATCTTCTGACCCGCTCCTCCGTGCTTCCACCTTCTCCCTCCTAGGGCAATGGTTTGTGCTGTTACCACTTCTGCTCAAGTGGAAAAAATCCACACCGCAGCCTTAACGAGAGGTTTCAAACCTATGAGGAAGGCAGGAGGTGAAAACACAATACCACAATAGAAATTACGCTGAAGTTTGGACCTGTTCTTAAAAAGAGAATGACATGGAGATACAAGAACTAAAACCTCTCTTTTTGAAAGCTTCCTGCTCCCCAACCCCTGTTTGAAACACCTTGATAATTTAAAAGAATACAAAATAAGTTCTTCATGTTCCTTAATGTATAAAACATCACTCCCTCTACTAGATGATATTAAATAAATAGTGAGCAAACCAAAAGGACTGGGCTGTTGAAATCTATCAATTCAGCAGTGACAGGAAAAAACAAAGCCACTGTGAATCTCAGAAATTACCACAAATTCTAAGTATCAAAGGATGCACGCTATGTTCCAATACTAGCTACAGTTTCTTCCCTAATGAATAACATTTTAAACAGGACAGCAACTATAACAATATAGTAAGCTATTCGCTTTAACTACACACTACTCCACACATTTGGATATCCAGGCAGTACAAATTCCCCCCAATCAGCAAAGCCACCTTATTAAAGCTGATCCTAAATCTATATAGCATTGAGGAGTTTGTTGGGGTTTTTTTTGTCTTGTTTTTTAAAAAAGCTCCCCCCTCTCCCTCCCTTCCCCAGCCACTGTTTTCTGATTACTGCTGATGGGAATGCATGAATAGCTGCACGGACGGTAGGTGAGAAGTGCTTATGAGGAGCATTTGGGATATTCGGCAATAGGCACAGCCACGCACTACTGACCGTACATACATTATTCGTTGCCTCCTTTCAGTTTAGCTGAAGAGCTGTAGAACAGGAAGCCATTGTAAAAACAACTTCTTGTTTTACCAGGTTTGTTTCACAAGAGGAAAACAAAACAGAGCGAAGGAAGGCAACACGATCAAAGGTAATTTATGATAATAAAACTTGCACAAGAGCTCCATAACACCACCTCTATTTAAGCTCCTTGGGGCGCCTCTTTCTAATCTGTTAGCCCGTGTTAACCAAATGTGACAAGCAAACAGAAGTATCAAAACCATGAAGATCCTACAAGGTCTAGTGAGCAGGGAACCTGGCAAGGAAGAATGCCCTTATTAGCCACCAGCTCAAGGAAAGGTTAATAAACTGAGCCTGTGGGTGCAGAACCTCTCCTGACTGCACTGGACACTATTCACTGGCTGCAGAAATCTCCGACTCCGTCTGGTTTCTTTGCTGAGTCATAGTTTGAAGAATCTCTCATGTTACAGGCTATATAAACAGGAATATAAAACCAGCTGTTCTCATTAACATGGAAATAACAAATCCTGTCTTCCAAATTCAACTTCAGTATATTCCCTTATGTTTTTTTTTTCTTTAAGAAGTCTGTTCACAACGCTGTTCAGGTGTGCTAAAGAGCTGCAGTGATCACATTAGAGCCAGCACCTGGGTTTTAACAGAAAGCTTGCAAATAAAAAAAAAAAAAAAATCATGACTGGCAGTAGAAGGTAAAAGCAAATGAGAAGTCACTTGTAGCATCTGCAGCCAGGAGAGGTGCGTGAATGGACTTTCTGAATGCCCAGGAAAAGAGCGCATAAGAAGAAACCCAAAAATGCTTTCCTCCGTTTTTAATATAACCTTGAATTTAGACTTGAGCTGATGCCATTACGTTATTGAGCCCCATTCCATTAACCAACAAAAGTTTACCTTCACTTAAACTCTAAAAATTCATTAGCCATTGTAAGAGTTGTTTTGTATTCAGCAACCCTTCCGCCACACTATCTTTGCTGCCAGATTCATCTCTGGCTACACAGTTCTGAAACACAATTTGCAGATCCCCGAGGCTCTCCTACGAAGTCTTAAAATTAGTAACTCTTGGTAAAACCTCGAGTCACAGCTATTGCATGAGCTGGAATTAGCCCCGAACTGTAACTAGCTTTGGAAGGGGAAGGGAAATTAAATCTGCTGATTTGTACACCAAGTTCTAAACAACGCTGCTGGTGAAGCAGCGAGCCCTACAAAGTAAGGGCAGCTAAGGACTACATCACTGACCTGTTTTGGTTTGTGTCCCTGAACAAAAGGAACAAGTTAACTGCAAAGAAACAGTACTCGGGAAATGGAAACGATTTGTCTTCTTAGATACTAGCAAAAGCCACAAATTCCGGATGGTCTAAGGTCTCAGTTTCTGTTTTACAAAATTATTATTTAAATACAGTATTTGGCAGTCACATACAGAGCTTAAAAACTCCATTGTTCATTCATCTGAGGGCATTATACGTAAACCAACTAACAGGGAAAAGAAGGTTTTCTATGCTTGCTACAGCAGTGTCAGGAAGAAAGTAGGAAAGAGAAGCCTTAAACTGATTTGGAAAAAAAAAAATGCTCTGGCACAATGGTCTTAAAAATAGGAACAGCTAGTAAAGAGAACTGCATTCTTGCTGCTAAAAATCAAAGCACTGTACAGGAATCACTTTATACCCTTAATAATTATTGCACACCTGAACACAGAAACTCCCAACCGCAGCAGCACAAGGTCCATATGTCCCTGAGGTTTTGACATACATACCAGCTATCATCTTCTTCACTGCAATTTTCAAGTTCTATCACTTTCACTTCATCCAGATCCGTGTTATTCGAAAGACTTTCTAGGTCTCCACATTCTTTGTTGGGATTTTGTTCGTTTATTTTAACTGAGGACTCCATGCCTGCAATGACCAAGTTTCCCATAAGCTCTGCGCTATTGCTTGTATCCATATGTGAAGAACACCTCATGTTATCACCGGTCTTCGTTTCCACCTTATGCATGATAGAAGACAACTCCTCAGTGGCACTGTTGCAGCTGAACTGCATCTGGGCCTCTAGGTCTTTTTTTAAGCAGTTGTTCTCTCCTTCCTCTTTTCTTATTTTGCTTAACTGGTTGTGCAGATCTGCCATTATCTGGAATTCTTGCTTCTCAGTGATGGCATTGATGCTATTATTAATTTCCATCCCATTGAGACCAGAGTCATGGTTATCCACACCAGTATGGATCTCACTTTGCATGTTTGTCCCAAGAATGCTCCTGCCACTCTTCATTCTCGGGTGCTGGTTCTCGATCTCCAGCCTCCTCACCAGCTCCCGCAGCTTTCGCACCTCCTCGAGCTCTGGGCCAACCTCCTCGGATGCCGGCTCCGTGTCAGGGCCCATGGCCGAGCTCTCCGTTGAGTCTCGTCCTAGGTCAGGCTCCAGAGCATGATCCCGCTGTATGACCGGGGCGTTCCCAGGAACTACCATCATCCAAAATGCACGGTTTCACTGCAAGACATGAAAAACATTTAAAAGCTCCGGAAAGATGCACAATATTTTAAGTAAACTGGAATTAAACACCTAAAATTCTAAACTAATTACACTGGGGTAGAAGGTGATGGAATTTAATCAAAAATCTATTGAAAAAGAACAACTGAAATTAGCACGTAACATTTCAACACACACAAATTACTTGTTTTAAACAGCCAGGATGTGCCACCTCTACGCTACAAATGAGACTGTATAAAAGGAAGCTGATTTAATCAGGCACAATAGTTTCCATCTGTTTACAAACAAAATACATGAGAAAAGCACTGATTGAGCAAAGTCAGGAAACATAATTAGCAAGGTGCTGACGTCAGACGATGACAGCATTAAGAAAATGGTAAAAAAAACATCCTTTGTTCATTAGCAGGTTTATCCTGGAAAAGCAGGAAAAAAAACTTGAAAACATTTCGGTATCAACTTATACCACAGACTAACGACAGGAACTGCAGTTACCTCGGTACACGAAAATAAGCGTAACTCATGTCTTTACTGGCATATTTTCCTCTTACAACTGAAGAGAGAGGGGCAAGCTCTCTGATGCAAACACAGTGAAAAACAGAAAAAAAAAAAAATCGATAAATATCACACCATAGATTACATATTCCACCAAGTTTCATAAAATGAAGCCGTCTCGCTGCTTTTCCTGTCTTGAGTGCTACTGTTCGCCCCGCGGTTGTGTGACCGAGGAAGAGCGTGCAGAGCACCATCGCTCCGGCAGCTTTAAACCGCACAGGTACTCAGGCTGCCCAAAAGCCAGGAAATAACTCTGCTGCATTTAACACACATTTTTACAACATTTACAGTGTAACAAGCAAACACTAATTTTTCCCCATACTGGTAATTTACACGAGTTTTCAGTTTCAATGCCTGCATTCAGTTCTGAATTGACTCCTCACTGAAAAGTCCCTAACAGAGATTCATGTTCCACAGAGCAAGGAGATGCCCCTAAAAAAATTGTAAACCCTTTCCATTTTGCAGCAGGAGGGCAAACAGATAGACTGACAGACAGAAGAGGGAGTCAGACAACACAGCCAGTTCAAAGTTTAAAAGATTCGACGCAGGTGTTACAACTGCGTTTGAACCCTGATTTTTTGCAGCTGTAGATCTTCTTCCCCCCCCCCCTTTGCTGCCTGAAAACAACTGCTGTTTTTAAGGCCTAATTGCCAGCAGGTAGAGTAAACCATGAAAATTAAACGTCACACAAAGTACCCAAACCAAGCCAGGTTAAAAATCAGACTACCCTCCCCCCCCATGTACACCTTTGCATCTCCCTATTATTTAGTTACTTGTAACAGCAGCAGCCCAGTACGTTTCCTAAAAAAAATACAGTTGTGGGTTTGGGTTTTTTTTTCCACTTGACGAGTTTTTTTTTATTTTGGTTCTCTACATGCAAAACGAAAATCTTCGGCTTACGTTTGAATTACAAACGAACACGAACAGCACTTAGGAAGAGCTGTAAGCAAACAGAGCTGACTGTGGCACGCTGCAAATGCAGCTTTCCAAATCCTGCCCGCGAGCAGCATCACTGAAGCCACGGCCACTTGGGGAAAAGAAATTTAATTTGTAGTTACCAAGCAATCCGATTCCTACCCGTCCGTCCCCCTTCGAAAATCTCTCCGCGTGCATTCTCACTCCTACAAAACCACCCCAATCTCTCAACGGGTGAGAAAACCAGCGTTACGGTTTCCGAAGACGGGTCCAAGCCACTGCTCAGTGACTCGCCGGGGATGCAGCAGCGGGGAGCCGAGGAGTTCCACTGTCACAGCAGAACAAGGGCCCAGGGTAGGGGCAAGCAGCGAGGTCTATCAGCCGGGAAAGCTGATCTCCTCCAAGGCTGAGGCGCAGCAAACGCTGCGTTTACACTCACAGAGGGGGGGAACAACCAGATCAGAACCGTTGAGACATCTCCCGCGACCGGTAAGTCTAAAAAGCACCAAAATAAAGCCGCAAGGGTACGGGCGGGCAAAAATATAAATCTGCAAAACTTCATTTCATTGTATGATGGGCCGGGGGGGTGGGGGGGGGGGAGGAAGCCGCATTCCAAGCCGTGGCTGTGCGGGAGACAATAATTGGACTTTTTCAGGGAGACATCCGGGTTTTCACGGCAGGTTAACGGATGGAAAGGGCGGGGGGGGGGAACAAGGACCCGCTCTACGCCCCCAGCCCCGCAACCCCAGGCCCTGCCGGCCCCGCTCCCGGGGAGGCTCCGCAGCGTGGACAGCTCCCGGTGCGCGGCCGCGCTGAGGGAGGAACCGGAGGGAGGAGGAGAAGGAGGAGGAGGAGGAGGAGGAGGAGGGTGAGGGCGGGGAGAGGGTCGCAGCCGGGGGCCGCGGGGAGGCCGGGGCCGGAGCCCCGCGGGTGGACGCGTCCTGCGTGAGGAGCGGGGGGGGGAGGGGAGCCCCGAGCGTGAGGGAGCGGCGAGGGCGCGACCCTCACGGGGTGCTGCGGGGGGCTCGGGAGCGGCCAGCCCACGCCGAGGGGAGCCGAGCCGAGCCGAGGGGAGCCGAGCCGAGCCGAGGGGAGCCGAGCCGAGGGGAGCCGAGCCGAGGGGAGCCGAGCCGAGGGGAGCCGAGCCGAGGGGAGCCGAGCCGAGGGGAGGGCTCCAGCCACCCACGCCCTCCCCTTCCCCTCACACGGTACCTGCCGCGGCCGCCGATGGAGGCCGAGGGGGCGCGAGGCCGCCCACCGCCGCCGCCGCCTTTCTCCGGCGACGCCTGCAGCCTCGCTCGCAAACGGCGGGAGGGAGCCGCCGCGCGCGCATTTGGGCCCCGCCCCCTCGCTCCCTCCCTCCACTCGCAGCACCGCCGCCTCGCTGTGGTGGGGCCTTGTGCGCGTGCGCGGCGGGGCCCTGAGGCGGCGGGGGGGCCGCAGGTTCGATCCCGACCCCGGCCCCGTCACGGCCGGGCCCTGGCCCCGCACCGCCCCGGTCCCGGCAAGGGGGTCTGCGGCTGCACTGCCTCGCGGCGCCGGGCTCTGCCCTCAGCCTCCCGCGGGGCTTCGCGGCCCGGTCACCCTGCGCCAGGGCTGGAGGCCGCCGGCGGGGCTGCGGGGTTTCCCGAGGGCTCGCTGGGGCTGGGGTCGTTGGGGAAGAGCCGCGGCTGGCGGGGATCGGTGAGGGGGGAGAGGGGATCCTTCTCCTTGTGCATACGGTTCTGAAATGCAGAAGAGCAGGGTGCGTGTGCAGAGCAGGCTGCACAGCACCGCATCCAGGCAGGTCTGGAATATCTCCAGAGAAGGAGACTCCACAGCCTCCCTGGGCAGCCTGGGCCAGGGCTCCGTCACCCTCAGAGGGAAGAAGTTCTTCCTCGGGTTCAGCTGGAGCTTCCTCTGCTTCCGTTTGTGCCCGTTGCTCCTTGTCCTGTCGCTGGGCACCACAGAAAACAGTTTGGCCCCGTCCTCCTGACCCCACCCTGCAGATATTTAGAGGCATTTCTAAGGTCCCCTCTCAGCCTTCTCTTCTCCAGGCTGAACAAGCCCAGCTCCCTCAGCCTTTCCTCATAGGAGAGATGCTCCAGTCCCCTCCTCATCCTCGTACCCCTCCACTGGACTCTCTCCAGTAGCTCCTCATCTTTCTTGAACTGGGGAGCCCAGAACTGGACACAGGACTGCAGCTGGGAAGATCTCTCGTGTCTCTGGAAAGTACCTGACCTCATCCGCCAGGCAGGAGAAACCTGTGTGCAGATGACCCTTTTCTCCTCCAATACGTGGCGACAGCAGGAAACAGGGAGATTTATGTCTTTAAATAAATCATTTTTTCATTCAGGAGGGTGGAGCGGGGAGGGGTAGGTCAGCAATTCTTCAAAGTTCAGGCCAAAACAACTTGAAGCGTATTATTTCTAGAATAGCTGCAGGTTCCTTTTGGGCGATACGTGTCTTTGCAGGGGGGGGAAAAAATGCCATCGAGCCCTATGTGGCGATGCTACTGCTGCCTCCGTCACCCTGTGCACACGGGTGTCAGCGGGATGGCACTGCTCCTCCGCCTGGTCCTGGGAGAGGGGCGGGGAAGGGACGGGCAGGACCCCCGAGAGCGGCGCTCCAGACCCCTGGCTGGACACAGGGCTGATTTTTCAGACTGGGGCCCAGAAGCGCGCATAGGACGGTGCGTTGGGGATCAAGGCTCCCCTTTCCCCAGGTGACAGCAAGATTGTAGAGCAACCAGGCTTAAACTGTATGGAGAATACCAGATGGCGTGTTTGCTGAACCCACCCCCTCCTCGGTCCTGTTTCTTCTCTCCCATTGCCCCACCCATTCAGGGACTTTACTGACGGGTCACGCTGGAGAAGCAAGCAATAACCAGGCCGTCAGACCAAAGGGCACGCGACAGGAGCGTGTCACACGGTGACGCAGCCGCACGTGAGCTAGGATCGTTTATTAGAGCCGTATACGGAGGCGAAACAATTGCTACAGGGAAATGCAGGGCGGCAGAGAGGTGGTGCAAAATGCGTGATGGACAAATCCTGCTCCCCCTAAGGCCATGTACCCATCAGGAACTCTGGAAGCGGTGAATACGTTGTTTCTGCTGATCACCTTCTCAAAGCCCATCTGTTTCGGTATTTTAAACAATCCCCCTTCGACCGTGGCGTAACGGGACGCACAACAGCTGCTGAACCAGTCACTCCCCACCACTGGTACTGGTGCCAGTAAGGAAACGCTGGCCGTGGTTTTCAGACATGAGCGACTTAGGGAGATGAGACGCCTTGTGACCTTCTTCTGTTCAGAAAGTAACATCTCATTAACATCTTCGTAACTTAGAAAAAGGCAGGCAGCCACAATCAGCAGTTGTTTCTGAAAATCATGCCTTCGTGACGACTGGGTTCTCAGGGGGTTGCCCGTCGCCCCACACACGCTCAAGGTGGAGCTGCCCAGTCCCCTGCCGCGGACGCAGCTGGAAGGTCTCAGCCTGAAAGGCTTGCCAGGAGCAGAGCTGTTACTGCTTCCACCTGGAGTTCCCCTCATGGAGTTGCTTCTGAGGTTGTGCCTATAGTTCGGTTAAAGAACTGGTACAGCGGCCTGAAAAAAGCTAAGCAGCCCTCGTGCTGTCAAACCCTAACTTGCAAAGCTTTTGCATGCACACCAGCTCCGTCACTAAGTGCATGGAGAATTCTCTGGCTAATGACAGTCTGCATTAGAGCTTTTGCCATCACCTGTTTCCAGGTAAGAGCTGCCACAGAACTGACCCGGGTGCCTTGCAGCCATTGCTAAGGCTTTCAAAGAGAGAACAGGCACTCTCGGGACACAGTCAGGGCTGGGCTCTTAAGGCACAGAGGCTGAGTTCCAGGCTTCCGTATTCAGCTTTCTCAACCTCTCAGCATCTGAATTAAGGGCTAAAATGATGCAATTCTGACTTTTAGTAAGCACAGCATCTGCCAGGAGTTCAATTTTGTGAGTGAGCATTTGCGATGTAAACAATTTACATCAATAAGAGAGGCATCACGGCAAGCCATGGCGAGGTGGGGGGCGATTCCGGTTTCAGTCAAGCAGCGCTCCTTGTCAGGAGAGGCAATTGAGATCCCTGTTCTCTGGCACGATTTGTGTGGCCACGAGACACCTGCCAGCAGAGGCCAAGTTAAACTACCTGGTGAGAGCGAGTGCTGTCTTCCCAAACAGACAGCGGAGACGCGTGCTGCTGCAGCAATCCACCAGGGAGCAGGCAGGAAAGGGAAATTAAAGCTGACACACCATTAGAGTAAAGTGAGTCTGCAAGTGCTCCTGAAAGCCCATGGAAAAAAAAATGGGAATCAAGCAGAAGCTATTTCTAGGCAGAATTTGGGGATGAGAAGCAGAAATAGGCTTTTGCTAAGAACTAAATTCAAACCCTCCCAAGAATCCAAATTTAGCGTTTAACACTTCTCGTCTCTGCTTGCTTTGTGCCAGCTCACACGCGCTAAGCTGCAGCCTGATTGCAGAAACGGAAGGAAAAAAAAAAAGTCAGAAAAGCTTTCTCGCAGTTAGCTGAGATAGACCTAAGGAGCTCTGCCTGACTTCCAGCACAGGAGCGCTCGAGAATCTTGATGAAGTTGAAGACAGGCGGAGGGGCCCCGCACCTTTGGAGAATCAGCCCAGTTCTCTTCATAGATGACACTGCCTGATCTTGTTAACATCAGCCCTTGTCTTGGGTGCAGCTGACAGCATAAACTAGTGGGTGTTAAACTCATTCATTGTGATGAGGCAGCGAGAGGGAAAATAACTGGAGGAAAGCAGGGGAGCAGGAATTCTGCTATCTTAGCCAGTCAGGAACTGCTGGATATCTTCTGATATGTGCTGCTGAGGAGTTTCCACTGGCTGCCTTCTCCAGCTCTGCAAAGCCCTGCAAGCAAAGAAAGAGGTGGTGAGCACAGGAGCTGGGTGCCACACAAAGCACCGCGTTACAGAGGACAGTGGAGCAGGCGAGCGTGCGGGAGTGGGATGAAACAGTCACGCTGCATTAAGGGGCCAGCAAGGCAGCCACGTACGCCAGGAGGCAGGTGCCCCTGCCCTCCTCCTCCTCTCTATCACGAGGCCGAGGGAGGAAAGGAGGCCGCTTTTTACAATCTGGGCGCAGCAGCAGGGTTTCTGGTTGCCACTGTGGTGACTCTTGCCCCATCCAGATAATCATAGAATAGAATCACAGAATCATTAAGGCTGGAAAAGACCTGTAAGATCATCAAGTCCAACCATCACCCCAGCACCCCCATGCCTGCTAAACCATGTCCTGAAATGCCACATCTAGATGGTTTTTGAACCCCTCCAGGGATGGGGACTCCACCACTGCCCTGGGCAGCCTGTTAATCAGACAAAACAAACCCATCTCCAGCCCGCTTCCTTGTTGATCTGTTGACCAAGCGTGCAACTTTTTAGTTTTCCCAGTGGTTTCTGTCTCGAAGGATCTTTACGTAAAGCAGTAACTGCACTGCCACTGATGTGCTGCCTCCTCGCTGGAGGAACGTTACGGCTGCGAGCAGCACCCAGCCCCCTGCAGCAGGTTAGCTCGGGACACAGGGAGGAACTCTTTAATCACCTTGAGAGCAGACTGTCAACCTCGCAGGGATGTTTCTCTCATCACTCAAGCCAGCCCTCAGCTCGTCTGCCCCCGTGAAGCTAACACAGCCTGTTTATCACATTATGGTCAGAGATTCTGGCTCTAACTGAGACCCCTGGGATCAGCTCCAGCGTGTTTCGAGCTAATTCTGCAACAAGGGTCACTGCTTCCCACTAAAAAGCCACAGGAAAATCCCTGTATGGGTCACTCGGTAAATGTGAGGGTTAAATGCTCTTCACTCGGTAAACTCCATGAGCTCTCTCATCCAGCCATTTATGTGGACGCTGGGAAGGGGCACTCACCTAGAAGAGTTTCTCGTAGCACTTGTCACAGTGGACAATGTCCCGGTGGATGAATATTTTATCCAGAAGGTCTCCCATTGCCTTGTGGCAAATTCCACACTGCAAAAGGGAAAACAAGGTGGTTGGACAGTAACCGAAGCGCCGTGCAGTAACGACAGCATGGAGGGGGCAGAGAAACAAACAGTCTCCGTATCGCTTTACAGAGGTGTGAGGATGCCCAAGCAGCAACCTCTGAGGCTAAACTTCCTACAGCAGACAAATGCCACTGCAGGCTTCCTCCTCCCACACTCCCTACGCTCCCTTGTAAACTTTGCAAGGTTTGAGAGATTCAGCGAGACCTGCACTGGGGCACAAAGGCCACGGAGCAGCAAGTCTGCCAATAGGACGGGGACAGGAAGAAGGAGGGTGCTGCTATTCTATCAGATGACAACACAGAATCCTCCTTGTTCTAATTATCTGAGGAGCTGAAAAACTTCCGGGGACACAACCAACACCTGTGACTATGACATTTTTTGTCCCGATGCAGACGCAAACTTTTGGCACACACTATATACGTTACTCTGAAAGCCTGAGCACAGAATTTCCACCAAGATTCCCCCTCCCACCACTCAATTTCACAGCAGCACACAGAAGGCAGTCAGTAGCTAAGGGTTGGGTTTTTTTTTTTTACCCTGAAACAGTATTCGTGGCAGCAGATGTTAAGATGCTCTATTATGATCTTAGGGCAGTCTCGGATCTCACGGCCACAGTAGCTGCAAACGGGTTCACTGGCCCTGTGAAGGAACAAGAGTGCATGCCTCTGTAACAAGCTGATTCCAGTCTCAGCACTGGTACCAGAGGTTTCCTACCCAACACCAGCACCGCTCTCCATGAGCTACCTGCTTCTACATGTGCCTGACTGCGCCAAGTGACAGTACAGACGGACCTGCGTTATCCCAGGCGTGCAGGGACCACAACCGCAGGGCCGTACAGATATTAATGTCACTGTATTTCCCAAAGATCATTTACACTTTGTGCTGTTCTTTCACCAAACACATACCAATATTCTAAAAAAGCAAAACCTTCGAGTCATTTCTGTGTAACAGTTTGCTGAAGCCCCTGAGGCAGCCCCAAAGTGTCGTACCTCGGCGGGGGAGCGCTGCACAGGTAGCTGTGGTGGCTGTAGTTTGCTCTCTCCAAATCGGTCAAATCCACAAGGCTGCCACTGGAGACAGAAGGAAATATCAGCGCTTGGCAGTGATAGATGGGAAGAGCGTCTCAGATGGAATCATTAACCATTAACCTAAAGTCCTAACTGCAGCATCCCAGCTGCCTGTTCCTTGGAGAGAAGGCTGGTCTGTCCTGACCGGCTCTGAAAAGCCATTTCCCCAACAGAGAGGGCCACGCCGACCGACGGCACAGGGCTGTCAGCAGCAGGATCTCCATCTTTGCTGCATTCACGCTGCTGATTCTCCACAGGGGTGGCAGTACCCTGCTCCCTGCCCCACACCACAGTGGCAGTGCCTGAGACCAGACCCAGAGCCTGGCAGATAACCTTGCCAAGCAGTAGGCACCTCCAAGGGCAAGCAGAGACAGCAAAGAGCTGCCGGCCCCAGCGCCTAATTTCAGAGCGCTGAAAAATGCGCCTGGCTGCCGCCGTCCCCAAGGGGAGAGCAGGATGTGGGCAGCGTGGCTGGGGAACCGGGGCACGCACCCTGCGATGGGGCCCCTTCGAGCCCGAGGGAGGTGGCACAGGCTCTCCCACCCCGTCACCCTCTGTGCCGGGAGGAGCAGAGGGGCTCAGGAAGCCAGTGCTGTCGGTCCCACTTGAGGATCTGTCAGGATGCAGCTCAGGAAGGGGCTGAGAAGACCTAACAACGTTGCCAAAGCAAAGGGAAAGATACTGCTCGCTCTTGCTCTCTCCCTCCTCTGGTATGTTCCCAGCCACGTGCTCCCACCCCCTTACTCCTCGCCAGCCATCAGACCCCTCTGTGAGCCAGGCTGTTTTGTTAAAATGGCAGAAAAGGCAAGACTGGGTGGGCTAGGAGCAGAGATAAAAAGAGGGGAAGCAGGAGAGGAGGGGGGGGGGAGCAAAAGCCCCTGTCGGTGAGAGCCATGGCTGCCTTGGCTCTGCTGCCCGTGGGCCCACAGCTCTGGAGTCCAGCACCTCTGGAGCTGGGACGTCAACAGGCAACGGGCACAAATTGAAGCACAGGAAGTTCCATCTGAACATGAGGAAGAACTTCTTCCCTCTGAGGGTGACAGAGCCCTGGCCCAGGCTGCTCAGGGAGGCTGTGGAGTCTCCTTCTCTGGAGATATTCCAGACCCACCTGGACGTGGTCCTGTGCAGCCTGCTCTGGGTGACCCTGCTGGGGCAGGGGGTTGGGCTGGGTGACCCACAGAGGTCCCTTCCAACCCAGACCATTCTGGAATTCTGTGACCAGCGTATTTTCCACTGGCTGCTAGACGAGACTGGGAAACCCCTGCGCGGCTGCTGGGCAGGCAACCTGTGAAACCCTGCCTCCAAGACACTCAGGAGTCAAACTTCTCTGGCCTCACCGGGGTCCTGATGTTTACACGTGCACCCTGTAAATAGCAGCTATTTTCACTGCTTACCAAGCTCCCAAATCCTGAACTATTACGCAGGGAAAGGAACGGAATGCATCCTTAGCCTCACCCAGCTGAGTGTCCCCTCTCTGCCTTCTGTTCACCTGTGTGTTTTAGACGCTGCGGCACTGCGCTGATCTTTGGCTGCTGACATCTGCTTTGCTGCCCTGTAGGAAAGGCTAGAGGCTCACGCAGTCGCTGAGCAGCTACCACAGTAATGCCAGTGCAGCACTGCGGGAGGATAACTGCCAGCAGGGAGGCACCACACTGGCTGTTAACTGGCCGCCACATCAGTGTAAGCACGATGTGCATACGGCCAAGTTCTGCTCTCAGTCACACTGGTGTGCACCTGGAGTAGCTTTACGTAGCTCACTTTCAGCGGAATACAAAAGACTGAAGATTTAAGCACAAAAATGGCACCTTTTAGCTTTTCCTAACTCATAAATAACTTTTTGGAGTGAGAATCCACAACCTCCACTTTTTTCTCACCAATTCCAATCATTCGTTTACATGTGCAAATGCACAGCGAAGCTTGAGAGTGCCAAATACGCAGCCTAAAAAAACCCAGAGTGTCATGTTTTCATCCCGTCACCCATCTCAGACACCACCCCACCTCGAGTGGGAGCTCACCCCTCTACTAGGAGCTGTGGGACGGCAGTCCTCCGGCCACCGCAGCGGGGCTAGACAGCCCGGCGGACTGCAGAGATAGCCCTCTGGGTCCCCAAATCAGCGCTGCTGTCTTGGCAAAGCTCTCTGCCCACCCAGTGTAATAAATCCCGCCAGGGCTGATGAGCTCGGGCACAGCGGCACGGTGACGCAGTGCTAACTGCTCCAGCTCGGGAGCTGTGTGCTGTTGCTTTGCACATGTATGTGGACACGCGACTGCCTCTGGACACTCCTCGTACCTGCCATAGCGTGGCGAGGTTGATAACTCGCTGCTGTTCACGTACTCCTTCACGAAGAGGACCCCTTTTCTAGGAGCGGATGGAAACAGAACGAGACGGATTTGCATTAGAAAAGACTGGAGCTAATGAGAGACGGCGCGGGGGACCACATGTGTGCACTTCGACATGCAATGCGTGCATGAAAAGGCACAGAGTGAGATGCTGTTGTTCTTGAATAAATACTGAACATCAAGCATTGTTGCTAAATAACACCTAATACACCCCTCTAATTAACCCACCAAAACAAATCAAGTTAATTAAAAAGAATGGGATGGATAACACAACTGTCTCATCCAGTTATCCCCTATTTTGCAAGGATAAGTCTTTTTCAAATCACGTCGGGATTATGCACACAATAAGCAATTGGAGAGCTGGTGTTCTGCCCATGAACACTAAAGCCCTCCTGGCGCAGCCCTGCTCGCAGTGACTGTTCCGTCACTGCACTGTCTCCAGCGTTTTCAGCCATTATAAACTGCTGCTGGCTTGTTTTGGGGGTGTTTTTGCTTACAGAGCTGACCTTTCTTGCATATTCCTCCCTCTTTAAAATTCCGATTTCCAAATGACGTGCCCCCATCTGCCTGTCTGTCTGCAGCTCCGTCACAGCTCGAGGGGAGACACTGTGCCTGCCAGCTCTCCTCCCAGAGCCATGAAATGAACTAATCAGGCTCTTTCGCCATGGTGCATTTTCGTTGCTGCCCATAAGCTATGATTAATCCTCTCTTCTTATATGAGCAAACTAAGCCATGTCACAGCTAAGGAAAGGAAAAAAAAAAAGGGGTTGTTTTTTTGTCCATAGATACTTCCTACGTCAAGCGTTTCAGATGAGCATCTCCTGCTTGGACCAGTGGTGTGAGAAGCAGGCTGTAGCAAGGCCAGGAGGACATAAATATTACCCGTCAAAGCCTATGCTGATCTCTCACCACTCTGAAACCCTTCTCTAAATCGTGTAAAACTGTGCAGCAACTTCTGCCTCTGAGGTGGAGCCTGCAGAAACCACAAATCCCAGAACGCAGCTCTGAGCTGACAGCTGCACCGTGACGGGCCGCTATCTTCTGCAATACGTGACAGGTCCGGGTCCTGTGCCAGCCCCACCGAATGATACTCTCGCTGCAGACTGCTCGCTTGCTCTTCATTATCAACAAAGGCAAAGAGTCTTCCAAGAGCCCCACACCTGTGATGAGTGTGCGTGGCACAAGGAGCTCCATCGTGTCCCTCCAGCTACCACGTCTTATGGAGGATTCATGATTAAAGAGAAAAGACACAACTGATACAGTGAGCTACATCTTGATCTCTAAAAAGGGCACCTGCAGAGAAGTACCCGGCCCATCTCTTCCTTTTGGGTGGCTCTGGCCACCACGGCGATGCTTGTGCTCTTAGCCAGAAGTGGCCGAGCAACGTCCCGTGGCCCAACACCAAGCAGCAAAGCCTGGCTTGTCTTTGCCCAACAGGATGGCTGGGTGAAACCCCTGCGTTGCAGCGGGAGGACCACGACCCCCCATTGCTCTTTACCCGGCAGCGCTGGAATCGGGCTGGTACCCAGAGGCCGCTGGGCTGCTGTGCGGGAAGGTGGCAATCGGGCTGCAGATCCTCTCGCTTGAATTCGAGAGAAGCCTGGCGAGAGAGAGAAAAGTCTGTGGGCACTGGAAACGTGAGCCGTGACGTGATCCAAGCTGGCAGCCAAGAAAAGACCTACCACAACTGTTAGGAGGGTGCAGTATTAAGGCCCTTAAGGATGCAGATTAATTAACCTTTAGCAATGACCAAAAAGGCTTATTTGTCTTTTTACATCTGCCGAGTAACAGTACTACTTCCCTGGAGAAGTGATTTGGAAAAGCCTGATTTATAGGGCCATGGGAGAAAAGATCAAAGAAGATCTTCAAACAAGTAGAGACCTTCAGTGAATCACGTGGTCTGAGTGGGAGCAGCCAGGGAGAGAAACACCAAGCAACCCACTGCAGGAGAGGAGGAGACGGGGACACGTTGGCCAAAGTCCAGCACAACTATCCCCAACTTTTCAAAAGCTGCAGAAGGAAGAAGGCAAAAAAACTATGGCTACTGAAACGCCTTCGGAAAGCAGCTCTGCCTGTCCACTCAGCAGTGAGACCTGTTAACTGTGCCTTGCACGGACGAAGCTGATCTTGCCTGGAGCCAGTCCTATCCACAGATCTCACACCCACAACATATTCTCCTTTACAGAGCCAACACCCAGACCTGCACTGGTGCCTCCATACAGCGTCAGACCACACGTGGATGGACTGACCCTGCCATGAAGGACTGCAGAAAGCCCAGGGTAATGGCATTCCATACTGGAGACCTCCTACCCCTTCCAACAGCCTTGTTCTGGGACCAGTTCAGTCATTTAATCATCGACATTCTGGAGATAGTGATCCATGAAGGACACGGATGTGTTGGATCGGGGCCAGAGAAGGCCACAAAGGTGATCCGAGGGCTGGAGCACCTCTCCTATGAGGACAGGCTGAGGGAGCTGGGGCTGTTCAGCCTGGAGAAGAGAAGGCTCCGGGGTGACCTTAGAGCAGCTGCCAGTGCCTGGAGGGGCTACAGGAAGGATGGAGAGGGGCTTTTCACAAGGGGGTGCAGTGATAGGACAAGGGGGAATGGCTCTAAGCTAAAAGAGGGAAGATTTAGATTAGATATTAGGAGGAAATTCTTCCCCATGAGGGTGGTGAGGCCCTGGCCCAGGCTGCCCAGAGAAGCTGTGGCTGCCCCCTCCCTGGCAGTGTTCAAGGCCAGGTTGGATGGAGCTCTGAGCACCCTGGGCTGGTGGGAGATGTCCCTGCTCCTGGCAGGGGGATCGGAACCAGATGGGCTTTCAGGTCCCTCCCAACCCAAACCACTCTAGGATTCTATGATCATCTCTCTCTCGCTATCTCTCTTTGCTTTTAGCTGTCTTTTTTTTCTGTAGCCTCTGCAAAGGCTGATTGCTGGTCACGGGAGGGTAGCCAGGAACCAGCCCTTCATTCTGTGGAGTCTCCTTCTCTGGAGATATTCCAGCCCCGCCTGGACGCGGTGCTGTGCCTCCTGCTCTGGGTGACCCTGCTTGGGCAGGGGGTTGGGCTGGGTGACCCACAGAGGTCCCTGCCAACTCCGAACATTCTGTGATTCTGTGATTCTCGTGTCACTCTATTCTTGCACCCCACATGGTGGAACATCTCCAGAGACGGGCATATTGCAGACCCTGTGCTGCATAGCTTTCGCTAGCAACAGTTTGAGAGTGGTTCGGTGCCTCTAGATCACACATCCACTCCCCAGAAACCATTCCTCTCCCTTTCAGCTCCTGGCTTTGCTTCCTAGCTCCTCTTCCGCAGCAGCTTTGTGAAGGGTTTCCCTCACAGCCATCCAGACTACCCATTTACCTGGTGCTGCTATAGTTTAAGCTGTCCATGTAGAACGGCACCCTGTGGCTTCTCTGCCAAGTGGACATGGTGGGATCTCTGGGAAGGGAGTCGTGGCTATGAAAGGAAGCGATACAATCTCAAGCACTGAACTTGAGCATGGGAGGGATTCTCATGAGCAGGGAGAATCTTGGCTAAACGTCTCCCTGCTTAGCAGCAAAATCACCCACGCATCACAGCCATCCACGCAAACAGCACCTCGCTGCACACGCTTGGACCCAGGCAATTAGCAAGAAGTGGGTCAGGACGCTCCTGAATAAGCTACTAAATGTAGCAGTGGGGTATTCTTTGGGTTCACAAGTCTGGATTCCCTTTGCCTTCTTACCGTCCAGCTGTGGGGTTAAATTCACAGTGCCCTCTGGCACTGGCGCTGTCGTATCTGCTGTTCCTAGGGCTGCTTCTCCCGTCATAACCTCTCCCTTCGTAATCTGGGGTAGGTCTGGCAAGGAAGCACAAAGCCCTGGTTACGTTGTGCCAGGAGTCACTGGAGGCCCCGCGCTGGCCAACTGATGTTCTGTCTCAGCAGTCACCATCAGGACACATTCTCCCTTCGCCCTGCCCATTTCACCTGCGCTGCTCCTGCGGCTGCAGCATGCACACGAAGCTCTGAGGCTAGGAAAGCAGACTCAAAATCTAACACTTGAGAGCAAAGCTGCAGCAGTTCATAAATGGATATATCTCCATACCGTTTCCTTCCCCAGCACTCGCCAAAACCACCACTGCACCATCTGCACGTGTGACCTGCTGACCAGCTGGCCCGGTTGGGGGCCAGACCTGCACAGTTCCACTTTTCCAGGACAGAACTCATCATCAGAACGGCTTTAACCTGTGGGCAGAGCTCAGCCTCTTTCAATAGAGAAAACGAGCTTATAGCTTATGGTCATTCTTTTCTTGCAAGTGCCCTGGGGCACAGATTATGTTTATATTGTATATCAGCACTTTGATCCTGATTAAAGCTTCAGGCAGCTGTATAACTTCATGTCAAACAATGCTGAAAACCACCGCAAATCAACGCTGCATTAAGGAGAGAAAGAGGGGCAGGCTAAGCTCGTCGTAAGATGAGAAAACCCCTGCTCTGGGCAAGACGTGCATTTGGTCTACGATACAAAGCCCAGGGCAGGAATGAAGCGCGAGCTTCGTGCGCTGCAGGGCGACACATCAGCATCACGCAGTGCTGGAGGGGTGAGAACAGGCTACGAAGTACAATGAAGGTCTGTCCTGGTTTTTCTAGTCCTAACCTGCAAATGCCTCCAAAAGCAAATGAGAGCTTTGTGACACCAATTTTCCGGAAAATGCTAAAAGAGGTGAAGGCTACCTTCAGATCACATGAATGTAGATACATTTATATATATACATATATATAAAGAGTAGTTATAAGTGTACAACTTGTCTCTTACATTATTGATAATCATAAGAAATAAAACCCAGACTGCTCTTGAATCGTCATCATCTCTGCAGTTACAGAGGAGAAGCAGATGTGGTCCCTACACATCTGTCGGGTTTCCAGGCGCTGTGTAGGTGATCTGAATACAGCCCGCCACGAACTCCCCAGCGTTACAGAGCAATTATCAGCTCAGATCTCCTGAATCCCTTCTTCAGCCCTTCAGGTCCAAAAATGATCTTCGGCCACATGTTTTGAGACCTGGCAATACCGTTGGTCCCTCTGGGAACAAAATCCCATTCTCGCTTCTTGATGCAGTCACTGTACAACCTGGACCAGAGTTTCTGTCAAACATTTCTGTGCCAGCAGCTCTCCCTGCCTCTGCATCCCACCCCTGAGCCCTCACCTTCTGGTGCCGAACACCTGGCTGTCTGCATAGGACGGTATCCTGTGACTGGGTGCTGACACGCTGGGGTTGAAGGGCTGGCGGTCCATGTACAGCGGCATGGGGTGCTGGGTCTCATACGCACTGCGAGCACTCTCCTTTGAGCTGAAGTTGGACCTGCTGAAGAATTAGAGCCCATTTGACCATAAAGACTGTGTTTGCTACACAGCAGGTTCTTAAGATCACGGGGCACGGCAGAGATCAGCACTACTCCCCCTCCCCTACACGAGCTGAATTGCCAGCACAGTGAAATGCTGCAAGATTCAGCAGTCGTCTAAGTTAATTTGATAACTGACATTAAATACGAACAATCATATGCGGGTGGAATCCTAAACCTGACTTTCCTTTTGTCAGTATCACTTGATTAGTGTACACTGGGTGAATTGACATAAATCCAGGACTTCAGCTAGGGTTGTATCAAGAAGCAGGAACGGCAAGGGTGAGGATTTGAGAGCCACTGATGGGAGAAACAAAGGGATAGTCCCATATACCTGGCTGCCGCTGGGCGAGGCTCGTCGTGTCTCCAGTCTCCTGGGCTCTCACAGTGACTCTCTGTGGTGGGGCAGGTTTGTTCTTCAGAAGCTGAAGTCATCCTGGTCAGGGAGGAAAAAGCCTGTCAGCAGCTTTAGCCTTTGTGTCTAAACCTGTCCACTGTGGCGAGTAAACGCAGTAATATTGTGATTATGTTGGTTTCAGCAGCCACTAGCCAAGAAACAAGCATCCGTAATGCCTTCGAACGGGGCAACAGGGAGAACACAAGATGTGCGAGACAGCGGCCTGGCCCCCAGGCTCCCTACCTTTCCTGCCCTGAGTCAGATGCATTCGCACATTGGGTCTCTGGAGCAGAGCAGCTGCTTTCTCCAGGTAGAAAGCTGGACCTGCCACGACAGAAGGCCATGATAGTCTGTAGAAGTGCTACTGCGCATAGAATTACTGCAGGATGCAGGTGCAACTCCTGCTGAATCTCCTGCCTCAAGAAAAGTGCAATATCCCTGCACGGGAATAGGCCAGATAATCCAAAGAGAAGTGAAAGAAAAAAAAAACAGAGAGAAAATACAGATCTCTGCAAAAATAAGGCTGAAAGGAAAGGAAACTAAAGGTCCTGATGAGCATCAGTTACCTGTTTACTCTTTCCAAAGCTGACATTTGAACCCTGGTCATTTAGTTATGACCATTATGGGTTATCCAGTACCTCTACATTACATTTCAGACTAAGAGCATGAGCTGGCCTCATCTGGGTACAGCCTCAGAAGTGTATCCACTAGAGAAACCCTCTGCAGAGCCACCCTGGATCTACAGCCGTCTACATCCATCTAGGGAGAAGTTTGTTCACTTTTTCTGTCTGGTTTTCTATGTTTGCGCACGCCAGCCCCTCTGGGAATACTGATACCCCATGGAAAATCTGAAACTGGCCTGGACTCCTGCATCAACACTGCATGTAATTAGAGTCTAAGAAATTCATTCTCAAAATGCTGTCAAAGATCCTGCCCTGAAACATTCAGGTTGATGAAAGAGGAGGCAGTCCTTACACTTTACCTGCTGATAGTTGAGGGCTACCCTTCACTACGGGGGTTCACTAAGGCAGTAAGCCAGAAAACGACTGGTGCGGTCACCCAAGTGAAAGCAAGATCAATTTATTCTGATTCCCTTGCAACAAAGGTAGATACCTTAAATTCTGGCAAAACACTAACGGTCACTGAGCTATAGATTCCCACTTGGGCTGGGATGCTCTAAGTGCCGAAAGAAGACATGTTTGTCCAGGAGCTCAGGCTCAAAATCAATTTAGTGAAAAGAGCAGGAGGCACCTCCCAAGTCCTTCAGTGGAGTGATGCTGCAGAAGCACTCCTGACTGCTCCCTTGGCAAGTCTGATCCAAACCCACTGCACCTGGAAGCATGAAGACGCTCAGCTCAGGACTCTGCATTTCTCTGGGTGACTTGGTAAGCCTGAGGGCTCACCCAAAGGAAGTTCGTGGACTGGGGGAGGCATGGAGCGGGCAAGAGATGAGAGTTTTATTCGTCTTGGTGACTTTGGTGGGAGGTACTGGAGAGAAAGCGGAAGTCTTATCGCTAACTTTTGTCTGTTTTTCACCGTTTGGAACTTCCACTCACATTCTTCAGGACTGGGAAGAGCTCCTTCTACCTCCTTGCATGATGAAGTACTACAAATCAGAGTATTTGTTGTACATCCAGGACAGCTCCATTTGTCAGAAGAACCCAGGAGGACAGGACACTGACACCACTGCTCTCTCCCTGGTGCTTTTCCCGGTGCCCCTTCCTGAGCTCCCTCCTCCACAGTCCTCACTAACCACACACTCTGCTGTCCCACCATGCACTATGTATCTCCGTGCACTCATGCAGAAAGCCCAGCTTGGTGACTCCTGACCGGAGACACAGCATCCTCAGTCCCTTCTCCAGGACCACCTACAGTAAATTCCCCATGTTCTCTCATCAGAAAAAGCAAGCCCATTATTTCTCTTACCTTCTTGAAGTGACTTCTTCACTCTGCACACAGGGCGATATCCCCTTGCTAATGTCCACGCTCCCACCAGTGCTGTCCCTGGAGCATGGCATGGACCTGGGGGAGAAGAGCAGTCTGGTTTACAAGTTGATTTGAAGATGGGCTGCTCACTGAAACACACACATGAGGAAGCCCCATTTGACCAAGAGCCTCAACTCTTCAAATTCAGGGGCAAAATATGGACAAAAGCCAAGAAATCAGTCCACAAAGTCCTTCTGTTCGGACATGTAGCCCTGCACTGTTTTGCCCGAGGCAGGCTGAAGGCACCGAGACAGCCACCGCAAACCCAGTGGAGTCACAGGTCAGCGGGAAGGAGAGTGGCCCTGTGCCAGGGAGGCCAGAGTACAGCCTGAGAGCTGGCACTGACTGGGTAAGTTCGGAAACGAGACCCAGCGCTACCGTGGAGGTGTGACCCTACACCAGAGTTGGTTGCTTGTTGGCACATGTCTCTAGAGGCAGTCTCTGCTTCCAAATTTAAGGTCCTGGCAGCGTCCAGCTGGACGGTGTTTGGTGCCTCCAGCTAATGAGGATGTTTTCTCCCAGGCTTTCATATAAAACCATGGTAGCAGGTTCACTCAGCAGGAGTAGCACCAGAATCAGGCACAAAAGGGGAGCCCAGGAGATTTTATCAGCATCCGTAGGTGGGGGAAGACACGCAAGGAATTAACCCTCATCCAAGAGGAAAAGGCAAGGGGGTAATTATCTGATTCCTTACCTGGTCATGCTGGGTTCGTGTTCAGTACATTCCCTCGACCTGGGAGGCTCTGGGTGGACATGGTGGTCAGGAGGGTCTTGTCCCTTCTCAGCATGGCTGTTTGAGTCCAAAAACCTAAAACAAAGATCTGTGCTTAAGGCACTGGACATGCTGGGGTGAGCAGACATCCATTCCCCAGGCAGGAGCCATCAGGCAGGGAGCAGGAGACACTGTTTGGCCAGAGGTATTCCAGACTGCCCTGGTACCAGATCTGATCGGAATCACGCGTACAAATCCCATTCCAGTTTGCAGGACCACAGCTAAAGGCCATTCATCTGAGATTGTCATGGAAGGAAAACTTTAGGCACAGTAGAAAGCACTTGTGTCAGAATGCCTTGGACTGACAGATGCTTCTGACACCTCTGGACACACTCACACGTGATTTTTCAGCATTCATAAATACTTGGATAGTACTTGCTCCGATTCTCGGGCAGCAGACGCTACTGCCTGCCACTGCAGCACCAAGGGAACCATGCTGGTGCCAAAGGAGCTATGTCACATGCTGCCAGTGCAGAAACTGTCTCTTGGACTCCACACAGCGTGCGAGTATATCGCATTCAGCTGGCTTTTCCCATCAGCACGGGCGGGCTCGCCTGCTGTAACGTGCCATTATAAAGTCCTCGCTCCTGGGAGCAAAGTGGAGGGGCTGTTCTGTGGTCTCAGTTACTTTGGGAACAGAATAAGACATGAAGAATTACGAAGTGAATAGATGCTGCGAGCGAGTCCTGCGGACCACTTACCCTTCCTGGACCAGCTCTGGTTTACACTCATCCGAGGCCCACGTGCCCTCGTGCCCTGTCTCTCGAGGGGTGCTCCCCTCTTTGAAATCTTGGGAAGATCTGGCAAAGGAAAGGAAACACCACTTGTGGCTGTCAAGCACAAACACCTGAAAGCTCAGTTCAGTGCACGCTGAGAGGAAAGAAAGTCACCAGGCTTTGGTGGAGGATATTCCCGGGGCCAAGCTGTGGGCAGCACAGTGAAGCACCGGTCTCAGCACGGCACAAAGCACTGCTTAACTGCTTGGAATTTAATGGATGGGTCAAGCAGCAACATTTTCACATGCTGAAATTAACTCTTTAAAATACCAGTCCAAGCTATGTTTTCTGTAGACAAACATGCTGCTTTCTAGCATGAAAGTAGACCTGCAGAGTATCGGGTTATTTATTACGGCTATATCACACTTCAGGATGTGCACGCCAGGACAGGCATCGCACCTCACACAGTGTCTGATCACAGAATCCCAGAATGGTCGGGGTTGGCAGGGACCTCTGTGGGTCACCCAGTCCAACCCCCTGCCCAAGCAGGGTCACCCAGAGCAGGCTGCACAGCACCGCGGCCAGGCGGGGCTGGAATATCTCCAGAGAAGGAGACTCCACAGCCTCCCTGGGCAGCCTGGGCCAGGGCTCCGTCACCCTCAGAGGGAAGAAGTTCTTCCTCGGGTTCAGCTGGAGCTTCCTCTGCTTCAGTTTGTGCCCGTTGCCCCTTGTCCTGTCGCTGGGCACCACTGGAAAGAGTCTGGCCCCGTCCTCCTGACCCCCACCCTGCAGATATTTAGAGGCATTTCTAAGGTCCCCTCTCAGCCTTCTCTTCTCCAGGCTGAACGAGCCCAGCTCCCTCAGCCTCTCCTCGTAGAAGAGATGCTCCAGTCCACTCATCATCCTTGTAGCCCTCAGCTGGACTCTGATAATACCTGAGGCTGAATTTGAAATGTTCCTCCCTGTCCAATACTCCAAAAGGTTTTTTGTAGCCAGGCTCCCTCATTCAGTGTTTCCAATGACACCACTCAGCACAGCTTCACCTCCCCTTGCCTTTCTAGCTCAAACTCCCCATTCTCAGGGTGCACGTTGGCTTTGCACCAGGCCTTTGGAGTAACGACGCTGCTGTCTCTCAGAGAAGAGCTGGATCTATACGGGAGAAGGAGTCGCTCCAGCATGCCAAGTAGGTGGACTGTGAGGGAATCACCTGGGCAATGCTGTGTGGGAGCTGTGCTTTATGAGACTCAACACTCAACAGCTCTGTTTAGCTCTACCTTTTCCCCTGGAATGGGAAGGGCCGTCGGGAGTTTCCTGCCTGACAATGCTGTTCCAGAAAAGGAGTATTAGCCGAGGGAACCTGACCTGAGTCACGCCAGCGAGGAAGGATGGTAAAGACATGGATGTGCAAACAATGTTGGACTGAGGAGAAACGCGGCCTATTCCTAGTCCTGCTGCTAATTCAGGGTGCAATTCAGCCATCCACGTACAGCTGGCAGCTGAAATAGGCAATCTGAAAGGGGTGGGATAAAGTATTCAGCGTTTCTAGAAGGATCTTTTTTTCCTCACCCATGGCAATAGAGGGAGTCTGAACAATTACTGCAGAGCAAAACCTCTCTTTCCTCATCAGACTCCTGATGGGGGAGTCAAGTGACTCCTCCCTCACTGCAGTCCTTCTGGTAAAGCAATTTTTAGCTCATTGGGTTTCTGCTTGCTGGTCTTGTGGGATAGGAACCCCTCCGGGGGAGCACTGTGGCTGCCTCCACTAAGGCTTTAGGGCATACAGTGCTGTAAAAGTGATGATGATGATGATGGTTGTTTGGCTGTTTTTCTTGTGAGTTTTTAGAGACCTTTGCCATCTCTGCACTAGGGTGCAAACTCCAAAGTACTCAAAAGCTGTACCAGTCCACGCAAACAGACTCCCAGGAGTGCGCCCCAATTGTCCTACTGCCCCAGCTCGTATCTGGCTCCGTGCCTTGGGCTGCTCCCTGCAGAAAGCAAGGGAGAAGAAGTGGGTGATGCGTACTCATATCCCACCCCAGGACTGGTACAGGATGCGGCAGACATCTCTGTCCAGACTCCTAAGGAGAGGACTGGTGGAGCCGAAAGGAGATCGGAGCACTGGCCCAGGCTGCCCAGGGAGGCTGGGGAGTCTCCTTCTCTGCAGATATTCCAGCCCCGCCTGGCCGCGGTGCTGTGCAGCCTGCTGTGGGTGACCCTGCTTGGGCAGGGGGTTGGGCTGGGTGACCCACAGAGGTCCCTTTCAACCCCGACCATTCTGGGATTCTGTGCCACACGCAGCAAGGCTATGGGCTGCTGGGAAATGCCAGATGCACGTGGTTAGTCTTCAGTGAACGTGCTGGAGAAAGGAGCAGTTTAATGCTGCTTGGACTAGTGGCCCTTATTACGCTACTGTTCTTGTGCTGGATATTTTCTGAGCTATCAGTATTTCCAAGGCTCTCAACAGTGAGAAAGAACGTATTAGCCAACATGGGGTTAGCACCCCGGGTCCTTACATCACTTCACTCCAGTAAGGCTTGCTGTATGCTGGGACCTCAGGGTTCGTGTATCTGCTCTCTTGGGCGCTGCTTCTCTCCTCGTAGCCCAGGACAGATCTGCTAATCAAAGAAAGGCTCATTGCATCTTTAACATCTGGCACGTGAATCCTTGCACCAGTGAATACTGCCCACTCACCAGGCAAGGCTTGTGTCAACCTGTACCACGCACTGTCCAGCACTAGGATTTTTCTCTAGAGGCCAGATTTAGACTACAGCTGCATTTCAGTGTTTTTCAGCTGCCTTTCCACTGCCCTGTTGCCACTCCAGCATCACTGTAACATTTCACTGGATTATCAGCAAATGAGCAGGTAGTGACTGGACCCCACCAAGCACACAAGCACCAAGAGGAGGGAAAAAAGCTGGGGTGCTTGGTTCATCTCAAGGAAGATGGAGGAGGGATACAGTGCAAACCTCTTTGTTTATTTTGCAAGCTGCGCTTTAAACCTCAGCACAGCTGCCTTCATCCTTGGGACAAAAGCTGTGAAAAGTAGTCTCTTTCTGTGCCTGCCTACTCAGATTTCCCTTAATCCTCAGTATTACCATAAGCCCACTAAGTTTACCCCACTCTTACCTTTTAAAGGAATATTCTGTGTCCTCGAGGTGCACGGGGGCTCTCTCAGTAGGAGGAGAGGGGACATCAGACCGCAGGCTAGAACTGTCAAAAAAAGGAAGGAACCTACAGCTTGATAGCTTGCCAGAGGCTTCAAGAGAAACTTGTATGAAATAACAACACTGCACTTTATGAGAGACCAGAAAACAGAAAGTCATTTTCTCAGAGAACTGATCTTCCTTCAGAAAAAACATTTTCACCATCTCTAATCAAGAAGAATAGAGGCTGTTAGTGGAACTAATGCAGTTACTTGGCCTCAATTCACACACGTCTTGGCTGGATACATGACTTTTCTGGCCTGTCACAGATCGCTCGCCTGGGACAAAACACAGTATCACCAACTTTGGGGAAGACGTTCCTACGCCACTAGCAGCAGCTCTGGGTCTTGGGTCTTACACCATCCTACTGGGAGCCTTGTGACCCTCCTCACCTCAGCTGGGAGCTTTAAAGACATCATTGGCTCACCTCAGGTCCTTTGGAAAGCCCATCCGTGGAGTCAAGTCCCAAAATAATGCACTAAAGTAAGTGAAGAAAGCAGCTTCAGGGAGATTAGTGCGTTGGATGTCAACAGCAGCAATTCTTTCCTGACTCTGCACCTCTGACACTGTCAGGGGAGCGAGCACGCTCTAAAACGCATGTGGAACAGAGACGCTTTTAAGATGAATGCTAAAAGCAATGGTAAAGCTGCTGTAGCTGCTCCCAGGCTGCTTCTGCACAAAACGTTGATGTGTAACAGCAAACAGAGAGAATACTGCTCCCACTGTTGAGCCACCTAGGGTTTTCTGGCTGCCCTTGCTTTGTTGCCCAGTTTGGATTCTGCTTCCAACTCTGCTCTGGATGAGTTACTACTACTCCCCTCCACATCTGCCCTCTGCGAGCAGCACTGTGAGTACCAGCACCAGGCCCTGACCTTGCAGCTTCAGACTTTGCATCATCCAGGTAGCGAGAGGTCTCGTACTGACGGTGCAGCTTGTCTGCAGCATCTGCAGGGCTGTCCCTGCACTCAGAGTTGGACCTGGTAAGAGAGGGAGATTCACAGGTCACAGGAGGAAGCTTAGCAAGTTGGAGAACAGAGCAAGAAGTAAAAACATCAAACGTGAAATTTTTCTGTCTCAAATATAACGTCTTTTCCTCCTTCCTGCTTAGCTCAGTACATTTCCTGCAGCAGACCTGAAGGGCAGAGACATAAATCCAACTGACTCGCGCTAGTGCATGGAAAACGGCTGAAAGATCTCAGTCCATTCTGAGCTGGTGGATCAGGTCCACCCTCCCTTTGCAAGTGCATGCAAGTGCTGCTCCCAGAACACATTTGTTAGGGCAGTGCTAGGTCAGGAAAAGACCCCTCTCACTCAAAGGTCGAGAAGAAAAAGTGAATTTTACACTGTTAATAGGTTTACACTTACATTGGTGGGTGAAATCCATTGCTGGCTTCTGTGTGTTCAGGATAACTGAAAAGGAGAGAAAACAACTTTAGAAAGCATCTTTGGTTTGGTTAATGTTCTACAATTATTTTCTTACGCATTTAATAAAAGAGAGAGGAGGAAATCCCTAAAACTTCCCAGAGATGTTCCTCAGTATATTTCTACAGGTAAAATACTGAAAAACTTTGGGGAAACTCAGTGCGTATGAAGTACAAAGGAGCATTTAGTAACTCTGAACATCATCAACGTATGACAGATGCCAGCGGTACGGAGTCATCTGGAAATTCAAGCCAGGACTCCTCCAAAAGCAGTGGGGTGTCCTACAGCCTACAGCTGCAATGCAGGCACCTCCATCTGCACGCACAACAGGGAAGGAACGGCCCTGACATCCTCTGGCTTGTCTCAGGATGCTGACAAAACAGGGAACTTCAGGTGCCTGATCCAAAAATTGTATGCGTCCGTTTTCTTGTTCCCAGGCTGTAGGCAGTGAACAGCTCTCACTGAACTTCTCTTCTGCAGACCACAGGGGCAATGCCTCTCCGCCTTCACTTCCACCTTCTCGGGCAGGACAGAAGCACAGCCACTGCTCTTTGCAGTTTGCAGCCTTTCTCAGTCTGTCAATCTCTAAATTCTTTCCAGTGCGGGCGCAGACGCCCTAGAAAAGCTGTGAGACGGACTGCCGTGGAGACTGCCGCTTGCTGCCACACAACAGGCAGGAACTGAGTTGTTTCGGTCGCCTTCAGCGGATGGCTGAGAAGTACCCTCAGACTCACAGAGGTATTTAGATCAAATTAAGCCAGTGTTCTCTATAGAAGGAGGTATTTCTCCAGCCCTACAGCAGTGAAGAGCAGCGCAGCATGGAGCCCAAGCTAAGAAGATCCATGGGCAATCAGCTTGGTTGCATGCCAGAAGCACTGATGCCCATGGGAGGGGCAGGATCCTTGTGTTTTCTTTCCCCCCCGCCCTTCTTAAACAAAATTTTAGAGAAACTGCTGCAGTTCTGCATGGCACAGATTGAACTGTGTTTTTCCATCAGTAACTATCCATTCAGAGTTTCCAGACAGCTGAGGAGCAGCAGTTTATCATTCCCACCATGCTCCAGGAATTTCACACTAACTCTACCTTCCATTCATGGCGGCCACGGTTGCGCTGGGGGCCACTTCATCCCATGGGAACAGCTCAGACTTTTCCTTCACAGCTTTGTCACTAGAAAAAGGAAAATGCCAGCAAGATATGACCTGACAGCATTTATAGTCTATCATCCCAGAACAGTCCTCTAAGCTTTAATTAGGAGGAGCACAAAGCTAACTCAATCTACCCGGATAGGAAGGGCCAGCCTCTGGGGTACGGTGGGGCTGACGGCAGTTCATGGGTTACGCAGAGAGAGGTGCTGCTCCCTGCAGCGAGGTACTGCTAACCCCTTTGCTCAGGTCAGCGTTAGTGCCCTACAACAGTTGTTGTCTCTCTGCTCCTGGGCCAGAAAGGCCTTCCTACAGGTCCTCCAGCTGGACCCTACACCCATCTTTCACTCCCCCAGACCTGTCAAGCTGCGCGTCTGTCTCCTTCCTTCCCCGCCAATTACTCCCTCTCCAGTTTTAGGTAGCTTAAATAATGAGGCATCCTCTAATTTCTCTGGGCGCCTGACTCACAATTAGGAGCCGCTATGTGACCCAAATGACCCCGAGCACAATGAGTGCGTTGTAATCAGGCTGTCCCTGCAGTGACATACGAGGATATATTTATGGGCCTCAGTTGAACGACCGTGACAATAGCCCAGCCTCTACCTTTTCTCAAGAACTCCAGACTTGGTTTCAGCCTGAGATATTGGTTTGGGAACATTTCTAGCTTTATCTTCACTGATGGACGTGGAGAGTGAGTTGTGAGGTTGGAGAGCAAGGTAAAAAAAAAAATAAATTAAAAAACCCCACAAAGTAGACTCTCTAGGGACTGAGCCAGAGAGAAGAACCCTTGAGGGAGGTGAAGGAAGAGTGGAGAAAACCAACAAGGTGCAGCTTAGCCAGCAGATGATGCTCCTGGAGAGCAGCCAGGACCATGACTGGAGAGATCCCATCTGTCTGAGACCGCCAGTAGGTACAAACTATTTCTGAGCAAAAAGCAGGGTTACGCCTTATGTTCGGCAGCACAGACCAGCCTTATTCAAGTTCTTACCCGTCGCCATGCTGTGACACAGCTTCGGATGAGGATTTCCCATGAGGGGCCTGTCTGTTTTCACCATTGCTGCAAGCAAAACAGCAAGAACGATTAGGCAGGGAGACGAGGGGACACAAAGTGAGGCACAGGAACTGTACGGCAAGGTGCTTGGTGGAAGTGTGCTACCTACGGTGCAGGGACTGGATTAAAACGAAAGCCCGATCAGTTTAGGAGACAGAAAGGTCTGCAGTTTCTGGGCTCGTTTTCTCATCGGAAAGAGCTGAGTAATGTTCAGGCTGTGGGAGGCCCGCAGCTTCCATCTGGGTGTATTTCCTCCCAGATTGCTAACGCTTTTGTAAAGTGCTGCTTTCTTAGGCTCCCTGTGCTGTAGCATTTATTGTTCCGTGACTGCATTCTGTCCAGAGCAATCGTGTGTATCTGGGAAAAGACCACCCAGCAGAGCCAAAGGCCCCTTGCTGTCCTTTGTGGAGCTTCAGGATGACGCAGGGCCAGCAGAGCTACCTGAGCTCAGCAGAAGCGGAGATTCTCCCTGAAGTTTCACTCGAGGATGTGGTTGTTTGGCTCTCACTGCCTGTTTCAGCGCTGCAAGAGAAGGCAAGCAAAAAAGCTGTCATTCCTGAACAAACCAGCTCTCCACTGCAGCTGGCCAGAATTTTCCCGCATTAAAGTATTCCTTTCTGCGAATAAGTAAAATGGAAAACAAACATCACTGTTTTCAATACATTTACTTACAAAGTTGTCTTATCGGAAACAATTTTTAAATTAAAAACACTGATATTGCCAGGAACATCTACCTTCTGCCGATGATACAGAAAGAAAAAAACAACAGAACAAGGTCAGTAACCAAAGCGCTGTTTGCAGTGCTGTGGAAAGCCGTGTCAACATTTTTTATACTATAGTCACGAATTCAACTAAGCAGCTGAAAATTATTCCCCTACACATATCTGGTGAGAAAGAGTTCAGCGTGTTTGGGTTTTTTCTTTCAAATTTTGAGCACTTCTATCAGGACGTTGCCAGATCCTTGCAGGCCACAACGTGGATTTCAGAAATAAAATCTTTTTTAAAACAGCTGCCTGCATCTAAGAACAGTCTCCCTTGTACAAGGCTGACAAATTTGCTTCACTGACCCTCCCAGAAGGGTGCCCAGAGATGGGTGCTACAGCCACGGGTGGGCTGGTGCAGCCCCAAGAGATGTCCGAGACCTCCTGGCTGGGCTATAAACCTTACCTGGAGGGAGACACTGCTGCTGTCTTTGGCTCATTCCAGGAAGACCCAGCAGTGGTTTTTCTTAGCCCATTAGTACTGACAAAAAAAAAAAGGGGGGGGGGGGTAACAAAGCATTAAAGAGAGAAGATTTTTTAGGTGCTTTTTCCTGTGGGGCACACATCCTGCTTTCTGGTCCACGACTCTTGTGTCTGCTTGCTGGGCAGCGAGGCCAAACCCTGCTGTGCAAGGACTCGCACACGCCGTTGACCCTTGCACTGGTGTGCCTCATATCTGCCTCTCTGCTGAAATACTCTGTCTCTAGGAACTGGCTTTTCCTATTTAACACAGCTGGAGCTGTTTCTGTCCCCAGTGTTTGAGTTTGCACTAAAATCCAACTTCCCCACACGTACAGATTAAAGCTTGGTGCATTCACAAAACCGACTTCACTGTGTGCATGTGTGTGATATGTGAGGAAAGGAGGGTAACTGCTTCCCAGCCCTGCCTCAAACCTGAACCACAATGGCACAAAATTGCTACCAAAATTCACGAGGCAGCTCCTTCATCCTCAAAATTTAGCATTTCGGGCTGAAAGGCCTCATTTATTGGACTCCCTGCTGCGCCCACGAAGGACCAGAGTGGCAGAGGAGCTAATAAAGCTGCTGCCTGGCATCAAGTCACCCCGCAGAGCAGGAACGGAGCGCTGAATCCCAAATTAAATGAATCTGCTTGAAAAGAGAGAAGGATTCTCCCTCCTAGAGCAAAGACTTCCATTTCAGCCAAACGTTTCTGCATACTGGTCCCACTCAGCCCCACACCACGTGTTCCTGACCAGTATGGACTAGGGGAGGGTGTCACCGCTGCCCCTGTACAGCAGACAGCCCGTCCCCAGGTCTCACATACCACGGCAGGAACGCTCCGGCCTGGCTGCCACGGCTCTGTATGGCTCTGCGCATACCTGGCCTTCACAGCAGGCTGTGAAAGGGGCTGGGGGCTTGAAATGAGGCTAACATTTCCCATCAAAGCAAAGATCAGTTTAAAGATAATGAACCTCTCAAACCTCTCCGGTCGCACCTATCTGCTGCCATCACAGCAGAATAATTAAATCTAAAGTCTAACAAAAGCAGAGGGCTGGCTCAGGGGACTGGAAATAATGAGATATTGAGTATTTCAGGTCTAGGTGATGGGGTCAGTTCATGCAGCCAAGTTTGCTCATAAAAGGAAATCGTTCCTATCTGCGTGACGGCTGCTCCGACGCCTCCTGCAAGTTGTCTTTCCACAGGCGCTGCCGGGCTCATTCCTGTGGCACATGAGCACCTTGTGAAGACAGGACCCATCGGGCTGCGGAGCGTGATCAGGAGAGGGGCTCAGCGGCAGGTTTACACCGTACAACTCACATTAGAGTTGGCCTGTAGTTAAATGCAGTTTGTCACCCTCCAGGGCTGTCAGTTGGGTGCTTTACACTGTCCCCACGCCTGCCCGTTTGTTATGCCAAGTTAGCTGACCTCATTTTTCATTTTGGATCTTTCCCTTTTTGCAACAAAAGGGGCAATCAGGATTTTCTGAGACATCTCTTCTGAAAAACCTTCATCTCTAGTGGTGTTCAGATAACTGCTACCTTGCAGACAAATGCAGTTACCTGCGAAGATGGCAAATGAGTGTGCCCTAAAATCAAAGACAGTCACCACACTGCTGCAGGATGAGGTAAATACCTGTTGTCATCCCGTGTAAATGTGCAGGAATCAGACACAGTTGGACTCCTCCTCTGCTGTCCTTCCTCTTCTTCTATCTCAATTCTTTCCAAAGGCAAAAAGAGAGACAAATATCATGCTGTTTCCTATGCCCCACTGCTATCTATTTCAGGCAGTTATTCTTGTTTTCCCTTAAGCTATGCTCTCCCTCTGTTTCCCCTAGAGGCAGATTTCTCCTGCTCCTCGTGCTCCCTGTGCTCTGCTACTGTTGAGCACCTCAACCAACTGAATGAAGCGAGATCTTCAGCCCAAATCGGTGGCATTTTGCTGTCACAGTTGCTTTGCAAATAGCATCAGCCGAATGGTTAAATCCCAGAGCGCGCCCTGGGCATCATTTCCCTGTCACACCAACTGCTTTAGAAGTTAAGTGCCTGAAGCCTTCACCCTGCCAGCTGGAACCAGCCTCCCCTGGAAGAAGAAAGGCAGCGAACGAGCCTCTCCTGATTTCAGGCTGCCCATAACCCAAAGCATCATCAGTACTGTATCCTCGGTGTTTACGACACTGCGGGCTCTCAAAAGCCAGCGTGACTCAACCGAGAGCACCCCTTTCATGGAAGTGTCCCTCCTCAGCGTTGAAACACCCCGGGATCTCCTGTCCCAGCGTTTAACAGCAGCCCTGGTACAGCAACGCAAACGCCCAGCCCCAGCAGCACTTCCCGAGGGTCAGTGACCTACCTCTTGGCAAACAAGGGTGGAAATTCTTGTGTTGGGCTGCTGTAAAGGAAGCATAAAGGCAACAGTTAGAAGGTTGGAGGTCAAGACACACCTCGGGCAGGGGCAGCTCCCAGAGTCTCTGACCCATAATTGACCCATATAGTGCAAGGCATTAAGGGGCCATGTAACACCATTTGGGCAGAGCTGACAGTGACCGGGTGTGTTAAACCCGCGCAAATTACAGAGTGGGGGAAACAAAAATAGGAAGAGCAGCTAGTTACAACCTGTGAAGAAGCTTCCCCAAAGGGCCTTTTTAATTTTATACCTTCCTGGTGGCTGTTTTTCTTCCTGCATACAAACCTGCCTCCCTCCATGCCACACGATGCACCAGAGGATCTAGCAGCCAGTGCAAACACCCTTAACGTCCTTACGAATCCCACCCAAGCACTTCTGTCACTCTGGGCACAGCTGAGTGCTGCTGGTGCATCCCCCCCTGCTTCCTCCTGCACCAGCAACCTCCTGGTGCCTCATTGTGTCACCCTGAGTTATGTCAAGAGGAAAAAGATCTATAGTGAAAGCAAGCTGCAAAAAAAGTCACTGTCATTGCTCCTGGGAGATCAGAGACCTTGGCAATCTGCCTTTTTTCCCCTCCCAGGAAAGAGATGGACAACAGAGCCCTGAACACCAGTAGCTCCCACACATCCTTCACATTCCTATGACCCATCCACGCATCACTGTTGGGTTCTTTTTCCCCACAGAACTATTCTGAAGCTGCAACTAAGATCAGGATCTTGTAAATCTAGCTATTGTTCAAACACAATGTAAAGGCAAACTCTGTTGCAGAAAGCTGATCCATACTGGATGCAGTTTATATTTATTCAGATTTTCCCCTTGCAGGCCACAGGACTGGAGAGAGCAGTGTTATGAACCGAGCCTGAAAACTGAAGATAGTGGGCCCCAGGAAATAGGGGACTATCATGGTTTTCCTCTTCCTGAAATCTCATCCCTCTCAGCAAGGCAGGCTTCCCAAGACCTTGGAGGATTTCCGCAGTTCTGCAGAAGCCTGCAGATATCCTTGGCACTTCTAGAGAGACGGCAGCTATGTCTTCTCCACTCATAGGAAAGGTACCCATCACTGTCAGAGAGCCTTGGCTTGGGCCACTATCCCCGTGAGACTGCCTTTAGCAGCCTCTTCCCTGTCTCCTGCCCCACACTCGCACGCTGAAGACTCACCCGTTGCTTTTCTTGGCTGCCGAGAGGACGTAAGCACGTTCCCTGCTGGCAGTGCGTCTCAGGACGCTGTTGGCCGCCTCTGTCCTGGAAGGGAAGGAAGGGGTCACATTCTGCTCATGCTGTTGGTGGCTGCTGGCTGTAGCCTTGAAGAGGCAAGAGGTGAACAACCCTGTGGAGGCTTGTGCTAACCCTGATGGAGCTCCCATGCTCCGGGTAGCAGAAATTCAGCCAGAGCTAAGAGGAGTAACAATGTCTTCTGCTGTTTTTAGTATCATTCATGCTGGGCCACAGCACTTTCACATGGATGTGAAAAACAAACCTTCCTCTTCCAGGAGGGCAGAGGGAGTTCCCCTTTTCAAGACCAGGACCGTTGCAATATTGCATACCAGGGGACAAAAAAGCCAGGAACCAGGCTTTGTGGCTGACATGCTACATGGGCTGCACATGTCTACACAGACATCAGCACCACCCAATGCACCGAGGGATAAGTGCAGTTCTCTGACTGTTATTGGTTCGTTTCCAGTAGGCAAATTATCAACTTTTCATTTGTAAAAGTCTTGCATCTGAGGAAAAGTATCTTCAGAAACTTGACTGAAAGCAATGAGGATGGTGGCTGCATCAGCTGCAGACAGACCACGCAGACAAAACACATTCTACTGCTGGTACCAGGGCGAGGGACCCATCTGGATCTGGCCTTAGATGCCAGTCCCCGCGTGGTCCGGACTCAGACGCACACGCAGGCTGTGGGAGGTGGGCTCCTCCCGCTCCTGCCACGCTATTTGTACCTCTCTATCTTTTCACATAGGCACTACGGAGCTGACTGAGTCCACAACCCATTTCCAGCTGCCAAATTAATTGGGGTATGCTGTCAGGCTGAATCATGTCAGGCTTTTAATTATATTTTGTTGGGATCGCAGTCGCCTGTGGGCATAGATGCGCTCTGTGTAGAAATATCTGCTTATTATTATTTCATTGCAACCAGCCCTAATGGCTCGGCTGTAATCATCATCGAACTGACCCTCCCAGTAATGAACAGTTAGACTGAGGTAAGTCCACTTGTCGCTGCCCCTGCAGAGAAAGGTGGTTACCCGGAGGCCGTACCTCTTTTTATGTTCATCTGGAGTAAAAGGCACATCCTCCTCATCCAAGTCCACTGATTTTTGCCTGACATTATACGGAGCTCTGAAATAGAAAGGGAAGGGGAGAGCCAGGGTAAGGGAGCTGCCTTTGTAGGCTGCTGCAGAGGTAGCACAAACAAAACCCACGGTAAATCCAAGGGCAGGGCACGTGGAAGTGGGTTCAGACCCTAGAAATGTTGCACACAAGCGTGGAAAACACTTGTATTTTTCATGCACACTGGGGTACGCATGTCCCCACAGGATTTTGTTCTCTTGGTACAGGGTTAAGCTTAGAAGTTGGTTCATGATAAACGCTCAGCTGTGTTTGAGATCAGAGCCACAGTCTTTGACATGAAAGGCAGTGTAGGGAATGTCAGCAGCGCTGTTCTGCCACGAGGCCACTCCTTTCTCCTGGTTTCAGAAAGGCTGGCAATGCTGCAAACCAAGTCCCCCGGCTGCATCCTCCAGTTTCTGCCTTAATTACTACCAAGTGATAAAATTTTCTCCATACAATGGCCATTAGCAGTTCAAGCAATGCCTTATGGCCCACACAGGCCTGGAGGTAGCACCGGAAACCACTTCAGCTTCTAGAGAAAGCTCTGCAGTGCTCGGCTGATGAAGCATCCACGTGCGGGTGGCTCCATCACCGAGGCTCAGGTGCTGCTGAGCCTGTGCACAGACAGCAAGCGCTGGATCCCTTTTCCACACTCACAGTTTCTTGTAATCCTCCGTGGTCATTCTGTAGCCAGAAGAGGAACGGCCCAGGCTGCGTCCCTTCGCGGCAGTGCTGCGGACAGCACAAATCACATCAGTTAGCATGACCCTCCCGAGCTCTCACCCTTCACCACGTCCTCCCCAGGTGAGCTCATGCTCCACGTGATGGGAGAAAACAGGGTGATCCCAAAGACCCACTCTCCGAATTCAGGGAATGCTATTTAATTGCAGGGCAGCGCTTGCCTTCTTTTCACAGCCTTGTACTAGGATTTGAGGTCTGCTTTGCTTCCCCAGGCCCACTGTGAGCTGTCAGAGCCGGGATGGGCAGACCCCTCTGCGGGATGGTGCTACTCTGCCCCAGGATCAGCCAGCGAGAAGGAAGATGACAACTTGTGGCATCACCCTTCTCCCCAGATGAATCAAAACAGGGGGAAAAGTGGGGTTTCAAAAGGTTTCACTTGAAGTGCAACAAAGGATCTGCTGAGATCTGAACCATGCTTACATCTTCCTTACTAGAATTAAATGTGCCTCTCAAGATGGGTTGCAAATAAAACCCAAACCACAACCAAACCCACATTAAAAACATCAAAATGAAGTGTTACAGCTTTGCAAGGATTCCTTGTGATTTGTCCCCCACTCAAAACTATTTGCCAAATTAAACACAAATCCGTGAGTGCTTTCGCAGCCAACTGCCCTCCCATGCTCCGGCGAGGAAAACAGGGAGTTTGATGCCTTGTCCGTTTCCCAGGTCTGCTGAGTGCAGCTCTGAGAGGAACAGCCACATCTTCCAGCGTTCAGCAGGGATTCAGCAGAGCTCAGTGGAAGCCCACAAGCACTGGCCAAAGTAGAAGGATGACCAGAAATATATACGATATTTAAAAGGTCATTTTCACGAAGACGAGGAAGACACCCACATACCTTTTTTGTGCTTGATTAGAAGGTGAAGAATCTGCCACGGAAGAGGTCTTATCGATGGTTCTTGTGAACACCCCTCTAGGGAGAAGACAGACAGGTTAAATTTTTTTCAGGATAGAGTCTGAAACTAAAATTAAGAGACTTGCAGCCACTCTTTAGCCTAACAGTGTCCGGGTGCCCTGTCAGGAGGAAGGTGCTGGCTGAGGACACCGAGAATTAGGAGGTGCTTCCTTGGGAGAGTCATCCTGAGAAGAGTCTTCCTACTCCCTGGCCCCATGAGGTAAAACCAGCTCGCGCAGAGGCTTGGGTACGGTATCGCAGGGCTTGCCAACCTCATTAGGATTACGGTGACATCGGAGTCTCCGTTGGCAACAGCCCACGTGTCAGAGGAAGCTGAAGCACACCAGCCCCATCACTGGTGCTGTGCTCCTCACAAGCATGGTGGGACACTTCCATAGCACGATAACCCTTCCAAGTGTGATCACTGTATTAGACAGAAGAGATCTGATTTTCTCTTAACATCACCATCAAACTACCTGTTAAACAGAACACTCAGGAGTATCCCTTCACCAAGGCACTCCCGGAGCATTGTCATGTTCCTGACTAACAGGAGAACCCAAGAGATCATAACATTTCTCATGCTTGTTGCTCCTGATCTAGTTCTCCTTCCCCTACAGCCCAAATATATGCCACTCTATACCAACCTGATGAGGTAACCGGATTGCGGCTTGGAGGCAGAAGACCTGTGCAAAGAACAGACATTAGTGAATTCAGAAACATGGGGAAAAACAACAGCAGCAGCTCCAGCATTAAAGGGAAACACCCACGTGGCTGTCAAGCCAAAAATCTAGCTAAATAGATCTCGAGTGACACCGCAGCTGCTGCACCAAAATTAACCTTGGAAGCATTCTTTAAAAATGAATAATCATCAGAACGAGCTCCACGAGAGATTTTTATAAGAAAACTGAATTTTAGAGTTAGCCAATTAAAATTAGTCACGCTGACAGTGTTTTCTGGCTCAAAATTAAGTCCACAGGTTGATGGCTCAGAGGGAGGGGATGAAATATAGTAGAAATCCTGGTTGTTTTATCACAGGAAAACTTCATCTTCATACTGACTTCTCCGAGGGTCTGTTCTCAGGAAGGGAGCGTGGCATAGCTCCCATGGAGGGAAAGGAAAGGGCTGCCATCAGGTGGGGATCCAGCCCCTTGCCCCAGAGCAGGAGGGAACATCCCTGGAACCAGCTTCGAGCTGTCTTGGGGACGTCTTCCTGAGAGCAAAGTGGGGAACCAGGGTGGGCCTCAGGGACCTGGTTCCCATCAAATGATCAAATGACATCCTCTAACCAGGCAGGGTCAGCCATCAGGTCAGAGCTTCGCAGGAAGGCAGGTTTACATGGCCCATCACTACGTGTCTGAGGTGGCTGCCAAGCCCAAATTTATCCAGTTGCCTTCACAGACACAGAAATGCAAAATCACTGCAGGCTTAGCCTAGCTCTGGAGCTCTCCAGATGGGATGAGCTGGAGGACAATGAGCACTAAACACAGCCCCAAGCTCTTGTTTCTGCAGCGTCCTCAGAGCAGGCACCAGCAGGGTGTAGCTCATCTCAGCCCCATTGCCCAGCTGTTCCCTGAGCACTCAGCTTTGAAGGAGAGCTGCAGGGAAGCTGAGAAGTTGTCCTGCTTGATGAAGGAATGCCCATCCTCACTTTGAAGTATAAACAGATCCTGAGTGTCCCGGGCTCCCTATCACTCACTTTTCATCAGCCTCAGGCCCTCACACATTTGTGTGAAGATGCCCCTTCAGATACCACACTTCCAATGTCACAAACGTCCCTGTTTTCACTTATCCTGCACCTTGTAGAGCCCTATGCTGCAGAGGGAGGCAGAAAGAGGTAGGGCATGGCAGGAAACCATCCTGTCTAACTGCAACAAGAAGTGACAAGAGCTGGCACAGAAGAAGGGAGAGGAAGCAGAGTACTGCTCATGGGAGAAGCCAATCCTCTCCCAGCAATGGCACTGCAGCTCGTAAAGAGCTCCCACCTGTGACTAAGCCCTTTCCAACAGCTTTATATTTTAGGACGCTTGTCCCACAAGCTCCTGGATTCCTGAAGAGCCCTTGTGCTCTGGCCCAGAAGCAAATTCAGCTCTCGCACAGGGCTTCACTTGTTCTGAGGAGCCCCCAGGCTTAGAGCACAGAGCTGTCGCACCAGCACAGGAGCTGATGTGCATGTGCACCAGTAATCTTGTGGGATCATGGGCTTGAAGGCATTTGTTCACCTGCTATAAAGACATCAATCCATCCAGCCACTCATCTGGACTTTGCAGGAGATAAGCCATGCTCTCTACGAGGTGATAGCTTGTAAGACTTTACACTGAACTCTGCAGGCTCTCCTCGAGGACAGCACTTTTCAACACAACCGCAGCAGCGCACGGGTACGAGGAGGTGAAGAAAGAGCACGCACTTGTGAAGAACCAATGACAGCATGCACCAACCCCACGAGATGGCACAGAAGGGAAGCAACAGGATGGGTCCCCAGAATTACCTGTCGCTCTGGGGAGCAATAGGTGTTGAGGCTGGGGATCCCCCACCAGCCCGTCCAGACCTGAGGAAAGAGAAAACACAACGACACGATTAACTTCTGATCTCGCCGGGCTGCCTTGCTGAAGGCGACAGTGCTGTTCTTGGAGACAGTGGCTAAGATAAGCCCAGTTTAGGCTTGGTTTTGTTTCTAACTGAAGAGAAGCAGGTGTGGATTGCGGCGTTCCCTGGTGCAGGGGTGGCTGTGGGACACAGCCCTGTGAGCCGCAGGAGGAGATGCAGACCTGGCTCTTTCATCACTTCAGCTCCCTCCCACCAAGGTCTGCCCCTTCGTTTGTCACTCCAGGGATGCTGAAAAAATCCGGCTTCAGAAAACCGGGAGTTCTCCCGAGACTTCGAATCTGCCTGTGCTGCCGGATTCCCAGCTCCCAGGGAAGGCCATTTCCCAGAGCTTCTCCCCAGCCTGCATTTATCAAACATAAACAGGAGCAGCGCTTCCCACTGGCAGCGACATTTCCTGGCATCATGGGGACCCCAGAACATGCTAGCACCACACGTGCTGCTTCTGCAGGCCAGAGAACAGAGTATTCGTGGAAGGGTGATGAGGAAAGGGAAGGGAGAAGAGGAATGTTCCTGGGTGGCCCCACTTACAGCGGGCTGCTCTTCTTCTCATCCTCAGAGTCCGAGTTATGGTGGTGGATCCAGCTCTTATCTCCTTTCAGGGTGGTGCGAACCTTCATCTGCTTAATGATCCTCCGGCGATCTTCATCGGTGGGTGGAATGACACGTCCTGGGAGAGGCAAAGGGAACAGACAGAGAGAGAAGAGTTACCGAGCAAGAGCGAGAATTCAGTGTCAGCAGGCGGGCAGGGTAAGCCTCAGACAGCAGGGAGCACGGGTCTCCTTCCCGTCAGGTTCAAACACTGAACAGGGCTTTTGCCACTTGTGATGAAAGAGGGAAACAAGCTGTCATCCGGACTTCAGGATCAGTTTACCCTGACACATCACCTCTACAGAGATGCTGGCAGTTCTGTCCTCTGCTTTCAGAGCGCTGTTAACACTGAGTCGTTTTCTCTCAGGAAGAGCAAAGACATGCAGTGGGTGGTCTAAGTCACAAAGCAGTGAGTTTCCTCTGACATTTCCCATCGCGTCCGCTCTAGCACAAGGCTGTTTTGGTTTGTGGGAGAGGATGATAAGTCTGGAGCGTGAAGCTCAGCCAAGAGTTGGGGGCTAGAGGTAAGCCCTAAAATGCAAACAGCCAGCTGTCAGCTTTCTCTGGAGGAGACATGTCCTGTGGTTTCTCATTTCCATCACAAAGCTCAGTTTCAAACACATGTTCTCAAACCACGTCTCCCTAGTGGTGTGATTCTGGCCCAAAGCGGGAAATGTCCTGTACGGCTGCTCCTTTGCTGTCCAGCAGCAACTCTGCCAAGGTCCTCGTTCTGCTCCTTGTCTCTGCTCAGGCAATGAACCACAGCCACATTCTCTGGTTGAGAAAGTCAGCAGTGGCAATTAAAACATCAAATTAAAATGTGGGAAACTGCAGAAGGTCATGCATTAGGAGTTGCTAAATCCTCCCAGTGGGAAAAAGATCGGATGAAAAAAGCAGAGGTTAATGGCGAGGACTATTCAACCCCAAAATATTTGGAGCAGGCAGGGAAGGAGACGGGAGGCTGGGGAAGGGGGAACAGTCCCTCACAAGGGAAGGAAATGTGCAGGTGACTGATGTGAAGGGCTTCAGTCATCCTTGAGTGCCAGAGTCCTGCTGGACCAAACTGATTGCAACTGGGTATTACTTAAAATAAAAAAAAAAAAAAAAAGCTTAACTGGGAAATTCCCCATTCAGCATTTTCTTCTGAAGGAAATTTCCCATGGGGAAATTGTAAGATGAAGACCAGATAATGAAAACACCAAGCCTGCTCTCCTCAATGCACTTGGACAAACAGCTCAGGGGTTTAGTTATTGCAGCTTCACAACTTCTTATCATCCCAGCCAAGGAAACTGCCTGCCTGCATGCTCTTAGCCTGTGGCAAACATGAAATAATTCAATTTAGCTACCAGGAAAGGAGGGTCAGTTAGGTCTCTGTATCTTGTGCTGGCGATGGGCTAGCAGGCTGCCCAGAATTGGTTATCACTGAGCAGCTGACACGCAGTAAATCGATTAATCTCTGACACACAGTCATGTGCCTCAAGTACATGTTGTGGATTTTTTGTTTTTAAACAACTGGTCACACTGGAGGGTCTCTAAGGAAAACACAGCTGTAGCAATGAAGAGGGTGTCCTTCCTCACATGGAATTAGCAGCAGCAGTTAACAGGTACAGGTAGGCAGGGCCACCTCTACGGCAGGGTGCAGCTTAGGGACTGGCAGCAACACTCCTCGTGGGGAGCACCTGGGAAGGGAAGGGCTGCTTTTCTTAGCATCAAAATTGAAAATTGAATCTATTGCCTAATGGAAATGAACGAGGCATTTCCACTCTTCTCCACGTCACTGTTTCAGGTTACCTACAGATTTGGAAGCATCATCCCATGTAGTGACATCTAAAGGTCCTGTGAGCATCTGTTGCTTAAAAATGAAACCTCAGAGCCTGCCACAGAATTCTACAGCTTGGGCATGTTCCTGGGACAACTCAGAGCAGCCTGTAGCCCCAGTATGATTTTTTCCACACTCCTTTGATAATAAGACATTATTAGGAGTTTATTAATAATAAACGCAGTCTTCTCATTACTGTATGGATATTGCACGCTGCACAAGGGTGGTCTCCAGCCCACAGAATTTTGTTTTTTATATCTAGAAGAGACAATAAGATGGTGTGGGCAGACAGAGACACAGGGAAGCCTCCCTGGTCAGCTGCTGCACTGGCTGCTCATTGCTGCTGTATTTTCAGTAGACATTTATAAGACAGTGAATTTTAAGGAGGGTCTTGGAAAGAGAATAATAGGGTAGTTTATTAGCCTTTTGCTCATCTCAAAACCTCAGCCAAGCTATAAGCTCTCCAGCTCTCTATACCTTCACAGATACTGAAATCATAGCCAAATGCAGGTAATTCTGGAGCAGGTTGCAGACAAGGAAGAAGTGTCCTCTCTCCTTGGACACACTGCGCTGGGGGAGTCGAGCAGAGACGACGCAGCAGATGCGACTGCGCAAAGAGGGCAAAGGAAAGCCATGGCAGCGGACAGAGCCCCATCAGCCTGGGAAGGGGAAAAGAATTACCTTTACTGACACCCAGGGACATCATGGTTCTCAGCAGCGCCTTCCTCTTCAGCTACCGTTTGAAGACAACAAGCCCCTGGAACAAAATGAAAAAGGGGAAGAGCAGATCAGTAGTTCTGATGTGAAAAACTTTGTCGTTATGTGGAAGGGAGAGGATCGTAACAGTGTCACAGCCACAGAGTCTGGAGGATAGGGAGACTGTGGCATATATACTGGCGTTGTGATTCCTCCCCATGCCGTGTACCTTCAGCATCAAGGATCGGAAAAATCAAAGGAGTGTGTTCTCCACACCTGTAAGTCTTCAGATCGGCCATGACAGATGCATCCTTCCAGGCCTGGAAGGAAAGTGGTGGAAGAGACCTTTGCCAAAGTGCCCAGAGCCACTCACGTAGGACAGACCTTCTGGAGTCTACAGAACTCAGAGCAGCTGCGGCTGCTCGGGTAAACCTTGGGATTTTTGTCAGGTGGGAGTATAACACAAGGACTCTTGACAAATCTCAGCTGGCAGAGAGATCCGTTCTTCCCCCAAGACACAGCAGAGAGAACGTCCTACCGCCCGGCCCAGCAGCAAGCGCCAGTACTTGCCACTGACGGCAGCCGGGCCCCTGCTTAAACAAGATGGGCAGCGAAACGACCCGAAACGGCCACAGCGAAGCAGCAAGGGGAAACTCCTGGGTGTACGACCTCGGAGATGCTCTGAGATTAGGAATTTGCAGAGCACTGTTTGTTTAGCGCTGCAGCTGAATCAAAAACAACCATATACTAAAAGTCAGGAAAAAAATTGGTTGTTTCAGAGTCTGCCAAGATAATTAAAAAAAAATTGTGTAAACAAATAAACAAACAAAAGTAAGCAAAGCCCCTCGAAACGGACCCACTGTTTTGAGACTGGTAGAACCCAGGTTAGTTCAGCACCTGATTACATGTCTATCAGAAATGTTTCTTTTCTTTTTTGACTCTCAAGTTTTTCACAGCAGCTGTGGGATGAGCCCTTGTTTCAGAGGAGAAAATCAAGGGCAACTTCCAGCTTCTACAGCCCTCCATTCCTTCCCTGCCAAAACGATCTGCTGAACCTGGATTCTTCAGTGACTATGCTATTCGTTAATAAAAATGCCCAACCCTAGTCGGGAGTCTGTGAATCTAAAATTAGGTTGTTATTATCTGCTGGTGGGCTTGTCCCTGCAATATCGCTGCGAAGCCACACGCCCATGAGGAATGCCGAGTGCTGAGCTCACAGCATTGCTTCTTGGCCAAGCCTACTCCTTCGGCTTGTCTCAGCCGAAGATCTCCCTACTGCGTATCCACTCCTCATCCAGTTTGCACTGACACTGCGAACAAGCCCTCTGCTATCACCCCAAGGCTCCCTCTCCCTTTCGCAAACACTCCCAAACATTAATTCAGCTTTCACCACAAGCAGACAGCCCACCTCTTTTCTTATCCTTCCTGGATCCCCCTTCCCAAGTGACTTTAACTGACCTTGCTATTTAGAGAGAAATGAAAACTGCAGCATTGCCCTAGATACCCACAAAGAGCCTCTAAATACTTGGGTATCTCTGTACTAAAGGTGGGAGACTTGGCTGCAGTCTGCAGGCGAGCAGCTGACGGACCCGTAATCTGGCAACTTTGGGTTAAAAAGAAATCACAGCATCTTGGACATGCGGGTCGAGAAGCCACATGGCTTCATTACCCACAGCACCTGAGCGAGGCGGATTCGCACCACGGCTGCCTTGCTAACTGCGATTCAGAGGTGCATTCGGTGCTCTCTCCTACTCATTAAATTCTTTCCTATTCCAGGACATAATAAAGCTGAAGCAAGTGGAGGATGAGAAGGGGTGGAAAAGAACTACCCCAAGAGATTGCTACGGCCCTGATGCAGGGCGAATCAGGGGCAGGAGGAGGTACAGGCTACATGCTGTCATACTATGGAGGTGTTCGGAAGCTGGAGAGCTGTTGCCTATCTAGCGGCGTAACTGAGAGGTGATTAGGCCCCCAGCACAGATCTTTTAGAGGAATAAGCTGAGGTTTAGGAGCACGTAGGAAAGCTTCTTGGGAAGGACTGGAGCAAGGGCTGGAGCTCACGGAGGTGCAGGACTCAGCTCCGCTCCCAGTCACGCACCGTAGCTGTGCCTGGCACGTACTGCAGGCATCGCAGGCCAGCCCGGCAAGAAACAACCTCTCCATTTATTGCTTAAACAGAAACTTCGCTTCTTACTCACCCAGCTCCCCTAACAAATACACCCAAAAGGAAGGGAAGCCACAAAGGGCGGCACTCAGCATGTGTATAAAGATGTGCCAGAACCTACACACTGGCCAAGCCTTCTCCTCTGGCGCTGCCTTCCCTCTTCCCGGCTCGCATCACCCTGGGAGGGGCCGCAGCAAACACTGTCCTGCTCCACTGATATTTCTGGCTCGACAAACAGGCGTTGGAACACAGCGGTGCTGCTCACTGGGCTCGGCTTCGGGGGACTGGCGCATGGTTTCTGCCAGCCTGCTTTCTCCAGCTATGAGCCAGGGCACGGCAGCAGCCCGCTGGCTGCAGGCCTGGCCGTGGCAGCGTCGGATGCTGTGCCTGCGCAGCGAGACCGACCGGGATGTCCCTGCTGGGGCTCGGAGCCGGCTGTCCTGCCCCACACCATAACAGAGCAGTCCAGCAGGAAGCTTTCAGCAAACCTTCTGTGACAGGCGCAGAGGGGTGCACAGGCCCTTCCCTTCTGCGAGAGGTGGAGAGGAGTCCGCTCTTGGCTTCCTTACAACATCGTTTCCTCTTTCATTAATGAAGGCTCTCAAGTGGCTGTTTTCACCTTTCACCTGAGGATCAAGGCAACACAGCCTAAACAAGATCACCAGAAGCTGAGTGTGAGTGGGCTCAGCAAGAAAAGAGCAACTCAAGAACCCTATTTCTTCCTGCTGTCGGCTCCTGCTGGACGGAGGATACTGGGCTGGGTAAAGTTCTGGCCTGATCTTTTGCCTGCTTAGCGCCTGCTCAGTGACTAGAACATTAAAATCAACCCAGGTTATACCATGAATCCTGCAGTTAGGATAACTCAGCATTTCTCGGATGAGGAATGAAAGCGCATTTTCTTGTTTTAACGCTAGCTGGCAGTGATACCTGGCAGACAAACCGACACCTACGGATGCTGAGATAGTAGCTGTGATGAAGAAACAGGAAACAAAAGAGAGACATGGGATCCACTAACCCAAACCAAAGACAGACAGATCAGCAAACCGCTGTCAGGAAAAACGCTCACATCTTCCTCGTACCTGTATTTGTCCATGTTTCGATATTCCAGCAGTTGGTGGGTAGAATAAGGAACGGCAGACATGGCTTCCCGAGCTGCACCAGGCTGCAGTGGGCCCACAGCCCAGCCTGAGTACTCAAACCGTACGGCTGTGCGGGAAGCAGCACAGGATTTACGGGGCCGGAGAGGATTAGCAAGAGGGTGTCTGGCTCTAGAGCACCGATACAATGCTCCTGGGAAAGACAGCGCTGCTCACTGCTTCATGGACTGCTCAGAGACTGAAACAGCTTCCCCTCCTCAGCAAAATTTCAGTTTAGGCTTCAACACGTGCTACAGGACCTCAAAACAATTTTCAAAGCATTTTTGCCTGTATATTCAAATTTTTGTGAGTCTGCAGTGCAGTAAACCCAAAGACCTCAGTTCTAGATTTGGAGGGGGTGTGTTCAGCTGGCAACACTTGCCTACCATTATTCCCACGAACGGTTGTGACAAGCCAACACAGAGCCCTTCCGAAATCTTCCTGACCAAAATGTTGCTAGGGAACGCATTTCTTAAAAAAAAAAATGCTTTTCTGCTACTGGAACCTCCATTTGTGATGTTAAGTTACAAGGGCAAAAAGTGGTTTTGTTGGTGTAGCTTATTTGGGAATTATTAGCTACAGCCATAGGATACAACAATTTCATCTATCAGTACAAATGCACTTGCCTAGTGCTGGAACAGGCTGCAGCTGATCCCAACAGCTCTACTTCCACCTGGAGAACGAGAACATCACCTGCCACCTGAATGAAGCTTGGAGATCTGAGCTCAGCAGGCGAGAGGAAAACATTGATACCCGACAAACTTCCCACGGCCTGCAATTCCTCAGTTCTGAGCATCTCCAAGAGTTTCAACACAAGTGCTTTTTCTCCCAGTGGGTTAAGTCCAAGGCTTCACTGGAGTGGGTAGCATTGCTGGAGGCTTTACCATCCAAAGCAGCGTTCCACCTTGTGAGAGTCCTTTAGAAGCTGGGAGCATGGCCCATGAGTTCGGGAGCAAAGAAAAACCTCTCAGCTTGTTTGGAAACCCTCCAGCAGTGCTGAGGGACATCTGTGAACCTCTGGAGCTGGCTGTGAGCATAGTCTCCAGCTGCGCACCACTGCAGCTATTTTTCCAGGACAGATCCTCAAAAAAGCCCCAGAAGAAACCCCTTCCTCTAGGCAAGATGCCAGAGCCATGCTGTTCCCTGGCTTCCTCTTGTCAACACAGGTCAAACATTTGCCCAGCACCTGGCACTGGTGGCAAAATGAGAGATACCAGGGAAGAAAGCAGTTCAGGTGACTCGACCTGGCCCAAAAGTGATGCTTCAGGACAGGAAACACGGCAGTGGATCCCTCTGTGGTTTGGGCTCCCCAAGTCCCCACGCCTACAGCATCCTATTGCTGACGGAGCAGTCTGCACGCGCAGGAGCTTCCAGACCTGTAGCGTCACAGAAATGCATGTAGCACTGGAGAGGAGCACGACAGCAAACAGCTCTTCCTCTTTTACTGGCCTGCAAAGGTGGCTGTCCCCTGAAAACCTCTGGGGTCCTTATCTCCGTTCACCACCAAGCAGGTCCCAGATTTTGAGGCTCTGGGTGAAAGAGAAACAGGTACAGCCAAAGAGTTTGTAACCTTTCCCACTCCTGTCCCCACAGAGCCCCCAGCCTTCTCTGTCCTTCGTTGTCCCACAGTCCTCTCTCCATCTCTCCACCACTGCAGAATCCCATTTTCTCTTTTTTTTTTTTTTTTTTTAAAACCCTATCCACACTGATTAATCGCCTGTTTCCAAACACACAGCAGCAAACTTTCGTCACCGTGCTTACAAAATGTGGAGGTCTCCACTTCTCATGGGGAGAAAAACCTCTTCTGCCTCAGACTAGATCCACTGCTTCCTTCTTGCCTTCTAGTTAGCAAACCAGCTCTGCTGGGCTGGACCTTTTGGTCCTCTGTTTATTCATTGCCTAATACAAAATGCTTCTGCTGTGTGACTAGGAACACCTCCATTATAACAGGACACGTGGTAAGTCACCAAGTCACTCAGGTTTAGATACCAAGCAGAGTTGTTCAGGAATATGTATTTTCTTCCAAACATTCACTACAAATATAAAATCTGAGGGGGAAAAAAAAAAAATCCATTTAAATGAAAATCCCCGTTCCCTCCCTATTTATAGAGAAGGTTTTCCTTTCAGATGTCCAGTGGGAGCCCTGTGGAGCCAACTGCCTCCTATTAAGTGTCTGCACACCACCAGTGCGAGAGGCCCTTGATCCTAATTGGCACCCTTGGGTGCCATCATTATGTAAATGAGCAATAACCCTTCTGCACTTCCTGATCCAAACAGTTATCGCAGGCTCTGTTGCACCGTTAAGCATAGCCCAGTTTACCCCGCAATGGCTGCGCTTCGAAGGACGTTTCCCCTAACACAGTCTCCCTGGACGACCCCACAGAGCTGCCTCGGGCTGGATGCCTGCAAAGCGCCCTGCGGTCCCGCAGTAAGTACCAGACTGGCTTTGCAAACCACCAGCTCCGAGAGGCGATCCCCCTCTGCAAACAGTCACAGGAGGTAAGTCAGAGACCGATTTCCACGTAGACAGAGTCCTGGCACTGGGGCTTACAGGAAGCTGCGGTGTACAGTAGTTGGGCTTTCATCTGCACAGCGAGAGAGACGGGACCGAAGTGAACTTGTGAGCACGACCTGCTAGAGAGACATCAAACAAGCAGTAAAAAAAAAACCCCAGAAACCCCACATACTGACCATGGTGCCTAAACGTGCCTGTTGGCGTGACTCCTTGCTCAGCAGGGCCAGCTGGGCACCGCGACAGGCAGCATGTCAGGCACAGCTACGTCCATCCATCACCTACCTGTCACAGACAAAGCCTAGGGAAAACTTCCCGGTAGCACGAGGGACGGAATTCAGTTCCTCCTGCACCTTCTCCCAGACTTCTTCTGAGCTAAAATAATTATGATTTCCTCTGTTTTAAAAAGCCTGTGACTCACAGAGCCATGTGTACTGTCCAAGCAAAGCACAACAGGGTGCAAATTCCAATACCACCTGCCTTCCAAACAGTTCACAGCGATGCCTGGGGTTACAGACACCGCGACACATGCAGCGTGCAGACATTCAGACCAAGAACACACATGCTGAATCCTTTCTATGGCTGAACCTGTAGCTAGGCATAAATACTTTACACTTTTTCTGTTCTATGTACTTCCTCTCTCTGTGGACTCAGTGGAGTCACTGTACCTTGGTATTTCGGCACACGCAGCTCTGAATGGATGTTTCAGATGGTACACAACACTGGGACTTGTGTTCTTCCAGCAAGCATTAAGAATAATATTTGGAGAGTGTTTCGGTTTTGTGGTTTTTTCTCAAAAAAATAAATAGTTTCGAATAAAAAACCAGACTGGTAAAAACGTGCTGATTTCACCACACTTTTTACCTTAACCCAAAACGCAGATGTAAGCGCTTTACCCACAGGAGCACAGGGCTCTGGGAGAAACCCCTTAGCTGGGAACAGCGCAGGAAACCAGGGGAAGCTCCAAGAGCTGTCACAGCAAGCCCCAGCCCCAGCGACGCTGGACACGGGGGTTAACAACACCTGCAGCCACGAGAAACAAACCCACCTCGCTGCAAAAGACCCCTCACGGGCCGAATCAAACCAGCAACTGAAGTTCTGCAGAAATAGCTCCACAAACTCCCGTCTGCGTAACAAGGTTTAATGGGAGGTAACAGAATCAAAGCGATCCTGTTTCCCAGGATAAATGCCTACAGGAGTTTTCATCTTCTGATCCTTAAAACCCGCAGGGTCCTACGGACACCTTACAAGAACAAGCCTTTATGGAAAGCAGATCTGGAAAGGCTACAGCCAAGATGTTTAGACCCCAAGCAGAAGTGGAAAAAGCTCAGGGGAAAAATAAAATCCCACAGGGTCACACCCTAAGGAAGGGAAGAGCCCCGAGCTGTTCAGTGAGTGACTGGGAGCCTGTCACAGAGGCAGCACCACTGTTATAATAGGGGTTAACTCCTGACTGCCTTAGCCCAGGGAAAAGGAAAACCAAGTCCCCAGGTGCCACCCGAATCTATTTAATAAAGAGGATAAAAGAAGAGGCCAACGCACTGCGTGGTGCCGCACGCAGCCCGAAGAAAACACCTGGCTCTTTGTTGAGAGGCGCTGACGTGGCCGGCGTCTCGGCTCCCGGAGCTGGTGTCCTGCAGGGCTGGTGTCCTGCACAAAGGCATCCTCGAAGGGTCCCGACTCCTGCCCCGCTGCTGGCGTGTAGGGAGGGGGCATTCGTCTCCCCTCTCCGTACTCTGCTTTTTCAGTGTAGCAGCACAAGGTTAGGAGGAGCGGGAAATCGGGGGGTTAGGGGCTTACTCCTTTCTCAGGCGTCATTAAGGAGCAGGCAAAAGATGGAGGATTTCCGATTCGCTGAGCGCTTCCAGCACAGAAGAAGGTTGTTCTGGTTCGACGTGAGAACACAGCTTGCAGCAAATGGAAAAATTCAGGCGAGATCACAACTAAATCCTTTGGCTGATTTGTCATACGTTACGCTGCTATATATGTTTTAAACAAAATTAAATTAAAATTGAGGGGAAAACCCACATTGTTTCAAAAGATGAAAGTGTTTCATTACAAAAGGCTTATGTTAGCCTTTTGTTTCAGGTTTTAACTTCTTTTTTCTCGGGAACAAAAACTTAGTGAAACCTGCAAGTATTTTTGAAAGGATTCAGTGTTGCTAAGTCTGCAATAAAAAAAGAGATTGTGCAAGTCTAACCACAGAGCTGTATCAGGTTCATCACCGTGAGTCCAAGCTCCCCAGGCAAAGCAGCTGCCAGCTACAGCCTCCCCAGAGAACTCCCAATGTCTCCTTTAACACAATGCTATTCTAAAAAGCAACCCAAAAGCCCCCGAGAAGACCCTTCCCCGATTAAAATTCACCAAATGCTCCATCCACAGCCCAAGCTTTGAATCCAGGGTGTATCTTCACGTGATCCTGAGGACGTACCTGCTGCAGTGCAGCTGGCCTCCGCTCTGCTCCTCCGATGGATGCGTCTCCCTGCCACCCTCTGCTCCGAGGCAGGAGGAGAAGCTTTATCCTCGCTACAGGAGGGTGGTTTCCCTCCCAGCTGCTGCCTGGGAGCTGCACGTCGTGGGAGTGTTTTGCAGGAATTCCCAGTGGTGGCCTGCCTGTGGCCTCATTAGTGGTGACATCCCGCCCCGGGAGCGGAGTTGGGACAATCTGTTGCAACTTAGATCTTCTGTACCTGCTTCACACCCAGCAGGGGATGCCAGGTGAGCAGAGGGGCAAGCGTGGGCCATCCAACCCTTTATCTCAGCGTACAGGTCCAAAATGGGATCCTGCTAAAACAGGACAGGTAGACAGCTCTGCCCTTCCAAACCTTCCACCTTGCCCTCTTGGCTTGCTGCAGGCTTCTCCACTCCACGTTCATCTCTGGTGTGCTCCTCAGCCCCGAAACCACTGTCATCTCTTTCATCTGTCATCTCCTCGTTTCCCAGACCTGTCCTTCCCTCTTCTGGATCTGCCCACGACCAAGATGAAGATAAGCTGGCACCTTACTGAGGCTCTGACTTCACGGGATGTTTCCAGCGTGGATCACAACAGCAGAGAAACGGGGTCAGCTGGAACTGCCACCAAAGTCTTGGTCTTACAAGGGGGAAAAGCAACACGCTGGCCACTGGACACAGCAATTTTTAAACTGATCCCCTGCCCCCAAGTTCTCATGAGCCCTTTATGAGTCAGGATCTGACCAGCTTCCAGGCAATTAAACCCACACTGGCCCTCCCCTCCCTGCGATAGCAGGTCTCAGGTATGCAGCACAGGCGGAGCTACGTGCTGGGTACGCCAGCGAAGGTGAGGTTGCTCATCTGAGTGACAGCGCTGGGAGAACCTCTGTTGATAAGCTGGGTTTCCTCCTCCATCAGCTACACGGGGCTGATTTCAGGGAGCAGCAGGGAGGAATTTGGCCCAGTTATGACAGTTTACAACCTCCTTGGTTCTGCAGAGCACTGCACAAGTCAGAGGGATCTCCAGGCCTGCCCCCCTCACCCCCTCCTGCTTCTCCCTACAGCCCTTCCCTATAAACAGCATCAAGGTATAGGAAACCAGCTGGCCATCCCTGGGCGATGTGAACACGTGACAGCTATATGCTGGATGCTCCTTCTGATATTTGAAATCATCTGTGATTTACAGTCCAGCTCAGCTTCGTGTTTCTAGTATAATATGGCCAAAACACTCTCACTCCTCAACCGGCACACTGGCTGGTTGCAACCTGTGCTCAGCTCTCAGAGCAGCCTCTGGGATGTGACGCCAGGACTTCCCAGGCAACAGAAGACCCATAAAAATGGGTGCTATGATGGCTGAATTCCTGCTGACAAAGCATCCAACATGAGCACCCCAGCACAAGAAATAAATGTTCTGCCTGCGCAGGACCAAAATCCTCTTAGACTGCAACCCGAGACTGCATGCTTCAAATGGAGCTGCGAGATAAATCCACGCGGACTACTGAGACAAAAGCCCTGATTTTCAAAGGCGCGGAGCACCACCAAGACCCTACACAAGCATGGCCCTGGAGATCACACACAGCTTGTGTTCACCTCTGGCAACGTCTGGGGTGCACAAGGAGCTCTGCGACAGGCAGAGAGCCCTCGCTTCGGAGTCCACCTGCGGACCGCAGGCAGGAGGGGCACGGTGCCTGCTGAGACGCTGCCTCCCACTGAAGACACCGACTCTGAAGATCCTCATCACGTGAATGAAAGCAATTACAAGCTATTTAATAAGGAAAGGGGAGCTGAAACCTTGTTTAGATTTCAATCTTCAGGGTGTGTCTGTCTGCGGGCAGCCAGCCAGCTCCGCTCTCCCTCTGCACGCTCCCGGGTGCCGCAGTGGTCCCTGCCCTGCCTCTGGTGCTCCACCACGCTTTGAGTTCTCATAGCAGCTTCGAGGTACGCCGCTGCTGCTGCTGGGACGGAAAGCCTCTGTCCCTCAGCAGCGCCTTGGAGTACAGCTCCCGGCGAAAACCCTCACCCTGCCAGGCGAGTAGGCAGCTGCGCTGTATGAAACAAGCTGAAGAGCTCAGTTTGGGTGCCTGGGGGCAGGCGACGCACACACGACCACAACGGTGGGCACCGGCGTTGGTGGTACCAGCAGAGGAGCCGAGAGATGGCTCGGGCACCACAAACTCCTCTCTTAGCAGGGAGCGATCCCAACAGATCACAGCCCATGGGCTGAACAGGGTAATAACTTCAGCCATGCTCTTGTCTGTCCCCATGGCACCGCTCTGCCCAAGGCCATGGAGACCGCAGCTGGCGGAGGGAGAGGGTGACGTCTCCTTACCCGCTCATACAGTCCTCTGCCAAGGAGCTGATGCACGGCCAGACCAGCACTCTTTGCTCATAAATTCTTCAAGTGCCTGAAATCAGCAGCCCATCGCTTAATTGGGAATGATTCTGCTTTCCGTGTAAGCCACTTAAAAAGATGTAATTATACCCCAGGAGATGAAACACTTACTATTCTTTAAAAGCTGACTGCAGCTCCTATTACCTGCAAACACACAGAAGAAAAACCTGCCGGCCATCCTCCTTTTTGATGGCTCAACTGCGACTCTAAAATGTTAATAACAATTTTTTAGCCTGCTGTTGTCAGGAGTTTGTAGGGCACTTGCGGTAATTAATAGCCACCTTGCCCTCCACTCGTCTTCGTGATGAGCTGGATCTGACGTTGGACCTAATTCTGAGGACTAAATGAATGCCCTGGGAAAGGAAGCAGAGCTGCTTTGATCCTGTCAATGCAGCTTTCCCCGGGGAGCACTGCAGGGTGCCTTCAGACCCCCGAGCTGTCCACACAGCCCAGGCCAGCCACCAGCTCACGTTACAGCCCTCCCGTTCCTAGTGCCTCTCCCTCCGGTCTCAGGACAGGATCCCCTTTGATGGCCGGGGCACCAGGCTGACTACCGTGCTGGTCCCTGCGAGAGCTGCATGGCAAGATGCTCTGCGCCAGAAGAAGCTCTGTCACTCAGAGCCTTTCAGGACAGGTACCCCACCACTGATCTGTGCACTGCTGCCTTCCCCAGCCCATGCAACAGGGAGTTAAACTCTTGGTGCCTCAACCAAAAAGTCATTAACAGACAACAAACTACGTCCTAAACCACTGTCACTTTACTTCCAAAGCCCACGTAGCATCACCCGTGCGACCAGCTGCAAAGCAACCCTGTCTTGTCTACAGGGATCCAGGACATGCAGCCAGCAGCTCTGGGCTCAGAGACCACCCCTGCTGTCACACTGTGCTCCAAGGAGCTCTCACGTGCTCCTTCTGCTTCTGGGTAGAAGCACAAAACTCCTTTCGCCAGCTAGGAACTCGTGTACTAACAGAGGACTTGGCAAGCGACCTGAACGCTGGCCCTCAGCCGCAAACAGGACTGAGGTCAGTCATGAGGAAGAATATCCTGGTTTAATGATAATTGATGCCTATTCTGACCTTCACGGTCCTCAAATTAGAATGCGTTTAAAGCTTGCAAAAGGTTTGAACCTGCTTCATGCGAACCTCCTAAACTCTGCTAGAGAGTTTAGACCTAGCCTCTACTCTTCAGCCCCTATGGCGGAAGGTGGGACCTTGGTTTAATGCTCAGCAGGTCAAGCCCAACCTTCTCAAACCCATGGGAAGGAGAGCCAGGGAGAGAGAGCTTCTCCACGTCAGATACACGCAGCCACGGGACAGCCTGCCCCAGCAAGGCCGTACTCGGGCTGCAGGATTGCTAACCCCAACCCGCGCACCGCCAGGCTGCCCTCCAGCGATCCACATTAGGCGTGGGCACGTCCTCGCATTTCTCCTGCCTTAGCCAGAGCACACAATGCAAACTTTGTGCCAAAGTTATGCTTCTCTGTCAGCTGTCACCTGATCCGCTGAGAAGCGAGAGCGGCGTGGATAGACTGTACCTGGTCTAGCATAAACCCTGCCAGAACAAAGTTAACTCTTTAAATTCATTGCTGCAAGGTTGGACCGCTAAAGGACGCCTATGCTGGATGAACACTTTGTGCCCAGTGGCTGTGACATTTTTGAGACTGCGTGCTTAGAACTAGATTTATGGCACCTTTGAACTCTGACTTGACTGACGTCCCATGCCTGGGAAGGATGGAGGCTCCGTCCCACTGTCTGCGCTGGGGGAAATGGGCGGCAACAGGAATTGCACTTCAGGCTTCACACTGCGAACTCGCAGCCTGCGATTTAGGATCTCCTCCCGTCTCGCGCTCGCAGGCGGCTCAACGTGTGTGAAGCGGGAGGTTGTCAGCCAGTCTCTGACAGCCCAGACCCACAGCCTGAGGCACGCTCCGGGACTGGGGCCGAGCCTCAATGGCAAACCACACCGAGCGTCCCGACGTCGGCTCAGTGTCGGGAGCAACCGGATGGCTGTGGGCTTCCAAACGGAGATCAGCTCATGCATAACTGCCTCCGAGCAGCGGGACGGTTTGTAGTGCTAAACCCCAGCTGAACGGTCATCCGTACAGGCAGGGTGACGAGTCCTCACATTTTGACAACACCCAGCTTCTCTGAAGGACCAGCTTCTCACTCTTGCCTTCCCCCTTTCCCATGCAGGGACTGCTTAACACTGATACTGTCACATATGTACTTTGTGATATTTAAGAAGCACCACGAGATTTCTGCAGTCGAGCTTGCGAACAATCAGGAATGCAATAGTTGGAGCAGCCCAGGCGACCTTAACTCAACCCTCCGAGGCCCGTGCAATGCAATAGCTCATCGGGACCTTGTTCAGCGCACGCAGAGCTGCTCTAAGGAGAAGCCAGGCTACAAGAGGCGGCTCTTTTCCCCAGGAACCACTGCTAGAGGAGTTTGAGGAGTCAGGGGTCAGCTGCAGAGGATGGACGGTTGCGCGGCCGCAGGGGCCGTTTTATGCCTCTGCCACAGTTCTTCCATGACACTAATCAAAGAATTTAAACTGCCTTATGGCCATCAAACTGTGCGCCCGCCTTTCTCAGGGTGGCCAGCACAACCCTGAATACGAATCACCGGAGCACCAAGCGCTGCAGCTGCAGCAGAGCCCAGCTGGCTCTGCGGGATCTCTGTGAAGAGCCGCAGCCCGGCACCACGGCTCCTCGGGACCTTGCTCACTGCTGCCTGGGGACAGTGAACACCTCTTCTTCCCCGAGCATGGGGAAAAGAGATGAACATCTGCAATTGCCACGGGGAAGCCTCCACAGAACTCATTAACACAAGCAACATAGACACGTTTCAGCTGTGTCCGAGGCAACAGCTGCAAAGCTGCAAATCCACAGCTACAATTTCTTTTAATTCACTTGCAACCACATACCCCACCAAATTAAAAAAAAAAAAAAAAAAAAATCAGTCTGACCAGATGAAGTTGGCAAAGACATGAGCTATTGAAGTCAGGAAAGTGTGGCATAAGCTTAATTAGAGCAGTACGCAAACCTGCCTATCCCCAGAGATCAGCTCGGGGCCCTGCTGTGCTAGGAGCCGTACAAACCTACACAGCACGACCACCCCCAAACACAAAACCTCACTGCTGTTGTTGCCAAAAATGACTAGATCATTTTTCACTATACTGGGTATACAGTTTCATTACTCTAATTACAAGGCATTAATTCCTAATTGCTCCACTAATTTCTGTATTTGAAAAGGAAGAAGGATGTAAAGGATGTTTACCGCACCCCACATGCCGCTGACCTTAAGCCTTGATGTCTGAAGATGAAAGCAAGGAGGAAGGAAAAGTTCATTTTGCCTTCAAAGGCAGAGCTTTACGTTTGTATCACAGACCTACAAGCAGAGCAGGACAGAAAATCTCCTTGAAGCTTCACGACATCGCAGAGACAGTACAAAGTTTTGCCAGGAAAAAGCAATGTTTTTGTAAAAGAAAACTAAACTCTGTAAATTGTGGAAGTTAGGACTTCCAGTTAAAGTATGATAAATTTTGGGGAACAAGTTTAATGCGTTTCCTTTGGCTGGATGAAGAAAATAAACTAGCCTAAGTACAACGTCCTGATCAGTTTGATGAGGGAGGACATCTCTGCCCCCCAGCTCGCAGTGGAACAAGCGGAATCCAGCTCGCCCTCCTGTTGGGGGCTTGTCCTGGAGCAGCAAAGGGCCACCCAGAGGGCTGGGGACAGGGACATGGAGAAGACATTCGCCAAGCTTGGAGGTGGGATGAAGCAAGGACTGATGGAGGTGCTTGTCTCCTCTGCACCAGCTTCACCACTCCCATCCCTTCCTTTCCAGGGTGCTGATTTCACGCTAATTCAGAGAGAAACAAAAGATGGCAGAGCAGGAGAGAGAGAAAAATCTCCATCTGCAGCCCTCTCTGTCCCGCACGGGTCCTGGGGAGGAGGGGTTGGAGAGGCAGAAAGTGCTGCAGCTTACCCCAAGCCTCCCCAGAGGTTGTCAAAGGTCAAATTTTCTCAAATTTTCACCATGTTGTCCGGACTCTGCTCACTCCTGCCCACAGGCTTCTTCCCAGCTAGCTCACCGCCATGCCCCCTGCTCTACGTAGTAAATCAAGAGGGGGACAGATTTTAGAAAGACGTGGGGTGATGGGCAGAGAGGGGACTTGGTGATCAGACGGGGACAAGCAACAAAGCCCCATACCCAAACCTCCCGCCTTCTGCCCCGTCTGTGTCATCGCTCTCATGCCGTCCCTGCAGCACTTAAGCACCGCTTTAGACCCACGCTTCGGTCCAACACGGTGCGGAAGCGAGCTTTATTTCCCCACGCAGGGGATTTAAAGCACGGGTTCAAGTCTCCCTCTCCCCGCCAGACCCCACGCATCGGCAGGCGAGGAAAGCCCAGCCCTCCTCTTCCTCCCCATCCACCCTCCGCAAGGCTCGGGGGAGAAGCCCCCCAACCCAGCCCTACCTGCAGACCCTCCTCGGCTGCGCCTTCCCCCCAGACACCGACGATCCTGGCCGTTCTATCCCTGGGGCTGGCAGAGGCGATGTCCGAGCTTCCCCTCCCAGGCAGCGAGGACGGCTGTGGGCCAGGCTGAGCTCTTACCTGCCGGGCCCGACCCAGAGGGCCGGCTCCTGGAAGCCGAGCCTTGTTTTGAGGAGGAGACTTGGGTGTGTTTTGCCCTTCAGGGGAATCAAACAGGTTTCTCCGTTCAGTCGGTGCGGTCTCCCCTCCCTGTGAGCTCTCTGCATTCCTCGCATTCTCCAGCGAAGGCCGGGCTCCCCAGCCCCCCTGCCATGGATGGGAGAGGGGAGAGCAGCCCCCCAGCTCCCACCCCACCGAATTTCTTCCCCCGCCGAGCCCTGCCAGGCAGGCTTGCCCCCCAGGAAGGAGGAGCAGGCACCCCGCTGCTGCTCGGGCACCGGCGAGCCCTCGAGTCCGAGAGCCGCTGACAGCGGTGGTACCCAGCTAGCATCAGGGACTGGCACCGTAATTAGCCCTCAGCAGCGATTGTCTAGTTCCAATTAATTAAATGAGGTACCCAGGTGTGGTTATCGCTATTCACTGCAGAGGAAATTGCTCTCATCTTCCTCAGTTTATTTCCCCTTCTAATTGCTGTGGTCACCACAAGCTCCCCGAGGCCCAGCTCTAGCGAGTCTCCGCACGGATGCAGCAGGACCCTTGGACACGCTGTTTCCCAGTTTCTAAAGACCGGTGGTTGGGGACGTGAGTTTAGAGCACTCATGGGGAGTTAGGGCTTCAGCCCGGGACTACCACAGGTTGGTAAGAAGGTGGCGAGGAAGCCCCAACCAGGCATCTGTCAGGACCTCTCCCCACCAGCACACGCGTTCCCCTGCCCCTAGGAACCCCTCAGCAGCGATGCCGAGTCCGTAGCCGATGAGCTGCTGGAGGGAAGCACTCCTGCGCTCTCCCCCCAGCTCTGTGATGGAGCTGCTGTAGGATGGTGGGCAAACCACCCGTGGGCTGGGCCGCGCTGCAAGAGGGCTAATAACCCATCCCCAGCTCCCAGCAGCAAACGAAGGTAACACCTGCACAGCCCCGATGCCAGCGGTGTTGCTCCAGTCCCAGATCTTTCTCTCTGATCTACTCACGCTGCAACACCAGCGGCAGTGCAGGCTCAGCTCAGCTTTCTTCCCCAGAGCCTGCTGGTGATCCTAGCTGAGATAAGCACAGCAGAGAAGGCTTCACAGAGCCCCACCCCGAGCTCCGAGCAGGCAGAGGGGTGTCCAGCACAGGAAAACTGGAACTGTTTGAAGTGGGCTGTTCAAAACGCAGCCCAGACCCTACCTCAGTAAAGCATCTTCTGGTTCAGGGCTCCAGCTGACAGCGCAGCTTTATTTTCAGTAACCCCTGAGTCATCCCATCGTTTGCTGAAGGTTCGTTCAGGTTCTTTCCTGCAGTAACAGTGACTAACAGCCTGGCCAGCCTCTCGGGTACAACAGCTCCTCTGCCAAGCGAGCAGAAGGGACAACCAAGGGTCTAAGGACTACACTTTTTTTCCAGTCTGAACACACTGTTCCACAATAAATGTTAAAAAAAAAAAACAACCCAAAAAGCACCTAGCACGAGCACCTTAAACACCAGAGAAATGGAAAAGGAGATCCTAAAACAACAGAGACAGAAGCTGAGTGTTGTTTTCCTAGATGCAGACAACTATTTTGTTGAACTGGCACAGATGCTGGCTAAAACATTAGTTGTCTATCAGCCTTGCTCCCTTCCTCAGAAGGAACACAGCAAAGAATTGCTTTTCTAATTAACTAAGATGAGATAGGTGCAGTATTAAGTAACATTTTTTTATTAGCTTGAAAACACAGGTCCAAGCATATGTACAAAACATCCAAAGACAGGACAAAGCCAGGGGTGTGGTGGCAAGGTAGAACAGCAGAGAATGTATTTCCGAGCTGGCAGCTCCATCACAACAACCCGGGCGCGCAAGCTGTTGGTGAACAACACGCTGCACAGCACGTAGCCTAGTGAGGCACAGAGAAATGCCACGCGAGACGCTGCTCCTCCACAGCCTGAACTGCCATTCAAGCCCTGTCAAACTTGACTCTCTAAAGCCTCCTCAATCTTCAGCCTCCATGTTCACCCTCCACATGCCACCCAAAGCCCCGCTGGTCCAGCACTGACCTGACACAGCCTTCCTCCATTTCAGGAGTCAGCTCCCTTGCTACCACAGCCTGAAATCCACATCGGTCCCACACTGGGTTCTCCACGCTGTGCTAGTCCTGCAGCAACGCTCCTGAGAGAAGGGACCAAAGGAGGGGGCCTACAGTAAGGATGGAGAGGGACTTTTCACAAGGGGGTGCAGTGATAGGACAAGGGGGAATGGCTCTAATAAAAGAGGGAAGATTTAGATTAGATATTAGGAAGAAATTCTTCCCCATGAGGGTGGTGAAGCCCTGGCTCAGGCTGCCCAGAGAAGCTGTGGCTGCCCCCTCCCTGGCAGGGTTCAAGGCCAGGTTGGATGGAGCTGTGAGTAACCTGGGCTGGTGGGAGATGTCCCTGCTCATGGCAGGAGGGTTGGAACCAGATGAGCTTTAAGGTCCCTTCCAACCCTTACCACACTATGATTCTATGATTCTAATTTAGCCATGGCTTTCTGCTGCAAACACGACCTATGTAGTTCCAGCTGCTGGCTAACACAGTTGTGAGGTGTAAGGCTGTTGCACAGCAGCACCTGTTGAGCGAAGGAGAGCAGCGGCCTGCTCACTGCTGTGCATCACACTGGCCATGTGCCACTCCTTGGGAGTAAAGCAAGAGGAGAGCTAAGGCTTGTCTGGGAAAGCCAAGGGAGAACTAAGATACTGCTGCAACTGCCACACATGGACAGCTGCCACTGGAATAAAAGGGACTTCATTCTGCTATACCTGCTCCCTCTTTCAGCTAGTTTCCCATGTAAATTGGGTACAGTTTCACTTGATTTCAGAAGCCATGATTCACTTGTGAACTGCAGTCCTGGGGAGGGGCAGCACCACACCACTCCTGCTTCCCCTGTGTCCACGGTCCCTGCAGTGCCGAGGCACCCACAGCTCCTGCCAGCGCATTGCTCCACTGCGGCAACGCCTGCGCTTCCAAGCTGGTACCTTCTATGAAAGGTGCCGGCCCACCGTTGCCATTAAACCCGAGACCTACCCAGCAGCCCCAGTTGTTTCTCTCCCATCTGTCTTGAAGCAGTGTAGCCCTTCACTTCAGGGGGTCGCTTTCATTTGCGGTAATGTAACTGCAAGGAGAAGCAAGCTCATGTGTTTCAGAGACTCGAGGTCTGCACAGGGGGATCACCAACGGCAACAACACGTCCCTAAAACACTGCACCCTCGTCACCATTTAGCACGTAGCTGCCAAACACCACTGTCTGCGGAAAGAGTAAAGCAGGGAAGCTCTTCTAGCCATGGCTGCTTCTAAACAGGAGCGGAGAAGTGGATGCTCCAAGGACAGCGTGAACTCATGGCCCTCTCAGGGAGTGGGTTTCCCAATTAACAGCAAGAGAGAGAGAGCACTTTAAAAAGTCTGGAAAGAAGGAATTCTCGAGAACAGTCATCTTCCAGGACTGGCAGAACAGAAAAAGAGACCTTCTGTATTTCTCACATGGACTAGGACAACACCAGAGCATCAGAGGCATTAGATACCACAGGAAAAGTAGTATATATGTATATACATGTTAGTATAGAAGTATACTAATGTAAACCACACCTTTGTCTTTTATTTCCCATTAAGGAGAGTAGGATAGGAACACACTTTTTTCCTTGTCTTTCTTCCCCTGTAGCAAAGGTTTTGTATACTCTTTGTTCAGCTCAAAATAACCACGGCCAGCCACGCAGACAGCTTACCTCGAATTGGAGATTTCCAGGGCTGTCATGTCGCCGCAGTTCACAGCACTCCCCTACTGCAAACCAAACTCTGCAAGCACATCTACGCTGGCTCAGCAGCTTGAACAGTGAGGGACAATCAGTCCCACACAAGTCTTTGTGGTTTTATCCCAATTAAGCTCTTAGATAAACCACCCTTTCCGAAGTATAGCTGGATGTCACTCACACCAGTAGGCACAGAAACCCTGATGGGTGTTTTTCTTCCTCATAATTACAGAAGCGTATTCCGTTTCTAATGACATGGCATTTCAAAATCACTGCAGTGGCCAGAGGCAGAAGTTTTTTCACCAGCAAGCGGCAGGCCTGCGTGACATCGGGCAGAGCACCACGCCACAGGGCCGCCGATACGCAGCACCGCCGGGTCCCTCCAGACCAGAGGCTAAAGGACCGCCCGGTAAGTCTGCAGGGAAAGACAATTTACGTCCCTTTGGGCACTTAACTGAGACAATCAGAGCAGGAGCATCATCTCTCTAGCTTCTAGAAGAGGCTGAGGGATAGAAACTCCAGATTTATGTTAGGAATCCATTCATTACGCAGTGTGTGTGTGTGTAGGGGGAGCAAAACTGGGTCTCTTTGCTAGTACATACAGCAACAACTGCAGTCCGATACTACTTTGAAGGCAGCAAAACTATAACCCTTACCACTGCACGAAGAGCAGCTTTTCCTGGCTAGCAGCTACAGGTTCAACACTGACAAATTCATGATGCTTCAGGAGAAAGCCACCAAATTCAGTCTCACTGGCAAGACCAGCCTTGTCTGGAAACGGCACAGTTAACCTGCACACCTCTGGAGCAAACCCTGCATGTGCTGAAGTCAACAACAAGAAGTCCCTTAACTTTGTCAGTCCAGGAGCAGAATCCAAGAGGAGCATTTTTTCCTCCATACCAGGTTAAAACAAAGAGGGTCTGGCTTGCAACTCTCCCCACCCTGCTGCAGATCTGGACTCCTTCCCCCGGCCAGGAGCCAAAGGAGCAGCTAAGGCTGGCATCCAGACACGCCAGGGAAGCCAGCCCAGCCCAAAGCGGGAGGAACGTCCCATCGCTCTGTTCCAACAACACAACCTCCTCCAGGGACACACACACACGCTCCTGCAGCAGGGGAGGAGGGATGGGCAGGTCAGAAGACCTGCCATTTCCCCATCTCCAGTTAGGAAATGTAATTTTTCTGTAAAAGCTGTAGGTGAATTTCAGCCTGGAGTTCCTGACTTTACCAGGAAATGGATTCTTCCTGAAACTCCTTTATGAGAAAAGCACAAGCACCTCTCAAAGATGTTTCACAGTTAGCACTGGTTGATGCTTGTTTCACTGCTGTTTATCTGCCTCATATTCTTAGTGCACTGCAAAGCAGATCATTTGGGATCAGCGAGACATGAGAATTACATCACACAAGGAAGCTGCAGCCACAGAAACCACTCACAGGCCGGAGAGAATGCCTAACAGCAAAAGATTTAAAGGACTCGCACTGCTTAGTTAAAAAAAATTTAAAACAATTTAAAAAAAGAAACAGAAGTGATCTGACCACAGTGTAAGAGAGCTATCCAGGAGAGAACGTGGCACACATGAAGGGCACTTGCATCCAAGCAATGAAAACAGAAAAATTGAGGACTGAGCTGCAAACTAGCCACTTTCCAACAAGAGTTTTGCCTTCGGTGGTGGGCTGGTTTGGGGTTTTTTTGGAAGAGCAATAGGCATTAAACGCTGCCAGTGCTCCAAAACATCAACAGGTGAGCTCTCAGTTTTGTGAAGCCCCGAAGCTGTCCCGGAGGGGCCCCTTAGCCAAACCCCAGCAGACGAGCCATACACAGATATCGTAGAATCAGAGAATGGTAAGGGTTGGAAGGTACCTTAAAGATCATCATCATCACAGGTAGGCACAGGAGAGCTCACAGCTAGCAGCGTATGTCAGGCTAGCAGGTCTGGCAGGCTGCGAACTCCAGGCATGCCTATACTGTAGTCTCTTCTTGCGAGGGTAAATCAGCTTGCTCTAAAGCTCTCTTCTGCCATGGGCACACTGCTACCACTTCCAGAAACAGCCAGTTTAAAACCAGTTTGCGTAACTCTACGTTCTTTTCCAGAGGTGCACACCTTTAGGAACAGTCATGTCTACGGGGTAGGAACCTGCTCAACTCTCAGAATCCAGGCAGCCAATTTTACAGGAAGGTGGTTGTACCGAGTAGCATAGCAATTCTTCTTGTTCCTGTGACAGCAGGGGACTTCAGCCCAGAGGCATGCAGCCTCCCTGACCAGCCCAGTCTGTATTCGAACAGTTAGCACAAGATATTCTTGAAAATTTTTAAGTATTTTCTAGTCATGAAATATTAGTCAACACTACTCCAGAGCACTGAACTCCATTGGAACATCTGCTGCGTTTTCGATAACACTTTCTCCTGTGTCACCACCTGGCCCCCATCCTTTCACAGAAGGTGGAAGGAAGGTGACTAACCCATCAATCCTTTGGGCCTTTGCCAACATGGCAGAAAACCGAAGCCTCAGTAGAGACTGAGCAGAGCTGTGGATGAGTAAAGGGTGTAAAACCACTACACCCATTTGTTACAAGGGAATCAAACTGGTTTTTCATGAGGTGTCATTACAAAGCACTGCCAAAACGCCAGACCTCACCTTCCTAATAGCAGGTAGCAGAATAGAATCTTATATCCTTGACTGCTTAGTGCTAGAATACAATAATCTCACCGTGGTCAGGAAGACACACCTGCACAGGAGGACAGGAGCTCTCAGTGCCGAGGCAAAACGGCCCTGTCAGCAAACGCAGGACAAAAGGGAGGCTGTGGCTAAGCGCAGCCTGATGGCTTTGCGAAGACAATAAAACAACATGTGCCATCTGGTAACAGGAACACCTCAAAGACGCTCTGTTGCAAGTCAGGAGATGCCTACTTATTTCTCATCACCAGCTCAGCAAGCTTCCTCTGGGCTCCGAGGCAAACAAGTTGCTTTCCTTCTCCCATAATAAGGATCAAGTTGCACCATCACTTGCATCTGTGGACCTGGCACTTTCCAAAGGCTTGCACAAGCATCAGCGAAACTTGGTAAACAATTCTCTCAAGGAGCAGAGTCCAGCCCACTGATGCCACGCTTGGCTCTGCAGTGCTAGAAGCTGCGGGAGCTCATACTAGGGCCTGGTGATCACTAGCATCAGCAGATTTCCAGAACGTAGGCAGGGATTTATTGAGTCAAAGGGTGGCCCTTTCAGTTTCACAAAATGCTGCATTTGAGCACTGTAATGCATCGTAGGTCCCTCTATTCGTACGTCATTGAAGATACTGAGCTTCCGCTGTGGTAACCACGCACTTGCTTGATGCAAGTGTTATCCTCCACCTGAAACCTCCTACATATCCACCTCAGGCTCGCCTTCAGTTTACCTCCGTGCCTTTTTGCTCACTGGGCATGCAAGATAATTTCTGACCTGCTTTTTCATCAATTGCTCCTCTTAACTGTTTGAAGTAATTAAAACCAAGCCACCCTTTTTCCTTTTTGGCACTGAGGTGTGTCTGGACAAGACCTTCCCCCAGGCCCTAAGGGCAAGACTAAGTTATCTCGTCGTCTGTGCATAGGTGCCCTTTGCAACCCCCCTGTAAGAAGGGAAATCAGGTTCTTGGTTACCTTAACTCCACCTAGAAAAGCACTTTTACTCCTCTCTCTTTCCCTCCTTCTCTTTTCTCTAGGGTAAGCAGCAGAAGATATCTCCTTTATCTCTCCCACTGCTTGTCAAACCAAAAACAGTCTGAGGTCAGCAAAATTAGGAGATGCAGCAAGAAAAAGCCAGGAAAGCAAAGTCAGAGAGATAAGAAGTTCGACAAGAGTGCTCTAGGAAAGTCTTTGAAGTCTTTAGCAGCTCCTGTTAAGTATTCCTAAGAACAGCAGATTGCAACTGTATTTGACCCCAGATATTCGGAAGGAAATTTTGATACTGGCAATTTGCTTTGTAGCCTCCTGTTTGCTTGCCTGCTGACACACACGCACACACACAAGATACAGGTTGCGAAGAGGTGGCAGGACAAATAAATCACAGCCAGCAAAGTACAGAAGGATCTCATCAGCTTGCCCAGCAGACACAAGCTGGGACTTACTCAGGTGCTTCTCAGGATGAGAAAAGAAGTTGAGAGGGGGAGGGTTGATCAGGGGTAGAAGGCTATCGATAAAGCAAGGTTCCTCCTCTCTGGTGGCCAGGGATACAAGCACAGCGATGTCAGGCTCCACCACAGCAACAATGCCCGTTTACTTGCTTTGGAAAACAGAAGCTAGTCAGTCTGCCAGAAGAAATGCTGGGAACCAAACTAATTATATAGGGAGTACCAAGTCAAACCAACTTCAGCATGATGCAACGCTTCTTTCCGTGCCCACCTCTGGGAAACTGCTCGCCCCCATACAAGCAACTGGTTTACCCTTCTTGCATTAACCAGACACGTGAGGGAAACCGTACTGCCTGCTGCTTTTTTCCAGCAGACTTGAGCTACCAGTGCCTCTTGTTTCGGTAGCACCTTCTGGTTGTTACCTTCACCTCTTACCTTGACAGTCCTCCAAAGGCACGGGGAGATGAGTAACCCTCCGCTGGAACTGTGTCCAAGCACCGACAGACAGCGTTTTTGGGAACGATTGAAGCTGCAAGGCAGATCTAGCTGGGGAAATGCCATCTAGAGGCCAAAACGTGCTTTTACCTAATTTTATTTTTGACTTCAGGTAACCGTAGTGCTCGCTCCTGTCACTTCAGTACAATCCTGTTCTCCCACCACCTCCCCGTGTACAGGCAGCGTTATTCTCACACCACAGACGAGGAGCTGAAGTTCTCTGCTGTGCTGCCCCACAAGTCCCAAAAGCAGCACCACCCTTTCTGCGCAGCGCTGCACCTGAACTACAACACGCTGTCCCGCAGGGCTTTCTGCACCTACCAGCTCGGATTTAGCAGCTACCTCTACCGCATGTAGCAGAGGTGCGTCCGAATTGTCCATCTGCACAAAAGGCCATTCTTCTAGTAACAAGCTAGGAGTTTAGCGTCAGTCAACTATGCTACAAAAATCAGAAGTGGGCCCAGCTTTACGGAAAGGAGCAAGCAACAAACATATTCCAGGCCTTCCTCCCCCCTTAAAGCAGGTGAGATGCCTGGCCTTTTACAAAACCTTGAGAATAAAGCCATGTCTCTCAGCCAGGCGTGGTTTCACCATAGGAGTGTTCTGTTTGTATATCACAAATTTTTTTTTGTTTTATATGTATAAATATAGCTGGGGCACTGGTACACACTTATAGAAACAGTGAGGGAAAAAATGGTCTTTCCATTAACACTGAATTTGTGCCAGCACAGTGATGCATCACAATCTAACAGGCTGAGGCTAACACAGCTCCGGTCGTGGAAAGCAGCCTCTGTCTCCCACCAACGTGGGATGACACAAGCAGATTCCAGAAAACCTAGGAACCACAGAGGTCTTTTTTTTTTTTTTTTTTTAACAACATGCTGCTGAAGAATTGCACTCTAGAATTCAAGCTTTACCTATTTAACCCTATAGGCTAAAAAAAACCACCCCACAAACCCAACAAAAAAAAACAAACCAAAAAAGCACCAAGAAAGGCCATGGTGGCTGACTGGTGCAAAGCAGAACTGTGTGAACTGGCCCAAGCAACTGGCTAGTATTTACTTCAAGCTCAAGCAAGGCAAAGGTTGGTGAAACTAGCTAGCTGTTAAAGCAGCAAATAAAAATTTCCAGGAAAAAAAGCACCCAACATAAAACCCTCCATAAAATAACCAGAAGTTAAAATAAAATTAATTTTTAAGCAGCATACCAAGCTCCTAGATGAGGTTAAGGCTCATTGAGTGAGGCACTTCTCATACTTCTGAAATCTGCAACATCAAAACTCCTGAGGAGCCAGGAACTGGCACAGAGGGAAGGTCCAACTCAAACCCTTCTTTTGAAAACAAAACAGGATCGAAGCACTTAGAAAGATTATAGGGTAAAGTACACTTAATAGAAATGTCAAACTAAACAGCTTGGTAAACACAGTATTTTGATAACCATTTTCTTGTGGAAAAGGTGTTTTTTTTCCCCCATGTACCAAGTGGTCAAAGCAACAGAAAAATCACTGTTACCAGCAATAACATATCGGACAAGATGAGGGCTTTGTGCAGTAGGATCTTCCACCTGATGTGGTTCTTAGGGGAAGTAAGGGAGCTGGGGTAAAACAGTATGTGCTAACCGACACCCGCCACAGCAAAGATTTCTCCCCCCACAAAGGGAATGATTAAAATCCTTTTTATGCTGAGATGTTCAGAATGGGATCTGCCCTTTCAAAGATGGAACACAAAATTAGGAAGTCATCTCTTCTTGATTTATTTGGGTTATTTTTGAATAGAAATCGGCTGCTGCAGAAACAAAGGCACGTGCTTCCTCAAAGAGAGCCCTAGCATGCATTTTCTCAGGTTTCCTTCTGATGCCTCAGCGAGAAGCCAAATCACCCACCAATCACAGAGGGAACAAGAAAATTAGCTTCAATAATTTAAGAGATGGGGCATGGCCGTTTTGGTGTGGCCCTCTCCTTCATCACTCTTGTACAGAAAAAAGCCAAACTACAGAGAGGAACCACTCGTGAGAAGCATTTCATTAACCAGTCTGCAGCTATGGGAAGAGGTGGCTCTTATCACCAGAGCAACAAAACAGAGGACACGGGTGGAGAGAGAAGGTGAAGGAATGCTGATGTGCTGGGTTGGGGCTGAAGAGGGCACAGCAGGGTGTTTATTCACAGTCCTTAGAGTTCAGCAGCTGTTTCAAAATAAGAAGTCACATCAAAGAAAAGAACTGTTTGCACAGCTCCTGTGTGAGTTTTTTTTCAACCCAGATAAAGCCGTCTTGATACCGGTGAGAATGGACTTTGTGAAAACTCCCTGTTCCAGAGAATTAGTGAAATTTGCTTCAGTATTCACGTTAAGATGTCAAAGCAATTAGTAAAATCAAGTAGGACAAAAGTCCATCTAGGACTTGTCAGGCCTTAGCCCGGCGCAGATGAGGGCAGCTCTGCAGAGTCCTGTCTATCGCTTCATCCAAGCTCACCACTGGTTTGTAGCCCAGGTCTCTTTTGGCCCGTTCACAGCTATAGTAGTGAAACGTTCCAGCCAGTGCTACCCGCATAGGGGTAAAAGTGGCCTTGATGGTGACCAGTGGACTCAACACCCACAGCAGCAGGGACAGGAATAGGGCCAGGTAATAGGCCAGCCAGTAGGGAATATGGTACTTGGGAGGATCGTAGTTCAAGCCAGTCAAGACACGGGACATGAAAGCCCAGAAAGGAATTGGTTCGTCATTTGTGATATGAAATGCCTGAAAAAGAGGAAGACAAAAAGCCAGATGATAAAATCATTACGCTTTTCACAAGTTTGTCTCCGTGATGGCCCATCTCATGTTCGTGCTGAGGAGACTGCCATCCCTGACTTGACTGAGAACACATTTTCCTGAGAAAGTGCTTTGCACTGACCACCTTCGTGTGAAAAGTGATGAACGCCCCCTTCGCTAAGAAAGCCAGCTACTTCTGACGCTCCAGGTCAAGATTACTCATAAATGGTCAAACAAACTGAATGATACAACACAATGCAAACACATTAAAGCATCCTGGCTGGATGTACAGTGCATGCCCAGAGCACAGTGGTGCCACGAAAATCTGTAAAAGTTTCTCCTGTTCTGAACACTATTGTAAAAGCTAAATAACTATGTTTCTTACGTAGGCAGCTTGGCTGCCCACAATTCTGCCTGGATTTCCTTTCACAAGGAGTTTGATAGCATGAAGTTAAAGTATATTCATACATCCTAGCCCATGTGGTGGCACACAATGGTCATCAGAGGAGCAACCATTCATTATACCCACAGACAGAAAAATATTGCCCCATTTGTGTGTGGTAGTTCCCCTCCTCTCCAAGACAGACGTTTGGTACAGACAAAAATCAGCCTGAATTACAGAGCAGACATATGAAACCAAGCGAGGCTTGCAGATGAAGTTTGGCTAGGGGACACCCGCTCCGCTCCCCTTGCTGGGGCCTTCCTTACCTTCCCACACAGGGGAGAGTCTTTCTGAAGGTTTTCTGCAGCTAGGATGTGTCCGTGGACCACGTTTCCCACATAGGTGAAATCTACCAAGTTCTTTCCATCCCTGCAACAGAAAAAAGGAAGAAGTTTAGCCCTAAGGCATGTTTGGCCACAAGCACATTTTCAGCCTAAGGGAGGACTTTCACACGAGATGTATTTATTCCAAGCTTCCCCTTCCCCGCTTTCTTGTGCTGCAATGTCAGGCTATACCCCGTCAGAGAGATGAAATCATTAAGTATTATTTTGGAGACAGAGAAAAGGCTGTTATTGTCTCAGCTGTTGTCAGGTCCCTCAAAGTTTACATTCCTGTAGCAGTGCCATTTTTAAACCTCACAAGTTACCAAGTTTCTAGGTGCTGCAGATCCCACAGGTCTCAGAATCAGCAGAGTGATCCACAGAAGCAGAACAAATAGAAACAGAGTTGCAATTACCACAAAGAAAGGCACTTCAGTACAAGCTTTCAGTTATGAATCTTGGGTCATGAAATTCGAACTTACTCCTTCAATAAGCCAACTTCAGCCCTAGCTGAAACAGATTTACCCTCCTGTGTTAAATCCATTTCTACACAGGTACAGAAAATGACAATGAATCTGAATATCACTTTCAAGAGTCCAGTTACATCAAACAAATGGTTTGTTACAAAAACACCACCACGCTAATTTGGCCATAAAAACAGTATTGCTGCGATCCAACATTCTGAGAAAGAATGATTTTCATTTCCTACATTCATGGGTGAATGGCTATTTTATTTGCTTTCTTGGAAGGGATATAGAGGTCTGCACAGGGGCAAGAAAACTCAAACGAGGAACGCGTGTTTGAGCTGGAAGAGAATGCAGACTTGCACAAAGTGGAAACCTTGAGTTTGTGTAGGTTTGCTGCTCACAGATCAGTTCGAGAGATCAATTCAGGAAGAGCAAGAACCAAAATAACCCAAACCAAAGGAACAAAAATCCCCAACACAAAAAAAAACCCCACAGTCCTGTTTCCTTTCTTCCTTCTACCCCAAGCACATATTCACATGTGCACACATACATATAAAGCAGCTCCTTTCATGTAATTAAAATCTATCATAAATTAAAAAGCACATTTCTTTGTGCTCTAGAAAAGTCTTTGAAATCTTTAGTAGCTCCTCTTGAGCATTACGAAGAATGATAGATTGCAACTGCATTTGACCCCAGCTTATTTGGAAGGAAATTAATATAATAATACAATCCATAAAAATATCCTTCATAGTAGTTTGGACTATTTCTTGCTCTAAAATTTCAGTGGTGCACTAGAAGCTCTGCAAGGCTCAATAAGGTGGCAAATAGCTTTAATCTTGTAATCAGAAACATTAAAGCACTGCCATGTAGGCTTTTTAATTGCAAGAACCTCAAATACCAGAAGTGTGTATTAATTAAATTAACAGCAAGTAATCTGAGCTCTCTCATATTTAAAAGGACAGCTCTTTAGACAATGCAAAGACAGCTCAAGCTATGTCAGCTTTCCCCACTGATATTCTTTTTGCATTCCGAACACTTACCATGATTTTTAAAAAAAGAATCCTGGATCAGAAATTAAAAATTAAAGAAACATACTTTTTTCCATGCCACAACAACATTACTGATTTAATATTATTCCCTTCCAAAAGGGAAGGTTCAGCATCAATTTTAACAAAAGCTATAAAATGGCTGATTCTAGCTCACCCAATTATGAACTTCATTTTGCCACTCTTAGCTGCTTGGATGAGGATGGGAACAAGGTGAGGGTCTCCAGGACCAAATATTCCATGGGGACGAACAGCAGTAGTGAAGAAATTGTTGCCTGGGTCATTCGCACCAAGCACTTCCTGCAGGGAAAAAAAAAAAGAGAACCGAATCAGGAGAGAAAGGTTGGGAAGAAAAATACGGCTTAGTAATATATTCCAAGATCATCACTACAAGGGGGGGTGTGTTCCCCCATCTCCTTGGGAAGACATCGGTGGAAGAATTACTGTCCACCCATATCTTTACAACGATCCTTCCTTTGTTCCCATCTCTTCTCCCACTTCTAATTAGAAAAACAGAGAAAAATCTGTTTTTGTTATTGAACACTTAAAGAATTGACAGGCAAAGGATGGGAACTCTTCACCCCTCTCATTTAACACCAGAGAAACTAGGGGAGCTTTGAAAATTCGTTCACCCCATGAATTCTTTGTGGGCATCTTGGAAAAAAGAAGGACACTAAGCAATTCAATCTCTGTCTCTCTCATCAGTCAATGGAAGGTTTCATTCCATCCTTCTCGATCTCAGTCAGAAGGGGTGTGATCCCATCTCCCAGCAGCACTAAGCAGATGTAGCAAGCCATCTTTGAAGAACATTTCATTCTATTGGGAGTTTCCAAACAACGTGTTCTACTAATTTTCAACAGCTGCTGGATTTTCTATTAAAATCCAAGAACAACGCATACAAATAAACACTGAATACTTTCACTGTTTCACCCAAAACAAAGACGTAATTACAAGCATATTGAGCTAGAGCTGATTGCCACTCATAAGCTTCTACTTGCTTCCACTTTATTAGTCCACTTTCCTGCAAAGTGGTTATGCTTGCGAACGAACAGATGTTTTTACACTGCATTTTCAATTAAGGTCTTTTCAAGGAACACAAGAAAAATTCTGAAAGGCTAATACTCGACTTTAGAGGGCGCACTGTCAGCTTCAGTATGGAAACAAGCCTAAATTCTTCTTGCGCAAAAAGCATAGATTCTTCCCACAACTGAAATGCAAGCCACTGAAAAAAGTTCAAAAAAGTGTTTCTTCACTTTGATTTTAAACACTCCCAAACCAGATTTAAACCACAAACACCGCAGCATTAAGAACCTGAAATAGACCAGATACTGGTGATCTGCAAATGTCCAAAGCAGCAGACATTCAGATGAAGGGGAAATTTTTAGATCTTTTTTAACAAGACTATTTTCAGTATACGGTCAATAGCATTAGCTATTTTTTTTAATATATATGTAATAATCTATACATTATATATAATTATTATAGAACAATAACATGTTATTAGGCTGGCATGCTCCTTAACTCAGTCCACATCTTGACGTCATCTTCTCTGTCCCCAGTGACTTGTTCACAATCCCAGCTGTAACTTCAGGCTGCAAATCTGGTAAATGGGGTTCAGAAACAGCCTTCCAGTAAGAGCACAGATGGCAAAAAACTCCCCTCGGCTGCTCTTAAGACAAAGGTGGATCAAGTAAGAAATGGAATTATCAGATGGCTCTCGCAACGAAAGCGACATCTCTGCTACTTCTTCTATTCTTTCTCTAGAAACAACCTGTGTAGCGTAAGACACTTCTTCATTCAACTTCCCTGGTAATTTACATCACAGCTTTATTCGATTCTCTTATTATTGAGTACACTGCTTAAGAGTTTCACCAGCCAAGGAAGACATAACTGAGTACTTCTATATCTGGACTGCTAGACAGCTGCTGGGAAAGCACCCCTGGACCAACCCATCAGCAGGCCTCGGGAAAAGGACATGGAAAAGTCCTAGGAAAAGGACGTGGGTCACTTGTGAAAGACACAAGCGGCAGCCATACTTCTCTGTAACGAACAAATGAATCCACAGCTCACTAGCTTCCATGCTGAGAATGAGAGGGCTAAAATCATGCAGATTTGTCTAAAAAAAGGGAATTTTGTGTTTCAGTCATATTCTGAAAACCCTGGCAGGCATTGCTACACATGCATGACTCTGTGCAGATTTTCTTCGCAGCTGTAAGAGCGAGATACTTCTTTTTATTGAAAAAGAGACGTGGGAGAACAACAGAGATCTGTTCAGTCTTGAAGAGTCTGTTGTGTCCCCTAGGGCATGCCCTACTTTTAGAAGGGCAGTTTAAGCATCGAAAACAATGTTAACCATCTGGTGACAAATACCTTCTCCTGCAGGATCTTCGTCTCTGTGTAATAGTCGATAGGTTTTTTTGCATAAGGGAGGTCTTCTGATCCGTTTTTTATGTCTGTGCCCTCAAAAACTACACTGGCACTGCTAGTTAACACCAGTTTCTGCAACAGACATGAAAGAAAAGTTGTTTAAAGCCTGAGACAAAAGCATCATTATTTACGAACGCTGAGTAAAGACAATAACGATGTTTAATCAACTGACTCTACAGATAATAAACTAAGTCTAGAACAACATGGGCTAACAGAAGATGATCTGAAAGTGCAGGTAGTAAAACTCCCACTCTTAATTGACTCTGTCACCTTGCTTAGTGCTACCTGAAGGAGATTAAAGCATTTCAACAAACATCCAAAGCAGTCAGTCAAAGGGAAAACATCTCCAGGAAAATCAGAGTGCTCACTTAGCTTGGCACATTTTAGCACTTAAAATGCAATGAGTGTTTAAGATATATTTGCTCATCTTGACGGTAACAATATCACAGTAGATTAAATCAAAAAAGAATTCTTATCTTGGATGTTTTTGTTAGATAAAAAAGCACTCTAGTGGATTCCAAATGGGAAATCAGTGATGTATTTCAGTAATCAGAAACATGTGGTTTTAAACAGGATCTATATTGTAATAGAAAGATGCTGAGATCCAACAAGCTCCAACAGACTTAACTCCTTGCTCTGACAGAACCCAGACTACGCCTCAAGGGAAACACCGCGGGGCCCATTTCCTATAACAGCTTATTACACAAAGGGGCAAAAAACCCCACAACAAACTGTGGGGCTGGGAGTCCTAGGTGACAGACATCATTTAATGCTAAACATTATCACTTCTGTATTTGTGCATGGACCCTGTGCAAAATGCATGCTTTGGAGGAACATCTCTGCCCAGAATAAGTAAAGGATCTTCACATGCACTGCGCTTGAAAATTTGCGAAGAATTTAAATGAAAACTCATCTGATAGCAAAACAACATAAGGAGAGAAAAAAAACCCCACACCACTCACAAGCTTGCCTGAACAGCAGCCTGGTTTCCTCAGGCTCGCTCTTTTGTGGACAAATGACTTTCTAAACCAAATTATACTGAGATTACGGCACAAGTGTGTTCCTTCTCATTACCTGTCAAAGAATTCACATAGGTAATAGATGCCATGAATACTTTCATTGCTGGAAAAGCTATCTTTAGAGCTGTCCCCTTATGAAAGCATGAAAGAATCCACTTGTCAGTCATGGTTCTCCCATGGGCGATTCCCAGATGTCTAGTAGGGGAAATTTTCATCAATGCTTTTCCTGCAGTCAGTAAGATTGCAATGTGTAGGTTTTCTGTGGCAAACATGGACGGAGCTTACACCAGAGTTAAGCAGGAGACTAGCAAGAACCTCTCTCTCCTACTATTTTTCACAGAACAAGTAGGAATTCAGTATCTCAGAGACCTCTGCCCCCCTGTCAAACTAGAGTGAAATTGGTCCATGCTGCAACTGTTATAAAGTCACATCAGCGTCTTACAGTCTCCATGCGCTTTTCTGCCCTTACCTGCACTCCAGCTTCTTTGCAGGCTTCAACGACTGCTTTGGTTCCCATAACATTCACCTTATAAAACAGCTCCCTGTTGTCACTTGAAGGTGCTGGTGATGCACAGTGAAATGCCACTGACACACCTTGTAAAGCTGGAAGCAAAGCCTGGAAGATACATCGCATGAGACAGCAGTGAAGCAACAGCAGTAGCATCTACTCAGAAAAAAAAAGGAAGAACACAAAACACAGTTCTTTTTCTCATGGAAAGAAAACCGCTAAATATCAAGTCATGTTGCTTCCATAGAGGGGAGCAGCTGGAACAGGATTAGGATCCAGGATGTTCACAATGTCCTCCCCTTCTTGCTGGACAAAAAAGCACTACATCATCTTTTCTTTCCAGAGAAGAACCTGGGAACTGTCTGAGACCTGGAGGCTATCTAGACTTCACTACTTGCAATAGTCTCAAGTGCAGGTATGAGACTCAAAACTACTTGGAGACAGGAGTGAGAAAACTCAGCAAGCAGCAGGTTTAACAGCCAACAGCACCCATGGCACTGTCCGTGCTCGAGACGACGGCCGTAAAGCTCCGAGACGTGATACTTTACACTGGTGGGGAGCCATTTCTTCACTTGCATAGGAATGTTTTTGCCAAGGCTCACACATGACTGAGTTAAGGTCTCGGTGTGCCTTAACTGTTAGGAATAATGCATTTTGGCTGAGGCTAGCTAGGAGAGCACCCACATGCAATTACCAGCAGTGACTCTAATTAGACTGTATATCTGAGCTAACAGCAATGCAAATCGTAGTACAGAAACAAGTTCTGTTCTTTCCAGCTTCAAGCACATGTCAAGTGTATTCCTTTGAATGTTCTAGATGAGGGTTCCACAGAAAACTGCTTAGGCTACTGGCTTCATAGGGAAAGGCCGGGGGGCATATCTACAACCCTTTTACAGCCTGTGCAAGGCCTTCTGGTGCTTTAGTGCTTCAACCAAGGCTCGGCAAGCTGTTTGAAGGAGCCTTCACTTAAACAAGCATCCTTTCTATCTACCCATGTCGTGTACCGCTGTTAGTCTGTACCTCTTTGTCACAGAGGTCTCCCAGGAAGAACTGCACTCCGTCACTGTCAAATCTCTTCTGAATATCAAACACGTTGACCGTGTAACCCTTCTCCAGGAGCTGCTCCACCATGTGCTGGCCTAAGAATCCTGACCCGCCGATCACTGTGCATTTCTTACCAGCCTGCAAAGACAGGGAGAAAAGCGCTTTAGCAAGCAGACATTCACCAACAAACTGCGCAAGTAAACTGATCTGAACTTTGAGACCTTCATGTGCTGGAATTTTACACAATAAGTCAGTAGCTACTTTAACTGGAGGAGTCTACATTCAGATATCAAAAGACTCTTCAATGCGTCTGTGCTATCACAGTAACTTAAAAGTTCAGACACGCTAACGGTGCACACAGCTCATGTGCTGGTTTGTATTTGGCAGGACTCTGCCTCATAACCAAGTGGCTCACGTAGTAGGGAAGAATACGAGGACTGGCTCTGACAAACTCTGCCCTGACGCTAAAGCAGACGGAATTTGCTTCAGCCACATGGCACAGATAACTCAGAATATTACAACTGTCACCGATAGCAAGGACAAAACAATGTTCAGAGAATGTGAAACTTAGGCTTCTCCAAGCCAAGAAAGCAATCAGGTAAAGGCAAGGCTTATCCTTTTTAGTTAGTCATTAGTTCTTCCTTTTTTTTTTATAAGCTTTTTAAAATCAATGCCTAGAGTTACTAATTAACAGACTCTGGTCTGGTCACTCGTCTAACTGGACTGAGACTGAAGACCTTACTGTGAACACAGAACAGACAAGCAACAAGTCTGAGGAAGCTTCTGTACAAAGAATGCTCTGTCCTGGTTGGAAGTAGATTTGCTCCTTATTGTTGCTACACAAAACCCACCTCTGCAGTTATAGTATCGAGCTGAAGGGAATTTTAACCTAGTGAAACCACAGAAAGACGACAATGGTTCAGCAGTTTCTAAGTGCTACATCGTTAAACAAAGGTTGTACTGCAAAGCATCAATTATCCACAACAGAAATCAAAAGAGTTCACTGCAGTCACTCAGTTATATTAAAGCACAACCAGTTACTTGGAACGGTGCACACAATGTGCAGTCTGATTAAAACAATTTTAAAAAGTTCTACTGGCTTGGCCCAGTGGTCTATTTGGTTTTGACAGCTGCAAGAGAACAGACGACACAGAAAGAATACATGAGTCTAAGGAGTCTCTGCAGTTCACTCTCCTTGCACTCCCCCACCACAGCAGGTCTGCATTTGCTTTACTCGTCGGCTTCCCGATTCTCCAAACTCGGTCGCACCCCTCCCCTCTCCCTGAGGAGGGGTCTAGCCTTTTCAGCTTCTCCTCAAAGGGCAGTCATGCCATCCCATTGACGTTTCTGCCTGCCTCCCCCTGTACCCCTTTCTCAGTCCTTCACAACACGTGAGCACCGAAACTGCTCGCTGCGCCCCGATGTGCTGAACCAAAGTTCTGCAGCAGCAGAGCGACGCCCTCTGTCTGGCTCTGAAGAGCAGAATTATTTTCTAACAGTACAGATAAGACAGTCCAGGTTTTTATGTATGATAGTTTTCCACTCGCCCAAGTGCAAGGACAGTGTTCTATCTGCTGATGAGAAGCAGATTTAACTAATCTTTAGTGCATATGTACAATATGCAATACAATCTAGTACACACACCTCCTGGGAAAGTTCTAAACGAAGCAACTCAATGACCAGAATCAGTGTAACTGCAGCTGACAGTGCTGCACCTGGATTAATTAGTTGTTTTAAAAAAATGCAGGTAGAAAGCCAGGCTATGCAAGATTATATTGATTTTAGGATATGAATTATCACCTATCTAGTGTTGTGCTGTGAGGATACAACAGCTTGTTCACGCTCTCTACCACTGCGCTACACTGGGGTTTTTGTTTCTTTATTTCCTAAATATCTGACATTCACTGGTCTTCCATAAGCTTCACATGAATTAGTGAGAAAATAGTTCAGAAGGTAGAAATCTCTCCATAAACAAGAACATAGGTATCGCAACAGAACAGCTTAATAAATTGTACTCCCCAGAGTAATGTCCAAACACCAACGTGAGCTAAGCAAAATGTTACTCTTTCTATATTCCAACCTCCAGCATTCAATGCAGTAACCATACAAAGAGGTCACAGCAGTCTAGCGATCTCAGGGACCGCAGCTGGGCTCCTACCTGCACTACAACATGGAATAACGTTTAAAGGCATGTAAAAATGATCCTGGAGCAACTAAATCTCCAGACCAACTGACTCGGCAGCGCTGACAAAGCCACTGATGTTCCTGGGGGGTCGGAGCATTCTTGGGTCTCTTGGGAACTGTAACAGCAGCAAACTATTCCTTGGTAAATCACATTTCCCCCAGCAATATCTCTGGGGTAGGCATTGAGGTGGAAACAGTCTCATGGGTTCTCTGGAAATGTTCAGAAGAAGTATCTATGAAAATACATTTCTGCAAGACAAATCTTGATAAAGCATCATATAAGTCCTCAACTTACCGATCTGAGGCGTGCAGCCATTTCTCAGGTGATTCAGTATCAACCTGATTCCTTTAAAAAAGGAGAATATTATTTTATTCGCAATACAAAACTTACTTAACCATGCCATTAACACAAACCAAACCTTTTTTAAGCAGGTTTCTAGTTACACAAATCAAGGTTTGAAGCCATTATGCTAAAGCAGAAGCATGAAATGAGTGAGGTAATTCTCCCTGCCCTGCTGAACAAACACGCACTACAAGAGTAACAGTGACACCAAGTAGCTTTCTCAAAGGCATAATTTTAATATAATAAAATACCCTTGATAACAAAGACACCATTTTAGCTAGTATAGTAGAACAGAATCCTAGAACAGTTTGGGTTGGAAGGGACCTTAAAGCTCATCTGGTTCCAACCCTCCTGCCATGAGCAGGGACATCTCCCACCAGCCCAGGGTGCTCAGAGCTCCATCCAACCCGGCCTTGAACCCTGCCAGGGAGGGGGCAGCCACAGCTTCTCTGGGCAGCCTGGGCCAGGGCCTCACCACCCTCTCATGGGGAAGAATTTCTTCCTAATATCTAACCTAAATCTGCCTTCTTTTAGCTTAAAGCCGTTCCCCCTTGTCCTATCACTGCACCCCCTTGTGAAAAGTCCCTCTCCATCCTTCCTGTATGTCCCTTCAGGTATTGGCAGCTGCTCTAAGGTAAATCTGAGTATTTACATTCTAAATAACACAAACAGAACCGCAGGTTTTGGCAATGTCCTCTTCAAGACTACAGTTGCTCGAGGGTGTTAAAAGCAGCAAAACAAGTTCAAGCATTTCAGCAGCCCCATGCCCACCTGTTCCACAGCAGCAGACACAGCACGGGGGAAACTGTCAGTGAAGAGGGCAGCCAGTGGTGAGATTTTCCAGGGTTTCACGTCACAGGCTGTTGACTCCACCGGTTTCATTAAATATGCTTTTCCTCCCAGCAATAGCAAACAGAACTCCTAACTCAGCTGGGATCCTACTGCATGGGGTATAATTGAGAGACAGAAAAAGGCAACACGCCTATTTAGATCTGTTTCCAGCATAAAGCCAAGCTGCACGCAAAGCCTTCTGATGGCTTTACGGTCACTTTAAACCTTTACTGCGATAAACTACTGCATTCGAGGCTGATTTGTTTCTCCTTATTCCTAGTTGGTGCTTCCCACTACCTCCTATTATTCATGCACTGAGATGGATCAAGGCTACGACTTGCTGAAAATTCATCATTTTTTGCCTAGGCAAGTTTCAGCTAGAGCAGCTCTTTGACCCATCTCACTTCACGAACACCAGTGCCATCACAACTAGACCAGATCCAGGAACAGCTCACCCATGCTGCTATAAAACCATCACAGTACCATACCTCACGCAGGCAAACACACCCGTGGAACTGGCTCACTCTGCATTTTAGCACTCTTCATTTTTTATTTTTTTCCAAAAAGCCCTTTGAAATGGCAAGGAAAAAGCCAAAAAAAAAAAAAAAGGCAGGACTGGGGCCTGTCCAGCCAGGAACAGCAAGCAGGTTTGGAAGGATGGGGACAGGGTGATCTACCCTCCAGCCCCCTCTTCCACCCCCCCTTAACACCTCTCCAAAATGCAATTTATGAACGGCTCCACCTGTGCTTTCCCTCCAGCTCGTTCAGCTCCCTCATCCCAGAGCCCCCCCTTCTCCCACCCCTTCAGCTTTCCTCACAGCCCCCTTAGGGTCTGCCCCCGCCCAGCCCCCTCATGGCCTGCCAACCCCCCCCCTCCCCTCATAGCCCCCCTCACGGCCTGCCCCCCCCCTCCCCTCATAGCCCCCCTCATGGCCTGCCCCCCCCTCCCCTCACAGCCCCCTTCACGGCCTGCCCCCCCCCTCCCCTCATAGCCCCCCTCACGGCCTGCCCCCCCCTCACTTCCCCCTTCACGGCCCGCCCCCCACCTCCTCCCCTCACAGTCCCCCTGCCCTGTCCCCCCCAGCCCCCTCACGCCGCAGCCCTCCCTTGCCCCAAGCACCTCAGACCCCAGCTGCCCATTCCACACCTACCCCACGCCGCAGCCCTCCTCGCCGCCCTGCAGGCTCTGCTGCCTCCAGCCTGCCCCTCCACAGCCCCCCACAATTCAGACCTCAGCCCGACCCCACCCCGCTCACCTCATCTCCCGGCCGGTGCCCTGCGCCCTCCGCCCTCGCCCCCGGGTCGGCCCCGCCCCCGTCTCTCTCGCTCACCAATCGGCGTGGACGCTTCCATCAGACCCCGCCCACTCCGCCGGCTCCCGCCGCTTCTCCTCGCGCGCGCCCTGGGCTGAGCATCGCGCCAGCCGGCTCTCGCTCGCTGATTGGTCCTCGGCCTCTGCCTTTCGGCCAATCGCGCTGAGGGAAGGAGGAGAGGCTCTCGGCTCCTCTCTTGGATCCGCCCCAGCCACACATTGGCCAATAGTTCTCGCCCAAGCGCCTGCCGCGCCCGGCTCTCCACCCAATAGCAGCGAGGGTTGCCATAGCAGCGGCGTAGGGGGATTAGCCAATGGGAAAGGGCGGCATTGAGTCTCGGCCTGCCGGGAGCGGAGTCGTCCGGAGGCAGCGAGCGCCAGGATGGTGAGTGCTGCCCGGCCCGGCCCGGCGCCTCCCCTCCCCTCCCCTCCCCTCCCCTGCCCTCCCTCACCGGCGGTGGGAGGGGGCCTCGGGCCCGGCGCTGCTCCCCTCCGGCTTCTCGGCGCTGCGGGGGAGGCCGCTGTCAGCCCGCAGCGGCCCCGGCCCCGCGGTGTGGGCTGGGGGCTGAGGCGGCCGCTGTCCCGCGGGCCCCGCCCGCCCTGATCCTGCTTTGCTCTTGTCTTGCCGCGCCAAGGCCTCCGGCTTTAAGAAGCCCTCGCTGGGAGCCGCGTCCCAGAGGAAGAAGGCGAGTCCCAAGCTGGAGCTCAGCGAGGAGCAGCAGCAGGAGATCCGGGAGGCTTTCGACCTGTTCGACACGGACGGCAGCGGGAGCATAGACGGGAAGGAGCTGAAGGTGAGCATCTGCCTCGTCCCAGGAGCGCAGTTCTGCGCATAGCAATAGGGGGTGACCGCCAAAATGACCTTAAACAGGAAAGGGGAGATTTCCCTCCCCCCAGCATAAAACCTTGTTGTCAACAGATGCATTTTTCTCTTCTCCTGCAGCTCTTTACTGCTGTATCAGGTGTCTTTAGGGCCAGGCTGGCCAAAATACGTTGATAGTTCTGCATTTTCTCAACTGTCGCCTTCTCTGTTAGTCAAACAGCAAAAAGAGTTTGTGCATATTAATAAGCGGGGTGTTTCCCACTTCGTGTGTGTTGCTGAGGATCGCATGCTTTGCAAATTAGGTTGTCCAAGCTATAGAACGCACCAATGTTACTAATTTTCATGCTTTTTATTTATTGTGAAACGTTTTCGGTCCCTCCCCACCCCTGTGGGAAGAACAATAATCCATACATCAGGACTTCTTTTGCTGTCAGAATTTGCCCTTCCGATTTGCTGGCCGTGTGTCCATATTGCTCCAGATGATCGCGAGATCTGATTTCAAACTCGCCGACTGTCCCTGTGTCAAAGGAGGAACAAGCAGAGCGTGTAGGGGTGCACACAGGTGTCTGCAGGTGCAGGCATCCTTGGATATGCTGCTTATAGCAGTGTTGTCAGAAAGGCACGCTTAGGGTTTGAACTGTGTTTTCCCAACATTCATTGAAATAGATTTTTGTCACTAGGATGAAAAATGAACTGGTTTAAGTTCCCTGTGGTCTACCAGCTGGAGACCCTCCATGTTTGTGCCATCAGATCGGGTTGGCAGAGTCTGGCAGAGTTGTGGGTATGACAGAAACTTCTTTCGTGGAGTTTCTTGTCTTGAAGTTATTTTGCCGAGACAGTTCTGGGTCTTCCATTTAGCTATCTTGCTTCCAGCAGGGCCCGAAATAAGCTCTTTTAAAAGTTATTATTGTTCATTGTCTTGTTTCTCATTGAAAAGGGAATACTAGTAGCAATTCCCTTGACAGGAATGGAATAACATTCCGTTTTCCAATAGCCTTGGAAATTGCCATCCACACAGGACTGTGTGACAGTTTGGGATTTTTCCTTTATTAATCGAGGTGGGACCCTTTATGTTCCGAGTTCCCATCACAAGGATTTGGAAAGTACATACCAAAAAAGGTATGCTAAGACTTTATAAAAAAATCCAAATTTTCTCAGAAGAAACATTTCTTCTGAGACTCTGTTATGTAGCCTGACCCTCCACATTCTTGCCAGTTCTGAGCTGGGGTGGTGGATGCGATGGTAAGAATGTGTTTAGGAAATTTCTGAATTAACTGAAGGACAACTCCAGAACGTGAACGGTTGCGTGCCTGTGTTCTGCATCGTGATGTGCCCTTGTGTGTACAGAGGAGGCATCGCTCTAAGTCTGCCCCTTACCTTGCTGTTTCCCTTGAGACACAGAATGCATGTTTTAACATGATATGGCAAAAATTTAATTTTTTTTCCCCTCCGTGGTTTTCTGTGTAGTTTTGTATGATTTATAAATTGGGTTTGTCCTTACAGGTTGCCATGAGAGCACTAGGGTTTGAACCTAAAAAAGAAGAGATCAAGAAGATGTTATCAGATATCGATAAAGAAGGAACTGGAAAAATCAGCTTCAGTGACTTCTTGGTAGTGATGACACAGAAAATGGTATGTACATTTTAAAAGTGAAAGTCATTTTGAAAATGGCTGAGTACCTTTCATCTCCTTTTGGTTTTAGTGGAAGATGAAAGCACTATTTTAACAACAACATATATAAAAGTTAGAATTGCAAAACAGGGACTACCCTATCTCATTTTTCAAGGTAAGGTTGAAATAATTATGTCATTAAGAAGTTTCTTTAACGATCAGTTTTGTGTGTGTGTGAGAAAAGGGAAAAACTGAAATCAAGATTTTTATCCCAGATTAAAACCAGCTCTGGCCTGCAGAAAGCTGTCGGGAGTATTGACACGTGACATGGATGGCTCGGTAGCAATCCATTGTATTTTCTTTTCTTGGGTTTTAAGATATTTACAGACGAAAACTCTGGTTTTAAAAATCTTAAAACATGTTGAGTAAAGGCAGATACTTCACAGTGGAAGATCCTGTTACTGAAATCCCAAGACGTCTGGCTAGATATGAAAGAAAAAAAACTCCCTGAAACCCCAAGGTTCAGGAAGCGTCGCTGTGTCTCTGCCGACCTTCAGCTGTTGAGTGTGTGATTCCTGCTGGCTGGGCTTCTTTAAATTTGCTCATGAAAGTTTCTCATTCTTCCTAATACCTTTATTTTGAGTGTTATCTACAACATAACCACTACTTTTTACCCTTAAACTTATGCTTACTTCTTTAAGGCTGAAAAAGATTCCAAAGAGGAGATTCTCAAAGCTTTCAAACTCTTTGATGACGATGAAACTGGCAAAATCTCTTTCAAAAACCTCAAACGCGTCGCCAGAGAACTGGGAGAGAATCTCACAGATGAAGAGCTGCAGGTTTGTACCTGGTTATGAAACCATGTCACACGCAAACACCCCCGGTCTGCCTTCGTGTGCAGCGAACAGAGAAAAGTCCAGGTTACGCTGTGCCTGTCGAGGAGGAAGGCTGTCACAGAATGTTCGTGTATTACTTCGTTTTGTACTTACATTCGTTTAAAACCTGTGTAAATAGTCAAAACCTGGTTCTCCTTCTGTCTGGAGAGCTGAGCCATCTCTGTGAGAGGTCTGCTGAACACTGGAGCTTGCAGCGAGGGTGACGAGTGGGCATCTCTGTCTCGGGGTGGGGAGGAAACCCCCACGGGGTCAGGTTTGAGGTAGAGGCAGCAGCCTCCCAGTGTCAGGTGCTGTCCTCCAGTGTCCTGTGGGATCTTCACACTTGAAGGGTTAGGGAAGTCTGCTCCCTCTCTCCTGGCAGAAGTGGAAGAGCTTGTGTCCATTCGTGAGAGGGAAGTGGAATCTGAGGTCGAAGATGGGCTAAGCATCCACGGCTGTCAAAACTGCGTCAGTAGAATTGCAGTTTTATGGAGTTACGGTGGTGTAACAGGAACAGCTCTGCTCCAAGCGCTTTGTTTCTTCCAGGAGAGTTCCTACAATACAACACTTTCTATACCGATTTTTGTCTAAATATATAAATAAAAACCTGCTAGTGTTGAGTTTAGTAAATATTTTGTAGCATAGTAGGTCTGCCCTTGAGCTAACGCTGTCCCCTCTAACACCATTTACTAAAAAGTGGTTCTAATTCTGAACTAACCTAGTAATTCTAATCCTAGTCTCATCTGCATCTAATTTCTGAATACAAATTTCTTTCAGGAAATGATTGATGAAGCAGACAGAGATGGGGATGGGGAAGTGAATGAGCAAGAATTCTTGCGGATCATGAAGAAGACCAGCCTTTACTGAAACAGAACTGTATTTATTTTTGCACTTGTATATATACGTTTGGTAGGTGCCTCACTTTTTTACAGTCTTTGATTTCTTCTGAGACAGCACAAAATATAGGTCAGTACTTTTTTCAAGTGGATGATCTTAAACTTGTGTTTGTGAACAGTTACCAAGTGCGAACGTGTTTACGTGTAGCAGCATGGTTGCTAGTTTGTGCTCGGAAGATGTTTACACTCCTTGTTTCCAAAGCCCATTTTCCAGTGACAGTGTTCAGATCCTCTCGGACTGAAAACCGTGTGTCAAATGATGGTGGTTTGGTAAAGAGGGGACTCAAAACCAGGTAGCGTGAATCTCTGTTTCCCCACAGTTGGCGTTTTTGGTCTCATGTCTCGGTTTGGACACAGCTACAGTAAACTCTTTATATGACATATTTGCAGGGATCAGCTTTTTATACTCAGTCTTATGGGGATTGTCCCCTCCCTCTTTTTTGGTATGTTCTTTAAACTGCAAAAAACTTGAGTAGATAGACTGCTGCAACTTAACTGACTGCCATTGAGTTCACACGTTTAAAGAAGAGAGGAGAGTTGCCAGTGCTGCTGCTGAAAGCTCTGTATGTTTGCAGGAATATTCAGTGGCTGCAAATATAAGATTGCATTTAAAATAAAGTGACTTATTTTGAACCGTCAGAGTTGTGGAAAGAAGTATAGAAAAATGCAAACACATCTGCCAGTACAGTGCACGATGCCCTCTGGTCTGCTGATAAATAATAAACCAATTTTTGCAGGTACCTGAAGAGTTTCAGCTTTTACGTTTGGACTGTTGGGTCTTCTGTGGGGCCTTGGTCACTAAGTGCTTCGCTCTGGAGGCCGTGGTCGCAGCAGGGGCTGTCTCTGCGGGACGTCTGTCTGTCCATCCATCCGTCTGTCCCAGCTCAGAGCGGAACGAGGGATGGCTGTTACCTTGCATGGGAAGGAAAGGCACTCCCGTGGCTTGCTGCTCGTTGTGTTTGTCGCACTGATCGCACGGGTTCCCCACTCTCCTCGCGGGTTCCTCCTTCCCAAGAACCCCCACCGCTCCCTCGCTCAAAATCCCGCTGATTCCCTTGCGGGGCTTGCATGGTTTGCTGTAATGGGGGCACAAGAGGCCGCCAAGGAAGATCGCATTTCTCACTTTAACATCACGCACTCTGATTGACTCATCAATCAGCCGAGGTTAATTAAATCAATGCATGACGTGGATCGTCGGTTGTGGGCAGTAACGGCCAGCTTGTCACCAGACCTCAGGGACCGGGCAGGACAGCTGCGATTGGAGCGCTGAGGGCATCGCCGCGGAGCGCGCCCGTCTGGTGATGGTGAGCGCTGAGGAGACGGAGTGGGGTTGTCCTGCCGCTCTCATCCAGAGGCCTGCTGCTTTCCCAGCCTGGTTGCGAATCTCCTCTGTCACCTTTTCATCAGCACATCATGGTAACGCCACCCGTGCTGCGGGGACTTTGCTTAGGCTGCCTGAAAGAGGGCACGGGCGTGCAGCGTGTCCCTCATAACTCGCTTCGCGGGTGGAAAGCCATGTTCCGGCAGAATTGCTGTTGTACTACCCTGCCTGCCGTGGGAGTTCATACCAGCACGTAGAGCTCGTCGCCACTCTGCTGCTGACCGAACCCAGCCCAGATCCGTAGCGGGTTTAGCCCCTTTCGCTGTGACGCTGCGGAGTAAATCTGAGGAGTCCTCTACCCTATCTTCCTTCACAGTGACCCCTGTCCTCAACAAGTTGAGGAGGAATGACATTTTGCAGGTAAAATTCTCTAACAGACCCTGTCCTCTAACAGGCTTTACAAACATGGTGCAAGCTTGTGCAGCTGATGGGTGCTTAGGCTGCTGCTTTGCAGGGTGTGTTTGCTCAGTCTGAGTAACCCGGATCGGAGGCCTGGATCCCGTCCGGCTGTAGAAGTGACACAGTCGCTTCGTTGGCCACAGTTGCACTTGGAACTTGAGTTACTGTCATCAAACACAAATGACTGACAGTAAGCATAAATGTTGGAGATGGGGCTAATCATTTACAAGCACCTGATAAGCAGCAACAGAGCAACTGGTGTTTGCCACCTGTTGCCTGTGGACCGCTTGCTGTGCTAACGGACTTTGCTACCTGGACTCCGCTTGTTATGCAGCCGTCAGCAGTGTAAGGTTTGTGCCAACTTACTGGCCGGGTGCCCCTCGGAGGGACCAAAGCCTTCCTCCCTGGCCCTTGCTGACAGCTCTTTGCTGCTGTTTTTCATGGCCTTGTACTACTGATGTTAGGCAGCTACGGAACCATGCTCTCTTGAGACAAAATGGTGGATGAAAAGCTGTTGGTGGAAAGTTGAGGTTTTTTCACTGCCTTCATGTATCTGCTTGTTTCAGGCATCCTTCCCTCTTTGTTTCTATTTGATATGTACACCAAGACATCGCCCCATTTTCGCTTTTGGCAGATAACCGTAAGGGCTCTGGGCTGTGAATCGGGGCAAGAGGGGATGAAGAGAATCGTCTCTGAAGTCAGTGATGAATCGTCAGGGCAGCTAACCTTTACGTCATTTCTGAAGGTGATGACTCACTCAGAAAACGGTATGCAAGCCCAGCTGGTCACAAAGAGTGAAATTCCTCATGCCTAACTTTACAAAAGCAGTAGATTGGGTCACTGGTTCCCTGAGAGGAGTGTTTCCAGGAGTTTCATCTGAGCTATTTTGGAGATATAACTTTGGGTTAGTTGTCCTTACCCCTCTTGCCTCTTTCCGTGGACTACAGAGGGGTCAGGATGGCTCGTTCGCATAGAGACAGCTGCATCTGGGCAGAGATCTCCTTCCCATCCCCGAGTGCGGTAAGCACGCACAGCACCTAGGAACCCCTGCTTCCCTTCCTTAAACCTTTCAGCATGAAATTTCAGTTCTGTCTTTAGCCACAGGGCTATTTATCTTCAAGACAGCGGTGAGGAAATGCCCTGCATCAGATGAACAATTCACCCTCTGTAGCAAAATCATTCCTCAATACCCCCTGACACTGTCAGCACCTCCTGCAGGCAACAGCCACGCGAGCCCCTGCAGTGTCCAAAGCGCTGCTGTTTGATACCAGCTCTTTGTGTCATGTTCCCTAGTTCCTCATCGCCTGTCTGAGACTCTTGTGGCTCAAAAACTTCTGTATCCTCTAATGCCTGGCTGCATGCAGACGCAGGCGGTGCACAGAGAGCACCAGCTTGCCTGGTTCTGCCTCTCCCATCCCTCCGATTGCGTTGCAGGGCTTTGTGAGATGCCTGGGAGGTGACTGGGGCGTAGCTGGTGTGGCGTCAACATGATCATAGTTGCCAAGGTGTGATTGCATGGGACCCACGCTAAAAGGACAGTGAAAATCCCCACTTTTCCCCTAGTTCAGTCAAAGCCCACACCTAACTGCAGGCTGGTGTATGCATTGCCTGTGGGTGAGGGCAGGAAGAGCCAGCGTGGGCCTGGCTCACTTTTGAAGTAAAATAAAAACTGTAGCGATCGGATCATTTTGGGGTTTGTTGCTGGTGACTTCTTCTTGTACCGTTTTTCCCGCTCATTGGCCAATGAGTAGCACTAAAAGCATGTCCTGACCCAGAGTAAAAAGCAAATAATGAAAGCAGAATTCAGTCCATGTAAAAAGTGTCAAATTTTATTCAGCAGCAGAAACGTGTTCTTTCCTTTTGCCACCAATTCCTCTGTTCTGTGAGGTGGAGGTATGTGGGGAGCTTTGAAGTACTAGCAAGGATGACTGCGTAAGCAATCTCAGAAAGGGACCGATTCCTGTCGACACATGATGTGCACGTGCCAGGTCAGCCCGGTCATGGCTGACAGGACCCAGGCAGCTCCTCGGCCACTCAAAACAAAAGACAGCGGCTGTGTTTGAGCCCTGTGGAAACCTGGCTTCTGCACGCCAGCTCGATGTGTGCCCACGCTCCAGTTGCTGCCAGGTTGCTGTCAGAAAGTGCTGTCTCCTTGGCAGAACATGGCAACGCTTCCATTGCTCCAGAGTTCTCCCTCCTCAGCAGCCACCAGTGGACTGGTGGGGGGGAAGAACTCCGTGTAGGTAGCAGCTTGTCTGTGGGCATGTGGGTGCAGAACGGGAAGGACGTTACCCAAGGCTCAGTGCCTGCACGCCAGAGGAGATGGGTTCTGTGGCTTTGTGGCATTCAGGCAAGTCTGACCACTTCATTGACCATTTTTCCAATGCCATCGTAGATCTCATGGATGGGGGCATTGCACATGAAAGCGCTGGTGGTCACCAGCTTGTTCTTCACATCCACGTGAATTTCAGTGACGTGTTTGTTCACGTGCTTGCAGCCAAGCTCCTTCATGGTCTCAGCAGTCTTTGCGTAAGGCCATCTGCAAGAAGAAAAGAGAATAAACCCAGTGTGGGGAAGCCGTCATTACACAGAGCGATTTGACGAAAGCCTAGAGTGAGAAGTCTGGATTGCAGAGAGAGGAGTGGTCCCTACAGAAGGCCTGCTCAAGAAGAAAGTCTTTCCAGAAATCTGAACATCTTCCTGACTCTAATTTATTCCTTTGTGGTGCTTGCGGTGTCTGTGTCCCTGTATAGTAATGTAACCCCAGTACAGCAAACTGTAAAAAGTAAGATCAGATTTCTAATTTTAACATCACAAACTCTGATTATTTATCAGCCAAAGTTAGTTTAATAAATGCATGATGTGGATCATTCATTCTGAGAGAGAACGTTCAGCTCATCACGAGACTTCAGATACCCAGGCAGGAGAGTTGAAACAGGGTGCTGCGTGTGTTGGGGAGGCATTGCTGGTGCTGTGATGTTCATGGTGTGATTTCGTATCAGCCCTCCAAGGTTACTTACTTCTCACACTCTGTGTCATGACCCACAGTCAGCTCGCAGCCTGGGAAGATTTTGGCTGCCAGCACTGGGGAAATGCAGCAGAGGCCAATGGGCTTTTTGGCAGCGTGGAAAGCCTTCAGGACGTCCTCCACCTCTTTGGAGATGATGCAGTTCTTGCCCTGGGTGGCCCAAGTGCTCAGGTTTTTAGCCACTCCAAAGCCACCTGAGAAAAGAGAAACAGATTAGACCAGGAGATTGGTACTCCAGGGCAGGATTTTTTTCAGGTATTACTTTGTAGAATGCTAAAATGAATTTGGTGGATGCTAAAATGGATTTGGTGGGTGGCAGCATTTGTCCAGTGTTGATAAAAGTACTAAAACCAGACAAGCTGAAGCTTTGTGAGCTGACTGCCAGGAGATGAGACATCACAGCACCTTTCTTGCTTCCATACAAAGCTGAAGCGGATAGCTATCGGTGCCCTGTTGGGTACTGGTTTTCACCCATGAGCTCTTTGCTGAATTATGGTGGAACACGCTGACAAGTTTTCACCTGCCTCTTAATCCTTGCTCCAGGCCTAATCCATCCCCACTGCCATCACGTGGTCATACTTTCGCTGAGGATGAATTACCAGACTGACCAAGCTTTCCGCTTTTGAGTCACCCCCTCTCTGTCCCAGCTTCTGCTGATAAGGAGGTAGGCACGTTGGTGAGGGAGGGGATAGTCTTACACCCAGTAAAAAAGAGCTCAGTAGATGGTACAGAGGATAATTCAATTGGCAGTTGTCTGCCCTCTCCTCTTGGGGTAAGCTGCTGCGTTGCCATGTTCTCCTTTAATACAGCTCCAAGCTCGCATGCCAGTGCCAGCACAGAAGGAAGATGTCTGTCCTTCCAGACCCTGCTTCCAGCCTGTTTTCTTCACCAGTGGCTCTGCCCAGTTCCTCTCCGGCCCGTGACTCCCGTGTCATTCCAGGCTTATGGCATATCTAAGCTGTTCCCAAGACTCTGGGCATGCAGACCCTGCGTGCCGTCCTACCTGGTATGATGAGGGCATCCAGCCCCTTGACATCCAGCTTAGCTAGATCCTTGATGTTGCCTCTGGCTATTCTGGCACTTTCAACTAGCACGTTGCGCTTCTCCTGAGTTGGCTGTCCTTTCACGTGGTCCACTACATGCATCTGGTCAACATCGGGAGCATAAACCTCTGCCTGCGGAGGGAGGGGAGAGGTCTGTTATCCTTCAGTCGTGTATCTTAAGCATGTTAAGGGTCAGAGGGAGTGAATGAAAATGCTTGAGTTACTTTGTTAGGAAAGAACTTTGCTGGTGGATGCAGTGACCTTCAGGCTCACCTGATGCCTCATACTGGCATGGGGAAGGTTATTGTCATGGGGAGGAGAAAGAAAGAAAGGTCTTTTGTAGCTTCTGCGCAGGAACATTCACCCTGACCTTAAAGGAGTGAGGGAGTTGTCAGGTGAAAGCGAAGAAGCGAGCCGGAACTGCTTGGCTTGGGGCCTGAAGTGCTGGAGGGGGAGCAGCGACTCCTTTCCTTCCTAGGGAAGAGAGGTCTCCCAAGAGCCATTGCTAGCATGGGCAAGGAGGAGCGGCTACAGACTTTGGGCTTGTCTATTGTGAAGAAAAAGGAGGTTGAGGGGTGACCTCATTGCTCGTTGCAGCATCCTGAGGAGGGGACGTGGAGAGGGAGGTGCTGATCTCGTCTCCCTGGGACTTAGGGATAGGATGCATGGGAATGGCTCAAAGCTGCGCCAGGGAAGGTTTAAACTGGACCCGAGGAAACATTTCTATACCGAGATGGTGGTCAAACACTGGAACAGGCTTGCTGGAGAGGTGGTTGATGCCCCAAGCCTATCTTAAACAAGGCGTTTGGACAGTGACCTGAATAATATGCTTTAACTTCTGGTCAGCCCTGAATTGCTCAGGCAGTTGGGCTAGGTGATGCTTGTAGACCCTTTCCAGCTGAAATAGTCTATGCTGTGCTGTGCTATGCTGTGCTGTGCTGTGCTATTCTTGGTTTCCTTAAGCAAGCATGACTAAAAAATAACAGGAAGGGGCTGCAATAACGCCTGAGTTTCCTCCACTAGAGGCCCTTGCTGATCAAGGGATGCGTGCAGGACCGTGCTCCGAGCTGCCGGCTGAGGGTATGGCAGGAGGGAAGCGACTGCAGCAGCTCCGGGAGGGAGGAAGAAGAGGCAAAATTATAGACAGCAGAGAAAAGGTTTGGCCAGATCTCAGCTTTAAGCCAGACAGAGGATACACACGTTGAAGGCTTTGGAGGTGGGTGGGCTGGCTCTGCAGCACGTCTACGTCACCACTGCGCCTTCGTGTTTCATATTGTGATTCCCAGGAGAACGGTTCTGACCCAGATTTGTGGGTGGCTCAGAGCAGAGGGTGATGTTAGGTAGGGCTCCTCTCCCTCCTCCCCCTGTCTCGCAGAGTGGCTGTCGTGACTGATGGCATATTTGAGTGGCTGCTTGAGGGTTGCCTTTTTTACCCCTGTTCAAGTTCAACTCATAAGAACTTCTCTATTTTCAGTTCTAATCTTCGGGAATTTAAAAAGGTGAATTTCAAGCAGCCAAAACCAAAAGTAGTCTTCTTTTTAAACAGAAACACCAAAGCAGAGAAGAGGAAGTGCAAGCCAAAAAGAATAGAGAATGCATTTAGGAAAGTTTGTCAGAGTTTGGATGCGCTCAGCACAGAGCACCAAGCCAATCCTCTCACCCAGCAAAGCTGCCAGAGCAAAGCAGAGACCGGGGAGTTCTCCACGCTCGCTGTAGCAGCTCCTACGCTGTGGCGTTTGCTTTGCCTCGGTCATTTACGCTTTGCAGTTCCCCTAGCAGCAATGGGGACCTTGTGATTTGTCCGACAAGTTGCAAAGCCCCATAGAGACATGTACCTTGTGCAAGAGAGAGAGACTGAAAAGCAGAGCAGGGCAAAAGGGGCCAGAGATGGGGCAGGAGCCTGCCAGGGTGCCTCTTACCTGTGCCCCCTCCCTGCTGAGATGCACCAGCACGGCCGAAGACTCGTGGATCTCGCTCCCATCGTACACCCCACAGCCAGCCAGCACGACAGCCACTCGCTTTCCCATGGTCACAGCCAGAGCAGGAGGATTCCCTGGAGAGCCCAAATTGCTGTGCATCTCTGTTCGCTGCCTGGAGCCTTTTATAGAGCGATCCCTCCCCCAGGAGCAGGTGGGGCCAGGAGGGTTGGGCTGCAGTTCTTACTGGCAAGAAGGTTTTATTTCCAGTGCCATGGGCAGGGCGTGTAAATATTATTTGTTTCCTCAACTGGCTGCTCCCTTGCAGATCTTCTTCCCAGCACGTTGTCTCCAAAGCATCCCCAGCTGATGTGACCAGTTCAACAGAGCAGCTGTGTTTTTCCTGCTGAACTGTCGATTTTCCATCCTATTTCAGACTAAAGTACCAAAGTCTTCGCACATAAGATGGTACCAAAGGGAGCCCACCCAGAGCAAGTATTCAAGCTGGTGCGTTCCTCTTTGTGCCCCATTTTTTCAAACCCTACACATATTTATGAGGATATGATATATCCTCGTACCCCATCTCTCAAGAGCAGACATTTTGCACTCAGTTGTAGTTGTTTCCTGGCCCTTGGGTCCTCAGATTAGAAATTAATACCTTGATTCTTCATCAACAGCACCATCTCTCCATTTGCCAGGAAGGTGGTACCAGAAGTTGGCAGAGCCCTGACCTCTGTAGGGGCACGTGGCAGCAAGACTGGCAGCATGCGATGGGGAAACTCACTCACTCGTGCAGAGACTTGTTCTTCCTTGTCCTTGATATGCTCACACCTGATCTGATTACGTACCTCTCTACTTTAGCTTTGCACTGCTGAAATAACTGTGGCCTGGTGAGGCTGTCTTGCCATTCTTCAGAGAACAAAAAACTTCATGCAACATCACTGAAGAATGTTTTTCAGGGGTTATTTAGAAGAAATTTTCCTTGGGTCTGTGTCATATTTGGAAGAGACATGAAGTACATCTTGTGTAGAATGAAGTAGTGTTTGGGAAAATTTGTTAGTTGAAGCAGGCATGAGGAAGATACTCATTGATAATGCATGTGATTCCATTTATTGCATGCATCTCTTAAAACTCGTGGTATCAGGCACCACATACTCCTAGCTGCTGACTATAGAAGCGGGAACAAAAAGTACATGAGAAAGGACCTGCAGTCCAGCTAATCTAACCCAGGCTTTTCCTTTCAGTTACTTTTATGACCCAAAATAGGAATCAAACTGTGACATATGTGTGGAAAAGCCCCAAAGCCTATTTAGTGATGTTTGTTTTGGTATCTAAGGTATTCTACCTGTGGTTTAGAAATACATTATTTCCTCTTGCATGAAAAAACAGCTGAATCATGCTGCAACTTGAACAGATAATTTCTTCCTCTTTCAGCTGGTTAGAGAGCAGTCCCGTTAATGATGGAACAAAGATAGCCAGAGGCTGATGATTTAAACAAACTCACTGCTTGCTGCAAACCGCATTTATCTCTGCCTGTTGCAAACTGACAGAGGTTGTTCTCCTTACTGGTATAGTGGGTTAGGTGTAACTGGACAAACCAGGCTTGTTCCAATGCTTGCTTCCTCGTGTGATAAGATCTATCTCAATAGACCTATTGAACCTAAAGAGCTAACTGCAATAAACATATTCTTGATAAATAATACTTTTCAGCTGAGTTATTCCATTCTGTGTGGGAATGTTCACACACATTTATTAGGGTGGAGACATTGGGCTTTAATAGTAACACCTTGCTTTAATCTGCATTAATATTCTAGTGAAGATGAGTGTGAAGGAACTCTGTTGCCTTAAATATCTTCTTGAAGGGTGAACATAGTTAAAGATAACTGTCCTCCAAAGGACTGAAGAAACCAGGAAAGTTTGGGAGCCATTATAGGGATCCAGCTGCACGATGGAAGCATGCCATCGTGCTCTGGCTGGCTCAGAGAGCAGGAGGAGCAGGGTCCTGTGACATCATCTGTGGACGCTGACAGTCTGGGGTTGTTCTGGATGCTGCTACAGATCCAATGCCTCTTGGATGATCCTGGAGGCCTGTCTTTGAGCTCCAGTCTGTGCAGCTCTAAGCCCCATTTCCAACAGCTTTTCTGTCCTCCAGCCCTGCCTGTGGAGCATGAGTCATGGGGGAACATAGAGCAGGATCTGCCAAGAGGTGCATCATGGGTTGCTGCTGCAGGGCCTCTGCAGAGCCATCCTTGACCAGCGCAGAAATATTAGTGTGAAGCTCTTTACACTGTTCTGCATCTTTGTTCTTGTCAAGAGGCTGGGAGTGGAATTTGCTGTAACTGAGGCTAATGGGAACAGGAGCTGAGTCCTTCGTGGGAGTAGACCCTACACTGGTCCATTGCCCACAAACAAAACGATGGAGGAATGTACTTATGTCCAGGCAAGTGTTGCTCCTATTTGCCGTGAAAGCTCGGTTAGCTCTTACAGAACAGTTCTCTGCCTAATTCCCACTTGACATGTGACCCAACATGATCCCAGGGTCAGTGTCCACTGCCTGCTGCGGCCTCCCCTCCACTGGTGAAGATCTTTATGCCCTGATCCCGTATTCTCCATGGGAAGCAGTAGAAGACTGAGAATGAACCCTTCATGCCACCTTTGGGATACAGCGGCAATCGTGGCAATGACTGATACTCACTGCCTGCACACTCCTTCTGGGAAGCCAGCAAGGTTCCTCTAGACTTGTCCTCACACTGACGGTCTCCAGCCTGCGTGTTTGCATTGCCACCTCACTCCTGAAAACCCCTGAGGAGCAGTTCCCTGCCAGCGTGCGCAGAGGGGCTGGGTTAGGTAGATGTGGAGTGACACGCGGACAGAAGTCACCTTTAAGGGAATGGTGCTGCATCTGCCCTGGGTTTGCCCAGCACAGGACAGTAGTGCCAGGCATTCATAGCTGTGACAGGGACAAACAGCAGGACCATGGCCAGTGTTAGGAGAAATAACTGGTCCCTAAGGAGCTCCTGGGCTTGAAAAGCGCTTGTTTGCTCCAGCAAGATGCATTCTTTAAAAAACCTTAATTTTAACTGGTGTAATTTCCTCACTGGCAGTAGCAAAAAGGCACCAGTAGTAATAAACCCTCAGTGCTATTTTTCAAGTGTCTTTTTTAACAAGGGTTAATCAGCAGTAAAATTAACAGGCCCCTGGAGGGAGCTACCAGCAGTCCATGCTGACTCACAGGTTGAAATTTATTGCAGCAAGGAACTCGTTTGCATTTCCTCCGGCATGCAGAAGGGAACACTAACAGAAGATGTTTGTAGGGAAAAGGGGTGGAGAGCAGGGAGGAACGCAGGCCAGTGGAGTTGGTTTGGTTATAAAGACCTAGGGAGGAAAGAGAGGCAGCATTTCAGCCCGCATCTGGGTCTTCAGCGGACTCTGCGATGGCAGACAGAAAAGCTGAGTCACTGCATTCCACCATCGGGCTCTTGGGCATTTCCGCAGGTAGGGATCAAGTCCTCTTGGCACGGGAAGATGGGGTTGGGACTAGCTCTCACGGACCACCCTCTTTTCAAAGGGGGCTCATGAGCCTGTTTATTCTCAGTCTTCTCTGCCTAGGTAAAGCTTTTAGATCCAGAGATCCCTGTGACTGTTTCAGCAGCCAACAAAATATTTGTCTTGGCTTTAAAGTGCTGGCCTGAACTTTTGCACTGGATCCATCCTGGGTGGGAAGCAAATCAAAACTTTTTGGTAGTCATTTTCATAAATGATCTTATTTGGATGCACTTTCCTCTCTTTTCCTTTTCTAGCCATTTCCCCTGCAGCTCCGTTTTCTGTGTTCACTCCCTTTCATTTGCTCCTTCTTTGCATTTCATCCTTTGAGTGCTGCCCCTTTTTGGTTTTAGGCTCGTTTTCTGTAGGCACAAGGCTTATGTGATCATCCGTAGTGTATGCGTGCCTCTGCCTTTTGGGTAGCTGGAAACGGAGAGCTGATTTTTACCTTTATCTAACAACAAGGGAGCACTTTCAAACATGATTAAGTTCCAGTTTCTTAAAACTAGGCACACCGAAAGAGGTGATATCTTGGACAAAAACCAAGTTACAACACCCACCCCCCCTCAGCTCCTTAGATTTCATTAATTGCATGTCCTGTACTGTTATTTTTTCTCTGTTCCCTGCTCTTGCCACTCTGGTTCACTCCTGGTTTTTTTGGGCAAAGTTTACAAGCCCTTTCTTTTTTTCCACCTCGCTTGTCCCACGCAGGATCACTCTTACTGGCGGTGCATTTCTACAGTCTGCCCAGAGCAGCCCCTCTGATCCCCAGCACAGCTCTAGGAGTCCTGCTGTTGGTGCCGTCGTCCCTCTTGGTGTATGCAGGTGAGACTCAGGGGCTGGTCAGCTTCAGGGCCTCCCCCTGCCATGGCTTTGCATCTGTTTGCTTCACTTTGCCAACGCATTTATACAAACCGTGGCAGCCTTGCCAGGCAACTGATTCATTCTCCTGGGGGAGTATGTCAGCACAGCAGTTTTTTCCTATATAGGCAATCAAAGAAATCAATGTTCGTTTTGAACAAATGCTTTGCCAGGATCTCTGGGAGTTTTAACAGGCGGAATACATGATTTCCCAGGCTTTCTGAGAGTACTTAGGGCATCCATGGATTGAAATGTCATGTTGATGTGTAAATGCCAGAGATCTACTTATCTGAGAGAAAAAATCGCTGGTGATAACAAAGTCCATGCTTTTTAGAATGAATGACGAGTTATTTCTTCTTTTTCACTCAGAGTGAGGAGGGCATGAAAATCCAGGATTTGATGCTGGTATTTTTTTCCCTACAAAGCAGACAGCTTGGGAGCGACACTACATATTTTAACCCATAAAACATAGGTCCACCTCTTCTCACAGTCAGCGGTGGCACAAAGTGTTAGCAGAAACCGCTTAGAAGGAGCTGTATTGGTGGGACCATATGGAATGGACCACTGGGCAGGTAATGTTTCACAGCTGGTGGGAATCAACAGCCTGCTACCAAAGGCAGGGATGTCTGTGCTCCCGTATCCCAAGAGGTGCATACTTGTGTGATTACGGTCCGCTCTGTCTTTGGGGCTCATTCAGCAGAGCTCTTGCTTCCCTTCCCAACTGGAGTCTGGCTCACAAGGCTGTGTCAGATTGAGGAAGAAATGAAGCACAGGTCCATTACAAAGCTCCAGCCTGGATGGTAGCTTTCAGATCTATCCGTACTGATCAATATCCTCACATCGCGAGGTGAGAAAGCATAGCAATAAAAATATGGTACTTTGTGATGTTGTTTGGGGGTAGTAAGTGGGTTCCATCCAACATGAAGTATTTCAAATCAAGGTCTTTGTCATCTGAGGGATCAGGATACCGAACAGGATAGTTCTTGAGAAGGAATGGGTTTTGCAGTTCCTGTGCTTCTGTCTTCTGAGAAGACCCAACTATTTATGGGGATCCAGCAGGTTGTATGACACTTGTGGTTCAAACATTGAACCTGACGCCTCACAGCAGGAACAAAACAAACCACCAGGCAACCCAAAAGAATGAGGTGTCAGGACTTAATTTGCATTAACATATTATGGTCTTGTTATTGAGTCTTGTAGGTGTCGTGAGGAAGGTAAAGCAATGGCTTGCTGAACCTCGACTTCATTAGGGCAAACTGCATGCCAGGCGTGGTACCGTGTTTAGTTGAAGGAACTCAACTTCGAGTACTTGAAGTACTTTGAGCTCACCTCCGGCACTCTGATGAACACAAAGTGTGGTGCTGATGGAGTCTTTGTGGTCATGTCTACACAGTGTAACGGGTCACAGTGCAGACCTACCCAAACTAGTGACAGCTCCGTCAGCATCATGCAGAACCTGTGCAGCTCCTTGCCAGCACAGTGATCACACTTTCAACACACCATGTGCCTACAGCCCAGCTGCCTGTCCTAACTATCACTTTCCATAACCTACTGTCTCGAAATCACAGTTCTGTCTCCGTTGTCATTTGTTTCACAGGAATTCGGAGAAGCCTAAGAAATGCCTCCCTGTTTTTGTCTCTCTGCTTGACCATCTCAGTGTTCTGGTGTGGCTATGGAGTGGTCTTCATCCTGGGAGGGCAAGGACTTTTGAATGACACTGGTGATTTCCGCAATGCCTTGGTGCCTGGCCTGGTCACATTTACTTTAGCATTACTCATAATTGCAGTGGTGGGCTTCCTTTGCAGAGAGGTCATTCTAGCTATGGTTGCTTCTGCTGTCTCGCTTGCCAGTGCTCATGAAGTTGCCACGCATTACAGTACAGCTTTCGGTTCCTCTGCTGTGGCGTGCAATTATATGATTGTCTGCTTGGTTGGTGGTTATTTTGCTCTGGGAAGAATTCTCTATTTCCTAACCAAAGAGAAAATTGCCCTCCCTGGCACAGATCTGACCAAGAAGAAGACTCATAAACAGATCCAGTCCACCAGTGGCAGCATGAATCATTTTGTAGTCACCGGTCTGATCCTGAACATGCTGTCTGCCAGTGTCTTTGGCTGTAGGCTGCTGGGCGTCACTGGCAAACTATTTATCGGTCAAGTGCCCTGGCTGTGGGCAGCTGGGGTCTACCAGATTGGCGTCTGCATTTTGTCATACCGTGCCATGGATGTACTAATGGCTACATTCTTTGGTTTCACTTCCATCCTGAAATTCGCTGAGGGCTATTGCCTTCTGTATCCAATCTGGCAAGCAGAGGAGCCATCTTTCTCTACTCCATTCCTGGTGGTTTTCTCAATTCTTTTTGCTGTCTTGGCTCTGTTTCTCACTCTTAAGAGCCCAGTGGATGGCTTGTATTTGCTGTTTTATGTGGCCTACTGCATTGCATTAGCTTGCTGTCCCAAGGGATTTTTTGAAGGTGGACCCCAAGGCGTGGATGTGGCCATCTTTGTGGTCTCAGCCTTGATGACTCTAATTCACCTGTACAACGTGAAAGCAAGTGCCAGGATCCCAACAGGGAAGGGTGCTGTGAAGGCCCTGCTTGCTCGCAGCAGTTTTCTGAAGCTTCGTGAAGGGGCAGACCTTCACACTCCCTACCTAGGCTATTCCAAGTACGCAGACGCAGAAGTACTTGGCTATGCATGCAGTGTCCTCGCTTCTTTTGCTATAACAATGACAGGGGACCCCCAGGCTCCGCTTGCTACTGTTGTAATTCCATGGGTAGTGGTAGCTGGTGGGATCCTTAAGCTTCTAGGTGGCTCAGTGGCCTTTTCCCGGGGTAAAACCCTGGAGAGCAGTGCCTTCATTCTCTATGCTGTCATGTGGATCATCTGGGGCTTGACAAGATATGGTGGCCTCTATGGCACTACCAGAAGCTTCCACACAGCAATAGGCATCATTGCATTCATGCCCTTCAATGGCTTCATTGTCTTCTGCACACTCTTCTTAAATATCGCCTGGTTCTTTTACTCCCTCGCTTTCTTGCTCATCGCTGTCAGCTTCTTGCTGGATGCCATCCATGCTCTTCCAGCTGGCTATGACATTGCTGCCACTCTCATCTTTGGTCTGGTCAGCTTTTACTGCTTCCTCTCCACCCTTTTCAACAGTGTCTTTGAGGGTTCCTGCTTACCAATGGGTAGGCCCATTGTGCAGCTTAGTGGTATGGGGGGAGGAATGACCAAGTGCCTTCACCTGCCTGCCAGGAAAGCTTCCTCAGTCAAGAGAATTGCAGGTAAGGGAAATACATAGGGCATAATGTGGGGGTGGAGGGTAAATTCTGGGAGGTTTTGTAGCAGAACACTATTATAAGGACATTTTTCCAATCCACTTGTGGAAACCATGATAATCTGATGACATTCTGATGAAGTGGGCCAAGTTATAGGAGTAATTAGAAGCTAAATATAGTACGGGGAAAATAAGACCAATTCCTTGCTAGGAGCTGGGTTTAGCAGTGAATTTGCTGCTGTCTCTCCTGCATCATATCCCTTTCTGCTCATCCAGTCTGAGATACATGAATCCTCCAGGCTAGGGCTGCCACTGAAAGCTTTGTACAGAGAAAGCAGGGCAGATGCATGGTGCTTGCTCTCTCCACAGGGCTGAATGACTTCTGGTCCTGATGAACGTGGTCCAGAACTTCCCTAAATGCCAATTATCCTCTTGGATGAATGCTAGAAAATACACTGTCAGAGGAAATGCTTTGTTAGTTGGGAAAAGGAGATGAGAGCACCAAATTGGCTGTTTCGTCTGTGACAGCTCTTCTGTGAATTACAGCCCCTTCCTTCTAGTCACTCAAGGGGTTCTGCCCTGTTCACATGCCAACAGATATCCTGAAGAATGGAGGGACTTGCGGCATCCCCACAGATACTGTGTATGTGCTCGTGGCAGCCTGTAATAGGCCTGATGCTGTGGAGAAAGCTCACCAGTAAGTATTTTTCTTGCTTCTTCTAGCCTTCACGGGAACAGCAAGGTGATGAGCCTGGGGGAGAAGATCCAAATGAGGAAAGGAGACAGTTGATCTGGAATTGTCTTCTAGGATATTGAAGGCTCCTGGCAGGTGATGGAGCCAGGTAGCTTGGATATCATAAGGAAACCCAAAGAAGTGGCAAATGAGGCAGGGGATTATTGTACATGTTTGCAGGTACATGTTGTCACAACCGAAACCCCTCTTGTGTTTAGCAAATGCCTGTAGCCGTACTTTTGTAAGCAGCCGGGACCCCCCATATTGGTGGGGTTTCCTCAGAACTTGGGCAATTGGGACTTCTACTCATCACTGTGAGAGAAGCTATAAAATTTTGATTTGGAGTAGACATTCCTCGTTGGGAATAGTCATTAAGGTCCCTTCATATCAAGTCAGCTGTTGAACAGTCCTACTTTTACTACAGACTGGTGACCTGGGGCAGAGCCTACACACCTTGTCTTAACTTTAGGCCTCACCAACACAGTTTCCTTTTTAGACTGAGAATAAATCCCCATCTTTTACTTTTTCTCATTTTTCTTGTCTCCTTTCCAGCTCCAAGCGCCAGGCTCAGGATCGGCCCATGTCACTCTGGATTTCTAGCCTAAAGCAGCTGGAGCCTGCAAAGCATTTGTTCACCCCCCTCCTCTGGGACTTCATGGAGGCTGCCTGGCCATCTCCTATTAGCTTGGTCGTTCCCAGAGGTGAGGAAATGTTGTTACTTCCAAGCTCTCTGGAGAGCTTTGGCTTTGAAACTCCAACTTGAAGTCATGCATCCCTGCCACGCCATGTGCTGCATGGCAGTATTTCTGGTAAGATGACAGGGGACCAGAAGTGCTGTGACTCTTCCTTGTGCAGGTGAATGGGTGGGCTTCCTGGGAATGAAGGACTCAGCTAAATACGTCGGCACCCCTCAGAGCATTGCCATCCGCATCCCTGACTGCACTGTCACCACACACCTCATCGACTTGGTGAGTGGCCAGAGTATGCTCATCCTGGCAGCACGAGTGACCAGACCTTGCCATTCCACTGCGTTCTACGGAGCAGGCTTGGTGTCTTGGTCACCAACACCCAGGTCTGCTGGAGGGGAGAGGGACAGTGAGAGGCTGGAGCACTCTTGTCAGCCCGGTTGGCATGTCACCTCTCCTCTCTTTTTTCTTTTCTCAGTGAAGAATCCTAGCATGTCCAGGTGAGTTTGGGGAGTGAAAAGTGCTAAAACGAGTAACTGTGGCAAGAAAAACATCATTAAGAAGGGGTGGGGTACGTAGGCAGCTGGTAGCTGATAAAAGGAATAACCACCAGGTCAGAAAGACAGAAAAGACGTAATTAACAGCCACTTTGTCTGATTTCCTACATAGAACACGTTTGTTGCAAGTGTGGTTTTATCTGAAGCCAGAATAACTTCAGAAGGTCCAGAATGTGGTCAGAGGAACAGTGATACCCTGCATGTTCTGCTCACTTCTAAGACAAACATTTTAGGTCTTTGGCAATTGCTATTGCTGGAAAACAAAATATTCTTTCCTGATCAACATCAGTAAACCCCAGTTCAGCAGGGTGTTAGTCACTCATACAGAGATTTGGTGGGACTGTAGTTGCCTACAAAGTAGGTGTCTCTACCTGGGTGAGTCACACTGAGTTCTCACTAGAGTCACTGAGCCTCACGAGTGAACTTCAGAGTTCAAGTCGTCTGTTTTATACAGCAAAACGTGCTCAGAGCTTTTATTCCTATTTTTCTGTCACCAGGTTGGCCCCATTGTGGTCACGTCAGCTAACCCAACAGGAGAGGCAGACACAACGCACCACAACCAAGTGTATGCCAAGCTGGGAGATAAGGTAACTGGGGCTCTGTGTCTTTTCATTCTGGCTGGTCCCAAAAGACATGGGGATGGAAGAACGCAACCATTTTGTTTTCACTAGGGAAATCAATAGATGACATGAAGAATCTGGGAAAGCATCTCATGAAAAAAGTCTCATGGACACTCCTCATGTTGGTGTCAAACAACAATGTAAAATATAGAACTTGGTGGGAATCCAAAATACTTCTATTTTATATGGTATAGTTATGGCTTGGCAACATGAGCTGGTTGATCTTCCAACACAGAATTATATGAGAACCAAAAAAAATGCTTCTTTGCTTACAGGCAATAAAACCACTGATGCCTGAAAGCGCCAGGGCTCCAGCTGGCGTTGAGCTGTCAGAACACAGGGGATTCCCACCTAAAGCTGAAGCTCCTCTATAACTGGTGCCTAAGCTACAAAATATTCCTGGCTTTTAGAATGTTAATAAGTTCTGGAAGTAGAATGGTCATGGCCATTCAAATAGCTGTCTTTCATTTCACTGCTAAATCCTGAGAGTAGTACACTTCGTATATTTATGGCAGCCTTTGTGAAGGCAGTTTTAAACAGAAGGTGGTACAAATCTTCCAACTCTAACTCCTCAAAAATCTGGTTTTCGACACATTTATTTTGTATTTGGGCCTTCTTCAAAGCTCCTCAGCTTATGTAAACTTGTCTTTGCTGTACTGCTGACCCACACCCCATAGAGCTCTCTCTCTCTTTGCTTTTATTAAGTTCATTCATTCCAAATTCAGCCCTTAGTGTCAACAGAGTGGGGCAGGAAGGAGAAGAGTTGCCCTTGATAATACCTGCTGTTGAGAGGGGGAAACTGCCCTCTCTTTTCGCAAGTGCCTGGGAAGGACTTGTTGTGAGCATCTGTGCTCTTCAGGTGGACGCAATACTTTGTGATGGGCCTTCTCCAGAGAACATTGCCTCCACCGTTGTGGACTGCACCAAAATCGACAGTGGAAACATAGGATTCTTCAGAGTCGGCATCATCCCCAAGTCTCAGGTAAAATTAATGGTGATTTTATTTCTGCTCCTGTTCTCCATCTCCATTAAGTGGGTTTCAGACTAGGGGTTTCCTAGTTCTGTAAGGAGGTGAAGAAATCTGTGGTAGCATGAGGATTTATTGTAGAGTGGTGTGAAAGAGCAGAAAAACAAAGCTCCATGTGTCTCCAACAAAGCCCGTGTCCTGATCCTGCCGCCGGACCACCACTGCACCTCTTTGTGCTAAGCATGTTGCTGGAAAGAGCTCTGAGATCCAAGGTCGTGGACCTCCGTGGGGCAGGCTCTCCATTTACAGCTGTCCCACCGACCTCTGAGCAGACAGAAATGCTTGGTGTAATGCCAAGGCTGAGCCCAGACACGCAGCACAAAAGAGGATAGGCCGTTATTTCAATAGCTGAAATATAATAGATAATAATAATAGAATAAACTAGTGCTTTCCCTTAATTACTAACCCACTCACCGCAGTGTTTACTAATTCCAGGTGCTGCAGATACTGGAGCAGGTGCAGAAGAAGCACACATTGGTTCCTAACAGTGGCACTAGCACCACAAAAGGCCAGGAGGAACGTCTCCATCGTAGCCACGCTGTGCACAACGGGGTGGGCACGGCTGCCTCGGGAGAGGCAGCGCCGGTGCAATCCCCCAGCAACAGCTGCAAGAATCACACGCGCCTCTGACTCCCATGCAGGTCAAGCAGTTACGTGCTTGCTAGGAAATTGTTTGCTGGACAATGACATGTAGGTCAAATTGGGGAATGGGAGAGGTTTCCCAGCTGCAGGGGTGGTTTATTCATCTTAGTATAGATACTGCTAAAATATCCCAGTGCAGAGCTGACTTACAAACCACAGTCACCCAGGAGTAAAATTTTCACTTACGGAAACTGCCGGCTTTCACTGAAGACCAGATATGACCAAAGAAGGTGTTGTATCAGTGATGGGCTGGGCCCGGAGTAACAGAGCTTTTTTCCTTTCACTGGGAGTTCATACCTTCAGTTTGGGGCACAGAGTCACGTCAAGTGTTTCGTATTTACATGTTGGGGGAGAACACTGCATGAAACTTGGAGTAGGAGTGGGAAAAGGGAACAAGTATTCAGGTACCGTGCTAGTGAATACAGTGGACTTTCTAAAATAGGTGAGGCAAAGCACGGCCTTGGGAGCTGGGGCTATCTTCTGGTACGTCTTCTCAAAATGGAGCTGACAGAACCCAACACTCAAAAGAAATGCTGTTTTCCGAGATGCCATTTTCTGTATTTCACAGCCAGTGTGAGGGTGGAATTACCATTTTGATGACTCCAGTGGTATCTCCTAAGAAGTGCTGGAGCAGTGTGGAAGACCCTCCCTTCCTGTGCTATCTCACGCAGAGCGCGAATTTCAGGAGAATCCCCCACACTGCGTTTGAGGATGCTAGAAGCTGGTCTCTTGCCTTACAGCTTAACCTGACACATCTCATGGTGCTTTTCCTCCAGAGTGCAGATTTAGCGCAGTGGTAGCCGCTGACTGGGAGGAGGTGAAATGAAACTTCAAATCAACATGAGGAGTCTTCCTCAGCAAAGACTGCATGGCTGTGCAGTTAGTAGCTGGTTTAGCCTCTGAAAACTGTTGATCTTATTCTTACCTGACTCAGGTGCAAGGTGCTGATTGAACTACAGCTGAAACCAATGAGCTGATTCATTGATCTCACCTGAAGTTCTGCTGGAACTTGAGCATAAACGCTGTGCAGTCAGAGGAGCTCAACCTCTATGAACTACGGCAAAACCACGTCTTTTCAGCTTGTACTTACAGAGCTGGCTCTCTTCCTGCCGAGAAAGAAAATGCCGCGTAATTGAGTTTGTTAAATGATTTTACTGATCTACTTACTGTATCTCTTTGGAGTTTATTAAAACTGGTTTTTAGAAAGCAATAAAATATTTTCAATGAACAGTCATACGTCACACAGAACTGTGCTATCGCCTGCGACAAGTCCCTGGAAAGAATCCTGTGGGTCAAGGGGTTGTGGATTTCAGCATGCTGGCCATGCACGAAGGATCTTAGGAGGGAATCAAATTCCATTGCTTTCCGGGGTGGGGAAGAGGAGGGAAAGAGAAGATCATCAACCCCCCAGGTGCCAGCTCCCCTGCTGAGCAGTGCTAATGAGCTCGTAAACACCAGGGCTGAATTTCATCCCTTAACTCCGTTAAAAAAAAAAAACCATAAACATTGAAATCTGAGGAAGTGTGGTAAGAAGCATTAATCTGGAGAGGTGCTGAAGCCTCACAAAGCCTCTTGCTGTGGGAAAACAGCCCTGGCTTAAACACACCAGGGATGCTGCTGCCCTGTGCTGCGAATGATGATACGTTTTAGTGTGCCAGAAATTAAAAGTGATTTAAAAAGGTAGATTCATCACAAGATGCCTCACCTGGGTCCATTTCTCCTCTTTCACTCTCTCCACAGTGCTTGTTTCTTACAGAAAATTTTCACTGCAGTGTCAGGGCACCGGGAGAACGTGGGAGGGAACAATTTCTCACTTTGCTGAGCAAGGTGCAAGACGGGGAGATCTTTCACTGAAGTTCAGTCCTTATTTTACCCCACCTGCAGCTGTCCTGTGCACAAGCAAACTGGAAAGAAATAGTTTAGGGAGGAGGAGATTTAAATGGGAAGTTTCAGTTAAATCACGGCAAAGAAATTTCCAGTATTTCCAGAGTTTTCCCAGAATTCAAGGTGAAGTAAAACACTTTTTAAGAGAATCGGAGAGCAAGGAGGACACAGTTTTAAGTGGCAAATCCAAAATACTTCAGCATGAAATTATCGAGACAAACATTTGAACTTTTTTCAGCATATTTTCTGGAAAATCACAAATCAAATCCGTTCTGAGGTACTGACAAGAATTTATCAAATATTTTCATCGCTCTAAAAATGTAGATTTTGGTCAAAAATGGTTGCCCAGGCCTCCTCAGAGGAGACCCTCCTTGAGCTCTTCTGGTGCTGTTCCTCTCCTGCCCTGCTGACTGGGAAGGGATTGCTCCATTGCAGTGTAGCAGAAGAGAGGGACAGAAGAGGACGTGGGGTCCTCAGACCTCCATCACAGGAGGAATTTGAAGTGACTGAGGAAAACCAGAGGCTTCTGAGAAAGGCAAATCTTGGTTGCATTGTCGATGACTTGGAGTCCTTTAGGCCTGAAAGGTCACCCTGGGAGACATAATAACTCTCATGAATGTGCCTCTTTGTGGAACAGCCAACAATAGCCAACCCACCGGGGATGGAAACAACCCAGGAAGAAGGGCTGTCCCACCTTGATTTTGCCCTTTGTGGAGTCCAGACACCCCTGTCAATGGAAAGAAAAAAAAAAAAGAATGGAAAATAGAGAAGTGTATTTTCCAGTCGCAGGAAAAAAACAGCTCACCCTTCTGAGAATAGAGCTGTGCCATAGGGACAGGAACTGACTCAACGTCATCTCCAAGGGTGCGTGTTGGTGTAGTGGGTGGACCTGATACTGGAGTGGGTAGAGCAGTTCGGGGAGGAAGGGCGGCATCACAACCACCTCTTGAGTGTAACCGGCCAAGCAGAGGCCTGGAGACATGGGCAGAGTCACGGAGGGCCCTTGGCCACCTCCAACTTCAAGAAACACCAGGAACTGGGAGCTCAATAGGGACAGAGCCCCGTCCTCTTTGGCTCCTGCTCCTGAAATAGGAAAGTCAAAGTCTGCCTGTAGCTTGGGATGGGATGTGAGGTGGAGGAAAAGGCAGAAGCAAAGTCCTGCTTAATTGGGTGGTAATCAGTCAAAGCAGAGCCCTTTGATCTTGACACTCTTTGAGGGCACAGCATCTGAAAACACAACCCACAGTGATTTTGTCATACTCACCTGGCTGCATTCTTCCTGGTACTCCTCCCTGTAACATCCAGGGCCTAGGGTCATTGCTACAAAATCACCAGGTGCTCCGGTTTGTCGCTTTTTTGGGAAATACCAAAGAACAACAAACAGCATATTTCAAAATCCTGGGCCAGCTCTTCAGCTGCTCCACAAAACACTGCTTGGATTTACGTACCTGATAGCCGAGTTGCGGTGCCCAGCCAAGAACCGGACAACCTCTAATGGTCTAGAGCCGGCTGGGAGTCCCCGGCGCTCATGCCAGCTGTTGTACTGAGTTTATGGAGCAGCTCTGAGCCGGGGCTCAGAACAGAGACAGCCGGGTGACAGCAGCCGGGCACTTCACCAAAGCAGAAAATAGCTCTGTTAAAGCTGTCTTTTGCTGTGTGTCTCCGTTGTTGTAATTCACGGCGCACCTGAAGTCGTCTGATGTGAAACAGCAGTAGGGGATTTATCTGCCTAGTGAATAAAAGCAATTGTGTAAAAAATCATGGGGGAAAAAGCAGTCATGTGGAAATTAAGCTTCTTGAGTCGTAACAAGAATAAACAGGATTAACTTCCATTTGTGATTCCATCACATTCCTTCTTTCTGCCCCAACTAGAAAAGCATCTGTTGGCTCCAAGACTGTCATCTCCTCTATGCACGGCACTGTCTAGCTGGGGCTGAGGAAGGAAAGGCTCCCTAGTAGCTGCATCTTTGGGCAGGGACTGGTGGGTTTAGCAGACTGTGTTCCCCTGCTCCATTTCCATGGCTGCTGGCATCCCGCTGCCAACGGAGCTCAGTTAATAACGACCACGTGTGTGAGGGCTCGTGTTCAGCTCAGTGGCTCCATGGTCTTTGCCTGTGACCTCTGATGGAGGCGATCCTGCACCTCCAGCTCTGACGGTGTAAATTCCAAACCCGGAAGTTCTCCACTTCGATCCAGTGTGAAGGTGCACAAAGACAACCAGGCACCAGATCCAGCCCTCCGCACTGGTTCCCATCTCAGTACTCAAGGCATCCCACAGCAGCACTGCTGTGGGGCCCCAACTTCTCAGCCCCATGGACAGGATGGAGAAAGATGGTCAGAAAGCGCTGCAGAGCAGTCAGGGCAAGGGGTCATGTTGGTGGGCTGGATGGGGAGGTCTATCCTGTACATCCAGTTGAGCACTGCCTCTGGCCATGGTTCTGCAGCTGTAATAAATACCTCAACCAAAAAGCCCATACCCAAAAGCTCAGACCTGTTAGTTCTTGTGAGAACCACCTTCTCGTTCCTTCCTGGAAAACACAAAGAGATCTTACTCGTGTTATTATCTCTTCCTAGATACCAAGAAGCAGGAATTTCAACAAATTTTTCTCCTCTGGCCATGAGACGGATGTCAGGGTTCAGACAGACATCCTGAGATAGACATATCTGTGGAACAGAGGCACTGTGGTCACTTCAGGGCCAGCTATGCCCAGGCACCTCTGAGGAGCCTCACGTTCTCCACGTACTGCTGCAGAAGCAGAAAACTCTTTGACCGCCTCACGAGGCAGCCCGTCTTGGCTCTGTACAGCTCTCAGAGGAGCAGGGGTTGCAGGATCACACCCCGAATTTAGAGACATTCTCTACTTGAGCACCACCATTCTCTGGCCCTATTTTTCATGTTATCCACCCAGCAGGAAGTAACAGGGGCCTTTCATGATGAGAAGTTTATTGCCAAGTTTCAGTAAACAGCCAGCTCTGAATTCCTTCTCTGACATAACACCAATTACTGGAGGTACTACAACAACCTTCCTCCTTTGACCTGACTGATGGTTCACACCAAACAATTGCTCTCTTATCTGCTGGGTTAATGACGGGTACCTATAACCAGTTTCTGACTGTTATGGGTTCCACCGTGACCTTGTGCGGTCAGGGACAACACCCTAAACTAGCAGGATATGCCCAGATTTCCTTTTGGTGTGCTATTCTTAGGAACCTGGAGGATGGGTAAGTACCAGCAGCACTGACTCTGCCCCTGACCAAGCTTGCCTTATCCCCTCAAAATTCCCAGAAGTCCCGTAACCGCCTCTGGCATCCTTTCCCCTTTAGCCTTGCTAAGGACCATGTCCTCCCGTACTCGGTTATCAGATCTTACGTGACCCAAGGGGTACCACAGGCCCCCTGTCCTCCTTCTTAGCACCCCTTACAATTGCTCCAGGCTCTCCTTGCCTGCGGCTCCAAGCACCTGCGTTCACTTGCAAAATAAACCAAGTCAGAATTCAATTACCAAGAGTCTCTTGTGCTAAGTAGAAACGGCAGTAGAGGTGGAGGAGGAATAAGGAAGGAGCAGACACAACAGCTTGTACAGTTCCAGGTGTGAAGAAGAAACCTAATCCAGTAAGCAGCAATGACCATGATTGCTGGGACACAAGAGACAGGCTTGCTTCTCCTTGGCCACAGAAAGAGCTGAGATAGGGTTTCCACAGACTTAATGTCATTATATTGTCAATAATATATGTTCTCCGTCTTGCTTCCAAGTTCTAGCTCTCCAAAGACACGACAAAGTGTGAGTCAAAGGAGGCTAAAGGCCTTGCCCATGTCTCTTCATAGCTAAACTTCTGATAAGAAACAACGCAGCTTTGGGAGGCTGCATAACTGCAGACCAGCTTTACACAGCAGCTGTTGGATCCTTTGAGGGTACCTTGTCTGTGATACTACAGGTTTTGGTGCTTTTTGAACTTTTTGGATGTGCTTTGCCCAACACAATACAATTTGTTCTCTCTGTTGAGGAAATGAGTCCCACCAGGTCTCTGGGGGAAGAGTAAGAGTCGGGCAGGAGGGCACAGGAGTGTGTTCAAGAAACTCTAGAGACTGGTGATTTTTTCCTGCTACTCTGCAGGAAATTATGTTTAAAATGTGCATTGCTAAAATCATGTTAATGAAGTTATGAAGTCACTGCCTCCGGGAAGGTGCCTTTTCCTGATTTATAAAATTATCTGACAGATAAAATGAAACAATCAATCAGTGAAAAATCAGGAACAAGGAAGGAGAAGGGTATGGGCAGAGCAGAACCGAAACCAGATGGCACAACCCTGGACATGGGTCAGCTCTAGGGAGGGAGTAACCAACTCACGGGACCTGCCATCCTGGCTTCTGAATGACGGTTTCTTGTTTTCAGATTAAACCATGACTGGTGAAAGCTACCAGCTGAGCATCCAGAAGAGTGGACAAGTTGGCGTTCTGTGCTGAGATGGAAATTCAGTGCTCCGGGAAGCTGAACTGACCAAATCTTACTTTCCTGAGAACGGAGGCACTGCAGAGGATTGGGAGACTTGGTGGTGCGGGCACATGTGCTGTCATCCTCCAGCTGTTGGTCTCTTGGTCACAGAATGGGCCTGTCCATGGAGGGCCGGATGGTCATGCCCTGATCTTCCCTTCACCAGGCTCCAGCATCTCTCCTGGAACAGAGGTGCGATGCCCTTCACCACTCACGACACTTAGTGCAATTTACTGCCTTGGTGATGAGAGCAGATATTCAGTTGTGCAACAAGATTTTGCACCAATGTTTCTTTTAATAAAATAATGACTTTCTGTCCCCTCGCCTAAAACCTTCTCTCCCATGCCTGCCTCTACACCTCTTTCCCTCTCTCATCTGATTGCATACCCAACGCTTGTCTCTGCCAGACCTGGTGGCCTATCCTTGAAAACAATTTCATTTGAGCTCAGCTCACTTCTGAGCAAGCGCTAGAGCGAGAAGGGCGGCAAAATGAAGAAACCCATTCACAGCAGAGATCTAGGGACAAAAGTGGCATGGGTTGCATCCTTTACCCCTAGCTCTCTTAGGGAATAAAGGCCCGGTTGCTCAGTGCTGGTTCCCATCTGGAAATGACCCTTCAGCAATATACAGCATCTCGTAATGGAAATCACAGCAAGAGGCGTTAAATATTAGCAATAGCCCTAATGAAAGGACCCTGTGTTCAGAGAGCTTGAATAAAGGGATTGAAGGCTCCCGTTGTTGATCTAAGGAAGGTGCGTTTGTTTCCCTCTAACCTTGCACAAATGCTGGCAGGAGTGGGCCAGACCAGGGGAGTTTGCTTTGAGTCCCTGGGAAGAATTGTGGGTGCGCAACCACGCCGACATTGCTCCAGCTCCCAACCTTCCCGTGTTGAGTTTACTGTAAACAGAGTCCAGTTACGTTTGTGGAGTCTCGACATGGTGCTGCTCACTCACCGGGGGCTGGTGACTAAAGACATTTTCCAGGTTAACTTCTCGTGATAACTGTTCAGAGCCCAGTGAGGAATTCTGTCATATATTTGGCTAATGTGGCAGAATTGACAACTGATGTGCAGACCGAAATCACGAAGGATGTCTGGAATTCCGATGGCAAATGCTAATGCGTTGGGCAGGATCTCATCACACGTGCTCAGGTTTAGAGCTGTTGCTGTTGGGAAAGCAACTCAATTAAACCCTCTTGGAGGCAGACGTGGGTGAGCGCCTTGGAAAATCTGGCCTTTTCTTTGGCATTTGTCAAGGATATCTGCTGGACATGAGCCCCCAAGACAGACTTCAATCGGTTTATAAATATCTCAATATGGCTTATAAATATCTCAAGGGTGGGGGTCAGGAGGACGGGGCCAAACTGTTTTCAGTGGTGCCCAGTGACAGGACAAGGGGCAATGGGCACAAACTGAAGCAGAGGAAGTTCCAGCTGAACACGAGGAAGAACTTCTTCCCTCTGAGGGTGACGGAGCCCTGGCCCAGGCTGCCCAGGGAGGCTGTGGAGTCTCCTTCTCTGGAGATATTCAAGCCCCACCTGGATGCGGTGCTGTGCAGCCTGCTCTGGGTGACCCTGCTGCGGCAGGGTGTTGGGCTGGGTGACCCACAGAGGTCCCTTCCAACCCCTGCCATGCTGTAATTCTGTGATTCTGTGGTTTAAGTTTTACAGTTCCTCTGTGCACATGGTCTTGCACATGCAAGTGGGTGTTTCTGATCAACATCACCGGAGGTTATGGAACAAGAGGTTTGCTTGTCGAGAGGGGAATCACAATAAACCTCAGCTAAAACACCAAGAAATTATTATTATTGTAAAATACTGTAATTCAGAATATTTTAACAAAGAGGCTTTGTGATGGTAGTGTAATGGGTATTTACCCAAATATTCCACCCTACTTAGCAGCGTGAAGACAACACTGAGAAATTTAATCTGTTTCCTTGTTTGCAGCAGAGAGAGATGCACGCTTATTCCCAGCACAAACAGGGAGAAGATGAAAATGATTGTATGGTTTATTGTGTTAAATCGAAACATGATTTTCTTTTTATCATGCCACACCTGACGTTGGAAAAGAGGTACCGTGCAAACACCTCTCTCCCGTAATTTCTCATGGGTCGGCAGAATACTTATCAGATAGTGAGTATCAAGGTAAGAAGCCCAGAGCATGGTGAATGTGTTTTTTTTCCTGTAACATTGTTTGCTTTCTCATTCAGTGAACTATAAATACTCAATTAATGCATAAAAGAGTCACCATCTTTACATCTCTGGCTTTCACCCTGCCCATAAGTGCAGACTGTTTATTGATTTTATGGCTCTCTGCTAGTGGGTAATTCTTTGTGTGTTGTCAAAGGAAATACCATTCATGGTTCTTCCTGAAAAGAAGCTGTCGTCTGAAGCCAAGAGGCTGCAGTAATTTTCTTATCTTGATCCATTTATGAAGTAAATTATAGATTTGTCCATAGCTCTGAAGTTGCAAAATAGTTCTATTTTAACCCCTGAGTTTCCAATCGCCGTAATGCTCTCAAGTGCTTTCGTCAAGGGCTGAGACATCCCAGTCTTGTTGTACCTGCAGCAGTGCAAGGCGGGAGCTGCTACTGCTGCCAAAAAGCTCCCTGTGCAATGTCCCCACAGCCGCCGCGGGTAACTTTTCAAGCCAGGCCAAAACTTGCCTTGATTTACCAAATCCTGGGCCATTCAATGTGTGCATTGATCACGGCAGACGGGGAACTCTGCAACCTTCCCTGGAGCTGCAATGTCCTGTGCCACCGATCTGCAGACGGTCTGACACAGACCCACGCCATAGCGGTGACAAGGCAAGAAGGGACCTTCGGCTTTTATTTTGTTCCAGCAGTTTATGGCCAATACTAAAAAAACCTCATTTTCTTGGAAAGGTCCAGTAGTTTTTCAAATATCAAAACATGAGAGGAGTCCCACGTCATGGGACTTCACCACATGCTTAAAGTTAAGCCTTTGCTGGGTGGTGGTGGACCTCAGCTGGCACTTCAATGCGTTTGCTGAGTAAGTGCTTTATTGTGTTGGGGCTTGCAGAAAGTTAACAGCTCTTTGCACTGCACTAATAACCCCGTGTCAGCGGTGGCCTCCTCTCCTTGCTTGTCTGATACAGTTACCTAATTCATTTATCTGTGCAGTTAAAATAAATATCCTGTGGCAGCATCTGCAGCTGGGGTGCGGATACGCTGGGAGCACCAGCACCGCAGGTAGCCCTGTCCCAGTGCAGCAGCAGGGTTTTATTGCCCTGACTTATTGATGACTTTTTGTTCTCTGCCTTTTTGGGTCCGGCCCAGAGAGGATGATGGTGTTTTAAACCTCCCCCAGACATCCCCACAGTATTCTTCAGTTACCCAGTCTCCTGTGGTTTCCTGCTCCCCTCCCAGCAGGGCTGCTGGCTTTGCCCTCGTCCCAGATCCCACCGATCTGTCTGATCCATGCTGGGAGGTGCCCAGAGTCCCGGAGAGGACCAGGGGCCGCGGTTCAGCACATGATGAGAAGGGGGATGCTGGTCCAAAAACCAGTGGAGCAGGGACGGCATTTCGCAGAGGTTGCGGAGGCGTGCCGTCCGCTTACAGCAAGAGGAGGGAGCTGATTTTAACCTCCGGGGAGGAACGGGGGCTCTTGACACATGGACTGGTCTCACTGGTGCCTCCCTGGCCGATGGCTCAGCGAGGCAGAACACGCGCTTGTGTGTGAGAGAAGGGTCCAGTGTGCGCGGAGGCTTGTTTAGCTGCCATGAGGTATGTGCAGGGAGGACAGCATGACTTAATTCCGCTTACAGCCGCTGGCACGGGCTGGGAAACCGCAGGAGGCTGGGAATACCCGGCTGCACCCGAGCGGAGCGAACAGCGAGTGCCCTCAGCCCGGGAGCGGAGGGTGCGAGTGGGTTTGCGGGGTCAGAAGGCTGCAGGGTGAAGGGGAGCCTGTGTTCAGACCTGAGCAACGGCTGCCAAGGAGCTTTGATCAGGAGTTTGGGAGCTGCTGGGACGAAACAACGTCTGCCACCTGGAGCCAGAGAAAAAGCTGCTATTTATGGTGACTTCTGAGTGCAAACTAAATAGTAGGCTGCACCGCGTGGAGGATGGGATGGACGACAAGCCCAGGGCCAAAGCAAGCGGAGCACGGTTAAAACTGGAGTCACTGTTTACATGTTAGTAATGAAGCGTGGGAGGAATCCAGCCCCAAGAGCTCCCAGGTTTGGCTGCTCAGGTCCCGGAGCAGCGTCGGGTGAGCAGGGAGGGAGCGAGGGAGCCCGGAGTTGTAGAGGGGGAATGTGGCTTGAGGGAGAAGCCCATAAGCAAGAGAGAAAGAGGCTCCAAAATGATTATAAGGAAGAAGAGAAGGGAAGGGACCTGTCCCTGAGGTGCTGGGAGGTGGTACTGTGGCCATGCTGAGGGAGCAATTTCCCTGCCCAGAGCAGGAGGGAGGAGAAGGAACAACTGTAGGGAACTGGCAGAGTTCTGCTTCTTGGACGCTGCCTCCAGCACAGGAAAAAACATTACAGAAAACCTCCAAATCTGCAATGCACATCTCGGTGTTTTGAAGCCAGTCTCCTGCCTTTGGGCCATAACTCATTGTTTCCTTGGTTGAGGTTTGTCCGTATTAAGAGTGAATTTCCCTCGTCCATGACTCCTCCCGGGTCTTATTTGCTTTGGGGGAGAGGAAAATGCTGTTCTCTGCTCTTGGCAGAAAACTCCCTCCCTTCAACGCCGTGTAATGCAGGTCCGCGTGCCCAGCGGCCAACGTGGGGACGGCTCCCAAGGCAGCGCAGCCAGGGGCCACGCGACCCTCCACAGCTCCCAGCTTGGCCACAGAGCCCCACCAGCCTCTGCCCGTCGCAAGGGGCTCAGCGCCCCGAGACCAGCTCAGGACTCACCCGGGCTGAGCAGGGAAAGGCTGTGGAGGTGCCAGAGAAGGACGGGGGGTGAGTTACTTGCTGCAAGCCTGCTGTCAGACTTGCGCCTTCCAATATTTATTCCTTCTTCTAGCGTTCAGCCGTGGAGCCTTGCGATTTTTGGAGGACAAATAGCTCGGTGGAAAGCAAATGAAATGCAAAGCCTTTTCTTTATGTTCCAAAAAGAGGATTTATTGAGTGGACTTTAGCAGTTTCAACCACACAGATCCGAGTATGGTGGAAGGGGATATACAAGCAGGCATGACGTTCACAGTTCAAGGCATTTAGGAAACACAGGCGCTCTGGGAATTCCTGCAATAGAGCATCAGCTCCTGATCCTGCCGGCACTCCGTGGGCAGGTCTCCCAGCGGTTTCAGGCACTTACTGGAGATAAACAATAAATAGCCGCAGAAAGCTCCCAGGAGAGACGCTGGGTGGGGAAGTGCTGCTCTTTCCCAAGGAGGTAAGTGCTTGATTAGAGAAGGTATGGCTTCCACAGGGCCATGTGCTCCAGCCAGGCGTGGGATGCCTCATGTCTTCTAGTGAGAGCAGACACTGCTCCTTTGCTCAGGGAAAGTTCCCTTCAGTTTCAGACTGCTCTGTTCTTCACACGTTCAAATATCTGCATCACCTTGCCTGCTGGTATGCAGCCTTCTCTCACGATGGTGATGCCACCTTCCCGGAGGAAGAACGAGAAAGTTAGGATAATCCCCAAAAGGGTGAAAGGAAGGGATGGACACATGAAAGATCATCTTGGACCAGTAAAGCCATCCAAATGCTCAGGGAATCCAAATAACGCAGTTGTGTAACAAAAGGACCGGAAACTTTGTCAGAAAGGAAAACCACCCACCAACACTGACCCCGCATTTTGTTCAAGAGTTTCGTTTTCCACTAGAGAATCCTGCTCAAATGACAGCCCAGACCCAGCTAACAACACCTCATCTTGTGCTATTACGTCATTGTGGATCAGCTCCTGTAACATCTTCATTCTGGTGGTCTACAAGGAGCATACACCCTTCCTTTCAGAAGCATCCACCCTCCCACTTCAAGCATTTTTGCTCTTATAAGGCAGATTTTGTTTGCACAACAGTTTTTCTCTTCACTGCCTTGTTCTCTGTCAACACGGAGGTCCCCCAAGGACATCTTTTGTTTGTTCCTCTTCATTAACATGTTTGCAAACGTCCAGGCACTCAAGAACTGTTACTCCTGGAGCACACTGTGCTGCCAGATTGATATTATTGAAAGGAATGGAAACATGCCAGGAAAATGCAATTGCTGACATAGAAAGGGTGGTTCTTACACTCACCTTCATCAATCTTCATGCAGTTGACTACAGTTGATGCCACCACCTCGTCAGATTCTCCATCACAGAGAACACCCTCCAGCTTATGGCCAAGACGCCTGTCGGGAAAAAAATCAAAATAACAAAACTACACAGTATTTCATGTTACCTTGTGCTGAAGTTCCCCTCAGCTCAGAGCATCAAATCATGATCTACACTCCACTCCAACTTGCTGGCCACCCACCTGACGGGTGGCTTGCACTGCGATTGAAATGCCAGGGTACTCACGAGATGACCATGTCGTGGTGCGTGCTGTCAACCTCTCCACTGGGATTAGCAGATGTGATTGCCAAAGGTCCCGTCATGTCGATGAGGTGCACCAGGACAGTCAGGTCAGGCACTCGGATCATGATACTGTCTTGAGTTCCCACTCTGCTGTAGCCTGCTCCAACCCCTTGAAAGACAGACAGAGGACACTGGCAGAGGCAAGGCTGGCACAATACCTGGCATGGCATCAGGGGGAGACCTCGTGTTTTCTTTGCAAGTGACCCTGCTCTGCACCCCGAATGAAATCGTGAGTCTCTTTGTATAGTTTCAGAAAAGTTTCTTGATCAGAAATCCACAAAAGCAGCTGTGAGATTTTGGGACTAACCGCAAAAGCAAAAGGTTAATGGCTGAAGATCAGCGTAGCTGCCTTCATGGACGTAGGATCTATCTGTATCACAGAGTCTAAGTTCCTGTGACAGTTGGCCTACCTTCCCACCCTCTGTCACATACCTCTGCCTGTCAGGCATGCGTACCTCCTGCTGTTTGTTCAGTCTTAAGTATTTTTATTGATTCCCAGAAGCCAGATTTGAGTGTGAATCATGCTGCTGCTCACAGTGTTTTGACTTTGTCCATACAGTAGGAAGGAAGAGGCAATGAGAAGGGACGCCCATAGAAACCCCGTCCCCACCCCCTCCCCAGGACCTCTCATCTGTCTTCGATGCTCCACCCAGGGGGCTGCTCGTTCCTAACTAACAGCTATGGGCTTGAAAGATGTGACCCTCCCAGGCTGATGTGCCTCCCTTCCTTCGAGTCTGACTGGGTTAAAGAAATCATCATGCTGGCTCACGCTGTTAATGAGTCGTTCTAGCTCATTAACACGCTCTGCTAAACATTTACCAAGGCATGTAAGAGCTCCAGAGATGATTTCTCACCATAAAATGAACATAATCTCTCCCCATTGACATCCAACAGGGTGTGTGGACTGCAGACCTGCTGTGTTGAAAGAGGGAGAGAAGGGCTGTCCTGTTTGTCTCACCTAACTTCTTCAGCCACTCTCCTTTCTTGATAATGCAGCCAATGCCACCAGGGTAGACATTTTCCATGAATTCCCAAAGCAGTGGGCTGATGGGAGGGGAAGCTGCTCGCAGCTGGTCCAGGTTTGAAATAAAGATGCAGATGGGCTTCTCTTGAGGCCTGTCCTGCAAAAACCAGGAAAAGAGGAAGGGAAAAAGTAAGTGAAGACAGAAAGTTCGTGTTGAGAAGATCAAACCCCATTGGAATTGTAGTTTGTGTGCTTCCCACGGACCAGGAGCTCCAAGCAAGCAAGATGCTATCTGCACAAAATGCTGAGCACAGGAGGGGACTGCATGTCGTGACTGATGCCACAGCTCTGATCTGCATATGCAAATTGAAGAGCAGAGAGGCCGCGGTCTGCACTTGGGAGCTTGCTGGGATACATCCAAATCCCCTGCTGTAGACACAGCCAACAGAGAGACAGCGACGCTCTGCTCAGTGTCGGTGCTTTTAACATCTTATACACCAGGGACATGATTTCTGTCTAACTTCTGCTGGTATAAATCAAGGTCAAACCCACCGATACATGACAGGACAATGGAAGGAGAACCTAACCCCCTGGAAACCAACATCTACGTGACCACTTCTTCAGTTTTTCGTTGCTTTGAAAGAAGCTCGTTGTAAAATGAACCGTGATATGGAGGGGAAATAAAATGAGCTCACAAAGCGGTGTCCTGTCAGTCCTCATCGGACACCAGTTTCAGCAGGGCCCAATGACTACGGGACTGGGGCACGTATTTACATTCTGTTTATATTATCTCATTGACCGGGAAGGTTAGCGTTGGCACCAAAGCAGGACAGAAAAGGCTGCCTTTGCTGCTGATGTTCACGCTAAGTGCCAGCTGAGATAGTCTGTTATGCTTATTTCTCCAGGCTAGCCAGGAAATTGCCTCATGGAGAACAGACAGGGCCAGGCTGCAGCAGCTGATTTGAAGGTGCAGACTTTGGGTCTGACTCCAGCACCGAATGTCTCCGAAGGTCTGGGGAAATTTAGACCCGAGATTCCGATTCAGCGCTTCATGAGACAGAGAGGACAAATACTGGTTTGGACCCACTTGTGACACGTGTCAGGGCTGCTCCAGCTTTGGTTTGTGCTTTGGCCCTGCGGTGAAGCAGGACGTAGCTGTCTAATTCCCAGCGCCCCATGCCCAGAACAGAGGGTGCTCTACCCTGGGTTGCTCGGCTCAGAAAACGGTCCAAAGCATTTTGGTGTGGCTGCTCATAAATTCTATCCACGGTCAAATTCTGAGTCCTGGGACAACTTGAAACAACGGGCTCCCATTTCTGCTTCTGTACACAACTCATCTATAGGACATAAGCAGGATCCCAGTAACAAGACCACAGCCTTGTGTTCACACCTTGATTCTGTAGACCTTCTCAATGGCTTGAGGGTGTTTGCAGGAGGCAGCTAAAGCATAGACAGTGTCTGTTGGCACCCCACACACTGCCCCTGTGTTCAGCAAGTCAGCAATGGTCCTCAAGCCACTCGTACAATGGGACCTGGGGCAGATGCAGGGTGGAGGATCTTCAGTGTCCTTCTTAGAGCTCTCAGCCTGGCAATAATCAGGAGGCAACAAATCCATTACGGCGGGAATATGCAAACATATGAAACACAGGGTAGGACTCAGTTCACCCAAATGCAGGTATCTCACTGTGCCACGCTCCCTTGATAGCCAAAGGGCAGAGGCAGCCCTTCTAGGGACCCTTCACCTAAAGTAGGTGAGACGAATTACAAGGCAGAAGTGATTAGTTCTGTCCCAGTAATAACATCAAAGAGACTAGCTCAGGTGCAGGCATTTGAACTGCTGATGCCTAACATTACAGGAGATGAATCCCACCCAGCACAGTGACTGCATCCTGGAGAAATAGCTGTTCTCCAAAAAGACCAAGGGAAACTGCTAGGGAATCTTAAATCCAGAGGAACATGAGTAAGATCAAGTTTCAAGTGCTTTCTCATGTGTCTCCATGGTTAGAAACACTGATTTCATGAAAATGTTTCTCTGCAGCAGGAATTAGAGCTGTCAGATAGATCAACCCAGTTAGCTGGAACTGCCTTGATGAGACATACAAGACAGCAGAAGAAGTTTAATGTTAACAGGTACAGTGGGCAGTTCTTGCTGTCCTCTTTGGGAAACTTGGAACTCCCTACTCCCCTGCCCCCAGGGTTATGGCCTTTAAAACTTCAGTCTGTCAGCAAGTCTTGGACTGGAGAAGGCTAATTTCCCAGGACCATGGAGACAAGCATTTTGGAGCAGGGTGGGAGTTTTGTAAATGTCCCTGCCCTTTCTCCAAGTTTCCATACATGTTATTCGTCATGAAGGAGAGCTTGTTTTCAAGAAGTGCTGTGGCTGGGTTCTCAAATGGCACTAAGGGATTCAAAGGAAGGACATTCATGGAAATTTGAACTCCCCTAGTAAGGCCGAAGACCCCGGGATATCCCTCCTGACCAGGGAAGCTACTCCATCATGCAAAAAAAACTCTTACTGTGAACAGAGGGTGTCCCATCATCATGAGATCTTTCCCAAACATGCTGTTCGCAAGTGATGCCGTTGCTCCGTAGAAGCAGATGATGCTGAAGATGCTTAGCATCACGACTGGAAAAAACCCAGAGAGTCAACAGCAGGAAGGGCGATGACAAAGTTTTATTTTCTTCTATGTCTCATGACTTCCCAGCATTGCAAACTTACTTCATTCTTTCCTGTCATGCAACATTTGCAGTCCAGCATATTTGCGGGTTTGAAAATTCAAGGCATTTCCAGGCTTGCCCACCTGTGCATCTTTTCCACATGGCTTTTTTTTTTTTTTTTTGCCTGGTGGAAAAGCTTCTAGAGAGCATCTTGCTAAAACACTCTATGTATTTACAAATAAAATTCTCACTTGCTGTAAAGCCAAAGCTTCATCAGAACTACAGTTCACACTGGTGGCATGTTTAGTTCATCCCAAATCTTAGCTCACTGAATAACTACTAGAAAGTAGGACTGTAGAGAACCTCAGGAGGTTTTCTTGATTCAGCAGTACCAACCACACCTGAATGTTTATTAGAAAGCTCAAGGACCTGGGGATGATAAGAGGAAAGGTTTCCTCCTCCAGTCACGGAGCTGAAAGGCTCAGCGTCCATATCTTGCACACACACCAGTCTTCTAGGGAAAGGTGACACACTCTTCTGCTTGCCTTTTTCCATATTGGGCTTGTGCAGAATATTGCTCCCCAACCAGGGACCCACTCACTGCACTCTGTGGGTGAAGGTTTGAGGACCAAGTTCACCTAAAACTCACTTTCAAATGGCAAAGGGAGGTTCTCCAACGTAAAGAGCAGAAAACAAATGGTCAAGAGCTCCATTGCAAGGGTCATGCAGAGAAGCACCATATTGAAAGTGGAAGCTGCGAAAAGAAATAGAAACAAGAGGGACTCCCATCAGAGAATGGCTCATAAAAATGTATGTGAATCAGCGGAAGAGTTCCTAAATCAACTTCATCTTATTTGATTGGTCTGAGCAGTCCATGATCTGACTTCCCTGTTCATGGAGGAGCAGAGAGGTACAGCTCTGGTTTGTTCAGCCCTCGGCTTGCAAGAGACAATCTGCCAAGCGCTTCATCTGCCAGTACACTGTGCTCACATGGAAAACACTCCTCGGGCAGCCAAGAAGATTCAGATTTACAGCAGCTAGGCTGGAGGGTGGACATATGCCAGTAGCCCAGTCTGTCTAACACTTTTACCTGATTTGAACTTTTTATTTTCTTTGAAACATTCTTCCATTCCCTTATGACTGTTTCTTCTAAGCCCAACTCAGCTTCTGTTACTGGCTGCGGGCAAAACATTGCAGTTCTTGCTTAATCTTGACAGAAAGAGCTGAGACTCCCTCACTTCTGCATCTCTGCCACAGAGTGACCACAGATGGGATTAATGATCTGACCCCAAATACCCCTCAATAAACAACCACATATGGTACTGAGACTTACCTAGAATAATTAAAAAAGCATTGAGCACCAAGAAGGCAATAGAACCAGCAGTGAATCCTTCACTGTTCCCGGCATTGATGTTCACCAAGTGGCCTGGAATAGGACCAGCAGATTTGGTTATGAGCAAACCATGAAGTGCAGTGTAAGAGCAGAATGACAGATCTCCAGCTGGAATGACTACAATTCAACCTAGCTGGTGGTGACCACTATAAAGAAAATCTGCTACGCTGAAACCTGCTGCTTCTGCAATGCAAAGCATTTGAGGTATTAACCAAAAAACTGGGGATGGTTATCCAAAAAAGCTGGTGATTTTACCTCCAGCTTGTAATAAACAGGGTCTGGCTAAAAGCACTAATAGCTTCTCACCTTACCTCTTAAGTAATAGCTTTAACTTTCCCCACAGGTGCTCAGTATAATAGGGCCTGGCATGGAGGCTATATGAACATGCGGCCCACCTGGAGGTAAATAAGGCTTTTTAAAGCCCAGGCTTGTCACTCTGAGACCTTCTTTTATGCCTTTGACCCCCTAAGATGAATTGCTCCAGGCTTCTGAAGGATGAATCCAGAACCTGGAGTCTTCTGCTGCCTAAGAAGTATCTCCTGAACAGTTATTCTGAGATAACAGCCTGGAGACAGTCTGAGTGCCATCTCCCAGTAGTTTAGCAGGGAAGTCTTGACCTCTGTTGGAGTTGAAGACACATCTTAGATTTCTGTAGCTGTGAGACTACCAAGTGACTGCAGCAACGGCAAGAAATTATGTGAGTACAAGCTGGGATGTTTGGTCTTTATCTTTTTACATGGAGGAATATTGGTAACCTGGTGTCATTGAATTTTCTGGGAGAAGGAATTATGTTGGAGTATGTGATCTGACATTGCCTGAAAGGGTCCTTTTTTTTTGAGTAAGCAAAACAGTAATCCTGACTGCATTACCTGCAAAGCGAAGCCAGGTCCATGCTCCCCAGAAGGCAGCATAGCAGAATGGAAGAATGCAACCAAACCTTCTCCCTCCTTGAACCTGGATCCTGCAGACATACAGCTGGATTATGGCTCCTGGGATGAGCACGAAGGGTATGGAGAGCTGCTGTCTGCTGGGGTCGCTGAAGGTACCCTGGATGGCAGAGACTGCAGCCAGGCCATTGCAGATGTAGAACAAGGCATCTGGCACTTCAGCACTGGTGCCGCTTGGGAAATTCTTGGACCTTGTGAAGAAGATTTTGACAGCCATCAGTGTGGTTTGAAAAGCTGAGCTGGACATAGCCTGGACACCAACTGGAATCAATGCCTTCTCCCCGATGGAGTTGATAAGGCTGGCAAAAGTGGCATACATGGAGAGAGCCGTGCAAAGGCTGCAGGCAGCCCCGAGGAACAGGTAAGCAGCTGGCATTGGGATCTGATGGATGGAGGCGGTTGTGAGGATGATGAAAGAGGCGTTTTGCAGCATCTCCAGGGTTTCTTTGTGGGTTGACATCAGAAAGAGCATGCAGGCAATGGCCAGGAAGAACCACCCTCCAAACATTCCCAGCCTGCTTTCCTGAGCCTTGGACAGCCCGAGGAAGGTGGTGAGTGTAAACTCTTCCCAAGACATCACCAGCCAGTAGAGGCTGTGGACACCAAACTTGGTGGTGTAGTAGACATCACCTCTCAGATAGCTGTAGAAGCTGGACAGAAGCTGGCAGCCGGAGATGATGGATATCCACACTGCTCCAACACAGAAGTTCTCCATGTACCCAAAGAAGTAAAAGGCAAATAAAAAGGCAGAGACAGTATCGCAGATATTGCCTAGGGCCATTGGCTCGGCATACTTGGTATTCTTCTTCTTTTCTTCCCCAATGGCCTTGGAAGAGCTCTTCTGTGCTGACCCCAGCAGCAAGACATTGAAGAGAGGATGCCCAAAGCCTGGAAGGACGTACCGTTGTGTGATGCCCTTGAAGAGGAGAGCCACCGCTCCGTACAACCCGCACAAGACAATGACAAGCTCGATGACACCTGACACTACCAGGGCCCACTGGCCAAACAGTGCAACTGCCTCAAACACCAGGGCAAGCGCGATGGCCCCGAACATGAAGGGCATGATGTAGTTCACTGTGGCTGAGCAGAAGGAAAGGATAAAGGAAATGGAAATGTAGGCCACCAGGCCAGCCACCGCGCTTTGGGTGGCGGGTAGGTGGGCCATGCCAGTTGGCAGGAGGTGGCTGGCATTCCCTGAGGGCAGCGTTATGTTCTGCAAGGAGGGGTAAGCAGCTGCAATGATGCGTGTAGCCCCGTAGCTACTCCACAGAGCGGAGAAAGTGAGAAAGGCTGAGCCTCCAAGGTGGTCATACTTGCGGAAGGCAAGAAATCCTGCCAGGAGCTGGACAAACCCTCCAATCAGGATGAGGTGGACACCTGAGAGACACATGAAGAGGTCGGTTAGGAAGCAAGTCACTGAAAGGCTTGAGTTGCAGGAAGCAGTGCTTCATCTCCAAGCTCTGGGGGACACCCCACTACAGGTTCCACAGCCTAGTTGTGACCAGCCCTATGGCCTCTTTCTTCCCCTCTCTGAAAAATTTCTCTGCTGAGCCTTGGTATGTGGCCACTGAGCCCCTTGGTATGCTCAGTATGGTGAGCAGGTCCAGGAGCAGTTTGGATCTATGAAGGCAGGGGAATGGCATGTGAGAGATTTGGACCAGATTGCTGGCAGTTGCTGGGGAAGGAGGAGCAGCCATCCTTGGGAGCACGTAGACCTTCTGTACATTGGAGAAAGCCCACATTTCCCCACCTGTCCCACCAGTGCTGTCCATTGGCCCATGGGGATAACTCTCAAAGACTCCATCCTGCCTGGCACTCACAGGGAAAGTTCACCTCCAACTAGCAACGCCAGGAGCATCTTCACCCACCTGCAAGGATGTCCTCTGCTCCCTGTGGCCTGAGGCCGGTGTGCGCCACGGTGAAGTTCTGCAGGCAGAGGAGGAAGGCGCTGACCACATTCGCGAGGAGCCCCAGCACCGCCGGCTCGCTGTAAAAGACGGCCGCAAAACCCACCGTGCTCGCCATGGCCCTTCCAGACAAAACAGCAGTGTCGGCGGTCGCCCCTACAACCTCACCGTCGTCGGCGTCTAGACCAGCGCTGCTTTGGCTCGGGCGCTCAGCCAGCCTTCAGAGCCGTGCCCCTGCTCCAAGGAGGGAGAAATTGGTGACAGGCTCAGGTGTTTCCATAGTGCCTCCCTGCTCGTTGCTCCAGACAAAGGCTCAATTCAAAGCAGAACTTTAGGTGCCTACTTTCCGGAGTCCTATCCAGAAAAAACACACACAACCTATTTAGGCTACGAGGATTTCTGGCAAAAACATGTTTAGGTGCCCCAAAGCGCTGCAGGTGGTGGTGATGGTTCCTGCCTCCTCTTCTCCAGGCTGCTGGGGATGGAGAGGAATGAATAGCTGAACACAAATGAACAAACATTCAGATGAAAGCCACAAGGTATTTTTGAGCCATTCCAGGACACTTCTTATCCACTGTTACAGACAAACAGGCAGGCACGACGCACACATACACAGTCTCCCTTCCAGACGGAATTTTCCAGCTCCGTCCGTTTCTTGAAACCCTAGTGACTAAATAGTCTATTTTCAAACCCTTCATATTTCTACCATTAACTCGTCTATTTGCAGGCAGCCCCCACATTTCCATTCCTCTGCACTCCTGGGTACCATGAGCTGGAGTTTGCTCTCTGGAGGTTTTTGTTAGGAAACAAAGATGAAAATAAAACAGCAATGTTTTTGTTATTTTTCTATTTTTAGGTCATTTATGACCTAAAGGAGCTGGAAAAGGAGAAAGTGATGTATTCTGTTCTCAGCCACTCCAAAATGCCTTTTGGAAAGCAAGGAAAGCATGCAGCACTACCGTTGATATGGGAAGTGAGGAGGAGGGAAGGAGCACCATGCAAAGGAGGAACAGTTTTGTGAATATTAAGGAACCTAAATCCCAGTGTCGGCTCCCAAACACACAGTGTTCCTGGGCAGACATACACATTTTGCAAGCATCAGTGGCCTCTGGACTCTCTTGTTCTGTTGAAAACCCCATGTTTTCCTTCCCTCCATTTATTCTAAAAGATGTAATTTTCACAGAAATGAAGAACGAAGGGCAAATTGACTCCTAGCAGCTCTGAAATGATTCATCATCTGAAGCTCTCATGAAATGGGGAAAGGATAAAAACTGTCAAGTGGACCTTGGGGGACGATTAATTCATTCCATTATTTGGCTGTTCTAAAGGTTAGATTTTTTTTTTTTTTGGTTCGTAAAAAGAGATGCACCAAAGCACGGTTCTGCGTGAGGGACAGTCTCTTTTAACATCAAGCATGTGTATAAACTACTGGCTTGAAGGAGGCCCTAAGAAATGATACACCCTAAGGAAGACGTGAGCAGCTACCCGTGGAGTCCATGGCGTTGTCTTTTTGGGTTTTAAATGACATTCAGATACAGATAAGTGGTTTGGTTTAAATGGTTGTACTTGGAGGAGGGCCACAATATTAAGCTCCTCCAGATGTTTTCCCCTGAAATAGCTCAGACAGTGGCTTTCTAGGCATGCTGCAACAAGCCCCTGTTTTGAGTCGGTCTCTGGAGGAGGATGAGCTGAGGTTTCTGGAGGAAGATGGGCTGGCCAGGTGACTGCTTGTCTCGCAAAAGTGGTTTTCCATTTGCCAAGGCTTACTTTGTTGGTGGTTCCTGCATAACTAGCTGTGCTGGAGGTTTGAGAACCTGCAGCGTACATCTTGATTTTGTGAAGGATGTAGAGATACAGCTAATAGGGCTGATTCCCTCTGCTTGCAGTGCAATTCTGCATAGGACATCGAGAAAAGGGGTAAGAAATACCAGAATTTGCAATATTGGGCTATGGAGGTGTAAAGGGAAAGGGTGTGGGAAGATTTAGACCAAGAGATGGAAAAGGAGGAGGGTGAAGGAGCTTTCCTTGGGAGGAGAAGGTTTTAGGGCTGGAAGCAGCTGCAGACCTACCCACTGCTCACACCTATCCACAGCATCCCCACACACACTGCAAACACACACTTGTGCTCCCGGTCCTAAGACCATATCAGCATTTGTGCGTTGCCTCACCTCCTCTGTCTCATGCAACACAAGGACACACCAGATAATTAATCCCTTCCCGTTGTTGTCTCGGGGGCACCAGCACTATGAATGCTGTGGGCTGCACGAGGACCTGGAGAAACAAGGGTCCGCATGGAAACTCAGAGGTGTTTTCTGCTCAAAGCACGCCCGAGCTCTGTTTGTCCCTGGGATAAAACCGCTCATCGCTGCCATCGCTATCCTGCTGCCTCTGGCACTTCAAGGACCTGTTTCTCCGCATGCATGACGGAAAACTGATAACGTGATCCTGCTGTCCCTCACACCGTGCAACACAGCAAGGAGGGAGCTCCCACCGAGTCTTTCCTTCACGCTGAAGTCTGCAAGCTGGGTGTCCCCAGCTGGGACTGATGCCAAGCAGCTCTTTGGGTAGAGATTATGCAGCCAGCGCAGGGTGGTGCGGCGGCAGAGGAGCAAAAGGGAAGTCCCTTTCTACCGTGCGGGGTTTAGCAGCTCTCCGTACACGCAGGGTACCAGCCAGCACAGCCACTGTCCAGGAAACCACGGGGATGGAGACATCCCCATGGTCAGGAGACGCCTGGAGACATGGGGCACTGCCAAAGCTTTCAGAGAGCTGGCTCTACCAAACAGATGGGCAGCCCGGGGTGATCCTTCCCTTGCACAAATCCCTCGTGCAGCGAGGGCAAAGGCAAAGCCATCCCCTCACCCACCCAACCTCTCCCGTCTTCTTTCCTTTTCCTGCTTGCACCTGACTTTCTTCAGCCTGGGGTTTGCATAAATGGCTTGTGAGGTCCTCCCTCCATCCTGGTTCTTCTCCCCTCACCATGACCTTTGAGCCATGCTCACGTGGCCAGTGTGCCGGCCAGGCTGCAGCCTCCTGAGCACTTTTTCCTCTCCTTGCCACCTTGCTCTCAATATCTGCCTTCACCCCCTCCAGAAAAGGCCATTCCCCTCTGCACCCACTTTCTTGTTGTCGTACCTGGGCTTTGCAGGCATCGCTGTGTGCATCTGCTTTGAACTGACATCTGCTGCCTGCGCTTCTTTACCTTGACTAACATTAATGGGAATAGGCTGGTGTGTGGACATTGTCTCCACAGGAGGTTGGAGCAAGGCTTAGCATGCCGTGGGGTACATATATAAATACCAAAAAGTTACATTTTCAGACATTTATTCCCCAGTGGCATTCTGTGATTAGTTTTCCATCCCACCTTATTAATGATAACAAATGTTTATATAGCTCTGAGAAAACACTGCGCCTCTCAAGATAAACACATTATGGGAAGGAAATGCAGTTCTTTTGGATAAGCACAGAGCAAGATGAACCAGCGCACAACAACGTTACACAGCTGGATTAAACATCACAGCCCTGACTCTCCTCTAGTGAAAAACAGCACCAAGTTGCCTTAGATGCCTCGCAGTGAGCAAGGGTCTGCCGAGCATTTAGTAGAAGGTTCAGGCTGGTTTTCAATGCAAGGGGTCTCACAGCAGGCTGCTACTCTGTACAAAATACTATGCAGCATGTGAAATGTCCCCAGGCTTCACTACTGGACAAAGCAAAGAGCCATGGCATTCCCCCAAAGTCCAAACATTCATCTGGGGCTGAAGGGTCCCAGTGGCTCCTGGAAGAGACTCTACAGAGCTGGCATCTGTCTAGCATTTCAATGCCCCAGCAGCACATGGCAGGCAACATCACAGAGCGGAGTACTGAGAAGAAGGAGAGCTAGGAAAAGATTCAGCCAAATGACAAAACACTGAATCTATTCAAGAAAAGCATCAAAGAAAAACCACCAATGCCACGCTTCTCCCTCTGCAGCTTGGATTACCTGGTTTGGTGACACTTCAGCTCAATGGGAGGATGCTCTTGTCCCTCTCATTTCCTGGTAAGTACCAGTTTTATAGTCCTCCTCTGGAGGAGGAGCCTGGGGCCAGTTGCTTCACACATTGGCACCTGTGGCATCCTGGAGACAGGAATTTCCTTGAACTTCGTCAGTTATTGTCTTAAATCTTTTTTTATTTCCTGAAACGAGGGGGGTTTCCCTTCCGTTCAGCAGGGAAAAGCCACCCCTCCTCATCTATTCCCCCCACCCTCTCAGTCCCCAGAGGCTGATGTCATCACACTTGAAATTCAGTTGCAAAAAAAACAAAAAGCAAATTGCCTTTCAGAAGCATATATAAACCCTGACACCAAAGCACCTTTCAGACAGACGCTTCTCCCATCCCTCGAATAGAGCAGTGCAGCACTGGGGATTAAGCACTGCCAACAGCCACCAGCATGGTCTACTTCACCTTACAGGTAACTGCTATTCTGTGTACCAAACCTATCCATCTCTCGGCTCTCCTTTTTCACTTTCAGGAGGTAGTGTCATTTTCAGGGCGGTTCCTCAACCGGTCAAAATTGTCGTGGCAGATAAATGGGAACCTGCCCCAATATTAACAAAACCAGATGGTTTTCACAGACACTATATTCGTAGTTACTAACCTGTTCCTTCCGTGCCTGTTCCTTTTATGTGTCCCAAATGTGTTTCGTACGATGCCAGGGTGGGGGGGGGTTGTTGTTGATGGGAAGTGCTGTGTGGTTTTTTTTTTCTCCTCGTGTCCACTCTGAGCTGGTCCTGCTTGCAGCCATAAGCAGCTTTCATGGTAGGTCTGCACAGGCTGTGCTGCCCCTTCTACCGCACTGCTTCGTTCCCCTGGCTGTTCTTGGCACCCCTGCTGGACTGAGCTTTGGAAAATTTTTTTTTTTTTTCTCCTTCAAATGTGTAGTTAGTCTTATCCGCTAATTTGATCAGTGAGTGTCTTACAACGCCACGCTAGAGGCGCAGCCGGTGAAATGGCTGCGAATAAGTTGAAGCAGCGTAGGTGACAGATGCTCTCTCTCTGTCTTTACTCCAGAAATCCCAGAAGTTCTTGGCAAGCTCCCGGCAAGTTCACAAAACTGCTGCTCATGGTTTGTATCTCTCAGCAGAACAGCGTTCCCTATCCTTTTTAAAGAGCATCCCAAAAGAATCATGTCGTTACTTTCAAAAACACTTGTGATGATTATTGCCCTTGGTTGCTAAAGAACAAGGAGGAGAGGAACAAGTAGTAAAAATGTTGATTACTAATCCTGTGCTAAAACAGAAACTTTAACCGATTTAGAACCAAGACTGTCCAAATTCTTACTCCTTGACCACAAAGGTAAGATATTTAAATTGTAGCTGTCACCGGATTGCTCAGATCCTTACCTCCTCCGTTTGTCATCACTTCTTTATTCCGTCTGAGCTTGCTGTTCGCGTTGCTTGGCGTGCTGCAGGGACCGTTCGCCCCGTCCCGCAGCCCGTGTGCCGGCTCCTCCAGCACTGCACCTCTGCAGCTGCTCTGCTGCAGGCAGAGCACGGCTGGGTAGCCACTTGGTCTGTGAGAAGTTTGTCTATTAACTTACTGTAAAGTGTGTTATTAATACAGCAAATGAAATGAATGTTACTTATTGAACACTGGAGAACAAGAGGAATAATAATAATAATAATCTATGCAGATCTGTTTGCTCTTGGACAGAGCCTATTTTTTTAAGTTCTGCAGCCATATCAGGACAAAAACACCGTAGTCATGAAATGCCTTTAACTGGGGAGTTAAAAAGTATCGCTGCCTACTGAAGTGGCAAAGAGCATTTGATAAGGAGAAGGAAGCAATCGAAATGTTACGGGTGCAGTGTGATTCGGGCAGATTTTCCCCCAGCCTCTCCAACCCAGTTTGTCTTCACCGTTTCCTTCTCCTGGAGTGTGTTGATGCTTTCGTTCACGTGAGGCTGAAGATGCTCTCAGAGTACACAGAGAGGACACAGATCTGGCCAGCAGAAGGCTTCCAAATTGCTGAGTGTTACAGATTCCTATAGCAATATATTTCAGAGAGCCGCTGCAAAGGGTGAATTTTATTTTGGTGAATCACAGCAATGATGACATTCTCAGCTGTGTTTACCAGTGGTTTTCAGCCTCCTAGGCTCTAGGTGAGTCCAAACACATTTGCAAGCAAACTGTGAGTCAGTAGGCATGACATTTAGGGATGAATACAAGCTAGTGAAATTAGGGAATGATCATTTTTTCTAATTGGGATATTTTCTGTTTAAAAAATAAAGTGTCGTATGTACCTCCTGATTTTGATGAGGCTTCCTGTAAGATGTTGAAGCAAAGTATTTTTACTTTCTTGCCTCACTCATCTTGACTTTTTTATGTGATTAGTTTCATTTGGATCTCAATGCCATCTTTTGTCGGTGTGCACGTGTGTGTGTACCTCCCACATACGTATATATGTGTATATATATAGATTTACAGCCATGCGAATGTTAGCTGCATTGAATTTTATGGTTTTCCTACTCTCATGTGCACTCTCAAAATTATATTATAAATTACAATGAGTCATCATAATTATAATTCTATGAACTATAAATTCATCAAAACAGAACTATTTGTCACTGGAATGAAAAAGTACGATGGTCCCAAACTGGATACTTTCCACAGAGTCTGAACACCTCCAAAGATTTGGAAATGGTAACTTCCAGCTCCAAAAGTGCCAGCAGTTTGTGCTGTCTGCCCCGCTCTACCTTACAGGTCACAAACACAGGCACCGATTTTGCTTTGGTAAGCGGGATGCGTTGCTTCTTGCCCACCAGCAAAGCTACTTTCAGAGACAGGAAAAACTTCCCTTCAGACACCAAGCTCAAGAGATATTCTGGTTTAATCCTCTCCTGAAGCATAGGCTGAATCCTCCGATATGCTGAGCTCAGCTATGGAAGAACACACAAAGGACTTTTTTTTTAAGCACCAGCAGCCTTTTGAGTGCATAGGGCTTAAGAGCTTTGGTGGCTGAGTCAAGACACCTCAGTGCCTTGCAGGATCACACTTCTGGAAAAATCCAGGCTTTGGGTCTAGTCCTGCTTGCTAAAACATAAAAGGAACTTTTGTTTTTACGTGGTCCACTCCCAACAGGGCACCACTGGTAATGCAGCAGGGCACCTACTCTGCCTTTTCTCCAGATAAAGAGACACAATTTGTGCTGACCCCCCAAAAGGTGGTCGCTCGAAACCCAGGGTGGCAGGACATGGCTGATCCCTGAAACTGCTTCACTTGAACCTTCTTGAAGCCATCCCAGGAGATATACAGAGCAGTCCGTACAGCACGTGAAGGCAGTAGGAGACAGGACGTGCTGTGGACCCTTGAAAATCCAGGGAGAGGGACAGGATTCCTACCAGCCTGCTCGCCTTGGGCTCCTTGTGCTGGTGATGTGGGAGATAAGGCACCTTCCCTCAGAGAAGATGCCAGTCCCGTCTCCAGGAACACCTCTCCACTGTCTATGGAGGGAACCTGGAGCAATGGTGCTCCTCTCCTAGACTCCACCAAGTGCCTGGAGCCACAGGAGATGACATTGGTCCCAGATGGCGTTTTCAGGGAGAGGCTCACAGCCTGGGACAGTGCAAGGAAGCTCTACGTCACCTCCCAGATCTGTAGGGCTGCGTGCAGCCTTGTGACCCAAGGGACATGCTGGGCAGATCCTGCACTCCCCAGGTGCCTTTGACCTGCAATAGATTCAGTGAGACCAGAGAATGAAGACCTGTGAGCTGTCAGCACATGGCCCACACGTGTCTTTACTCCCTCCCTTCTCTCTTGGTGCTGCAGTGGTGGCCAGGAGTGCTCCAGAGGAGACAGTGACCAGCAGCTTTGCCTCCTTCATCCAAGCAGTTCGGCCTGAGCACTTGTCCAAGACCGTCCGTCAGAGAAGCAAGAGGATGATCCTCGACAGCATTGGGGTTGGCCTCGTAGGCAGCACGACGCACGTGTTCGATATCGCTCTGCAGTACTGCCGGGTAGGAACAGCCCTGTACTACCACGTAGTTATGTGGTGCCCACCCTGACGCCACCACCACAACCAAGACCTTGTTTGATGGCTGACGTAGGTCTTTTGCCTTGTGGTAGAGGGATGTTCTGGCATCACACGATAGCTGCTTCACTGAAGGTCCTCACCTGAATTTCTCTCCCTTTCGCAGGAGCTGTACTCTTCAGTTGCTGTGAGCTCTGTCTATGGCAAGCCAGGCGTAAAGCTCTCCCCCACGCTGGCCGCCTTCACCAATGGAGTTGCGGTAAGGCAGGCTCTTTCAGAAGAAGCTCTGCTTTGTGATGCCTGCAGAGACACTAGTTAGTATTACAGGAAGCAGACTGGTGACTGGGAGGGGTAGTGGGGGACAAGAAGTCGTGGGCTCCTCTGCAGTCATGCGCACTGCTTTTAGAGGGAGCAATCAGCCACCACAGGGACCATTGGGTGACCGGGTGGATGTTGTTACATCATCCTTGCTGATATTGCCTCAGCAATATCAGCAAGGACACCTAGCTCCCTTAGCTTCCAGCTCCCCACATCACCATGTCCTTATCTACATTTCTCTGGCAGACTCACTCCATGGACTTCGATGATACCTGGCACCCTGCTACTCACCCGTCAGGGGCTGTTCTACCAGCTCTTCTGGCAGCTTCCCAGATGCTACCTCCAAGCACCAAACCCAATGGCGTGGATTTCCTGCTGGCGTTTAATGTGGGCCTGGAAGTGCAAGGGAGGCTCATGCATTTCTCCACTGAGGCTCACAACATTCCAAAAAGGTAAACCTCTTTTTCTTCACTGAGTAGGGAGAGGGCTGGTGAGTCTGTTAACAGGCCTACTCAAGGTTTCAAAATGTTGAAGTCCAGCTGAACTCAAGATCAGGCTAAAGCCCAACTGAGAGCCCAATGCCAGTTATGCCAGAGCTGATGAGGCACCACATATTGATTTGGTGGCCTCCAGTGAGCCTGCCTCAAAAGCAGTCATCAAAAGGACTACCACTGAGTCTGCAGCGTTGTCACCTAAACTGACTGTTGCAACAGCACAGCACACACAGTGGCCCACAGCCAAGCAGACAGCTTAATTGTGGATACAACCCCTGGCACAATTTCTGCCTGTGCCAACTGCCACTCACCAGGCAGTGCCCTTGTGTGGTCCGAGGGTTAGCATCAACCAGGAACTGTTACCCTTGAGAAAATGAAAAATTGCTTTCTGGAGATGCTGAGCTCACTCTGTTGTCTCCAATGAAGCTTCAAGTGGACATGTAGTTTTCAGATGGCTAAGTTTTGAGTTAGGTGAATCGCACCTGCACCAGAGCCATGAGGGATTTCTGCTGGCTGACTTGGCAGTTCCTTCCCAGTCCCGTGGGCAGGTCTGGTAGGTGAGGTTCTTGGGTGCTCCTTGTGCCAAGCAGGCAGGGATGCTCACATCTGCCATTTCCCCTTTAGGTTCCACCCTCCCTCGGTGGTTGGTACCATGGGCAGTGCTGCAGCCACTGCAAAACTGCTCTCTCTCAGCACAACCCAGTGCGCACACGCGTTGGGCATTGCTGCATCGCTTGCAGGGGCTCCCATGGCAAACGCTGCCACCCAAGCCAAGCCGTTGCATATTGGAAATGCTACTCGCCTGGGCTTCGAAGCAGCGCTGCTGGCTGCCCGAGGGATGGAGGCTAACCCCTTAATCCTGGATGATATCCCTGGTTGCTCTGGATTCAGTGCTTTCTACAGTGTCTATCAGCCCAAACCACTGTCCACATCAAGTGATCATCATGAGTTCCTCTTGGAGAAGCAGGATATTGCTTTCAAGCGATTCCCAGCCCACCTGGGGATGCACTGGGTGGTGGATGCTGCCTTGTCTGTCCGGAACCTCTTCATCAACTACGCAGGGTCTTTCGCTCCATCTTTGATCCGCAACATTGTGCTGAAGATCCCAATGTCAAAGTACATCAATCGGCCTTTTCCCACCTCTGAACACCAGGCTAGACACTCCTTCCAATTCAATGCCTGTACTGCCCTGTTGGATGGTGAGGTGTGCCTCAGTTCCTTCACAGAGAGCAGCATCCACCGGCAGGAGCTGAGGGAGCTGCTGGATAAAGTCGTGGTGGAGCACCCTGAAGATAATGTCGCCAACTTTGACAAGATGTACGGAGAGGTGGCACTGCTCCTGCACAGTGGGGATGTCCTGACAGGCAAATGTGACACTTTCTATGGGCACTGGAGGAAGCCTCTGAGCAAAGAATCGCTTCTGAAGAAGTTTCGATCCAACGCCTCTCATGTGTTTCCAGAAGAAAAAATAGAAACCATCATCACTTTGGTGGACAACCTGGAGAGTCTGTCAGATAGTTCCCAGCTGGCCTGCAGCCTGTGAGGGAAGAGCAAGTGGGTTTTTCATAAGGGACTTGTCCCAGTGAAACTCTGATTCCTTTCTTCATTGGTGCTTTACTATTGATTTCCAGTGACAGGAAAGTTCCCAGCCCTTGAAGTCAAAGTACATGCCTTAATATCAAAGGAGCCCATGAGGCGGGAGGTATGTCTGTGTCAGTAATTAGTACACAGATTAAATTTCAACTCATGGTTGAAGCTGTCTGCGTAGCTGAAGGGCCACCACAAATACAAAAAAAATCCCATGGAAATCTGTGAGAATCCTGGGGTATCATCTGGAAGCTGGTTCCCCAGAAGGAACTGTGTCTAGGTATTTTTTAAAGCTGAATTCAAGGTTTTTTTCCGTGCAGAATGGCTAACCACTGAGTCTGGGAAGAAGAGGAAGTTCAGCTGCAAAATATGGACTTCTCTTATTGGTCTTTTGGGAACTTACCTATCATGGTTAGTTAATCATGCTGACCAGATGAAAAATCTATCAGTTATTGTAAACAGGCCTGCCTGCAAAGCTCTCAGGCAGAGAGGGATTTTTTTTCTTTTCCAGTAAAAGCCTTCCATTTCTCCAGCACCTGGGAAGTGTTTGTCACTTCTTTGTGTACAAGGGATGGTTCAAGGACCCTGAAAACCTGTAAGTCTTTTCTGAATGAAAGGCAATGGGTGGGTGAGGAACCCTACATCAGTCCTACACCTACGTCCTACACCTCCTGCGAGTTGATACCTGGCAACCCTAGGGCTGTGTCACGTCATCCCTCCCGGCTTTGTGCAGGTTGCCCAGGCACCTATTCAGAGCTGGCTCGCCAGAGGTGGTCTCTATAGTCTGTGCAGAGGTGGGCACCTCTGGATGGTGACTTGGGCACGTGCAAGCTGTGACTCACATCGGGAAATTCCTGTTTCTCTCCCCTGAGAGGAGGGAAAGCCTAACGAGACTCAGTTCTTAACTTGACTTTCCAGCTGGGATGCAATCTTTACTTGTGCTCCTGGGCAGCCATTCACCGAAAGGCTTTCTTACCCTGCGTCCTTTCTGAACAGTGAGATGGACAACTATGCAATATTCCTCTGTGCATTAAACAAATATTGTGACTGCTGATCCAAAGGACTTGTTTCCAATAAGATCATCGTATAGGTACAGAATTTGTTGCAGAAGTGAGGGTTGCCTTCTGCAAGAGGGACTGAGATGAGACTAGACAAGCAAGAAGGAATGTGGGTCGGTTGCTTTTTAGCTTGCTGGTAGGGGTCTATGCAGAGAACTTCACAGCCAAGCAAAACTGTTTTCCCACCTGTTAATCCACTCTCTTGTACTGTCTAGCATATTCACGCTGAACATTTCTGAATAAAGAACAGAAGTAAATGAATTTTCTGCTTAAAGGTTTAATGCTACATTATGTAGACCATCCAGTTTTCAGTTTTGACCTGGACATATACAATACAGAGGTTTTCCCGTCGATGGGGACCCCTGCAGAGGCTAGGACAGGGCCAGCTAGAAGGCTGGCCTGTGGACACTGATTTCTGCAGAGTCACACATTTACGTCGAGCCCTGCAGGCTGTTTTTCCTGGTAAGGACAATAGCTATTAGTCAGCAAAGCCTGGCTGTGGTTAAACACACTCTCGCAACAAAAAGATGTTACCCAGCGTTTCTCTGTTAAGCAACAAATACTTGCTAAGTTTCCATTACAAGCTGCCAGTTTCCCTTGGTTCCAGTCAGATATGAGATCACAAAAAATGTCATTCCTTGTTTCACAGCCCAATGAACTGGAAACCCACAGAGCCAGTGCCTTCCAAATCAGCCATTAGCTCAACATTTGTCGAGGGAATCGATACATGTGACAGAACCGAGATGGGCTTCAGTGGTGAGCATCTCAGTGGATTGTCGGTGGTTTCGGTGCCCTAACATTTGTTCCACTGTTCTCTTTTCCATTCCTTCTGCACCATGCCGCAGTGGTGTTGTGTAGCAGTGAAGCTGAGCAGGAGAGAAGGGAACTAGTACCTTTTACCTGTTAGTGCTGGAGCCGAAAGAAGAGCTTTTCAGTTGGGTTTCAGGCTACATTTCGTCCCTGAGATTCAGAAACCCTTTCTGAACCTCATTCATGTCTCGGCTGTCCTATCAGATGCAATCCTGACACCTTTCAGCAGGCGATGAGTAACGTTAGGAAGGGAAGGCACAGGAAGGCTGGTAGGGTCCAACTGTCCTTTCATTGGGTGCCTTATCAGCTGAAGCACTAAGTGGCTTTTCCAGAGCATCTAGCAGCTAAAGGCATACCTGAGATTTTTTTCATTCATGATATTTCCTCTACAAGTGTAGGACCCTGCAAATGCCTCCTGTATCCCAGCCCGGGGAAGTGTCTCATTTGTTCTTTCCAGTTTCAAACAGCAAATATTTCATATCCTTAACTAATTAGGAGGCCCAAACCCCTGGCAAGGGAAGCGAGGCCTTCAAAGAGCCGAGGGAAAAAATGGCCTTTGAAAATTATAGACCAGCTTGAGTGACACTGAGGGTACTCAGTGATTAATACAGTGCCATGGATGTCCCTAACTTCTCCTCTCAGGCTCTGTAAGAAAAGAGCCATAGTCCTTCTTTCTACTGCCATTCCAAGATAAACGACACTTGAAATTAAGAAAAGGAAACTTTTCTCCACAAACATATTTAAGGTAGCAAGCGCAGTGAATGAAAGGACGCTTGTAGAGCAGAGCCAGGCAAGATCCGTGTTAGCAACCCGTCAATAATTACAAACCCACGCCGGAAATTAACAGGGCTCCGCTGACGCAAGCGCTTGGCCGGGGAGAAGCCCTGGCCAGTGGAGAGTGGGAGAAAGCTGAGGCAGGGCTGGTGGGAGGAGGATGCCGCCGACAGCCCTCTCCCGTGGGCATCAGCCCTCTCCCGTGGGCAGGACCCACCCGTGGGGTCCCGCGGGCCTTCAGCACCCTGGAGAGCAGCCGCCGGGCAGGCTGCGCTCCGGGGGTCCCCTCCTCGGGGTCCCCCCCGTGGTCCTCCCCCGGGGATCCCTCCACGAGGTGAAGGTGATGAGGTGCCGGTGGCTTCCTCCCACGGCAGCTCTTGGCTTTAGTTCCCACAAAAGGTTCCACTCAAGCTGAACGCGCAAGATTTTGATAACCTGAAGCGCTGAATTTTTGGGGCTTCGGGGGTTTTTTTGCGCCTTGGGGAATTTTGGATTTCCCACGAAATTCCAGAAGAAAAAAAAATTGGTACAATTCAGGGTTTATTTCAACCTCAGAGACGATTTTGACTGTATAGGTCAGAAGAGTCCTCTCTGCCTTCCAGCACGATTTCCGTGATGATAACATTGCTACCGCAGTGTGGCCAGCTGGGGAACTGCTCTACTGGAAAAACCCCAAGTCTTTCTTTACTGTTTTATGCTTTTTAAATGATTTTTAAAAAAATTAATGAAGAAAACTTAGGGCAGAAGTAACTGAGTGCCATCAGTCAGAGTCAGCGTGGCCTCCGCTGCAGCAGACTCCAGCTCCGCCGACACCTTCCTCCTCGCAGGGATGAGCCCTGCCTCCCTCCACGCCGTGCAGGCAGCTCCATGCCAGACCTCCTGGAGCAATTCTGGATGCCTCTTCTGGACTGAGGAAGGCAAGAGTGTTGGTCTTCCTCTTCCTGGTCCAGGGGCTCTCCCAAGCTCTGGGCATATTGCCATGGGGGTGGGGTCAAGTTTTGCAAGGAGGCTGCTGTTCCAGAAATGAATGGCTGAGAGAGTCCATCCACAGGAACATGTCAATCCTGGGGATGGAAAAGAGGAGCAAATCCCCCCCCAGATGCAGCACAAGGTTGCATCCTTCCCTTGGCAGCCGGAATGTGCAGACCAGAAACCTGCAGCTGGTGCAGCGGACAGGGCAAAGCCCTGTTGCTGCCTTACTGGGAAAACAGGGCAACAAGGCTGGGCTGCAAGGGGGAGCCAATGTTTTCTGCCTGATGCCAGCATCTTCTCAGCACTTTATTTGCCCCTCATCCCCGCATAAACCTAGGTGAACTCACTGACTTTAGACACTCTCCCCTCCATGCAGCCGTCTCATCCCTGCACTTTCCGGTCCTGGGTGACAGCAATCCTACAACTGCAGAGCTGAGTATGAGGGACAGAGCTTCAGCTTCAGGAGCGCTTTGTGTGTCAGACACCGAAGCCAAGTTCCCAGCCAGGAGACAGGTTTCAACAGTCACATCTGGATTTAAACCACTGGCTTGGTGTGAGAACCACCAGTGCCAGACAACCGGAGTTAAGCTAAGCAGGAGGACAGAGAGGAAGGGAGACAGAAATCTTCAGCTGTGTAAAAGTGACTACTAAGTAGAGAGGAATGACAGGTTCTTTGTGTTTGTGCAGGAGCAACCTGGTCTAGTGGAAGATGTCCCTGCTCATGGCAGGGGGGTTGGAACCAGATGATCTTTAAGGTCCCTTCCAACCCAAACCATTCTAGGATTCTATGATTCTATGAGATTAGGTCTTCAACTGCAGCAAAAGGGATGTCAGACATTAGGAAAGAAGTCCTAACGAGTAGTGTAGCAGCAGCAGGACAAATCTTCCAAGAAGGTCATGAAGTCTCCATTGATGGGGATTTATAAAAGTAGGATTCATACTCAGAGGTGAGAGCTGAGCAGGATGCTTTGGGAAAACTCGCAGGGTTCATGCAGTCCTACTTTTATGGCTGGCATTTGAGACTTGTCCTAGGTTTGCAAAATAAAAGCTTGAACCTGTAAACTGGACATGAAGAGCCTGGCCTCTGCACCCTGTCTCCTGCTGGGACACAGGCAGAGGATGGGTTGTGTTTAGGGTTCCCCTCCACTGACTGCAGTCACATCTGTTCAGTATCTGGAAATCTCTATCAGGTTCTCATCAGGATCTCGGAAGTAGATGGATGTTATTGGGCCCATGGCACCTGTTCTGGCCACGGGACCTTCTTCAACGATCACCCCACAGGCCTGGGAAGATATATAAGGGCAGGTCACTTGGGAGGCTCTGGCTTCATGCCTCCCAGGGTCACACTGTCTTGTGCAGACTCTACATCTTTCTCACCTTCAGATGATCCAGCAGCTGGTCCAGGGGCATCTCTGTGATAAGGCAGATATCTGCAGAGCCGGGGACTGGGCACCAAGCCTTGGGTTCAAACTCCTTCCCAGCTTCATGTAGGTTAAACTTCTGATTGCCAAAATGTAAAGCTTTGCGATTTCCCTGTCCCCAGAGAAAAGAAATGAGTGCAATGAGACTTACGGGGCTGGAAGCCTTCAGCATCCACTCACCTGGTTAGTCCTAAAAGTTCTGGGGACCTGAAGCTTGGGCAGGAGATGAGCTGGGGCTGTTCTGAAAATCTTAACCATCTTGACCTCTCTTTTCCAATGGAAATATTAAAACAAGATCCTGTCAGACATCTTTAGAGGATGGGTGAGCTTGAGGGTTCTCCTCCTTCAGTCCTAGAAATTGTTTTTCAAAGAACCTTTCATCTTTTTTGTCAGTTTGACTCCTTCTGCAGCAGGGTCTGAACTTCCGTCTGACTCAGCTTGACTTTGTTGAAACTTGGAGCTTGATGGCCTGCAGCTTGTGCTGGTCCTACCATCCCCACTCGAAGGAGATGCCCCAGAGACCCTCTCAGAGATCCACAAGGACCAGCCACTGGCCCAGAACTGCAGTTCCAGCTTCCCTAGACCTGAGATGAACCTGTCCCCCATGTTACCTTGAAAGTCACCACCTCCATGCCCAGGACTTTGGAATAAAAGGCCACAGTGTCCTCAATGCTCTTCACAGTCAACACAAGGTGGTCCAGGCGCTGGATGAAACATGGAGGTGGATTCATACACTCCTCCTTCCAGGACATCTCAGGATTGAAAACTAGCATGCAAAACCACAGAAGATGAGGGTTAGGAGTGTCCAGCTGCTCAAGGAAATGGTCCAGCTGTGACTGAACTGTGGAGGTCAGACAGGTTTTATTTTGGCCTGCAGGTGGCACAAGTATAGAAGCAATAAATTCTTCTCTCTGGAAGGGCCTCAGACCCCCGCTTTGCTCTGGTGGGACCTGAGCTTGCCAGAGCCCCTGGCTGGGGCCAGATCCGGAGGACTAGCTGGGTGACCTTGCTGAGGGCTGATGTCACTAAGATGCTGAGCTCCCCATGCACAAAACCCCATATGCACCAAGCATGGACCATGTGTATGACCCTTCTCTCCAACTCATCCAGATGGAGCAAAGACAGAGAGTGAAGAAATGCCTCCAGGGGAAGAATATTCCTGGGAGCAGAGGGCACCAGGGCTGAAGCAGCTGCTTGAGGTCCCCATGGAAAGGCGCTGTGTCATTATCTTGCAGGAAGGGGACAGAATCTCTTCTGGTGCCTATATAATGTAGCTATAAAACGTGGACCATAAGATAGGGACTGTGGCCCTGACCAGTGCCGAGAGGATGGGAACTTGCCACCAGTGTGACTGCACTGGGACAGAGCCCAAGGGGTGAATGGCTGCGGGCTCTGGGACTGTGACTTGGTGGCTTGGCAGGGAAAAAACAGCTTTAGGCAAATTAAGAGCACCATAAATATTTCAGAGACCTACTTGTCATGTCTGTGCTTCATTTCAACCCCATCCACACCAGATCATCCGGGATGGCTCCGATGACCCTCTGATGATCCCTGAACCCCTGATGATCAGCGCACATTTAAAGCAGGACCAGGCTGCTTAACTCCGTGGCAGAAGATCTTCCTGCTGTTCCCCAGAGTCCGGGAGCGCCTTTGCACCAGGCTGTAAGCAGGAAATGGATCCGGCCTGGGTGGCCTGAATGGTATTTTTGGGAGGCTGCGAAGTTTTAATTTCATTTTGGGTTTGGTTGATTTTACCAAAACTAAAAGTTGTGGAAACTAAAGGGTTGTGACAAGCCCCTCAATGACAAATGGAGTCAAGTTTCCTTCAAATCAGCAACTACTCTCTACTTAGATACTTCTGCTTGTCGCTCTTAAAAAGCTCCAAATCCTGATACAATTCACTCTTCTGAGACCCTCAACAGTTTCTCCGCTGACACCTCCGTGCAAGGGGAGCACAACACTCCTGCTGCCTCTCAAAAATAAAACCAACAGGTGGAAAATACACCCCCCCAGCAAGAATGCAGCACAAAATGGCACAAATCAGGAAAGCAGCCCACAGCACCAACCCCTTTTTGCCTTCTCATTTGCCTTCAAACTGCTCGATGTCATCAGCAGGCAGAGAGTGAGGCTGACGCCAGAGGTTCCAGGAGATGCAGCATGAGGGTATGGAGTTACTCAACGGCCTGGGTTTACGGTGGGTCTTGGTGTTTTATTTTGGGTTCATAACCTCTGGCATTGCCCTGCTGTGGCAGAGTGCGTGGGAAACGGCTGGCAAGGAGAGATCTCAAAGCCCCACTGGCACAGGAGCAAGGTCAGCATAAAACCAGGCACAGTTTCACCAGGACATCTTCTCACTCAGTCGGAGCAGCTTGCTGGGAGCAGGACCCTGGTGTCCCTGAGCCCCAGCTGGGACATGGCATCTCCAGTGCTTGCACCAGTTACGGGGGGAAGCTGTTAACAGAGGCAGCAGAAAGTCACCGCTCCTCCTTGCTGAAGATGGCACTGAACAACCTCACCTCAGAGCAACACGAGCTCAGCCCCTCTGCAAACTCCTTTCCTGGGCGCTCCCAAGTTGCAGAGCCCTCGTGTCACAGCCTGAGGGTCCCACCTCCTGCCCAGAAAACCTCACCGAGACATCGCTCCCCTCCCACGTGAGCCCCTCAGCAAACAACTGCGAGGAGATCGGGCTGCAAATGTCGGCTGAGTACCTGCAAGAGAGGACGAGCGGCTGGGCAAGACGGTGCCGGATGGTTCCCTTATGACTGTCCTCTTCCTGCTGCCCGGAGCCGAGCTGCACAAGCAGCAACGTCACAGGAGAATGGCGGGGGGAAAACAAGGAGATTAAGAAACAGGAACTCCGAGCACTGCTCCCCACAGAGGTGTACCTTGACCCGAAGGACCTGAAAGTCCAACTACATGGAGCTGCTTGAAAATTCCTGGAGTCTGGATATTTTGCAAGGGAAAGCTGTGTTAATGTGCTGTATTAAAGCACACAGTTGTGCTTGGTGCTCAGGCTGGGGTGACTTACTGTCAAGAAGAAGCAAGGAAATGAGGAGCTGTGGCAAGCAGCTGCAGCAGGCTCCCATCTCCCCGTCAGCGGGCAACGTGCCCGATCTCCTCTTTGCCTCCAAGATTATTTTCTATCATGCAACGGGCTGAGGTCTTACTGCCCTGCAAGGCACTTGCTGTCCCTGGGAGCACGGCAAGCTCCCATGAGTACAAGATGCGTGAGCTGTAGATGTCATGCTAACCACCAACACGAAGCAAGGAGCAATAGCAAAGGAGCCTCAGGGCGATGTGCGCAACTTTGGGCACATTTTTGTTTTCAAAACATGGGGGACAGCCCACTCCTGTGGGCTCTGCAGCAGCCTTGTGCCAGCTGGCCCGGAATCGGGCAAGGGGGACAGCATGCTGCTCGGCTCATGGTGCAGCCCTGCTTGCAGGAGGCTGTCGACACTTCTTCCCTCTGTCAGCCCTGGATTTTCACAAGACATGCAGGAGCTGACTGTCTTGGTGATTTCTGCTGTCCTGTCTGCTCCAAATCAAGAGGTTCAACAGCTACACAGGGGGGCTGGCAGACAGAGGGATAAGCAGCAGGTGGACCTCCCAAACCTCATTTTCTTGGTGAAAATTCTAATATCTTCCCTTTACTAAAACTCCCAAAGTTGTCCCCACAGGTGCTAGTAACAGGACTATTGACATTGAAGCCTGACAGGGCTTTGAGGGCACTAATTTGCCTTAATAGCCCTGACCAGCCTCACCTGGGGACTTCTACCCACCCCCATGCACCCTGGAGCATATTTAAGCTCTTCTCAGGGCCTTCACTCCATGCCTGAGTTTTGGTATGTGACTGCTGGTCTCCAGCTTAGCCCTAGATGTGCCTCTACCTGGCTCGTGGCTACTGGTCTGGACTTCAGCTTATAGACTGCTAACCGGGTCCTTGACCCTGTGTCATCGCTATGAACCTGATTATCATTTTGTACTGAACCAAGAAGTTCAGGATCTTCAGTTTTTTAGAGAGAAGGTTATAATGGACAGCATGTTACCCCTGTAATTATTTTCACAAGACACAGAGGCCAGATTTTCAACAACAAAAATATATTTGCAAGCTGTGATGTTGCTATAGGTTGCTTCCTAAGAAAATGGAGTAAGAACAGGCAACTCCTTAAAAGACCAGTTTGGATCTCTAGAGCTCTAGCATTTGCTCTGCTCCAGTTTACATGTAAGTAAATCCTTTCTTAGCTAAAAGCAATACAACTTCTATTATTAATAATGTTGATCTTCCATCTGTTGCTACTGAAGAGCTGGTAGAGCGATGGTGCACATTCTGATATCTGGATATAGTAATGCTACGCATGTCTTGGTGTCTCGGTGTGTTGTAACCCTCTTGTTTTAACACAGGTTCCCTGTGAAATCTAACAGTAGATAAAAAGGGAGAGTTCCTGGAGAGAAGATGCCTTTCACTGTTCATCTATGCTGGGAAGTGTCTGCTGAAGAGGTACAGCACTGAAGCTCGCTTTGACAGAAATTTGAGGTTTGAGAGTGTTTTCTTTTTACTAGCTGCAAAATGGTTTCTTGGAGCAGGGGAGCTGTGGTTTGGGTCTGGGAACTCCACTTCCCCAAGGGAGATCTAGTCTAAGACTGACAAGTCAGAGACACTTTGGCATTAAGTTCAGGATGGGACTCTCAACTATCAAACTTCACCTTGGAAAGGGTTTTGAGTTTAGCTCCTTAAAGGTGTAGCTGCCAGACAAGGGTTTCTGAGCTGCTCCCAATAGACTTCCAGAGAGGGTTGCTTCTACATGTTGGACAGAGTGATGGAGTTGAAGTAGCTCAGCAAGTCCTCTGTGGTGAAGTCCATAGCAATCCCTGACCCTGCATAACAGCGTTGGATCAGATTCTCAAACTCTTGGTACTGACATATGAACTCCTGCTCCATAGTGTGCCACACCACCTGAGGAAAAACAGACCATAAGCCCATGACAAATACATGCTGAACCCCCCGAAACATCATAGCATTAGGCCCAGATCACAGTCCAATTACCGGCAAAAGATTTTCCTCTGGGGAGAGATACTTGTGGATTTTCCTGTAGAGGGTCTCAAGGGCTCTCTTTACTTCCTTGCCAGGGTATTTTTCAATCACCTTCCTCAGCTCTTGCTTGCTGTAGGCCAGCTGAAAGCTGACCTCTTCTTCTTTCACCCCTTGAGCCACGCGGGCTTTCACCCCTTCAAAGAAGTGCTGGAAAGGCAAGAAGACATTCATTGAGTTTCCCTAAGGAGGACTTCTGCATCAGGGCTGAAACCTGATCACTTTCCCCAGTTCCCTTCACATGCCTAATTGGGAATGAAGTATTGCAGGTTGTTTATCCTCCAGGAAAGCAGAGTGTAGGGAATTTAATTGGTTCTCTTCCCTCCCTGCTCGGCAAGCAGCATCTCTAAGGGTTGCAGTACCATGGAGCAGTGGGACTGCTGGAAAAATTGCTCGCGTTCTTTGGTGCTCCACCCATCTTTGCTCACTACAGAGGGTTTGGAGCCAGAGGTGAGCTTGGGGGATCTTGGCATCTGCAGAATTGTAAAGCAAAACTCAGGTTTTCTTAGTCCTTCCAGGATACTGTACAAAAGAAGGAAAGACTGTTCTGTAGGGAGGAGTTTCAACAGGAGCACCCCAAGCATTGGCTGTTGCTTGAGAGCCCAGGGCTATGCCAACCCCAAGGGATACAGACCTCGACTAGCTTTCAGAAAAGTACCAGGAGCAGTGTAGCTCCACAAAAACTCGATGCTGACACATAGTGTTTTCTGCATGAGCTTTTTGGACACCATCTGTCAGGCTAGAAGGTACCTCAGGAGGTCTCTAGTTCAACCTCCTGATCAAAGTAGGTTCAACACTGAATTCAAATGAGGGTATATGGGGCATATCTCAAGGTAGGCCTTGGAAAACCTTCAAGGGTAGAGACTGTTTAACCTCTCTGGACAGACTGTTTCAATGCTTTATTACCCTCATAGTTGTTTTTTCCTTCTATCCAGCTGGAACCTTCCTTTGTATGTTTCCTGACTCTTGTCTCATCATCCTCCTGTGCACCTCAAACCTTCAAGGGAAGGTGACTACTAGGTACCCTTGAAATGTTTTCTTCTCCAGGTAGACCAAGTCCAGCTCCTTCAGCGTCTCCTCACCATGGTGGTGGCCCTCCACTGCCCTTGCCCTAGTTCAGAAACAGCTCTTGTCACAGATGGATGTGACCTACATCTCTGGCTCTGCCACAGCTGGGTGTGGTATTCCACATCTGGTCAAATGAAGGCTGAGAAAAGGGAATAAGCACTTCCTTCCACCTGCTGTCTACCCTTCTGCTCATAGAGCACAAGAACCTGTTTGCTGTCTTGGGTATTTCCACTGCAATTTTGCTGTGGAGAAATACCCTAAATCCTGAAGATTTTCAGAGGGAAAGAGGTTCCTAAATGTATAAGCTGTTCTCAAAACCAGAGATGGGCTCCTACATTACATAGGCCCCTTTGCAACTTCTCTTGTTAGTGAATTGTGCTCAAACCTGAAGAGCTATGTGGTCTGCTGGAGAAGGCCATGTCAGGACTCTGGAAATCCCTGAGCAGAATGCAATCCAAGCTCCCTCATATGTTACTCACTTTGTTGTGAGCAATTAAATTCTACTTTTCATCACCGAGGAAGGATTTGAAGCCATTAACATAGCAAGGCTGCAGGTAGCATGAGACACCGAGCTGATCTTCTGGTCAAACCTACAAGATGTTTGCCAGGAAAGAGTGGAAACTAATTGAAAGTAACAGGCACTATAAATTATTAAAGCTGGTCTCAGTCTGTGAGACATTTTAGGCCAGTGAGAAGAGGGAAGGAGTAGAGCGAGGAGAGGTCTCGTGAGTAGCCATCATCTCTAGGAGGAAGGGGGATGTCGGTTTGTGTTAGCAAAGCCAGATGCTCTTTGCTTGGTTAACAAAGCAGCTGCCTGGGAAGCGTGAAGCTGTGTCAGGCTAATTAGCCCAGGCAGCCGTGCAAAAAGACACTGTTCTCTGCCAGATGCAGGCACGCAACCCGGAGCAGGGGCTGAACAGGTCCTCACGCCACTGCCCGAGGCTGAGCCGCAGAGCTGGTGCCAGCATTTGATGCCCTGTTCTTGCTGGGGCTGTGCCGCACGGTGAAACCCAGCAGTAAGTGGTCAGAGAAGTTGTGGGGAACACTGGGGATGTGTTGACAAGCTAATACAATCCCAGGCTGGATTTGGGGAGGGCTGACTTGAACACCAGTTAATTCATAACTTTGGGAAGTGTAGTTGCCCTTTGAGACCCAGGCAAGGGTCAGTTTACCCTGTACTCACATTGAGCTTCTCCAGTGGCTGGCCCAGGTACTTGATGACATATTTCTCCATGTGTTCACTATACCTTTGCTTGGCTTCTCTCTTCTTGCCCTCCAGGCAATGGATCTTCTTTTGGCACAGGAAACAGTGAATGTGGTGGTAATTTTCCATCATCACCATGTCTGTGTTCACCTTCAGGTTTGCTGAGGACAGACTATTGACTTAAAAGAAAGGAACAAATCAGGTATGGAGAGAAGACCCTGCAGGCTGGGTCGGGACGGACATCAGAAGTGGATGCTGTCAGGCTTTGGTCACCAGTGGAGAGTTTTACCCAGAGCTGAGGTGAGCATCATAACAGGTTGTTCAGCTCTTCAACTGCCTTGCAAAGCTTTGGGGTCATGACATTCAATAACATTTTGGGTAAATACTCATAAGGGTGCAGAGACATGCAAGTCCAGTCCTGTCCAAATCCGTTTCTGGCCTGGGTGCCAGTGCAGCATGGTGGGATGGCACATGGTCAGGCTACTGAGCAGAGCATGGCTCACCATGCTGCCAGCTGCTTGCCAGCTGGTCTGGAGAGGGTAAGAGCTTGAGTAGCTCATTGTGTGTGCAGAACAGAGGGCCCTTCTCACTCATGGCAGTAAACATATCATTAGGCTGTCTCATTTAAACCATCTGGCTTGTTCCTGCACCAGAGGGAGTAACTATCCACAATGCAAATACTGATCCCTGTTCATTAGCTTGACTCCCGATCTCACCTGCTTTGCCGTATGCATTGCTGAAGCCTGGAAGGGGCTGTGCTCATGGATTTATGAGCTGCTATTCAGTGGTCACCCCAGGCTCATCTGCAGGTGGGAGCTGCCTCTCCATCACCTTGTGATCTGTGGTTTGGAGGCTTGGAGCCGCAGCCCCTCAGGTCCTCTCCAGTGTACCTCCACTGACAAACAGCTGTGGGCATCAGCTGGCACAGCACAGGGACCTACTGAATGCTCTCTAACTTTGCCTGAGGTCCCCAGGCTTCTTCTTGGTGAAGGCAGTTTCTGCCCCAGGCAGTGCCCAGGAGGCAGGTAGCCTGCACATACCCTGCTCTGGTGGCTCAGCTGATTGCCAGTAACCCCTGATGTTGCAGCTACACATTTGTCTTGCCCAGCGGCATTTGGGCACCGGCCTTTGTACTCACTGCTGCTGAAGACGCTGCCAGCCAGCCTGAGATGTGCTTTGTCCAGCTCCCCTCTCCGCCGAGCTGTCCTGAACACCTCTTCCGAGAAGCTCACGAACTCCTCAAAGCGGCTCACGGAGGGCAGAATCCCACCTTTCATCTTGCTGGGCAGCTTTGCCTCCTCAATCTCTTTGCACAAGGTTCCCTGGCAACAACACACAAGACAGCACTCAGATCTGACGTGGCCCCAGCCTCATTTTATGGTGCACTAAGGTACAGGCCAGGAAACCAGCGATCAGTTGTGTCTACCACTTTCTGCATTTGCAGTATCTTTTATGGGAAGATATGTGAGCTTCCTTGTTGGAGGCTGGACATGAAGCTGGGCTGGCTGCTCTGCTGGAGCTGGTGTACCTGATCTCCCAGGCTATGTGGTTCTTTGTTCAGACACAGCACTGCAATCTCCCCATGCAGACACCTGCAGCTCCTACGGCAGAGGTATTCACCACTGCCATTTCTTGCACTTTTCAGGCTGGTTTATGAGCAGACTTGCTGCTCTGGGTCTTGGCACAAACATGGTTAATGTCAACATGTGGCTTTTCTTGACCTCAGCGGAGTCAGGGCCAGGTTCCTTGGCCAACTCTCATGGGCTCTTGACTCCTCCACACTCCACCTCCTTGCTGCTTTGTCCTGGAGCAAGTCCTGCTGTGCCAGCAGGAGAATCGGAGAGCTTGGCTCCAGCCATCTGACAAGCTGCTGTCACTCCCACTGCTTCCCAGTACTCTGCATTGGAGAAACCCCATTGTTTTGACCATCCTGGTAAGAGGAGGCACAGATGGCACTTAGGTTTATTGTGTCCTACCTCCCTCACACAGGCACCGTCATTGATGCAATGAGGGTCTATTCCTCCCAAAACCAGAAAGCCAGATCCCTGCCTGATATAAGCCAGTACTGCCTTCAATGAAGATTATGCTAGAAGTTTAGAAGATTCTGGTGGAGGTCAAATGTCACTCAGGTCTACTCGGGCTTACTCCTACTGACACTCACAATGCATTTGTTGAAGCTGCTCTTGGCCAGGAGCAGCATGTTGCCCAGCACAGTGCTGAGGAAGGATGAGGGGAGAGCTGAGGAAGAGCCCCACATCTCAAAGATGGAGTCACTCAAGGTAACCAGGACCTGCAAGCAGCCGAATGGGTGGACCTTATTGCAGACATCTAGAAACCCTCTCAGCTCCGGTTCCAGGCAACTGAAGATCTCGCTCAGCAGCTGGGTTGTAGGTTCTTCAAGTCTTGGGGGGAAAAAAAAAGAAAAAGCCATTAAATGAGTCGGGGCACTGTGGCCGGCAGCAGAGACAAGGACAAAGTTAAAGATAGAATCAAAGCCTGCTGTATCGCAGTGGAGGCCGTCTATGCTTGGGTCATCCTCAACTTTTCACCATCTCTGCTTGTGGGAGGACGCTGAAATGTCCTGTTTTGCCAGCCAAATGAAAAATGTCAGTGTTTTTATGCTGCCATTTTAAATAAGATTTCTGTTCCATAGTATATTTTCACTTTGGGACTTAGCTAATAGGGAAATAGCACGGATCAAAACAGGGTTTTCTATGAAACGGAAACCTCGCTTTCTGATCCACCCTGAAGCAGAGCTGCCAGCAGGCTCTGCTCAGCCTCTCTTCATGCCCAGCTACCATGCTGCCTGGTTTTTTTTGCTATCTGGGGTGCAAACCTGAGGCCATTTAGTTGCCATCAGGATGGTCAAGAGTGAAAAATAATCCCTCCATCAGTTCCTTGGGCAGTTCCTGTAGGACGCTCCAGACCATGCCCCTGCCAGAGCAGCCAGTGTGTCTCTTCACCCACGTACTGGCTCCGAGGCTTGGTGCAAGGAAGGTCCTCCGGAGATGCCGTGCTCTCTCCTCCCTTAGTGGTAGACGCCTGAAAGAAAAAATGGGGTGGAAGTTATGACTTTTATGCCCTCCCTTGGAGAGGAAAGCTTGAGATCTGTGTTTTATTTCTGCTGCCTCATATTGGAGTCTTGTGTTTAATGCTTAGAGATCCTCTGATTTTTCTGGAGCTATCAATTAAGTTCAATTCAATTCTCCTCTGCCGTCAGGAGGTCTTACACTTCTCCACCGCTGGCACCACTGACAGTTGCTAGAGGACAGGATCCTAGGAGAGCTCAGGTATCTGATAGAGGTAAGCAGCCACTCCATTGTGCCTCCTGAGGATTGTATCAAGCTGGAGGGAGGGCTGGCTAATGGGACTAGAGAGGACTTAGTCTTCACACTTACCTCCAGCACCTGCAGGTCTGCGGCGTCCTGGCTTAGCAGGAAGAATTTCTCGATGAACTGCTGCTCCGTGGTGCAAAGGGGTTGCAGTTCTCTCAGCACCTGCTCCAACATCTGCTAGAAACCATTGGGCATGTTAGAACACCCTTCTAGCACAGACCGAGGACACTGGAGCAGATGTCCATGTCTGCCTGAAATGACATCTAAGCCAGGCCAGCAGTATAGAACATCTCCGCTTCTCCTCCAGGTACACAGCACCAGAGAAAGGAGCATGGGATGGGCTGCAGCACCGGCACAGCCCCTGTGGGACACATGAACCCCTCAGAAAACCTCAGCTTGTTACCTTGATGATGTTGCCTTTGTCTGGTGTGTCCTCCTGGCCTTCCCTGCTCCCAGGGAGGCTCCATCGAGACTGCTGCCTGCTCCCCATCACCATCGGCTTCTCTAAGCTTTCCTGAAGACCTGCAGGGTACGTTGGCAGATGGTTAGACATCTCCATCCCTCTTGGCCTCTCCAGCTCCTTTGATCATTTTAACAGATTTAAATGCCTCTGTGTCTGATCTTATGCGTGAATTGGCCTTTTTCTGTTGGATTCAGATATACGGGGGGTGCAGGTTTTGCTCTCATTTTTTTATCTGCCTTCTCATCTGTTTCTCTTTTTCATTAATCTTTTTTTTTTTTTATTTCGCTGTCTGTCATGCTTACCCCTTTGCTAGTTAGTGTTTAATACTAACTTTTGAGGGTGATGGAGTGAAAAATCCTAGATGGTAAGAGCATAAATCACCAGAAATGCCTGCAAGAGCTGCTGGGAAAATGTTTGTTGCTTAGTTTTGATGGTAAATTGCCATAAAACAATATTCAGGCAGGGGGGAGGGTTCGCTTTTTTCAAAAACTAGTCTTTTAAAATTATAAACATTCACCTGGAAATGAATATACCTTTCTGACCTTAACAGTTTTCTCCACGCTGTTTTTGCTTGGTGCCTGGCTTAAGCAGAAAAGTTGAAAAGTCTCTTTGAAATGTGCGTTAAAAAAATACTATTACACTCACTGAAAGAAATCAGTGGGGAAACATTCCTTTTATTCTCTAATTAATTCTAAAAACTGGTATTGTTCCACTGACCCGAGAGGTCCCTGGTGAGTCAGGCCAGCTCCCCGTTTCTCATAACATCCGACATCTCCTTATTGGAGCTGCTGCCTGCAGGGCTTTTGCCTTTGGAAAGGGTTTGTCGGATGCCCTACACTCTGAGCAGGGACGAGGGATGACAGACAGCCCTGCTCGCGACCTCAGCCTTGCTAAAACCATGGAGAAAATTAATAAGCTGCTCCATAGGCTTTTTCCCACCTTTACGCAAAGAAGATGATAATTTCACTTGCTGGGAAGTGGCAAAACCAGGGAAAAAGGTCCCCCAGCAGCAAACAGGAAAGAATTTTACGAGCCTGTAAATTTTAGTGTGGAAAGGGGAATGGGAAAATGAGGAGAAAAGACTTAATTATTGGCTAACAATTAATTATAAACAGCCTGAGGTTTGCCTTCTGAACTCTCCCGTAATACTGAAACAGGACAATAAATCTTCAGGTAGTAAATTTAGAAGTGAACGATGTAAATAATCTTTTGTGAGGGCAGGGAATCAACCCTAAAAATCCACTGCCATGGTAATCAGTAAAAGGAAAGAGGCACGGAGAGCTGGAGCAGGCCTGGGATGTTTTAAAGCAGGGATGAGGGATGTTATCAGGCAAGTGTCCTTGCAGCCTGGGCTTTCATCCATGCAGCGGCTCGCCCCGAGGAGCAGCTGAGCAGGTGAAATGTCAGGAAAAACCTTGGATGAGGTTCCCGCAGAACTTCATCACAGCCAGACCTTCCCTGCAAAACAGCCTGAGACCAACCAACTTTGCAGAAAATATTTCAGCAGGGGTCCATGAAGGTCCCCGGGAGCTGGGAGAGACCGGGCTCACTGTCGGCACCCGTTGCTGCCAAGCTCCTTCAGCAGAAGGAGACGTGCCTGCATGGCCAGGGTGCTGCTGGCCCTGCTGAGCCAAGAAGAGGTCACCTTCACCTCTGACAATTCCCACTATTGCTACACATCTACAGTGATGTGGTGGCTGTGGTTTCAACGTGCTGCTCACATTAACGATGGGCTGAGCATCTCCAACCAAGCCTGGGGCTTCCTACCTGCCCCAGACCTCAGCCCAGGGAGCAAAGCGGGGTCAGCACACCCCAGCACCGGCAAACCTCATCTCATCTCCTCCCGGCTGTGGGAGCAACACCAGGAACAGGCAGATGCCTGTGGGTGACCTGTAAGAGCGCAGTCACAGGCTCGTAGGAATCAAGGTGTCCTTCTGTCACTGCGATCGGTTTCACAGACACTGGATTTTCTCCCGGGATTTTAATTACTCTGGTTTTATGGGACTCACATAGGCATTAAAGATAGGCTGAAGGGAAATCACTGGTTTAACATTTAGCAAGAGGGGATCAGGCAGACTGGCTGCAACACATGCCCTACATGGTCTCTTTTTTTTTTTTTATTTAACATGTCCATTTTTGTAAAAGGCCTCTTTAATGGCCAGGTCTGCACCTGCAATGTCCTCCTTTTAATGGCTTTCTGAGCAGACCCAGCTGTGCTCTGGGAGGAGACAAACTTGGGTGTTTCTATTTTCTATCTCCCAGCAGAATTAAAGTCCCTTACTCAGAGCACATCAATCACTTCGGAAATAGGAACTGGGGCCTCTTTATCCTCCACACAATCTTTGTTATTTCTTTCTGTTTAAATAAAAGTAATCACCATTTTTCAGGCAATGGTGCTTGATCACATTATCTTCTAAACCGTGGATCGGAGTTTGCTTCCCCGCTGCCAATTCCCCAGGCTTGTTTGCTGCCGCTACCTTCATTACCTCTTATCGTGAATTCCTATTTTTAAGAGAGAAAGAGCGCATTTCCCCAGGAAACGCCGTGTCTAGGCTTGGAGGAGACAAGTGTGTGAGAGGAACATTATCTTTTTTTAACTATGTCTTCTACCCGATGTGGCAGGTGAGGCAAAGTATATGCCTGCCTCGTGCAGGAGCTGCATGGTGAGCTGGTCCCTGTATGGGTGAGGCATAAACCAGCTGGAAGCAAACCAGTCCTGACTATAAGATGTCCTTACAGTGACTGCTTTATTGGTGCACACACCTCTTCTTCCAGGCAGGGTGGGCAGTGCTGGACATCCACAAGGACAAGACCCAGTGCTGGCTGTGTGGCAGCATGGGGACAGCAAAAGCAAGCGAGCCCCGGAGAGCCGCACGAACTGGCTGTGTCCCGTCCCAGTACATTATTGCCAGCACTGGCAGCCTTTCCCCAGCACTGCATCTCTGATGGGCTGGAGAGGAAGCACAGGAATGGCGCTCTATTGTGCTTGGGGCCCTCCACCTCGGCCAATACATCCTCACGAGGTGCCACCACCAACCCATCGCTGTCTGCTTGAACGTAAGTGTTCTCCCTGGCATCCAGATCGCAGCAGCGGGGACTGCCAGAGCGTTTGAAGGGTGGGTGGATATCCCAGATCCAGTCAGTGATGTACTGGGTGCTCCAGCACTGCTGGGTCCCCGGCACCTCCATGGAGGGAGGAGGACCTTCAGGGTGACAATGTTGTTCCAACAGCCCTGTGGGAGATGTGTCTGTCTTTACAGTCCTTACGAAATGCTACCCTTTTTCAGAAAGGCCGTATGTCAGTATTATCCTGGGATTATTATTACCGCCTCATTTTACTTCCGTGTTATCTGCTTGCTATAGGCTTTCCTGAGTCCTCCAGCATCAGTGACAGCTTGTAGCAACCAGCGCGACAGGTTAATGGCATTGCACACAAATAATTTCCTATCATCACTTTTCAGCATGTCCCTGTGAATTAATTGCCTGTTACCTTATTTTAAATTACAAGGAGAGTAATAAAGTCCTGTTGTCTTTCCCTACACATCTTATTTTTTGACCCTTTTTATCATGCCACTACTTTTCTGCTGGAAGTAGCAGAGAGATTTTAATCCCCGTTTTTCACTTTCTTGGCTCCAGAGTTTGGCAAATCATTCTGGCATGGAAAAATAGGTTTCCAGTGACTACAAAAATTTTTCCTAGAGGTGTTTTATTTCTCCATTTCCAGAAAAATTTGAAAAAGGAACATTTCAATTAAGGATTAGTATCTGAGCTTCTACTGTCTCTTTCTTCCTTCGAAGGGGATAAGTTTTTGAAAAAGACAAGTAGTGGGGAGAAAAAGCCCAAGGTTTTTTTTCTTTTCCCCTCCTCTTCTTTCCAGTGGCAGAAGGCTATTTAGGTGAAATTTTCCTTCTCCTATGTTTTCAAGACTTGTGTGCTCCACTGCAGGTACATGTACACTGCCAGCTGCCCATCCTGGTTTGGTCCCGTGGTCTGGAACTCCTCAGTTTTCCCGGTCTGTGTGGCTGACTGTCTTCTCCAGGGGAACTGCACCGGGCAGGGAGGAGCTGGAGGGGGTGGTGGGTCTGCTGAGACATGGCTGTGATGCACCCCCAGACCTGGGAGTGGAGCAATGCTGCTGTGTCCCTCTCTTCAGACACAGCTACCAGCATCTGGGCGTTGCAGTCTGCTGCTGTCAGCCCACCCTGGACTGGGACTGACTGGGGCAGTACTGGGAGTGCAGCAAGGAGGTGAGCAGACCCAGCACTCGGGTCCGCTCGTGCTTCTCTGTGCTGTGCCCCTTTGCCTCTGCCAGGCAGGAGTTGCTGCAGCTGCCGTGGTGCGGGACAAAGTGATGCTGAGTGCTCCCACCCAGAGGGACACGGGGCCAATCGACAGCCTCGAAACTTGGGATGCAGAGGAAGCTGCTTCTCCTACCCCAGCATGGGGAAAGCTGCCAGCAGAAGCACGGTCCTATTCACACTCCTGTGCAAGCTGCTGCTAGCACAGGCTCTCTCTGTCCCTGCTTGAGACTCACCAAGTTCTTCAGAGATCCACAGAGCAGGGAGGAGATGAGAGCAGAACACCCAGATATTAGCTCTTCTGAAACTGAGGAACAGGACCCTTGAGGGCTACAGAAGTGGAAATCGTATGCCATGGTCTGATCCTGCAGCCTGGTGAGCTTCAGGGTAGCTCCCTCCAGCTGCCCATGGCCCGGGCTCCTGTGTAACCCACAAGAATGGCGTGGACTTCACCCCAGAAGACAAAGGATGGACAAATATCAGGGCGGTCGTGTCAGCTGGACAGGGGCTATTGGTACGATCACGGCTGTAGGGCCAGCAGGGAGGCAGAGCCCTTTGCCAGGATCCTTCAGCCACCAGCCCCGTTTCCTTCCCTAGGCTGCGTCCTCTGGCTCCAGGATCTGGACACAAGCAGTGGAGTAGGTGCAGAGCTGGAAGAAATAGAGCTGGCATTCTGATAGACAAAACACACTGTGCAAAGTGGTTTTTGACGTTCAAGTGGGACCAAACTGGCATGGAACTTTCCATTACAGTGCTTTGTTTTGCTGGAGGAAAATGTGACTTCTGTGCAATCAAAAACTTCCAGAGGAGACAGATCAGTTTCTCTTTTTATCTTCAGAAACACCTGACTGGAATATTTTGAGTCAGACACAGCGATTTCTGTTGAAATGATCACCTTGGGACAGCACAGCCCCACAGCCAGCTCACTGTGAAGTCATTCTACTCTCACAAATATTGCTATGAATACACTCGCCTCTTCAGGGACAGGCTTGGTGCCATCTCTTAGCAGGGAGAAGAGTGTCTGAGCAGCCTGTGACCAGCTCTGCTTGCATGAAATATTATTTTTTATAATTTATTTTTTATAATACTTTTTGCATTAGCCAGGCAGTCCCACGTCCCCCTCTCCTATGGCTCCTCAGGACACCATCTCAGCTACCCAGGCATCATTTGCCAGTCCTGCGAAGGGAAGGTGCGCAAAAGCTACAGCTCTGAGAAGCAGCTGAACAAAACTGGGCAACACACGGAGCCACGGCTCACACAGACGCTGCCTGGTGTGAAGCAGGGTCAGCTCTGCCACGTTCTGCCAGCTGCAGACCCAGCCCCTGGAGGAGACAGTAAATTCATGGCACAACATCTGGGGAAGGCATCTCTGATAGCGGGTCATTGCCATGTTCCCTACTTGCAAATAAATCGCCGCTCAGCAGCACATAAGTCGTATTTGCAAATCACTCACTTCCTTTTCTTCTTCCCAACAGGGAGGTTTTGGCTTGTTCAAAAAAGGCTTTGATTTCCCGGTCATAGAGCCTGCTGAGGTTCTGGGCATAGACCTGGAAAGACAAGACAGGCACAGAAATTCCTGGTGTCTCTCGCCTCTCTACGAACAGTGCCCATTTCACAGCTTTTTTTTTTTCAGCTGCCCACTTAATAGTCAGCAGATGGCAACTGACCTATTGGCTTTGGTGTGCAAGACCTTTGGAAAGGCAAACACCAGTGTGAAAAACGGAAACCAAGCCCCAGTGATATAAAAAGAACGGTCTCAGTTACTTAACAATGTCCCTATTGACAGAAGAGGCCAAGGACTTTAAGACACCCCTTCCCTAGAACCCTTCAAATAAAGCCGTGTTGAATAAAACACAAGATCAACCACATTCATCTGGCGCTTTTCATTCTCATTCAGTAGAGAAAAGGCCAGATGAAAGCAAAAAGACCAAATTTGAGCATTTCAGACCTTTTCCTTCAACATAATGTCTGCCACGGAGTCACAGACTGCTTTGTGTCAAGCACAGAGGTCCAGCATCATGTGGCCAAGTTGGCCAGGCACTCTCCTAGAAGGGCCAGATGCTGGAAGCTTGTGGGTGGTATGGGTTTGGTGAAATCAAGCTCTCATCACAAATTAACCAGTCTGACTAATCTGTACCTGGTGGATAGTTTGTTCAGGATTTCAGCCGTACCTTGGGGAGATCACAGAACAGAACCGGGTTGGCGTTCCTCAGCCAGGCCATGAGTGGGATGTAGGGCACCAGTTCCTCATGGTAGAGTCTGTGGCTTGGTGCAGACAGCTTGTCAATGGGCTGCCCAAGAGCAGGGACCTGAGCATTACCCTAAAGCAACAGGAATGGCAGAAAGAGTCAAATAAAACATAGCCTTGAAAAGCTCTGGAAAAGATTTGCTTCATAATTGTCCTAGAATTTCCAGTTCTGAATATGTTTGAGAAGCAAATTTAAAGGGTGAAGCAGAGCATAAATGATCACTTTGAACTCTGGTTTTAATCCCATGTCGTGGGAACAATTCTGAGCCCAGAGGAATGAGATGGCCCATCAGTAATATGTGGGATACTCCAGCTAAGCACAGCGGTCAGGAGCATGCTGGAAACTGTCCCTCGAAGCACTGGAAGGTGGGTCTGCCTCAAGGGGGATGCAATGGAGAGGAAGGATGCTGTGCAGTTCATGCAGCCCATTTGCCAGGGCCCAGCAGTGCTGGGACATTGCACCCACAGACTCTGGGTCATGTAGGTGGGACAGGAGCTCGGCAGGCTCAGAGCAGGTCCAGGTAGAGCAGCTTGCTCAGGGATGTGTCCAGTCAAGATCTAAAAAGCTCCAAGGATGGAGATCCTGCAGTTCCCTGCCAGTCACATCCCTTCCCAGAGTCAATGACTGAAAGTAAATGCTAAAGATTAAAGGTAAGGATTAAATGCTAAGGATTTGGGAGTCGCCTCTTTTCTCTTCATGATATGAAATCTAGAAGAGTAACATTTTCTTTTCAGCTTTCTACCCACAGAGCTATTGTCCACTATATCTTTTAAATTGCACGACAAGCACTGGAAAGTGTTAATTAAAGGATCAAAGGACTGGCTTTTAGCCTGGGATTTTATGTTACAAACAGATGAACAACCACTACCACTCCTGGAGAGCAATAAGAAAATCTAAAGCAAAAATCTTCAGGCCTAAGCACTCTGTAACATGACCAGAGGATTAGTGACCATCAGGGGAAGGAACCTGGTAGAGGGCTGGGGGGCAACGGCACGGTGAAGATACATGAAAAGACCTCTTTGGGGAGACATTTTGGGAGAATCCTCTTACAGTGGCATCCCCTATACGGCTGTTACTATTTTACCAGAATATTCAAATCTTGCAGGATTTTGAGCTGCCACGTGAAGAACAAAACCCACCTGCAGCTCAAAGATGCTCGTAACATGACCGATGAAAGAGTTTTCAAAGTTCTGCTTGAGTGTTTCGAACATGATCAGCTGCTCAGCCACAGACTGCATTTTCCGGTAACCTTGAGGGAAAAAAGGAGAGAGTATCACGGCACGGAGCGGCACGGGCTGTCGTGGCTGCAGGCCAGCATCGCTCGGCACACTGGCAAATAAGACAGGTCTTCAAGGCGTAAGTTCTGGGATAAATACTACCACCCAACAGCCAACAAAGGGAAAAAGACCTGCTGTGGTACTAAAATGGGGAGTTGGAAATAAAAAAAGAAAAATGGCAAAGCATCCAACAACACCCGCAGTGGATACTGCTACAATAAATTGTCGTTTTTCCATCCCCAAGTACAGACAACTGTGTTGCCCCAAAAAAGACCACGATTTCTAAACACATCATTCCACCAGATCCTTTACAAACTATAAGAGGTGTTGTACACGGATGGCAGACAACAATGTCTTACGTCCAGATATTTAGAGAAATTGTATAGATGCTTGCCATAGGTTTACTCAGCTCTGATGTAAACTGGACCAGCCGGTGCCTGAGTCCGGAGGGAGGTGCCTACAGACCTGCCTGCGGTGCGTGGATGTCCCAGCTTGGCTGTTTGCAGCATGGATTAGATTTCTCTAGGAATGGAGCCAATCCCCCCACAGCTAGTTTTCTCCATGGTTTCTCCATGGATTTTTCTCCCAGCAAGCCTGTGAGCTAATTCCTGGGAACAAGCCCTGTGGCTGCAGCGGCCCAGGGCACCAGCAGAGGCTGGGCAGCAGAGGATGGTGCTGGGTGTGCAGCACAGATTGTGGATGAGCTGGTGGCTCTGCTGTCTGCAGACATAAATCTCTGCTCTCTACTCACCGGGCTGTATCTGGATGTTCATGCAGCCAGATAAAGCCTCTGCTGCAGCAAAGCAGGCTTTCACTCTGCTGGGGCTGGAAAGGTCTGCCCGGCTCAGGGCATCGCAGTGCTCCCTGCTGAGGTTGAGGCGGGTCTAAAAACAAAGTCAAAAGAGAAGAAGTACAAGCACAGCCAGCTTCTCGTCCCTTCTCATCCCATCCAGAAGGCTGCAGGCTTCAAATAGCCAAGGGCTACCTTCAGCTGCCAGGCTCCCTGTGTCTGTTATGAAGCCCATGCTGCTCTGTCCCCACCAAAAACCAAAGGTCTGCACAGTGACAACTGCAGTGGTCACCAAGGAAGTTCTGGCAAACCCCAGCGTGAGTTTCAAAGGGCCCGCACCTCTGGGATCACTGCTGGCAGCAAAGTGGTGGGGAGGAGAAAGAAAAAGCTAAGGAAGCTGCAGCTTGAGCTGCTCAGAAATGAAAAGGTCAAGGGCACAGAGGTCACTGCAAGCAGTGGAAGTGAGGATTAGCTGTGCTCCAACAGCGCAGTTTTTGCATTTACGGTCTGTTATGTTTGTAAATAATTTGCTTTCCCATCTTCCCACGGCTCATCAGGAGTCTTTCCACTGGCTGTGCTGTCCCCTGCACCGGTGTCTCTGTGGCTCCGAGGCACTGCAGAGAAAAGCTCCTCAAAGGATGCTGAGACAGGCTGACGCGCAAAGCCCGCAGCTGATGGCAGACATTGACTTAGCAGTTAAATTACTTTCAAGGGTGGGGGGAAAAAAAAAAAAAAAGGAAAAGAGAAAGCAAAGGAAAGCAAAGGAATGGAGAAACTCCCACCAGTGGGAAGTGGAAAAATAGCAGCAGGGTCCCTGGACAGCCCCTCCAGGGCCACAGGGACTCACCGGAATGATTTTCCCGTGGTAGATGTATAGTTTGCCTAAGGACTCGCCCAAAGTCCCCAGCAGTTTCGCTGTATGTGAGGTTACCCATGCTGACAGAAACCTGCTTTGACGGGTGTTGCATGCTCTAGCTCTAATTGCTCATTAAATACTGTGCTTGCGTACTCGTGGGTAATGATTATCGGCTATTGAAATGACGGTCATCTATCAGTGAGAGCTTTTTTTCTCCTAGTACAAAGGTATAAACAGAAAGCTACCAAGTGAAAGGAGGAAGAAGGCAACTCTGCTCAGCAGCAATGGCTTCCCACAAGAAACTCCACCAACCAGACATGGGGATACCTGGAATTCACAGGCACAAGGCTGGGAGGATCTCAGTGCGTTGGGTGCAAGGATAACAGCAATGCCCTGGCAGCCTCTGAGCGTGGGAGCAGAAGGTCCCAAAGCTGATAGCGAAATGCAGACCACAGCATCCCAAGCGAAAGGCTGCAGAGCTGCATTTGGAAGGTCCTTGGCACTGCAGCGTTTGAGGCTCATCTTTCCCATGAAAAGGACTTTCAGGGACTGCTCTTACAGCCCTGGACCACAGTGAGGGTAGTGCACAGCATGTCTGCTGCTGGTCTACCTGTAGTCCATCCAAGCTTTGTGGCTGTCCTTATATTATCAAGACAACAAAGTCCTTCATTTCTAGGCCAGAGAAACGCCTTAGCCTTTGCAGAGAAGAGTTTTCAGAGTGTTTGAGGATCACTGAAAGATTTTTCTAGTAGATTCACAGGCTGATGATTTATGTCTTCGCAAATCCACGTACCGTGAGGAAGAGGATCTCATCCATCAGTCTTGTCTTGTTGGAAACGATGCGATGTAGCAAGGAGTTTTCCTGGTGGATGTGGTCCATCTGCTGCTTCACGCTTCCCAGTAACTCATTGTAGATCTGCAAGGTCTCCTCCACTCTGGCCACCTCTGCCAGGGCCTCATCAAGGGCGCTCATCAGCTGTGTCACCTGCTTCTCAGAAGAGATAATGGCTCTAAGGTTGGCCTGTGAAAAGGAGAAACAGAGGGCTTCAGCACTGTAGCAGAGACTGATCACCAACTCGGAGGCAAATACCCTGACCTTCACCCTCCCAGGTCAAAGCAGAGACCCTGTCATTGTAACATGCAAGATGCTGTTATAATTGCAGCTGTCCTGCATCACTACCTGCACAAGATCAATGTCTTATCTCTGCACTTGGCTAAACTCTGCATCAGCAACCATCTGCAAGTCTCCAACCCGCAATCCCCACAGCTGGTGAAGTGCCCTGGGGACCTGGGTGTCCATCCATCCCACAATACTGGTAAGGAGACATGCCAGCTTTGAGGCACTGGCCATTTCTGTCTGACTCGAATGCATTTATAGACCGTGGCCATGCCAAGTGCCTGTCACAGCACGTTTATCACAGCTCCGGGCATTGCCACATCTGCCACGGTGTTACCCAGCTGAGCTGCTCTGGCAGCGGAATTAATAAACAGTTAAATCATGCATGAGACATGCACATATATACGTCTCTCCTATGGAAACTGAAGGCACAGCTTGCCTAGGGAGGTCTCGGGCGTTTGTTTTGACGAGTGGTAGAGACGTAACGGCGTGTTAATCGCTGCTGACAAGTTCCGCTAGAGATTAACCGCTTCCAAATGTTAATTGTATCGTTTTCAGGGCCTGTGTTCCATGCGGGATAGCAAAGAAAACAATCGATAGACACGGGCCTGGGAGGCGTGAGGCTTCCAGACTGCTATTTTTCTCTCCATTAATGAACCTTTTAAAGAAGTTTGTCTTCTCTGATATTTCAATCCTCGAACACCTTTTTCGTTAGACGAAGAAGAACGATAGAAGCATCTGCACCCCCGTATGCTCTGCGCTTGGCTCTCAGGTGGGAAATGACAGGAGGAAGAGAAGCAAAGTCTTGTCAATGCAGGTCAGGTTACCGTGGCTTAGACTGACCCCGCGCTCCGAACTAGGAAAGCACAGTGGATGCTGGGCATCAACAAGCCATGTGCTAAGGATTTTTTCTTCCTCAAGCTCCACCTGCATCGCCATCAGGATACAGATAAGCTGGCAGCTCCAGCTCTAGAGGAGCTGCACGCAGGACGAGTGAGATGCTGAGGTGTGTGAGAGCCGCCCTGCAGCACACGCCTGGACCGGGCGGCTTCGGTCTCCCTGGCAAAGCACGGATCACACTCTCCTGTGACAAATGTAGTAACACTTCGGGGAAGTAGGGGAGAAAGGACGGTGGGGAATGGCTCCACGTGCAGGCAGATTCACAAAGGATCTGGAAAAATCAGAGGAATTCTATCGAAAAGAAAAACCTGATGTCATAACTAACACAGCAAAGCGTCTCTATCAAAGGGCAGCGGTGGAACTACCCCACTGCGAAGCGATGCAGCTTTCCCATGGGCAGCCCAGTGACAGCAGGGAAGGCAGAGGTTTCACTTGCCAGCAGGTTCAGCAGCCGGATTTGAAGCAGGGCTCGCTAATGCACGCAGATACTCATCCCCAAGGATGCTAAGCGAATGCTCCCTTTTCCCAGAGCCCACCCAGCCTACACAGGCTGGCACAAGGGAGCTGCAAGGGAGCAGACAGCCCCGCTCCCGCACTGCCGCTTTCCAGCCGCACACCAGGGACTCCAGCCCACGGCCACAAGCTCTGCCCAGAGCTTCACATCTTATTAAATGTTCCTAAATTACAGCCATAAACCTCCTGCGAGCCTGTCACCGCTGCGTCTTCAGATTGTCTTATTAGGGCTTAACAGCCCCGGGGGGGGGTTGCCTAGAGCAAAGCATCACCAGTGGCACTGGCAGGGCGGAAAGGGCTCTCCGGAGAATCGCTGCTCGCGTAAGGGTAATAACTCTGCTGCTGGAGACAGCAGAAAGCCGCCCACGTTTCAGCAGGTGCTGGGGTCCTGCGAGGGCACAGGAATACCAATGTAAAAATCAGAGCTGGTGGCCTCCCGCCTGCCTTGGCCGCGCTTGCCTTCCCCCCGAGCAGAGAAGCGCTTGCTTGCTGTCAGTGCGGTGCTACGTGATCCCCAGAAGAGATGGGCTAGCAGAGGGTGGTTAGTTTTGTAAGAGGAGGACAAGGTGTTATCACTGGGATGTGGAGAAAAAAAACATTTAAATATATGCATGTGCTAGTCTAATTTGCTGGTATTAATAACACTTAATATCATAGATTATACCTTAGAAATAGAAACATCTCATTAATTAGTCTGTATTAGCAATAAGTGGCATTTATTCATTAGAGGGCATCACAATAATGTATTCGACAGCGCCTTTCATCTCAAGGAACTTAACAGAGATTTATTAGTTACTCTCATCAGGCATTTTACAGCTGGGAAAGAGTTGCAAGGTGCCTGTACGACTTGCTGAGAGCAAGCAGGAGCAGACCGCAGGAGTTTGGTCCCCCACTTTGACTACTAAGTTTCCAAGCGTACCCAAATACAAATTGGGAATGCGGCAAATACTGGAGATAAACAAGGTTGGATTCAGGGTTTGTGGTTTCTTGTATGTTTTAGGATATTTCCTTTGGCTTATTTTTTCCCCTTTTTTCTTCAGTTACTTCCCACAAAATCCTAGCACCAGATAGATTAGCAGAACGTAAATGCTCGAAGCAGCTATCTCATTATTTTGCTCCAGCACTCAAAGAAACAAGTTATCCTCTACAGAAATGCAAGAAAATATAGCAACTCTAATAAAGTAAATAAAGCTCACTAGTCTGAAAATAATGTGTGCCTTCTCCATTGGCCCTTTCTACTACAGTTTATCTTTTACTTTTTTATCTCCTTCCAGGGCCATTTCACTTTTTTCCTCTTTTCTTTCTCCCCAGCTGCTGCTTTTTCTTCTGTAGGGATCCCTGTCGGCCCTTCCCTTTTCTTCCAGGTACCCCTGTCTGTCAGACCACCCTTTCTGCTCTTCATCCCCCCCACTTTTTTACATGCACATTCATCCTCTCCCTCCCTGCTCAGCAGCCTTTATCCTTCCTACTCAGCTTTATTCTGTTCTCCTCTTCCTCAGGTAACTAATGTGCTTGTGCTCGAGTTAAAATCAAAACAAACATGCCTGAAATAATGGGATTTTTTGATGTATCTGTGATAGCCCTCACGGCAACGTGGCAGGACCCGTCCGCACTGCTTCTGCACGTCCCACTTGTGGATGGCCACGCTGGACCAGGTGCTCCACGGGCTGCAGACCTGGCTGCAGATCTGTCTGGGGAGCTCCCAGTGCCCCGGGGTGTCTGGCAGGCTAACCCTGCCCACAGGACACCTGGCCCCAGACAGACAGGGAGGGGAACATGCGCAGCGAGGGAGTCATCACTGCGTTTTCCCCTTGGGAATCATAGAATCGCAGTTTGGAAAAGACCTCTAAGATCATCAAGTCCAACCATCAGCTGGGACAGTTCCTGTAAATCATTTCCAGACGTGGTTAAGGCTGTGGGATTGCTCATGGTCGCTGCTGACCACTGGCCTGGCTGGAGGCACAGCTTGTAGACCTAGCATAAGGGCCAGAAGCAACGCCCTAAGACAAACTTCTGTGCTGGTGGCTACAGAAATGATGGTCCCAATTCACACTGCGTGGGACACAGAGACCTTCTGCACAATGCAAAGGAGATCCCAGAGCTCCCCAGTCTCATCCACCCCCATAAGCCTGCCCCAGATAACCCTACTTCAGCCAGCAGTTAGACCCGTCCTCATCCCTGCACCCCACCCAGAAATCATAATCCCTCAGAGCTACACATCCACGTGCATCTGGGCTCCGTATCCTTCCCTGCCACTGGGTCTGTGTCTATTTTGTTTTACTCCTTTGCAAAACTGGTAATGGGCTTTATCTGCCCCGAGCTGGTCAGTCACCGTGTTCATCGGAGAGACACCATGCAAGGCAACCTCCAAGGGTGGTCAAGCTCAGCAGAGATGGATGTTTGGCGCCTGGTTGCCAGGCTGCAGCTGCTTGTTCTGGGCAGCCCCAGGCCAGCACACAGTGGGACAAACACTGACCCTCAAAACAGGAGCAGCAGCATCCTCCTGGCTTGCAAGAATCACAACGCCAAGATAACTTTCTCTCAAACCAAGTGCTCACAGAAAACAAAAGAGCTGCCGATACCCAGAGGCTCAGCCCAGTGCCCCTATGTGCCAGGCACCTTCGTTTCGGTTGAGTCACAGCCCTTGGCCCCCTTACCTCATCTAGCACATGGAGATCGTTGCTTAGCTGCTCCGCAAAGGCCACCGAGTTGTTCACAAGGGGCTCGTACTCCTCCATCAGCTTCAACACATCGGCAGCTTCCTTCGGTGTCATCTCCTGGTACGCGCTGAGCTCCTCCTGGCTCTCAGTCTCCACGGCGTCCTTCCTGTCTTCTTGGGGTCTTTGTCTCCCTGCATGGACAGGAGGAGACGTGGAGATGGCCAAAGCCTTCTTGTTATGTCATTTCATTAGCCCTGCTAATGTTAGCTCTAGGGGTCCCATTGACCCCAACTGACATGAGTCCAGTGGTCTCAGTCTGCTGGTGGGTGAGAAAAAGATCATGACATGGAGCAAAGAAAGATGTGGGTGGGATAAAGGGTCAGTTTTGCAAGAGGGACAAACCAGACACTTGATATTTAATTCGAGCTCACGTTGTGTTTTCACTTGCTCACCTCTAGGATTGTGTGTTGGGGCATGCTGATATATTTGTTATACAAACCTGAGACAAATTTCAGAGATGAACAGGCTTCTCCTGAAGAAATATACTGGTAGTTAGGTGTTGTAGAGTAAAATACATTTTTATATCCATATATATCTGTATTTCTTGATATACTGCTGGGGGATGTTGCCAAGCAAGCAGCCAGTCTCCCCCCGGCCTGACACTACCAACACTTTACTGCTCACCTTCCCCAACCCAGCGTGAAGATAGCATCTCTGGAGACAAGATAAACTGTCCTCTGTTTTTCTTGCCAGCCTAGCACTGTGTCTCCATGGCAAGTGTTAGTGGATAAGTCAGACAACTCTACCTCCAGATACACAAAACATGGATCCTCTTCTTCCGTCCCACTGGTCCCCACCTCAGCCTCTCCCATCACCCACGCTCACTGTCTGAAATGTATTCACCTCCCGTTCCTAAAGCAATGACAGTGATGATGCAAAAAACCCAAACCACTCTGAGTGTGACGAGGAAACTAATTACCTTCTGATGCACAGGAGGGGACATTCACAAACGTGATAGAGCTGGCGAGGAACCGGTGGTTCAGCTTCCACAAGCATCTGATAAAGGTTTTCTTCTCGTCAAAGCTGCTAGCGGTCCACTTGTAAACCTTGTCGAACTGCAGATCAAAATCCAGGCTTGCCTAGATGCCAACAGTTAATTACCACACCAATTAGACGCCACTTGCCACACCACCTACACTCAGAGGGTTGCAGCGTGTTTTAATGGCAGGAACTGATGTTGTGAAAACACCTTGTGCACCGGGAAGAAAACCAGCCCCTTGCTGAAGGAGGGAGAGAGGGACACACCGTTACACTGCAGCTTCAAGCTTCGGGGTTTTCAGTGGCCCCAAGAAGCCACCTTGTGAATGGAGACCAGCGCAAATAATCAAAGACGTGATAAAAGCACTGAAAATAAAAGGATGTACGACAATTCTGACCCTAGAAGTGGACACCAGGACACCCACGGTGGGTCAGAGCAAGCAATCAACCAGTCCCTGTGTCCTGATCCAGCACGCTGATCTCTGTTCAGATTACACAAATCCCTCACCTTTTACTGCAGGATATGGGAGATGACTGCTGATGAATTTTGACAGAGGCCAGTGGCAGATGCTTGGGAGAAAAAGCATTCAAAGCACAAGTCCAGGGTTACATCGCCTTCAGGATTCCCTGCCAGCCTCCAGCAGCCCGTGAGCTGGCAGCTCGCAGAGGTTGTAGCCACAGCACTGTGTTTAACAGCCCTTGAAGGACCTACTGTCCCTGACTTCCACTAATATTTTTTGAGCTTATTCGTAGCGTTGGTTTCTACAGCATCCTGTGGCAATAAGGTCTGCAGCATAATTATGTGCTGGATGAGAAAGCTCGAGTCAGCTGGAGTTAAGCATCCAGGGTGAGCCCAGCATCAACCCTGCCTCCCACTGCAGATATTCCCCTCCGCAATCCTCGTCCAACCTGAAATCCCAAACCTCTCTTCCCTCAAGCAGTGGGAACACCCAGAGAAAACCGTGAAACAGGCTTCCACAATCTCAGTCCTGAAATCACCCCAGCAGCACTGTGGTATCATGCGTGATCCACCTGGCATCTCCCCACGGTCCCATTCCCTGGCAGGGGAAGGTCACCCGAGATAACAGGAGCATGGACTGGAAGAAGAGCACTCTTGCCATTTCCCCGTGTAGTTTTCAACCGTAGAAGTGTCAATATCTGCATCTATCTATGCCCAAAGGATGTAGTCTCATGGAGGAGGTACTCCAGCCACATGAGACTTAGTATTGCCACTAAGCAGTATATAGGTGGTGAGGATAAGGGAGGTTGTTGACCTAGGAACATCCCACAGAGAGAAACTCCTTCCTGCACCACCTCATTAGCTCTGCAGCACAGCCTGATCTCATCCTCTGGAGAACTTCGAAGCCGCACTTGTAATTATCGATACTAATCATCGTAACAGACATAGGGTTTATGAGGATGGATGTGGTCCTACGATGCTTTCAGGGTTGCTTTCTGCACACCTTGAAGCAATACATCATGCCCCCTCGTTGCTTTGTGGGCTGGGTAGCAGCCCCTGCAACAGCATGGAGCAGTGGTGTCGGGGGAGGAATTTACAGCGCTCGCAGTTTATAACACGCCTTACAGGGAGCTGTTAAAGCGGGGAGGCATCCATTAATCGCTTCATAAATATTAATACTGTTTTGGTCAAGGGAGCTTTAGCTTTAAGAACCACTGGGCTTGCAGTGTCAGGACTTTGCTGGTGCCAGAGGGCTTCCCAGCACACCAGAGCAGACCTGACAACCACACCCTTGCTTTGCGTGTGCCGAATATTGACCCATGAGCTGGGGTTCGGCTGTAGCCGATGCTATCTGCTGAGCAACAGAGGAGAGCTCTTCTTTGGGTTTCCATGGACCTGCCGAGTCATGCAACAGGGAGAGGGTGTGCTGACTTGAGCGCTGGGCTGCACTGGGGAGCTTGTGTCCATGGTGGGACCCTGGGAGATGTCAACACGGCCTGGCTGCTGCCTACTGCTTCAGCTTCTCCTCTGCCTGGGGACCCCATGCAGCGGCTTCAGCTGGTGAATAGATCCCATTTTAGGAACAATATGGACAGTTCTGGTGCTGCCTGCATTCAAGAAAGATCATTTCAGCCTGGAAGAGGCAAGGAAGAGGGCTCCAGGGGTGATAAAGGGAAGAGAGAAGTCAACACAGCAGAGGAGACTAATGGGCCAGTCTGTTTAGCCTGCCAGGAGGAAGGTTAACAGGGGAGGTGACTGCAGTCTACAAATACATCTGCAGAGGAGAAGAGCTGTATAACCAAGAGGACAGCCATGGCACAACTGCAGACAGGGGTGATGTGGGTGGGAACACAGGCTCGGAATCATAAGAAGGCTTTAGGAATCAGCACACCCAAGTTTGTTATTTGCCTCCCAGTAGGAGGAGGTTCAAAAATACGCCAACTCTTTAAGATAGAGTATGATCAGTTTTTCTCATTGGGATGGCAAATGAGGGGGAAAGGACTGAAAATCCTGGAGATACCTTCTAATCCACAGGAGCCAAAGCAGTTTAGAAGACTTGGTGGAGCCTAGCTCATCTGCCAGAGGAAAGCATGTATTTCCTTGTGCATGGGAAAATGTAAGACAGTGAGATATCGGTTCAGTTCTACCCGTAGGATCAAGACCTGCAAATGTGATTTTCCTTTCAGACATGCTGTGCAGATGTACTTTATTTGTCCTGGATGTAGAACTGGAAAGCTGTTCTTTTTCTCCTTTATTTCTATGCTTGTGAAAACCCAGGCACCTTGCCAAAGCCCCTGGAACATTCACATTAATAAAAAACTAATTATAACAACTTTAACGACACTCTGCCAGCCCCAGCGGCAGAAAGGGAATATCTTGTCCATGCTTTCTTTCCCAAAAACCTTAATGTCACCCTAAAAGCACAGACTCACGCTGATTCTAGCTCTCTATAATCCCTCTTTCAGTTAATGCCTCCATTTAATCTTTAAATACCCTATGCAAATGTCTGTCAAGAAGCTTTGTCAATGTGGATCGACAGATGGGCCCGACAACATGTTCTGCAAATGCTGGAGACCTGACAAGAAGAGTGCTTTGCAGCCCGTCTCTCCAGCCTCAGAGTGTTCCTGCAAAGAGCTTCAGGAGGTCCCGGCCTGAGAGATAAGCAGAGTTTTCCCCCTGATTTTGATGGAAGCTGTGTCAACGCAGCAGTCACCCACTCACTGCTCACCCTGGTCAGGTATCTGGCCAGCCTGACATCCCCTAACCTAGGGAGGGATGACTCGGGAGGGAGGAAATCACTCCAGCCTCAGAGTCCTGGGCACAGACATCGCCCTGGAAGGGGTGAGGGAAATGAGAAGTCCAAAAGCACTGGTGGAGGAACCATCCAAGGAGAGACCTCATTTCACCATACTCTAGGAATCAGCTCTGAGGGAAGGCAGAAGGCTTTTAGACATTGTTATGGCAGTTGTTTCCTCAGGATTAGTGTCATTTGGGCTAGTTCGGTCCTACATTAGAGATAACATACACACATACGCTGTTCTTCCCACGGTCTAAGTGCATGGGCTCAGCTCCAGAGGACTCAAATCACCTTATGGATTCTGGCCTGTGTCTCTCTAGCTTCATATTCGCATCTCTCCCCCATGATCAGTCCTGCCCTTTGCCACAAAAGGAAAACCAATCCCACCTGATTGAGAGTCTTGCCATCCACCAGCTTCAGCTCTGCTAATGGCCACCTGTAGGCTATCTTGTACTGCTCTCCTCGGTCTACCTTGACCTTCACCAGAAACGGCTGCATTGGCCTAAAGGCATCCACTGAGGATGAGGGACAGGAAAAAAACCAAACAATATTATTGTTAGCCCAGTACATAACAGTTCAGTGTGAGTGGACAGGTACAGACAGACACACAGACACGGCTTTTGCATTGTGGCTGTATGGAGAGATGCTATAGGGTTTCGGTTGGCTTTTCTCTTCATTGAGTATTTACATCAGGGAAGTTCTTTCCGGGGTCTAATCCAGAGTACTTTGAAGTCTATGGATAGATTCCCAATAACTTCAGTGAGTTTTAAGCCAGGCCATTGTGCTCTACACAAGATCCAGACGTGAGGGGAAAAGGGTGCCCTGGTGCAGTAAGATTTATGACAGCGGTACACCATGTTGCTGGCCCTACAACAGGGTCCACACACACTGCACTGCTTGACTGATACCCACTGTAACATGTCCCATCAAAAATCAGTTCCAGTGCCAATTAGCTTACAGTCACTTCTTGGTTCATCCATCAGGTTCTCGCTGGACATCATTCTGACTATTAGAATATAGATCTCCCATATGAGCTAGGTATCTCCAGAAAACTGACGTGGACAGTTCCAGGGGTAACTCCTGTATTTTAGATGCTACTTAGAGGGTAGCTACATCATCCCTTGGAGATATTCCTCCTGCCCTCCACTGACTACAGAGGGAGTTGAAGTACATCATTGAGGTCAAACACTATGGCTAAGGCTCTCAGAAACTAATCCTGTAGTAGGTGACTATGCTGTCTAGAAGCTCTTCGGCAGGAACGCCCCTCCTCGGCAAGTTTGTCAAAAAAATCTACACTAGCAACATCTCAGGAGTGATGGAGCAACTGGAAAAACACAGACCAAAGGAGACGGAAGATTTCCCAAAGCAACTTGCACCTTTGGATCCCAATCAAATATCTACATACTCCTGAAATGTCTGGGTACTGTTAAAACTGTCACCAAAACTATGGAGAGACAGAAGGAGGCTGTAATGCTCCGTCATGTTAGAATGGTTTGTTGCTGACCTCTAATGACAGATGTGATGCAAATGGTAAAAAAATTATTTCACATTGGTGGAGGGAGCAATCCTGCAGAGCCCAGCTCTCGCTAACAAGCTAAAGATCACCCAACATTCAAGAGGGAACCACGTGCTTTTATTGCCAGTTCTTGGCATGCTATACCGGCATGGCACAGCTCCTATCTTGGGATTAAGATTGCCTTCATTTAATCTTAAAATACAGCATTCCAAACAGGGGTTGTATTTCTTCTCCCAAATTAGGAAAAGGGCCATCAGAGACCAAGCTCTCTGATCGGAGCTGCAAGAAACCTCCCCGGGTTTGCAACTCAATGTGTCTCCCAGAGCCCCGGGGTTCTCACCCACAACACAGAGAACGGACATCTTCTTCTTCTTCCCTGTCTTCCAGACGCGAACGGTTTCCAGCAACCTCTTTTTCTGCGGGTTGAACACATCTTTTTCCAGTGAGCTCCAAAGAGAAGCCATGGTGGTGCCCGAACACGACAGCGAGCAGTAGGTGCGTCTGCCTCCCACTGATGCTCGTGGTCACGGCCGGCGGCGCTGCACCTCCTGTGAAACACAGACAGGCTGGAGAGATGATCTGCACGCAAGCTCCTGGCAAAAATACACTACCTCCACACTGATTTCTGGGATGTGGGTCTCTGTTGTCTTGCAGACAACTTGAGTGTTAAATCGTTGTTCCAGTCTTGAGGCCAGAAGGGCCTTTTATATTCAGCTGGTCTGAATTCCTACCCAATGCAAGCAGCACATGCCAGTGCATCCGGCCCAGTAAGGTCACAATAAAACTTTCTTTATTTCTTAAAAAAACCCAACCAGAATCACAGAATGGTCGGGGTTGGCAGGGACCTCTGTGGGTCACCCAGCCCCAACCCCCTGCCCAAGCAGGGTCACCCACAGCAGGCTGCACAGCACCGCGTCCAGGCAGGTCTGGAATATCTCCAGAGAAGGAGACTCCACAGCCTCCCTGGGCAGCCTGGGCCAGGGCTCCGTCAACCTCAGAGGGAAGAAGTTCTTCCTCATGTTCAGCTGGAGCTTCCTCTGCTTCAGTTTGTGCCCGTTGCCCCTTGTCCTGTCGCTAGGCACCACTGGAAAGAGTCTGGCTCCGTCCTCCTGACTCCCACCCTGCAGATATTTAGAGGCATTTATAAGGTCCTCTCTCAGCTTTCTCTTCTCCAGGCTGAACAAGCCCAGCTCCCTCAGCCTTTCCTCATAGGAGAGATGCTCCAGCCCCCTCATCATCCTCGTAGCCCTCCTTTTTAGTTCCACCTCAGCAGAACGTTTTGAGCAACAGGACCAGGTCCTCAGGCAGGCAAAGCAGGTTAGCAACTACAAGCAATCCATCACCTGATTATTTTTGTCAGCCCACATTTGTGCAGGGCTTACAGATGAAGAAATGCCACTCCTGGGTCGCACAACACCATGTTCCCGTTGAGCTGGCATGCTCCACAGTCAGCACAGGTCAGACATACGTGACCGTGCAAGTCAGTGCTGTGAAAAAGGAGCCCAGCTCTGCTTTGGGAGCTCAGCTCTGGGGCGTCCTGCGCCCCAGAGATGCCCAGGGCTTTGGCTGAGCAGAAATGCACAGCAACCCTCCGAGGGCAGACCAGCTTGCTGGTCCAGCTGCCTTGCCAACCTCATGCCATGCTGAGCAGCTCAAGCGTGCAGAGACACAATTCACTGAACCTGGGGTGATGCTGGAGCCTTGCAGGAGTGAAAGCAGAGCCCTGGCTTCAAGGGGGCTCAGAGGGGCTCGCAGGATTGCAGTGTGTGCATGGAGGGGGAGGCAGGTGGCTTCCTAAGCCATCTGCCTTGCAGGAGATGTTTTGCTGTCTCTCCCATGCCAAGACCACGTGGGGCTGGAAACGCACACACCCTGCAACCTCCCTGGCCACGCTCCGTCACCACAGCCTGCACCCACCCTGCTGTGCCCGTGTGCTCCCCAGGTCTCTCCTCCGCTGTCCTGGGCTGTGCCCCGCTCAGCAGCTCTCACCACTGCAGACCTCCAGCTGCTCCTCCTTCCTCCTTGGCTGACAGCTCTGGGATTCCCTGCTCCCCTAAAAGACTCCCTTTTGGAGAAATAGCGGAGGGAGAGGGTCCCCAGGCCACCACTCCTTCCCCTCCCCTTCCATCCCCACCCATGGGTCCCCCTCCAGCCTCCTGCAGCCTTGCAGACCAGGGCAGATCCTTCCCCAGAACAGCTGGCTCACCTTCCCGAGCTCCCTAGGGCTCAGACCCACCAGCAGCAGAGGGGAAGCATCCTACACAGAACACAGAACTCACAGCTTTCATACATTTGCTGGCTCATTAGCAAATCAATATTAAGAGCCAGCAGCTGCTGACACTCCCAAGGACACCCCTGCTCCCCGGTTCTTTGGAGTTTCCCTGGCTCCAGGGTAATCAGCTAATTAAGCTGAAAGGAGAAGGGGTAACACAGAGGGAGTGGGAAGCCCAGGTGTGGTCTCAGTGACTGCTGCGTTTGGATTCCCCGGGTGTGAGCAAGCACTGCATGGAAACTTGTGGGCACTCACCTCTGAGGTCTCGAGCCAGCTGAATGAGCGCAAGTTTTTTGGTTTCATAGTCTAAGAGGAAACAGACCCCAACTTCTTCTCCCCCTCATTTTGCTTCTGCAGCTGAACATGCTTTTCCACAGCCCCAGAATGGCCATGACGTGCACGGCTAAAAGTCATCTAAGGAAACGGCAGCACCCAGCTTTAAACCATCACAGCATCTCACGATGTTTTGCAAGAGAAATGTGACCACCACTTCACAGACGAGGAAAGTCCGGTAAGAAAACTACCTAATCACGGGGATCCCTGCCCTGGCTGCCTCCTCAAAAGCCGTGCTCGAAGCACTGTGGGGTCTCAGACACAGGTACCGCAGGAGAGTCCTGCCTCTGCGCTCAGCCCGCAGAGAGCAAGGGAGACGGTCAGCTGCAGCCTCTGAAAGCTCAGGTGAGCTCGGCTTAGTGTAGGCTGGGACGAGACAACTTGGTTCAGCTTGAGGTATTGAAATGCACTGATTCAGGTCACCCCAGTGCAAGAAGGAAAGGATTTCTTTAAACCAGCTTAGCAAAAACAGTGGTTTTAGCAAGAACGCATTGCTTGTTCAAACTGCTTTTTTATTTTTTAATCCAGAATATTCTTAATGGAAAGTTCTCACACAGCTTCCTAGTCAGACTTAAGACTCGTGGAGTTCAATGTCCACGGGAAGTCCAGCCCAGCACCAGCAGGGAGGAGGCGGCAGCTCGTGTCCCATCTGTCGTGTGTAAGCACTCAGAAACCAGCAGCTCTGTTACAGCCTTTGGTCTGGGTGGTGAGGGAATTAGCAAAGTGGCCACAACGAAAAGGTTGTGCTTAATGCAAATATTTTAGTAAAGATTAGGGATAAATAAAAATACAGACTGTAGGAAAACAACAATATTTAGAACATGCACTTTGAATGTTTGCAGAGCGAAATTTGTTGTTATTGAAATTTACCGGTTGCTCTGCAATGAACTGAAACAAGTGAAACCTTTGATAGTTCCCTCCCCACAGTGATGGGGCTTTCAGCTCAGCCACAGAGTTAACGAGTTTGAAATCACATCCGCAAGTCTTTATGCTTTTTCTACCATGGCTGTGACAAAAAAAAAAAAAAAATTTGCTGCTAAAATGATTCTGTCACTGCAGCATCTCATTGAATGCAGTCCCTCTCCAGGATATCTCGGTTTCTCCATCCCTGTCAGCTTCTCCGTCTCTCTAATGGCATTTGCCTCCAGAGGCAGGCAGGATGGCAGCCCCGAGACCCGACTGTCTACACCGCTGCTGCTTGCGAGCTCACTAATTCATTTATAGTAGCACTTGAGCAACAGCTACAGGAAAATGACTGAAAGCCAAAGTAATAGAGGGCTCGCTGCTCCCTGACAAGTTAATGCAGAAAGCACAAGACTTTCCACAAAGGTAATTGAAAAGCTGTCTGTAGCGGAGCCAGTTAACCCCCCATTTTATAGAGACAAGCTGTAAGACCTAAAGATCTCAGCAGAACCTTCCTGAAATTCTCTGAGGTGCACATCGCCCACCCAGACAGCTGGCAGCGAGGAAGAGAGCGGTAGCGAAAGGCAGAGCGTTCAAAGACTTTACCAGCCACGTCTTGCTGGGGATAGATTGCGGGATCTCCATCGCGAGAAGCCTTCGAACAGGAAACAGTTTGCTGGTAAAATGAAAGCTTGAAGAGAAAAACAGGAAGCTCGAGGAACCTGAGCGAAGCCCCTGAGCTGCTGGCTTGAGGTCAGGGCAGGAAATCCCTGGTGCAAAGGCTGCAGAGCAGGTGAGGCTGCGAGCGAGCAGAGCATCCGAGCCCCCAGCGCTGAGGTGGGGTTTGGCTGAAGGCACAGCAAGGTGAAACTGCCCTCCATTTCCTCTTTGTTGGGTTAAAGAGAGTCAGTGCCGAATGGAGAACAGCTGTGGTTCGACCTCTGGGCAGCTGCAGTCTGCCTAGTCCTCCTCCTTTAGCAAAGGGTCTCGGAAACCTGCAAGAGGGTTTAGGAGTCAGACAGGATGCTAACGGCACAGTGTGTGCCCCCATTAAGCAAGATGCATAATCATGATGCATAATTTGGCTTTAAGCACAAAGGAAGCCTCGTGCTGTCTCCTTGCAACATTTTGGGACACACTTTAGTATGAACCAAAAGCCAGGTCCTGCTGAAGCTGAAGAACCAGCAGGACGGTGGCCATGGAAGTCGGAATCCGCTAAGGAGTGTGTAACTACTCACCTGCCGAATCAACCAGCCCTGAAAATGGATGGCGCTGGAGCGTCGGGCCCATACCCGGCCGTCGCTGGCAGTGTGAGGCCCGCGGGGGCTAGGCCGCGACGAGTAGGAGGGCCGCTGCGGTGAGCCTAGAAGCCTGGGGCGTGGGCCCGGGTGGAGCCGCCGCAGGTCCAGATCTTGGTGGTAGTAGCAAATATTCGAACGAGAGCTTTGAAGGCCGAAGTGGAGCAGGGTTCCATGTGAACAGCAGTTGAACATGGGTCAGTCGGTCCTAAGCGATAGGCGAGTGCCGTTCTGAAATGGCGGGCGATGGCCTCCGTTGCCCTCAGCCGATCGAAAGGAAGTCGGGTTCAGATCCCCGAATCCGGAGTGACGGAGATGGGCGCCGCGAGGCGCCCAGTGCGGTAACGCAAACGAACCCGGAGAAGCCGGCGGGAGCCCCGGGAAGAGTTCTCTTTTCTTTGTGAAGGGCCGGGCACCCTGGAATTGGAATGTGGAAAGAGGGACAGGCCACTTGGGAAGAGTACAGAAACGTAGTGAGAGCATGCAGGGATGCGACGAGGAAGGCCAAGGCTCACCTGGAATTGAAGCTGGCAAGGGATGTCAAAAACAACAAGAAGGGCTTCTTCAACTACATCAGCAGCAAAAGGAAGGCTAGGGACAACGTGGGGCCGCTGCTGAATGAGGCAGGTGTCCTGGTGACGGAGGATGCGGAGAAGGCAGAGCTACTGAATGCCTTCTTTGCTTCAGTCTTCAGTGCTAAGACTGGCCCTCAGGAATCCCAGGCCTCGGAGGTAAGAGAAGAAGCCTACAAAGAGGACGACTTTCCCTTGGTCGAGGAGGACTGTGTGAGGGATCGCTTAAGTGATCTGGATGTCCACAAATCCATGGGCCCCGATGGAATGCACCCACGAGTGCTGAGGGAGCTGGCGGATGTCATTGCTGAGCCACTCTCCATCATCTTTGAGAGGTCCTGGAGGACAGGAGAGGTGCCCGAGGACTGGAGAAAGGCCAATGTCACTCCAATCTTCAAAAAGGGCAAGAAGGAGGACCCAGGGAACTACAGGCCGGTCAGCCTCACCTCCATCCCGGGTAAGGTGATGGAGCAGCTTACCCTGGAGGCCATCATGAAGCAAGTGGAAGAAAAGAAGGTTATCGGGAGTAGTCAGCATGGATTCACCAAGGGGAAATCATGCCTGACCAATCTGATAGCTTTCTACGATGACATGACTGGCTGGGTAGACGAAGGGAGAGCCGTGGATGTTATCTACCTTGACTTCAGCAAGGCTTTCGACACAGTCTCCCATGATATCCTCCTAGGGAAGCTGAGGAAGTGTGGGCTGGATGAGTGGTCGGTGAAGTGGATAGAGAACTGGCTGAATGGCAGAACTCAGAGGGTTGTCATCAGCGGCGCTGAGTCTAGTTGGAGGCTGGTGACAAGTGGTGTCCCTCAGGGGTCAGTACTGGGCCCAGTCTTGTTTAACTTCTTCATCAACGACCTGGATGAAGAGTTAGAATGTACCCTCAGCAAGTTTGCTGACGACACCAAACTGGGAGGTGTGGTAGATACACCAGAAGGCTGTGCTGCCATTCAGCGTGACCTGGATAGGCTGGAAAGCTGGGCAGAGAGGAACCTGATGAGGTTCAACAAGGGCAAGGGCAGGGTCCTGCACCTGGGGAGGAACAACCTCATGCACCAGTACAGGCTTGGGGTGGACATGCTGGAGAGCAGCTCTGCGGAGAGGGACCTGGGTGTCCTGGTGGACGACAGGTTAACCATGAGCCAGCAGTGTGCCCTGGGTGCCAAGAAGGCCAATGGGATCCTGGGGTGCATCAGGAAGAGTGTGGACAGCAGGACGAGGGAGGTTCTCCTTCCCCTCTACACTGCCCTGGTGAGGCCTCATCTGGAGTACTGTGTCCAGTTCTGGGCTCCCCAGTTCAAGAAAGATGAAGAGCTACTGGAGAGAGTCCAGCGGAGGGCTATGAGGATGGTGAGGGGACTGGAGCATCTCCCCTACGAGGAGAGGTTGAGGGAACTGAGCTTGTTCAGCCTGAAGAAAAGGCTGCGAGGGGACCTTATAAATGCCTACAAATATCTGAAGGGTGGGTGTCAGGAGGATGGGGCCAAGCTCTTTTCAATGGTGCCCAGTGACAGGACAAGGGGCAATGGGCACAAACTGAGGCACAGGAAGTTCCGTCTGAACATGAGGAAGAACTTCTTCCCTCTGAGGGTGACGGAGCCCTGGCCCAGGCTGCCCAGGGAGGCTGTGGAGTCTCCTTCTCTGGAGATATTCAAGACCCGCCTGGACAAGATCCTGTGCAGCCTACTGTAGGTGACCCTGCTTCGGCAGGAGGGTTGGACTAGATGACCCACAGAGGTCCCTTCCAACCCCTACTATTCTGTGATTCTGTGATTCTGTGATTCTGTCTGGCGACAGGCACTGGTGCGAGTGCTGTCCCGCAAGTAACTCGGGTCTGGTATGCTCTTTTGGTGGAAATATTTCAGGGGAAATGAGAGCTCTGTGTCTGCCTGATCTCTGGAAGTTTCATGGCTGTAACCTGAGGAGGGCAGGCTCTGGTCCCAGCTCACGTGGGCTTCAGCCTTGGCTTCAGGAACAGTGCCAGCGCAGCAATGTCAGTCTTGAACGTGTCTGGGGCTTGAACCATCAACACCTTTCAAGGGTAACAAAGGTGATCCGGCTTCCAGCTGGTGCCAGGAGCTGCCTGGGAACCATGTACCCGGAGCTGAATTGCGCAGGGTGACCTCAGCCGGGAAGCAGGCCGACAGACCCATGTCTGGCGCAGCCTGCGTGTTGCCTTCACATTTACCTTCAGAACCAGGTTTGGCAGCCCTGAATGTGCCCTGTTCCCACGGAGCAATCCCGATCGCTTGCTGAGAAGCCCTATCCCAAACCTCCGCACCAGCTTACGTGCTTTGATGCCATCAACACAGACCCGTGCCATACTTCTCTGCCTCAGCAGGAGTCTAAACTGGCAGAACAAGGGCTTAAACAGCAACAGCCACTGGGAAGTCACAACGGTTTCAGTGAAAATTCATTTACCAGGCGTTGGCGGGTACAGGGGATGCTGTGACTTGCAGCCTGCACTGAGCTATGGTTGTTTCTCCTTCTCCATCATCTTACAGTGGGGCCACAACCGAAAGCCGATTTGGGCAGCGAGGTTATGTAGGCTCCAAGTTCATGCCCTGGTGCCATGTCTGGGTGCCAAGCACAGCCAAGTCAAGCTGTGTCTGCATGCCTGCTGTGTTTGGTGCCTTGGAAAAAAGGGTTAGTTAATTTGTGAGCTTCAAGGACATTATGTGCACTCTGGAGAGTAAATTAGATGGGACAAGCGTTGTGGAAGAGAGAAAAATACGATCACACAGCACAGCAGGACTGCATTAGCACAGTATCATTTACTGCGAGGCAGTAAAGATGCTATGCCAGGGCTTCCATTCATGACTTCATATTATTTCCATAAACTTCATCTTCTTAACCTCTTCTTGCTCGCGGAGTGGATTTTCTTCTCTTCCAGCTGCCCGCATTATCATTCACGGGCATCTCAGGGAGTGCAAGGGGGGAAAATGCCTGCCTTACACAAGCACGGCTGAGGAGAACAACTCATCCAGATGCCAGCCTGGCACACGAGCCGTGATTCCAGTGGGAGCAGGGAGGGTTTTTTTTAAGACCATCCTGCCTGACTAAAAGAAAAATTCAGGAATAAAACAGGAAAGAAGGAGTTAGCAGGGGATTTCTGGCTTTCCTTGGGCGCTCCTGGGAGCCCGCAGAAAGCTGCTCTGCAGCACTGCAGGCTCAGGCACCGGCACCCAGACAGATCATTCCCCTGGATTACTGCCCTGGAGTCTCATAGCTGGTGTCGACACCGAGGAATCAAAGCTTTCCTTTTAAGCAGAGGGTACGTCTGGCCTTCTGAAGGCTGGGGAAAGGAAAAAAACCCAAACAAACCTTGAACAAGCCAACCCTCGCTGGCGCGTGTTTCCCTGCCCGCATCAGCAAACGGGATGAAGCAGCTGCAAGGGCGATGCAAACGACCAATTAATCTCAATTGCTGCAAACTCATAATCCAAATGAATCACTTTTAAAAATACAGGGGTGTTTTAGACAGTTTTCATGCAAAGAGAAATTAGGAAATTGCAAGTGCAAATGAGCTAATAAAGAAACAGGAAAGACAAGTGTGGGAATACAGCGTGCCTGGCATTTGCTTTCCCACCCAATTCCAAATACAGTAATAACTTGATTATTTTAACATTCAGGCTGAAGGAGTCAAAACCGTACACAGTTTGGAGTGTCTGATTGCCATTCTCTGACCGAGGCTCGCAATCTGCAGTCGTTTGCTTTTCTCATCTTCCCAAAACAGAGAACAGAAAGCTGTTTTTGCCTCAGGGCACAGCAGAGAGTTTAAGCTATTTAATGTTTTGCTGTGGGGACTTGTAGTCATCACTTGGTGTCGAATCTTATTTTCGGTCCTTAAAGAGCCTGCATTCCCAGAATACCCAACCATCTCAATGTTTAATGGCTGGCTCCTGCCCCTAAGAAGGAGGTGGCAACCAGGACTTCTCAGGAAGGACTTGCTCTGGACCATCAGATGGCCAGGTACGTATGGATGGTGCTGCTCCAAAAATGAACAGAGGGTCCCAATCCTTCTCCTTGCTCCTACCGTGGATCTTCTTCAGCCTCCTTGCTGCACATGAAGAAAAAAATCTCCTTTGCCTTGCACCAGCAGCAGCGTGGGATATACCCACTGGGAACACGGGGGGCGGCTGGAGCCCAGTCACTCCGCAGGAGGATGGGGAATGGCTTCGTACGGGCAAACTGGGATTTTTCCCAGTAACTCAAGACTGAGATAACAGCGACGGATTAGGGCAAGGCAAATGCAAGAAAGCAGGAGTGGCCTTGTCCTTGTCCTTATCGTGAGTTCCCATGTTTGATGTCTGGAGGGAGATGTGACTTGTGTTGCAGGGCAAGCAGCAATGCTGGTGCACACTGGATGCTGTTTTCTGCCCTCTCCTTCTCCCAGCAAGCTGCTCCAGCGGGAGAGCTTCTCCTCTGTGCTCAGCACGGTTGTCCTGCTCCTGCCTTGGCCCCACTGCAGCATCTGCCTGACCCTGCTGGCCGTGGAAGGCTGGATCCTCCCCTCCACAAACACGACTTTCCATGCAGCAGGGAGCGGGTAGTCCAGGCTGTGGTTTCTCATTCCTCTGATATATCGAGCCAAGGAGGGAGGGAAGGGAAAACATGCCATGCCGCAGAGCATCCAAAGGGCTGCTGCAAATTACGTGAGCTGTAGGAACCCCACAGTGAGCTCTGCACACACCAAAGAGAAGTCTTTAACCTCCCTCTCCTTCCCCAGGTCTCCCCCTGTCCTTGCCCCCAGCTTTCCTGACTCAACCTGTGGCTGACCCTTTTTCTGCCTTCTTAAACAAAAACATAGGGCAGGAGGGGACCAAGTGTCAGGGGGTTCCCTGCGCCAATGAACAGCTCTGCTGAAGCTCACCTTTCTGCTGAGGTCTGGCTGGGGATATGGTCTGTTGCCTGTGATGTTGCCAGGACAGGCAGACTCTTCCCTTGACCTCCTGAGGGGACTTTCCAGAGCCCTTACTTAGCTTCCCAGCTGATCTCGTGTCCCCATCAGCTCTTCTTCTTTGGTTTCCCAAAGTTCTTCAGCAAGAGGACTTCTCTCTCACATGCACTTTGCCCTCGCTCTTGAAACAGTGTTGCTCGGCAGCTTGGGAAGCTAGTAGGAATATCAAGAATTTCACCTGCCCCAGGGTCAAATCCCAGCTGGTTTGGCCCATCTTCCTCCTTCCCAGGGAAAGCAGTTGGAAGCACGGTGTGCTACAACATGATCTGTGATGTTATGATGGAGGATGAGAGCTGACTTACGATGTAGAGGAAAGACGAGAACCAAACAAACAATTTACTTGATGACTTCCCCTTTTTATCCTTTTCTCTCCCCAGGACCAAACCAGAAGCATTTCAAGAGATTCACATCCTTAATTTCTTTAAGCAGTCTTCTGCGGCTGCAGATGATCAGCAGTGTAACGCTGCTCCTGTCTCCGATCGGTGCCCAGGACCATTGCAAATGTGTCCCAGGCCACGTCTGGCTGAGGCTCTGCAAGGTACCAGATGTCAGCGGTGAAGCACCAAACAAAGATATGCTCAAAGCCTCTGCCGAAACACAGACGTGGGGTAGGAGGATTTAAAATTGCAGAGGCGGCTGCAGAGCTGGACTTTCTCTGCTTCATAAACTCAGTAGCTGTCTTGCTTCTCATATAGGTTTGGAAGTGAGAGGGAGAAGGTGTGGGGAACAAATGAGCTAAAGGGCCCCCCACAAGACCACGATGCTTCAGCAGCCCTGGCTCCCGCCACTCAGCCAGGAAGGATTTGCCCGGCTACACAGGAGGGCGAACGCTGAATCCCAATGTGCTCCAGACCTCCTGAGTGAATTTGGACAAGATTGTTCATTGCTTCCTTCTGCCATGAAGCTGCAAGCTGCTGGGGATGGTGCACGCATCTTTGTGTGTGTGTGTGTGTGCACAGTTTTCAGGTAGCTGGAGAAGACCTAGCACATGGAAATCTCCATGGCTGAGATGAGCTGCTCATCTGGGTCAGCTGCTCATGCTGACCCACCCGTCTGCGGTGACTGCAGTGACTACATCGTACAGACAGGCATGTGTGTGTCTCTCCATCCTCTTAGTAAGACGATGCTATTTAAACGTAAAAAAGTATGATTAATAAAACATCATGCCTTGGTTTTCCCCACTGTTTTCACCTCCTGTGCTCTCTTCTCACATTTTTGCTGGGCTGATGGGTTTTTTTACATGCCCCAGATAACTCATCAAGTTTCATCTTCACTGCTCTTTCCACCCGCCTGCTCTGCTTTCATTTTTCATGAAGACTCTTTCTTGCTCTGCTAACATGGTCTTAATCTCACTGGTAAATCAAGGTGGCTGTTTGTCTTTAGCTCTCTATTTGCTTTCCTGAACGTGAGGATAAATCTAGGCACTGTGCTGGCACAAGCTCAACAAGCAAGCTGATTTCTTCCCTCTTTCCTCCCCATTCACAGTTGTGCACAGCTGGCATTGAGCCGCGTTTGGGATCCAAGAATGCTCCCTCTCCATTTTCCAAGGTGAAACTGGTGAAACAAATAGAAAGACTGAGAAATGACCTCTCCCAGGCTCTGCTGGGGGAAACCATGCTGCAGAAAGCTCTGGGATATAACATTAATCCAAGAGCCCAAACTGGGGTCAGTGCAAAGGCTCCCACAAACTTCATCTGATGGTCTGAGATTTACAAACTCTGTAACTTTTCCATGTCTTTCTGCTGATCTCTTCAGACACTGGATTAGGACAGGACTGTAGAGAGGCCCATGCTCGTGGTGGCTTCCTTGCAGGCTCCAACACGCTGTGGAGTAATAGCCTGCAGCCTGCTCAAAATAGGAAATCAGGTCATGAACTTGCTTCCCTCTCAGTCCAGCATCGCACAAGGCGAGGAATGAGGCATGGCCTTGTATCCCTCCTGTTCCATCTCTGCTCCCTGAGGTGATGGAGCTGGCTGCAGGACGTGGTGTCCGAGTGGGGTACGGGTGTCCAGACCCAGAAAAGCAGGTCTCCGCAGGGCCAGCTGCTCTGCAGGGCTGGCCCTGCAAACATGCCATGTGCCCTGTCATCTTTCCCACAGAGGAATTACATCTGGGGTTACAGAAAAAAAACCACCAAACCAGCATTTTTAGCTGGGTTCAGAGCAGTTTCGCATGTCTGGAAAGGATATAGCGGCATAATAGAGATTTATGAAAGAAAGAAAATATTTTAGGAGAGGCCATTTGTTCTGTTCCATATCCCATAAAATCTCCAGCAGCTATTTGTCGGTCGATGTGGCAGCGACACTCAGCACCGCAGCTTGGGAACGAAAGGCCACTCTGTGAATGAAGAGGCAGAGCATCAAAAGACACGAAGCAACATGTTTTCAGGCCACATGTGATTGCCCTGGAGAATTTGCTGCCTCGGGATTCGAGTTAGACACATGGCTTCACAATGTATAAGAAAACAATCTGCGTGCACCTAAAGATAAGCCAGGAGGGCTGGAATCAGTGGCCGTCATCCAGGCATGGGCAGCCTCTTTGGAGGATTCAGTCGATGTACGTACTGGTCTAGCACAGGAAGATGGAGTACCAAGGTGGTAGTACAGCACCCAGCATCTGCTGCCGATGGAGAAAATACTTCGGGCCAAGTGAGGCACTGGTTTGTTATGTGGAGGAGCGGGCATGCATTTTGCCCCATGTCCTTTAGTTGCAAATTCCTACAGGAAAGATTTTTGGTTCCTGAAGGTTTCTTGCTTTGCAGCCAGCAAGGAAACATGCACAGGGATGCAGGGAAGCAGCAGAATTTGGGACCTTCCATCCTGGAGGCAACGTGGCCAGTCCCCTGCTCTGCCCGCAGGATTAGCCCTGGCCCCATCTCGGATGCTTGGGGGGCTCTTTCACCCCCAGAGCAGCCCCGGGGTGCTCTGATCTGGTCTCTCGCTCTGCTTCCCATCTCATGGAGAGCAGAGGCACCGGAGGGCTGAGGGGCTCAGCTGGGGCAGTGTGGGGAACTGACTTTTGCTGTGTGATTCATATACCAGCCCATTTGGCATCTCCACCGCTATCCCTACCTCTCTGGACAAGGTCCTGATGCTAAAGGGACCTTCACACTTCTGCGTGAGCAGACCTTGGTGCGTTCTTGAGTGGACCTTCAAGTCACTAATGGGCGAAAGGGCTGCAGATCCTCACCCTCCCTCGGGGTGTGTGTTTTCAGGGGATGCTCACAAAGAGCCGGCCATGGTCGGGATCCTACTAGAGCATCCTGTCCAACTCTGCTGGGAGCCACCAAAGGGCTCTGCCTGCTCCTGGGCTCCAAACATCCCTGGTAACTCTTGGTGTGTTATTTCTCTCACAAGCCCTCGCTGTCTTCCCTTTCCTCCTGATTTATCTCCAGCACAGTGAGCGCTGTATCGCTGCTATAGATTGTCACTGGCAGCAGGACAAATAAGCCCATCTTTAGTTTATGGACCTACCTTTTTAGTTTTTTTTCCCTTGAGTAAAAAGCAACAATAAACCGAGTGAGTCCAAGCTAGGAATGGAGATTACAGGGCAGCCATGTGCTCAGCTCACTCTGCATTCAGCAAAATGAGAGCCTGTCACACAGCTGACTTCTTTGAGAGGTTTCTTCCACACCTCAGTGGGGACAACGGCAACAGGGAGGCGTTTACCCATCTCTGAACCATCTTAGAAGACAGACTCATAGGCCCTAAATGTCTCCCATGACCTGCAGACAGACCTACCTGGATGTCCTCAGAGGAGTTGGGAGGAATCTGCCTTGTGTCTACCCTCCTCCCAGCCTGCAGCACTTCTCTCCCCTGAGCAGCACCGGGCACCTTTCGTGGCAGATGATGCCCTGGATGGGTGCCTGGGTGCAAGGCCAGCCAGAGTCCAGGGCTGCGTGGAGAATGGGATGCCGACATCCTACTTATGCAATGCCTCTTTGGAAGATACTGCCCATCAGCTCTAAATTCCCATCTGCAAAACCTGCAGCAACAGAGAATGAAGCATATACACTCACCCTTTCATGGGAAAGCCCTTTCAAAACACTGGTACAAGCAAGCTGATTTAAAGTCAGACTTTCTATTCTGCCTCGAGGATGCTCTCATCAGTGGTCTGCGAGGACATAGCATCTTACGCACATAGCAGCAGCTGCCTTCTGCAGGAGAAACCAGCCGGTTCTTAACCTGTCATTAATGTAACACTAACGGAGCCAGGGACACTCCTGAGATCCAGCGTAAGCAACGTGGAGGTGTAACTGCTGCTCCACAGCTCCTTTCCCCATCTCTTCTGGAAGCTGGTGCCACTTGCAGCTAAGACACGGAGCCTGTACCAACCCAGAGTATTTTATTCTGCCCTGAAACAGACCGGGAGAGCGGCGAGGACACACACATCTGACTGCTGCCAGAACAGCGGCAGATGCGTTGCACCACAGGAGATGAAAGTGGAGCCAGAACGGCTCAGGGCTGTCAGTCCCACCAGCCCAGCCCAGCCCAGGGGACCCTTTTTCCCTGAAAAGGCAGAGACCTCGGCTCTGAAGGAGTTTCAAAATATCCAGCCCAGTAGCTTGTCTCCAACAGTGGCCAGGGCTACTCGCCCAAAAAAAGGCAAAAGAACAGGGCAAGTATTTAATAATTTCCCTGTTGACCCAAAGAAAATCCCTGCTGGGCTCCAGTTTAAGCCTCAGCAGGCAACAACCTCTATTTGTGTCGCAGCTGTGATGGATCCTTCTCCCACGAACTCCACATGTTGCTCTCTGAAACCGGATGCATTTTCAGCCTCCATCTTCTAGCAAGAGCCCCACGGTTTGAAGACGCACTCTTAATATTTAACTTCTTTGGCTGGAAGCTGCCACCCACCAGGGTTCCTCTAGAGACAGAGCTTTTATCCTCGTTGTTGCTCTGAAGCGCCAGACATGGTGGGGACCACACACCCGGGTTTCTCCAGGGCTTTTGGAGGCAGCAGTCTTCTTCCCAGTGGTTATTGCTGGAATAAACATGGAGTCCAGCTGTTGGCCACTGACTGGGGATGCAGGAGCTACGCCACGCTGAGGGCTGCCTGCTCCTGCCTGACGCCACGTTAATGGCCACCGCAGCACAGGGGCGAGTCATGGGGTCCCAGGGACGGCTCCGGACCTGCACGATGTACGCGTCCCAACACATGCCCTTCACTGCTGGCTCCTTGGTGCCAAAGCCCCTCCATATCCCTGCTGTGTTTCAGGGACGGCTGTTTCTCTGATGCACATGGCAAGGTGAGAGCATGGATGCGCAGGGGCTGATGCAGATGCTCCAGCCGCGTCCCGGCGTGTTTCCCAGTCGAGCACTCATTCCTTCTGCACAGTGGCTGCACTAAAACAGAGCACCTACCTTAAAACTACTTAAGCAGAAACCGAGTTTCCTTGCTTACCATTTACATGAAATATTCAACATTCCATCCACAGAGTTTTCCTTCTGCTCGTTAAGCCGGCGGTCAGCTTTGACAGAAGCTGGTTTGCCATTTGCTGACGGTAGGTCTGTGCAGTGCCAGAGGGCAACAAACTGTGTCACCGCAGCCCCTCTGTCCTTGCGTTCTAAATCCCGTTGCTGCCATCGGCGTGGCTGTGGGTCGGGTGCGATGCCAAGCCTTTATCGGCAGCAAGGGACGAGCTTTATGAGAGAAGAGGCAATGAAGGGTAAAGAGAAGAGAGGAGCAGAGTCCTGTAGCTCAGGTGGTGGCCCCGGTCCATTTTCTGAGGTGGCTGGGAGTTTTCCAAGAAAATGGAAATACTGAGTCATGGAGACCAAAATTTTTCTGTTGGAGCAGCAGTTTTGAGGGACACCTCTCTGGTGAAGCTGTCTGGGGCTCAAAGTGGAAGAACTGCTCAAGAGCAGCACCTGCCCCCTGACACAGCTGGTCCATTGGCAGTTTGGACATGACAAAGGCTCACATACCTGTAGAGGAGCCAGGTCCGGATCCTAACCAGGCCTGGTTCACATCAAAGACTGAAACACACCGGCTGGGAAGGTCTTCTATTTTGTAAATGGAAAAACTCCAGAACACCTTGGCTTCTGCTGGACTCGATGATCTTAGAGGTCTTTTCCAACCTACGGTTCTATGATTTCTGAATCCTCAGTTACGTCCTTTGCAAGACATTTCCTTCCTGTTGTGCCCACTCCTTGTGTGACCGTGGGGAAATCGCCCACCTCGTGGTGACCTGGGTCCCCGTTCGGAGGGTGAGGGTGGTGATACGGACTGTCCGTTTGGGTTGTAGTCACTCCATAGCAGAGATTAATGTTTGTGAGGGAGGCGAGCACGGCTTTGAGATGGGCGGGAGGAGACAGGAGTTCACAGAAGAGGGACAGAGCAAGGGTATGGCAGGAGTTACACCACTAGCAAAATGATGACGGAAGGTAAAGCCATACGTTACAGCCAGATGTGTTGCAGGGCAATTACAGGGAGCTTCTTTAAATTCCTGCCTCCAATTTTATGTCCATTCAGCATTTTTTCATGCTTCCTTAGCCACAGTTTTGTGGCCTTAACAGCTGTCGTGCTTTTGGCCTGGCGCCTGATGTGTTCCTCTGGAGGGGGATGCGGTCAAGCGTGTTTCTCCTCAAACTCCCTGAAATATTGCGAGCGTCAACTTGCTTCTGCCTGAATGACACTTCCAATGCTCAGAAGGAGGGAAGTAATAGAAAAAGACAAAACATTATTTCTGGCCAGAGCTGTGGAGTGGGCATGGTGCAGATGCAGGAGAGATGCGGGTAGCTTTGGTGTCCATCTCCGGAGCCCTCCCTCACCTGTCCTGCAGACTGCCTGGGGGATCTTTGAGAAGGTGCTTGGTCTGCGAATGGTGACCCCACTTTCCTGTTTGCGAGGACAAAAGAGGCCCCTGACCTGTGTTTGGAAAACTTTCACATTTTCTTGATGGAAAATGTTAAACATCGTCATTATTTGTGGCAGATTTTTCCAGCAGTGCGAGTGTGCAGGTTGCCTAGCATTGCCGTGACATCGTTTCTGGCCATAATTTAAGCTAAACACATGGCAGTGCTGACAGCTGAGCATTTCAGGCAGGTAACGTGAGGGCAAAGGCTGAGTCACCTGTTCGAGCGGTAGCAGGACCGTTACTGTGACTGTGCTCTCTATGGCAACACAACGGCAAGAAGTCAGGAGACACCAGGGAACCAACGCTTTCATGTTTTCAGTGTATCGCTTTGGGGTTTTTTTTTCAGTTAAATCCACTTGTAAACCAGCTCTTAAGTGGCATTTTACTCAGGGGGATAAGCTGACATATGGGTGGGGAAAAAATGAATTAAAACAGAGATTGGGCTTGGGTGAGGCGAGGCTCTGTGTTCTTTACCACCTCCTGTACCCAGGCTTGCAGACAGGATCTGCGCTACGGAAAACAAGGCACCTAGGTTCATCCATTGAAGCATGTTGTATGGTTTCAAGGTGGAAACCACCTCTGGGACAGAGCTGCAAGCCTCGCATCCCCCTTTGCTCTCTGCTTCGGCTCAGGGTGGGAGGGCAGGAGAGCAACCGCAGGTCCTACATGGTTCAGCTCCACAGGGGAGGGAAGCTGATGTTTTGGCCCCATCCTGGCTCTCTTCAGAGCTTTGTAGGTGGTGAACTGCACATCTGGAGGATTCACAGGGGCCAGCACATCTCGCTGTGATGGCAGAGCCTGCGTGCATGGGCTGGTAGATGAGATGTCTGCCGTCAGTGGGGACACAGGAGCTGTCCTGCGGGCGAGCCTTGCTCTCTTGGACACCCATCTCAATTAGAAAGAGCTGCTCCTAGGTTAAAAAAGGCACTCAACCCCATCTCACTCCTTGGTTTGTTCCAGTAGACAGAGGTGGCAAATACTGCCAAAGAGGATGATGAATGCAATGTCCCCATCACGCCCAGCCCTGTTCCCAGCCCACCCCCAGCTCCCAGAGCCGCAAGCTGCCTAAAGGCAAAAACGCTGCAAAAGGAGCAGCTGATCCCAGGCGACACAGACACCCTCGATCCTGGCTCCAGCGCCTGGAGGGCACAGGGCAGAGCTCAACCACTTCCGAGGCCACCTGAGGGAGTATTTAGCCGAGTTCCGTCCATCATTATTTATTTCCTCATAACCACAACACCAGCGCAGCCGTGCTATGATGGACTGTGTTGTCAAAGTTACATTAATTTTATCCTTTTCCTTGACCTTTAGGGCACTATATAAATAGGCGACGACTGCGGTTGCCTGTGCTATGCTGTGCCGCAAGCGGCATCGAATCTTTAGTGCTGAAAATGAACACAACAGCCTACAGGAGGAAGCATTGTCCAGGGGCTGAAGCACAGGAGCGGAAGGGCCTGGAGATTTGGGGTTTTCTTCTGTCTCTGGCTGTACAGTACTGGGAGAAGAATTTAAAAGGGTGATGAAGAAGAAAATGAAGAAAAAAAACTCTACCAGATCCCCTCCAAATGTATCTTGTCCTGCAATTCAGCACTTAGCGCACAACAAGTGACCTCAGATGTAGGAACCTTTCAAAGTTAAAATGAGAAACAACAACAAAACATGTTTGTGAAAGCTCTTCCTGCAGTGCTTCTGCTGAAGAGCCTGCACGCTGGGAACAGGTTGGGCGCTCACGGTCCCAGCTTGCTGTGGTGCTCACAGACCACTGGCCTGAAAGCCTCTCTCCAGACATTTATGGTTGTTTTTTGTGCGGATGTGTCCCCACCTGGATTTCATAGCGGCTGGAACTTCGTATGGTACATGAAGAGATGAGATACAGGTTTGATCCAACATGAGTTATAAACTGGGAAGAGGGCTGTCACCCTTTTTCCTTATGTTTTCATAGCTCTAGCACAGTGAGATGGTGATAAAGTCAGTGCTGTGCTGCAAACACCCTTTTCAGCATGAGGACATCTCTCTTCCGAGTCTGGCTCTCTCTGCTGAGCGTTGGCACAACCGGTGCACTCGAAGCCATGAGGCACGCAGGGCACAGAGACAGAAAAACAGGCCAGCAGGTTTCCTCAGCATAATGCTTGGAGAAGACCGTGCTGTCCAAAACTGATCCTTGGCTCCCACGGTTGGCAAAGTCACGTCAATGTGCCTCAGCCTCTCCATCTGCAAAACGAGGGCAGTGAATCCCCTCCGCACTGCCAAGAGGGCTGGAATTGAGCCCCCTGATGCTTCTAATATGCTTCAAGCTCTTGCTTGTGCTAGCCCATGGCTGGCAGGTTGCTTTGGGTCTCAGTCCTGGCTTGTCTTTGACCTGCTGTGAGAGCAGTAAATCAGGCACGTGGTGTTTCAGGCTACTTGTGAAGGGGCAGAAGGGACAAGACCTGTCTGAGCTAAAGGATGATGGTGGCATGGGACAAAGTGGAAAGCATAGCCGTGCACCCGTTTAGGCTGGATATGAGAAGGTTCTCAGCGTGATGTCTTCTAGTAGAGTTGTGGTGGTAAAAGTCCTGCCCACTTCCTAGGTGGAATTTCATACATTCAGGAGATGGTTTGTATGATGAGGCTGGTGTGATAGCACAGGTTGGGACTAGATGACCTTGGAGGACTCTTCTAGGCTGCGTTCCTGGCAGACTTACAGCACTGCATTGCTGTTGGCATGTGAGAGACACTGTTTCTGGCGGAGACAGACCAAAGATGTGGAGTTTGATGCTCCAGCCCAGTTTCCAAGTGGCTGTAGCACATAAAGAGTTTTTCAGGCACTCCCATGCACATCTCAGAAACAGCTCTGTCCTCCCTGCTCTTGAGTCAGGAGTGTTTAAGCCATTTGCTTTGCACCTCAGGTTGACACCAAGCTTTCTGGGCTTCTGAAAACACTCCTCTTGCCCTTCTGAGATTTGCAGCATGTCCTCATATCGTGTTGAGCCCATATGATTGTTTTCCCATCTGCGGCATTGATACCGTACTAGAAACTTGTCTAAGCTGGGAGACACGGCCATCTCCGAGGTCAAAAGTCCTCCCATTTTCAGGAGAGTGTGGGGGGTGCAGACACAAGAGCTTGCTGTGGGGTGCCTTGGGTTTATTGCTGTGACTTGTTCAGCGCACAGGGCCAGGGGGCTGCTCCGATGGTCCGGAGTGATTCAGAACAGCTCACTCCCTTCAAGGGCGACACTGGGGTGTTTCCAGACCCGAGGTTTCAGAGGACAGATGGGCTGGCATGTCTGGTTTACCCTGTGTTCCCCCACCCTGATTCAGTCCCAGCCCCAAGCTGGGATGCGATGAGCAGTCTGCCAGTCAGGTTTGCAGAAATGCTGGCTTTAAAACAGGCATGTGCTGAAGCAGACCCTCCTATCGCCCTCAGCTTGCACCGGCACCGTCCTCAGGCTGGCTGCTCTGCCGAGCCAGATGGCATCTCCACCCCGGGGCACCGCGCTGGCAGAGCCCAAGGAACAGACCGTCTGCAGCAAGGCTGACACAGGTTCCTCCTGCAACCTGCCTGCCGCCTACCTCAGTTTGGACTTTGGGTCTTCTTCTTCTTATCACGTCTCTCTGTTGTATGATGCAGACTTGGGTCTTGTTGGGTAGCACCCGAGTATATCCTCTGTATACGAAAACCTAAGCGTACGTGGAAAGTTTTCTAGCCCAGGTTATTTCCACCTGACTGTCTAAATGATCCACGTCCTAGAAACACAGTGGCCAGGATCTTTGCTTCTGCAGAGAGTACACAAGTACCTATAGGAGAGTGACGTTGTGATAAGGCAAAGGCCATGGCAGCTGCTTCAGCAAAAGGTCAAACTGGCTGGGTCACCGGCTTGTACCGAGGGCAGAGTTTGGCCTGGAGAATTCACTCAGGGGTGAAAAGTGATCACAGTGAGTGCAAGGCAGACAGACATTGCAAGTGCTTCGTGTACCACTTGCTCGGAGGTGCTCTGCTGCTCTTCACAACATGCTTCTGCTATGGCCAGGCCATTCCAAAACCCCCTCCCTCTGAGCACTAAAGACCTCGTGAAATATTTCCAAACCCGCTCCAGCATCCTTCCCCGTTGGGCTTTGCTCTGGCAGTGCTTGCCTGAAATGCAGCGGCGTTTGCGGTCCTACGTCATGATTTAAATTTCCCAGCTTGAAAGCGGTGAAGAGGAAAAGGCTGCGTAGACACCTCTGCTGTAGGGATGAGTAGCTTTGAAGTGGCCACCCAATTCCTGACTCCAGGTGGTGAAATGAGATCAGTGGATACGCACGTTCTTGTAACTGTTAGCAGATATTGCACAGGGTGGAGACGGATCTCCGATACAGTATTTCCATCGTCCCTGAAGCCAGTGGTGAGGATGCTGGTTACATCACTCCCGAAGAGGATCCTAGAAAATCCTCCTGTAGTGATGACACTGAACCAAAACCTTGGTCCTCAGCAACTCTCACGCTTCGGGAGGAGTTTGCAGCCCAGTCCTCACCCTGCCACTGATTTCCAGCTCTGCTCTGCTGCAGAGACATCTAAGCTTTCATAATGAAAAGCCAATTAAAGCGCACCATTAAGCGCAGCCTTTTTCCTTCCTTGTCCAAACCGATCTGTCAAGGGAAGGACACAACTGTAGTGCAAGCTGGCAGATGCTGCTAAAAACAGGAAAGATAAGATGTATAAGTAAATTATTGAAATGCCAGCCTGGAGTCTCGAACGGGACCACGACAGCTGGGGTCAGATGTACGTGGCCGCTTACCCCCTCGGTTCCCGGAGCTGCAAAGCCACCCGAGCTCCTCACCGAGCAGAAGCAGATTAACCACTTTTTATAGAAGCTGGCAATGGCTGAAGTTTCCAGGCGACTCGTTCAGACACAGCGAGTCCTCAGCGGCGAGAGCAGGGGGGTGTTACAGGCAGAGCCACGAAAGGATCGTCACTTCTTTTTAACTTCACACGCGCACGTGGTCCGTGCCTGCCGGCAGACCGGCACGGCTCCTGGAGAAGGCAGGCCAAGGAGGAGAGCTGAAGATACACCTCGGTGATGCTGGTGGGGATTTGCTGCTGATTTATGAGCATCCGGGAGCCTGCGTGGGATCAGCGACTCAGGGGTGAGAGCCCCTTTGACCCTCCACTGTTCTCACCAAAACTCTAGAACCCCAGAGTGGGGTTTTAATTAGCACGCAGAGAGGGAATGGCAAGAGGAAAGCTGGAAGAAAGACCGCACAGAGGAAGAGGAGAGGAGAAATGGAGATGGGGGAAGAGGGAGGCAGAGCTGGAAGCCCGGGGGAGGAACAGTGATGCTGCAAAGGGTAATTTTCCCACTGACTGGTGGTGATACAGCCACAGACCCCGAACACATTAAAAATAACGCAGTGCCCCATCAGAGTCTTGCACTCAGGGCTTCTGCTGCCTGTTTAGGACTAGCTCCGCTTTGTTTAAGGATGAAGGATTCCTGCGTTTAACCCTCATTCACGAATCATAGCAGTGGCACAGTGGAATCTGAACTTCTGCCTGCTGGACCCTTCTGACATACATGAAATACGGGATTTTGTCCTTGAATAAATATTTGTCCCTCAACACGCGTTTCTTCTTCTTATCTCTAGATAAGAGGCTGATCAAGCAGATGTAGCAGCATCGGTTCTCTGTGACAACGTCCTTGCAATGTGATGTATCACAAGATCATCATCAGAGCAGGGCGCATAACTGATTTGTTATTTTTTTTCTGCTTTAGCTGAGAAAAAAAGGGAGGCAATGGAAAAATTTGTGTCTTATTTTCAGTTTATGGTCCTTTCAGTTTAAGGTCCTTTCAGTCCTTAACCTGGGGAGGAACAACCCCATGCACCAGTACAGGCTGGGGCTGACCTGCTGGAGAGCAGCTCTGCGGAGAGGGACCAGGGTGTGCTGGTGGATGACAGGGTGACCATGAGCCAGCAGTGTGCCCTGGGTGCCAAGAAGGCCAATGGGATCCTGGGGTGCATGAAGAAGAGTGTGGCCAGCAGGTCGAGGAAGGTTCTCCTCCCCCTCTACACTGCCCTGGGGAGGCCCCATCTGCAGTGCTGTGTCCAGTTCTGGGCTCCCCAGTTCAAGAAAGATGAGGAGCTACTGGAGAGAGCCCAGCGGAGGGCTACGAGGATGATGAGGGGACTGGAGCATCTCTCCTACGAGGAAAGGCTGAGGGAGCTGGGCTTGTTCAGCCTGGAGAAGAGAAGGCTGAGAGGGGACCTTAGAAATGCTTACAAATATCTGCAGGGTGGGGGTCAGGAGGACGGGGCCAGACTCTTTGCAGTGGTGCCCAGCAACAGGACAAGGGGCAACGGGCACAAACTGAAGCCAAGGAAGCTCCAGCTGAACCCGAGGAAGAACTTCTTCCCTCTGAGGGTGACGGAGCCCTGGCCCGGGCTGCCCAGGGAGGCTGTGGAGTCTCCTTCTCTGGAGATATTCAAGACCCGCCTGGCCGCGGTGCTGTGCAGCCTGCTCTGGGTGACCCTGCTTGGGCAGGGGTTTGGACTGGGTGGTCCCCAGAGGTCCCTTCCGGCCCTGCCATGCTGGGTTTTGGTGATTCTGCGACTCTGTGAACCCCCCGGCCCCGGCACGGAGCATCCCGGCGGGGTGCGGGTGAAGGGATGGGGGGGACCGAGCCGGGAGGCGGGGGGGTGGGGGAGGGGCGGGGCGAGGCGGGCCCGGGGGCCGGCAGGGGATGGCGCTCGCCGCCTTCCCGGCCATAAAACGGCGGGGCCGGGGCCGGGAGGGCAGAGCGGAGGGCCGGCACGGCACGGCACGGCACGGCACGGCACGGCACGGCACGGCACAGCCGGGCCGCCCTGCGCAGGTACCGGGGGGCGGCGGGGTTTGGGGAGGGGGGGATCGCGATGCCGGTGGGGCTGCGGGGGCCGGTGTCCCCGCCGGTGTCCCGCTGATTTTTCGGTGGGTCCCAGGAGGATTTGGAGCCGGGGTCGGCTTCCCTTGCGTGTCCCCCGCCCCGTCCCAGCCCCGCTGCATCCCTCGGCCCCCCGCCACCCATGACCAAGGGTCCTGGCTCCGGGCACAGGCGGGCTCCCGCCCGGGCTGCTGAGGCGGGGGGGGAGAGCGGCGTGGGTTCATCACCAGGGAAAGGGACCAAAAGCCCTTTGGGAAGCTGGAGGCCGAGTGGACTGCGCTGATCCCCCGGCTTTGCAGCATCTTCCTCGGCAGAGCCTTCCCCGAGTCGCTCCTTGTTCGAAACTGCTTCTCCCTGAGCATCCCTCAGCTGGGAGGAGGTGTGCGGCCGCAGGCTCGGCTCTCCCCGCCACCCAAAAGCGCCCGCCGAGTTGTGCCTTTTGCGCCTCGGTTTCTCCGTGATCCGTGGTGGGATCCTTTCATGCTGCTGATCCCTCTTGGCCGTGGCACCCGTCCCCGGGAGGGTGCAGGCAGCCCCTGCCAACTTCAACGCAGTCCCAGGGCTGCTCTAACGTTGCGCAGGGGACTGGGCAGAGCTTCAGGCCAGCCCTGCCAGGCAGTTGGGGATGGCGCAGGGGAACCCCATCTCTCCGTGGTCTCCCGAGTCCCTGCACGGAGCGAGACTTGGCCAGGCTGCGTCTGGAGCACGTCTGCTGAGCCAGGTTTATGTAAGCGCTGATTTGCGGTGTCGGGAGATGCCAAAGCATGAGCTTGCCTTCAGAAAATGTATAAATACATGGCATCTGGCCCAAGGCTCTACCAGCAGCCCGATATTTGTCTTGGTCCTGGACCCGTGGAGAGATTCTGCCTGCTCTCAGCTTGGCCTCGAGTCTCTGCCGAGCACTTTTCAGGAGCGGGGATGGAGCAGGAGGGCCAAAAGTCACTGTCACTCTGCCCTTTGTAGTGGCATCTAGCGTTGCTTTTCTGGCAGACCTGTGAGTGCTCCTTGCGTGGGACCATAAGCTCCCCTCCAGCTCACCGGCGCGGCAGGAGACGCTGTGCCGTAATGCGGTCCTCCCTTGGCACGCTTGGCATCGTCTCCCGACCGGCGGGATGCAGGGCCAGGCAGGTCACCGGTCAGACCCAGGGCATGACGGTCCCGGCTTTCCTGTTTTTAACATCAGTCCGGTGTCACTGTGTCTTCCTCGGCAAAGGTGCTGAGCCCCAGCCCTTCAGGAGGGCTGCGGGCGGGCAATGTGCTTCCCTTCTTGTGCCAGAGAAGGGAAGGCGGCCTTAGATAATGCTGCTTATTCCAGGAGCCGGGGATTAGGGAAGAGAGCTGACTTCCAGACTCCGGGAGAGACAGGCGCCTGATCCTGCACCGCTTGCTGACCCAAAACAAGCAAGATCTGGCTTGGGATCAGTGGGACACTGGGCTGCGTTTGCTGGCAGGCTTAACGTTGGCACATTGCTGCTTTTTGCTGCAGGTGGGAAGGCAGCGGTAGCTCACTATGGCCCTGGCAGACAACGCGGGCTGTGCCAAACCCAGCGAGGACTTCCCTTTCCCCGAGATCATTGAACTCAACGTGGGTGGACAAGTCTACATCACTCGCCACCCCACCCTGGTCAGCGTGCCTGGCTCGCTCCTCTGGGAGATGTTCACCCAGAAGAACGTCCGCTCTCTGGCCCGTGACAGCAAGGGACGGTTCTTCGTGGATCGGGACGGCTTCCTCTTCCGCTACATCTTGGATTACATGAGGGACCAGCAGCTGGTGCTGCCCGACCACTTCCCAGAGAGGAGCCGCCTCCAGCGAGAGGCCGAGTACTTCATGCTGCCGGAGCTTGTGAAGATGCTGGCCCCCAAGCTCAGCAAGCAGAACTCACTGGGAGACGACCCATGCCAAAGCGACCCGGAGGAGCTCTCCCCCAGCGCGGATGCCACCCGCAACCTCACCTCTGCCAGTGCCACGCTGCCCAGCGCCGTGGCTGGTGGCCCCGTGGGTGCCGTCACCACCGGCACGGGTGCTGCCGGCACCGAGGTCCACAGGGCAGGTTTCATCACCATCGGCTACCGGGGCTCCTACACCCTGGGCAGGGACAGCCAGACGGATGCCAAGTTCCGCAGGGTGGCACGGATCATGGTCTGTGGCAAGACGTCGCTGGCCAAGGAGGTCTTTGGGGATACCTTGAACGAGAGCAGGGACCCGGACAGGCCCCCAGAGAGGTACACCTCCAGGTACTACCTCAAATTCACCTTCCTGGAGCAAGCCTTTGACAAACTGGCCGATGCTGGCTTCCACATGGTGGCTTGCAACTCCACGGGCACCTGTGCCTTCGCCCATGACCAGACAGATGACAGGATCTGGACCTCTTACACCGAATATGTTTTCTATCGTGAGTGACACCAAAACCAAAAACAAAAACCCCACAAACCAACTGCCAACTCTCCCTTTCCTCTCCTGTGCTGGCTGTTGCCTAGAAGGTAGACATCCAACCCCCGAATCCCAGCGTGTCCCCCCCCCTTTGCTTCTTTTTGAGTTCATTCTTGGGTTTTTTCCCCCCCTCCTTCCTCCACGTTGATCCTGTTCGGCTCTTCCTCGTAGCAGCTGCTGATCACCAACCTTCTTCCCTCTCTCCGACTTCTGCAGTAGCCGCCTGTAGCTCCCAACCCTCCCTGGATGCGTGGACTTGGACGCTGCCGTGTACGTGTTTTGGGTGGGAGGGGGGGGATACGCCGGACTCTGCTCTGGGCTGGGATTCCCGCAGCTGGATGAGCTTATCCGTGCTGGACGCTGAACTCGGCTCTCGCGCCCTGTACGCTCCCCGGGAACGCGCTGCGGACGCTGTATTTGATCTGCCAAGGGGCTCGAGTGAGGGAGCGTTGGTTTAAGGACACGGAGAAAGGTGGGAAGCGGAGAGGAGGGCGGGGGGGGGTGGAAAGATGAAGCCTCGCGGCGCGGATATATTGCCATTAGCCCGTGTAAGCAGCTTAGCGTTTAGACTGTCAGTGCTGGGGAAGGTTAGATAAAGATGCACCCTGTGTCTGCAGTTCTGATTCAAAGCACTGCTGCTCTGGGATGCCTTGGGGTTTTGATTTTTTTTTCTCGGGGGGGGTGGGAGGGGGTGGATAGACCGATGCTCTGTTCATGCATACATGGAGGGAGGTGGGGGGGGAGTGGGGAAGGCTTTACGTGCTGTAGGGTGTAAAATGCTTGTACATCTCTTGGACTGGTTGGAGGTCTGTCAGAAAAAAACTACCTTCACCTTTCCATTGGAATCGGATAGCGACGTGGGATTCAGAGGGCTGGGGTTGGGTTGCTCCGGTGAGCGGCAGTCGGGCTCAGCCACGGCTTCACACATCAAAGGGAATCTTTGCCCAACATGAAAATCTTCGCCGTTTTGGCAACGTCTTGCAAAGGTCTCTCCAGTCACAGGTCTCCATGGCCCGCTTTCAGTCCTGGGGCTGGCTGCTGCTGCTTCGCCACGCCTGGGCAATGTGTAATAAAGGAACAGAAACGACTGGCCTCCGTCTCCGTGCGCCGAGGTGCGAAGGAGGGAGTGCTGGGTGTGTGCGGTGGGCGCCCAGAGGTGCTGCTCGAGCAGGACGACAGCGCTGGCACGTGGGCAGGGAGCGATGTGCTTTACTATATGGCTTCAAATAAAGAGGAGAAGAAAGGAAGGCAGATGTAGTGGAGCCCTCTTGCCCTCCTCTGACCCCCCTGCTCCTCTCTGCTCCCATCCCAGCCGGGTGGAATCTCACTGCAATGCATCCACGCAGGGATACTGGCGCAGGCGGTCAGGTCCAGAGTTACCCCCGTGGCTGCAGACCAGCCCTGGCTGATTTGTCCATCCCCATCGCTCGAGCAGGGCCCTGGCGTGAGGGGTCAGCCCGCAGACCTCGGTGCCGACATCTGCAGGAGCGGTCGCGGGTGGCCCCGCTGCCCCTGACATCCCCGGCCGCTGCCTGCCTGCTCTCGGCTCCCTGGCACCCGCCATCCATCCCTGGTCCTCCTCGAGCGGCCCCTGTGAAGGTCTCGGAGCCGAAGGGTCGCCTCGCCGGCGGGGTGCCGGCCAAAGGGCCGTTTCTGTTGGGGGTTCGTTTGGGGGGAAGGTTGGCAGCCGGTTTCCGAAGGGACAACAGGGCTGCGGTCTCCTGGTACGCGGGGCAAGCAAAGGCTTTACAGTCCCTCTCTCCTGAAGAAGGGGAAGGCGAAAACGATATTTTTGTAAGGGCCCGTTCCTCATTGCAACAGCGTTTTGAAGAGGAAATGACAACCAGCTGTAAAAAAAGAAAAGAAAAGGGAACTTGAGCTCGGTGTGGGGAGAGAGAGAGGCTGAAGGACAGAATTAAAACCTTTTAAATAAAGGGGGAGGCGGGACACGCTCCATGTTGGCTTGTATTTTTTTTTATTAACTAAAGATTCTTCTGATCATTATTAATTAGGACGGATTGGAAAAAGAAATTGCTGCCTTGTGAGAAAAGCTGGTGTTTTGATGTTTGCTCTTCCCCTCTGGAACTGGGCTGAAAAATTGATCTCACCAGAGGAAGCATTTTTCCTGAGGGAGAGACCACAACAGCAAAGTCAACGTTTAGGTGGTTTTGCTCTGCCAGGTTATGTGATCGGGGCCATTAAACCTAATATCCCAAGTGAAATGCGATCGGAGCCGGAGAGTTTACTTTTCAATCATTTTAGAGTCTGGTGGTTTTCATGAAAACCAATACTTCATGAAAAAATACTTTTGTTGAGATCTATCTCAACAAAAATACAACAAATTTGGGTTTGTTTCTTTTCTTTGTGTATATCTAGTGATGGAAAGAGTGTCCTTTTGCTGCTGCCCATGGCTGGGAGGAGAACCTGGTTAATTTGGTCATTGGGAGACACCATTTGCAGAGAAACGGTGGCATGGAGAAACGTCTATTTGAGGTCCTCATCCTCTGAACAATCATGGCAAGTCACTCGAGCTGGGCAAAACAAAAAGCAGGGGATGGCTGATGTGAGTGGGGAAGCTCTCAGTCTCCAGGGCTTCAAGGAGACAGTGCAGCAGGCGCTTTCCTGATGTCGCCCGTTTTGCTGGCTTTTTCCTGGGAACATGCCTGCATTTCCGTGTGTTTCCAGATCTCGAGCTGCCTGCTGAACCACAGTGGTCTGTCTCTGGGTCAGGGTTGTTCAAAGCACCTAGACCTACTTAGCTGTCCTCGAGCTTGTGATCTCCCCTCGGCATCTCCCACCATCCAGGATGTCCCTAGGGACTCCAGCGAAAAAATCAGGTCTTGTTCAGTTTCCTTCCCTCCTGGATGTTGGACTCGGAGGTGATTTTTTTTCTTCTCAAGAAGGTGGTGTGACCCTGCTCTTCAGGCACTGATTTTGGCCAGTGGGTAAAGTCGATGCCCCCCAGCTAGCACAGAACCATAGCACCAGATCCCCTTAGAGGCACTGGTGGCACCAGCCTGCTCCTGTCCAGGAGCTATACGCAAAGTTCCTCCACAGACATTGCAGGTCCAGAGCTTTGGAGAGCATCTGCCTGCCCCCAGCTCAGCCATGGGTGGCTTTGCTCCGGCGTCGGAGGGCTGGCACCTCCGAGGAAGGGCACGTGGGCTGTGCGTGGGCAGGCAGAATGGGTTGCATGTGTGCCGGGGGATTAGTCCCGTTGTCTGCAAAAGCCCAGGGCCGGGAGGGATCCCTGTGATTATTTTCATCTGACCTGCACTGAGCAGTCATCGGTTTTTCTGAAGGGAGTCATGCTGTGAATGAGAGGTGGGGACAGCATCCAAGCTAGAGTTGGCCCACCCCCAGGTAATGGACCACCTACCACTTTGGCTTTGAGGATGGTTTTTAGGCTAGCGTAAGAAGCCCACAACCTCCCAACGGGGTCTCCATGTGGCAGCAGGTCCCTTGTGGAAGAGCGTGGACCACAGTGGGGGACAGTGTCCTTTGGGAAGTCATCTGGTCTCTCCGCAAAGCTCAGCAGCTGCTGAGCTCACCAGAAACCAAGGAATGTTTTCATAAAGGGGGGTTAAGCTTTCAAAGCTTGTTTTCCTTCTGAGGGGTAATGTAACTTACCCTTTCATTTAGAGATTCCCAGAAAATCATCCATCCAAAAATAATATCCCTCGTTCGGATGAGGCAGAGCATGAACTCGGGCTGGGTCTGTGTCCCCAGGCAAGCACCCTGCCCACAAATTGCTGGTTACTCGCTCGGCGTCTCATTCTGCACGAAAACGGCAGGAACTGAGCTTTCCCCACAAGGAAAAGCCAAATCTTCTCTGTCTCCATCGGACACGTCTGCCACCCTGACAGAACATCTGAAAACACTTTGTCTCCTAGGTCTGGCTTCAGCCCCTCTGTGAGTGACCCTCTCTGATGGCAGCAAAGTCGTGCCCTGCCCAGAAGCTGAGCTCTCCCCGTCCTGCCAGGAGCTAATGAGGATGGAGAAGATCAGTACTGGTGGACTGGGAAGAGGACAAGCAGGGTCCTGTGGGGTCCAGAAGATTAGAGAGGCTAGAGGGGAGACACAGAACACCCTGTCCCCATCCTAGAGATCCCGTCTTGCCATGGGAGACCTAAGAAGCCCAGGGTGCTCAGCGCACCGCACAGTTCATGACTGATTGGATTGCAGTCTTGAAATAGCAAAGGACTTCTTGGTCAAGAATCACAGAATCACAGAATCACAGAATCACAGAATCACAGAATCACAGAATCACAGAATCACAGAACGGTAGGGGTTGGAAGGGACCTCTGTGGGTCATCTGGTCCAACCCTCCTGCCGAAGCAGGGTCACCTACAGCAGGCTGCACAGGAACTTGTCCAGGCAGGGCTGGAATATCTCCAGAGAAGGAGACTCCACAGCCTCCCTGGGCAGCCTATTCCAGTGCTCCGTCACCCTCAGAGGGAAGAAGTTCTTCCTCATGTTCAGACGGAACTTACTGTGCCTCAGTTTGTGCCCGTTGCCCCTTGTCCTGTCACTGGGCACCACTGAACAGAGTCTGGCCCCGTCCTCCTGACATCCACCCTTCAGATATTTGTAAGCATTTATTAGGTCCCCTCGCAGCCTTCTCTTCTTCAGGCTGAACAAGCCCAGATCCCTCAGCCTCTCCTCGTAGGGGACCTAACGGTAGAAGCAGCAATAACTGGAAGCTGTAACCAACCTCTTCCAAAGTGAGAAATAAAAAACAAAAACCTGCCTTTAACAGTGGGTATTCGCTACTGAGAAAAACTGTTGGAGAGATGGGGGTTCTCCAGTTCGTGGGGCAGAAACTGCAGCGTGGATGCTTTCTGCAGGAAGGAGTTCAACAAACCAAAGCTTTTAGGTTCAGTTTAGCCGCGGACACCAGTCGGCTGCAGTGTGCGGGGGGTGAGACGATGTGCAGAGCACTGCTCTGCTCTGGCCAGCCATGGAGGGACCTCTGGGCCTCCTTCCTGGGGCCGCGGGAGAAACTGGAGGTGTTTGCAGCCCAGCAGTCAATGTTTGCGTTGGCTGGAAGTCACGAGAGCCAGAAATGCGTTGGGTGGGGTAAGCTGTTCTGGCAGCTGGTGGAGAGCTGCAGGAGATGAAGCTTGTTCAACCTGTGCTGACAGCGTGTTCTGAGCTGCAGCAGGTTAGACTTCATGACTTCGTGATGTGCAGATGGTTTTCTTAAAAGCCTCTTGCAGTTTTAGAAGTTCTGCTTAGCTCTAGGTGGCGGATGGCTGGAGATTATCACCCCCCGCCTCTGGGAGAGCTGTACAGTATCTGACTGAAATATGTCCTTGCAGATAGACTAAACCAGATTTCATCCAAATCATATTTGAGTCCACAGTACAACCCCAGCATCCCAGAGGTCTGTTCCCTCTCCCTCCTTCCCCTTCTCCAGGCTAGGTACACTGTGATGCAGGGTCCACTTTGCCAACAGCATCCCTAAAGTGACCCTAAAGGGCACTTTAGCCCCCAGCACCCCAGGGCAGCAGGACAAATCTGCCCTCAGAAATGAATTTTCTCCCTGTTCACAGACTACTCCAGAGCACAGGACACTTAGCTCAGCCCCGCGGTTTCCAAGGCTCAGCCCAAAATCGGATGATGCGGTTCAGCAGAAGGCAGAGGAGCATGCAGCAGTTGTAGAGGATAAACACAGCTCTTTACTGCGTACTGTCAAGTGCCATCCTCTCTTGCAATTCTAATCAGGGCCACAAAAAAAGCCTCTCCTGCCAGCAGCATGGAGAAGAGGATTTGTGTGGAAAGCACAAACCAGCTGGCTGGTGTTACCGGAGGAGCTGTGTAAGCCCAGCCTTCCTGGGTTAATTTAGGAGCTCTGGCAAAGGCTGATGGAGGCCAGCAAGCAGCGATGCTCTGATGTTCCTCATCGCTGGGGCGAGTGAGATGGAGCCTGGCCTTGTTGTGGGCCTCTGTCCTCTCCCACCATTGTTTAGAGGTCCTCTGTTGGAAGGTGGGGAAGAGGAGCGCATTGCATCCTCTATCTCTAGACCTGAGGTCCTTGGCACGTCCACCCTGGCTGATGCCACAGCCAAGCCCAGGCCACCCATGCCTGATGGCAGGAACCATACCAAAGCCACCATGGGCAGAGGACAGAGACTCGCGCAACCTGCCCAGGCCACAGCAGCTCAGCTCAATCCCCTGCCCAGGGCCTTTTGGAGAGCTTGATGGTGGACACCTCGGTGCCCACCCCAGGGACCATGGCTGGGAGGAACAGCCCCCTCCCACCACAGGCATGCAGAAGGGCACTGTAGATTTTGGGGGCATTTCACAAGTGGAAGCCAAGTTTCAGATATGACTTGGGATGCGCATCCTCCGTTTCCCAGCCTCCAGTGAGCCCAGTTTGCAGGCTGCTCTTTCTAAAAGCGCAGATCCCTTCAACGTTGAGGAAGCTGCCCCCAATGCCTAGACAGTTTTAGCTCAATTTCTTAAGGAGAAAGGTTTGTGTAACCTCACACAGCGTGTTCCTTCCCTTTTTTTGAAGGACCTGAATCTGTAGGCTGGTTTCACTCCAACCTGGTAGTGGTTCAACTATTAGGAGACTGCCAGCCTCGTGAAAACATGTTTTGGGGTACAGCAGACCTCCTCAAGTCCCCTTCCCCCTGCCCAGAGCGTGATCTCAACGTCTATGAAGCAAAACCACATGAGAAAACAGACTTTGTGGACTCCCTGGCCTCTGCAAGCTCCACGGGCAAGCAGCCTGCTGAGCCTGTGCAGAAGCTGGCAAGCACTGGAGTGCACCAGTCAGGTTTGTGTTTAATTTTCAGGTGCCCTGCGGAGGCAGATCGAGGTACTGAGCAGAGCTGGAAGATCAAGGATGCTCAGATGCTGAAGGCTTATGCCCTCAGCCTGTAGAGCATTCATCACACCTCTGCCTTGGGTGGCAGCTTGCCTGCACCAGCTCTTCCTTCATCCCAGCATAGTTCAACCAAGTGATGGTTGAACTTGAAGCCCCCAAGATTAGAGAGGTTAAGGGCAATCCCTAGAGCTTGGCAAGGCGTCTGAGCCAGAGACACACCCTGCGACAGGCAGCGGTCTGGCAGACGTCGTTAATGGAGGTCAACCATCCAGAGACCTGCGACGGAGCTGCTCCATCCACAACGCTCTGCAGCAAGTCTCTGCCTTTCACTCAGATGTGGAGGGAGGCAGTGGTACCTTTGTCAGAAAGAAAAGTCCCTCATGGAGAGGCAGCAGGAGAGTTACTGGGACAAACGAGTGAGTTTCTAAAAACAAGAACTTCTTTATTTAAGGAAAGGGAACATAAAATCCAGAGTAAAGCTCAAAGGGAGGACATGGGACCCTTGTGAGCAACCTCGGGGATTTCTGCCTGTCCCATTGCTGCAGAGCCGTCCCAAAGAGTCCACTCCAGGCCACGCAGCTGCAGAGTCACCATGCAGCCCGGCACAAGGGCCACCAGAGCCTGGGAGCGGGGATCGCCCTCCAGCCAGGGCTTTCGGAGGGGGCCTCTTGCTCCAGGCTCCATAGAGGAGGTTGTGAAACCTCGGTGCTCGTAGCAGAGCAGGACACGAAGGAGGGACGGGCAGGACCAGCCCTGGGAGCTCCCAGCGGAGGACGAAGGAGAACATTGCCATATAAAGAAGTGATAAAAACAACTGGCTTGAGGCTTTGCTCTTCCCCCCTCCGCACTCCCCAGCATCAGCTCCTGGCTACAGCCCATGCCCCAGAGCAGGACCATGGTGGGCCCAGCATGGCTGGGGAATGGCTGGTGCCCTTCCTCTGGAGGGGCTGGTGGACATCTCTGCTATACCGTTCCTTTCCTCCCCAGCATTTTAAAATCTCTCCATCCCCACTCAAAACCAGGGCACGTGACAAGGAGCAGTTCTGGGTGCTTGCAGGGCTTGGTTATACCCCTTAGGGGCAGGGGGAACGTCCCTGTCCCCAGGGAGAGCTGCCTGCCACCGCTAGCAGGGGCTACCACCGCCCTCCCTTACTGCATCCCACGGATGGGCGCTGAGGGCAGGGGAACCACCGCCTCGACAAAAAGTCCCTTGCAGCTAGCTTTTCCCCCCACCCACGTTTCTCCTGGTCTCGGGGTCCTGGAGAGGGGTGGCTGCCCCTCCAAAGCCCTCCCTGAGGGACAGGGACAAGGCAGAGGTGGCACTGCCAGGATCCCTTTCCCCACCAGCATCCCAAAAGACAGAGACTTCCTAAAGGGGGGACGGTGCCCAGGGGTGCAGCTCAGCCTCCTGGGGAGGGGGGTGAAAGCTGCTTTCCAGCATCTGCAGATCGTGGCGCTGCCATGCCCCACCTCGGGGCTCCTCTGCGCCGGTACAAGCTCGCGATCCTGTCCCACCAACCCCAAAAACCACACATGAGTACAACAAGGCGTACGTGTTGCAGTCACAAGCCCTTGAGGCCGTGCTGACGGAGCTCTGCCAGCCGCTGCCTGGCCACCTCAGCCCTCCTGGGTTTGCTGGAAGCCGCGATTTCACTAGACCACCAGCTTCTGCGTTTGTTTGGGTTTTAGTTCGAGGGCCTTTTCCGTGACGGGAGAGGGCTCAGAACCGAAAACCAAAGGCATAAATGTTTAAGGTTCAAAGAGAAAGAAAAGTAAATACAGGAAACTGTAAAAGAGAAAAAAAAAGAAAAAAAAGTGATGTTTTCCTTCACCCGGTCGTGTGCCTCTGGGTTGGCCAGACAGTGTTGATTAGTACCAGATCAGCAGATGCTTGTAGCCAGAGAAGCTGATGGCTTTCACAGCCCAAAGAGACAAGGTCTAGCGAACCCAAAACAGGGCTTCTGCCAGCTCTTCACTGGTGCACGGGGCGTACTGCAGAGGGAAAAGCAATGGGAGCAAGGGGAAGGGGCGAGGATCCTCTTGGCACGTCCCTGCGCAGCCAGCTGGGTCTGTGCTTCGCTGGGGGCACCAGGCTCTGCTTCTCCCGTGGTGGCGATGGTTCCCGTGCTGGCAGCGTGGCGAGTGCTGGGGTCTTCGTCCTGATGTGGAACAGGGATGCTGCAGGGATGGGCACGGGCCCCGGGTTCAGCCCTACCCTGCACCGCCACAGCCTCGCCCAGCTCACCCTGCCTCAGTTTCCCCAACCCGTAGACTAAGGCAGACCGGTCCTTTGAGGTGCTTACTGGGAGACTCTGCAGAGCCAAGCTCTCCTGGGGGTGATGAAGCGGATACCCCAGCACGTCCCTCACCTCTGAGCCATCACAAAACACCCGGTCCAGTGCAGCGCAGGGCACAGCCTGTCCACATCTGCTCTCCGCTTAGGAATCTGAAGCTAGCAAGCACGGAGAGGGCACTTCATGCGTGTAAGCCAACCTGTTTTAAAATAGCCTCCAGTCCCCACCGTGTAAATAAGAAACCCGCTGAGCTGCACTGGTTTGCCCCAGCCGGGGATCACTTCCTCAGACCTCAGGCTTTCAACCAAAAAAATAGAATAATGCTCTAATCCTTCCCCTCTACAGCAGAACAAGGGATTACAGCTCATTCAGTGAAGTCCCATGCAATTATGCCCCGCGTATCGCTATTATTCCCATTACACCCGAGTCTCCTGGTTAACAGGCTATTTTAATCAACGCAAAGGATTAAATGCCGTGAAGGACTCAGGAGGATGGTCTTTCCCAGCTGCAAGGGGATGGTGCAGAGGTGCTGAGGTCGGGCGCACATGTGCAGCCATGTCCTCCTGGGGCTGGGCTGGTCATGGGAGAGGAACGGGGGTACCGGGGTGGCAGGGGACAGGGTTTTCCCCTGCATTGCTGGTAACAGCAGCAGTTTCGTGGGTAGAGTCCGTAGTTAGAAGAGAAAAAAGTAACAGACAAGTAAACAGGAAACTGTTTCGCAACCCTCCCGTTAGCAAAGCTTCCCCTGCTCGGCTCAGCCTCTGCCACGGGCACTGCCTGTCCCAAAGCCTCCCCAGGGATGGGGTTTCTCCGCTGGCTCCCGGGCTGCCTGGGGTCGCACGGGATCTGCTTTGCCCGTGCTGATCATGCGAGGCTGGCACCCCAAAAAGCAGGACCAGACCTCGGCTGGCCCCACGCTGCTCCCCGATGTTTCACGGCAGGCTTTGCATGGCAAGGGGAGCTGCCCAGGGCTGCCCATGAGCTCCTGCGCTTACCAGTGGCTTTGGAGCAGGCAGAGAGAAGTTTGTCACTTTTTTTTTTTCTGTAGAACTTGCATTTTTTAAATGCACGTCCAACGCAGCTGTGTTCCCAGCTTCTCATCTGTGCAAGTGGAAATGATGCCTCATTTGACTTCGGTTGCTTTAATGGAGCAGCTCCAAACCTGCAGAAACCGAGAGTACAGCCAACGCTTCCCAATGGGCGTTCCCAAAAGATTGTTCTTCGCATGCCTGGAAAGGATTTAACACAAAAGCCCAGAGGAACAAAAAAAAACCCAACAAGAAGCCCCACACTGCAGCCTTTTAATTATCGTTTTGCTCCGGGGGAGCTGAAGTCCCCAGGACCTAGCTTGGAAGGATTCCCAGTCTTCTAGAAGTCACACCAGCAAACCAGGCCAGGAAAGCACTTCTCAGCATGCTGGAAAGCTGAACGCGTCCCAGGCTCATCGGGGTTACGCTAAGGGCTCCTTGCCTTGTGCCAGATACCTCCACGCTCACGTCCTTCCCACCTCCCCTCCTCAATTTAGCCTTGTTGCTAAATCCACCTTCCAGCAAACTGCGCTTTTGCAGGCTCTGGGAAGCAAAGCTGCTTCCGTGTGGTGGGATCTATTGTATTTGGCAGGCGTGGCGAGGTCTTGGCACTGGGGACCTTCGCCGTAGGCAGCTCTCCTCCCTCCCGCTCTCTGCAGGAGCTGAGGTCAGTGTCACATAAAGGGAGGACAAACCGCCCTGTCTCCTGTCAAGCAGAGGGCTGGCGGGAGTCGGGAGACCTCCCCTTGCTCTTAGGTTCACTGGCAGACACCCCAGCGGTGCTGGTTCCTCCTGGGAAACCAGTTTTCTGGTTTTCTTTCTCTTTTCTGTCTTTTTCCCAGTTTTCTGGCTGCACATCCCCTCCTCTCCGCACAGGGGTCTGCCCCTGCCCTGGAGGGCTGACCTGCACCCTCTTGCTCGTTCTAGCCATGCTCCTCACGATCACCAAGTCCTGCAGCAGCATCTTCTTCTTCTTTGAAGCTGCTTCAGAAGTTCCCAGAAGGTTCCTGTGGTGCATGGGTACATGCAATCTCTAACCAAGATCTGCTGTCCCATTTCACAGGTTAATCGGTCAGTACTGGAGTCCAGAAATCCCAGCCCTGGCCCTCTGTAACGCTGGGTCTTGCTGGAATCAAGTCTAGAAGGAGGCTCCAGGTGACTTTAGGAAACAGGCAGAGCCTGCAGCAGATGCATGAACACTTGAAGTCTCCATGAACTAAAAAGCTTTGGTCTACTTCCCAGCAGCTCTAGCTAGGCTGGTCCTTCCCTTTTCCCTTCCCTTCCCTTCCCTTCCCTTCCCTTCCCTTCCCTTCCCTTCCCTTCCCTTCCCTTCCCTTCCCTTCCCTTCCCTTCCCTTCCCTTCCCTTCCCTTCCATCTTTAAACCTACCCACTTCTTTATTCCAGAAACTTTGTGTTTCTTTGCATAGTCAATCATTAAAAATCCACTAAAAATTCCACTGAAAACAATTATCCCCCCCCCAAATGATCTTTTGATAAAAAGGCAGGAGGGAGCATGAAGAAAGGAGTACTTTTTGTGCAGGTCACCGAGAAGCGGCTGCAGGTTTCCTAGAGGAGAGATGCCCATGGCTCCCTAGCCCAGCCGGGGCAAAGGAGGCTTCCCCGTGTGCTCATGGCCAAAATTACAGACATCCCCAGCCTAGCAGTGGTCACTGCGACCTTCTGCGCAGAGGTACGCCACACCAACGATAAGATCAGCAGCTCTGTGTACTCTCAGATAATTAGCAAGATCTTGGATGAAAAACTCAGAGGGGGCTCAGAACAGCTGTAGCGTAACACGTGTGCTCAGGCCGAGCTCTGGTCCCGCGATGCCGAAGCATGGAGCACGTCCTTGGAAGTCAGCAGCTGGCCTGGAGGGGTGGGAAAGTAACAGGAGACAGCGTCCCCGGGGGAGCTTGGCCACTCCCTTCTCCACACATCATCACTCCAGCAGAACGGAGACCGTTGATGGGAGGCCAGCGTCGGTAGGGAGGCCGGTTACAGCTGAGGCTGCAGCTTCCAAACGGACCCATGCCACCAAAAGGCATTATTTACTTGCCTGAAGCTGGCAGTTCGTGTAATCAAGTAGATTGATTTGCTCTAACTTCACCTTCTTCAATCTGGATGTCCAAGTCTGGTTGTCCCCTGCACTTTTGATGGACCAGCAACAGAAGTGGGTAGTGCTGGAGGGTCAGATGCCTGTCTGGAGATGACATCTAGACATCTAACACAGTGGGGATTCACAGGCACTAGAGATGCAGATGTCTTTCCACGGACTCCAGAGACACTTAGCTCCTTCTTTACCTAAGGGACCTCTCTTGGTCAGTGTGCATTTTAATGTAGACTTGGGAAGGTAGATCAGCCATGAGCACATCACACTTTGGCCATAGAGAGACTGAAGGGATCTCAGGATGGGTGACAAGACCATTGACAAGCCTTCCTCTGTCCCAGGAGGGACCCGCCGACCCAGGAGGACAGTCCATCTTGGAGTTGGAGTCCTCTTTGAGATGCCGTACCAAGACCCTTCGTGGTGTCGGGGAAGCTCTTTGGGGTTTATCTCAGGTTTCCCACCTGTGCTCAGCAATGACGACATCTCCCCAGTGAGCACCAGGTTACCCAGCAAGGCCGTGGCTCTCACGTGATGCCGTACGAAGCCGCTATCGCTAGTCCTGTGCCAGGGAGGACGCAACCGACAAGTGTCCTGGTGTTGAAAGAGGGCTGTTAAGCAAACACACACTCCAGGCACCAAACCAAGCGAGCGAAGCTCTCTCGTGGGAGGCCTGATTACACGCAATACAATAACGGTGTGCTGGAGCCACCTGCGCGCAAGGTTTCCTGTGTAATAGTAATAGATGGTCCTTTTGGTAGCAAAACTGACTGGGAAATTCGAGTTAATGACCCGATGGATGCCTTTGTCAGCCGCTGAACACGGCAGCGAGCACAGCCCTGACGCTTTGTGCACACGGTTGCTGAATGACTGTCAAGCAGTGGGGTCCCATCATCCTGCCTTCGTACCTGGAGCAGGCAATTATTTACTTTTAAAGCTGTTTCTCACAAGGCTGAGCCGTTAGCAATTACTCACTGTGCATTTCTGGAGAAACTCCATGTTTGACTCTCCTTCTTTTTTGGCAGCCTGGGCTGGCACCCACCACTGGTACCCTCAGGTCTGTGCTGATGGGGCAAGTCCAGCCACAGCCACCAAAAAATATCTTTTTTAAAGGGAATTTGTCAAAAATAGGTGGATGCCAGGGCCCTGGGGGTGGACTGCAGCGGGAAGGGTTGGTGCTGACCAAGTCTTGGAGCAAGGGAGGCTGAGCTGTGGGAAGCCAAGCAAAGGACGAAGCACAGCCTCGGGCAGGCTTGCTGCCCTGAATCAGCTCCCGGGTCTCCGTGGAGCTTCAGCAAACAGCCCAGCTCCATCACCGTGATGGAGGGTCCCATCCTCCACAGAGCATCCCCTCGCCGCAGACAGCCAAAATCCACAGCTTCCAGCTGTACTGCTCCCCACCAGTAATCCCCAGCCTGAATTACCAGCGCAGACCAGCTTTTTTGGGGGAGGGGAGGAGGGAAATCCATTCATTTGCAATCGCATTTGCGCTCCATGTCTGGAATAACTCAGCAACACCTGCAAAACAGCTGCTTTTCCACTCCCACCGAGCGTCATTTTTCCAAAGCCCGAAGCCGTCCCCGTGGGGGGGAGGACGTGGCCTGGACCCCAGCCCAGCACTGCGTCTGCACAAAGAGGACTCAGGGACGTATCCATTTGTCAGGAGGTTTGAAGGGGCTCAGCCGTTCTCTAAAATAACATCCCTACCCTGTGTTTTAACCTTCTGGAAAACACAGCCCCAGCCCTTCCAGACAGCGAGGAAGAAATTGCAGGCTTGGGTCCTTTTCTGTGGCTCGGGGGAGTTTATCTTCTCTCGGGCTGCGTTTTCCAGGATGGCACTTCCTGAGAAAGCCACTTGTCTGGGAGCGTTCAGCATTAGCTCAGCGCTCGGTAATCTGGAGACCCTGGGTCAGCGGGTGAGCCACTTGTGAAACGAGTTTGTGGGGCCCGTCCCGCTGCAGAGGATACAGGGACCTCACATCTAACTGAATGTGAGCCTTGCTGGCAGGCGAGCAAACCTTCAAAACACAAGGGAGACGAAGGAAAAACAAAAAATAATATGGAATAAATTATTTCAGATTTAAGACTGGGCTGAAGCTCCATACGGCTGGGACTGGCACTAATGCTTTCAAGCTGAGGTCTGAGCGGGCAGATCTGGGTCCACCTGACGTAGCCCCGTGCAGCATCCAGGGGCTGCATCCTCGCTGGGCTGCGGTCAGCTGTGCTGGATGCCACGAGGATTTGGGTACGGGGGTTCAGATCTGGTTTGTGCATCCTCATGGGTTTCATAAGGCCTTTTTCTGGTGAGGCCAGCAAGAAGCACCCTGGGTTTCCTCTGTACCCGTCACCAGCACTGGTGCTCACATAGGAAGGTCAGTCCCCATGGGCCTGTGGAGACTTTGGGCTGGCAGGACCCTACGGGGTGAGTGTCAAGCACCCGGAGTGGGGTGGGAGGCAGCTTCCTTACCCATGGCAGCCCAAACCCCTGCAGACCTCGAGGTCAGACCTCTCCTGACCTGGAGCCTCTCAGAAGCCCTTTTTCTCTTTAGGAAGATGCTTTCCTCTCCATCCTGACCCTCTGCCCCGTGCTACTGGCCCATGTCCCCCTACATGTCCAAGGACTTGGGCAGCAGGATGGGGGGAAAGCAGAGAGGCACAGCCAGGTTGCAAGCAGGATCGGGAGCAGGTGGTCTCCCCTGGACACCCCTCCCCATCCGGAGCAGGGTCTTGCTTCCCCGTGTCCCCAGCACATGAGCTTCCTCGCCTGCCCTTCGGGAGCCCACAGTGGTCGCCTCACTTAGGAAATGAGCTTGCAGAGCCATGGTGTTGCCGGTTCCTTCCAACCCATCAAGGAGGATGGGATGGGATGGGATGGGATGGCATGGCATGGCATGGCATGGCATGGCATGGGTTGTGTTGAGATGGGATGGCATGGCATGGCATGGCATGGTATGGGATGGCATGGGATGGGATGGGATGGGATGGCTGCTCCAGACCTGCCATCTGCCCAAGGTGTTTCTCATCGCACAGCATGCGTGGCTCACGACGCCTGGGCAGCCTGCCAGCCTGCTGCCAGCAAAACTGAATTACACAAGAGGCAAAGCAGAGCTAAATTTATGCATTAAATGCAGAATGGCACAGAGAGGGGTCTGGCTCCCCAGGATGATCTGGCAGAAGTCACCGCCACCCCCTCCCCATTGCTGCAGCCTGGAGCCGTCCTGAGCCACAAGTACAAATTAAAAACCATTGGTTTGGAGCTGTGCAGTTGCCCGCAAAACTATTTGGCAGAGGTATTTTAGAACCTGCAGCCACTAGCTAAGTGCGTGACACGCTGTCTGGTTTTGGCAGTTTTTATTAGTAAAAATAAAGCCAGTGGCTCTTTGTCCAGCCACTCCAAGCTGCACGGGATACCAGAGTCTGTCACCATACAACTCCTACAAAATAAAGGTATTTGTCAATACCTCCTCACTCCCTGTTCACCAGAGACTTGTTTCACTCTGGTTTAACTCGGTTAAGAGCAACGTGCTACAAGTAAGAGCATCTCCCTGGTGCTGGGTGTGATTTTCAGTTCCCGGAAGGCTCATGGCTGTGCCAGGATGCTGCCACGAGCCACGTCCAGATCTGGAGGAGGCTGTGCTCTCTCTGATTCCAAGACACGGTTTTTGCCTTGTTCCCGCGCTGCTCCATACTCCTCCTCACCATGGTTATCGGCCTCCCAAGCGTGCCAGCTGAAAACACGTGGTTTCCAGCCCCGCAGGTGGCATTTCAGCCAAGGCACCCCAGCGTCGAGCTGAGAACCTACACGTGGTTTCCAGCCCCGCAGGTGGCATTTCAGCCAAGGCATCCCAGCATTGAGCTGAGAACCTACATGTGGTTTCCAGCCCCACAGGTGGCATTTCAGCAAGGGCACCCCAGCGTTGAGCTGAGAACCTTCCAAGCTCGGGAGCAACGCAGCCAATAGCCGGATAAAAAGCCAAACTGATAGCGCGAGCCCATGAGCCCAAGAGCGTGACCGCAGCTCTGCAGCCTTATCCACACAAATATTCCCTGACCGCTCCCTTTTCACCACTTCTCGCTGCTGCTCTGAGGTTTCCTGCCTGAAACAGTCCCTGCTGTAGCTAACGGGCCTGGGCAAGCAGCAAGAAGTTCCTTCAGCGGGACAGGACAAGACACCGACCTTCTCCTAAGCGAGGTTTCGCAGCGGTACACTGAGAAGCATTGCGTAGATGGATTCAGCAGAAGGCAGGCGCACAGCCAGCTCTGAAGTTGCTCTCAGAGCGGTTATCACCGTTTCGCTGCCGGGGGAGGAAAACACAGCGAGCGGGGCACTGCGGGAGTCCCTCCGCAGAGCGGCTGCAGTCGATATTTTCATTAACAGCTCTGCTGAGGGAAGAGGCAGCGGTCGTGTAAAACACACGGGTGGCTCCGAGCCGGGAGGGCTTGCCGGCACTTAGGGGTGTGAGTTCACAAGGGTGGGGGCCTTTGCAAAAAGACGCGTGTCAGATAGCATCTGCAGGAACCCGAGCCGTGGGAGACACGGGGTGTGTTGTTCTGCTCAGCCTGGCGCTGGGACTGGAACGCCCTGCCCGCTTGGGGCTGACGGGTGAAGAAAGATGTTGGTGAACTGGAGGAAGTCCAGAGGAGAAGCATGAATAATAAGATGAGGTTCGGTAACCACAGCTTATTAGGAAATGTTAAAGAAGCGGGGTTTGTTTAGTCTGGAAAGTAGAAGGCATGAAAACAGTCCATCACCAGGCAAAGTTTAATTATAAAATGGGTGGTAATCAATTGCGCTGTAAGGTCACTGGAGGGCAGATGAGAATAGAAACTCTTAATTCGCTGTAGCGGAGGTTTGGGTTGGACATTACCAGAAGCTTTCTGTCAGCTGCAGTAGTAACGTGCAGCACCACTGAGGCAGGTCTCTGGGGAAGGACTGGTATCTTCTTCCTGGGAGGTTTAAGGTCAGACAAACATCCATCAGAGATGATCCCTTAGGATCCCACATCTGGGAGCCGAGAAAGGGAGGATTAATACATCCACCCACTCCCGTAGCCTGGGCAGGCCCCTGAAATTATTGACTAGAAAACTAGGGGCCAGACCTTTGTGTCCCGCAGCAAGAAGCATCACCAATATTTTAACAAGGGATGTCACTGAATCCAGCCATAGCCTGGAATAAATATCCTGCCACGCATAAGTCCTGACAGAGGAGAAGAAATAGGTCCAGCAGTTTAAATGCAAATGCTTCTCACCAAACTCGGTGCTGATGGGCACGCACGGGGATGCTCTTTGCCTCCATCTGTCACCCTGCTGGGTTAGACCACCCTGGAGCCTTGTGAGTGTGACTGAGGAGAGGATGCTGCTCTCTCATTTCCCTCTCAGCCTTATCTCTGATCTTGCTGGTTTACATTACCTTGTCTTCCTCGTCTCTGCCAGTGCCTACCTGCACACCCCCCTGCTGCTGCTGCTGCCTAGGAGGTCCTCTCATTAGCCCGTACCTCCACCCGCAGCCCTATCTGAACTGGCATCTCTTTTGGCTTCCTGCAGGAAATGAGCTGCTGTGGGGGCATACGCATATCACCTAAATTTAAACACCTTGCCGCATAATGAACAGAGGGTGGAGGACTCTAGCAGGCAACTGAAAGCACCCAGATGAGGCTCTTGGTGCCTCTCGGCAAACTCATGCAACTTGGTAGCTTTTGGGGTTGCCTCTGCTCATGAGCTCTTCAAGGAGTCCCAGATTGTCCTGGCTTTCCACCCTCAAGACCCTCAGCCTGGTGTGCAAGTGCCGAACTGTGTGGGACAGCGGTGTTGTCCCCTCTGCTTAGCATCTCCTGTGGCCCCACCACCACCCAGCCACCGGGCAGCCACAGCCCTTCCTGCCCAGGGGATGTGGTGGAGGGGTCCTGCTTCTGAGCCAGGCACTCTCTCCTTCACGTCTTTACAAAATACTGCTGCTTTTCTCCGCCTAGACCCTTATTTCTCAGGAGAAGCTATGGCTCACCACAGGGCCACCAAAACCAGACCATCTGAAGGTGCTCCTCTGTGGCCAGCAGTATCTTTTTGCCCTTCACCTGCCACAACAAGACTGAAATCAGCCTTGAAGTGACTTTTAACAGGGAAGAGATAGTGACAGGCTTGTCTTCCTCCCTGACCATTCCACACGTGTTTACCAGGCTGGCTTTTCCCTGCACGCGTGGCAGTGCCTGCCCTCACCTACCTGTGTAGCTGGCGAGGAGATGTGATCCAGCAAAGCTGTGTTTTACATTTCATGCCATTTTACATCTGGTATGAAAAAAAATCCGGGGCCTTTTTTTTTTCTTTTGAAGACTAGAATCAAATAAAATAAAAAAATCAAGCCATTATTTAAATCATCAGTGGATGGGAGCTCTGTGACACCGATTTAAAGGGATTTAGCTCCAACCTCAAAGGCTGGTGGGCTGCAATTTTCTGATTAGTTCTTCCACAAACAACAGCAGTAAAAAAAAAACATCCCGGCCTTGACCCTGCTCCGGCTAAAGAGGCGTTGCAGAGAGCGAGGCGCTGAGGACGGGCAGGGGCGGGAGAGGCTGGACTGTGGGGTCCGGCCGCTCGCGGTTGTGCTGACACCGGAGCCTTGCCACCCATCGCCTGCCCTTTCCCTTGCCCCGGCGTCTCCTCCTGCTCACCTCCCTCCAGGCTGCGTGGCCATCATCTAATTACTGCTCTTTTCTGAGAAATATGAACTCCGCACTGGACATATTCTGTAATCAAATCAGACCTGAATGATGTTAAAGGAAAACTGAAAAGCTTTCTAATAATGAATAAACCAACGGGGATCAAGTGCCCTGGCCCAGCTAGAAATGATACATGGGCAGACTGAAAATGGACACTATTACATTAGAAAGCAATCAGGAGAGGATTTATGAGGCAGGAGCGGGCAGAGGGCATGGCTGGCTCCATGTCCTGCCTTTGGCAGTGCCCAGCAGGGAGATTTCAGACCAAGGTGGAAGAAACCCCGATCTGGTTTTCATTAGCCATGCTCTGGGAGAAATTCACCTTAACCTCAGCTTTCGGGCGATGCCCAACACCCTGCGGTATTGTGGCTTCTGTCTCTTATCATGTTTAATCTTATCTCAACTAAGTTTGGAAGGTGGACTTCCTTAAAGGGAGTTTTCCATAAAAAAACTTGTGTTTTTATGATGATGGCAATGGTCCCATCATCTTTCTCCTTATTTCTCTGCTCTTTAGCCTTGACTATCCTGAACTCACCCTCTTCGCTGTAACACTCCCTTTCTGCCTTTCAGTTTTACTGGACGGCTTTGGGCAGAGTTTAATCTTGTCTGTCTGTCTGTCCTGAAGAGAAGTAGCCAGGACTAAACTCAGAGCACTACTCTATTCCCTACAGCCATATTTATATTTTCTGTGGTTTCACATCCCCCTGCCCAGTGCAGTCTGCTGTCTGCACTGCCTCTGACTGCTCAGCCAGCATTTCTCCATCTGTCCATCATTACACCAAGGGAGGTCCTCTCTTTTTTTGCTCTCCCCTGAGTCACGAAGGCTGATTTAAAACCCACCAAGGTGTAGGAAAAGTTCAAGTGACGTTTTGTAATGCGCGTTGCTTTTCCCCGCTCGCCATTTCATTTAGCCCGCTGGCAGGCTCTTCGCTAGCGTACCTCCACGAGGTCCCCTGGGCGCTTACGCCAGCCTCGGCCAGCTGATATGATTTTCCGTACCCTGCAAAATTTTTCCACTTGACTGTTTGCCCTTTTCCCCTTGCATCGTTAATAAAAGACTTTCCTCCTAAGATGGACTCTCGGGGATGTACTATTATTATATTATTTCTATGTGGAGAATGAACTCTTGATTCCATTTCTCCTTTTCTCCGTCTTAATAAGCTTTTAATACACTGTGAAAGTTAGACAATCCCCCTTTGGCTATTGAGTTTCCTTAAAAGCCTCTTTGATGGCCTTTATCAAAAAGCACTCAGGAAAATGTATTATTAACTGTTCTCCATTATCCACTATTTTGTTGACTTAACATAAGATGAACAGATTTTTTTTCCCTGTGTATTAGAAGCACACAGGCGGTTTTTAATTCTGCCTTTAATTATTATTTCAATTTGCTTGCGACGTACAGAGGCAGTTGCAATTCCTGAATGGATCTTTGCAAACATGCTCAGGTGAACCATTTATTTGCTGAAAAATACAGGTTTGGGGTTAATTAAGACTAGTTGCAAATTCATCAAAGAGCACAGGAAATAGCACTGAAAATCCCTTTTTCAGCATGTGAAAAATGTGTTTCCTTCTGTAGCTTTCAAATGCAATATTCTAATTTCCCCTTTTCAGACAATATTTCAAGATTAAGTGTAATTTTAACCTGCCTCTCTGCATTGTATTAATGGGTTTCTAGGGAAAATTTCTTTTCAATAGCAATCGGCTGAAACCAGAGAGGGAGAGATGTCTTGTTTCAGCCCACTATTCTTCCGGAACAAAACAAAATGAATTAATAGACCATTTGGGGCTGTCCTCCAGACCTTCCCCTCCTCCCCTGCAGGTGAAAAACAGGCTGTTTGTACGTTCCTACAGCTCAGGCTTCCAGGGGGGAAATCCAGGGGTTGTCCTCCAGGCTTCCAAGGAGCAAAAGGGCAGCTCCTTCACTCCTTGAGGTGGAAAAGGCATGAGTAGGGACATGGTTGTTGTGATGCCCAGGCTTGTGACCCTCTCAAGAGTACCAAGGGAGACCTTTGACCCCAAGGGGACTCAGCTGGTCTGCTCAGAAGTCTTCCTCATCTCAGAAGTCTTCCTCATGTCATGGACTGCACTAGCCCATTGCCTTGTCCCTGCACCTACAGGATGTCTTTGAAAAGAAAAAATGTTCCCTTCAAAAAATTGCCGGTTCCTGGTAGTGCAAGGGCATTGCTTTAACTGAAATAATAAGATGGGTTTGAACTGGTGAAATTTTTCCTGGATTAAGGTGGGGTTTGAGCTTACTTTCTACTTCAGAAAGGCATGAAATGCTCCAAAGGGATGCAGCAGGGTACCTACCAGAGACATTTCAAAAGAAGGCCACGTGTCACACGCTGCAAAACCTGTCTGGGTTCATGGTGCACATCCAAGGGGTGTTCACTGGAAACAATTTTTCGTGGGATGGGACTGCGGCGGTCTTTTGCTTTCCTTGTATCCCTCCCAAATGGGTGTGCTCGTGTGAAGAGAGGTCACCAGAAAGCCGTCCTGATGGAGCAGAGAGCCAGACCCATATCTTCTTCTTTGTTTTTAGGTCCAGTTGTGCGAGGCCACCTCTCCAGGCAACTGTCCAGGCACTGCAGCCTTCCAGGTAAAAGCACCTCAAGGGATGTCCTAGGGCAAGCCCGGGAGTGGGTGAGGGTGCTGGTGAAGATGGGTTTCAGATCTGTCTGGGCAAGGAGGTGTCTAGAGGATCTGAGATTCTGTAGTGGCTTTGTGCTACTCCTGATTCCCCGGTGGCCCAGTGCTTGGTCTCACTGGCCATGAGAGCCTACTCAGTGGCTTCAGTCCCTTCACCCCATTCGTAGGATATCGTCTAAGCTATTGTGGGTTTTGGACAAACTGGGTTAGAGATCAGAAGTGGAGCTGAGCCAACACATTTCAGTGGGGACTTTGAAGTCTTCCCAAATCCTGGGTTTTAATCTCTTCAAAAGGTGATCGGAGCTGGGTTAGCTGGAGAGGAGGCATGAAGGACAGACATCCACCTCCCATACAAGCCTTTAACATTTGAGCTGGGACATTTAATAAGACGTTCCAGTGAATGCATGCGTGGAGATGCTGGCCAAAAGGGCAGTCTGAACAACGCCGTATCTCACTCGACAGCCCAGCCTCCCTCCTGCACTGCTCAGCTTGTTCTTGGCTCCTGGTGCTACGCAGGGAGATTTTATTCTGCACATTCCTCAGCTTTTGGGAAAGGCTGTGGTCCAGAACCGCAAATAGTCATTGCCCAAAGGACTCCAAAAAGGAAATGGAAAGGGGAAAACTGCATCTGTAACATGGACGGGAGGCTTCCAGGGCTGGATTAGACTCTGGCAGATTTGCCAATGAGTGATATCTCCGCCTCAAACTCTCTTTGAGTAGAAAAAGGTGCAAAGAGTGGGAGAAGGGTGAAGTGGGAGGAAGGCTTTGCAGGCTGTAGGCTTTGTCTCTTTGTTGGGGTGGGGTGGGTTTAGTTCTCTGCAAGTTGCTTCATCTCTTTATGGCTCACTGCTGGGAAGAGCTAATGATGCTTCTGCTGTCTGTGCTGGCTGGAGAAGGAGTATTTGTTTGCACATACAGGCTGGACCCCTGGCATAAGGATGGAGTGCTCAGTTGGTCCTAAGGGTCTACCTAGTGCATCTCGATGTGTTGTGACAGGCTTCAGCTCATGTCATTTGTGCAGCTGCAGTGATTCTGGCAGACCTTAGCTCCCAAAGTTTAGCTCAGTTTTAGCTCAGGATAGGGGGTTCCCTCTCAACCCTGGACAGGTCTTGGTGCCTCCTGACCTCGGTTTCCCTGCCTGTGAGGTGGGGGAAGCATTGACCCCTCTCGCTGGGGGATGGACAGACCCAAGGCTTTTGGCACCAGCGGGCACAGGTGACCCTTCCTGTTTTATTTGCTAGAGTCATTTGCCTCCTTGTGGAAAGAGACTGGCAGGCGACCAACAAAAATCTGTATTTCTTTAATAACTGCCTCCCTGTGATTCAGTCCTGCCAGAGGGACAAGCCAGGGTCTGGATTGCCTTGCTCTGGCTGAGTCCAACGCAGAGTTCATTTCCTGGCTTTTCTCCCCATCCCCTCTCCTCTCCTCTCCTCTCCTCTCCTTTGCCCACCACCAAAGAACAATTTAACCCAGGACTAAGACCAAGAGCACCAGCCACTTGCAATGCGTTTAAGGCAAGCAAACGAATTACTGAGTTTAGGCAAGTAAATGAATCATGATGATTTTAACTACCATTTTATGGTTTCAAGGCCATCACTCTCAATCAAACCATAAACTGGCTGTGATATACAGCCTGCCTATATGTCGCACATACGGCACTGATTAAAGAGCGAGCTGAGCTAATGGTGTTGAGGTCATTGCTATGAACACAGGCAATCCCTTGCATGCCTGGAGCACTCCGCATCACAAAAGCTCCCAATACACTGCCTTGTATGGTGTCGTTATGAGGTTGGGGTGTTTTTCTGCCATGAGATCTCAGTTCAGTCCTGACTCTGCTGCTGCATCCCTAGGTGACCACGGGCATTGTGGGCATTTGGTTCTGCCGTCCACCAGTGGGTGAGATCCCGGATGCTGCAAACTGGGCAGCTCTCTCGGCAGCAATTCCTCATGCAGGCCAACGCAGTGGAGAATTTTACCCACTGAGCTGACACCGTGGGCACTCTCAGCCCCTCTCGCTGGGCGCCTGTAGCAGGTCCAGGTGTGTGGGGTGTACAGAGTGACCGCGAAAATGAGAGCAACCCTGCAAGTCAGGAGGAGGATGCGGAGAGCAGAGGAATCCCCTGAAGGACACGGAGGTTGATTCCCAGGACACAGAGTGGAGGGTTTGCCGGTTATCCTCCCTGATGACTCCTTGCAAAAAATCCCCAACCCTATTTGTGAAGAAGACGTGGAGTTCGCTGCCTCACCTTTGGCTCCAGGCAATTAAGCAAAACTTTTTATACTATGTCCTTCAACATCAACTGATCTGAGTTATTCACAAACTTCATTAATTTCACCAAAGGGGAGGATGAGAGCATGAAATATTAAGTAGAACTGGAAAGAAACACTGGGATCAACAGGCCTCTGTTGCCATAGATTTAACCTTAATTATATCCTGAAATGGGTCTGGTTTTGCTCAAATTTAGATGGAAATCAGACATTCAGGCAGTTTACATCATGTCCAAATGACTTTTGAAATTTTTTTTGTAAGTTGCGTGACTAAAAGAGGAAGTTTAAAAGCTCAAGAAGTGGTGCTGGCGTGGATTTTAATTTTAGCATCTTCCTTCGCAGAGAAGGATGCAGCTCTTTGTGTTTGTTCCAGGCTGGTCCAAATCCAGGCTTCCAATCCCAAAAAGTCCTCGCAGAAATGGAAACTCCAGCCATTTCCCAGCTGTAATTTTAAACAAAATGGAGATTAATGCAGTTTTTCTGGCGCAGGATGCGGAGCAGAGCACAGACCCCCTGCCAGCTCGCAGGGGAGGCAGCAGGACCATTTCATTTTCCCTTGGCGGAGGGGCCAGAAGAAGGGGCAGCCAGGAGAGAGCGATTTCTCCTCTCTGCTTCTGCACCCAGGCTGCACCATCTCCCCTTGCAGAGCCTGAGGGTCTAACCCAGAATCCCAGAGAACCAAGGAGGGGTGCTGGCAGACCAGCACACTGGTGGAAAGATCCTCAAAGTGTGCAACACATCTGCAAGGGAAAAGCACTCACCCGCAGCGGGTCGGCATTCTGCCGTTTCTCCTCCTCCTTCCAATCCTATTAGTATTAGAGGGGGATGGAGCTATAAGAGGAAAAGCCCATCTTTAGCAGCAGTCCTGACAGCTTGCCTTTTAAATCTTTAATAAGCACTAGCTTGCACAGCCACTTGCATCTGCTGTATGACAGCATGTGGAAGCAGAAACCCAGTGGCCTGGCCCCTGCTGAAGGTCTGCTGGATGCTGGACGGGTGCTTGGGAGGTACCTGGGGAACCTCAGCCATTAAAATGCAATGATGGAGCCTCAGTGTTGCAGTTCTTACCCCATCAAGAACTCTTTCCTCCTCCACTTGTGTGCCAGGACCTCAGTTCAAGACCATGTTCCCTTCTCCCATCTGGAGGTGATGGCTGCTGCTCCTCTGCCCTGTGGTCAAGGGCATCTGTAACTGCAGGAGCGAGGGGACAGGGCTGCCAGCAAAGGAGATCACTCACCACAACTGCTGGGTGGCTGACTTCTGCCCTGCTCATCCCACACAGCTCCCAGAAGGGTTTGCAAGGGCCCCGTGGCATTGAGTTTGGCTCAGACATCCTCCTCCAGATCTCAATTTGGGACTGCAGACAGTCTGTCCACTTAACCGGGTGCAAAAATAGCTACTCTGGGACATGAATTAGAAACCTTTATAGACGCACTGACAGATGGTGACCACAAAGACTTTGCCACAGTTTCTGGGTGAAGACTATTGCTATGGGAAGTAGAAGGCCATGTTTACAGCTTAGGAAAGAGTCGGGAATTGACTCTCGGAAACCACAATTAATGACGGTGGCCATAGGCACGGAGCGTGCTGGGATTCTGCTGCCCTCTCCTGGATGCAGCATCTTGTTCTGGCCCATCAGTGCAGGGTTGTGGAGGTCAAGCATGGCCAGGACGTGGCCAGGACATCCTGGCTTCTGGCAACCACAACCCATAGAAAGCTGTTGGTCTTGCGGAAGCTCAGGCACCCATTTCCACCCCTTGCTCCCCATGGCAAGGTGAAGGATGCTTTGGGTGCACGCCAAATCAGGGTGACCTTGGCCAAACACTTCATCTCCCTCTACAAGAGCGGAGATGGCTGCGCTGCAGGGCGGCTCGTGGAGGGCTTTGTGCGTGAAGGATTTCATCTGCATGGCAGACCCAGCAGTTACCAACTGAGAAATCTCTCCTTGGCAGCTGTGTCCGTGGGGCAAGCAGTGATCCAGCTTTCGAAAAGGGATTGCTCAGGCTTTATTCCCAGTGTGGCACATGAAGGCACCATCTCAGATGAGTGGAAAGCCTGTGTTCTGGTCTAAATCTGTTAATCGGCTGTTTGACAGTGGTTCTTAGCTTGTGGGTTTGGGAGAGCCGAGATATCTGCCCTGAAGATGAGCAGCAGCTTAAAGCGCGTGAAAATGGGGTTAGGAAGAGCATCAGTGGGGATCGGTGGACATGGTGGCTGTACCTAGGGGACCTGGCTGGGTCATGGCTGTGTTGTGCCCTGTGCTGGATACGCAGCAGTGTACAAACATTTCAGTGGGGTGTTCAGAACTGAGATATTGAAATCAGAGCAGGAGTGTGTCTGTCCATCACACAGTGTCGGCATGCGGACGCGTGGGACCCGGGGGAGAAAGCAGAGACACGAATGGGCTTGCAAGACGTTGCCTCTGGCCTGTGCGGCTGCAGGAGGCGGGATGCAGGCAAGCACAGATGCTAGCACCCTTGACACTTCTTCTGCCAGTCCCAAGCTATTTTTCCAGCATGCTATGTGTGTTTGTAGAGTAAAATGGGGACCTACAAGGATGAAGATGTGTGGTGGACCCTGCACCGGGCTCTGTGTATCAGCACACATCTGTCCCGCTCTGACCTCACCCCCACAGTGCACACAGCAGCCTCTGGACACGGGATCAGCCCGGAGATGCCCATCCCAAATGATTCTGGGGATGATTTCTAGCAGATCTGCCCCACACAAGCATGTCTCGCAGAGGCAGCAGCCCCTGTCGTGGGCAGAGCAAGTGGAAATTAAGCAGCCTGGATTTACTGCACTGCATGCCAACAGGATGATCCAGCTCTGAGGGCTCAGTCATGGAGAGAAAAATCCTTTGTATGGGGCAGGAAGGTCTGAAGCTGTATCTGTGCTACACAGCAAACTTAACAGTGTCTGCATAGAAATGCCAGGGAAAGAAAAGATGGAAGAGCTGGAGCACTGATCTCAGTCTAGGATAAACACTTTGGTATTTCCTCACTTTTTGAAAATTCAGTGTAAATGAAGCAATATCTTGAAAGCCAGTGATATAAAGCATTAGGGAAAAGGCAGAAGAAGAGCTACAAAGAAGGAGGAAGAATAGCAGCAATTACATGGTGGGTTGCTGTGGGAGGGGGTTACAGGCGCTGCCCAAAGCTCAAACATCACCTGAAGCAGGCACTGGGGGGATCGCAGCAGATGCTGTCCAGACTGCTCCCCACCCCAGGCACCCAGCATGGTGCTCTGGGAGGTGCTTTAAGCTCTGCAGACAACCGGATGTGGAGTGTGGCCACCACACATCACCCTGGCCCCTTCTCACACTCCCTGTGCATCACTTGCCTTCTAAGAGTTTCTTCTTTGGGTCTTGATGTTTTTAGGTAGCTCCTGGCTTAGTCTGCCCGCTCCCCAGCCTTCGGAAATGGAGCACAGCCCAAAAAACCACATGTCTTCTTCTGAGCCCATCCTGGATCTCAAGACAGATACGACAGAAGCACTTCCAGGTGAGAAATATGCCAGTTTGCTGTCCCGGGTGCCTGCAGCCACACCATGCAGAGCCATGCACTGGTTGTCATGGTGGACCTGCGCTTGGCAACAGGCACTCAATAGAGATGAGTGTCCCTGCCAGCCCCACGTCATGGTCTCTCTCTTTTCCTGCTGTATCCCATTCCCACACCCCAAATGGCCTGATTTACTCCCAATTCCGGTTATGCCAGTGCCAAGCTGGGCTCAGGCTTGGGATCAAAGGCACATTGGCTTGCACTCAGGTTGGGGAGGACACCCCAGATGGGAGAACTGTCTGCTGAGAGGCAGATGGCACAAGAAGGGCTGCCTGTTCCGGAGGAGCTGTGGCTGGGTCTGCACTGCTAATAAAGCCTTTTTCCATCAGCTGGGAAGATAGGATGTGGGCTTGAAGCTTCATGTACGCAGGCTTCATGGGTGTCTTCCCAGCCTGCTTTAGCCCCGCTGTGCAGCCTGGGGTGCTCAGGTTTAGCCCCCATGACCATGACGCTCAGCTTTATCTCTGGAGGGTGGCAGGGCATCTTCTGGGCCAGGCAACGTGAGGCCTCCACTTAGGAGCATCAGTCTTGGGCAAGGTGGGCCCTCCACGTCACCTCTCACTCCAGACGTACCTGTACCACTGCGTACTTGCTGCATATTGAAATAAGTCATGAGTCAACGCCGGGGCACTATAGGCTCTCCCACGCTCAACAAATTTCCCGTGCTGAGCTGCTTCCTGGAATCAGCTTCCCACTGCGCGTGCTGCGGCAGAGAGCAGACGAAAAGGCTGAATCACGTCTCTTGGGTTGCAAGCATCCAGGCCTTTTCTAAAACAGGATGGCAAGCGATCACTAATCTCCCGTTTGCACGTGAGCACCCTCAACCTCCTCCTGAGAAACTGCAAAGCAACCTCTGCTGTTTCCTGACGCTGGAGAAAGTAAAAATACCTATTTGTTGGAAGTTCCCAACAAGGGACAGGAAGATGCAAATCCCAGTGCAGGGACTGCTGCTTTGCTGGATTCGTCTGCCTTTCATTTGCTCATTTAGAGGGAACCCAGTGAAGCAGAAACTCGACTGGTATTCATTCGTTTCTGGGGCTTCGAACCACATAGGACTTCATGTCCTTTCATGACACTGCAGCCAATGACCAGGAGAGCCCAAGAATCCCTGCTCTTCCCCAAATATCAGTGCCAGACAATTTCTGTTCTTCATTTTTTCGTTTGCACTATTTATTTAATCTATAATCTTTTCCAAGCTGTGGATGCAGGCAGAACGCTGTCATCCTGCCTCGAGGACATGTACAGTCATGATCTTTCATGGCTGGGGACAATGTCTGCCTGGACAGAAATGGGTGGCCTGAGAAGAGTAGAAATCCTCAAAGTCTGCCAGCAGCAAACTGACCCCTCTCTTCAGCACATGCTGAAGCATCTTTTTTGTTGCTAGGACAAGGTTAAGAGATCTTTCAGCTGTGAAAGAAACCTGGCAATTCTTTAAGGGCACCAAGAGGAGTGGTAATAACTGACATGATAACTCAGACTGCCACATCCATTTGGTGTTCAGTCATGGTTTGCTCCAGGTAAGACATTCCCAAGACTACTCCGTTCCCTTGGAAAAACCTCCTGTCCTCTTCCTTAAGCTTGAAGGGTGGCTGCTCCAAGCCAGGGACGCAGCTTGGGCCAACCAGGATCTGCTCCTCTTGGCAGAGCAGCACCGCTTGAGGAGGGTTTGCCATACACAGTACGGATGACTAATTCCTGCCAGGAAATAGGGAGGCCTTACCGAAATCCTTTGTCTTGACAAGAAGCGCCCAGTGAAAGCTACTTTTGCTTCATGCGGTGTTGAAACACCTACCCTGGGCCAGACGTTTTGCCGATGTGAATCAGCATGGCTCCGCTGGCTTCAGGTACAGCAGCTCACAGCCTCGGAGGGCCTGGCTCCGCACCGTCACCGGGATTGGACCCCTCGTGTCGGAATCCGATCTGCTTTGCCAAAACAGAACGTGCTACAGTTCCCGTCCTTGCCGTAAAGCTGGAGTCATCGCTGTCAAAAAGCATGATCAAATGAAGCAACCAAGCAAAGTCTCGGTCCAGTAAAGCTGCTGTCCATCACGTGCATATTCACCACCCCTCAGCTGGCCATGCTTTGGGAGGCATTTCAGAGAGCAACTCCTCCAGCAACTCCAGAGCAACTCCTCCAGCAGACTGCACACATACGTTGTCTCAGAAAGGACTTTGCAAGGACCTGGGACATCCCAGCATCAGGGGAAAGCAGAACTTCTGCCTACCAGTGCCAGAGAAGGCAGCGAGAGTTGCGAGACCAGTGGAGGGGGGAATTTGCTGCTTCTTCCCCCACCTTCCCCTGGAGTGCCAGCACCGAGGCAGATTAGTGCAGATGCTAAATTAACCAGTGACATTAGTACTTGGGTGAATATCCACCGCTTCTGAATAAGGGGGAAAGAATATTTGGACTGCACAGATCCACACTGAGCGAGAAACCTAGTCGAAAACTGACAGCAGAGCTCATGCCCTTCCAAAACAACAAAAAAAGGAGAGATGTTCGGGAAACAGAAATGATTTCTCAGGGATGGATTTGAATTGCGGCAGTCGGCTGCGTGATGAAGGCAGACAAAGAGCGTACAGTCAGGGCTGCAGGCTCCGCACCGGCACGCTTCTCTCCTTCCAGGAGGAAGGTAGAGATTAAACCCGCCATGGGATGAACTCAGAAGAGCAATTAGCCTGCTGATGGAGATGGTGTCAGCCTGCACCGAGGGGTCTGCAGAGTGGTGAGCGCTGATTTGGATCACAGCGGGGGCTTGGCCCTGAATTAACTGCGGAAACACGCCCTTTACGGCATTTGTTCCATCTCCAGGCAGGCCTTGGGTACCGACAGAAGCCGTGTATTACAAAAGGCAGCTTGAGTTAGATTTCCGCCTGTCATTCGTGACAGACACACTGATTTAAATGCAAAAAAGGTCTGAATTACACAGCGTTCAAACACGCACTCCCACAGCGCACACGCTGCCAGGCTGCTGCATTTCTTCCCTGCCCGCGTTTCGAGAATGGAGGGATTTCCACGTCGTGCCCATCGCTGCACTGTGTGTATATATTCGCAAGTACTCACCAAATATTTATTTTATTTAGGTGTACACTCTTGAGGGTATTTCGTTTCCTGTAGCCACATTGTCCAGTACCGTGATCCTGCAAGCTAAACGTCCTTAGAAGAGGTGGAGTTGTGACCTTCATACCCACAGGAGGTGAAAAGTTTGTGAGCCCATCTCCATCATTTATACACTTCCTAAGCTGTTCTCGATGTCGTTATCACAAAGGGCCTGGGAGGAGTGGGGGAACAGAGATGCTGCCCACCAAGGGCTGCTGCTGGGCATTGAGGTTCTGTGGCACACATGGTACCAACACCAGCAGAAGCCACTGACCAGCTTTCCACCACCTTTGAGAGCTGGAGCTTCTCTCCCATCAGCCCTCAGAAACAAACCTGAAATCCCTGATTCCTGAACCCACCTTGGCTCCTCCTGACAGCAAAGGACAACCTGAATGACAGGGAAAAATCTGGATTGCTTTTCAAGGCTGCAAGGATGGGTCTTTCAAGAGGTGCGCCTTGCTGTTTGTATTTTTTTACTGGATCTTGCTGAGGTTTTGCAACAGCAGGAATCAATTACAAAAATAACAGCAAGGGAGAGTCAGTCTAGGTTTTCTGCCACCCATGCGAAGAGTTTTGGGCTCAAGCCAGTCTCTGCAGCTGCGCGTCACAGATAACCAGCCTGGCCGGTGCTTTCTGCTGAGCTCGGTACCTTCTGCCAAGGGATCCAGGCCTCCCTGGAGAGCCAGCTGAGCACCAACGGGCATCACCAGAGCTGCAGCAGGGCCTGGGTACCAGCCTGAGAGCAAAGCGCATCGGCACGACTGTGTATGAAGCTCCCAGTGCTATCCACCAGCTGGATTCAGGCCATTAAACAGACATTTTTAGAATATGCAAAGCAAAAGCAGCGCCTGTGCTGATAAATATATATATATTGCCCCACAGGGCATACAAAGGACCTTTGGTTCTAGCAGGGAAGTTTAAAACCAAAGGCTGTTTGTCTGTCCTGGTCCTGGCACCCCCGGGTCCTGCCGGGGTTGCCATAGCAGTTAATCCATTCACGACAGTCATCGACGCTCCAGATTTAGCAGCAACCTTCACTGGCACAACTGGTGTAACTGGGGCTGCTGGGAACGCAGCGGCTGCTGCAGTGGGCAGGTAGGGTCAAAGACAGTTATTTCTGCCAAGTCTTGTCCTTCTTTGATAAAATAAGGGGGATTAGAGCCCGCCAGGAGAGCAGACACCGGTTTTTGGGCTCAGTTTGACTTTTCAATAAACAATCCAGGCAGAGGCAAGACCTGAGACTGACAGGGTGTAGGGGCTTGCGCAGAAGCGGCTGCTTTGCATTGGGCATGGGCAAGTGGCAGACGCACCCTGTGCGTGCTGGTGACCATCTAGGCTGTCCTGGTCACCGCCGGCGATGGGTTAACGCAAGGCAGACATAGGCAGGCACTTTCCAGGGGCAGCTGCTCTTACTTATAAAATCCACAATTGTTTCCATCACCACCTCCTTTACAGACACGGTCTAAGCTCTCCACCACTATCAGGCTCTCAAGTTCACGAGAAATGTTTCAGATGAAGAGTAAATCTCTTTTCTGAACGCGCTTTTAGGGCAAGCAAAACTTTTGTTGAACTGAGCTGTTTAGGTCCACATACACAGACTCAGCATGCTCTCCCAGCTCGTTTTGAAACTGTTACCCACCTTTGTGTCACAACACCCCGAGTTTGAGAGGCTAGAAAGGAGTTTAAGAAGGTTGTTTTCATTCCTGTTTGACCTCAAGCGATGCGTTGTTGCTTTTTTTTCATTTAAAAACAGGAAGGAAAAGAGCAGTTGAAATAAAGCCATGGAATAGAAACAGCCTGAGATGCACAAAGCTGTGCTTCTACCCGCGGTGGGGCTTTCCCTCTGATGCCTGGCTCTCTGCTTGGCTGCCTGGTATGGGCTCAGAAAATGCTTTTGTCTAGGACAAAAAAAGGAGAGAAGAGTCTCCTTTTCTATTTCGGGGAAATCTGGGGCTCTGCAGCAAATGGTGGGAAAGGAAAAGCAATTGTGGAGGCCAGCGCAGTCTGAGCTGAAGATCCCCCATTTGGCTGGGGAAGCACCCCGGGAATGAACCGCTCTTCCCCTGTGCGTGTCAGGACCTTACGACAACCCCCTCCATCTGGAAGCACCGACACGGAGAAGCAAAGCCAGCCGTGCGAGCGTGGGCCCTGGGCTCCTGGCACACGGCGAGTTCATCTCCGCGTCGAGCACTCCGGAAAAATAAAACGCTGTGCAGAAAAGCAGCGAGGGGTTGGGACAGTGTGTGCTTCCCCCTGCAAAGCACCGGCTTGCCGCGGGCAGGAGCCCGTTAATTGCACTCAGCAGGGCTTCTGTCAGCACCATGGGGCTGCGTCGGAAGCATCACTTCTGCACTCTAATTGCTGCTCTAAAGCAGACGAAAGTGTCACGCAGGAAGCAAAGTCTAAGAAGATTTTAAAATTATGAGAAAATCAGTCTGCATTACAGATGGCTTTTCCCAGTTCAGTAGCTGTGAGGTGCACTCGGAAGAGTTGTGGGGTGTCCTAGGATCATCTTCAGAGCTGTATCCATGTATTGCCAGACACAGGCTGGCCCTACAGTGGCTCTCACTGACAAGACACATGAACATGAGGGAAGCTTATCCCAAGAAAAAATGAAGTTACTTGTCCAAAGCTGCAGAGATCAGTGGCAAGGAAATACCCTGGAAGACCTAGACTGCCTCGGAGTCCAGGGCATTCAGTGTCAGGTTTGGTCCAGGTCAAACTCTAGCTACAGTGATCCCCACACTCTCGAAATCTCTAGCTCGCAAAAAGAAAACACACCCTCGTCCTAATAGCACGCCCCAGCCTTTTAGTTGGGGTCAGAGAAACTCTGGTCTTGTAGACAGGGTTAAGCACAGATCCCTAGATCTAAGTATCTTGTACCAGTCTTGGGATATCTAATGATGGCCAGTGTAGAAGAGCAGCCCAGCTGAACATCCACCCCTTGACATGTGCCTATGGTTAGCTGCTGCAAATTCCGTCGTGGAGCTGACTTTCCTCAGAAAACTTCTGCAAACCCATGTTGCTTTTGGCCTTTGCTGTTTGGAGCCACACATGCCCATGCAGGTGAACTCGTGGGCTGTGATTCTTGGCCAGGAGGTAGCTCGTGTTTCAGCACCATATGGGGAGAAAATAAAAACCTGCTGAGGTCTGCATTTCTCAGAAAGTGCAAGAGGATTTTTACAGATGTTAGCGTGACGACCAGCCAGAACAGGCTACAACATGCCCTTGGTGAATGAGACAGAATAAAGGTAAATAAATTGTTATGGGCAATTAATGAGTATTTTAAAAGGCAAGTCATTCAGAGTCACTAGCTCCTTTATGCAAAGTCCCTTGGCTACCTAGCGATGGCCTAAACTACCTCATCATGCCTAAATTAGCAGAATTACACTGCTGGTACCTGCAAAACATCTGGACCAAGCTGTGCACGGACACAGGGGACTGTGCGCTGCAGAGGCACAGGAATGGCCTGAAGATCACCTTCTTGGCAGCTTCAAAGCTAAGAAACGATGCCTTAGCAAGCCTATACTCTAGCAAGGGATTTTTCAGTGTGGATCCACATCATTGCGCTGCTCTCCCCGAGCCTGGCAGCCCACGATGCATCTCAAGCAGCCCCAGATAAAAGGGGAACACGGCAAGAGCAGAGAGATTGCAAGAGTGTGGAGGCTGCAGGTTTGTAGCCCGGCAGCCAGCCTTGCCAGACCACGCAAAGGAGAGCAGTGTGGTCTGGTATGGAGAGTGTGCAGGAGCAGTACTTGGGTTTTGTTCTCATCCTGGTGACATTAACAAGTTATTTCACTTCTCTGTGCCTCTAATGGAAATAATGTGACGTAAAATGTGTTGAAAGCTTCAAGAAAAAAATGCTATACCGAGCCAGCTGCAGTCATTGGATGGTCTAGGAGCTAAGATGCTAGAGAAGAACTGAAGCGATTTGAATTCTGTCTCCAGCTAAGCCATAGGCTTCTCGTATGTATTTGGGTGCATCAGCTTATGTTCCCTGTGCCTCAGCTCCCCGTTTCACAAACACAGCTGTGAGGCTCGCAGATAAGATGATTAAAGCAGTATAAGAACTTGGAGACTTTATTCCATCACTCAAAGAATTTGGGGCCAAGATACATCCTCGTAACTTCCTGGAGAGATTTGCCAAAGAAAATCCAGCTTTGAAGGTTTCTGCTCGGTGATGGATGACATTTCTGCTTTCCACCTCTAGTAATTTCAGTGCAGGAGCTGTTCAAGTAAATGTCAAAATAAAAAAAAAAAGGAAGGAAGAGGGGAAAAACACCCCAAACTCTCTCATTACAAAAAGTTTTCAAGGAAAAAGAAAATCCACCTTGACATTTTCTGCTTTCATGGGGGACAAAGTGTAGGATGAGGAATTTAAAACAGAAGTACGTTATATCCTGCTTTATATCTCTGCTAGCAGATGCACTTTAAAAAAAAACAACAACCCAGCAGGTCAGGAATTTAGGCATTTTAGAGAAAAATCTTTGCTTTATTTTCAGAGCTCTGCAGTTTTGAGAAACAAGGCAGTGGCTTTCCAAGGGGGTTTGGTGGGTCCACCCTGAAGCCAACCTCAGCTGCTCTGGCATCGTCCCTCCGTCAGCTCCGCCGTGCAGACTTCCCACATGGGGACCTGCTCGTGCAGCCACCGCCAAGGGCATCCATCAGCTCTGACAGTGAAAAGTGCCTTAAGGGATAAGGAAAGGAGAAGAACAAACCAAGAGAGGAAAGGGACAGGGAAAACTCCCCCAGGAGAAGCAAGGGGGGGTCTCACCAGGGTGGCCTCTCCCAGGTTGTGCTGCTTCTCCTATAGCAGATCTACACTTCTGATCAGGACTCAAACTCCCTTCTGATCTCTTTCCCCTGTTAATAGCAAAGACTGGAGCACATCTGGTCAGGGCAGATGTTGCAGCACTAATTGCTGTTCAGCTTTGGGCAGGTTCATTACTGGATAACGCTCATCGACTGCCTAGACGTTAGCTACTAATGGTGTCTGCTGAGCCCTGCGCGCTCAGCAGTATAAAGCCCTACACGGAGAACTGCAACGTGAGGAGGGGGAACGGGGGAGGACAACTCACGCCCCAGTTGCAATCGCCCACGTAACGGCATTTTCACAATCCGCTTTTGCTGTGGTGGCCAGAGCGTTTGTAACGTGTAGGTAAAGGCGTAGCCCCAGCCGTACACAGGTGGGTGTAAGCAGAGGGTCGGAAGCTGAGAGGCAGACGGGGTGCTACGAGTGGAGACCTCGAGAGCAGCAAACGAGAGGCATTACTCAGGTTAAAGCTGTACGACAGCAGGGTTTTTCAAGTGCTTTGAGAGGAAGCAATGAAAACCGCTGCCAGGTTGATGCCGCTGCTCAGGAAAACAAATCTTGTTATTGCGAGGGGAAGAAGGTCTACATGTGTTTGATCAGACCAAAAAAACAGACGTGCAAATGAAAACAATGGCAAGAAACACTCCTGCGTCCCAGAGCTTTCAAAGAACAGGAAGGCCAATGTTTCTGCCAAAGATATTTAGAAAAACATGAACTTTAAGGGAAAAAAAACCCCAACTTTCAAAACAAATCTCTGCTAAAACAGCAACATTGTGAGAATGTGTCTGCCAGCTGTGGAGCAGTGTCCATCCCTAGGCAGGCACAGACCCAAACCCACCATGTGCTCAGAGCCCTCAGCCACCCAAGGACATCTCTGCTGTCCCACCACCGAGTCCGTCACATATCCACAGCACCTCCAGAGCCCCACGAGCCCATTTCTATCGTCCTCTGCATCACTCGGGTGTTTCCTCCCGAGAGTGGCGTGGTGGGATAGCACCCAAGGCGAACATCGTGCCTTGGCTGGCACCAGGCATGAGGGAGGATGTGTGGGAAAGGTCTGCTGGGCTGGGTGAAGACCTCTCTCACCTTCTCGTCCATGCTGGGAATGGGTATCAGCAGATACTCCCCAAGGTTCAGCTGTAAATGCATACTCCGCTCTTTGCAAACCTGAGGAGGGGGAGCAGGGAGGCCCTCTGCTTAATGCTTGCTTAGCAGTTTCCATTAACTTTTCTCCCCGACTGACTTTCCCCGGCAGCTGGTAATTGAAACAGGGCGGCCATTTCCCATGCAGAGGCACTGCTTGTTTTCCACGGCTGTTAACAAACAAAAGAGTGTGCAAGCCCTGCCCGAGGTCTGTGGGAGGCTGGGCGATTTCTTCTTCCACGTCAGGCCTCCTTGCATCTCAGTTTTCTGGTTCAGACAGTTCCTGTGCCACTGCAGACCAAACCACAGACCACATGGAGCCCAGAACCTCTCCAGGACCACCCAAGCCCACCCAGGGCTGGCCCCAGGGCTCACCCATAGTCTGGGGAAGGGCTCACCACTGTGGTGGCTTGGCTTTGCGGGACCCAGCAGTGGTTGCCCCATGCCCAACTGAGCCGAGCTACCTGCACCCCCGGTGTGGCTGCACCCAATCCTTCCTCGAGATGCAGCCTGTCACTGGGGACTTGTGCAAGCCTCTGCTCTTCACACAGCTCTCTGCTTTCCTTCCACAGACCACGGTGACCCAGAGGAGCTGAAGCAAAGCCATGAGATAAGGCAGGACCCCGCCAGCCCCAGCGGTGGAGACAACTTTGGCACAACACCGAGCAGCTGTGATGAGCGCAGCCCGGCTCCGGACGCAGACGAAACCCTCCCAGGCAGAGACCCCCAGCCAGAGGTGAGGGATCCCAGCCCCACCAACTCCTTGCCATGGCCAGAAGCCCCTGAGGAGTGTCCAGCCCGCCCCAACACCCTGGACTTCTCCAAGTCACTGAAGAAGCTAGAGGAGGTGAAGCAAATGGGGCAGAGGCGAAACAGTGACCAGGCAGCGGTGAAGGAGAACGGGGTGGAGGTCAGCCCCACCACGGTGGCGGTGAGCGAAGAGAGGCGGGCGCTGGAGTCCGAGCTGGGGAAGTGCATCGAGGACTTCCGTAAGATTAAGATCCCCGTCGCCTTTCCCAACAAGAAGCGGCAGTGGCAGAGCGAGCTGCTGAAGAAATACCAGCTGTGAGAGGAGACCTCGTCCTCCGCCCTGGGGGAGGATGTCCTCCGTTACAATGAGTGTCTCCAGTAATGTCCCCTGGGTAGCAGGTGGCAGAGGCTGTCCACGCTCCCAAAATGAGGGGTGTAGCTTGCTCATTCAGCCCATCCAGCAGTCAGCAGGGTTACAAGCCTATACCCACAGCAGAGTGCTCCTTGCTATGGCCATCAGGAGGGATGCACGATATCCTAAGTGGCATAAGCATAGGTGGAGGGGTATAGGAAAAGGAAGGAGGTCCAGGGGAAAAGTTCAGGGCTAGAGCTACCATCCAGCAGCAGTTCCCACAATTATGAGAATGAATTTTCCCAGCGTTTCAAGTAATAAAATATAGTTGGTGTTGAAAAATAATTCCAGTCGCCTCATCTCTTTGGTAGTGATGTTTGAACTTGGCTGTTCAAAACTGTACAAGTGGTTTAGACTTTCAGTTTTCCTGAAATTAAGGGAATTTGTATATCTGACTCCTCTACGTTCTTGCCAAACCTTCTCTATTTACAACTGGATTCAGCAAAACCTTCTTTTCGTGAGAGGTCATCAAGCTTTGCAGACATTTTCCTTTTCTTACACAAACATTTGAACACTGCCCAACTTTGCATTTGGGCCTCCAGCCAGAAATGAGGCCATGAGAGGGAGGGTGCTGGCTCTGGAAGCCATGGCCAAGCCGGCCAGCATCACCCCGGATGACAAAGGAGCCCCACCTTGAAAGGAGAACAGGAGCAACTGAGGCACACGGGGCTCCTCCACACGATGGGTGACCCTCTGGGTGGGTGACTGTAGGTCAGGATCAGAGGAGGGGTGGGAGGGTGACTTTGGGGTGGGGGCACATTATGGACCACGCCATCAGGGTGAGGAAGGGCACAAAGCCTTTAAGGAACTGGGTTCCTAAAGCATTCTGGGACCTCCAGGCTAGCAGTTGGTGACCAGGTTCCACCCTGTGAGTTTTCTGCTCACTGCATGGAGTGAGATGGGATGTTTGAGGAGCTGCTTTCCTGGGGATGGAGCAGGGGATAAAACCCAGCCTGACATGAGGATGCACGTGGGGGTGAAGAGCGGGTCACAGCAGGAGAACGAGCCATTTCCAACTCATTTTGCTCTGCGTGTTTTCAAAAATCGCACATGAAAGCGTTTTCACCTCTAATTAGAGATCGTTGTCCTGGGTATTGTGTAACCACGTAGGCCAGGGCTTTCGAGACCTATTTTATATAACTGACTCTATTTTTAACTTAATCTGCAATTAATTAGAAACTGGAGCTTACTGGAGCTGTAATTAGAGTTTACGTTTCCACATTACCTTCCATCCCAAAGGTCTCGGGAAGCTGTATGTACCTCACCACGTCCATCCCATACAGCTACACCAGGAAAAAACAGGGTTCACCTGCAAAGTTACATGAATGCTGAGGAGCTCTGAGAACTCAGCGGCTACAGGCGCATCTCACAGATGCTGGCGTGGGTGCACACATGTATTCGGAAACACGCGTGTTCCTGACACTCTCAGATCACCAAAAAAAATCGTGAACATTGATGGTTTCTTGGCTATAACTTCACAGCGGAATTTTCCTTGGCCTTCCTCCCCCCAGGGCTTTCCTTGCATCTTTGTCCTGTTGCATACAACCACAGGAGAAGACTGGAGGTCCCTGATGTGCTGCTCAGGATCCTCAGCCCTTCCCTGGGAAAGGGGCCGCTCGCTGACGTGCACTTGGACAGGACCTCACAGTTGAAGTCTGCTGTAGGAATGGAGGTACCGAACAGCGACAGCCTTCTGTATTTTGCATCTCATGCTAATTCTACCCGAGCAGAGCTGAAATATAGGAAGGAATTAGGAGGGGAAAATTCAATGCACTTAAGGACCCAGTGCAAAGTGTAAGGAATAATTAATTATTGATAGCATCATTAAAATCTTGGGCTAAATAATTAGATCCAGCAAGCAGTTCCTTCAGAGGAGGCATCAGCAATCAAACTGCAAAAGGCCAATTTGCATTCCTCTCCTGCCCCAATACTTTTGCAGTTTTCAGCTGGAAGTGTGATTTTAGAACAAAAACGGCCGAGGACGCCTTAGAGAAAACCCATTGCAAGCTGCTGGGGAGCAAAAGCACCGCGGTGTTTGGCAATTTTCACATTGCACCTTGTTGAATCACACCGAAGGGCTGTCCATCCGGGCGCTGGGTGCTCCAGCCCGGCTTTGATCCTCTCTACATCCCTAGGGATGGACCAAGGTGTCCACAAATGAATGGGAAGACGCCCGGACACAGTGGCTGCCCTCCTCTGTGGTCAGGACCTTATTGCTGCATGGGCTATGTGATGGGCAGGGAGAAGCTTGAGGCCCAAACCAACATCTGAAACACTCCAGTGTGGACTTTGGGGTTAAGGCTCACTGATAAATACAGAAGTTAGGTGCCTACAGCAGCAGCATCTTAAATTCTATATGCCATAATTTATCCATACTTCTTTCCTAGGCTTCCTCTGGAGTACTGTGTCCAGTTCAGGGCTCCTCAGTTCAAGAAAGATGATGAGCTACTGGAGAGAGTCCAGCGGAGGGCTACGAGGATGATGAGGGGACTGGAGCATCTCTCCTAAGAGGAAAGGCTGAGGGAGCTGGGCTTGGGAGAAGAGAAGGCTGAGAGGGGACCTTCGAAATGCCTCTAAATATCTGCAGGGTGGGGGTCAGGAGGATGGGGCCAGACTCTTTCCAGTGGTGCCCAGCAACAGGACAAGGGGCAACGGGCACAAACTGAAGCAGAGGAAGTTCCGTCTGAACACGAGGAAGAACTTCTTCCCTCTGAGGGTGACGGAGCCCTGGCCCAGGCTGCCCAGTGAGGCTGTGGAGTCTCCTTCTCTGGAGATGTTCCAGACCCGCCTGGACGCAGTGCTGTGCAGCCTGCTGTGGGTGACCCTGCTTGGGCAGGGGGTTGGGCTGGGTGACCCACAGAGGGCCCTTCCAACCCCTAACATTCTGTGATTCTGTGATAACTCCTTCTCCCGAGCCTGGTGGGATTAGGAATGGAAAGAGTACGCTAATGCAGGCCACACAAAGATCCTCACCGAGATGTGCTTTGTGTGCGCACGTGGCAGGGGGAGTGGAGCCTCCTGCATCATTAATGCTGGCTGCTCGGCTGCTGGCAGAGCCTCCCGGGGAAAGCACGGCTGGGCTCGCGTGGAGCAGGAGGGAACGGGGAGCTTTGGAGCACACCTGCTCTGAGGAGGTTGAGTTGGGTTGTCGGACTTCACTGCCGCTCTGGAAGAGGGAACCAAGAGGGCTTCAGTGCCCAGGAACCTTTCCCCGTTCCACCTAGAAAAAAACCTCATTCCCAAAGGGTGAGATGGGAGCTGAAGCAGCGTGTGTTCGAGAGGACGGCTGGGGAAGCCAGGAAGACCAGGAGTCATAGTGGCAGACGTGGTTATCACCCTGCTTGGACGGTCCTCTGCTCTCCAGCAGCAGCAGGAGTCCCTGCCCCGGGCTGGCCCCTCACACAGGGTACTGTGCCAGAAGGGACCAGAGGAGTTCAAACCCTCTGAGCCCTGCCAGAGGTGCTTGAAATATTTATACAAGGCACGTACAGGGCTCCTTCAGCATCTCAGAGCATTCCCAGCCAGCCAGGAACAGCTGGTGAAGTGACTCATTCCCTTTTATCCTTCAAGATTTGTCCTTCTTTATTCAAAACGGTGCTCTATTCTGTGTGATTTGGGGAATTCGCTTTCATTTATCTTCACGTCCCAGGAAATTTGCATTATTTCTGTGCTCTCCTCCAAATTCGATGGGACACAAGGCCCATTTTTTTTCAGATGCTTTGGTCCTCGACATCAGCGGGAGCAATTTGAAGCTTGCACACAGCGGGGACAGAGCCTGACTCGCCCTGAGCAGAGCCCTGGGAGCAGGGTCTGGAAATCAGGTCTCATTTGTGCCGTTGACCCGCTGCGTGACGCTGGAAGCATCAGGCGCTCAGTGTTTGTGCAGTTCTCCTCCTCGCCAGTGGCTGCACATCAGGTTTGCTGCCAGCTGAAGGTGTGTGAATGGGTTCCACGACTGCTGCGAGGTCAGGCAATGCTTCTTGCCCGCAGCCGTGAGCCCTCTCCCCACCTTGGTGACGGTGCAGGAGAATTGGAGATCACTGGGACACAGCGCTGTCTCCTGCCAAGGGAATAAACATCTCAGCTTCTCCTCTCTATTTGTTTTCCGCAAATGCCTCAGCTTTGCTTGAGCAGCAGGAAGCCATTAATTACCCAGTGACAGTGTTCCACAAGCAACCCTTAATTGAATGCCATTATCCCTTAATTAATTAAATACCAATTAATTACCAGGAACATTGCATGACGTGTAACAAATGCCATCAGCTTCTTGAGACAGAATAATTTAAAACCCGGTGAGCATGGCCCAAATAATAATAATCAGGAATTGTCCAGTAAAGAAAACTAATGATCTTGGTGCCATTTCCCAATGCAGGCTGGTGCTTGTGAGGAAAGCCCCCCTTCAGCCTCGCATCCCTCCGGGAAAGCTGGAGGAGTTCTGGCTCCTCAAGCAGGCAGAACCCCAGGCAGGCACGGCCTCAGATGGTTTCCTCTGGCAGCGCCCGTGGATTCAAAGCTGGTCCAAAATATTCTGATAGCTCGGGTCTCCTGCTGCTGATGATGAGTCCAAGGAAATGAAATATTTCATGGGCACACAATGGTGAAGTAAGTGGTTACCCCGCTTGGTTGTGTAGTATTTGCACTTAGCGGAATTTTCATATGCAGGAAAATGCAAAATTTTGAATTTTCTTCCCAATCTGGAGCAAATAGAAACATTCATCTGTCCTGTGAGGAAAGGCTGAGGGAGCTGGGCTTGTTCAGCCTGGAGAAGAGAAAGCTGCGAGGGGACCTTCAAAATGCCTCTAAATATCTGCAGGGTGGGGGTCAGGAGGACGGGGCCAGACTCTTTCCAGTGGTGCCCAGCGACAGGACAAGGGGCAACGGGCACAAACTGAAGCAGAGGAAGCTCCAGCTGAACCCGAGGAAGAACTTCTTCCCTCTGAGGGTGACGGAGCCCTGGCCCAGGCTGCCCAGGGAGGCTGTGGAGTCTCCTTCTCTGGAGATATTCCAGACCTGCCTGGACGTGGTCCTGTGCAGCCTGCTCTGGGTGACCCTGCTTGGGCAGGGGGTTGAGCTGGGTGGTCCCCAGAGGTTCCTTCCAGCCCTGCCATGCTGGGTTTCGGTGATTCTGTGATATTTATACAGGGGCCTACTTCTGGAAGGCTCGTTATTCCATGTTATGCCTTTAGCATCCATGTGTGTACCTTTGTTTCCCCTCTCTGGATCTGCTCCTGGCTTCACTGCTACTTTAAAATAAAAAAATAATCCATTCACAAGCCTCCCTTTACGGCCATTAAGCGCGTGTCTGCGACAGGCTGTTATCTCCGCTCGGCTGGCAGAGGATTCGGAGCCACGTCAGGCTTTAACTCCTGCCTGGCCGCGCAGGATGGCGTTAGCCCAAGGCAGCGGTGCCCTCCCGGGTTTGGGAAGGGGAATTTCGCTGCACGAGCGCGTTGCTTGCAGGTGACGGGGAGATTCACAAGTCGGAATCAGGTCTGGTTTAGCACAGCAGTCTTGGGAACGCCCTTCAGAAAGCGTTGCACTGCACCGCTTGGCTTCGCGAAAGCGATGCAGAGGTTTTCCAGGCTGTCCCAGAGATCTAGGCACATCTTTTACACTTTTTTCACAGCGGTCGGGCATGGGGGTTTTCCCAGGCTTCCCAACAAGCCCCATACCCACCGAGGATGCAATGGATTATATGGACTGCCCACGGGGATGGGTGTCATCAAACGAGTTGCTGAGTGCAGCCAGGGAACGGCGAAGGGCAAACCTGGTTGCAGACACTTGTATGACTGGACCACAAATTCACGCCAGCAACTTCCCAGCTCTGTTTCCCATCCCCAAGGGCCCAAAAAGCCGCCATCGGTGTTGTCCCAGCAGTGCTGCCTGAGCCACCACCACAGCAGGCATGATTTAAGGGGGGCTGAAATGTTCAGGACTCAGGAAACTTGAAACTGCTTGTTTTCGTTTCAAAAAACAGAGTATCTGATCAAAACAGCTCATTGTGCAGCCAGCAAGGAGGAAACAAGCCTGCTTTGGTTTAACGCATACAGTGATTTAATTGATATAATGATCCTAACGTTCTACTAAAGGAATGTTGCAGCCTGAGTTATGTCAGATAAGCTCATTTTTTTCCTCTTCTGCAATTAACATGAACTATGTCTATTTTCCAAGCACTGGGAGATTAAAATCAGGATCAACGTACTTTCCGGAAACTATAAATCAGCCAGAGAAGAATCTTTTATGAAAAGGAAAAGCCCAGATTCGACCCGCTGGTGGTGAGACAGGCTGAAGCCGTACTGGGGGGTCTTCCAGAGGGCTGCTGCCAGGCAGAAGAGCTCGGTGGGGATCCTGGGCTCAGCCACAGCGGGCCAAGGAGGTGGAAGGGGAGCACAAGTTTCTTTCTCTCCCCATGCATGAAGTTCCCTTTGGTTTCGGTGCCGGCTGCGGGCACCTTGCAGGCAGGAGGGGGAAGCCCCAGCAGGAATGGGGACCTGTGTTGCTGCGGGCAGCCTGCCTTCAGCAATGATGGATGGGTCTCGTAAGCAGATAGGAAAGAGAAATATCGTCTTCTGCTTGGAAGAGACTAAATTACTTAGTTCCGATGATATTAACACCCAGAAAACCCAATGGGACTTCGCCTACATAACGAAAACTTATTATAGCCTATAACTAACTACCATTAGTTACAGGCAGTGCCAGTCTAAAGACTGCAGGGAAATTAAGCTGCTCATTTAATGCTTTTTCCGTGCTCTCTTATTAGAGACAAACAGCTTTGATCTCCCGGGAATCGCCTCACCAGGCCAAGGCCAATGCTTTTATCTATTTCTATGGAGGGTTTTCTTCTCATCTCTTGTTGTCGCCGTTCTCCGCTCCCGCCATTTACCCACAGAACGAGCATCACCGGCGCGTGATGCACTGGTGCAAGGCAGAGGCACTGCTGGTGCTCAGCCTCGGAGCCTCACCCCAAAGCTCGCCCTGGGGACCTCACTTGTGGCAGCTCCTCGGGAGGCCCCTTCCTACCTCTGCAGGCAATAGACCTGCAGAGCAAAGCAGGCTTGGCCACAGACCCCATGGGCAGCAGGCACATCGCTGAGGACTGATAAAGACTCTTCATTAAGTCTCATTATTTTACTCGCTAATGCTATGTAATTTTGCAGCCATTATGTATAGCCACAGGAAAAAAAAAAAGCAAATTACGGTAAGGAGGTGCAGTGGGACCCACTTGCCATTTAAAATGCAGGAAGAGCCACACGTTGTAGCTGCCGTGTGACTAAATAAAACTTGCTCAGTAGATGAGAAAACATTTACTGAGCAGCTACTCGGTCCTCAGAAAAGCTTGCCAAGAAGTTCTTAGCAGAGGGGTTCTCCACTGGAGAGGCAAGGAGGCAGGAGAAGTTAAAACATCTTGCAGACACCCAGTGGGAGGGATGAAAACCAAAGCAAGTCTGCTGACATCCCATTCTGGATCGCTGGTGCCACATCAGATAATTTTGTTTGACCTGATTGTTCCATTTAATTTACTTGAAGTTTTATGTCGCAGTGAAACGTGAAGTTTAATATTTATTGGCTAGGTATTAACATACATATAGCTTAATGCAACATTAACATGTAGATACGGTAATATATATTACACAGCTGGGTTGCAGCTTTTATCAAGGTTCAGCCTTCCTGGAGCGAAGCGTCTTTACCTTCTTGAAACGAAATATTTTGTGTTATCGAAAGGAAACAGTCTGGGGTTTTTGAGCTGACCAGCACACCTCCTGTCCTCTTTTTCTCTGCAAGTTCTGCCTGTATCCCTCTCTCTTCTTGGATGTCTTCCTTGCTGTTTATGGTGTCTCGTGCCTTGGCATCAGAGCGATACTTTGGGGACACCGGCGCGCGCGTGGTGCTGGCCACTTCTGTTTAATACTCGTCTGCCTTTCCCTGAAGGATTTTCTGTCTCTTTTGTTCCTCTGGTGAATTTTCTGAGCTTCCCAGGTACCTTAATGCCAGCAGCACTGCGAGACGTGCAGAGACACACGAGAAACGGGAAGTCAAGCAGAGGCAGGAGGACACACCTCCCTTGGGCAGGCAGGTCCTGATGCCTTCATGGGGAGGGACCAGCTGTAACGAGCAGGACCAAGATGAAGAGGAGCCAGGCTGAGGACCAGGGGGGAAAAACGGTCTGGGACCTGGCAGCCCCCTCCCCAGCTTTGATCCCCAGGAGCTGTCACAGCAGAAGCAAAGGTAAAATTACAGGCAGTGAAGCTGGGGTCTGCACCTGGGTGATCACAGGGGACTCTCCAAGCATCCCAGAGAAAGATTTACAGCTAAAATTTACAGCGTATTTCCCACCTGCTGGTGATGGTTCCTATAAAGTCAGGCACAATCTTGCTGGCAGGCATTACGGACGCAGAGTTTAATGCACATTAAAAGCAGATGTGTGTGGGTGGGGCTGCAGTGGAGAAGGGCTCTCAGCGATATTTGGTGGTTTTCCTCTGGTGACAAGAGCTCTTCCAAAACATATAAAAGTATTTTTGGTGGTTTTCTGGTCAACCTGCAAGGTTACAAGGGGAAATTATTTTAAGCTGAGAAAACGGCAGACGAGTTGGGAAGTCAAGAATAATTTTGTCTGGGGCCAACAGAAAGGCGATACAAAATGAAATACCATTTTAGGGCTGGGTGTCTGCTGGAATGTCCAAGTCCTTCTCCAGACAACAGGCTTCTTCTAGATGCCTGCTTCCAAGGGACGGAAGAGGACCCCATAGTGAGCATTGCAATGAGGGTCCCAGATGCCGGGGGGTGGCTGTCCCTCAGGGACACCCTCCTCACCCACACCATAACCGGACCTATCCATCACACAGAATTTGATAAATAATCATCCATCGTAGGATTTACAGGAGCAAAACCCCTTTCTATTAGGGGTTTGTCTGTAGTATGCCAGTAAAAATACCTTCCCTCCTCTGGAGAGCAGACTGGGGACCTGCTAAGGTAGCTCTACACAACTTGGAGACAGACATCTCCTACCCCCAAAACTGTTCTCATCTAACCTCTGCTGGGGGCTTTACGCTCCCCTCTTATGGTCACTGGCTGCCCCAACGCTGTCCCCTGGGCTCTATCCCACGTTCTCAAAAGAAGAAAGATGAGTGAAAAGCAGCCAAGCCTTTGAGTTTGTCCATCAAAATCTCTCCGTGCAGCCCTCGCAGTGATCATTAGAGCTTGGAAGGGGCTAGGGGGGAGGTGTTAAAAATTTATTGTGCATTTTCTTTGCTGAGCAGCCAGGAGAAAGGCGGGCTCTTGTAAACCCTGGCAGACCAGACTGCCTGTCAAATCAGCTTAAAAAGGCAGAGCCCAGTGAGGGAGGGGGGAGGTAGCTGGTATGTGCACAAGGGCTGGCAGGGGTTGTGTGGCAGCTCAGACTCTCTTGCCTCACTTGTTTCATGAATCCATCAGACACAGTGAAATCAAACAACCCCTCTTGAAAGCAGGTTAAAAAAAAAAGGGATCCCGTCAATCCAAAGAGCATTGTCCCTTTAACTTTTTAAGAACTGGCCTAGAGAAGCAAAGCGCCTAAAAGACATTAAATGTCTGCCCTGTTAATAAAGAGTATTTACAGGAATACTTTTATTGCCAGCTGATGTTTCGGAACTGAGCACAATGGGGTGGCTGTCAGTGAATAGCACTTTTTTTCCCCCTTTTTTTGCATAGGAAATGTTAACTTGATTTTCTCCAGTAAGCGACTGGAATCGAGGGACAATTCAAGAACTGTAAGGAAAACCCTTCTCAGGCAGTGGGGAGCTGGCCTAGTTTCTTCTCTTCCACGAGAGGAGTTGGACTGAAGAGGGGTTCTGCAGCAGGACTTGGGTAGCTGAGGTGTAGAGCAGGAAGTGAGGTCTCGCTGAGGACCCGACACCCCCATGCTCACATTGCCCACCTTGTACACCTTCAGCTTGATGCTAGGTACTCTTCTAAACTCCCCCAAAAAAGAAAAATCAAAGGATGTTTAACACCTTATGGTGGCAAGGTTTCCAGGCTTTGGATGGGTCAGACATGGCCAGGTTGAGCGTCCTACAGCCCAGGCCACTGGTCAGGTGTCCTTTCTGGCTTTGAGCCTCATCAACAGGCAGAGAAACACCCAATGCATGAACAAAAAAGTGGTGAACCAAGGGCTCTGCGTGCTTCCTTGTGCCCTTCAGTCTGCTCGTCAGCCCACCACAGTGATGTGACTGTCACTGGCAGCATGGCGAGGTGGTCACCCCTTCAACCTTTCTTCTGGGGAAGAAGCATTCCCTAAGCCCAGCCCAAGACCAGTGAACCGGAGCTCTCGGTCCCTCCCCTTCCACATGTTAGCAGCAGCCCTGGCCTCAGGGCTGGAGCAGCATGATCCACCTCAAAAACTTAATACGGGCAGAAGCTACGCTGAAACAGGTGTCCTGGGCATGACAGCTTGATCCTTGCAGGAAACAAGGCTATGATGAGAAACAACGGTATCTCCTGTGCCAAGAGCGCATTTGGACTCCAGTATCTCTGGGGTCACGGAGTGGATTTTCCAGGCAGAGGATTACTGCAGTCAGATGGATTTGGGGTTTTATCTTCTCTGCACGTTTTCTGCCTTGGCACTCCTTGTTATATATATTTTAAACACTGTTCTTTGAAAGCATTACCAAGTAAGAGATGCAGAAAGAAAAAAGCCTGAGATGTGCAGACTGGCCATCAATCTGATGAGCGAGGAGAGCATCGGCTCACCCCAGGGTTCTGTGCACCCTGATACAAGCCGGTGGTGGTCCTTGATTTACCGATGCAGCCGTAGCCAGCTGAAGCACCGGAGATGTGCACAGACCCACGAAATCAGCTCTGCTGGCTACCAGCACCTCAGGTTCAAGAGATGGTTTATGGGCTCACCTCCCAGCAGCCAGCCACGGTTCAACTGTCCAGAAGAGGGATGAACAGATAAATTAAGCAGATGGTGGGAAAAGCTCTGCAGAATTCAAGCCTGCACCAGCAGAGATGGTTTTGGTAATCTGAAGAGGCTCCTCCACATCTGCCTGCTGGCCCTCATGCCAGATCTCAAGCCAGGACAGGATGTGCTGGTAGGGGAGCAGGTCACAAACCACATGTATATATCAACTTCTCATTTGCCAAAAACAAATTTGTTTTCCTTGCAAGTAAATATTGGCCATGGCTTCACCTCAATCAATATTTACTTCATGGATCAGTAGATCATGATAATCACTTCAAGTGAAGGCAGTGTGGTTCAGCTTCTGGTTCTATTTATAATTTTTTACTTTTTCTTGGGGGAGAAGTTCCTAGTTCCAGTGAGTTGTATGGTGGAGAGTTAACAAAGCCTCAAAATCTTCCTGAAATGCCCTAAAAGGACACTTTCAAATACTAATATCCAAATTTTATAAAAATGTTAGGTCCATGCATGTATTCTCTTGAATCCTTTTTTTTTTTTTAAGACAGATGAAAATTTCTTTTGAAATTTTGTGACCAGAATGTTTTGCTTCAAGCTCTGTGTTTGCTAGAGAGTGAGGGACGATGCTAGTTTCCAGAGATGAATGACCTGCAACAAGTACAAAAGAGATCACACCGAGAATTTAGACCTACATGAAGGGTATGCTTTTAGTCTTTTAAAGTGATACTAGACTTTACCGTAACTCTAATTATTTAATAAGAATTGCAGGGTTTATTCTTGTTTGTACCTCTAATTTCTGTTTTCAATCGCTTGGACACAAGCCTGGGGTTACTCCTTTGGCTTCAGGCTCCAGCTGTGCACAGGTGTTATGGGGAGAAGAACCCATAAAGTAACTCAGGCTTTGGTGGCAAACTCCCGAGGTGACAGCTCGGCTCATTATCCCGAGAAAGCAAAACACAGACAAAAGCGATAAAGAACTGCCTGCTTGGCAGGGAAACAGAGACCAGGAGTCAAGCATTTCCTGAAATAAACCCACCAAGCTCCGTACCAGCCCTGAAACCACTGGACTCAAAGATGGGCAGAAAGATGGAATTTCTGTCTCCTGGGAAATTATTATATTTTTATTTGTTTTTTTAAGATAAAAGAGGAATTAACCAAACTTTTTGCAAAACAAACTCTGAACCTCTTTGGCAGATGTTGAAACGGAAAATCTCTGACCTCGAGTCCTGAACAAAGGCTGTGCTAAGAGAAGCCCTGAGTGTGCCAGGGAGGTAGTTGGGAGCCAGCAGCCCTGGGTCTGCTTCTAGCTCTCTGACGGGAAGATGCAATGGCAAAGGGACAGAGCAGATGGTGGAAGCAGGAACAAAAGAGGAGCCCCACAGAGAAACCTTTGGGCAGATGGGAAGAAGACACAGAGGGGGGTTTGTAGGAGAAGAGAGGTGGTTTTTCTGCAGGAGTGACCCAGACAGAGAAAAAGCTGATCAGGGTGGGGACTAACTTGAGCTTCAGGAAGTCCAATGTGGATGAGCTCAGCAGATGCAGTCGCAGACTCTCACTGATGGCAAACAGGTCTTGGGCAAAACCATAGCGTGGAAAGGGCACGGTGCACCTTCAGCCCAGCTGGAAACTTTATCAGGAGAGATGCAATTCATGCCATGAAACTATCCTTATCAACTCGGTCCATAGGTGCCCTTCAGCAACGCTCACGCAGAGCAGGCAAACATCAGTGTCATTAATCTTCACGTGGGAAATCATTCGCTATAAATATTACTGATCTCTTTAGGGTCTGTTGGGAACTGCTCAGGTCTGTGTCAGTGGAAGGACCTGCGCAAGACACTGGGGAACACTGGGGCTCCAACAGGCAGGAGTGGCCTCCCCACAGGGGTGATATGAGGTGGTGGGAGAGTCTTCTTTACGAGAGGGTGGGTAGGAACATCGGTAGCAAATGGGCCTGGCTGAGGAGAGAGATCAGGCTATTTCCCATATGGAAAAGGCTAAGGGCGTATGGGCTGGAGTGAATGAAGTCATTCAACTCGAGAAAGCATCAAGCAAGTGGCATGAGGAGCCCACAGCCAGCACGGTGCCTTCTCCTGCTTGCCCCCATCACACACAGAGCTTCTTGTGGGCAGGAGGCTGAGATCACGGGCCAGAAACATCTCCTCTCCTCTCCTCTCCTCTCCTCTCCTCTCCTCTCCTCTCCTCTCCTCTCCTCTCCTCTCCTCTCCTCGCTTCTCCTCTCTTCCCAAACCCATATCTGCAAAGAGAAGCTCAAGTGGAGATGGGGGAATGCTGCAGGATAATTTCAAGTTAGCATCCTCTCAAGCTCACGCACAGCAGCTTTTCTTGGGCTGGGACATGAAACACCACCTGATGTGCCCCTTGTTGGCACACAGGGTGCTGCTGCAGCATCAGGGCACACAGCCCTGGTGACAGCACTCCTGAGATGGGCACGATGGGCTGGTGAGAGAGACATCTGGGGCAAGGGACCTGCTGCTTATCATGTAGGCAACCAGAGGTAAGGCTTGTGTGCTCCTCTGTCAGCTCGAAATTTCAGACAGGATTTAACTCTGACTGTACGCGAGCAAGCAAGCGAATCCCAGGCAATGTTCAGCACAGCGTTGCAGCACAAAAGAATACAGGGCTAGACGCCCCATGCAAAGCTAGCAAAACTAATGAGGAGAAGCATTAAAAAAAAAATGTTGAAAAAAATAACACCATTGTTGGGGCCATGTCCGTCAGAGACCGCTGCTGCTCTCTTTCGCGTTTCCACCAACTCCCTGGAGACCTGGCGACAAGGGAGGAACGGAGAAATGCTAGCAAACGAGACGTGAGCATTCACAAGCCAGAAGAGCCTCATGTTTTTATGGCTTTTCTTCCGACTGCAGCGGAATGCCTTTGAAATCAAAACCTCCGGAAAAGGCAGGACTTGGGAAATTGTGTTATTATGTTTTTGAACTCGAGGGTTCACGCTGGCTGAAGCCCTGCTGAGCAGCTGCAGCGCGGAGCACAGGGTGGTGGAGAGTCTCTCCTCTCTGGCCTTTTAGACGCTGACCACAACCCGTGGGCGAAAGGAAAATGAGGCGTAAATTACTTCGAGCAAATGATTGCTTAAATCATGATCTCGGCCCCAAATAAAAAGAATAGACATAATCAAAGGAGACAGCTTCCTACCTTAGCTAGGGAGCAGCAGGGAAAAGTAGGAAAAGAGCAGTGCAGCTCATCCCCTGATTAATATATGCAAACAGGAACGAGCAGCAACGTTGCAGCAACACAACGGGCTCCGTCAGACACCACGCTCAGACAGACTCACCCCACCCTCCAGCCAAGCTTCAGCGGGGAAAGACGGGGCTTGGTGGAGATGTGAGCAGGGTCTGGCCCAAAGAGAGCAAAGCACAGGGCCGTGATTTGCCGATGGGCTGGGGGTTTTCCAGAGCTGCATCCCGGCTTGGCGTGCTTAGAGGCGCTTGATTTTCAGAAAATGTAGAGACCCTGCTTTCTGGTGAACGAAAAAAAAGCGCTTGTGTGAGGACTCTTTGTAAAAGCCACTGTGTCTCATCCAGATGCTGCTGTGCCCGGGCTCCGGACAACGTCTGGACCCCACAGAAACCAGTGCACTCGCTAAGACACAAACCCTTCTGGCTTTTACCGTGGGGGCTCCATGGGAGCTGCAAAAGGTCCTGGGACCCCCAACAAATAGGGACTGTGCTGCCCAGGACGGTGCGCTGGTGCTTGAGCGTGCTCACCATGGACTTCCCGCTCCCCATGCGTTTTCTCCCAGGAACAAAGCCACCAGCAGCTGAGGGGGGGGGAAACCCGAACGGCTGATGCTTTCCAGTACTAGCTTCTTAAATAGTGTATGAAGAAGAGAGAGGCTTTCACAGCACATTTCTTCTGTCGGTTTAATCCAGCCGCTCCTGAAGGTACAAATAGGACCTGCGTGCTCCTCCGCTCCCTCCCACCCGGCAGGGATGGCAGCTGATCCCACGGGCAGAGGCATCCTGCACAGTCGGAATAAAACCATCCCGGGTCTTCTGCCTGCTGGCCCCAGCCGAACTTGTGCTTTCCCCTGCAAGTCTGGTCTGAGCAGTGGCTGAGGTGGGCAACACCACCCGGCTCCAGAGGCCCTCAGGAAGCTGGTCTAGGAGCTGTTCTGCCACTCCTCACACCTACAGCGTGATCAGCTCCTGTGTGGTGTCACCTCTGACCACGATATTGCTGTTGTGCCCTGAGATGTGTGAATTTCAGTGACGTTTCTCGGAAAAATCCATTTCTGGAGAGAACAAGCAATTATTGCCAAATAACAGCAAGGCCTCGGGACTCTTTGAGGCAAACAACATCTTGGAAAATCAAGCGCTGATTGTGTTTTGAAAGAGCTCCAGCCACGGATGGCCACATCTCCTTGGACTGGACCGAGGTCAGGCCTTTGACATCCCATGGCAAGGGCTACAGGGAGAGGTGCGGGGGTCCTGAAGGCTGGTAGCTGGGTTTGGCCAGTAGAAGTCATCTACTTAGGGTGCCTGCAGGCATGAGCAGAAGGACCAGAGGCACGGCTGTGATGGCTCTTCAGGCATCCTGGAAGAGAAGACGCGCAGAGGGAGGGAGGAAGGGAGGGAGGGAGGTTGTTCGCTCCTGCTGCTGCGTGTCAAACTGCCACCTTGGATTTCACGCTTGCGAAAGCGTGAGACAAACGGCTCCCCAGCAGCGGCTGAGGGCAAGCACCACGTGTCCCCGCGCTGCTGCGGAGGAGCATCTTCTGCTCTGCGGTGGCCGGAGAGGACAGGAGGGTGGGCATCACAGGGGCAACCCTCACTCTCTGCTCCATCTCAGTCCGGAGACTGGTCCAAGTGCCGCGGCAGTGGCCGAAGGATGGGGAGGCGTGGGGAGAAGGTCAGTGTGTGAACACCTTCACCATCTCAGGGGAGGATCTCTGAACACATGTCAATAAATAACACTCGCAGAAGCAGCCTGTACACTCTGCCTTTTATTAATAAGCATTAGTTAGTAATGAAGTCTCGATATGGTCCCACATCATGTAGCAATCTGTACTCACCTCCCAGCCTGCGAACCAGCCCCCACAGTCAAAATTCCCGTTCGAGTCAGCAGGACTGCGGCTCTGGGCTTTGCTCATGAATAACTCAGCTATCCCCAGCCGGTGCCAGAAACCTCTCGTTCCAGCCCCTGCCTCTGCAGGTCTTTCTGTGCCAGCCAGAGAGGGAAATGCCAGGAGCAGAGACAGGACTTACTCGGGCTCTGCTGGACGTGTTTGCTGGGATGAACAGGGACATGTGTCTGGCTCTGGCCTCTGGGTCCCTTCAGACTCTGCCAAAACTGCATCTGGGGTGCTCTGGGGTGGGAAGGCACAAAATCACCGGCACATCCATCCCACGGGGCCCCCACTCCTCTCACCCGTGTGGTTGGGATCTCCTTGCTCCTGGACCATAAAGCAATGATTAGGTAAATAACCAGTATTTTCTCACGAGCGAGGAGCCTGTGGCCAAGCAGCAGCCCTGTGACATGAGCTGCAGGAGAACCCCCAAAGATGACTCGCCCCCAGGTGTTGAGAGGCTCAACCGTTCACAGCCTCGTGGCTTCCTGACCACTTAACTGATTTAGATTTTCTCTCTTGCTGCCACTATATTAAGGATTTGCCAAGTCAGAAGGAAGATGGGGTTTGGGTTTTCCTCACACACACACACACGCACACACAAACAAGGAGATGTTGGGAGATGATCCCGGTTGTTCATCCTCGCTGATTTGTTCATGCCTGGCTAACTGAAACAGCCAGCAAAGCCACAGTGAAAACACTGCTGTCAAACGTAACAGCCCTCAGGACACCAACAAGCCCTGATGGCTCTGAGCAGCCTCACCTGCGGCCTCCATCCACACCCATGGGCCCAGGAGAGCTATTTAAGCTTGGCCCCAGGCTTTTGCTTCATCTTTGATCTGTGCTGGAGGAGTGCTGGTCTTCTAGCTTAGTCACAGTGTGTGTCTAGCCATGGATCCCCCCTGATCTGGATCTCAGAGTGTAGACTGACCTCCTTGTCTCTGCCTTGTTGCTATGGACCTTGCTGATGCTTCTGACCCTGACTTCCCAGCTTGACCTTGGACCTGCCTCACCACCATGCTATTATTGCCTTATGATCTGGACTCTTGGTTGGACCTGGCCACCACCTCTGTGTCTGCCCTGCTTGGGTAATGAGGGACTGGGTCCTCACTGGCCCCTGCCTTGATGGCTGTGTGATCCACGTTGGCTCTTGGCTCATCTTCCTGAGGGCAGCAGCCCTGCTTTTGCTGCTCCCTGATGGGTGGGAGTAAATGGATGTTTGCAAAGCCTCAACTGCTTGTGACTGTTACTGCATAGAGAAGTCCTCTGCTGGCAGTGTCAAACAAGAAGGAAAGCCTCAACAAAATGAGGTAGGTTTATGCACAGAGTATGTTCTTCATTGAAAATGCTTCACATCCCTTGTAAAGACAAAAAAGGGTTTGAGTGAAATGAGGTTTTTGTCCAGAGTAAGGTAGGGCAAAAATACAACCAGACACACCTACTTGCTCATTAATTTTCCAGCTGCATCACAGGTCTCCCTCCTTGGCTAGGTGCTTGTCCATTAGTCTGATTAGCTGGGTGGAAGTAGCCACTTGCAGCCACTGCCCAAGGAAATCTATTTTGGGGTATTATAAACACTGTTTTTCAGCCACGTGCTAAAATGCTTTGATTTTTGGACAGCTGAAGTCCTCTTTTTTTGTGGAATAGATAGGATATGGCTTGTATTTATTGACTGTGCTATGGTGGGGTCTTCTTGTGTCATAAGAGGTAAGGCTTGGCCTCTTATGGGCCATCTAGACTCATATCTCTCACGGGAAGGACATTTATTATGAACAGGTAACCACAGAGAAAGCATTTCATGCTATCTACTGCTCTCCTCTCCCAGCCATTGCTGGGACAGGGGAGGAACCAAAGACTTCAGAGTCATTGCCAAATCCCTTGAGCTGTCTTCAGTAACAAGAATGTATCAACCAATTAATGAATATAGATAGTTTTTATGAAAAATGCATGATGAATGTACATCTTATCTCGGAAAAGGAGACATACATCTCTCAAACCTGGAAACGCAGCAGAGCCTTGAGGAAGGTACTGGAAGGTCACCTGAATGACTCTGTAAATGTGGAGAAATTATTCTGCCCACACAGTTAAGGGCTTGAGTGCTCTTTGCTGCACCTGGCTCACACAGTCAAGAAGTAAAAAAGTGTAGTGTTGTCTCACTAACATCTCTAATGTCAGGGGTACATCTGAGCCCTTCTATAATAAACACAATGGTGGGAAAGGCAGTCACTTCCATTCAAGGGTGCAGTCACACTTTTGGCATCTTACTGTCTCTTCTGGAGACAGAGCCTATGCCCTTCAGATGGGCTCCTGGATGTGAGCTTGAGAAACTGGAGTCTACCTGGACACCAGCAGCAAGCGGAGTACTGCAAAGGTCTGTCCTGGGACCCATCCTGTTTAATGCCTTTAAGGACCTGGAGGGGATGGAATATTTGCTCAGGGTTTGCAGCTGACATCAAATAGCAGAGAGCAGTCAAAATGTTTGAGGGCAGCATTATGGTGACCGAATATCTCAATCTGTTCCTTTCTTGGGAAGTTCCTGAGGCATGGAAATTAAGATAATCAGGAAAGCCTATCCTGCAGCCACAGGCTGTATAATAAACACCTGTGTACACACAAAGATGTGCACAAGTAGGCATTTTTTCCTCTTTTCTAACTGTTCAGAAAGTATCTGGATCCTGAATTTCTGGGAGAGATAGCAGTGCTGAGGGAGGAGAGCAGGAGGGAGTTTGGTCACGGACCTGCTGAACAAAGCCAGCAGTACATGTTGGGGAAAGGGCATATCCAGGGCTGCAAACATCACTCTGAGTTCCTCTATTATATGCTTGTCAATGGCTGATTGCTTCATCGACCAAGCTGGTGACTGGGGGTGAATCACAAAGCCAAGCAGGCAGGGACAAATCAATGCACTGCAATTCCTCCCTTCCTGGCTCTCTGGAGAGCACATACCAAAGCTGTGCAATTGGTACTGCTGCTGGCAGTGAGGGAAGCAAGGGAAAGGAACACTTTTGCACTTTGAGGTCTTTGTTTGCAGGTCTGGTGCCTCCACTTGACAGCTATTGCATTGCTTGCTTGACTGTGCCAAGAGCTGCCTACTGCCTTAACCCCTGGAGAATTTCATACTACTGAACTTGGTCTTGATAACTTGTCATTTTAAGGCTGACCTTGAGCAGCTTATTCTATGCAGATTGTTTAGGTATTCCCACAGTTGATATCAACCTACATGGCTGTGAGGAGATGGGGCTTCACCCCTGATGTGGAGCTGAACAGAGGAATCCCTCAAGAGGATCTGGCTGCTGAGGAACAACTCTCAGCTGACACTTTAACCCATCCATTCATCCCTCAGTCTTCAGGGTGGATTATGTTAAATTCCAGGCTGATGCAGATTTTAGTCAAGGGAAGTGTGGAACAAGCTCTTTACACATCATGAATGGGATTGCTGTGCATAATGACTACACCAATGATTTGGGAGTAGGGGGATCCTCCAGCTAACCCACCTCTTTTTTCTGTTGGACTGTAAGGGAAGAGCAGAATGACATATGGAGAATTTTTGACAGGAGATCTTTCAATGTGTAGCCAAGCAGTATTTTGAAGGCTGGCTTTACTAACCTGGTAGGAGAAGCTGGTTGGTGTTTAAGGGCTTGTTCCTTGCTGATGCAGTCAAATCAGCCTCCACCCTTCTGGGGCAAGCAGCTCTGTACATAGTTATAGGACCCAGGGACCCTGCCTTGAACCCTGCCAGAACAACCTTTGTCTTTAGACAGAGTGTGAGCCAGCTGGGAAGGGCCAGACTGAAAGCTGGGAGTCACAAGTCAGCTTCAGTGGGATGGTTTTCCTATTGGGCAGGAAAATAGAGCAAGACTGCAGCAAAACAGTAAGGGAAAAGAAAAAGCTCTATTTTTGTGGGCTAGGCTACAAAGATCAACAGGCTTCAAAGGTCTGGATGCTCCCACCTATTTGTAAACCAGCATCACTAAAGTCAGCAGCCACCTCTGGCAGAGAAACTGGAAGGTGACTTTATGAGATCAGGCCTTTGAGAGCCCCTCATTCGAGTTGAGGAGTCTGCTCCCCGCCTGCGACATGCATTAGCATTGAAAAGGCCCCCACTGAAGTGCAGAGCGACCTTTTCAGCCTCTGATTGTGTTCATAGTTCACCAGGGCTGCAAAACCCAGCAGCTTTCATCCATGTCAGTGAGCCAAGGAGTGCCCTGCCTGCACAGAGCCTCCACCTTGCTGCTGGCATCCCTGTTTGCATGTTCAGTCCACGTGTCCTGGGAGTCAGGGGCACAATACGCTCTCATGAGCCATTTCCCCAGCTGCAGGACCGATGAACAAAACCAGAAGGCCTTTTCAAAATACATATATCTTTAATATGTGTGTTTTACTATCTCCACGAAAGCAGATGTTCTGTGATGTAACTCTCCTGGTACTCCACGGACACGTGTATGTCTGGAGTTTGGATTCCACATTTTGCTCATTTTGAGTGGGAATTGGTGGACATATGTGCTGGCTGAACGTGATTATTGGTGATGTGACTGGCTGAGGGCCTGGAGTTGAAGATGTTCTGGAAAAACTGCCATTAATGAGCGAGGAAAGGGCAGGCTGGAGCAGACCCCTCTGTGCATGATCCTCTGCAAGGGAGTTCTTGAGTGCTAATTTGTTTCACAGTCCATTGATGGAGCTTCTGCCAAGCAGCTGTAACCCAGGGCCAGATCTGCAGGAGCTTTAATTTGTTTTGTTCTGCTCTGGAGGAAGAGGTGGATGTTAACTAGCTGTTCAACACTGCATTAAATGACTGTCCCTTCTGCAGGGTGTAGAGTTACAAATCAAGACAGTCTGTGGAATGAGATTGTCAAAACACTGGAAGTCCTCACCCAGTTCCTGACCACCCAGGGAGGCTGGAGAAGAATGTGAGCTGGGATGACAAGTGCTGGGATGTGGCTGATGGACCTGGGTTGGTCAAAGAGAAACAGGAGATAGACCTTCCTGGGTGTAAAGATGGTTCAAAGAGAAACCAGAAAGCCCTGGAAATGTGGAGGAAAAAAGTGAACAGGTGAGTAGGAACCCTTGGGATGAGGTGTTGACTTCTTGTTTCTAAGAAACCTCGCATCCAGTCATCTAGAGCCTCCATCCATAATTTAATGTTTAGTGTCAGGGCAGAGCAACCCATTCCTTCCACGAGCCCTTGGAGCGTGGGTAAAAGTAGAGGGCACTTAGGAGACTGCTGCAGAAGAGACAACTGCTCCCACCCACAGTGCTGGGTGTGGGTGGGACTGTGGTCTCTACTAGTACCCTTCACCATAAAACATGGAGCTAAACAACTCGTTATGGAACCCTTGTAACCAATAGCCAGGGATCTGGTTTTACAGAGCATGAGCATATGTGCCAAAGACCTAACTTGGTATTTGTGAAAGCACCACTAGAAGTGCCAGGAGCACAGCCTGGGCCAGTAGATTGGGCACATCAGCCTGGAGATCATAAGAATTCATCTGAAGATGCAGCACTGTCATGAACAAGCCTTGAGGATTCATTCTAGAGTCTTCTCTGACCACCATTTTTGGCAGGTTACAGCTTTCAGAGGAAAGGCTGTTGGTGAGGCCCAGTGACACCTCTGATAAACCCTTAGTGATATAAGCCAACAGGACAGTCCCAGAGCTTGTGGCATTTGAAGCCACAACCGACAAGGAAGCCAAAGCAGGGAGAGCGCACCTTGCTGATGCCCACCATATCTTACTCAACATTTCCTGCTGCAGTTGTCGAAGTTGAGGTCTCCAGTGCTGGCTTTGAGAGGGGCAGGTTGCTACCCCTGCCATGAAGGGTTGGCAGAGACCCAGATGGGGTTAATGGGAACTGCAAACTGGGAAGACAGAAGCTGCCAGGTCAGACTGCTCTGAGGGCTGAAATAAAACTGAAATTTTGGAGGGAGGTTGGATTCTGTGATAACCTGACCTAGGAGGGTGACAGAGCAGTGGCAGGATGCGCCTGACGCGGCTGGGGGGCCTGAAGGGGACAGGGGGCTGCGTTTGAGCACAAGCTGTGATGGGACAATCAAAGCCTGATTCACCCATCTGCAGAAGTCCATGCAGAGGTCCACCCTGACCCTCTTGCTGGGGGATCCTCCCTGATCCTCCTTAGTAGAGGAGCAGCTCTCCTGTGGTGAAATGTCTAGGAGTTTTTGTTGGAGGGTCACTTGATAGCTTGTGTTAGTCTCTTCTGTTTCTGCTTGAGCTGATTTTGATTTTCTTTTCACTTAGAATTGACGCTCCCCACCCTGGGCTGCCCTGCTCAGGCAGCTGTCCCTTAGAAAGCTGAGGAAAAAGGGTGAAAACAAGCCTTGACATTTCAGCTGTGCTGCTGTAATCAAACAATGCAGGCACTGCTGTCACTGCGGGCAGCAGGGCTGGCTCGGAAAAGTCACAGCTGAGTCTGAGCAGTTGAAAACACCCTCCAGTAAACTCTGCTTCCTTCTTTCTTTCTGGCAGCAGCAGGAGGATGGGTCCCCCTTCTCCTTCCAGCTCCCTTGGGCTCAGATTTAAGTCTCTGTCCTCATTCGTACCCCCTTGCTGCTTGTTAGGAGTTTTACAGCCCACCCTATCTAAAAACGTGAAATTCAACCAGCAAGGAGTTTCTTTGCTGCTTTTTTTAATCTCTGTAAAACTCCCCAGATTGGTTGGTCTTGAGCTTCTTTATGTCACTTTTGGCTTAAGATGAAAATAATGAAGTGACAAATCCCCCTGAGGAGACAAGAAGCCACCATGCTCCCAACCTTCATAAAGCCACATCCAGTCTAGGCTCACGGGGATAACACTAAGATGAAGATTGTCCTTGGGGCTTCCCAGGAACATCTCTTCCATGTTATCCTTCTGGTCAGAGAAGTTGTCAGACACCAGGAGTAATGTGTGTTTGTGTGTGCAGGGAGAGGTGCCTCTTGCAAGGCTTTCCTGCCTGTCAATGCCTCCAGGGCTGCTCTGTGTGTGCCATTAGGCCAAGCCGCGAAGGCAGCTCTGTCTTCCTCAGGCTTTGCCCGAGAGGATGGAGACTGTTAATGAGGCACTGGAAACCTCATGTTCTTGTCAAACCCTCAGTGATTAGTGTTCCCAGATTAATAGATACAGCTCTACTTAAAGCCAGATCAATAGTTCTCACTCACTTTTTTGGTTCTGTTCCCTGGAGCTGAGGCATTAAGTGATTGCTCCCGGAGATATATTGCACAAGGTGCAGTTCTGTATGGAAATGAGCTTCCCAAGGAGAGCAAATGTTCGGATAATAGCTCATGCCTTTGACCATGCCTTTATGGATGGTGACTGCCTGATCAGGGGTATGTATTATCGCAGGGCTGTGAATAATTACCAACCTCATTCAGCAACTGATGTAACTAGAAAAGTTTCTTTCTGGGGACTCAACCAAGTGTTGGTGAATAAAGGAACATGTATTATTTTGCTGTTCACAAATGCAGGGAGTTTAATCATCCTGCCCAAAGATAAGCCTTGTGGATATCGGGTGCGATCAGGGGTGTCCTGCTGTTGTCTGTCCCCTTGTGTCCATTTTAGACTCGGATTTGTCCCCTGAAGACCCCCTTTGCCCAGACACCAGCTCACTGCAGCAGCCTTGAGAACAAACTCCAAGCCCAGGAGACGTTCGGCTTTTCCTGCAGTTTGGTGATAAACAGTTGGGCCATGCGGCATGCTGTACATCTCAAATTCGAAGACTAAATACCCACTCCACAAGCACATCTGGGTAGCAAATGGGGTTCTTGTGTTCCTGGTTTTGTCCAGGCGGGAATGATGCCAGCTAGAGCCTGTTGTCACCGGACAATGGGTCCCCTGCTGATGCATTGGCACCAAGGCAAAGCTGAGACACTCATTTTCCAAGCAGGAGATGCTCATCATGTGACAGAGTTTCTTGTCTAATGACACTAAATGATTGAAGCTGCAGATGCAATCATCTGCTTCATTGGACATTGCGGGAGCTGCGGCAATACATGCTAAAACCCATCACTGAACTGCTCCGTCCTCATAGTCTCCCTCACGCTACAGGACTCCTGAGGTACTCCAGCCCTCTGATCACCTTCATGGTCCATCTTTTTGCTCCCCCAGGGCAGGGAGGTTATTACTGTTTCATGCAATGCCTCTGCACAAGGAACAGTTCCCCCTCCAAACCATCATTTCAGAGTTCGCACCACCTTGCTTCAAGTGCAACATCTTCCAAGGGATAAATTGTCACCCCGCAAAAAGAGAAGCAGACAGGAAAACATTTTAAAATTTCTGAGGTCCAGAAAGCTTCCATTCAGTTGTCACTTTCTGCACTCCTCCCATTTTTGCTGCCAAGCCTGGAGAAGCATTAAACCATCACAAGGAAAGCTGTCAGTGTGTTGCTGCCAGTCTGGAGCCCCGGCAGGGGCAGGGCTGTGGCTTTGTTTTAGACGAGCATCACCTCTCTGGATGCTCTGCCATGTGAAGGGTTGAAGTTGGCCGATGGATTTGCTGGTGGCAGAAGAGCTCCTGGTGCTTTGCCTGCTAGAGGGAGCACTGGGAAGAGGGGCACAGAGGGCTGTGACGTCCTTCATGTCCTCCCTTAGCCAGAGACACTGGAATTGCTGGGGGTCTGGCTGGTGCAGACATCCCACTTACTGTGAAAAACCCTTGGAGTCTAGTGTTTCCACCGCATATTTCTGGAATTGTCTTTTAATTTCAGTAAGCACAGATTATATTTTTAATATAACACAAGCCACGCACTGTCGTGAGCACAGCACTGCACTCCCATCAGTACAAGCTGACTGGGGAAGCAACTTCCCCCGATAAAACAGCGCAGAGCGGCGAGATGCTGCAGTTCCTGTGCGATGGGCCAAACTTTGTGCATTGCCATTTGAAGTGATCAATGGGCCTGACACATCCTTGTAATTAGATTTTGTTGCTGATATCTAAGCTCATACTAAATTAGACTAATCTCTTCCTTTCAGAAGCAGATGTAAGTTATCTGCCATTGACATGCTCCAAGCGCAGAAGCAACCAGTGCTCCCAAAATGTTGATCTTGCGGTGCCTGTTTTGACGGAGCGATTCCCTGCAGGGAGCCATCTCTCTGGGGTCTGGTGGTGTTTCCCTGAAAACCCTCAGCGTTGCAATTCACTGTGGGTCAGGATGAAGTGCCAAGTACTCTGGGGAAGATGCCAGTGGACCTGGCTGGAGGTGGCATGAGATGATGTTCTTCCCCTCCACCTGCCTCAGCTGGGACCAAGCCCCCGGGTGTCCATGGCTCAGGAAATTGCATTTTTGCTGTGGGTGAAGGTGCAGCATCCTGGAGACACAGGTTGGTGGCAGAGCAGCGATAAGGAGGGTTAACGATTGCTTGAGTGGTCTTGGCATTGAGTTATTCCGAGGGTGTCGAGTTTATCTCTCCCTATCTTGGGGCTTAGCCCTGCACCAGTACATGGGTGCTATGGCCCACCAGCTCTCACCGATGTTCCTTCTGCTCTGTAGGAGATGTGATGGCCTCTTCTGTGAGGTTATTGCTGTCTGATTGCTCTTTTTGGTCTCTCTCTCTCTGCTCCAACCACCTCTTTACAGAATTCTCCAAGAACCTGGGAACAAGAAACTGCCAGAGGCAGGAGGACCTGCACCCAGAGATGGGAAAGACACAAGAGAAAGAGTCTTCCTGGATGGAACTCAGGGTGGTGGGTGGGCTCATAGTCTGTACCTCTGCTGGTAAGTAACATCACTCAGGGATCATCCCTGAGCCCAGGGGTCCCTGGTTGTGACAGCACTCATGTCCCCTCCACTGGCTTCCCCCCAGCCAGGGCACCCTCAGCGGCGTGGCCTTTTGGGAACGCATCCTGTCAGGATATGGGCTGTCCTTTGGGAATGCATCCCATTGGGATATCCCTTCAGGAAACAGTCCCCAGAGAGGCCGCGCAGCTCTGCGCTGCCCGAGAGCGAACAAAACCAGCACAGCCTCAGGAGGCTGTCAGGGAGGGGTGGCCATCCGCAGCAGCACTCATTGCTGTGTGCTTCAAGGTGTTCAGCGATTTCCACAGACAAAAGCAGAACAAGGAATGGTTTAGAGAACAAAATAATATCTTTGTCGACCAATCTGGATTTCCGCCACTGCACTGCGAGGCAAATAATGTTTTGGTTGCGGCATTCGTTCTCCGCTTGCTTCGTCTGTCAAAGGAAGCATCTTTTCTGAGCCAGAGTCAATGGCAGAAAGAAAAAGCCTTTGGGAGAGGTTACAGCATGTTTTGGAGTGGTAGGAGAAAGGGCTGAGCTGGAAGTCCTCCCCAAGCCCTGCCAGCTCCATTGGTGATGGGAGCCTGGTGAAGGGGGCCAGGAGCCGGGCCGTGTCCCTACCCCAGGAGCCAGGGACACACGGCTGGCTCCCCAGCTGGCTCTGCTGGTCCTCAGGTCTGGGTGATGTCACTGGCTGCTGGGAATTTTGCCCAAAAAGGAAGGAAAGGAGGGAGACCTTGGTAACTGCAAACTGAGGCCAAACCTGACAAGGAGCTGTAGTCCAAAACTTCAGCGGAAGCTTTGTGAAAGTGTCAGGACGTATTCTGTTGACATTTCTTTAAATGTTTCCATTTGATCATCTCCTATGATACTTCAGGATTTCCTGGGTTCAGGGCAAGGTTTTCTGCCTTCAAAATGACATCTGCTCTTTATTTTTCATTTTAAAGGGCCTCATAAAGTGCCGAACTCCAACAACCTCAACATGATGCTTCGCTTCAGGCCATGTGAAGGGCTCTGGACAACAAAGTGGTTTCTTCTATCTACTGTTTCCAAACAACACCAGCCCCAAAATTCTGCTTGATAGGGCTCAGACCTTCTCTCTCTTCTTGTGTCTTGGTTGAGGGGTCATGCTACTGTGAACTGAGGCTTCCCGGGGCGTGGGCAGTGGTGGGAGAAGCTGGACCACCTTTCCTTGGAAGCGATGCCCTGCTTCCCATCGCAGCGCAGCCGGGGGCTTTCCAGGCAGCTTTCCCTTCCCCTGGCTTGCCAAGCCTGGGAATTTAACTTTGAACCCGGTGCTGCCTCCAAGCACAGCCGGAGGCTGGTTTGGTCCCACCAGCTCATCACTGCGTGGTCCCTGGGGCTGAACAAGCCCAGGAGTCCCTAACCCGGCAGCTCCTCTCCGTTGGGGTGCGTGCAGCAGGTCTCCTCTGGCAGAGTATTGCCTGCTCGAAGCATGTAGCTGGAGGAAAAAAGTGAGAGGGAAGGAGAAGGAGGATGCAAACTGTAGGGCTCTGGAGAGGCAGGATCATCCCAGCCTCCCGGCTGAAAGCAGGGGCAGGAGAAGCCCCAAACCACCTCAGTAGTTACAGTAAGGAGAAAGGGAGAAGGGGAACTACCCCAGATGATGTATCCAGGGAATTAACATCATCCTCCTGGGATTAGTAGGTGCAAGCAGGAAAGGTGAAACCCCACCAAAGGGACACATCCCCCTCCCGCAGTCCCACGTGGGCGCTGGGTTGCTCCCCATGGGCAGCTCTCCCTTTCTGCTTGTTACCTGTTTAATTGGAACCAGACCATCAAATCTAGACCCAAATCTTTCTTCTCGGAAGTGCAGGAGTTTGTGCCTGGAAGCACTTTGCCCTCCTTGCTCCCGTCTACAGCCCTGTCCTGCCTTTCAGTCTGCAGCGGCTGCTCGGTGCCAGGGTCCCCGATGTCCTCGTTAGCACCCCGGTGCATGCTGACCCACCTCCCCCGTGCACAGAGACCTCGAGAAACGCCGCGTTAATGATGCTGCTCCTGCTCTCCCCAGCAGACTCAGCCTCTGCACCCGGGCTCCCCAGGGAGCTCCCGCCCGCGGGTGCCTTCGGCAGGGTTAATTGCAGCAGGAGCCCCAGCAGCTTTCCAAGGAGGCCTTGCCAGCAGGGTACCAGCACAGCGGATAATCAAAACCTTTCCCTGTCTTGGTTGCTCTCCGTAGAGCTCAATTACAAACAGGACGGCTGCCCCACTGCTCCCGCGGTACGGGTGGATGAGGTATCATGCAGCAGGTGCTGCTGCAAAAAACACGGTTTATTAACTGAATTTACCCTTTCCAGCCTGGATGGGTCTGTGCAAAAAGCTCCATTTCTCAGCGTGTCTTTGTAAAAAGGAGCGCAGGACAGGATGGGCGACGCAGTCGCAGAGCAGCTGCATTGCTGCGCTCGATGCACGCGTGGCTTGGTGGTCAGACAGCTGTCCAGAGCACGCTGCCGCGTCTCACAGGCGAGACTGCACCGGGCGAGCACATCCTCGGCGATGCCAGCAGGTACGCAGCTCGCATGCTTGCACGCAGTGGGCTGGAGGCTCATGGCAGGCACGTGGTCCCTCCGCAGTGAAAAGGACACATGTGCATCCCATGGCCACACGCATCCACGTGGAAAAAGCGCATTCAAGGCGCTGCAGTGGTTTCAAGCAGTGATGCTATGGAAGATGCTAGCAGGGAGAAGTATTTTATATACTAGAATGATGCCAAGGGACCAGGACAGGGAAGAGCCTTTTCTCCTGCCTGAATTAGATGATACAGATCACAGAAAGCCAGCTCACTTGAGGACATGCTACATGGATGCTCTTGGTCCTCAGAGAACATGCCTACCCTTCCCAGCTCGGCAAAACTGCATCAAACTGGGAGAGGAGGGGTTTCCTAACCTTGTGGATCCCAACTTCTCTGCTTGAACATTTCCATTTCCAGGACATCTGCAGAGATACTCAGAGTTTGCCCAGATCTCTTGTCCTAAATTTCTCTTCTGTGGCCAGATGTTCCCCAAGGAGCTGGCACCGTCCCTCACCCAGCTCTGTCTGCGTGATGGGAAGAACACTGCTATTTTAGCAGAAGACAGGTGATACCATGATAAGTTAGAGAAACATTGGCTGAGGGAAAGGCTTGCAATGTGTCCAATGCTGTCAAAGATCGAAGAAAGATACGGCCACCGCAGGTGTGGCCTGGGGTTAACCAGTATTCCTTGAAGTTATTAAATCTGAAAAAATACCTGTGGGGTGGCGTGTTGCGATTAGAGCTCTGCCCTCTCAGGGAGATATGGATCTGCCAAGCGCTTATAGGCTGATAAATTCGAGAGCTTCCTCTGCTTCAGCTTAAAGCAACCATGTACAGACTCACCTGCAGGAGCTACCTCCATCAGCTCCACCAGAAGTGGTGGTGCAGGTGACCAGGGAAAGGGAGCTGGGCACAGCAAGGTGAAGGGCACAGAGCAAGGTGGCATTTCCCAATTGAGAAATTGAGGTTTTGGATGAATAACAGCAGCAGGTAGGGGACGGGAGGTGCCGAAATGCTCCGGGAGCAGAGCCGAGCTGGGCAAGGGCTCTGCATCATTCCCCGGCAGCACGGCGGTGCTGGGGGAGCCGTAAATGCCACTCGTACAATCCGCAGTCCCTGATTTATGAACCTCGCCTGCTGTCTTCCAAACACCTTTCCTTTCCGCTCACGAAAGCAGCCGGCCGGCCGGCCGCCCAGGAAGGCAGCGCCTGGGTGCCACCGCTCCCACCGGCTCAGCTTGGGGGACCCTCACCCGAAGCATCCCCCCGGCTGGGTCCTGCCTGCCCCTCGCTGCTGCTGGGGTCCCCGAGCAGCAGGTCTGGCTCCACGCTGCGTCCCAGACGCATTGTCCAGCCCTGGGAACTAAGCAGAGAGGCTCCAGTGTGAACCCAGACCGACCGGTGCAGCTGACCACCCCCCTCCTCACCCCCAGCGAGGGCGAGCCCTAATTACTGCTCATATTTATTATTTATTTATTGTTTATCACACCAGCAGCATCCTAAAATGCGTGAGCAACACCTTGCAGCTCTGTTCTGGACTGAAAGCTGATGGAGAGTGCACCGCAAAGCTCTGCTTTCTATAGCAATCTTCTCGGGCATGTTTATTCGATGAAGCTGAATGGTATCAGCTCCCAGGGCATTTAATTTGACCCTGTTTAATAGAGATCATCCCGGGCTTTTTCTTGCTTTCGGGGCTGTTCTTGCTGAGTAACCCTACCAGGAAGGCTGGCTGAGCTCGGCAAACGCCGTCCTGCCTCGGCGTTGTCTGTGCGAGTGCAGAGGAACGCAACGGCGAGCTGCAGTGCAGATAAGAGAGAGCTACCTGGGAGCTGGTGCAGGGGACTCTGCCCTTGATTTCCTACAGGCCAGCAAGCAGAGGAGGACTTTTTTTTCTTTTTTTTTCTTTTTTTTTTTTTATCTGCAGTCTGCAAGAGGTTAGGTCTTGATAAATACCAGGCAGGTGACAGTGGCCATGATTTGACTTGGAGAGAGCAAAGGTTTCTAACTACTGTGGGGACACAACTGGTCTGCAGGGAGCTGCCTGAGTCCCAGCGCGATGCCAGCAGCCTCTCACGGCAAACGGGATCCACTCTGGTGCCGGCAGCAGTGGGAGCCGGAGCTGGTGCAGGTGAAATATTAGGATGAAGCAGCAAAGCGTGCTCCCGAGGCTGCAGCCCCGTTTGACCCGGAGAAGCGGTGCTCCCTTCCCAGGCACGTGGGAAGAGAAACGACACGGTCTTGCCCACCAGCACGGCAGGTCTGAGACGCGTCACATGGGGAGAATTCACAAGAAAAGCTGTGAATTAGCCCAAGGTAAAGCTCCTTTAAATGCAGCACCTGCACCTTGGTCCTGCTCCAGTTAGCTGAGGAAGGAGACCACCTAAGCTTCCCGTACCATTAAACCCCCCGGACTCTTGCAGAGGTCTGAACGGGAGGATGCCAGGCTGCATCGGGACAGCGTGTGGACTGAGGTGTGCACAAACGTGAGCAGATGCTGGGTCACGGGCACGTGCACGCCAGAAGTAACGCCACGGTAGCACGTCCCTCCAGCCAGCTTCATCACAGGGTGGGCTGTGGTGGCACCCCTGGCTTCATCTCCTTGTGGTGCCTTCACCAGGTCATGCCAACAGCATATACCTACTGCAAGGAGACCAGCCACCCTCCTCCTGCCTCGCAGGGTGTCTTTCACAGGCTTACGGTAAAAATACCTCTTGCCAGTGAGGCTGGGTTGCATCGGTCATCCCAAGCAAATGTTTCTTCACACAAAGCCCAAGTCCTTCTAGGACCACCACAATCAGCTGCCCATCCCTCCACCCTGCTGCGGTGCTGCCAGGAAGCTCTCGGGGCTGTAGGAGAGGGGAGGGCAGGACGGGGGCAGCCAGGGGAACACATGGACACCTTGCCCACCTCCCCCTCTCCATCCCAACCAGCAGGTCCTCCATGCCAGCTGCTTTCTGAAGCACCGGCCGTAGAGCAGCACAGCTCTGTGAAACGGGGCTCCCCACCCAGCACGGCTGCCAGACCCAAGGGTGTCTGCGTTTAGCAGGACAAGACGAGGCAGGGGGATGGCCACTGACCCCACGGACCTTCTGTCCCCAAGGCTGGGCGCAGTGAGTGATGGACGGCTTGCTGGGCAGGGGGTGGAGGAAGGGTGGAGATGATTTCCATCACCCTGCAGAAACTGGCAGCCTGCAAGGAGCTCGCCAGGATCTGAGATGCTGGGGGTGGGGATGGGGGGTTATTTATTTATTTATTGCTTTCTTCCTCTCCACAAATCTAAAAATAAACCAATTGAAACAAATAGCGGGAGCAGATCAAGGCCAGCGCAGGCTCCCAGAACCTCTGAAGAGCAGCAGCAGCAGGAGCAAGCAGTGGATTTGGATGCAAAGCAGCGTGATGGGGCTGCCATTTCACTTCCAACTTCCTTTTGCTCAGGATGCAAAGGTCATCGCATCTGTTGCCTCTTTGTCTGCCCACCCCTCTTCCTCCTGCCTGCTGGGATGAAGGTTTGCAGGCAGGCTTTGATCTTTAAACTCTGCAAGCTGAGACCTCAAGTGTCTCCTATCGGATGTGAACCCCTCCAGGGGAAAGGGCTGCTGCGGGCACCCGTGTGTGGGAGATGGCAGCATCCCAACGCTGCCATCGGCTTCCCTGCAGTCCTCCCAGCACTGTCCCCATCATGGGGAGGTGCCCACATCGTTCCCAGGCCTTCCCCAAATCCCCTCGCCTGTTCCTGGTGCTGTGGCCACCTAAGGAACTGGAGCATTTGCTGCTTTGGTGCATGCCAAGGGCTCCCAAACCTCCCTTTCCCACCCAGCTCCTCCGGGAAAGCCCCCAGAGATAAACTCACCCGTGAGCCGTGGCCCATTACAGCAAGGCTTGTGACGGATCTGGAGTCCAGGGAAAGGACAAAGTGAGGACATCGTCTGTTCTCCTTGCATTTTGCAGCATTCACTGAAAGCTGAACTTTTCTGAGACTTTGGAGAAGAATTTGTGATTTGGGGTTTGATGGGACAACACTTCCTGGCTGGTAAGTCTGCCCTTGGCCCCTAAAAGGCTTTGCAAAGTGAATTGGCTCTACTGTCATTCCTCATTACTCTTCGCCTGGTCAGACAGGGACCCAGGGATGTGATCCTTTGAGCACAGATCCCTGGCATGTAGCTGACTCCAGGCAGTGGTATGACAAACCCTGGGTGGTACCTCCTCCAGAAAGGTCAAGAAGAAGAGTGTTAGGGGCAGCAGGAAAATGCATCTAAAAGTCCTTCTGCCACTTTTCCACTGACAAAGGAAGGGTCTCGCTCCCTTCGTAGAAGGCCATTGCCACCTCTGTAAATAGCAAAGGGTCTTCTGATGAGCTTGTACTAAGTGTCCTCCTTACGCCAAAGCTCTGTGACATTTAGACACGAATTCGCTACCTGCCTTAAATATATCACCAGGCTTTTATAGGGGAATTGCAGTCAGCTACCAGGCTCCTACACAGCCCTCCTTCCCAGAAGGTGACCTTGCAGCTGGGATGCTGGCGTAGATGCCCCAGCGGGATGGCAGGGTGGCTGCCCAGCCCTGTGCCACTGCCTCCCCGCAGAAAGGCAGCGGGATGCTGAGGGTGCAACAGAAGAGGTCCAGGAGCCTATTTGCCAAATCAAAGCAAACAGCTAGCAGCAGACACAAAAGACAGACCCATTGGCAGATGGGGATGGCAGGAGCTGCAGACTCAGAAGCAAGTCAGCAGATACAGATATTGTGTCCCTCCTCTACCCATGACAGTCCTAAAAGATGGCCGTAGCTTAGCCCCATTTTTCAGAAGTGATTTTGGCTTCTACTCATCCACAGCCAGCAGTCCGATAAAGTCCGGGGACAGGGGCCATAGCCAGGAGCCCCTCTGAAAAGAGGAACCAGAGCCCCTCTGGCTCCCCTCTTTCTTCACGAGTCTCCAAGCCGCTGCCTTGCCTGAACCCCAAAACTTTGGCCGCATTTCTTGCAGCCTCCAGATTTTTGCTGCGGATGAGATTTCCCAGCACGGCGATTCATGCTGTGGAGAAAACTAAACTGGGACAAAGTGGGAAATTCTGCTTTTTTGTTTCCATTGCCAGCAGTCCCGGGTTGAGCTGATGGTCGAGCACGGAGGCTGGTCTGCCTTCTCGTGACATGGGGAGCAGGAGGCTCTCCAAGGGCAAATGCAGCATGCTCACTGTGCCTGCTCTCCTGGAGGACTCCCCAGTAACTCTCCCTGTCCTTCCCTGGCACCGTGATTTATTCTGGGTGTCAGCACAGCACTCCCCAGGAGCCATTAAGATGAATCTAATAAATATAAATACGACCTTGATGATTCCTCCACCGGCAGAAGCGGGAAAGAAAAGAAAAAAATAAATTTCTTTTACATTTCAGTAGCACGGAGGACACGCAGCAAACGGCACCGCTGCTGCAAAGCCGCATTTGCAGTCACGGGTTTCAATAGGAAAGGTCTCTGCTGTCGCTTGGCCAGCCACCGCTGCCTGCGGTGAGGGTCGCTTGGTGCCAGGGGGGTCCCACACACCCCCCGTTATGTTGGACCCCATTAAGCCCCCGCAGGAGCAGCAGCTACAGGCTGCAAGGGACTGGTTGTGGCCATGGGATGCAGGGACAACGGGAGCATCACGGGGACCGTTCATCCCCACTCCCTGGGGACCTGCAGCTAAAAGGGGGCTTAGAAAAAGTCCCCAGGCTTCTGCCAGCTCCCGGGAGCAGGACGGGGCTGTTGCTACGCTGTGGGAGCAGCTGCCTGGGCTGGGGGTGTTGCTCACTGCAGTTCTACACAAAAAAAAAACTAAAAACCAAAGTCTAAATCCATTCAGGACGTGTGAAACACTTGGCTTTTTAGTATTTTTGACATCTACCACATTTCAAGCCAGCCTCTAAGCATCTCAGACAGAAACACCGACATGTCTTCGTAAGAGTGCACTGAACACTTTGAAGAGTTTTAGCGAGTTCTTTCTAGTGGGAAAAGCATTGTTTTGGCCTCCTCTGGCTGAACTCAGGTTGTCCTCACTCCATCCTCTCTGCACAAATCTGCAGCCTGCCAGGCTGGATTTAGTGGGACCACACAGCAGGGACATGCTCTGAAACATGTGGTGGTCTGGTCTGCTTTCTAAGGATGGATGGATTAAGGATGGATGGATGGATGGATGGATGGATGGATGGATGGATGGATGGATGGAGACAGAGCCCTAAAAAGGGCCCTTTCGCAGAAAAAGTAGCATCCTGGGCAGTATGAACATTGAAGAATGAGATTATCCTCCTTTTGTTTGACCATATCTGGAACATTTTGTCAAGTTGTAGGCCTCCAATACCGAGAAAGACATTGATTAACAGAAGCAACTTCAGCAGAGGACCACAGAGACAGTCAGGGGCTGGAGCCTCTGCCCTGTGAAGGGGCTGCAGGACTGGCCCCCTTGTCCAGGCTGGAGAGGAGATGGCTTTGAGCGACCTGACAGCAGCTTTCCATCCCCCAGGAGAGAAGCTCAAGAAATTGGAGCCAGGCTATCACAGCAGCGCATAGCGGAAGGGTGAAAGACAACAGACACAAAAGAAACAAGAGTGGGAAACACTGGATATGAAAGACTTTTTCTCAGCAGGTGTTGTTGGGCAGTGGAGCACGTCCCCACAGATGGCTGTGCCACCTCCTCCCTGGGATGTTTCCAGGACCCAGCTGGATCAAGCCTTAAGCAACTTGCTCAGATCTCACAGCTGGCTGTCAGGGCCCTGAGGATGCTAATTGGCCTTAATGGCCCTGAGCAGCCTCACCTGGGGCCTCCACCCACACCCATGGTCCCAGGAGCCCATATAAACCCAGCTTGGGGCCAGCATTTCTTCTCTGGGCTGTGCTGTAGGGGTGCTGGTCTCTAGTTCACCTGCAGCCATGCCTGTCCCTGGCTATTGATGCTCCTGATCCAGATCTTGACCCATGGAGTGACTTCTCAGCTCAACCTTGGACCTGCCTCATCACCATGAGCTTGTCTGATCATCTGCTCTCCTGACTTCAGCTGACAGCTCCACGTATGCCCTGCCTGGAGATGGTGGGAGCAGGTCCCTGCCCTGCTTGGTTGTGTCCTTGGGTGGATCTCCTGGGGATCTGCAGCAGGTTGAGTGCCTGATGCTTCTTCTTGCAGGAGATCCTGACCCTACTGCAGGAGACAGGGCAGGTCCCTGGGGCCACACAGCATCTACTCCAGCTACTGGAGCTATCTCCAGAGACACAAACCCAGGTGAGGAGAGACACCGGGGTGGGCATGCTCCTGCTGTGCTGGTCTTGGTGAACTGTCCAAAGCAGATGATGTTTTACTCCAGTGTTTGCAAGGTCTGCTTTTTGCTTGCTACAGTCATGGTGTGCTCCTGCAGGCCAAGCCGCTGTAGAGGAGCGCTGGGTGAAGGGAACTCCATGCTGGGGAGGAAAATGCGGAGCCCACCCAGGTGTAGGTTCAGAGGGATGATGGAAGCGGCCATGGCTGGTGACTGAAGCTTTTTAGGCAGTCAAGGACAGCTTAAAGCAGCCCCAGCACCCGTGGGGAAGGGCCAAGTGCTGGGTGTGCTGCTCCGTACTGCTCAGGGGTCAGGGCTGGATTGCTCTGCCCCGATGGCTGCAGAAATGAGTATCACCGGGGAGGCAGTACGCAGATATTAGCACTTGGTGGTGATTAATGGATCTAATAGGCTTCTCCCAGCCAGTCTTTTTTGTTTTTCACTGTGTCTTTCTGAGCCTGGCAAATGTAATAAAAACTCTGACATAAAGACCATATTACTTTAATATTTCAGCGCTCTGTTGTTGAAAGCCATTAGCTGAGGCTGCTTGCCCCGGTGAACTCCCGCACTAATGCAGCTCACCTCCCCGCACTTGATCGGCGTTTTCGCATCCCACAGAGCCAGGCGCTGCTCCCACACACGCACAGCCGAACCGCAGCGATCCCTGCGGTGCGAGCGGGGTTTGTCTCCCTGGGGTGGGAGGACCAAAGGGCCCTTGGGAACCCAGGTCCGGGAACCCAGGTCCACGAACCCATCCTTCTCCAAAAATTCCTCCTGCTTTAGAAATGCTGGAGATCTTCACTTCCTCCACAAAGTGTGTGTTCATCTAATTTAATTGTGCCTGGTAACACTGAACACGAAGTCCTCGGAGAATTCCCACAGTGATTCTCTTCGGCAGGGTAGCAGCAGGGCTGCTCTGCTGAGCAGCTCTCGTTCCTCTGCTGGAGGCAGTCACCTGCTGCAAGTAAAACAGCTCATTTCCTGCGCAGCTCTGGGCTGTGTGTGGCTCTTGGCAAGAGCTGCTCCCTGGTAAACACCGCCCAAGCTGGACCCAGCGCTGTGTGGGAGCCTGTGCCTGCACAGTGGTGTTGCAAGCTGAATATTTCCTGCTGAAGCACCTGGCGGCTCTGGAGGTCATGCTGCTAAGTGGGAACTTGGTGTTCTGTGAAGAAAGACCACCCTGGGTCAGCATTTCTGCAGTAAAAGGCTGCCTGGAGCCATACTGGTGCTTTGGGCTGTCCCACTGCAGGCTGATGCCCACCTTATTCCTGCTGCTCCCGCCTTCAGTTCCTGTCGCAGTCCGGTTTTTGCATTGCTTGTCCCTAAACGCAAGAGCTGGCACCTCCTGAGCTATTTGAGGAATGTGGGTGCATCAGCTCCAAAACTGACCTTCCCAAACTTGGAATGGGGGCTATTCCAGGTGATGCCCCCACCCTCCACCATTGCAGCTTGATGCAGAAAGGGTTCACAGAAACCAGCTGCTGCCAGCAGCTCCTCACCCATATTTCAAAGCTGTCCATGTCCTCCCCAAATGCCATCCAGCTAAGATGCAGCCTAATTGGTTCCTTCCCCAGCCCCTGTTTTTTTCCTTGCTGATGAGTGTTATTAATTGCAGTCTGCCCTCCCTGTGGGTATAATCCAGTGAGGACAGCTATGCCCTTCACTCCATGGAAGAGCTCATGAATCTTCTTAGAGGAGGAATGGGAAAGCCCTGGAGGACCATGAGACCGAATGAGCTTCAAAGAAAAGTTCAGGATGTTTTGCAAAACCTCCTATAGCCTTGGCATAGCCTTAAAGCAGTAGGATTAGGCTGGGATGGGAAGGCGAGCTTTGCATGCTCAAAGAAGGTTCTAGAGGTGGGGTGCGTGTGGAGTCCCTTTCCCCATCGTGCTGTGGAGAGGGAGCTTATCTTCAAAGTCTCCCCTATTAGCACAGCTCAAGCAAGGTGCTGGTCTTGGTAGGACTGTTAGTGCTACTCGTTTTAAAAGAGAAGTCAAATGTATCTCTTAACCCAAGAGACGTGGTCTGCCAAGAAGTCCTTGATGTCTGCTGACCCCATGCCCATGCAGAGCTCCCTTGCTCAATCCCAGAGCCATGCTGCACTGAGCGATGCCTTGGGGATGGCTGAGGACCAGGCACAAGAGTTATGCAGGCGACTCATAAATGTGTGACTGTACTTGGTTCATCTCTTTTCTGTTCAGGTTTGAGTGCTGCACACCCAGCCGGCATGGAGCAGGGCTTTGCTGGACCCTCACGTGTCCAGGCTGACATGTTTCTGAGACTCCCCTGTCCTATCCAGGTGAGCTCTGAATCTGCTTGTGGGATGATGGTGCTGGTGCAGGTGGTCTGGGGAGGTCTCTGGGAGCCCTGCTCCAAGCAAGATATATCGCTATTTCTCTTCCAGCAAATGTGTAGAAGCTCTGGAGAGATCAATCAGCTCCAAAAGGATTATCCATGGGGCTTAGTGTTCAGTTAATGCCCCAGATCTAACGATGGGGCTATTTTTCAACAGGGACACCCTCCCCTCAGGAGTAATGCTATAGCTGGTACAACCTCAGCATGCTTCTCGACGAGCCCTGTCGCTGCTCGTGATGGATACTGCCAATTCCAGCACGCCCAGCCCAGGGGAAGGGTCCTCCGAGCACTTGGCACAAGCCACTGAGCGAGGATTTAAATGCTTCTTGCCAAGAAAACTGCATTAGGAAGAGTTGCCCTCGCAGCAGCCATGTGTGGTCATTTGGGGAAGCTCTTGTTTGATGGGCAGCGCTGGGCTGTTTCGTACTGCAGCTCTGAGGTTTCTAGGGTTGAGGCAGGTCTTGCTCCTGCATGTGGAATGGGGATGTTTGCTGTCTCTCTGCAGTAAATGTCTGATAAGGTGGTGGAAGAGGCTAGAGATTCAACTTCTGCCTAGAAGCCTGCTACTTGATGCAGCTGCTAATGTCTAAGAAAGTTTATCCTTCCTTGTGGCATCTCGCTGAAATGAAGCATTTTGAGTAGCAGCATCTCACTTTGATGAGATCTCGCAACAGACTTTCCCTGCTCGCTTTTAAAGCAACTCTTCAAAGCCAAACTCTATCTGCTGTAGATAAGAAAACCAATAAATCAGCTCCTCCTTCCACAGGAACGCTGCTGGCTCTAGGAAAGCAAGACCGCCCTCCAGCCGAAACCCTCGCTGGGCTGCGAGGAGCCGCAGAGACCCACCTGGGACAGAGTCCTCCTGCACTACTGCTTTACCTCCGAAGGCTGCTGCGTTTCTCCCCAGGTTTGCTTGTTTGGATGTACCCAGACATATCTGCTCTGGGGAAAGGGGATGAGGAGCGCGCTGTGCCCTGGCACTTCCTGCTGGTGTCTGGCTGGAGGTGGGGGCTCTGCCCCGGTCCTCGGCAGTGGAGGGATGCAGCGGGCTGGGGTTTCTGCTGGGGCGTGCAGCAGACGCAGACCTTTGGAGTGGACTCTGAAAGTGGATTTAATTAGTGAGAGTGCAATGATGTTCGCTTATTAAGTGTTGCTCTCCAGGCAGCTTCTGGAAGCAGCCAAGCAATGGTATTAGAGGCTTTTAATTTTCTTTCCTGCCTTCCTGAGGGAATACGCCGACCCCGTGCTAGCGCAGTGTCCTGCCTAGTCACAGAATCCCAGAATGGTCGGGGTTGGCAGGTCCTCTGTGGGTCACCCAGTCCAATCCCCTGCCCAAGCAGGGTCACCCACAGCAGGCTGCACAGCACCGCGTCCAGCCGGGTCTGGAATATCTCCAGAGAAGGAGACTCCACAGCCTCCCTGGGCAGCCTGGGCCAGGGCTCTGTCACCCTCAGAGTGAAGAAGTTCTTCCTCGGGTTCAGCTGGTGCTTCCTCTGCTTCAGTTTGTGCCCATTGCCCCTTGTCCTGTCCCTGGGCACCACTGGAAAGAGTCTGGCCCCATCCTCCTGACACCCACCCTGCAGATATTTAGAGGCATTTCTAAGGTCCCCTCTCAGCCTTCTCTTCTCCAGGCTGAACAAGCCCAGCTCCCTCAGCCTTTCCTCGTAGGAGAGATGCTTTAGTCCCCTAAGTCCTGCCAGAGGACTGACCTGGTGTCCCCTTCCCCTGGCTGGAAATAGCTGGGGGGGGGAGACATTGCCAAAAGACAAGTGGGGTTATTCTGCTGCTGTGCTGTGATATGTAAAAATAGGGTAAATTAACTCTGCCAGGAGCCTGAGCTGACCTGCTGGCATGGACGTGTGCTGCTGGTGCCATCTGTCTCCTAGGTGATGCTTTAAATGACAGCTTCAAACGTGATGTGAGCCCCTGGCATGGCCAGGACCCCTCCCCGCTTCATATTCCTCCTCTTGCAGTATTGCGTATTTACGCAATTTATACTTCTGACCGCTCTCCCACCCAGAGCAGCTGTGGGAGGCTGGGCAGTGGGCTTTGAAGGTGGGGCTGAGCCCCTGGTCTTCCTGGGGGTCTTTGTGCTCAGGCTGCAACTCTGAACGCTGCTTTCTGTGACCCTGTTGCCCTGGTGCTTGTCTGAGCATCCTTCAGCAGAGCTCCGCTGCGAACGGACCCGAGTTGGAAACGCTGCCCACATCCCTGCAGCTTTCTGCAGCATCGCTCTGAGCCGGGTGGCGAGGAAGAGGAGCTCAGGCATCACCTCTGCTGTCCCCGCTGCCAAAACTCAGCCCAGGCTGGCGCAGCTCCCGGGAGGTACGGCTGAAGCTCCAAGAGCAAGGCTCTGCTGCCCCAAGTGCTGCGCAGACGAACGGCATCGGCAGCCGAGCCAGGAGAGCTGGCAAATGAAGTGGATGGGTTTGGGGAAGAAGGGGCCAGGGGTGAAGATCTGGCTTCTCCAGGAACCCGTGGCTCTGGGTCATCCTCGCCCCGGGCTGTCGGGAGATGTGGGAGGGAGGCAGATTGCCTCTGCCCTTCCTCGCACCAGGGCTGCTCCCAGATGTCGGCTGCTCCTGAGCCCCAGGCAAAGAGGGTCCCATCACCCCCAGGAACGAGACCCCTCTCCCATACTGGACAGCCGGTGAGTGAGGATGTCACCCCTTTCTCTGGCGTTGTGAAACCACAGCCCATGGGCTCCGTCACACCGGGACGGGCTGCAGGACGTGCAGTTTGTTTGGTCAGGGCAGACTTGGCTCCGTGTCCCCTCCCGTAAGGCGGGGAGCGCTGGCTCTGCTGCCTTGTCTCTTTGCATCGGCCTCCCCCTCCGTGGCAGCTCCCCAGCACCCCTGTGCTGGTTGCTCCACGTTTTGGTTTGCTTCGGGGGCAGCCCAGGGACCTGCACCAGCATCCCTGCCCTCACACCTAGATGCTGTCTCTCTTGCAGGTTCCTTCCCCAAATATCAGCCTGGGTGATCTGGGACCCCGGTGCAGAAGGAGGGATCGGCAGGGACAGAGGTGAATGTAACCACTGCAAAAATCCAGTTCACCAGTGCGATGAGTTGCAAGGTCTCTGTGCTGGCTCAGCTGAACCGGTGTCCAGTGGGTGGTGGTGGGATCTTTGGTGGACATCCCTGCAGGGGCTGAAGTGCCCTATGGCCCTGGTGAGTCAGGGGAGATGGGGGGAGAAGAAGGGAGGTTCCCATGCAAGGTGGGATTAGTCCTTTCTCCTATAAACCAGCTGTGGGTTTGCTGTCCTCCCCCTGCACCCTTTGAGGTCAGAGGAGAAAGCCAGGTGTGTTCAGAAGGTGAATGGTGTGACCAGGGGGTTGAACGATCCTCTCCGGGGATGTGTCCCCTCCAGGCCACGCAGGGACCCTGGTGCTCAGCCTGGGCTCCAAATGCCCCTCCAGGTGCCTGCAGGGAAGCAAAGGACCCCCTGTGTGTTTTGCATCCTCTGATGGTCTCCAGCTCAGGGTTTGTCCCCTGCTTTACCATCTTCCTGGTGCTCGAGATGGATCTGAGCTTCAACGGGACAGCTCTCCATCTGGCTTAGAGACTTCACATTCTTCCTGTTGCCAGTGGGGATTTTTTCACCAAAACCTTACCTGGTTTGATTGCACCCAGCCAAGTCTCTCCAACCCACCCACGACGGGGTTAGGGCAGAGCAGACCCCTCCCAGCAGTTCGAGGTCCCCGTTTTCTTCAAACAAAAGCCAACCTCAGGGGACATCTCCCACCCTCGTGGTGCCACGAAGATGCCCTGGAGAAAGGTGCTTTGGGGAGCAGGGATGGTTAAACACTGCTGATCTCTGGGTCAGAGGAATCGGCATGGGAACGGGTTGCAAGGAGGTGTGGGAGCTGGTTGCTGAGATGGCTTCTCCTTGGAGGAGCGGAGTGGACCTCTCTCCAGTCTTTCCCCGGCCCTGCTCTGTCTGGCAGGAGCATTGGGGTGAGCCAAAAAGCGGCGGGACTTTGCAGGGGTGTCAGGAACCGATTATCCCGCTCCGGGGCCCCTCTGCTTCCCACAGTGCCAGGTAATGCTCGGGTCTCCTTGGTGACGGATGACAGGATTAGAGGGCTCCGGTGAGCCCTCCTGCATGCGATTCGGTTACTCCTGGGAGCAGCGTTGTTTCAGCATGCCGTGGGAAGCCTCCCTGCTACTGCCACGTGCCCAGAAGGGACCATGTACTGGCCAAGGGAAGGACCAGGAGGACGTAGGATCCATCCCACTGCCCGGTGCTGGCATGGGGATGTCCCTGCCCTTCCCCACCTCTCCCACTGGGCAGCACGCAGTGGTGTCCCTGTGGAGGGCAGGGACTGATGGAATGTACTCACGGGGCTGCAAAAGCCACCAGCAAGGCTGGGGCCTCCCAGTCACTCCCTTCCCACTGCGCCAGCTGCTCGAAGCAAGCCAAAACCAGCGTGAAACCAGCGCTGCCAGCGTGTCCTCACATCGGAGGTGTTGCTCCCATCCAGGCCAAGCACCCGCAGGCAGCCCCCGGCTGCTTTTGCACCCCTAAACTTCCTGTTTGTGGGGGTTTGCCTGGGTGGTGGCTCTGGAGGGAGCTGTGGGTCTATGGGCAGGGACAGGGCACTCCATGCGTTGGGTCACACTGGCTGAGCTCGGTGTCTTAGATGCTGTCCCACTGCCTTGGCATGGGTCTCCCAGTCAGGCTCTGTCCCCCAGTGCCCCCATGCTGGTCCTGCAGCCTGGGTGTTGCTGCTTTCCAGCTGCCTGAGCCTTGCATCCCATCAAAAGCCACCTGCTTCACTGGGTCCACATCCTTCACAAGGCTTTCACAGGCTGCTTTCATCCTTCTGCACCCCATCACCGCTCTGCCATCCTCCCTGAGGGCCCTGCGCGCTTTCCTTGCTCTTCTGCTCTCCGTGGTTTTCCCAAGGTCCTTCCAGAGCTTCTTGAGGGTTCCCTGTCAGGATCCTCCTTCAAACCTCCCACCGGGGCTCCAGCTGTGCAGACTGCCCCGTCTCCTTGCAAACTCCCCACCGGTCTGTAAAGCCACCGCCACAGCAGTGACACTGAGACCGCAGCATCTCTGTGCACTAGGAGAGTTTCAGCAGGGGGACCTGGGATCATTTTTATCCCAAACCAACCGGCTGAGGCTTTCTCGTCTCACCTGCCAAGTCCTCTGGTCTATGGTAGAGACTCGCATGACATCCTCTCCAGGGAGAGAAAGAAATGGTTTGTGGACCAGGAAAAAAAAGGACCTGTATTCTGGGGTAGTGACTCTTCTAGAACAAGGCTGGAACTGGGGGTCCCTCTACTTTGGGGATGTTCAGCTCCAGAGTTGAAGATGGGCGATGCCCCTCTGTGACCCAAGGAAAGGTCTGGATGTGGGTGTCCCCTGCCCTGGCCCGTTCTTCTGCCTGGTATCTGCATGGCTGACGGGGGTAGGGAGTGGGATGAGCAGTTGCCTGGGTGGAGATACAGCATGGTCAGAGATACAGCGTGGGTGTGGAGGCGGAAGGAGAAAACATCTGGAAAGCAAGGATTTCTCCCCAAAGTTGCCAGATGACAAAAAGCCAGGGGGAAGCTTGTAGGGACCTTTCCTCCCAGTGGTACAAGACAAACTGCCCCTGTGCAGGGCTTCCCCCAGGCTGGAGGGACACCACAGCGTCCCAGCAGCTCGGGCTCTCCCATCCCACCTCCCGGCAGTGCTGTTTGCCATCTGTTATTTAAGCATTCATCTTGTTTAAGCACCGCTTTAGTGCTTCGGGGCTGGCGATATCTGGTAGAAAAGAAACAAGAGCCTTCCTCCTCCCCTCCCTCACTTTCCCCCGGCCCTGTATTACCCCAAATAAACACTCACTTTGGGTAATAGTTAACTTTAATGGCTTCAGCTGCATGATAGGGCACCACGGGGAGATTCGAGGGGTTGATTGTCCTCAGGATAAAGGAGATAAGGTCTGGGTTTGAAGGGCAGCACTCGCGGCTGCTGTCACGGCAAGCGTGGCCATTCCCACCAGGGTGGGAGCAGCCACCAGCACACACCCCCCTCTCTGTTGCCGTCCCCAAAGTTTAGCCTTCGTTTGGCAGTTCCCAGCCCTTGTGTTTTCCAGGCGAGCGGGCGGCAGGGGCTGACAGCAACGCCACAGGAGCTGGTCCCTTGTCCCCCAGTTGCCAGGCATCGTCCCAGCCCTGGGGTGCCATTGGAGGCTCTGCCCGCCGGTAGCCACATCTCTGGCCCACCGCAATCCTTTGCTGAGCTGTAGAGATACCTGAATAACCCGCCCAACAGCTCTTTCTCCCTCAATTGTGTTTTCCCGAGTCAATGGATAACTTTACAGCCTGGGCCCTGAAAACATCAAACAGAATAACCTTGGGGAGACAGCTATCTGCCGCGGGGGAGATGGGCTGGGTGAGTCACTTGGTGAGAGGGGACAATAAAGTTCAAAAATACAGCCATCCTGAAAGTCACGGCCGAGTCCGGTGCTGGGCTCACTGCAAAGCCAGTCGCTGCTCGGCCAGGCTGGGGATGCAAGGTGGGCATCCGTGGTGCCTGCTCCAGATCCCAAGGGATGCTGGTTAGGTTTTCTGCCACCCTGTCCCACCGCACCTTAGGCATAGGATGCTACTGTGTGGGTGCTTTGCTGTCCCGTAGCTGTGGAACCTTCCAGCCTTCCCCTCTGAAATCACCCCAGGGGGGCAGAGGGAGAGCGGAGCCCCGCTGAGCCTCCCCCACCGAGCTGCCCAGCTCCACCAAGGCCACCCTCCAGGTGTGGTGACTCCCATTGCTTTCCAGGTGCTAGACACGGCACAGTGGCATCAGCGTTGCTTCCTTCTGAAAGCCAAGCAAAAAAGCCCAGAGGACCCTTGGGTGCTCTACGGTTGGTGCCTTCACCTCCTGGCTGTGCCATGCAAAACCCTGCAGCAGGGCCCCCTTCTCCAGGCTTCCACCTCTGGTTTTTATTCCCCTCCTCCACCTCCTCCTTCCTTCCCTGTCCTTGACCAGCCCGCGATCTTGGCATTCCTGCAGCTTTAACAGCCCCATAACTGCGCAGGAACAGTCAATGCGATCGAACCAGGGTTTTACAGCAGCGTTGCTTCATCACTGGAGCACGAACAAGGCAAAGACGGTACCAGCAGCTGGGGGGGATGCTGCAGGCAGAGAAAGTCATGGGGTGGGTAAGGGGGGCCCTCTCGCTGGCTGGGTCTGCAGGGTGAAGGGGTTTCAGCAGGACGAGCTCCTGATCTGCTGAGGAACCTTTGGGGGATGAGCCTGACCTTCCAGCTCCACTTCGAGCTGCCTCCCAGATTTGCCACCATTTGGAGAAAGAGGATTTTTTTTTTTAATTGCCACCTTCTCCTCGGTGTTTCTGACCCAAAGGGACCTGAGCAGGGTCTTGCAGCTCTCCCTCGGGGATGCCCAACACAAACCAGCTCCCCACCACCCAAAGGGACTGTGTCCTCCCAGGACATCCCAGCGTGTCTTCGCGATGGACTCACCACCCCAGAGCCAGCAGCTGACAGACCGGAGCGGGACCTTCTCAGGTCCGTGATGCCGTGCGGGTGAAGCAGACCACGACCCCCCAGGATGAAGAGCCAAGGTTGGGGGCCTGGGAAGGGAAGGGGCCAGGATTGGGAAGGATCCACATCCCCGTGGTCCAACAAGGACAGCCCATGGCCACCTTGGTGCCTGCCTGCTGTCCTCGGCACCACCAACACACTCCAGCCAGCCCAGTCTTTCAAAACTGGGGATGGTGCAAATCACTTTTGGCAATGGAAGTAGAAACAAGTGAGCAGAGAGCGCTGCGGGTGGGCTCGACGGGCTTTTTTCCAAAAAGGATGGTTTGCAAACCTGACTGCAGGTCTTGCCTCCAGGAGCATTTTAGCTTGAGTGACCCGAAAGATGAGCCCTTCGCACCACCTCCTGAGTTGTCCGCCTCTAGCTGTGGCCCATGCCTACGGGAAGTCCTTCGGGGTCAGGAGAGTCCCCATCCCACAGCAACACCACTGAGAAGAAGAAGCCGTGGCAATCCCATCCACGCTCTCCTCTGATGCTGGCTCTGGGGTTTTTCCCGCTGCAGCTCGGTTGAGGAAGGACACTCCAGTTTCACATGCAATAAAACAGCCACTCTCTGGACTTTCCTGACGTCAAGGCAGATCTTCCCGTTGTTCACTATCTTGGTGATCTCACCAGGAACACCTTGGCTGCACAGCCGGAGCAAAGTCTGGGGCACAGCGGCGTGCTGAAGGACATGCTGGGTGGAAGGTGGGACGGTCGAGGAGGTGTTCAGGTGTTCAGGCATGTGATGCCTCTTGCCATGGGAGTGTATTTAGCAGGGATGAACAGCATCCCAGCTCTGGCCGTACCGGCCAGCAGGAGACCATACATCAAAAACAAGTTTCCACAAAGACTTGCAGAGGAGAAGATGGCTTCAAAGGAGATGTGTTGTACCCAGCAGTCAGTCTGTGACGGGTCCACAGGGACCTCCACAAGACTTTCCTCAACCCCAAGACTCCCTAGAGGCTCCAGCCGTCAGCCCATGTCTTCCTAACATAGAAACTCCAGTCTCCTTTCCAACCTCAAGCCTCCGTCCAAGCACCGCAGGTGGGTCTGACATCCCCCTGCACGAGGATGGGGAGTCCCCGACAGCATCCCCTCCTTCCCCCCTGCTTCTGACATTATTTGCAGGCAGAAGAATTTGGAAAGGTAAAACTGAGGCTGCTCAGGAGTAGAAATCAGCAAATAACTACGGGTTTCTTCTCCCCCTTTTCCAGCCATGCAGGGAAGGAGCGGTTTGTGGTGCTGGTTTCTCCACCAGCTTTTCCTGCCTATGGGCTACACAGATTTGCTGACGCACTGGGCATCAAACACACCATGGGGACCCGCAGCTGGACAAGAGAATCATAGAACAATTAAGGTTGGAAAAGACCTCTAAGATCATCAAGACCAACCGTCACTCCAACACCCCCATTCCTGCTAAATCATGTCCCGAAGTGCCACATCTACACATTTTTTGAACACCTCCAGAGATGGTGACTCCACCACTGCCCTGGGCAGCCTGGTTCAGTGACAGTGATATCTGGAAACCACGGAGGGAGGAGAAAGACTTGGAGAGCAAAACAGTGCGATGCTCGAGGACCATCAACAGGGTCTAAAAGCCACAGGAATAGGATGTAAAAACCTCTTCTCACCATTGTAATGAAGTGTCCAGTTCCGGGCTCCTCAGTTCAAGAAAGATGAGGAGCTACTGGAGAGAACCCAGCGGAGGGCTGTGAGGATGATGAGGGGACTGGAGCATCTCTCCTACGAGGAGAGGCTGAGGGAGCTGGGCTTGTTCAGCCTGGAGAAAAGAAGGCTGCGAGGGGACCTTAGAAATGCCTCTAAATATCTGCAGGGTGGGTGTCAGGAGGACGGGGCCAGACTCTTTCCAGTGGTGCCCAGCGACGGGACAAGGGGCAACGGGCACAAACTGAAGCAGAGGAAGCTCCAGCTGAACCCGAGGAAGAACTTCTTCCCTCTGAGGGTGACGGAGCCCTGGCCCAGGCTGCCCAGGGAGGCTGTAGAGTCTCCTTCTCTGGAGATATTCCAGACCCGGCTGGACGCGGTGCTGTGCAGCCTGCTCTGGGTGACCCTGCTTGGGCAGGGGGTTGGGCTGGGTGACCCACAGAGGTCCCTGCCAACCCTGAACCTTGTGTGATTCTGTGATTTTGGTTGGGCTTTTTAAGAAATAAAGAAAGTTTTATTGTGCAAGCATAGCCGGGCCATTGCGGGAAGGGGTCACAGAGCAGGTGCTGGAAAAAGCAGGCGGGATCCTGCCAGGAACAGCTTACAAAGAGCTGCTCTGCTCAGCCTGTAGATACAGACCGGGGGCTGTGTGCATGTGTCTGTTGGTGTTTGTGCATGCGCGCGTGCCAAAGGCATGAGCTCACAGCAGCCCTCGCCGAACCCCTGCCGCCTGTTTGCAGACGTACAGACGCGTGTGTACATACACACAATAGGACACCGACGGGGATTTTCAACACCGCGTCCCCAGCACTTCCTCCTGTCCTCCCCGTCTCTTCCCTCGTCCCCTCTGCCTGGTGTAGGGACAGAGGAGGCTCCCGCTCCCTCTGGCCCGTGGAAGCCCCCTTCTCCTGTCACAAGGCAAAAAGCACGTAGTAAAGGCAGAGGGGATTAAAAAAATGAAGTGTCCTGCCCTTCCTTTTTCTTCACGCAGTGTTGCAACATCGGTTTGAGAAAGGGCTCGCGGCAGCTTAGGCCATGTAACAGCACCAGAACTCACAGCGTTGCCTGGTGTCTTGTGCCATGCACGGATCCTTCCCCTGCTCGGAGACCCATTTTTCTCAATCCAACCGAATAAAAAAGCTTTTTTGCCTTTTCTTCAGCCTGTAAAATCCAGATGCACACAGGCAGCAGCGGGTAAAGGCAAAAAGGGTGTCTGCCATGGGAGGGAGCAGAAGAACGACCAGGTCTCCGCGTGATAAAATTTTATTACAAAATATGAGACAGATTAACAGCGGTAGGGGAGTTTCGGGTTATGTAACAAAACGAAAGCATCACCGGAAAAATAAACCTTCCACCCAAGTTTTCCAGGCCCCAATTTTCTTTTTTCACATTGCATTCATCTCGGACAGTAAACGATTGCTTTCAGCCCACGCAGACCCGCGAAGCCATACAGTGTGCTTTTCCTATTTACAGCAATTTTTTTCCCCTGCTATCATACAGGCACGGCCGGACCGGCATTTGTTCTGCACCCAGCCCAGGCGTGCGAAGCCTCCCGGGCTTGCAAAGCTTTTCCAATGTCCCCGTCACCGAAGCGTCCCGGGGGAGGGGGAATGGAGGGGCCTTCATTCGGCTGGGGTTTGCACCCCCCCAGCTACGTCGCTCGGCTCCGAGCCGCCCCTCCTGCAGCAGAGAGGGGCTTTTCTCCATCAGCATCGCTCCCCGGCTCCCCGGGCTTTCTCCCTCGGCCACCCAGAGCTGCAGTGAAACGCGAGGCTAGAGGCTGTCCACTTCTGTACACGCAAAAATAGAGCAATGAAAGCCGAGGTTTGCTGTGGTTTTCCTTCGGACTTTTTTTTTGTTTCAAAGTGTTGCTTTTGCACTGCTAAAATATTTGCATGTCAGCTTTTTTGCGTGTGGAGCAGAGGTGCTGCTTGGGAAGCAGTACTGGATTGGGGTGGGCTTTTTGTTAAGACACTTCTTCCTCTGCCCCCCCATCAAATTGAAAAAAAATAAAAAATATATATATATATACACACACACATAGTCTATGGAAGGATGAGCAGGTGCATTTTCTTCCGTAGTGGAAAAAAACAAGATCGTCAGGAAAATTATTTAAAATTCCCCTAAGATTCAAAGCTGCCCGTTGGTTGCTTTGGCTTTGTACTGTTTTTCAGCAAACAGGTTTGGGGCCCCATCAGCATAGCAGAGGAGGGAGAGATGGACATGGGGGCATTTCTCCAGAGAAAAGAAGGGGGCAATGAGATCCCTCTGAGAGGGTCACAGGTGAGGGACCACCAGCCTGATGGCACACGTGGCAGCTGGGTCAACCCTGGGTCCTGGAGTTTGGCTTGCGCATTTAGGAGGTTCAACAACAAGAGATGCACCAAAAGAAGACGTCTTCCCACATGGAGGTTGAAGTCGCAGCCGTGGAGGCTGCCGGTTCCCGGGGGGGGGGTGGGGGTCAGGGACCACGGTGCCGCAGGCTCGCCGTGCCAGGGCTCACACCAAGGAGCTGAACGGCTGCCAGAGGAGTGAGGTGGAGCCCAGCAGGTCCCAGCACGGCTGCGTCAGGTCCCCACCAGCCCCACCGAGCTTCCTGGAGACACCGGCGCGGGCTGGCTGAGGCATCTCCACAATACCCTGAAATTCCTTCAGCGTGAGCTCAACCGGCCCGCGCCAGCAGACACGCACGCTCCTACACTCTGCACAGCCACCGCTCTCCGAGGGGTTTTTCCGTAGTCAGAGGCCTTCCCTGAGGCTCTCCAGGCTCATCCCTAAGCAGAAGCAAGAGGTAAAACCATCCCCTGCATGGAGGCTTCGGGCCATGCACCACTCCTACCCCCCCCCATTTTTAGGGGGGCATGGCTCTGCATGCCCTACTTGCTCATACATCTCAACCCAACATTCAAGGTGATGTGGGAAAAAGGAGCCCAGGTCACAGCGGTGGCCTTGGCAAGGTGCTGCTCTGTGCCCTGAAGAGGAGCACAGCCAACAAGGTAGATGGCAAACGAGCCCATTTGCTCCAGCACCCGCCGATCCCCAGCGAGCCGTGACAACAAGCAGGGAAAGAGTTGGAAAAAGGAGGTGGAGAACAAGAACATACATGTGGTCAGGAACAGCTGATTCATGAGCCAGACTCTCCAATCCTCACTTGAGCCAGGTCTCATCAAACCCTCCAGCCAGGCAAAGGCCCTAGTGCCGAGGTCTGGAAAGCCCTTCCCATGCACCGTCAGGGAAAGTTGACCAAGCCAGCGCCCACCGATTCGGTGGCCTGACTTCACCCCTCCATTCCACCCTCCCTGGTGGCATGGAGAAAGGAGGAGGCTTCTGGCCAAAGAGCCACACGAAGGGCTCACTGCAGCACGGCCCCACCAGCCCCGGGCACATCATCCATCCCAAAGCCTACACCACACCATGCACCCCCAGATCCTCCCAGCCCTCCTCTCCTGCCACGCCAGACCAGGCAAAGCACGACCAGGACCCCAGCTGCAGGTTTCGGCTAATGTGCGACTGGGCAATAGCAGAGAGGGGTGGCCTTCAAATTTCCACCGCCTGAAGACGCCGCGGGTCAGCACGACCTTCCAGTTTACACTGCAGACACGCACCAGTCTGCACGCTACCTGAATTTGTTTGAGGAAGAATCAGAGAGGAGGACATGGTGGGGGAAATCGATGTTCTGTTGAATTATTTGTTCTGTATTCATTTATTACCTGCCCGGCCGCTGTTTAAACTGGCATGGCCTGGTTCTTGTTCTGCCAAAGTTTAACCCCTGGTAGACTTTGAAGGATGGCTGATGTGCCCCACATGTCACGGCACCCCACGGAAGAAGAGAAAAGGTGCCTTACGGAGCCCAAGGCGGTGAACCTGTGAGGTAGGTCACATGATTACAACCTGAACAGCAGGATTTATTGGAATTTGTTTCAAAGATGCTTTTTTTTTTCCCCCTTTTCTATCTGAATGGGATGAAACGGCAACAGCAAAAGACCAATGACCACATTGGTGGCGATCACTGATTCCTCATGTGCGTGTTCAAGGCATGAGCAGAGCCTGCCCAGTGCTTTCTGGAGAAAGGCACAGCGTGTTCTGGGAAACCAGAGCATTATTGGTGGCTTTTTTGCAGTCCCCTGGGTGGCTTCGAGACCAACACTGGTTCTCCCAGAGACACCTGAAGTCAAAATTCATCTTGGAAGCAGAAATGCTAAGGACACAACCAAAGAACCGAGCCAAGCAGGGTGGATATTCGAAGCCCTGAGGGAGCTGGCTGCTGGGAAACCGCAGGTGGGCTCAACGGGACGCAGATGATGGCTTTTGTCATCTGCTTTTATGCTGTCTCTTTGCTAAAGGCACGTCAGGTGAGTATGTCCCAGGCCCTTTCTTCTACGCCCCCACAGAGACTGGGATTGTCGACTCAGCCAGCCCCGGGCACGTCCTCGCGCGTCAGAGGTGCCACATCCATGGCCACGCCGCGGGCAGTCTGGGAGGATGGCAACCACAGCTTGAGGCGAGACCTCTCACGTGCAGCCAGGCTGCCGACCCATCACAACCCTCCTCGGGCTCACCAATACCATCGCCCTGAAAGGGGTAAAAAAAAATCCCAAAGAGCTTGAGACACGAAGGGCAGATGCTCCAGATTGAGAAATAAATAGCAGGTTGGCTGGAAGAAAGCCCTTTGGAATCCAACGTCCATCGCCCCAGTGCCACCAGGAGCCTCCTCATGAGATCAGTCTGTAATTATAACTTTTTTAACGAGATTTCTTTCAAAACCAGAAACAGTTGGGGACAGGGCTTGTAGAGGGGGCTTCCCCGCCACCCCCACCAGCTGATCACAGCATGGGTTTGTTGCTATGTACGAGAAGAGGAGAGGCCCCCTCGGAAAAGAAAAGAGTTTCAGCTGCTCTTGGAGAAGTGGCGAACGCAGGTGGCTCCTAGTTCTGGTGCCGCTTCATGTGGAGAGCCAGATGGTCGGAGCGGGAGAAGCACCGGCCGCAGGCGAGGCACTTGAAGGGCTTGGCACCCGTGTGCTTCCGATAGTGCCGGGTCAGCTCGTCGGAGCGGGCAAAGCGCCAGTCGCAGCCTTCCCACGTGCACTTATAGGGCTTCTCGCCTGCAGGGAAGAGCCACAGGTCATAGGCACAGCCCCACCACGCAAGAGCCGACGTGGGCGCGCATCTGCCCGGCCTCCCAAACGCCCACCCCGTCCTCTCGGAGGTGCCCGTCCTCCTTGGGAGGCTCTGGAGGGCACCCAGGGCTGCCCCAACACAGAACGGGGCTCGTGATGCTGTATGCTACCGGGGTTTGCTTCCTGCGCACAGTCCACGGCCACCATGGGACCATAAACTGTCGAGCTGCAGGAACCAGGTCTTGCCCAGGTGCCCCACTCCGCTTTGCTTGCTAGGCTTGGTTTCTAGCACTGTTCAAAGTTCTTAGAATCATCGAGTAATAGAATAATAGAACCATAGACTCATTAAGGTTGGAAAAGACCTCTAAGATCATGAAGTCCAACTGTCACCCCGACACCACCGTGCCTGCTAAACCATGTCCCCAAGTGCCACATCCACATGGTTTTTTGAACACCTTGTTGCATTTTGCACCATTTCTGCCAAAAAAAATTTCTGAGGTTTTTTTTTTAACTAAAAAGCCAAAAATTCCTACGGAGGGCGTTGGCTGCTCACACACGCGGGGGGGGCATCAGGAGGAAGAAGGGGGGCTGTGCCGTATAAATTTTCCTGCAAGCCTCGCATCTTTGAAACCACCATCTAACACTCTCTGCCTTAAAGTTCAGCCCCGCAGCAGCAAAGTGTACACAAAACATTGTGTTTTCTGCAGAGTACTCGGGTGATGTAATGCCTCTGCCCTCTCCCCCCCTTCCGCCTGTACACACCTATTCCCAAACCGAAATCAATTAAATTGTGCAACTTCTCAGCCAGCTGGGAACTGGACTGGAAAAGCCCGTGCCCGCTTCCAGCTCCCTGCGTGCCCAGGTCGTAGGGCTGAACCCTGGCTGCAGCCCTCTCCTCGCATGGGTGTGGTGCTCTCAAATATTAGCCCTCGCTCTTAACAGCCTGAACAAGCAGGCAGAGTTCAGGGAATGTGCTGACTTTCCCGACCTCAAATATTTACCGTTTCATCGGCCAATTGCCGAGTGCACCGTCGCGGCGCGAACGCACGTACACACGCAGCGTGCATGCACAGGCATGCGTGTCGTGCCCTGACACGCTTCCCGGCGAGCGGCCGTTCCTCCCCGCAGCCCGCGCGCTAGGCGGGCGGTGGGTTTGGCCAGGAGACAGAAAACATTCAGCCACACCAAGATCTACAGTGCCTTGCACGCACCAGACAGAACGTGAAAGCGCGGGCACGTGAACCTGGAGGAGACAGGGCGCCAAGACCTCCTCCCGCTCCCCAAAAAAGCCACCGGGCTCTGCGCCGCGGGGAGGAGAGAGGGGTATTTTCCATACGGAACTCGAAGTCCACTCGCCAGCAGCACGCTGGGTGTTTTACGGCACGCTGGGGATCTCGGGGTTTGCGTTCGCATGCTAAAAGACAAAGGTGGGATCTGCACTGCGCAGCCACAGACATTGTCCCGGCCAGGTCACCTGGCTGGGTCAACCCCACCAAGGCTCCCGAGTTCCAAACAATAACAGGTTGAGCTCCGGGATGGAAACAAAATGCTTTCCATTGTCCCACGAGCTGGCTCCATCTCCCAGGACAGCACGGCAGGCCAAGCTCAAACAAAGGGCCCAAACTGGCATTCCCAGCCCCGGGAGGCGGGCGAGCAGCCACCGGGTTATATATTTAATCTCACAATGGCACCCAGGAAATGAATGGTGACTCCAGGACATGAATACTGCCCAGCCCATAGCAACGGGCAAACCACAAGAAAAGCTCTTGGAGATCATGTACTTCTCAGCCCAGTTCCCATCAGGGGAGGAATCGAGAGGAAGGGCGTTATTAACCCTTCACGTGACGGAGACGAAGCGGCATCGAGCGTCCTTAGCCCGACAGGCGTTGGGACAGCCCTCCGGTGCCATGCTCAGCGAGGCTGAGTCCTCAACAGCAAAATGCAAGGCTTCAAACCTTGGATGCAGACACCCTGAGCCCGCCTGCATACAGCTCTCTGTCCTGAATTCCCTGCTTTTTAGCCGCCCCACAACACCATCCATTTTCTTGACTACTCAGGTCACATCCTCCTTCACCTCTCTGTCCTCCCCTCTTACAGCAAGTGAAGTGGAAGAGGGCAAACATGCTTAGATTTCCAGCACAATTACTCGGAAATCTGGAAAAATGACTGCATTTTCTTGGTTCAAAAACTGCCCAAGTTTGCCTAGATATTTCTTTAAATTGTGACTTTTAAAGATGGTGCCTGTCTCAGGTGGGTCGCGTCTCTGGGCACAGAGCAAAGACCCATGCTCTGAACGGAAAGGGAAAAGAGATATTTAATTTTAAATTTTATTTAATTTTTAATTTTATTTAATTTTAAAGCGAGAGCTCTGCCATAGCCCATTTGCTGCAACAAATGCTTATCACCACCCAGCCCTCAGAGCCGGGACAATGTCCTTCCTGTTCCTTTCTTCCACCCCTTCCGTGTTGTTCTCCAGCCCACTCCTACCCAGGCCCTGCCAAAAAAATATTGTACTGCATGCACAAAGAAAAAATTCTTTGCTGGCTTGTTCGAAGGACTGATAAGACGAAAACAGAACTGAGCCAAGTGCAAGAACTGATTCCCAGACTCAGGATGGGTTTTGTTCGTTGTTAATAAAAAAGAAAAGTGAACTCTGGGCCAGCTTAATTGCTTTCAGTAAAGATCAGCCCTTCTATAAAGGAGATTTATGAGGGCACTGATGGTTCCTGGACTACCTGGGGATCTGATAAAGTTTCAGGTATAATAAATACCTTAACGAGGAGACCTGTGCTTGAATGCACAACTACCACCGAGCGAGGTTTACCCCGGGAAGCTGGTTGTGGTGGGAGCTCCTCTCTGCTAGTGACCCTGTTTCCCCCAGCAAGGGCAGCCCACGGCATCTTTGCCCTCAGGAATGAGGGCACAGCCTCTCTGTACCTGTGTTCGGAGCCCATCTGTACGTGTGTTCGGAACCCTTCTGTACACGGTTACGGGTTGTCTGTGTGGCTGGTACACAAGGAGAGACGAGGGGCTCCTTCCTCTCCTTGGGAACCACAGGGGTGCATGACACAAAAGAGACAGCCCTTGTCTCCTCAGAGGTCGTATATATGCACCACATGCCTTTACGCAACCGTTCTGTGGGCTAAGCAGGATCAGGCCTGGCCAGGATTTGGGAGATCCCAAAGGAAGAGCTCAGAGTGATAGGGGTTTTGGGGGTACCTCCTCCCAATCCATCGACTCGAGAACCTCCAAGATTCACCTAAATTCTAGACCATCCCTCCAGAAGGCAAGCCAGCGCACACAGCAGCGTACAGCCGCTATAAACCAGTGCAACCATTGGACCTTTTTTAACATTAACGTCAATAGACTTCACTGTGCTCCTTACCCCAGTAACCACCCTAGATTAAGGTAATCAACTCAGCCATGTAATCACCACCATTAAGAGGCAGAGTAGAAGCAAGGCAGGCGGGCAGAATTTCCTGACGACGCAGTGCTCTTACCTGTGTGGGTCCTCTGGTGTGCCTTCAGGTGGGAGCTCTTGGTATAAACTTTTGAGCAACCTGCAAAAACAGAAAAGATACCACTTCCCTGTGAGAAAGGGTCCCTCGCTCCTGGGATGCATCAAGAGGAGTGTAGTCAGCAGGTCGAGAGAGGTTCTCCTCCCCCTCTACTCTGCCCTGGTGAGGCCCCATCTGCAGTGCTGTGTCCAGTTCTGGGCTGCCCAGATCAAGAAAGATGAGGAGCTGCTGGAGAGAGTCCAGCGGAGGGCTACAAGGATGATGAGGGGACTGGAACATCTCTCCTACGAGGAGAGGCTGAGGGAGCTGGGCTTGTTCAGCCTGGAGAAGACAAGGCTGAGAGGGGACCTTAGAAATGCCTCTAAATATCTGCAGGGTGGGAGTCAGGAGGATGGGGCCAGACTCTTTCCAGCGGTGCCCAGTGACAGGACAAGGGGCAACGGGCACAAACTGAAGCAGAGGAAGCTCCAGCTGAACCCAAGGAAGAACTTCTTCCCTCTGAGGGTGATGGAGCCCTGGCCCAGGCTGCCCAGGGAGGCTGTGGAGTCTCCTTCTCTGGAGATATTGCAGACCCGCCTGGACGCGGTGCTGTGCAGCCTGCTCTGGGTGACCCTGCTTGGGCAGGGGGTTGGGCTGGGTGACCCACAGAGGTCCCTTCCAACCCCTAACCTTCTGTGATTCTGTGAAGTATGGGACATTTACATTTGAGGTTGGGGACAGAGCAGGCCTGGAAAGCGCTCTGGGTAATGGTATGCAAATAACCCTGGCTATACCCGTTGGGTTTCAGCAGTAACTAAAGAACATCTGTTCTCCAAGACAGACAGACCTTTACAACTCTCCATCTTTTGCCACGCAACCCTGACACCCACAGGCATTGTGCCAGGAATTAGGGGGCCGGGAAGAGTCAGGCACAGACTTTCAGATCTTTTAAAACATTAAATTCAGCACCGTTAGCTGCTGGCTCTGTGCTGCCGTTTGTCTCTCTGGATTCCGGACGTGACTGATGTCACTGCCGCAAGGCTGGAGGGAGGATGTATCCTGTAACAGTCCCAGCCCAAGCAGATGCGGTAAGAACTTTCCAGGAAGCAAGGAACGCCAGGTACACTGCAGAGCCACAGCCTGGCTTTCAGGATCCAGAATAAAGCCGGTGGGAAGATTTTTCAGAAGATCAGCGACAACGGGTTTTATCGAAGGAAGGCTCCTCACAGAAACACCGTGGCTTTGGCTAAAGTTTCAACAACAGGCATCAATCTCAAAACGAATCACTAGTTCCTCATTTCAGTTCGATAAAGCTTAGAAAAGATCCTCCTGCTGCCTTTACAGCCCTACTTCACTGTGTTTTGACAGGTATGTTAAAATATGAATTTGAATTTTTATGACCTGCATAAGCAACATAGTCATGTTTTTTGTTCCAGCCTTTCCACACAGCCTCTTGCACGAGACCAGCTCTCCGTGCTGCCCTGCTCAGGGGGTCCGGGTAGCTGCCGTTCCCTCCCCATGGCAGGAGGGACAAGGGTGGGTGACCCGGTTCAGTTCTGCTTCTGATGCTCTGAAGCCTCAGAGGTCCCTCATGCTTGGGAGAGAGATGAGTGTGCATGGGACCAAGAACTGCCTCCCCGCCGGGCATGGAAACGAAGCCACCCAAGCACCCGGAGCAGCTCCCAAACCTGGAGGGAGCAGCACAGAGCAGGGCACGGCTGAGCTTCATTTCCCCATGAGCAGGCAGAGGAAGAAGAGCCGGGGCCACCACCTGAGAACGTGGACCAGGGCTTTGCAAACAGGTTCTCCCCTGTCCATCCAGTTACCGATCCAGTTGCATCTCCACTACGAGGAGAGGTTGAGGGAACTGGGCTTGTTCAGCCTGAAGAAGAGAAGGCTGCGAGGGGACCTTATAAATGCCTACAAATATCTGAAGGGTGGGTGTCAGGAGGATGGGGCCAAGCTCTTTTCAGTGGTGCCCAGTGACAGGACAAGGGGTAATGGGCACAAACTGAAGCAGAGGAAGTTCCGTCTGAACATGAGGAGGAACTTCTTCTCTCTGAGGGTGACGGAGCACTGGAACAGGCTGCCCAGGGAGGTTGTGGAGTCTCCTTCTCTGGAGATATTCAAGACCCGCCTGGACAAGGTCCTGTGCAGCCTGATGTAGGTGACCCTGCTTCGGCGGGGGGGTTGGACTAGATGACCCACAGAGGTCCCTTCCAACCCCTACTATTCTGTGATTCTGTGATACCGGCACGAATTCGGCATGCCTCCCGCCACTTCCCCATGCGGACCACGGCAGCGAGACCTGCTGCCCCTGCCACCAGCCCTGACCACGCTCACCTCCAGCCGAACCTCAGCGTGAAGGGCTAGAAGATGCCCTCCTCTTTCTCTGCACGTGCACACCCAGTGTTTATTCAGCGCAGGGTTTTTTGCACCGCAGATGGATTCCTGCCTTCCTGTGCAGGCCAAAATCCTGCTGAAAACAGGCGAGCTTTGCCTTGGTAATAAATGCATCCTGTGGGGTGAGACTTTTGCTCGGACCAGTTCTGACATGAGCGGAGGGGTCTGTCTCAGAGCAGCGGTCCACTTACACCCTTAACCTGGCTCCCACCGTGACCAGCAGAAGGCAAAAAGAAATCCAACCGCAAGAACAGGGGTGCAGCTTCTGGCTCAGAAGGTCCCCAGTCTGCAGGGTGGGAAGGCGCAAGCACAGGAAGATCTTTCTAAACATGTTCTGTTCTTATATAGTCCCTCGGGTCGCTGCTGGAGGCAGAACCTGGGCTGACCTACTGCAGCCACCCCCACGCCACGGGAAGAGCACATAAATCTTGCAGGAGGTGGTTGGGAAGCGACGTTCCCCAGTCCACACACCTCCATCGGAGAACTGTTTGCTGATCCCCAACAGCTCAATGGCCGGGGCCCGGCCCAGGAGGTGGGAGGCGTGTGTCTCTGCAAAGCACCGGTGATCTGCAAGCCCTCACGCTGGTGTCACTCGGGTTTCTCGCTAGGGACATGACTACTTCTCTCCCACGCAGCGTGAAGGAGAGCTTGCAGCGGTGGGTCCCACAAGCTCTCTGTGCACAGCACGGGAAACCCTGCAAGATCTCCTCCTGCCAAGGCATCGCAGGTCTCTAGACGGACATGCTCATGCAACGAGGTGACACACAGGGAAGAGCTTCAGCTCTGGGCTGATCCTTTCCCTGAAATGCCTTTCCATGCCATCCTGACGCAGTATGTGACGCCACTAGAAGGATACGATGCAGAGACATTCAGCTCATTGCCTCTTTGGAAGAGGAGAATTGGGGCTACAGAGACCGACCATAGAAGCTGCTTATGGAAGTTACATGATGGTTTGACGCCCGTTACGGGAGAGTGGGAAAGGAAAGGTCTGTGAGAAAGCCAGCATGGTTTTGCCTGTGGAGAGCATGTGGCTGCTCAAGGTTAGGCAAGACCAGAGCGAAGTGGGCAGCTAAGGCAGCCGATGTCCAGGAGCATCCCCATGCTCTGCAGGAGCTCTCTGCCTCCTGGAGTCAGGCTTGCTTTTGCCAGAGTGCGGAGAAGAAAGGGAAGGGGAGAAAAAAGGCATCAGCTAGCACAGGCAGGATCAGCTTCTTCTGCTCCCTTGGTGGTGGTAGGAACCCCACTCCCATGGGGCTCTCCACCCAGCTCCACATCTCCCTTCATCATGCGGACAACGTGATTTTGGATTAAATTCCTGCGGAGGGCCAAAGCAGCCCCCAGCCTCAGTGTGTCAAGAAGAGACCCGACCCCTCCCGACCCCCAAGCCAAGCCAGTACATCAACCGCGAGCATACCTGGGTAATTGCAGTGATGGATTCTCCTTTTCTCCAGCTCAGGGTTGTTGCGTCTGTTGTATTTGGGGGGCTGCATGACAATGTGCCCCTGGGAGAGGGTCCCAAGGCCATTTGGGCCTGGGGGGACCTGGGATGACTGGACCAACTTCAGTCCAAAAGTGGCTTCGTAGGATGGTGGGGGAGAGATGGTGTTGATGAGCTCGGGTTGATTTTCTGGGCTGCCAGGCTGTGAGTTGGGGGGTGAAGGAGGCAGGTTCACCCCTGGAACGGTGTAGAACTGCCCCGAGATGTTGAAGTTTCCCTGTCCCTGGGAGATGTGTGGGTACTGCTTAACTGGCCCTCCTGGATGGACAGGCCTGTGTACCACACTGGACATGGTGTTACCCGTGGACATGGTGACACCGCTGAGACTGTTGATGGCTGTGGTGTTGCTGGAGGACGATGTCAGAGTGGTAATGTCAGCGCTTCCGTTGCCCAGAGGCATCTGGTAAAGATGGGACTGCTGTGGGTTGGTGGATAAGGGGATCTCGGAGGGCATCTCCTGCTTGATGAAGATGTTGTTCACTGCCACTGACTGGGGCATGCTGAAGACACTGGTGAAGTCGGGCAGGGTCTGCGTGGAGCCGGAGGCGGAAGAGCAGGGCTGGGCGAAGCTGGTGCCGGGCTCTGTTTTGATCTGCGGGAATGGCGTCATGGGTTTGGGCGGCCGGTAAAGTCCAGTGCGCAGGTGCGTCGTGTCTGGCAGAATCACGTTGATGTTCACGCTGTACGGCGTAGAAGTGGGCTTCTCTGTGGAGAAGAACTCGTCCACCACTGAGGCACTCTCGCGGCGGTACTTCTTGTCTGGTATCATTGGGATGGGCGGCACCTCGTTCGAAAGGTACTTATCCATCTCAGACCGTGCCTGCGGCAAAAACATAAGGACAAGAGAACTTGTGAAGAGTAACCTTGACACGGTGGTGGTGGGACTCCAGCGTTCAACAAGTACTTAAGCTGGCAGGAAATGGAGAGAGCAGCAAGAGGTGTCCAGGAGTCACGGGCGGCGGTGATTTAGCTTCAGCCTCTGACTCAGCCACAGACTCCCCAGGAGTGAATCACTGTCCTCTGTCCCACTTCCCTCCTACCTAATCAGCACAGATAACAAAGGCTAAGCTACGCAGAGGATGTAGTTATGAAAGAAATATGGCCTGATAAAGAAGAGTCAAGCTTTAGGTACAAAGTTTTGGTCGCAGACAAGAGAATTTAACACTAGAAACGGGATGAAATCAGAAACTCTTCTCCAGCCAGCCTCACGCTTTGGGCATGTTGGATCTGCAGCCCACCTTCGGCATGCTGACTCTGGTCTCCTGCAAACTCAACAGCCTGAGGTGTATGGCATTTAGTCTAGGACAATATCTTTAAATAACTGAGAATAATTTGGGCTATAGCCCTAGAAATTTAAACGACATTGCCGCTAATTCTGCGGACCGTGAGCCTAAAATGGAAACTGCCAGGCACGCTATGAGTCTTGTCTCGGTGAAGTGACTCAGCCCTCACCTAACCTGTGGTTCAGTCATTGTTTTGTAGAGCCGTTTTTACAAGTCTGGGTCCTCCAAGCTAACAGGACCTCTAGCACTCTCAGTCACTGCTTGCCTGGTTCCTTCCCCTCCTGGATCACGTCTGATGCAGCATCCCACTGGATCCAAGCCCAACAATTCAGCAACCTGATGGAGCAATCCACTAGGAAATTCATCCCCTGGCATCTGATGACTCAAGTTCTGCTCTTTGTGGTTAAAGATACCAGCGCTAATGCTCTTCTATAAAGCTACAGCCTTTAATTTTGTGGTTATCCATGTGTCAAGCTCATAGCAAAGCCCTCGTAGACTCATTCATATGTAGAGGAGCTGGCAAAACCACCGGGTTTCCCTGGCAGAGCCTACAACGCGCTTCAGGAGAGCAAGCTGATCTCACCCCACACCCTGCACGCTTGAGCCGAAGGTTTTACAGCTCTGAACTATGTCACCGGAGTGCAACGGGCCAAAGTCATCCCTACTGCAACTTCACTGCTCTTGACAAAGCTGGATGGGACCCAAGAGATTTCCTCGCCCTTTCCAGCGAAACACATCACCTGTGCTTCCAGCTAGTTCAAAGAGCCTTTGCACCTCTGCAAGCCATACTGGCAACGGATGGGTAAGCTGGCTTCCACCCAAACACAGGTACGTGCCACAAATACAACCTCTTCTATGCGGGTAAAAGCTCAGAGCAGCCGGACTTGGAAGTGCTGCGCTGCTCTGGAACTGAGCACGCTGCACTGGGGCTGTGTTTTCTACGCTGCGCTGGTGTGTACACGCTGTGCTGTAAATCATCGGGTCTGCGGGCCCTGAAAAGTCCCTGCCCTGGTTGAAGGAAGCTACGTGTTGGCACTGCAGAGCTCGCTTCATGTCACATCCTCACCTAACTGCCCCTGCTCAAGGCAGCGCTGCCTCCAGCAACACCCCATCCCACGCTCCAGCGAGGAGACCCTTGCTCGGCACACCCCAAAGCTAAGGCATCAGCAGGAGGCAGGGAAGAGAACCAGAGGTCCAAACCCCTGATTTCCTCTCTGCTCCCCGCTGCAGTGTCCAGCTTGGGTTCCTGCCCGAGGGAGACCCAGGCCAAAGCTTCGGAGCTGCGTGCTCCTGCCCCATGCACCCACACCCCACGTCGCCGTCACCCTTGGCAGCCCGCTTGCTCTCGGCAGCGCCGGAGGCTCCGAATGCCACGCATACCTGAGCAATGAAATGACCCACTTGCCAGGAGTGGCGGCAGGGGGAAGGTGTCAGACGCCTTTCACTTCTACAAGTCCCTTATCTCTGGCATTTAACTTTCTCACCTTCGGTTCCCAAGGGAAGGTCTTCTCCCCACCCAGCTCCAGTGGGTCCTGACATGGCAGGCGACTGGGCAGGTGTATTCAATGTAGAAAGGCATGGAGGAGCCCTAATTTCAGATTCAAAACCTGCGTTCTCAGCCAGAGTCCCCCTGTTCGGTGTCACCCTGCCTCCTCTTCTCTCGTAATCATCCCTACCTGCAGAGCAAAGTCTTCTTCCTCTCATTCCATTGAAGCCTGATACATCCAATTCTGAGCCTGAGCAGCCCCAGGGTCCTGGGGAAAGGGGGTGTTAAGGGGCAGCGGGGCAGCAGAGCAGAAGCGATGGGCTTTCACCGGATGGGGAATGATGCTGGCCCCGTCCGCAGCTGCACGTGGGTGCCGGAACACAGCACGTCATAATGCTGCTGCTGTGACACAGGTCCCACATGACCCTGGCAGCCTCAGCACCCTTCAAAGAGGGAGAAAGGGGCACTTTTTGCTTGTCTGTGGCCCAGAAGTGCCTACCAACCCTAGTCCACCCTGGCATTGCTGGTGCCGGGTGCTGACACCTAACACCCGGCCATCTCCCCAAGCACCCCCCAGCCAATGCTCTCCCCAAAACCAAACTCCTCAGCCCACGGTCAGCACAGCTGGGACGACCAAGTGCTGGCACGTCTGGGTGGGATCCAACTGAAGAGTCCTGAATGCACTCATAGACTCATAGAATGGTTTGGGTTGGAAGGGACCTTGTAGACAATCTCATTCCAAGCTCAGCTGGCGGTAGGAATGGAAGGGGGGGAGCGGAGGTGCCACCATGTCCTTGCCATCAGAGCTGGGTTGCCTGTGCTGGGAAGTCCCAGCTCAATCTCTTCAGGGCTTTGGCAGTACCCCTCAGCCACGGGGCAGAAGCATGCAGAGGGAGGAAGGAGGAAAGGTCTTCACCTCGAGAATGAGCGGCGGCATCCGCTGTTCCATCCTCATAGGGTGCAGCTGTGGGGAAAACAGGGATGGGTTAGTAGGGCGACCACCCCCCCGCAGACCTCCTCAACCTCCCTGGCCATGGAGGGCCCCAATCCCCTCACAGCCCCCACATGCCCACCCTGCCAGCCAGCCGGTCCCCATGGCCTCCTCCCATCCAGAACCCCCAGCCATGGAGGTGGACGAGGGACCAGGGCCGTGGCACAGGGCAACGCTGCCAACCTCCCACAGGCTCCCAAACCCAAACCTAGGCTTCGTGTGCCTAGGGACAGGGGTTTGGACACGGGGTTTGGACACGGCAGGGAAAGTGCGTAAGGGTTTAGCCCACCCAGCCTGCACAGGGATGACCTCCATCTTCCTCCTGTCCAGAGGCTGGAGCAGAGCTGGCTGTGCCTTGCCATCACCATCTCTCCGTTCACTAACAGGGATGGGTTTTTTTCTATTTTTGGTCTTTCTTTCCTATTTAACATCACCTGTCCCAGAGCAGGGTGGGACAGCGCAGCCCGCTGTGTGGATGAGAAGGGACTCGGTTCCCGGCTCACACAGCCAGGCTCTGTTTTTATGTCTTAATCCTCGCCGAGAGGCAGAGCGGGATCTGCCACAGCACTGGGAGCTTGCCCGAGGAGGACACCCTCTCGGTGAATCTGGGCAGCAGCTCAGCCTGGCTGCAAGGTCTAGTGAACTCTGGGCTTCTCACAGGGAAAGAAAAGACAGCTGAGACACACAGAGCTTTCCAGAGGAGGCTTTGAGGCACGGCGCAGAGACCTTCAGAGAGCTCCATCCCAGTCAAACCAATAAGTTCTCCCAGTTCCCATGGGGCTCCCGTCTGCAAAGCCTCCTCTCCTCTTCCCAACATCTAACCAGCTCCCTGTGCCACGGCATCTGCAAGAGCAATGATACAAGAAGATTTGCCCAGGAAGAGCCTCATCCATGCTACCAGGGCTTGGACAGACCATGCCTCCTGGCAGAAGTGCAGCAGCACCACAAACTAGATCCAGCCCCTCTGAGGTGAAGCTCCCAGCATCACACCACTGCCAGGCTCCTGCAAACACAGGACTTGGGGGAATCCCACCTCCTCAGGCACCGGAGCTGGTACCCCAGCCACCCTGGCAGCAGGGTCCCTAGGAACCTTCTCCGGACCTTCTCAAAACCAACCCAATGGACTCAGTTTTCCCACTTTTTGGGGTGTTCATATTTTGAAAGCTGCATCTAAATGGAGGATGTTTCCTGTGAGGCCACAATAGACTGCAGAGCCACGTGTCCTTGAGAGGACGGGTGCCAAACAGGCTGGGGATGCTAAGAGCTGCCATGCCTGGAGAGCCACGGGTCTCCATGTGGTCTTCATGCCTGGAAGCCTGAGGAGAAGATGCTTAAACATGAAATCTCCATATCAGAGCTACTAGGATTTTGAGGCTGAAAGCTGTGTCCCACCACCTCCATCAACTGGGAGAAACAGAATCACAGAATGGTCAGGGTTGGAAGGGACCTCTGTGGGTCATCTAGTCCAACCCTCCTGCCGAAGCAGGGTCACCTACAGTAGTCTGTAGAGGACCGCGTCCAGGCGGGTCTTGAATATCTCCAGAGAAGGAGACTCCACAGCCTCCCTGGGCAGCCTGGGCCAGGGCTGCATCACCCTCAGAGGGAAGAAGTTCTTCCTCATGTTCAGGTGGAGCTTCCTTGGCTTCAGTTTGTGCCCATTGCCCCTTGTCCTGTCGCTGGGCACCACTGGAAAGAGTCTGGCCCCATCCTCCTGACACCCACCCTGCAGATATTTGTAAGCATATGTTAGGTCCCCTCGCAGCCTTCTCTTCTTCAGGCTGAACAAGCCCAGCTCCCTCAGCCTCCCCTCGTAGGAGAGATGCTCCAGTCCCCTCACCATCCTTGTAGCCCTAACAGCTTCAGAAGCAGCTGCATACTGCAGCCAAGCTCCTTTGCAGGTAATGCTTGAGCCTGCAAGTGGTGGCCCAGCTGCTGGATCCCTCATTTTGGGGTCAACCACACCAGGAGACCAAAAAAACCCTCTTGCTCGGCCAGCCATCTGCATTCAAGGCCTGCCATGATAAGCAGCACAAATACAAAGGAAGCTATTGAGGGCAAAGCGGGTCCCACCAGGAGGAAGTCCCATAGACACTGGGTCTCTGCAGACTCCTCAGGCGGCCCCAAGCAGGTCCTGGCAGCAGGCTGCAGCCCTGCCTGCGGCAGCTCCGGAGAAGGCAGCTGAGGACGCTGCGGTGGGCTCACATGAGACAGCGATGACCTGGAACAATCAGCCCATCTCTTCCACCCTGTCTGCCAGCCACAGGCAGAAAATTAACCGTTTTCTTGCCTTTTTGAGAAGGACTGAACTTCTCACATAGCCAGGGAGCTCAGTTCTTCTCAACACTGCAAGAGAGAGATACCCACGGTGACGTGATGGAGAAAGCCTCCAGGGCTTTCTAGCTGAAGAGCCACAAGGTCCTTATTGGGTTCAGTGGCCCAGTTTCCCCTGGAGTCATTAGCAACACCATCACTGCAATCACGGGAGACAAGGATGAGGTAGAAGGTCTGGAGGCGCACATGCCCCAGCCTCTGCCAACCGCACCAAGAAGGGCTCCAGCAGCCATCATATGAGTCGTAGGTCTGTAGCTTAGGCAAGAAGTGAGCAAAAGGGGAAAAAGCAGGCAAAGCAGACACCAACAAAACTTCTATGAGTTTAGAGGCGTCCAAACTGGGATTTTTGGTTTGGCCAGGAAGGGGAAGCCAATAAGAATAGCCCTTCATACAACAAAAGCACTGAACTACTGTGGTACTTTCACCTCAAAGTCACAGCACCTCTTTCTGATCACAGCGGAGGGTCTTTTCAACTTGCCAGAGAAGACAAAGCCAAAAAAGCCAAGCAGGGAATCGAAAGTGGTTAGAACGAGCACTTTGTCTGCTCCAGGCAAGGCCACGGACACCAGTTTGTGTCCCTGGACCAGCAGGAGCACGTTACACTCAGCACCGGCACATCCAAACCCGGGACCTGGCGACCGAAATTCCCGGGAGGGCAAGATAACCTCAGCAGCCTCTGAAAGAGCTGTGTGTCGTGAAACACCTGGCACTGCGAAATCAGTAAAAACCCAGCCCTGCAAGCCAGTGGCTTGATGAAGAAAGCAGACAACGAAGCCCAGCTTCCTCCAGAGTGGATTCTCCTGTGGATAATAGGCACTGACATGAGCCTTCCCCCCCCTACCCTCTGCCAGTTTTCATAAATGCTGCAGGAACCTCCTGCCTGGAAGACCTCTCTCCCTTGTTCAGATATTGTCAAAGGCAGGGTGAGGCGTTATCAGGACACCGATCAATACACACAGAGTCCAAGACAAACATTTCTTGGGAGGACGCTTGAGCCAGCCATGCCATTTTGCCAGCCATTAGCCACGAGCATCGTTAGAGAAGCACCAGGCACTGCAGGCTGTCGAGGCAGGAGGTGGGACGTGTCTTTCCCATGATTAAATGCTTTCTAATCTGAAGTTGATAAAAAACAAACCACCATAGAAACATCAGGTGTTGTCACCACACGGGCAGCAGCAGAGAACAAGGAGAGAAATCAATGTTTGCTAAACAGGCAAATGAGCTTGTAAAGTTGGCAGAGGGAGCGGTCGCGGGGGGGGGGGGGGGGGGGGGCTCGCTGTGGGGGAGAAGTTTCTTCAACGCTTGGGCAGCTTCAAGCCCTGCGCTAGACCCTGCATGGCTGCACCCCCCCATCCTGCTCTGCAATGCTTGGAGGCATCAAGCCGGCTTCCCCCCTTCCCAGCTGGGTCCCAGGCTCTTGCTCACAGCCAGCCCCAGCCACCACGCTGTGCTGGTCGCCGATGCAAAGAACCTTCGGGAGAGTGGTGCAAGGAAAACATCGGCTTCACCCACGCAGGTCATCCAGCCGTGCAACCCTGCGACATGCAAGGGATGAGGGAATGGCAGGGCACCCGCTCCAGGGGTGAGGGGAGCTCCTCCTCGGGGCGAGGGACCTTCCTCGGGCACAGGCGTGCATGGGACAACGGCTGCGCCTCTCGTCCGGGCCCTGGGATCAGGCAGCACAGCCTTTCTCATACATGCACCTGCATGAAACTCCAGCCGACAAGGGAATCGGCAAACAATGGGGTGGACAATCATCAATCAGAAACCACGGCAAGTACCTGGCAGTGCCCCTTCAAAGGCACACGTTATAAATAGACCGTGTTTATATACAGATTTGGTTCAATATCAGCATTTATTGTCTCCTAGTTAAATATTGACCTGAGTAAATATTTGTTTCTCTGATCATTTGGTTTTGATATTGACCTCAATCGACGTTATTTTCTGTTTGTTCCTCAAGTCTTCTGGAACTCTCTGCAAAAGGGGATTAGCAAAGAAACCCCCGGGACTCTTCCTTTCAAGTACGCACGGGGCCAAGCGTTCAGCTGCTGTAAATCACAAAGCACCGCTGCAGGCAGCAGAGCCGAACTCTGTGCTCACGTAGGTGGCTGCTGGGCTGCAGATTGCCCCGGTGGACTCCTCTGCTTGCTCCATCTCAAAGAGGTTAGGAGCAACCCCAAGAAACTAGCGCTGCCCTCGAAGCGTTCAGCTGTGTCTGCATTGTATGCAGTGGGGCAAGACTCATCTCCACTACCTTTGGCTACCTGGGCAGCGAGCTTCTAAGCTGAAGTCTCTGTGCAAGCTCTCTCTGGAGTCCACGGAGAAGACTGCCAGAAGTGATCCATCCCATCAGCTTCCTGTCTTGAAGCTTCCACACCTTTCCACTTGCAAGAGCAGCTCCTGGAGCAGGACAAGGCCACAAAGATAAACCTTTTCTCCAGGTTTCTGAACCTTTTCTCCAGGTTTGTGCCAGGAGCTCATGGACAGCCCAGGAGCCGAGCTGTGCTGCTCTGGAGGGTTGTTCTGGCAATCTTTTCTGCCCTTGCGCTTGAACTACCCCGGGTAATTACCACTTCTCAGAAACCAGGAATCTCCTCGGGGCCAAGAGTCACCACTGAGGCAGATGTGGGCAGCTGGCAGGCTGGCCGGCCTCTGGCTGAGCCAGCAGGCAGCAACAATTCCGGCAGACTTGCTGACTCTGTTTGCTATTCCTTTCCTCCGACAATTGATAACGACTTAGTCAAAGCCAATCCACCTTGGCTATTTATCACAGAAATCATGCCACTACAGTCAGCAATCCCAAAGGCCAAGAAACCAGGAAAAACACCCCCATCCAGCTCCAAGGTCAAGTGCCTGGACGAGGAGCAGTTTGGAGCAGCCAGGCTCCAGTGGGCTTTAAGAGAGCGAGCAGAAGCTGTCCCAAAAACAGAGCCATAAATGGACTTGAAAAGTAACTAGCAGGGTAGACCTTGGAGACACCGAGCTTGCAGCAAGCTCTGGCCCAGCTGCACCATCTCTAGGCCTTGGGCAGGTCTGAACAGGGGTGGGGGGTCCCAGCTTGACATTAGAGTCGCTCCGCACTGGTTTCCCCTTTTGCAGAGCTACCAAGCGCTACCTCGGCACTGGACAGAGCCCGAAGGCACATGGGGAAAGGGGGAGAGCCATCCGTCCTCACCCATCACTCTCCACTTAAAGAGTAGTTCTCTTAAAGTCTGAGAGGGGAGGACATGAGGACCCAAAGGAGCCATGCCTTGCTACACAGCTTTCTATTTCTGAGCTGCTCTAGCTCAGCAAAGGCTGGTGTCAAGCCCATCAAAGCCAGCTGGAGGTTCTCCATCGAGCTAAGAGGGCACCCACTGTTGGAAGGCAGGAGGCTGAGCTGCGTAGACTTTTGGTGTGAGCCCATACAGCCATTTGGATGGTTTGTCTGGAAAGACGAAACCATCTAATGTTATTTCAACTCCTGGAAGATCTGGAGGCTTGGAGCTACCTCAGGTGTGGCCAATTCATGCAGGAACTCCAGAGTTCCCCTGGTTCATGCACGCATACAAACAAAAGTTGAGTTTGGACATCCAGGCAGCCCCTGCTTGTACCATCAATGAGAAGCAGGACCACGTGCAGCTCCATTTCACCTTCTCAGTTGCAACCTCTGCTCCAGCACACCCTCTCCCCTGAATTTGAGATGAAAGCTCTCAGATGTCACCATCCCCCAGGATGACCCGGACAAATTTATCCACCTGTTTCCAGCTAGTGCATGGCTGTAGGACACTGGGCTTGTCCTTGAGCCTTCCAGCTCCCCTCTGGTTACAAATCCGTGCCGCGGGTCCTCAGCCGAGTGCGACATGGGAGAGGGTGTTGGAGCTCATGGGGAGCTTCCCCATCTGGGTTACGGGTGGGATTCATTCCGCCTCACTCAAATGATCTAAAAGCTCATACTCATCACCTCGCCTCCTCCGATCAGAAGAAAAGCAGCACATTCCCAGGGCAGGGTCTGACAAAGGCGGAGTGAGTCATCCCCTGCTTGCTGGGGCTTGTGAAGTCCTCCTGGCATTCAGGAAGTGATAAAACAGGCCAAAAAGCCTGTTCTTCCCAGCACAGCGCGCAAGGCAGACCCAACACCCCGTGCACGCCTGGGAAAAGCAAGATCAGGTTTCATTTGTGGACAGCAAATCCCACTGTCCTTGTGGCCCTCAACTTCCTCGCCAAACCAGTCAGCAAAACAAAACAAAACAAACCCTAAGGCAGGTGAAAACATTGCGTTGGAACGAATAGGTCTTCGGGCTGGCTTTCTTCCAAGCTGGCACAGCACCGAGCACGGAATCAGGGACCGAGGGGGGACGTTGGAGCACATCCGTCTGCTGCAGACCCTTCTGCCATGCACGCTACCCTACACATTTCCACCCATCTGCACTGCTAGGAGGGTCCTTCTGCCTGAGAGCAGAAAGCCTCAAAGAGTTTCCTCAAGAGCCATCCCCCAGCTTAAACCCTCTCTTTCCACATTTTCCCACATACAGAAATGAGTTGCCAATTGCTGTTAATGAAGGGAGACTGATTATGGCATAGGCCGATAACAGGCAGTCGACAGTTCTCGTGGAGAAGGCACACTGAGCCCTGGAGAAGCTCCAGCCGGAGCGTTTCAGAGCCTGGGGTTTGCCAGCCCTTGGGAAACACGAGGGCTGTGACACTCATCGTGCCCCAGAGGCGATGTCGGTCAGCCACGCTAACGATTTTGAGTTGTCCCGAAAGCACGACGCAGAACCGCAAACATACCCGATGCTGGAAGTTGCTCAGAATGAAACGCCACGTTCTCAAATGGTGGCATTCTGAACGATTGGTTGGGAAGGGGAGATGCCCCGATTTTTCCATTCAGTTTAGTAAACTTGGGTCATCTCCACAAGTTAGAGCACACAATCAAACCTCCTACTCCTGAGCGGGATTTTCAGTTTATTATATTCAGCCACCCCTGGGTTCAGCTCCCTAAACTCTCCTTGAGGAGCAGCAAAATGGAAGACGATAATGTTGCACAGGTGGCATCACCACAATGGGCTGGAGACACCCACGTATCTCTGCCCTCTCCAGGATTGGTTCAGATTCATGAAACAAATTGCCTTAGCTGAGACAGACCTCATAATGGATGGATAATATTTTTCTCTCTGACAAGTGATTAAGTACCTGCGTTTTCAGACCAGCTATACTGGGACCAAACTCGCTGTTCTCTTCTCCCACTTGTACTGGGAATACTACGAAGAGCAAGGTCACTAAACCCATTTTAATACTTGCAAATCCTGTCCTTGGCAGAAACCTGAAGGTCCCCATCGCATTTAAAAAAAAAAAATTAAAAATAATAGTTTTCAAAGAATTCTCCAAGCATTTCTGAACTTAATGAATGATTCTTTGTTTGAGTTTCAATCTGAGCTTGGAAGAGGCTGAACCTCTTTGATGTGGTAAACAGCCCATGGGGGTTTCTTGAGAGTTTTCATGCTAGCTCAAGTTCTGAGAACATCTGAATTGTAAACATTCATTACCCAATCCCCGAACACCTACTGTACCCTGTGACTCACATAATTCACCAATAGAGCACAAGAAAAGCAAATATTCTAATCAAGGGGCTCAGCTAACAAGACGGCCGTAAGTGTGATTATTTGCAGTGGATGGGTTAGATAAAAGAACCCACTGGACCAGGGAAGGAGAACAAAATAGCATAGGTAGCTGACCAAACAGGTTTGAGAGGGGAAAAATCACAGTTGATGATGCACCGGTCAGAAATGCGCTACCTTAGACCTTCGTGAGTAACTTCAGATGACTGTGTTTGCTTCCCACAGACTGCGCAGGAAGAGCGATAAAGGGAAACCCATCGCACTTACGATGGAGCCGGAGTCCCCTGCTCGTTTCCTCCCTCAAATACCTGCCTTTGCAGTGCTCAAAAAACAAACACCCCAACCCTACAACGTGCTTTTCTAGCTCATTTGCAACCTCTCCCGTGTCGGCAAGTGGAAAACAGGTTCCAGTGAGGGCTGCGCAGGAGGAAGAGGAACAGCACACCTGTAATCTTTCTCTTTCTTGGCACTGTCCCTTTCTCTCGCTCCCCACCTCGCCCGAGCCAAACTTCCCCCGGGGCAGAACAATCAGCCTTTGTACCACCCGGACAAAGCCACTGCGCTCCAGCCAGCTCAACGTTCGGCCAAGCCGTTTCATCCTACACCTCGTCTGCTCCCAGCACGCACATGGGGAAGTCTGTGGGTTTGGGGGATGGAGGAAAATAAAACAACGAGCGCGGTGGCTGAGATCCCCCAGATTTCCCAGTCTTTGGCACACAGGTTTTGTCCAAAGCCGGCGGAGCGGCGGCAAACGGCAGGCTCTGATCTGCAGTGAGCCCCTCACCACCGCCCCGACACAGGGCTGCGGCAGGCAGGCGTCCCGCCTGGGGACCGTCCCTGCAAGAGTACAGGGACAAATTCATCCTTCCTGGGGACTCTGGCTTCATTTCCCATGGGCCTGCAGACACCTGCCACAGAGAAAGCCCATCAGACTTGCAAATCTGCGGGCTGGTCCTGGAAGCGTCAGGCACCAGTTGATCCCAAAGCTACACAGCCTGGAAGGATCCCTCCTCCGCTCACGAGACCCCTCTGGCCAGAGGCCACGCAGAGCTTGGCCACACCAGATGCCAGCTGACCACCTTGACTTGTGCTGAGCGGGACCGAGCGAGCCCGTTCTTCCTCACCCAGCCTTTAATTTGGCATCTCTGTACCACCAACCTGCTTCTGCGCACCCCTCGAGCCTGCACAGGCTGTGGCACCCTCTGAAAATGTTTTTTTTCACAGCATTTTGCACACTTCTGTGGAATGCACGGGAATTTTCTCTCTCTGGAGATATTCAAGACCCACCTGGACAAGGTCCTGTGCAGCCTGCTGTAGGAGACCCTGCTTCGGCAGGGGGGTTGGACTGGGTGACCCACAGAGGTCCCTTCCAACCCCGACCATTCTGTGATTTTCGAACCCTTCTGCAAAGCCAGGAGGATCCCAGAGGGCAGAACATCCTGGCCACTCGAGAGGGAGTGAAGAACCACGACTTCACACCGCCCACGACAGCACGTTGCATGGACCAAGCAGCTCAGAAAGAGGAAGAAGAGACCGAGTCGCTGAACCCTCGGCAGCTCATACCTGCCTGCTCCATTTCCACGCCTGTTTGCACAATTGTGAATGTGGGGTCCTGGCAGAAGCCTGAGCTCGGCTCCCTGCTCAGCTGGTGGATCAAAGGATGGGTGAGGACCGACGGCAGTGGCTCCTGCCCATGTTGTGCACCACAGCTTCCCCGAGACATGGTGGTGCAAAGCCTGCCTGCTCCCCTTGCCTGTCCTCAAACACAGGCACAGCCGTGAACACCGGCACTACCCCGCGGAGCTCGTGTCTGTGGCATCCCCACTCCGCAGCGTGACCTCCTTCTCCTGAGCATGTTAGGGAAGAGAAGGACCCCGGGAGGGGACACAATATTTTCAGTCCCCTCTGAGAACCCAAGGGGTGACATTAAAATGCAGAGCAATGCCTGGGCTCAGCTACCCCCAGCCACAACAAACCGTCACCATCCCATTGCAGGGGTAAAACTGCAAAGCTCCCGTCTCCCCTTTCCCTGCAGAAAAGCTGAATGCACTCATTGCACGCAACTCCCAAGAGCCCGAGGAAAGGAATTACTCCTCAGCAGCTTGCTGTGGACTTCTACATCTCTACTAACAGATAAAGTGGAGCAGAACTCCTTCCCGGCCCCGACACAAACCACATCTGTATGGGCAAGACCCACCACCCTGGTTCCAACCGGGCTGTGCGAGTTACTGGATCACCAGGGAGCAGGAAAGCCCATCCCTGGTCCAAGAGACAGCCACCATGGAGCCATCACCCCAGCGCAGCCACGTTCATGACAACGATGTGGCCAAAGGGGCTCAGCCCCATGAGACGCAGGACGCAGCACACAGGGCCCCGCAGGGACGGAGCAGGATTGAAACAGCTCCTGCCTTGGTCCAGAAAGCTGGACCACACCTAAATACGCTTGGCCCAGCTTCTCCTGTGATACCAGAAGCAAAATCCCCGCCAGGATGAAGTCAGAGGAACACCACAGCACATACATCCGCTCCGCTGGAAGGGTTTGGGAAACGCCGTTTGCGGTGCTGAGGATCCAAAGCGCCAGGGAAAGCTCTCTAGGAACAGCACCATCCTGATACCATCTGATCTGTCCAAGCACCTCCCCGAGGCTGGAGCTGTTTTCTTCCTACGCGAGCCCCTCGCCCAGCCCTCAGGCCGGGCGGAAGGGAGGTGGCATCAAGCACTGGGCTGAGAAGCTCCGTGGGGTAGGAACTGGGCTTGGAGAAGACAAGGGGAGCCGTTTGCTCCCATTTCTCAGCTTGCAGCAGCACAGCCCACCCCAGGAAAGGGAGGCAATGAAGGGCGAGATGGCTTGGGGCTGTCCCCAGCCACGCTCACCACGGTTTTCCTCATCACCCATGGCAGCCTCTGTCTCCCCTGGGTGCTCACCGGCCTCACCACAACTGCCCTTGGGTCTCCTGACACAGGTAGGCAAGGGGATAAACGAGGGGACAGGCTGTGGGGTTCGTCCGTCTCTCTGCCCAGCACCTTCTCTGCCAGGCAATTGCACCCGGTTGGCGACGGCAGGGCTGACAGCCCCAACAGCCCCCCTTCTCCCCACCCTTTAATCACAGCGAAGCCAACAGTGGAGACAAGCGTGGGCCACCCCTTCCACCTCACCACCACCTCGTGCTCCTCACAACCGCAGGAAAGCCCTTTAGGAGCCAGCTCCTGTCCCGCACGTGTTGGGCAGGGAGCAGGGCAAGAGCCATCTCCTTCCCGACCGTGCCGGCAACCTTCCTTCTAGAAACATCTCCAGGATCATGGAAACCTGGGTCTGTTGTCACCACCTCACCTCACTTTCCATCACCACATTTCCTTGCACCGCTGAGGACCACACTCATGCCCAAGGCAGACCACGGCATGAAGTTCAGGAGGGATGGGGTGGCTTAGAGGACATGGCAGCGGGGTAGCTCATCCACTGCAGGGTCAAACCCAGCCCAGAGAGACACGGTCACCCGTCTGAGAAGCAGCAGACGGTCCCAGGAGGGTTCCCCAGCCCCAGGTAACAACAAGGTGCCCGGGAGCTGCTCTGGCTCCTCAGACCCGGAGAGCAGAGGGCGGTGAGGTGGGAGCAGCAGATGAGCCCCGGTGACCCCCCCGGCCCCCGTGCTCGTCAGGGGGTACCTGACAGCCACGCAGTGAGAACGTCTCCGCCGCTTCCGAAACGCTCCCCTGGACACACCTTGCTTCTGGTTTCATTTATTATTATTTTTTACCACCCTTCTAGCGTCGGCCTCTTGAGATTTAAAGGGGAAAACACTGTTTCTGGCCGATCGGACTCAAATCAGAAAGGAAAAGTGCTTTTTTTCTCACAAGCCCTTTTCTCTCTTCTCTTTCTGTTTGCTTTTTAGTTTGGGGCAGGGTGGCTGGCAGGGAAAAGGGGAAAACTCATTGCAAACTCCACAAAGGATCTGTTTCCACCTGACTCGGATCGAATAAAATTTTCGACAGCAAATAGCTCCCACCTTCCCCTCGTGTTTGAAAAGCTGTTTGTGGAGGGGGGGGTAACGGGGACTTTGCAGCCAGCGAGATAAAGCGATAGCTGCGAGCTTGCTCCTTTCTTTGCCGGAGACGAGCGGGACTGAGGGCGGGAGAAGCCCCGCGAGCGATAGCCAGTGCCGGAGCCCCGACAGGTCACAGCCTTTTCCAGAAGTCACATCAGATTGCTCTGATCAACACCCTCCCCGAGTGAAGGGTTTCCCAGCCATCCAGCTCCTCCACCCTCCAGCTACGGCAGCTCCTTCACGTCTCTCCCGCACACACCACAGCCTTTGGCGTTCGTTAAGGGGGGGCCAAGACACGGAAAACTCCTCCCCGAGAGACGCGGGGTCCAGCCCTGGGCTGTCGGGGCTTCGCCACCCGTAATGCTTCACCCTGGGTGGGTTTGCAGGGTCCCAACACAGATGTTGGGGGTAATGGAGCCCGGGGGAGCTGGTGCTCAGCTCCAGCCCAGCAGCTTTCCAGCCTCCATCCCGAGGATCCCGTTGTCTATAAGGTCTCACGGCAAAGAGGTGACATCGCTGAGCGGCCACCCCCAAGGCCACCCTTGGCTGCCTCCGCCCCGGTGGTGGGGTGGCATCGCCCCAGGGTCCAAACTGGGGTGAGAAACCCCTCTTCCCTTTGCAGGGCAGCAAGGGTGAAGGTGTTTCCAACCATGGGTGGGCTCGGCACCCCCAGGTGCCTCCACGAGGAGGACGAGAGGTGGCACGGGGCTGGCCAAAGCCAGGAGGCAACGCTGCCTGGCCAACCCCCACGGCCACAGCCAAGGTGTGGGGCGAGAACCAGCCCCGCTGCCGAATCCCACCCGGCAGCAGGGGTTACAAAGAGGGGAGAGGAAGCAAATCTCGTCCTCCCCCGGGGCGAACAGGGAGCTGCCGCCCTTTGGCAGCGGGGACAGGCCCCAGAGATAACCCACACCTTTCTGAAGAGCCACCACCCCACCCTCCAGCTCCGGACCCAAACCCGGTGCGGAGGGGCAGGGGCTCCGGCAGCCCCCAGGTTTAGAGGGAGCGGAGCCCAGCCAGGACCACCGCAGGGCAAGGCAGAGGGTGCTGCGTGGGGCCCTCTCCCCCCTCCACCACCATTTTGACCCCCACAACCACCGCTCGCAGCGCTGTGGATGCCGGATTGCCAGGGCATCACGTGGAAACGCAGAGAAATACGCTGCCTTCGTCTCGCCACCTCCCTTTAGAGGATTTGACCCTGCTTCGGCAGGGGGTTGGACCGGGTGGCCCACAGAGGTCCCTTCCGACCCCTGCCATGCTGGGATTCTGTGATTTCGCCCCAAAATTGACCCTTGGGGCACCAGTGCCGCCGGGAGAGGGGCAACGGGCAGCGCAGACACCGTCCCAACCCCTGCCCCACGCTGAACCGCAGCCACTCGCCATTGGGATGCCCTCCCGGGGGTCCCCAGAGGAAGGGCAGCCGGGACGAGGGGGTCCCTGCAGGGCGGCCATGGAGCCAGGGGCCGGAGCCGCCCTCCCGCCCCGATCAAAATGGCGCTGGGGAGATGGGGCACAGGGTTAATCATTAGCCGTCGGCAGTGCTGGGCACCTCGAACCCCAGCTCGCCCCGTTCCTCTGAGGGGGGAAAAAGGGGCTAAAGCAGCGGCAGCGGGGTGGGGGCAGGCATGGCTCACCCCCTTTCCCACCAGGGAGAGTGGCTGAAGGCTCTTCGCGGTGGGACGAGGGGTCCATCGCCCGGAACACCAGTGAGGAGCCTTGCCCCCTTGCCTGGGGTGGGCAGCGGGGCTTGAGCGGGCCCACGACAGGGGTGGGTGTGCAAGAAGGGTGGGCGAGCAAGAGGGGTGGGCGAGCAGCAAAGCCCTAAAGCCACTTATCCCTTATCCGGGTCTTTTTCTCCGGCGTGTTGGGGGGGGGGGGACAGACGCTGACAGGGAATTTTGAGGAGCATTCCCACCCCGCCATGGTGGCAGAAGAAATAAATAAATATAATAAAATCCAATATAATAAGTAAAATATAATAAAATAGACTAGAAAATAAACCTCCCGTTCCCCCCCACCCCGTCACGCGCGGACACAGTGAGCCCACCGCCCGCGTCTTTCCCAGCGAGCCGGTGGCAGCGCGCAGCCCCTCGGCACCCCCTCACCTGCCAGCCCCAGGGACAGGGACCGAGCCCCGGCCGCGGGGAGCGAGCAGAACCCTCGGCTCTTCTCCGAAACGGGCAACGGGGCATTTCGGAGAAGGGCAGGAGGGAAAAAAAAAAAAAAAATGAAAAAAAAAATGAAACCCAACACGCCCAAGCGAAAACCTGTCGGAGGGGGAAGCACGAGCGTACAAAGCGACGGAGGTGTTTTAGCGAAAGCGCGGAAAAACAAAGCAGAATTAAGTCCAAAAAATCCACGCTTGGGTTTGCGGGAGGCATTCCCAGCCTGAGCAGGCGACGCTGGCCCCGTCCCGCCGCCCCACGGCAAACCGCCGGCCTCCGCCTTACCTGCGCCAGGTCGAGGGGGTTCTCCAGGGGCCGGGCGGGGGGTTTGATGTCCTCGAAAACGGGGGTGTCTTCGCCGGGTTCCCCCGACATGGCGACGGGTTTCAGCGGCATCAACGCCGCGGCGTCCTCGGGGAGCGGGGTGCGCAGCACCAGCCCGCTGCTCATTCCTCCCGCGCCCCTCGCGAGGAAACAAACCTTACTTAAAAATAATATTGAAAAAAAAAAAAAGGGGAAAAAACCAAATAGGGGGGAGGGGGAGGAAAAAAAATAAAAGGAAGGGGAGGGGAAAAGGAGGAGGGGGGGGAGGAAAAAAAAAACCAAAACCTGAAGGCAGAAGCGAGCCGGAGCGAGTCGGTAATGGTGGGAGGCCAGGTGCCGGGTCGCGGGAAGGCTTTACCTGGGCTGCGGGAGGAGGAACGCCAACCTGGAAGCGTCGGCGAGGCCGCGCGGAGCCAATCAGGCTCCCGCCGACAGCCCTGCCGGCCGCTTCGCCGGGCCGCCGGTAGATATAAGGCCGTCGGGAGCGAGCGGGTGGCCGGGTGCCTCGCCGTCAGCCATGCTCTGCCACGCGTCCGGGCAGCGCCGGCATGGCGCGCTGGGGGGAACGGGTCGCGACGGTGACGCCCCGACGCCGGACCCCCCGCCGGGGCTGGGGACGGGACGGGACGACTCGCGGCGGGGAAGCCATCGCCCCGAGCGAGTCCCCTGCGCTGAAACAAGGGGTTCGCTGCGGTTTTTAAAGGCTGCGGCGCTTTTTTTAATGAGAAAAATGCCATTTTCCAGTGAACGGTTGAATTTTGCAAGAAAACTGATTTTTAGAGACAAGGAGACTCCCGCTTGCTGGCACTTCTCATTCCCAGGGGACAAAAAGGGAAGGATTAAAACCAAATAGATTAAGTGAAGGGGGAAAGGGATAAACCTTGAGGGGGGGAAAAACCAGCAACAAGAACAACAAAAGACAAGTTCAAAAGGTGCAGAGAGGAGGCCACGGTGCTTTCCAGCTCGGCTCCTACAGAGAAACCACGCAGCCGTGTTTGGGTTTCTCTTTTTCAGACAGGGGGAATAAAAGCAGTGTAAAAAGCCAGAGCAACAAGGGAATAAAAATCACTTTTTGGGGGGGGAGGGGGGAAGGAAAAAAAAAGTCGTTTTTCCTCCGGACGCATCCAGCCCCAGCTGTCCCCAGCACCCTCCCAAGGAGCCGTACTGTGTGTGGCTGAGACCCCCATCTGCTCCCCCCTTCCGCGCCCACCCACCCCACATCAGCCCTGAGACTCCCCCCCCTTCCCCACTTCCCGGAGCCTCCTGGGCAGGGTCCCACACAGGCTGTGCCCATGCAGGGGGGGTTCTGCTGTTGTCACCCCCTCCCAGGTCATCGCCAGCGCCTTCAGAGGACTCGGGGATGGCAGAAATATCGGGGGGGACACACACTGAGGCTGCTTTACCCGCCCTGGGCAAAGGGAAGGGAGCTGAGCTCCTGCCAGGGATGGGCAAAGCCAGCTCCGTGGGGCTGCTGCCGCCCCAGCGAGCGCGGGGACCATGGGGACCCAACATCAGCCACGCACGTGGTCGAGGTCTGGGGTCGTTTGAACGCTGCCGGGAGCCGTGGCCGGCGAGTTTTGGTGTCTCGCAGCCGATTCCCCCACGCCGCATCCCAGGCAGGGTCTGAGCATCCCGGAGAGCGGGGCAGGGGGCAACGGCTCCAAAACGCCACTCGGGAAACACCTTCCCTGAGGGCACCAGGTCTACAGAGTTGGCACAAAACCTCCTCCAGTTGCGAGAAAACTTTGCCCGGAGCAGGATGAGGCCCCTCATAAACACGGGGAGAGCGGGGTGGGAGAAGGAGCAGACGGGTTTAACAACCCCCAGCTCCTGGCAGAATAAACACGCAACAAACACGAACGGTTTCTGTCGGTGTGAGACTTTGGACCGATGTCCAGGTCCTCCCGAGGAGCCGCTCGTGCTGAACAAGGGAAAGCTCAGCTCTCGCGGCGGCGAGACGGGTCAGAAAAGTTGAGCCCTTGGAAAAAGCAAGCCAGGGGAAACAGCTCGGGCTTTGCCAGGAGCACGTCCCCACATGGCTTCGTTTTCCGGGGAAGCCACGCTGCTGCTGGAGCAGACACCAGGGACAGGACGGGCTCCAAGGTGATGCCAGGGGGTTGGGGGACGTTTCCACCAGGCCTTGCAGAACCAGGCGTGGAAATTGAAACCCACAACCCAATGAAAGCTTGATGCTCGCAGCTGAGGGTGGGCGTCCCGGGGCGTGAGGGGCACAGAATCACAGAGTGTTAGGGGTTGGAAGGGACCTCTGTGGGTCACCCAGTCCAACCCCCTGCCCAAGCAGGGTCACCCAGAGCAGGCTGCACAGCACCGCGTCCAGGTGGGTCTGGAATATCTCCAGAGAAGGAGACTCCACAGCCTCCCTGGGCAGCCTGGGCCAGGGCTCCGTCACAGGCACAGGTAGCAGGGTTGCACCACGCAAAGGCACTTTCCATTTCTGGAGGGGCTGGTAACACCAGCTGAAGCCCATCTTGGAAAGCAGCTAGGTGATGATCAACATCACACTCCTCACCACGCAGCCTTGAGGAACGCTCTGGTACGTTATTACAGATACAAGAGTTTTGGGCAGAAAATACCCGAGTTAATACCTGATGAAAGTCCAGCTGCTGAACTTCTCAGATATTCAGATGCAAGTTTAGCTATTAGGCTCAGGAGACAATTTCGGTTCCATTTATCTCGCTTAGAATTTGGGGACAATTGTGTTATTGTGTTTATAATATCCTGAGGAATCTGGATAAGAACTCCTGCTGCGTACAGAGCACCGAATGCCCCATTCTGTTGTCCTTCACCGAGCACTGTCACAGACCAAGAAGATGATCAAGAACCCCATCTAGATCTCCTAGCAGAAGCAGCCATTCAAAGTCCCTGTACAGAAGATGATCTCCATCTCCCAGAAAGTGATCAGCCCACCTTACACATCCTTAACAACTTTGGAGGACCGCATCACAATCCTGAATCCAGAATTTAATGAGGACCAGAAAATTCCTCAGTTTCCTTCTTGTCACCTAGAAGAACATTATAAATTAGCCATACCAGACAGAGCGTGGCCCCCAGTGCTACCAGCACACTTCTATGTACCAAGTGCAACTTCTTTGCCGTTATTTTGTGCCATCAAAAATAAATGAGGCATCGCTGCTTCATCTGGTCACGTGCGCTGATTCCCTGTGTTCTCTTTCTGGGTCTGGCATTGTGTATAGAAAAGGCAGCAGTAGGTCCTGGGAGCGCTGGGGAAAACTCTACGCTGGTGAGCGTAGCTTGCCACCTACATACGGGAGGCATAGGAGGGCTACTGGACCCTGGTTTCAAGCAGCAAAAAATTGGCATCAACAAGGACACCAAGGAATTGCTCCCAAGATTCCACCTCAGGAACGGGAACAAGCCAGAAGACGGTATCTCAGGGATCATGTGTACCTGATAAATCCCAGGAACTTGGGCTTGACTGGGGCAAGGACCCAGCCGATACAAGATGCAGCAGAGGTCCTTACTGGACTAAAGCAGGAGAAAACTGGTCCAGCACCACGTCGACCGCAAGTACCTCCAGGACAACCACCCCCATTCGCAGGGAACCGCCCGGGAACAGGGGGATGCACCAACGCAAATCCACCAGGATGCTCGCGCACAAGAAGCGGAGTTGGAGTCTCAAGATCCTTTGCAGGTGCTGGATCCGGGAGCGCTCCAGAAACTGAGGCAAGAAACGGGAGATGCAAGAAGCAGGGCAGAACTACAAGCAGCCACCAACAAGTGGAAACGCGGTGTGGGTGAAGGCACAGCAGGCACCACCAAGGAGTTTCCAGGCACCAAACAGGCCTGTTGTAAGGCCTGTGGAGACATCCAGGAAGGGTTTATCGTTACCGGCCTCTGGAAGAGCATCCCACAGCACCACGGGGACGTCCTCGCTGGTATGGCAACGGGAGAGAGGGGCTGCACACACCGAGCGTACACCTATCCTAGTGAACTCAGAAGAGGCCCCGTGGCTGGTCGTATTGCTAACAGAGTCACCGAGGGCTGCCTTCTCGTGGACAAAAATCCTAGAAGCACCGCAGAAGCTGGGCTGGGGGTGGACTGCTCTCAGTTTTCCAGGAAGCCCCATAAGCCAGGAAGATTCCTACAGGGACTGACTGGCCCTAGCCCATTTCTCTTTATTATCTACATTACTCCTTCAGTATTACAGGAAGCAATGTGAATGTATTTTTATTTTTGCTTACATGGATGATTTGGTCGGGGGGTGTAAAAACCCTATTCGCCTTCACACAGTGCTCCATGGTATTGTCCATCATTTACTGTCACTGTGAGTAAGTATAAAGATAAAAGTAGGTTTTTGGGAAAATATTTGTATGTTCTTCATTACCAGCTGGGCAGTTCTGGAATTTTACCTAGTGATGATAAAATTTATCAATCAAGAGAGCAACTTCTCTCTCCGTCCCATCCCTGGAGCGTGGGCTGGCAGCAGCAGGGCCAGGTGAACCCCTCTCCTGGAAGCGGGGTGCACATTGGGCTGTGCCCACCCACCACAGCTCATCCTGGCAATGATCTCCCAAGGTAGAGCAGCTTTTCCTTTCAGGGATGGGCCAAAGCCCTCTGCATTGCCCTCATCTTTCCAGTAGTGCCCAGCGACAGGACAAGGGCCAACGGGCACAAACTGAAGCAGAGGAAGCTCCAGCTGAACCTGAGGAAGAACTTCTTCCCTCTGAGGGTGACGGAGCCCTGGCCCAGGCTGCCCAGGGAGGCTGTGGAGTCTCCTTCTCTGAAGATATTCAAGACCCACCTGGCCGCGGTGCTGTGCAGCCTGCTCTGGGTGACCCTGCTTGGGCAGGGGGTTGGGCTGGGTGACCCACAGAGGGCCCTGCCAACCCTGACCATGCTGAGATTCTACCTGCCACCGACCCTGCAGGAAGGGAAACAGCCTTGAGTCCACCAACACCACTGGGCACTTTGCCCTCCACACCCCGCCACAGCCTCCAAGAAGTATCCTGACCAGCACGGGTCTGAGGTCCCATTTTGTCCCCCACGTGCCACGCAACGCCGAGGACAGCATGTCTTGCTCAAGCGAGGTACAGCAATAATGGCAGCTCTGCCGCGACCCGGCGACGCAACCCACTTTCCTCCCACCCTTCCTTGGGTGGAGAATCCCCTTCCACGAGGGAAAGCAGACGCCGAGATGCCAAAGGGGGTTTGGAGAAGGGAGCCCCTGCAAAGAGGGTGAGGGTCCGTGGTGGGGTTGAAAGGGGCTCTCAAACCAAGGGCTGTAGCTGAAGGTTCCTCTTGGCGATGCAAAGAAGGGGATGGGGTTTGCTGGTGGTTGGGAGGGGGGGAACTGGGGACCCAGACCCTGGTCCCCGCTCCCAGCACTGGGTGGGGATCAAGCACTCAGGGTTAATGGGAATGGCGAGGAAGGACACCCAGGTCCCCCTCCCACCGGCGAGCAGAGGGTGCGGGAGCCAGGAGGTGAAGCCCCAGGCTGAGGTCCAGAGGCTTGAGCTAACAGCCCAGAAACGCTCCAGACTCTGAGGAACTCTGGATCAGGTGAAGAAATAAATCTCAGCTCCCACTTCCCAGGCACCACTGGCAGCCAGAGGCACCCGCAGCTGGTCCCCCAGCCCCAGGGGCTCACACCCATCCCAGACCTCACCAGTTGCTGGGGACCAGCCACCACCGGGCTGGGTCACGAAGGAGCCCCAGCAGCCACCCCATGTGGGTGACAGCCCAGCGTCACAGCCCCAGTCCCGGCCGGGGTCCCGCAGTGCATCCCACCAAGGCGGTGGTAGCAGCGACGTGGAGGGGCCAGACCCTGGCTGGGGGTCGCCGAGCCTTGCTTTCCTCCTGCCGCAGCTTCTCCTCACCCCGCTGCAGGCCCCAAATTCATCTTTCCGACCCCAAACTCGCCCACCCACCCCCAAAGCGGTGGCTGGAGCACCCACCTCTCGCTGCGCCGTGGTGGACATCCCCAAGCCCCCTCTGAATCTGCCTCCCTGGGGCGAGGCCACACCAAGCTTGGGCCAGGAGCTCCCAGTCCAGATCCAGTGCTGACCGGGAGCCGTGTTGGAGACCCAGGCTGGCCAGGGAAGGGGGACACTCCTCCCACCTGCCCCCCCCAGCTTGCCTTTCACCAGGAGACAAAGGTCTGCAAAGCCGCCAGAGCAGCCCCCCGCCTCGCCTCCCCCATCGAAACCCAAAACCACCTATTTTAGTCTTTTCTCCTCCTCGGGAGGTTTCCAGCCATCAAACCCTTCCTGGAAGCCCTTCAAAGGGAACGCGGCCACCCCATCCACTTGCTAAACCAGTCTGAGCAGTGCTGGGCTGGCAGGCGGGAGAGGCCCCCCGGTACCCCCTGCCCGGCACAAGCCAGGACCGAGAAACCGGCCGGGGGGACATCGGGTGACTCTGGAGCGAGGAGACCCACGAGCGTCGCCACCCCAGCGCATGGCCCCGGGAGGTGGGCACGCCACCGGCTGAGCAGGGACCCCCCAGCAGGCTGCAGACCCCCCCACAGCCGCCGCAGGGAAGCAATTTTTAGGATTGCAAAATTTTTTAGCCCGGCCGTGACGTAAGGAGAGGCCGGGGGGAAAGGGAAAGGGCAGCCAGGTGATGGGGAAAGAGCCCCAGGAGATCCCCAGTGTCCCCAGACGGGCAGTGGTGGGGCAGGGGAGGTAGCGCACCCCCAGTCAGGGAAGCTCAGCAGCTACCCCAGGCTTTCCTGGGAGAGCAGGAGGATGGTGAGGAAGCAGAAGCACCCAACGCTGAGACATGTTTCCAGGAGAAGTGGCAGGGTGGAGGGAAGGGGAAGATATTTGCCTTCCACCCAAAAACCAGCCTCGGACCTTTACTAAACCCGGAAAACAACCAGGGGGGTTCCCCCTGTGCTCCAGGGATGGACCTGGGGGTCCTGCAACCAGGGTCTATCTCACCAGCCCCATGCAAAGTCCGAATAAGCCCAGCACACAGGAGACACAAGACACGCAGAGGACCTTTGCTGAAGCTCAGGCACCACTTGCCCCAAGAGAGTGGGTGGCACATGGTTCCCCAGGGTTCACCTTGTGACGGTGAAGGCTGAAGGGAACATCTCAACAGCGTTGGCTGGACATCAGGCTCACAGCCACGTGAGAAAGTCACCTGGGGATGTGACAGGTTCAAAATTCAGCCCTGCTGCCTCCAAAACAGGTCCTGGAGGGCTTCAAGGTCAAGAAGCTTTGCCAACCGCCGCCTGCAGCCTTGCCATGGAGGTCACCAGATGCATGTGGGGCACGGTGAGGGCCAGCAGCTCCCATAGCAGCAACAACCCAGCCAGCAGGTCCAAGGTTAAGCTGCAGAGCCAACAGGGTCCATGGCTGTGGTGGGACTGAGACAGCTACCACACACCTGAGAAAGAAGCCACGAGCCCTTGGAGGAGCTTAAATGGGCTCTGGGCCCATGGGTGTGGGGTGGAGGTGTCAGGTGAGGCTGATTAGAGCAATTAGGGCCCATTAGCACCGTCAGGGTGTTACACAGGAGAGCAGGATGGGAGGAAAGGGAGTCTGGACCTCAGGAGATGATGCTCTCAACCCCTGGGGCGGGGTTGACAGGCTGCTGCCTCTTCGCAGGTCCTCAGCGTCTTCTGCAACCACTGGGCGATGCCCACGCCGGAGGGAGGACTGATGTCCCTTTGACACAGGACCTTGTGTGAGCTCCACAAGCACCACCCCACAGCTCTGTGCCTTCTCCCAAGACCTTGGGGGGCTTCACCCCACCTTCCCACCACCCACCCCAGCCTACACCAACTACCCGTCCTGCCGTACGGCCATGCCCTGAGAAGAGACCAGGGGATGCTGAGGCCCAGCACCTCAAAAGGTCTCCTAGAGGCAGGAGAATGGACGAAGGGGGTGAAATCAGAGCCGGACAGAGCACCAGGGGTCCCACCAAGGGATGCTGGCATGGAGGCAGTGGTCCAAGGGCTTCCCGGGCTCATCTGTCAGCGTCGGTGAGGCGAGCAGGGCCGGGCAGGAGAGGTGTTCCCTCAGGGGCTGGAGCATTCACCTCGCCTTGATGACGGCACTCGGGCCACCACGCTCTGGCCAGCCCGGCCACACACGGGAGAGGCGAAGCGGGACAGACGGACGGATGGACAGACAGAGGGATGGGCAGCTGGCGGCTCCTGCGGCGGTGGTGCGAGGGCAGGGGGCTTGGCAAGGTCCGAGAGCATCGCCCCAGATATTGCAGGCCAGGATGGGCTGGGGGAGGTGGCTTGGCACCAATTCGGGGGGCGGCAGGAGCCCCCGTCCCCGGTGTAAATATTCACGGTGGTGGCAGCTCCTCGGCAGGGGGATGTCACCAAACCCAGAGCGCGTCCTCACGGAGCTGTGGCAGGTCTGGGTCCCCCTCGTCAGCCTCCTCCTCCTCCTCCCAGCCCCCAGCGAGCATCCATCACCCTGCGGGGCCCCAGCATCGCACCCGCCGCGGGGAAAACGGGGGCAGTGGGGCTGGATTGGGGGGGGGAAAAACGGGGAAAAAGGCACTTTGCCCCCAAACCGCGTTGCCACCAGCACGAGCTCGGCCAGCGCTGGCACCTGAGAGAAGCAGCTGAGAGAGTTTCCCTCTCTGGGGGAAGGATAAAGCCGCGGCCGGCAGCGGGGAGGGGTGACGCGGGGACACGCGGGTGTCCCCATCATCACTGCAGCGAGTTTCTCCCCCCCCAGGTCTCAGCAGCCCTCCCAGGTGCGACCCCAGCTCTGTCCCAGCCACTGTCACCGCCAGCATCCCTGCACGGGGACACAGTGGCTTCCCTCATTCTCGCTGTTAACTGGGGAGGGAAAAGAAGGGCGTCGGGGTCGGGGGGCCGCCGAGGCTGAGCCCTGCGGGGCTGGGGGCCGCTCTCAGCCCGGTGGCCGCTCGCCGGGAGCCACAGGTCTCGCCGTGCTGAGCCGAAGCCAGGCGCTTCCAGGCTGCCATCGCAGCGGAGGGTTTTCCACTCGCGCCAAGGAGCTTTTCCCTGGGGAAACGGCGTCTCGCGAGGATTTCCGCGTCGCCCCTCGCAATGCCTTGCGCCATGGGGTGCCAGCGCAGCCTCCCCCCCGGGTCCGGCTCAAGTTTGGGTGCAAACAGCTCCGGGTTTGGTAGGGAAAGGCCCAAACCTCCCGCGACGCCATCACCGAGGGCTCGCTGGAGTGGCTGAGCTGCCAGGCGCAGCCTTCCCCAGGGTGGCCGCAGGGCTTCTCGCCTGCGGGGAGGGGAGTGGAGAGGGGGTCAGCGCTGCAGAAATGACCACCGCTGGCTCAGAGGATAAAAAAACAAAAAAGGAAAAGGCAGGGTTTTTCTTGGCTGCAGGGGCCACGGCGAGCCCTCGACATCCCTGCGCCAGCCCTCAGCACCTCGGCGCCCGCCCAGCGCGGTCCATTGGCGCCACCGGCTGCAAAGCGACGAGGCTGGTCGGCGCGAGGCAGAGGGGATGCTCATGGGAGCAACGCAGCCATGATGCTCGCAGGAGCAACGCAACGATGATGCTTGTAGGAGCAACTCAGCCATGGTGCTTGTAGGAGTAGCAACAATGCTTGTGGGAGCAATGCAGGGATGATGCTTGTAGGCACAAATCAGCGATGATTCTTGTAGGTGCAACGCAGCGATGATGCTTGTAGGAGCAACTCAGCCATGATACTTGTAGGAGCAATGCAGTGATGATGCTTGTAGGAGCAACTCAGCCATGATACTTGTAGGAGCAATGCAGTGATGATGCTTGTAGGAGTAGCAACAATGTTGGTAGGAGCAACTCAGCCATGATGCTTGTAGGAGTAGCAACAATGCTGGTAGGAGCAACTCAGAAATGATGCTTGTAGGAGCAACGCAGTGACGATGTTTGTAAGCGCAGTGATGAAGCTTGTAGGAGCAACTCAGTGATGATGCTTGTAGGAGCAGCGACAACGCTTGTAGGAGCAACGCAGTGATGATGCCTGTAGGCACAACTCAGCGATGATGCTTCTAGGAGCAGCGATGATGTGTGTAGGAGCAACTCAGCAATGATGCTTGTAGAAGTAGCAACAATGCTTGTGGGAGCAACTCAGCAACGATGCTTGTAGGAGCAATGCAGAGATGATGCGTGTAGTTGCAACGCAGCAATGATGCGTGTAGGAGCAACTCAGCGATGATCCTTGTAGGAGCAATGCAGCAACAATGCTTGTAGGAGCAAAGCAGCGATGATGCTTGTAGGCACAACTCAGCGATGATGCTTGTAGGTGCAATGCAGCGATGATGTGCGTAGGAGCAACTCAGCGATGATGCTTGTAGGAGCAACAACGATGACTGGAGGAGCAACTCAGTGATGGTGCTTCTAGGTACAACGCAGCAACAATGCTTGTACATGCAACACAGTGATGATGCTTGTAGGAGCAACGCAGCACCGTGCTGCCAGCCAGACCCAAGACGGTGTTTTGGGGTGCACAGCCCCTCCGCGGGGCCTGCCGCAGCGGCAGCCCATGGCAGAGCCTGGGGGCCTCGGGGTGCCAGCCATGGGGGTGCTGGGACCCTCCCCAGCAGAAGGACCCCAGGGCGCTGGGGGGTGGTGAGAAGGGGGGACCCTCAGCAGGGTCACCCAAGGGAGCACCCTGTAACCAGACCTGGGGGCGTGGGGCAGGAGGGTCCCCGGGGCATGGCCGTGGCTACCAGCACCCACAAAGGGCCAGCACAGAGCCCAAGAGCCCCCCAAGGCCTGCAGTGCTCCCAAAGTGCCCCCCAGTCCCAAAGGGCCCCCCAAGTCCCTGGCAAAGGGTTCCAGCACCCCAAAAGAGTCTCGTCGAGCCCCCAAAGGGCCCCCCAAGTTGCTGGCAAAGGGTTCCAGCACCCCAAAAGAGCCTCCTTGAGCCCCCAGAGGGCCCCCCAGCCACTGGCAGAGGGTGCCAGCACACCTAAAGACTCCTGAGACCCCAAAGTGTCCCCCAGCCCTGGCACAGCCCCCCTCCCTGAGCCCAGGAACGGCCCACCATCGCCCTCCCAGCCCATCCCCAGGTACCCCCAGCCCGTTCGGAGCCGGGGGGTCTGATCCTGCCCCTTCCGGGCAGGGGGGCTGTGTGGTGCTGGCCCCCACCCATGTGTATCCGCCAGCGAGCTTTGAGGTGGGGGCTGCTCCTCGCCAGCGAGGGGGCTGGGGGGCACGCAGCCAGGAGGGAGAACTGACCCCTGCTGACCGAAGGGACATCCCACCCCACCACACATCGTCCTCAGCCCATAAATCTGGGGAGGGTGAGAAGGAAGAAGTGGGGGGGACACGTTCGGAGCGATGGCGTCTGTCTTCCCAGCTCCCCGTTAGGCGTGACGGAGCCGAGCTCTCCGGCGATGGCTGCACACCCGCCTGCCCGGGGGAAGAGGGAGTGAAGCCTTTGGTCTGCTTTGCGGGGTTTTTGCTTTCCCTATTCTCCTGTCTTTATCCCAGCCCATGAGTTTTCTCACTTTTTACCCTCCCGATTCTCCCCCCGGGAGGGAGTGAGCAAGCGGCTGCGTGGTGCTCAGTCGCCGGCCAGGGTTAAACCACGACGAGCCTTCTCCTGAGGTCCGGTGCAAGTTCAGGCACAAACAGCTCAGGGTTTGATACACAAAGGCCAAATCCTCACATAACGCCATCGCCTTGGGCTTTCTCTTGGCTGAGAAAACGCCTCTTCTTGTCGCCCTTCGCAGGTCGCTCCTCCAACAGCAAACCCGAGCAGCCGGCAGGACAGCAGCTCCGGAGCGATGCAGCTCCCTGGAAAACCATCGCTTGCCGCCAGGCAGCCGGGGGACATTCGCCCGAGCTGCTTTTGAAGTCATTTCTCCCTTGAAAAAGTCCTTTTCAGGAGCCGGAGATCGCAGCAGGAGCCACGGCAGGAGCTGGGGGATGTTGGGGTTTCGCACCTCTCCCTGCCCGGGGGGGTGGTGGGGGACAGCCAGCCCGGTCACTGCCACCTAGCAGGGGCTTCTCCTCACTCTCCTCCGCCCCGGGGGTCCGGGGGTCTGGGTTGGGGTGCCGTGGGGGGGGGGGGGGGGTGAGGTCCTCGCCTTGAAGACAGCCCCCTCCATCACCCTGCACTGCTGCAGCCACAGTGCCAGCGAGCATCCCGCTGGAGGTGGCCAAAAGGTGGGAAAAGCCACATTTCTCCCACAGCTCTGAGCATTTCTTCGGTTTCCTGGGAAGGGGGAGATTATTAACCCAAACGCTGTCGCTCTGCCCCACTCGGGCCCTCTCCTCCCGCTGCCCACACTTCACCCCGGTCCCGCTCCCTCTCCCTGCCCTGCCGCTGCACGCGGGATAAACCCATCCGCTTCCAATGTTATTCCTGTGCAGAAAAAAAACGACAGTTTTGTACAAACATCACACCTCAAGAGTTTAAAATTGCATGGTGGGTTGGGGTTTTGCTTTTGTAAAACACAATGGAAAGCAGAAACATCCCCCCACCAGTCCCGGGGCTTGGAGAGCAGCAAGGAGGCAAGACGGCGTCCCCAGCTGTGGGGTCCCGCGGGGCCGACCCCTAAGCCTCGGGGGAACGGAGCAGCCCCCAAAGCCTGAGGGGTTTCACAGCCTCCCCCTTCGGGGTTTGTGGCCTTCTCGAGGCCCGCGCTTCCCGGGAGGATTTGGGGCTGCGGGGAGTGAAGGAAGGGACAGCCCCGGGAGAAGCCGACTCCGCCTGGCAGCACTGCTTTGGGAGGGGGAGACGCGGCGGGACGGAGACTCACGCACGCACAGACCTCGCCGAAATCATAGAAACACTGAGGTTGGAAAAGACCTTTCAGATCATGGAGTCCAACCATCCACCCAGCGCTGCCGAGCCCACCACTGACCACGTCCCCAAGCGCTGCGTCCACACGGCTTTCGACTCCCCCAGGGATGGGGCCTCCACCGCTGCCCCGGGCAGCCTGTCCCGGGCAGCCTGTCCCGGGCCTCGACAGCCCTCCCGGTGAAGAAACGTTCCCTGACACCCAACCTAAACCTCCCCCGAGGCCGTTTCATCTCGCCCCATCACTTGTTACTCGGGAGAAGAGCCCAACCCCGCTCGCCGCAACGTTTCAGGCCGTTGTGGGGAGCGACGGGGTCTCCCCTCGGCCTCCGCCAGGCTGAGCACCCCCAGCTGCTCCCCAGGGCACTCGTGCTCCGGACCCCGCGCCAGCCTCACCGCGGCCCCTCGACGCCTTCCCCGCGGTGAGGGGCCCAAAGCTGAGCGCGGGGGGGACGATCGCCATCCCGGTCCCGCTGACCACACCATTCCTGTCACACACCGGGACGCTGCTGGCCACCTTGGCCACACTGCTGGCTTGTGTCCAGCCAGCTGTCAACCAGCACCCCAAGGTCCTTCTCCACCGGGCGGCTTTCCAGCCTCTCCTCCCCAAGCCCGGAGCGTTGCAGGACCTTGGCCTTGTGGAACCTCATACGACCAACCTCAGCCCATCGCTCCAGCCTGCCCAGGCCCCTCTGCAGAGCCTTCCCGCCCTCGCGCAGACCAACGCTCCGGCCCCACTCGCCTGCACACCAACTGATGCCCTCGCCCAGGCTGGCGATGGAGACACGGAGCGGAGCCGGCCCCAGCGCCCAGCCCTGGGGAACGCCGCTCCCACCCTGTCCAGCCGTGCCCAGCCCCACGAACACCTCGGCCAGCGGATGGAAAGCGGACAGAAGCAGTTTCCTGAACATCTGTCGGAGTCGTTGTCGGGGGCCGGGGGTCTCTGCGCTCCCCTGCGCCGGTTCCCCCCTCCCCAGGCAGCCCAGCATCCCCCAAGCCAAAGGCACGGGCTCAGAGAGAGCTTTTGGGAAGCTCCCCCCACCCAACCAGCCCCACAGGTACAGGTTTGTGGGGTGGGGGGGTGTCACAGCCCCCCCCCAGCCTTCCCACCACCCAACAACCCCACGGCTCACCCCTCCCAGCACAAGCCGGGGGCTGCTGCCACAGCAACGAGACGGGGGGCACCCCACAGAAATAATAATTACAATTAAAAAGAAAAGCATGTGGCCACGGTCTGCCTTTTTAACTTAGAAACGGTTTCACTGTCCCAGTGTCTTCAAAAAAACCCGAAGAGCTGGTGGCCCCCGCCCTCCCCCCCCCCTTAAAACTCCGTAAAATCACAGTTCCACGTTCCGCAAAGTTTCCCTTTTTTTTTCGGTGGTGGTCTTGTTCGTAGGCTGCTGTTGGCTCGTTGGTTTTTCTTCCCTCCCCCCTCTTCTCGCTTTTCCTTTGCCTCCTGCGTGCCCCCCAGCACCTCCTGTGAAGCCCAGCACACGCCAAGGGATGCGGAGAGAGGTGACGTGCCAGGGTCCCTTCTCCCGTCAGGACAGGGATGCGCAGCGGCCGGGGATGGAAAGGAAGAGAAGCCGACAGCAATGTCACGACGGCTATGTCACGGGGGCGACGGCAGAGCCCCCGCACCTCCATCCTTGCCGCGGCTCCAAGCTTTTGCCCACAGAGACTGGGAGGGGCGCAGGGGACAGCGAGCACACGGGCTGGAGACGGGCTGAAGAGGCAGACGCGTGGGTCTGGAGATGCTGCTGGGTGAATCCCGGGTGAGGAGTCGAGGAGGAGCCTCCGGACGTTGCGAGCAGGGAGGAGAAGCCCAAGAAAACCAAGAAATGGGAGCGAGGGAAAAGGAGGACAAGTCTGGAAACCATCTTTTAGCATCTTGCGCCGGTGGGGCTCCCAGAGCGGCCACAGTTCGCTCGCCACCGGGCAGAGCTCAGCCTCTCCGATTCCACAGTCCCTCCACCGTGCGGGGAGGGGAATGCGTCCCCGTCTTCCACCGCCGTCCCCCCTCTTCCCAGCCAGCTGCCCTGGGGCCTTCGGCTTCCTCACATCATGATGTGCCGCCGGCGGTGAAGGGCCAGGTGATCGGAGCGGGAGAAGCTGCGGTCGCAGTCCGAGCAGCGGAAGGGCTTGATGCCCGTGTGCTTGCGGAAGTGCCGGGTCAGCTCGTCGGAGCGGGCGAACTTCCAGGTGCAGCCTTCCCAGGTGCATTTGTAGGGCTTCTCACCTGCGGGGGGGAGCAGAGAATCCCAGCATGGTCGGGGTTGGAAGGGCCCTCTGTGGGTCACCCAGCCCAACCCCCTGCCCAAGCAGGGTCACCCAGAGCAGGCTGCACAGCACCGCGTCCAGGCGGGGCTGGAATATCTCCAGAGAAGGAGACTCCACAGCCTCCCTGGGCAGCCTGGGCCAGGGCTCCGTCACCCTCAGAGGGAAGAAGTTCTTCCTCATGTTCAGCTGGAACTTCCTCTGCTTCAGTTTGTGCCCGTTGCCCCTTGTCCTGTCGCTGGGCACCACTGGAAAGAGTCTGGCCCCCTCCTCCTGACCCCCACCCTGCAGATATTTAGAGGCATTTCTAAGGTCCCCTCCCAGCCTTCTCTTCTCCAGGCTGAACAAGCCCAGCTCCCTCAGCCTCTCCTCGTAGGAGAGATGCTCCAGTCCCCTCCTCATCCTCGTAGCCCTCCGCTGGACTCTCTCCAGTAGCTCCTCATCTTTCTTGAACTGGGCAGCCCAGAAGTGGACAGAGAGGGGGTCAGCGCTGCAGAAGTCCCCCCGGCTCGCTCAGAGAACAGAAAAGGCAGGGTTTCCTAGCTGCAGCGGGGGTCGCCACAGCCACGCCGACCCCCTCAGCACCCCTGCACCAGCCCTCACCCCCCCACGGGGTTCACCATGGTGGCCCGCCACAGTAGCACCCCACGGCAGAGCCCGGGGACGCCAGGGTGCCAGCTGCCAAGCACGCGATGGGTGCCAGCACCCCCAAACACCCCCCAGAGCCTGGGGACGGACCACCACCACCCCCCCCACCCCCCCCAGCCCAGGTGCGGCGCTGGCCCCTACCCGTGTGTATCCGCCGGTGGGCTTTGAGGTGGGAGCTTTTGGTGTAGACCTTATTGCAGCCTTCAAAGTCGCACTGGTGGATGCGCCGCTTCTTCAGGTCGGGGGAATCGGCTCGCTGCCCCCGCGCCGCCGGCCTGCCGGGAGGAGGGAGGGATGGAGGGCGCGGTCCCCACGCCCGGGGACTCCGTGCAGGGCAGCCAGAGACATGGCAGGGGACAACAAGGAGGGGGACCCCGCGCGGTGACACTCACTCTCTCGGGAGGTCCTGGAAAGGGGCTGGGCCGCTCTCGGAGGCGCTGTCCTCGCTGTCGCTGCTCATGGCCATGGGGTACATGGAGCTCGGGTCGATTTTCACTGGCGGGGGGCGGGAGAGAAGAGCTGTTGAGAAACGAAGAGAGACGGGGTGAGGCTTGTGAGCAGAGAACCGAGAGACACCCACCCCCCCACCAAAAGCACCATCCCCGTGCCAGAGGGACAACCCTGCCCCTGCTCCCGCAGCGCCCCAAATGCTGCTTCCCCCCTCACCCAAAAAAAGAAAAAGTTCAGGAGATGGAGAAGCCCTCCCAGACCGTGAGGCGCAGAGATAAGGTGGGGCATGGCGGGGGTGCAGATGAACTGCACCCAGAGCCGCGGGCAGCCAGAGGGAAGGGCAGGCAGCGCCGTGCCCCATGTGTCCCCTGCCTGCCCCGCATCCCCTTGGGGGCACAGGCTGGGGCACAGGCCCTAGGGGGGGCAGTCTGGGTGAAGAGGGAAGCATGGGAAGGATCACAGAATCCCAGCATGGCAGGGGTTGGCAGGGCCCTCTGTGGGTCACCCAGCCCAACCCCCTGCCCAAGCAGGGTCACCCACAGCAGGCTGCACAGCACCGCGTCCAGGCGGGTCTGGAATCTCTCCAGAGAAGGAGACTCCACAGCCTCCCTGGGCAGCCTGGGCCAGGGCTCCGTCACCCTCAGAGGGAAGAAGTTCTTCCTCGGGTTCAGCTGGAGCTTCCTCTGCTTCAGTTTGTGCCCGTTGCCCCTTGTCCTGTCGCTGGGCACCACTGCAAAGAGTCTGGCCCCATCCTCCTGACACCCACCCTGCAGATATTTAGAGGCATTTCTAAGGTCCCCTCTCAGCCTTCTCTTCTCCAGGCTGAACAAGCCCAGCTCCCTCAGCCTCTCCTCGTAGGAGAGATGCTCCAGTCCCCTCACCATCCTTGTAGCCCTCCGCTGGACTCTCTCCAGCAGCTCCTCATCTTTCTTGAACTGGGGAGCCCAGCACTGGACACAGTACTGCAGATGGGGCCTCCCCAGGGCAGAGCAGAGGGGGAGGAGAACCTCCCTCGACCTGCTGGCCACACTCCTCTTCATGCACCCCAGGACCCCATTGGCCTTCTTGGCAAGCGGGTGGGGGGGCACTCCAGGGTGGAGAATCGGACCCCCTTCAGGGGTGCCACTCCACGAGCTGGGACCCCCTGCTCCCACGAGCTCCCTCCCTCCCACAATTTCAGGGTTTCAGGCCCTTACCGGACCCGGCGTTCTTGCCATCCCCCCCGATAAGGGGCACGGTGATGGCGGTGACGCCGTCCGTGGGCATGGCGGTGTAGACAACGGGGAGGGACTGGACCACCACGGGGATGGTCTGGAGGTTGCCCATCTTGCTGGGCAGGTTGACCGAAGGGATGGTGTGGATGACGTGGAGGATCTGCTGCCCGCCGCTGCCCTGCGTGGAGGCCAGGATGGAGCCGGGCGAGAGGACGGCCGGGATGGCTGAGGCGGAGCTGAGGCCGGAGGGCGAGATGGAGACGGTGGCGGGCGCGGGCAGCGGGGGAGCCACCAGCAGCGGGGACGACTGGACTGTGGTGGTGGGAGGAGGCGGCGGTGGTGGCGGCGGGGCGGCAGCCGCAGCCTTGGACTTATTGAGGGAGAGATCGACGGGCTCGGCCTGGGGCTGCCCGCAGTCGCTGGCCAGCAGCTCCTCGGGGGGCTCCGTCTTGATGTCGGCCAGCAGCACCGGCGGGTCGAGGGGGCCCTCGGCCAGCAGCGCCGACGAGCTCATGGCGGGCGTCGCCTTCCCCTGGGCCTGCCGGGGAGGAGAGGCCCGTCAGGGGACGGGGAAACTGAGGCGCAGGCTGCGGGGCTCCCCTCCCCGCTGCCGGGGGCTCCTCCCGGGGCTGGGGGGGGAGGGCCCGGCCGGCTGGGGGGGCAACGGGAGCCCCCGGCCGAGGCCCCGCGGCCCCCGGGGCGGGCAGGGCCGGGCACCGCCATGCCCAGGCCGCGGCCTCCCCTCACGGTGGCTCCCTCAGCGCGAGCCGAAGGCGGGAAGGGGAGAGCCCGCCCCGCCCCGCGCCACGCCCCGCCCATGGCCACGCCCACGGCCAAGCCCCCCCCCGCCCGCCTTTGTGGCGCTGCCCGGCCCCGCGCCCCTCCGGGCCGGGCGGGGCGGGGCGGTGGGCGTGGCCCCCGCGGGGCGGTGACGGGCCCCGCCACGCTCCCCTCCCCCGCGCCTTAAAGGGGCCGCGCCGCCGCTGCGCGCAACCCGCCCCCCCCCCAACCCCGCATCGCCCGGCGCAGCCCCCGGTGGCGGGGCCGGCGGGAGGACACTCACCGGCCCGGCGGCGCGGGGGGGGCTCCTCCGCGGGGGCGCGGCGCTCATCCCCTCCGCGGGCAGGACCATGCTCCGCGCCGGGCCCAGCGAGGTGTGAACGGGCCCCGCGGCTCCACCCGGGCTCGGCCGGGGCGGGGCTCCTTAAAAGGGCCCGGCCGCGGTCAGGGAGGGGCTGCGGGCCCGGCCCACCCCCCCCCCCCCCCCCCCCGAAACACCGAGGGGTGTGCCCCCCCCCCTCCCCCAAGCGCTGCGGGGGTGCCCCGCACGCACCCGCCCCGGGGACCCCCCCCCCCCCAGCAGCACTTCATCACCCCCCCGCTGACCCCCCGCCCCCCACCCCGGGCCAGGGACCCCCCGCACGTACCTGAGCGCACGCGGAGAGCCTTCCCCCCCCCCCCCCAGACCGAGCCCCCCACGCACGCTCCCCGCACGGACACGGAGGAGCCCGGCCCGGCCCCTCCCCGGGGCACACCCAGCGCACACGCCCTGCACACACACACGCAGCCTCCCCCCCCCGCCCCGCAGATATGAGGGGGGCACACACCCCCCCCCGAATCACACACGCACGGACAGGGTCCCCCCCCGCAACACCGGGACCCCTAAAGCGCCTCCACGCTCAGGCGGGGACCCCCCCCCCCCAGACAGCTTTGCACGAAGCCAGGGACCCCCCCCGGGCTCCCATGTTCAGGTGAACCCCCCCAGCACACAGGGGACCCCCAAACACCCCCGCTCCCAGGCAAGAACCCCCCCAAACACCCCCCCAGATCACCAGGGATCCCCAAAACACCTTCCCCCCACACACAAATCACCCAAACCCCCAAAACACGCACAGGGACCCCCCAAACACCCCAACTATCAGCCAGGGACCCCCCCAAACACCCGCACACAATGCCAGGGACCCCCCCAAAACACCCACTCCCCTTCAAAAATCACCAGGACCCCAAAAACACAGGCAGGGACCCCCCCAAACACCTCCACTCTCAGTCAGGGACCCCTAAAACACCCCACCCACTCACAAATCACCCAGACCCCCAAAACACCCCCCTGCCCCACTCACAAATCACCTGGACCCCCAGAGCACGCACAGGAACCCCCCCAAACACCCCAACTCTCAGCCAGCGACATCCCCAAACACCTCCACTCTCAGTCAGGGACCCCCAAAACACCCCCCCACCCACAAAAATCACCAGGACCCCCAAAACACACGCAGGGACCCCCCCAAACATCCCCACACAGTGCCAGGGACACCCCGAAACACCCACCGACCCCCCCAAATCACCAGGACCCCCAAAGCATACACAGGGACCCCCCCAAACACCCCCACTCTCAGCCAGGGACCCCAAAAACACACACCCTCAAAACTCACCAGGACCCCCAAACCACACGCTGGGACCCCCCCAAAACACCCCCCCACATCGCCAGGGAGCCCCAAAACACCCCCCCCCCAAATCACCAGGACCCCCAAAACGCACGCAGAGACCCCCCCCAAGGCCTCCACGCTCAGCAAAAGGCCCCCCAGCCCACCCCCCCCATCGCCGGGACCCCCAAACGCCCCCCCCTCAAACACACCCCACATCCACCCCCCAGACCCCCCCCGCGCTGAGGACCCCCCCCCCACAGAGCCCCCCCTAACACCCAGCGGAGGGTCTCCCCACCCAGACATATTTAGGGGGGGCCCCACAAAGGGGTGACACACACCCCCCCCCCCGGGGGACCCCTCCCCACCCCCGCTTTGGAGAGGAGGGGGCGGAATTCGGGGGGGGGGCACGCCCCGCCGCCGTCACACCCCCCCGAGGAATTTCCTCCCCGCTCCACACCCACGGGAAAGGGAGGGGGGGGGGATTTGTCCCCCCCCCCCCCCTCCCCGTGAGGGTGGGTCACGGCCCAGGAGGGTCTGGCCCTTTAAGAGCAAAGGGCGTGGGAGGGGGGGGAGGGGAGGGCGGGGCGCGCCTGCGGTCGTCGCCCACCCGCTGTGACCTCCCGGGCGCGGGGGGGCGCCCACCCCGGAAGCGGCCTTGGGGGGGGGCGGGAGAGCCCACGCCTGACCCTGGGGGGGGGGGGAGGGGGGAGTGGGAGGGAAGGGCGTGGGGGACGGTCCCGCCCCCCCGCCCTTCCCTCCCACTCCCCCCCCCCCCCCCCCCCGCTCAGCCCTCGCACTGCCAAACCCCCCCCTCGGTGTGTGCTACCCCTTTAAGAACCCACGCGAGACGGAAGCCGCCCCCCTGCCCCCCCCCACAGCCGTCCTGGTTCGGCCCGGTCCGGGCCCCACTCACTTTCCCCCGCGCCTCCTCCGAGCGCATCCCCGCCGCCGCCGCTGCCCCGGGGCGGGGCCGGGTGGGGCGGGGTGGGGCCCCACGGGCGGGGAGGGGCGGGGCCGGGAGGCGGAGCTTCCCTCCCCCACCCTTTTTTTTTTTTAGCCCCCCCCCTAAAAAAAAAAAAACAAGGGGGTGGGGATGGAGCGCAAGGGGTGCCCCGCCCTGCGGTGACGTCAGCAGCAGCCAATGGGCGGCTCCCCCTCGTGCCCAGTATTGCCATGGAAACAGATACAGGGGGTGGGGGGGGCTCCCCCACCCGCTCCCCCACCCGCTCCCCTCCCCCCCCAAATCACAGGGAGGGGGGAGGGGCTGAGACCTGGCAAACTCGTGTCAGCGGTAGCCACACCCACCCCGCTGCCCCTCCCAATCGCTACGGGGAGGGGTCAATCACCCCGTGACCCCCCCCACCCCCAAAATGCACATCCCGTCCCCCCTGAACTCCCCACCGCCCCTGCAGCCCTGCCCTTCAGGGGGTGCAGCCGACCCGACCCCCCCCTACACCGGTTAGGGTCCCCCCCGCGTGGAGGGGGCACCGACACCCCAAAAAACACGGGGGGAGGGGGGGGCATGGGGACCCACCCTCTCCTGCGAAGCTTTTGGGGCCTGGAGCCACTTTTTGGGGACAGAGCACCTGGCGGGACTCCCCGTCCCCCCCCAGCTGAGTGACCCCCCAAAAAAGGGAGAAAAAAAGGGGGAAAAGGGTCCCCACCGCCAGAACCCCCATCCCCTCCTGCTCCCCCCCTGGGGCAGCTGCCCAGCCTGGGGGGCTCCGGGCGGACCCCTTGGAGGAGGCTCCGTGGGGCTGGGAGGGCTGGGGCTCACCCCCATCTTTATTTGGGGGGGCAGGGGGGCTCCCCCATCCTGAGCTCCCACGCTTGGTTTTATTCCGGGTCGAATAAAATGGCAGAAAACGCACTCACCCCTTTCCCCGCCGCGCTGGACCCCAAAATTGGTTTTTCCGCCTCGAGCAGAGCCGAAGCCTCCGTCGGCGCTCACCACGGGGACGGGAACGGCCCCCCGGGAAAGCGGCCACGTTGTCCCCATGTCCGTCCTCGGCGGGGTCCCTTGGGCTCCGTCGCGGCACCGGGCGCGTGGAGCCCCGAGAAGGTCCAACCGTGGTGGGCTCCCAGCGGAACGCCGCTGGTTTCGGCACGGGGAGCGGATGCGGGGCCCGGCCGGCGGCGCTGAGCTCGCCTCGGTGCCCACCGACTCCTCAACGCAGCGGGAACGCGTAGGGTGGCAGCGAGGAAGGGCGAGCGAGAAGGTGCAGTGGACATCTTGATGGCCACCAGCGGTCCTCCGGCTTTCCCCGCCGCGGGACGCGGAAGCGGCACGGGTCTCGCCCGCCAAAAAAAACCCCAAGCACTCCAGAAACGGGTGCGTTCTGCTGTCCGTCGGGACGAAACGCGGCGTCGGGTCCTGGCCCCGAGGCGAGGAGCTCCTTGTTGGAGACCAAGTCCCGCCTCCACGCACCCACCAAGCGCAGCAGCTCTGCGGCTCTGCTGTCGAGGTCAACCACAGAGGCCATCGGTGATTCCTCAGAGTAAATCCCGCTGGGACCTTGGCAATGCAGCGTCCCACCTCCGTCCCCTCCTCCTACTCAGGCGGCTGTGGCTCCGCGGGGAGATGGTCCGTCCCTGCCGCTCTGTCCCTCCATCGCAGCCCCCGCGGTTTGACCAAACGCTTCGGGTGGGCTCAGTCGCACCCCTCCAAGCGCAGGTCTCGGTCCCTTCCAGCCCGCCGAAGCACCCGCCGCGTTGTCCTTGACCTGCTGAGCACCTGAGCAACTCCAAACACCAACACGGTCTTCTTGAGATACAGAAGAACGAGAGAATCATTAAGGTTGGAGAAGACCTCTGAGATCATCAAGTCCAGCCGTCACCCCAGCACCCCCGTGCCTGCTAAACCATGTCCCCAAGTGCCACATCTACACATTTTTTGAACCCCTCCAGGGATGGGGACTCCCCCACCTCCCTGGGCAGCCTGGTCCAAGGCCTGACCACTCTTCCAGTGAAGAAATTTTTCCCAATCTCCAATCTGAACCTACCCTGACGCAACTTAAGGCCATTACCGCTCGTCCTATCGCTGGTTACTTGGGAGAAGAGACCAACCCCCACCTCACTACACCCTCCTGTCAGGGAGCTGTAGAGAGCAAGAAGGTCTCCCCTCAGCCTCCTCTTCTCCAGACTGAACAGCCCCAGCTCCCTCAGCCGCTCCTCAGCAGACTTGTTCTCCAGACTCTTCCCCAATTTGGATGAGAAGGCGGACACTGAAGGAACCGTTGGATTGGAAGCATTGTGGTGAGCATTAGGAAGTCCCACTGGCCAGGGAGGAGGCGACTGCTCCTCTCTCTTCTGCGCTTTTGAGACCACAGCTGGACTCCATGTCCAGTTTGGAGCTCCCGAGTCCGAGGCATGGAGACATGGGAGCATGTCCAGGAGGGACAAGGCAAGGCCGAGGGCGCCGGGCCAGCACAGGGGCTCATGAGGAGGGTGCAGAGAAGAGCTGGGCTCCTCAGGGAGACGGGTGGTGACAGGACAGGAGGCAACAGCTCAGGCTGAAACACGGGAAACTCCAATAAATGGAATTTGATTGTTGATTTGAAAGCCATGAGGGTGACCGCGCATCAGAACGTGGCTCTTGGATAGGAAACCCCATCCTTGGAGATGCTCCGGCCTGAGCAGTGCCAATACCCGCCTGGAGCAGGACAATGGATGTGGAGATGGGGCCTTGCCCACGTCATCTCTTGTTTGAGATGAGGCACCAGATGACTTTTACCACCCAAAATGACCCCTGCCCCACCTCACGCACAGGGAAGGTCCCTCCTCCAGCCCAAAGCTCTTCCCCTGAGGGTTGCGAGGCTGCCCACGACTCGGACATGAGGTCTTCTGAGATCCACGCCCTTGGGGCTGGTGCAGATGCCGCTCGTGAGGTGCCTACAAGCCCCAACTCAGCAGAGCAAGGCTATCAAGAAGGAACTTCACCTCACCTGCCGAATCTGTGTCACCCGCTGGATGTGCCCGAGGGGCTCGCTCCCAGCCGGGGAGCAGTGCCGGGCAGCTGGTGGGCTCCACAGCCCCGCGTCCATCCCACCCAGCCACTTCTTGTCTCCCGGAGGCTTTGACACCACCACTACAGAGGCAAAACAAAATGCGGCACCCTTTGGGAGAGCTCCCGAAGCAAAGCTGGTCTGACCACAGCTCACCACAGGGTGACGGCTGCTTGGTGACCCTCAAGTCAACCCTACTTGGGTCACCCGTGCTTTGAAGAGGGGCAGAGCTGAGCTCCCCCCGGCCCAGCAGCCGCTCCCGGAGGAACGGGAGCCTGGGGAGAGGAACGGGGCCAGGCAGCGGCATCCATTCAGCCTCTTACTGACGGGTGGCATCAAGTTTCTACCAGTTCCAAGGTCAAACCCTGAAGGAGGAGGATGAACTTCTGCAGTCCCAGCAGGATTGTACGGTCGGGCTCTTTGGGGCCACCTCTGTATGTTTGTAAGGGCAACACCTGGAGCAGGCATCAATATTCCTTTTCTTTTTTTAGTTTTTTTGATAGCAAGAGCTTCCAGAGTAAGAGTCTTCCAGGAGGCTGGGTGAGGGTGCTGGAGCCTGAGCCACCAGAGTCCAGTGGAGGACTACGAGGATGATGAGGGGTCTGAAGCATCTCTCCTATGAGGAGAGGCTGAGGGAGCTGGGCTTGTTCAGCCTGGAGAAGGCTGGGAGGGGACCTTAGAAATGCCGATAAATATCTGCAGGGTGGGAGTCAGGAGGATGGGGCCAGACTCTTTCCAGTGGTGCCCAGTGCCAGGACAAGGGGCAACGGGCACAAACTGAAGCAGAGGAAGCTCCAGCTGAACACGAGGAAGAACTTCCTCAGCCGCTGTATCGCTGGAGGCTCCAGGTACCCGCCGGCTGGGCTTGGCTCCCAATCAGCCACCGGACCACAGCTTGGCACCCACTTCCCCCTCACGTCACCCCACTTTCACGGGCTAAACAGTTCATCCCCCAAGGAAAGCCAAGGGCAACACCTCAGTCCCGGGAATCCGGCAGCATTCCCCGCCGTCCTTCCCCGCAGCTTGGGCAGGAACAGCTGCCCGCCCCGAAGACGTCCTCGCAGCAGAAGGTGCTTCGTCCCGCGCTGGAACCGCGGCCATCACCCCTCCACTGCTCTCCTGACGCCGCACCAGCTGCCGGCCTCCTGCCAGAGAGCCCTTCCCGGCAGCCCCTCGGAGCCGACGGTCCCAGGCTCCCGCAGCAGATGGGTTGGCAGCGACTTGTCCCCTCGCTCCGCGGCGCCGAGGGCAGGGTTTGGGCGCAGAAAGCCACGAAGCGTCTCCACCGACCTTGTCCGGGCGCTGGGGCAGCATCCACGAGAGGCAACCGCGGTCACGTTTCGGCTCGCTCCAGCCCGACGTCCGGCGAAAGCGGCTGTGGCCGAGATTTGCCATTCTCGCTCCAGGACCGGCACCGCGTCCCACACTTGCGAGCGGCGACGACAAGCAGGAGCCGCTCGCCGCATCGCCAGCCCGGCCATGAGCTCTCCAGCAACTCAGGCACCTGGATTGTTAACAGGGATCTCGTTAAGTTCCTCTCCCACCGGGATGCTGCCTGGGTGGCTCTTCCTGCGCACACGTGCCCAGCCGGGCAGCACCATGGCGTCAGCGACGCGAGACGCCGGCGTTCGGCACCGCAGAGATCGGGAATGGACGGCAGACGCCGCGCGGAGCCCGCCTGGAGCTCCCCGCTCTCGCCTCACGGACTCACCCCGTCAGGGTTTTCCCTCCCCGGCGTCCGTGTGGGCAGGGGTACAGGGGGAAAGCGTGGATTTCGAGGACGCAAAGCAGAGAGCCAAGCTGGGAGTCACCACTCCCTTTTTTATCAAGTCATTTGATGCAGAGAGAGGAAAAAAAAAAAATAGAGAGACACTGAGAAGCATCAGCGCCCACCCAGCAAGCCAGAGACTCCCCTAACTCGCAGTGCTTTTGTTGTTCCTACGTTTAATGGCCATGCACAGAAAAAAAAATCCATTAAAAAATAGAAAGTAACGTCAAGTAACACCAGTGCCGAACACTGCCCAAGGGGCCCGTCGCAAACAGCTCGCGTAGCTCACGCACAGCCCACCCGCGCCATGTCCCACGGCTCCTCCGCGCTCGCCGGGACGCAGGGCGGGCACGCCAGCACGGCCTCACCGCTCGGTCACTTCGCATCTTTGGCCCTTTTTTTTTTTATTTACCAAGATCTTTCCACCGCTTCGGCAAGCCTCAAGAGGCCAACACCAGCCCGACCGCTTCACCTCCTGAGCGAGTTTTTGCCTCCATGCAGGGAGAAAAAATAAAAATATCTTAAATGAAAGTCTGGAATGGGCGAAACAACCCCCCCAGCAACGCGATGGGAGCAATGCAGCTATCGCACGCCGGCTTGCCAGAGCTGCCCTGGGTTTCAGGAGAAAGCAAGCCCACTGTCCAAAGCTCTCGGATCGGAAACCCCTGGTAGCAAAAAATTTATTTTCAGGACTGAAGACAAGGAGAAATTTATCAACGTATTCTAGCAACCGACCAACAAAACAGTGAGTATTCCATTCCTGTGACGTCTACCATCACCCGGGAGCGAAACCTCCAGAGCGGCTCCGCCCCGTGCCGCCGCGACGGCCGGGAGCGCGAGGCCACGCGCGCATCGCCCGTCCCTACGCCTTCCCTGGTCCACATGCGCCAGGGAAGGCTCCTCCGAAGGTCCGCGGTGCCGCCAGCCATCCTCCGAGTGACTAGTGTCCAATGTTAAAAGGAGAAAAAATAAAGCAGCACACTCATTTCAAAGCCCAACAAAGACATCAACGACATTGTTAGATTCTCCTAAAAATAAGTAGTCCCAGCTCATTTTTTCTCCCCCCAGCCGGCAACGATCAGCGCATGAGCAGGCTGTGCTTTGGTCCATCCACTCTCTCCAGCTTCTCGAAGTGTTTCCGGGCGTTGCGGATGTTGATCAGCGTAGCCGCAGAAGCTAGGACGGAAAATGGACAGGGGAGATAAAAAGAGTTAAAAGGGACGCGAGGAATCAAGCTAAGCGCCGCCTGAAAGCGGCGTCCCCGCCAGCACGCTCTCTTCTTCCAGCCCCTCTGCTCCCTCGCAGTGCGGAGTCTAACGCTGGCAGGTCGGGGCTGCTTGCTGCTCCCGGGGCGGCAGCGAGGAGGAGTCAGGGCGAACGACGGCCGAGAGGTTTGCTCACGGGGACGGCCGAGCGAGCCGCCGCAGCTGCTCATTCGCAGCCATACCACGGCGCCGGCAACTCCGTCGTGGGTTTCCACGGGTTTTCCCTAATTCAGTCAACCCTCGGGAAAGAGGACGGGAGGCACCAACATGGTGAGGCACCCGGCTGGCCTGGACAGCGTCTCTTAGGCACCTCAAACCCCACGAGGAGCGGTTTCAGCTGGAGCTGTGTAAACAGTTAAACAGCCACGCCGCGCCTCCAAGGGCTGGCACTGCTGGCTGCAGGCTCTTCGTTAAGATAAACACATGCTACTATAATTAGAGCCCTTGCCCTCCAAGACCGTTCAGGCAGCAAGAGCGAAAACTCAAAACATGATCCGTCTCTGCTTCCTCTCCAAAAATCGCCAGGGCTGTCAGATCAGAACAGCCCAAAATAGGTTACTGGGCACGACCGACGAAATCAGGTCGCATCTGTCACAGCGATTCCCCGGCGCCGCGCCGGGCCTCCGCTCGACAGCCACAAGCAGCTCGGCTGTCGGAGGCCTCCTGCCAGGTCAGTCACTGTGAGGAGGGGACTGGAGCATCTCTCCTACGAGGACAGGCTGAGGGAGCTGGGCTTGTTCAGCCTGGAGAAGAACAGGCTGAGAGGGGACCTTAGAAATGCCTCTAAATATCTGCAGGGTGGGGGTCAGGAGGACGGGGCCAGACTCTTTCCAGTGGTGCCCAGCAACAGGACAAGGGGCAATGGGCACAAACTGAAGCACAGGAAGTTCCAGCTGAACACGAGGAAGAACTTCTTCCCTCTAAGGGTGACGGAGCCCTGGCCCAGGCTGCCCAGGGAGGCTGTGGAGTCTCCTTCTCTGGAGATATTCCAGACCCGCCTGCACGCGGTGCTGTGCAGCCTGCTCTGGGTGACCCTGCTTGGGCAGGGCGTTGGGCTGGGTGACCCACAGAGGTCCCTGCCAACCCCCAACATTCTGGGATCCTGTCCCCCGGCTCCGCTCGGACAGGGCAAAACGGGAGGACAGCAGGACCCCCCCCCCCCCCCCCTCTTTTTACCCCAATCGGTTTCACTGCTTCGCCCGGCGCTTGTCACTTTCCAAGGGTAACACAGTCTAAACTCGGCTCATTGGGCTTTTTGTTCCCGCAAACAGAAACAGGTCAGAGGCTTTATCTTTGCTTCAACTTACGTATTGAAGGGTCTGACATCACCACCATCACATAGGTATTTGACGTAAAGATGTCAATGAAAGCAGCAAAGTTAGAGTTCCTGACCTCCATGCTCTGGAAAGAAGCTGCCAGCTTACTAAAAGGGGAGGAAAAAAAAGGGGGGGAAAAGTAAAAGAACCATTAGCATAACATTGCTCAAACGGCTTTTGCACCCACGTAGCCAACATCTCCCGATTCGAGCTGTTGGCAACAACGAAGTGTCCCAGTCCGCACTCGGCAAGCAGCACCAGGCGTGACTACAGGTTTGGTGGTGGCTTTTTTCAAAAAGATATAAAAACTCTTTAGCCTTAGGCTAACAGAGAACAACATGAAACGATTTGGGCTTGGCATGGTGAAGGTGACTCGAGATGCACAACCCCACCGGCTGTTAGAGTCGGCCCCGCTCGCCCCGCAGCAGTAAGAGCTCAGCCGCTCCAAGGCACGGCCGAACACCCTGGGGAGAGCCAGCAGGAGCAGGCGCAGAGCTGAGCTACCTGGAGACAGCCCTGCGAACCACGCAGCCGCCTCTCCAGCCTGCGCAGGCTCCAAACGCTTGTGGGTGCTACCAACGGACTGAGGAACCCGGAGGCTGTCCAAAAGCCAAGCTACTCCAAAGCAAGCTTTCCACTTTCCCATTCGAAAGACCGATAAATACTGTCTGCGAAGCTCTTGCTCCCAAGCCAGCCCTGTGGGGCAGGGTCTGAAGCCAGGCTCTCCACCTGACTTTCCGCAGCACTGTGGACTGTCACTCATTTATTAGTTCAGTCCTGGAACTTCCCTACCTGGCCCAGGAGGCTGAGGCCTAGAAGAAAACGGTTGTTTCAAAACAAACCCCTTTTGACCACCGGCAAAGGAGGAAGTTACAAAAGATAACTATTAACTGTTGTGTTGAAGCACGGTGCAATTTAACTATGGCATCTCAGCTTGCTGGGAAGTCGCACAACTCATGCTCATTTGGAGAGACTTTGTGCTCCGGATGAACCTTCCCCACCCAAGGATCTGAAGTATCTTCCCCACCCAAGGATCAAACCCGCTCACCTGCAACTGAGCTTGAATTGCTTGATAATGTTGCTGATCTTCTCAAACCTGTGGACATCCCGCTGCTCCTTGCATTGATAGTGAGAAATGACCTGGCAGGCAGAAACAGAGAGAGCGCCTAGTTAGCGAGTCATTTGTTTCAGCACAGGTTTCTCAGGCTTGACAGCAACGGTGGGAAAGGGGTGGTGACCAGGACAGGGACTCCCTTTGCCTTTGGCTGATTGAATCTTGGAAACCATTTGCACCAACACTTGTGGTGCTTCCATGGTAAAGCAGACCGGGTAATACAATCATCAGGGAGGCTTTCGCAAGCGCAGATGCAAGTGTGAGATATGCAAGAGACACCATTGTCCCCTCTGGAATAGCCCAGCTTAGCCATTTAAATCTTGATTCAAAGCAAGAAGAAGAAAAAAAAAAAAAAAAATGCAAGACCATCCCCTCGGGTAGGGGAAACAGGCACTTGGCAAACGCTGGAACAGCTTCTCCTTCCCAAGACTATCGTGCTGCAGATTCTCAAGGACCGAACCTGGGAAATTTCCCATTCTGCAACCCTGGGGATGCACAAGATCTGCACTCCAGGCCAAAGCAAGCCCTTCCTCCCCAAGGGAAGTGGAGCAAAGGTGGCTGGCTTCCTAGGGAGTTCTCTCCAAGGGCGTTCTCTCTCCATCAGCTAACCGCGTCAGACCAAGACTCTGCTGAGCTGCCCGCAATCAGGTCGGTTCTCCTCCTCTTCCTCCCACACAGCCACCCAGCAGCAACATGCGGACCTTAGCGCCCAGCTGCAAAGACTCAGAGGACCAGAAGTATTTTGGAGCCCTTGCAGCGTGCTCCTCAGCTCTCTCCCCAGGCATCTTCACGAGGCTGGGAGCCCTCAGACCTTCACCCTTCAGCCAAACTAGCCAACGGGCCGAGAACTGCATCTACTGTGTACGGGGAACGGCGCACAATCAATCAAATAGTTACATCAGCTCTGTTCCCCCAGCAAACCAAAAAGGAATATTTTAAAAACCTAACGCTGCATGCCTTCAGCTCTTAAGCATCACGAAACCAGCTGCTGCTGGGACTGTCAAACACCACTGCGCAAGGATGTTAAACTCTTCCTTTCCTACCTACGGAGTCACATTTAACGGGCTTGCGAGAACTAAGATTTTTGGGGTATTTTTTTTCCCCCTTGAGCACCTCAAAAATTCATCACGTACTGCCTACTTGTTAAACCTCCCCAGTTATTCGTGCAAGTACAGGCTGAGCCAGATTCAAGGGTTACGCTCACACCAAAGCCTTCCCTGTATACACGTCTGCTCCGTCACTTTCCAGATAGGTTTTTCTGTTACTGTGATTCAAATACCGTTTCAGAATAAGATTTCATTTCAGCAGAAAGGAATCCTGAAGGAAGTCTAAATACACGAAAAACGTGAGAAGAGAGTCTTTTAAGAAGTCAGCATTACACTGAAAATAAGCATAGAATTTTTGTAGCAAAGACGATTCTTTTTCAGTAAAAAACCCAGTACCTTTAACGAAAGTATTGTTACATACCACCAAGGTGGAACTATTTAGCATCTACTAAAGGTGGAAAAGCAGAACTTGCCAGAAATGGCAGTGTTTACTTCTGATATTTCAAGAAGCAAGAAAAGTAATGGCTTCCTTTCCACACTCCCTCCTTCACTTCAAACTCAGACATCTGGCCACCAAGGAAAGCACTCAAAACATTCATGGAATCATCACCAAATCACTATGGTTGGAAAAGACCTCCAAGATCATCAAGTCCAACCGTCAAATTGTTCCTTGCAGAGTTCTGGTGCCAAGTCTGAGGAGACCAATCCAGACACTGAGAGTACGGATGGACACCAGCAGCAACGGGGGTTTTACCCAGCACGTTCTACCTCGCAGAGGCAGCAGACTGGAAGCTCTGCTACCACGCAGCCGGCAGCTTCGCAAGCCGTTGCCATCCAACTGCTTGTGATCCTCTATCCATACTCCCGGTTTGTAGAGCATCAAACAAACAAAAGAGAAACCAAGAGCAGTTAAAACGCCAGGCCGGGAGGAACTGAAAAGGCTTATTTCAAGCCAGAGAAGGATCTTGCCCTGCGCAGAAAGGAATTATCAAAAAAATCTCACGGCCAACACCAGAATGGGGATATGAAACCCTCTCGCAGCCTGGAAGAGGGAAATACCGAGCAAGCCCTCAGCTCAGCTGCCAGAATTGGAAATTTTGGGAAGGTCCTGCAAGCCACAGGGTCACGTCGGCTGCTTTTGGTATCACAAGGCCTGGGTCGATGCATTCTGCCGTCCGGCGCTACTGCCACAACAGCACTCCCCACCCAGGGCACCCCGGCCTCAGCTGGGCGGAGGAACCCGACGGGCAGAGCTGCCGTATTCACCAGGAAAGTGGCTCTCTCGAACAGAAGCACTTCGTCTGCCTCGATGATCTGAGCAAAGTTCCTCAGGTTCATTTCCAGCTGCTGGACATTGGGGATCAGCTGATAGACTATACTGGACCAAGCCTGTTGATAAAGAAAGACACCACATCAGGGCTGCATTAGCACTGCTCTGCCTCGTCCTCTCCTTATGCGATGTGCTCAGAAACCGATTATTAGCAGTTCTGGGTGTTGATAGCCTAGGCAAGACTGAGAAGCCTCCATATCCAGGCATCTCCACTACAGTGGAGACTACCAGTGGTACCCCAGACTCGAGTAAAGTCTTCATTAGGTCAAGTTCTTCTCCACATCAGTCAGAGAAACCAGACTACTACTAAGCAGGCTTAAATCATTCAAATTTTAAGCCAGCAATGCTTCTGTCTACTGCTCCCAGACAAACCCGCTCAAGCTTTCACAGATTTTTTTAATCTTGAGTGAGGTCAACATGCAGACAGACACTTGGCAGCTCGTCACTGATGCAAACGAAGCTCTCATCTAACCCAGTGAGTCAGGACAAAGCCCAGAAGGGACTGGGGATGCTGCAGTAGGCACTCGTCCTCTTTCAGCCTCAGGTCCTCCAAGCTCAGCTTCAGCTCACCGCCTACCTGCTGACTCAGGTTTGTGTCAGTGCCTTCCCCCCGGAGTCAGGTGGACATTTGTGTCTCCTCTTTCCCAAATACTCAACATTTACCAAACGCTCCTACCACCCCGCTTGCCAAACACAAAGTTAAAAGCCCAAGCCAAGGGCACGAGCTCCGCAGAGCGTCGGCAGGGCCGCATCCAGAACGGCACAGGTCTGCTGCTGTGTGAGCTGCTCGAAGAGCAACCAGCGTAGCTGCTGAACGCTGGGGATGCCCGCAGGCAGGCAGGGTACGGCCCTGCTCGGGAGGGCTGGTTTCTAGAGGGAGCTGGGCACGTGCTTTGCGAGGAGCGCTGCCTGGCGTACGGCACCGCGTCTGCCTCGGCCAAGCGCATCGTACGCTGAAGGCAGAGGAAGCTGCTACAGCTTGGGATGGATCTGCCGGGGTGGCGAAGTCTGCCATCAGAAGTACCACTGAAGTCAAGAGAAAGAGCCAATAATCCTCACCTTCAGACAAGCAACCGCTACCACCACTGCTCATCAGCTGGCAATTATAACTTTCCCTTGCTCTCACTGTAGCCCAGGCAGCACTCCCCACTCGCACACCTGAAGACTGACTGATGGCAAAAAACCCCACCCACACCTAAAAGCCAAGCACACTCCCAGCAGGGTAAATGCAGAGAAACATAGGAAACAGTTCCATGCTGGATAAGCACGACTAGAAGACACAGAAGCTCTTTCTAAAGTAGCCAGGCAGAGCGTTTGAGTGGTGTTAACGCACTGACACCACGAATCCAACATGTGGAGGGGCTTTACTTTTTCTAATTAAACCCAGGATGCTCAGATGCCATTTACAAGAGCTGCCTTCCAGAAGTAGCCGCTGCAGAACCCAAAAGGGCCAGTCACTAACAAACCAGCAGCAACCAACCACTCGCCTTCCTCGTGCTCTTGTTTTCAAGCGGGAGGGGGGAAGGCAGATACGGAGAGGAAGCTGTACAAACCTTGTAAAGTGTTTCATCCCAGATGGAAGTTCTAAAACAAACACACTCCAAGGGACGGGAAAGGCGCTTCAAGTCTTCCTCACGCTCTTTAAAAATCTGGGAAGTAAAAAATGGTTAGCAGTCGAGTATAAATATTTCTGCCTTTGGTGTGGTTACTCTACTGGATTTACAGCAGGCACTTCAACCAAATCTCGAGTACCTACAGCACTGGAGAAAAGACAACAGCAGAGCTCGCTGGCCAGGCCAGGCTGGCAGAAACCCCTTCCACCGCCGCAGCAGGGACAAACACAGCTGTCTCACAACGGATCTGACCAGGACTCAAAGCTGGAATAACTATGGATGGTGTGGAGTGGAAGGTGACACGCACGAGTGTCACTGAGGACCTAAATTTTGACAAGTCCCTGGTCACAGGCAAAAAGCTCCATCACCAAGATCAGGATAGGAAGAAAGCGCTCGAGGGTGATCAATATGAGCAGCTCCAAGGCACGTGCTTACGGAGTCTTTTATGCTCACATCATACTCTGCCCTTCAAAGTTATGGTTAAAAAAATAGGGGGCAGGTGGAACAGCAAAGACCAGACGACCTTGCACCAGGCTCCTGCTAAACTGCCAAAAAAGCAGCAGGACGGTCAGCAGCGTGCCTCTGCAGGGGAAGACACAACGACTACCTTCACCTCAGCTCACCGGTTATAGGAACGTGACAGAACATCAGCCAGTCGCCACGAAACGCTGCGTAGGCCAGCGCTTGCCATTTGGGTCCTGGGACACCGAAGGCTTCGGTAAGATTTACAGAGACGGTGATTTGGCCCAGTATTTGCACGCTCTGCCGAGTAGCAGACACCTTAAAACAGATCCTGATGGGTGTGCAGTGACACACATTGAAAGCACATCTGAAATAAGGCCCCTCTTCACAGAATCACAGAATCCCAGCATGGTCGGGGTTGGCAGGGACCTCTGTGGGTCATCCAGTCCAACCCCCTGCCCAAGCAGGGTCACCCAGAGCGGGCTGCACAGCACCGCGGCCAGGCGGGGCTGGAATATCTCCAGAGAAGGAGACTCCACAGCCTCTCTGGGCAGCCTGGGCCAGGGCTCCGTCACCCTCAGAGGGAAGAAGTTCTTCCTCATGTTCAGATGGAACTCTTCTGCCCACCCCTCCCTCCAGGCCCCCAGTAGAGTCCACAAAACCATATGAAACCAGTGTTTGCCCACCAGTCCCAAAACAAAACCGGGCAGCACAGCATCAAGAAGGTTTTAGACTCCTCCTGCAGGCTGGGGGGAAGGCAGACAGAAGCGAGGAAAAGCTCCCCAAATCAACCCTATGAACAAGCTCTTTGAGCTATTTCTGCACTGAGCTAGAAGGCAGAACTAAAACGAAGAGGAAGATCACCGTTCTCAGGCAGAACGAGTGATCTGGGGCCGACCCGCTGCGTGGAAGACGCCTGCCTGCGCAGGGAGGTCGGTGTGTGGTTTCAGCCATGCAGCTGCCCGGGCACACAGGCACCAGGGATCAGGAGAAAGTTTAACAAGCCTTCTTACTTCAGACACAAGGCAACCGCCTAAAGCGGCCTCCAAACTCGCTGCCAGGCAGAGAGTGGCTATGCAGCCAGGGATGTGCTCATGTAACCCACAAAGCTAATTTTTTATTCGGTATCAGGACTTGGTCGCTTTTCAGTCCAAGCTGAAAAAGCAAGATTGGTAGGAACTCAACATCTGCCAATCTCCCTGCAAGCTTCCAAAAGCTCTGAAAAAAAACGGAAGACACCAAACATCTCCAAGAGGTTGCTCCCCAGCCCTTGCGGGACATCTCTTGGGGCAGAGGAGCACTTCAGAGGTGATCTGTGGGCAGGCAGGCCAAACTGCCAGCGAGCAGAATCCACTCCCAGAAACCACCTTCCAGTTAACTGGGAAAGTTTCAGCTCTTTTTTTGTTATGCTTTAGAACAGAGCCTATGTCGGACTGAAAGCAACAGCTAAAGAGAAACCAGCGGTCACTGTCACCACCGCTATCCTTGAAGCTATCCAAATGGTGGCAGCAATTTTAAAGTTGCTGGATTTCTTTCGGTTCTGCCTTCCTCTCGGGTCTACCTCCCTTCTGCAGCCAAGCTCTGGTGAAAGTACTAGAATCAGCGCTACGAAAGAAAAGGCTTAGAGTAGGTGTCACTACAAATCACCAGTTCTGTTCTCCACTAGATTACACACAAAACATAGCAATGAGACACAATTTAGAAAAGGCAGAAAAAGCTTAGAGGGCTTTGACAGTTCTTAACATCCGAGAAACCCTTCTAGGAACGGTGCTGGTGATGGGGCTGTATTCAAAGCATGAAATCGCAATGCGTTAGCACAGTCCAAAGACGCTCTCTTTGAAAGCATTTCTACGGCAACTATCAGCTGCTCACCAAATCCCGCTGATCCTCCTGCACCAAGTCCATCTTGTGCACTAGGCAAAAGATCTTTGCATCGGGAGAGTTCTGGAGAATTGCCTCCAAGCATGACTGGTAGTAGTGCATGTCCTTCTCCAGCTCACGGCTCTCAACATCGAAGACGTAGATGAGGACTTCTACGTTGCGGAAGATGTTGTCCCGCTGACTGGTGAAGTAGTTCTCCATGAAGGTGTCCTGCCTGAGAAGGAGCAGAGCAACAAAGCAAGGAGACGCCCATCAGAGCAACCAGGCCTTGCCGCTCAGCGTTGTTGGGCAAGGTGCTGCATGTAAAATAGCTCCTGCTAGCAAGGCAAGCTTTGTGATGGGGCCTCTTGGCTCAAAACGCAGGAGCCTAGACTAGAGGCTGTGCACCCCACGACGTAAGGCTCCCATGGCATTTCCATCCAAGCACAGCTGGACGCTCCTGAGGAGCATCTGCTTGCCATCCTCCTAGGAAGCTGACGCTTCCCTCATCTCACAGCTGGCTGCTTGGTGCCCTCTGCAAACGTCGCTTCTGGACCCAAACTGGCTTCTGGAGAGTTGCATATTAAAAAGCCACGGCAGCAGAAGCTAAAATATACCCAAAACCATCAGTCTGGCCTCTTATTGCAGCATTTAAATCTCCTTTAACTTCTGCTGAACATGGCTCAGACAACGCACGAGGCCACGAGAGCTGATGAAGCCTCGCAAAGTCAAACAGCTCTGCTGAGGCTGCGTCAGCGGGAGAGCGTGCGTTCCTCGAAAAGCTGCTTCCAGGAGCCACGGGATCGCCCTCAACCTCCAGCTTCGCTTCTCAGCACGCACCCCACTTGGATCAAGCTGGTGCTGAGCGATTCTGAAACCGGCGTCACCTCCCACTACCTCAGGAGAAAGCCCAGGTGAAGGGCTCGGGCTTTTTGTCGGCAGAAGGAAGCAGGCAGCAAGGGAAGGGTGGACGCACTGTGCCTTTTACGCAGGGATAACTCAAGAGACAGCGCAATCGTGCCAACCTCTTCCACCCAGCTCCATGCCTCAGATGTGGCCTCCACTCTTTCAGAGTTGTCTCGCCAGTTTTACAGCACGCACATGAAGCTTGTTCTGCTCCCTTCATACACCAGCAGCGTACGCGTCCCTCTGGGGCAGGAGGACTCTGGTTTTGTTACATCCCCAGCCCCGTTCCCCAGAGCTAACCCCCAACGGTTTCAAAAGCAAAAGGATAAACAGTACCTACCCCCCGCAGTCCCAGAGGTTTAACACCAGGTTTCCTAGAAATCTGACATGGGAGTGCTCCACATCAACTGGAAAGAGACAACAGGAGGTTACTGACTGTACCAGACGCCCAGGGCAGAGCTTCCTCTGCGGGCAGACGAAAACACCTTTCCTCCCAACACAGCCCACAGTCTGTAAAATCCCACCTCAACAGCATTGCTGTAGGTAAATATGTAGCTGAAGGCACTGTGGGAAAAGACAGTTCCCAGCGTAACCCAAGCCTTCCTCCTCTCCACCCAGGACACTATTCTCACGAGAAGCACAGCAGGTGGTTCCCCTTTAACAACATTCTCTGATCTTTGTGATATTTTAAGAATAACATGAGTTCCAACACCCTCTGCAAGGCCTTAGGCAAGCCTTAAAAATAAATCAGTAGAACAAAGAATGTAAACTTTATGAACAGGCCAAATCTACAGCAAAGAGGAAACATGCACCAGCCCGTGGCATTAAGTGCTCACAGGTGCTTCCCAGTGAGGAGCACGAGATCCAGACAATCCACAGCCCTGTTTCAGAGGAACCGCTCGGTGCTTTTTCAGATCAGTGGCTTTGGAGAAAATGAAGAGGCAGAAGACACTGGTTAAGCCTAGTGCACCATCCTGCCGGAACCACAGGGGCACAGCAAGATCACCGCACCTCCAGCTGCGCTGGTGACCAGCTGGCTGACGACAGGAAAGCTTCACTGACCAGGAGGACCATGAGGAGGCTCTGAACACTCCTCCAACAACAGCTGTAGCAGCAGCAAAGGCTGCTTCCTGCTCAAAAGAGAGTTAAGGATAAAAGTTCAACACTAAAGCAGCAAAACCGAACCCAGGACTGCCTTGCCTGTCACTCCAGCCTCCTGCCTGCCCTCAGCTGACCTCGGCAGGGAGGCTCCCGGCAAGGTGTGGCAGCTGGGAGGACCGGCAGACACCCTCCTCCTCCAGGCAGAGGAGAGGAGAGGCAGGGACCGCCGGAGGGAACAGCCTCGCCCCCTTAATGAAAGGGGTTCGAGCCCTAAGAACTCGCAGTTCAAACAGGAGAAGTCTTACTTGTGGCACCCAGGCGCCGCGTGTCCCTGGCGATGTAGTTTGCAAAGATGATGGACCTCATGCTGGTCTTCCCAGACCCACTTTTACCCATCAGCAGGACCTGGGAAGAAAAACAGAAGGAAAATTAGCTACCAGAGAGTACCAAGTCCTTCACGGCTCCCTCGGGGTTAGCTTCTTACTGCCGAAGCCCCCAAAACACAGCACCAACATATTTCAGAGGTGAACGCATCAGGAGAGAGAGGCAAAGCAGAGTGGCACGCCTGGGAACGCAGGAGACAGACGTCCTTACCTCCCTGCTACGCACAGTCACTGAAACCCTTTCTCTTTGCGTTCTTGAACCGTGCCCCTCACCCCCTGGGGAACCTCCGCCTGGAGTCGGCAGAGGACTCGGAGAATTCATAACCAGCACTCGGGAAGAGCGGGAGCTGCTCGTGATGCTGCCGCAGCCTCCCCGTCCCCAGCCCCTCGGACCCGCGCGCCTTCCAAACGCGCTGGCACCACAGGGGAAGGCTTGACGGTTTGGATGACAGCACAGGACTTTGCCAAGGCAAAAGGGCAGCTTCATCTCAAGCCTGTAAGAGCAGGCTGGAAACGACCCCTTGCCCACTCAGCTCCGGCATTCTCCACTCTCCTAATCACGCTCTTTTCACAGAATCCCAGAACGTTTGGGGTTGGCAGGGACCTCTGTGGGTCACCCAGCCCAACCCCCTGCCCAAGCAGGGCCACCCAGAGCAGGCTGCACAGCACCGCGTCCAGGTGGGTCTGGAATATCTCCAGAGAAGGAGACTCCACAGCCTCCCTGGGCAGCCTGGGCCAGTGCTTTCCTTCCCATGACTTGTTTTCTCTTCCCCAACAGAAGTGAAATACCAGTTCATTTTGAGTTTCATTCGTCAGAAGACCAACAAAACGTTAAAAGCAGATGGGAGAGCGCAGTCCACGCGCGTCGGGCTGTCTCGCAGGAGAAACGCTGACTCCAGAGTCCCACTTGCAGCTCATCAGGCCAGAGGAGAGGGAGCACCTTTGGTAGCCAAACACTAGGGGATGGTTGTGGGGGCGAAGAGGGGAGGCAGTCACCCAAGGCGAGACTCTGCATTGTCATCTCAAAATAAAAAAATTAAAAAAAAAACCCAACAGCGACAGCCAACAGGGACTCGCTCACAAAAACAGCTGTTAAACGAGTTCCAGTTACAAAGTCAAATTCAGCCCTTGGCAACGGCTCTGAAACTCTATCATCAAGGATAGGTTTAATGAGGCCCGGGTCTGCCTGCCCAGCCCACACCAGTGCCAAACGCCAGCGGGGAAAGCGCTTGCTCAACTCCCAACCTCGCTCCGCGACCGCACGGCGAGGGCTGCCAGAACCTCGGGGCGAAGCAGGAGAGGCAGAACAGCACCATCCCGCTTGCACAAGTCACCCCTCCGTCAGCGACTGCCGCGTCTGCCGAGCGCCCTGCCCAAAGAGCAGCTGACCGCGCGACGCCTCGCCGACGTGCTAACACGGGCTCTTCCTCAGACAGGCAGCCCGGTCAGGTCGCACCCACCGGCCCTTCCCGCAGCGAAGCCCCGGAAAGCTACGCTGCCTTCTCCCCCTGAGCTACACACGGAGCGGAGAGAGAGAACATCAGCATCTCCGATTTCACACCACCTGCAGAAAAAGCACGCGCGGAAACGCGATACGGCTCCAAAGCACGGCGCGAGGCAGCCCGCGGGCGAACCCAACTCCCGAGTTTCGGACTGTGGAGGCCTTTCAAGGGGTCAGACAGGAGACCCAGTCCTAGCACACCACGGAAAGGCAGCCGTATGCCCTCCGCACAGCCGCTTTCACGGCCTTGAACGCGCTCGCTGCTGGAATACACCCACTCTCCCCCCTTGACTCTCGGTAAAATCACTGCACCTTCCCCCATGTGTCCAGTTCCCCCCTCCTGGGGAACGACGGGCTCCCCACACGGGTTTCTGTAGCGCATCAGGACGGTCTCCCCCGGGCCAAGGGAGTGGGTCGGAGTGGATCCTCTCCCCTCTGGCCGCGGGAGGCAGGCAGCGAGCAGGGGGCTCTGCGACGCGTACCAACCGCGGACGGCTCTGCGGCGAGCCTGCCCTGCCAGCGAATAAACCCAAACCCCATTTCGGTTTCCAGCCTTTTGAGCGAAGGATGCGTCTGCTGGCGCTGCGAGTCTCCGGGGGCAGCCAGCGAACACGGCCGGGTACAGACACAAACACAGACCGACGCCGGGAAGGAAAGCCCGGCTGGAAGAGCATTCTGCTTTCAGCCCTTACCTTTTTCTTCATGGCTGTGCTTGGCATCACCCACCTGCGGAGAGAAGACCACCTCCTTTACACGGCCCCGCTCTCCCCGCGGGCTCCGACACCCAGATCCCACCCGCAGCAGCACCCCGCGAAAGGGGAAGCGCCGACACCATCCCCCCCCCTCCCCGACCTCCACCCCGCCAGGCTGCAAAGGGGAAACTCCAGCCCAAGGCTCCGGCTGCCAGACCCTCCCGCGTCACCAGGCCTCGGCGAGACGCCGGCACGGCCGCCGCACGGCTCCGGGCCCCTCGCCCACGGCGGCCAGGCGACCCGCAGCCCCCTCCCCTCCCCTCCCCTCCCCTCCCCTCCCCTTCCTCCCCCGGGGATGGCTCCGGAGCCCGCACCGAGCACCGCCCCCCCCCTGCCCCGCTACCTCTAGCCGCGACAGGCGCCTTCCCGAGCCGGCTCGGCAGCGCCCGCGGGGCTCAGCCCCCCGCTCCGGGGTAGGCCTCAAAGCCGCGGCCTCCCCTGAGCCCGCCGCGCCGCCGGGGTCGAGCCCGCTCCCGCCACGACCCCCCCCCCCCCCCCCCCGGCGGCGCTCACGGGACCCAGCGCTCGGCGGCAGCCGCCGGTCACGTGAGCGCTCACCCCGCCCTCTCCCGCGCGCCCCCTCCTCCCGTCATGTGATGCGGCGCCGCCAGCGGCGAGGCGGGCGGGGCGGGGCGAGGAGGGGAGGGGGAAGGGCGGGGCGGGTGCGAAGCGCCGGCCGCCATCTTGGGTGTGGGCAGGGGGCCGGCCTGGCGGGAGGGGCTTTATGGGGGCGGAGGGGGGCGCGGCCGGCCGGGGGCGAGGCCCGCGCGGGCAGGTAGCGCTATGGTATGGGTGGCGGGAATTAAACCCAGCGCTTCCCATATGGTCTAGCGGTTAGGATTCCTGGTTTTCACCCAGGCGGCCCGGGTTCGACTCCCGGTATGGGAAGAACAACTCCGGTTTTTTCCCCGGCCCGGGAAATCACTTTTTTGAGTTTGCGGATCAATTTTTACTTTTTACTGGAAAATGCAGCGCCGCTGCGGCCCTCCGCTCCCCCTCACGACCCTTTCGCATCCAATTTTTGCACCTCTGCCACTGCAACCCCTGCCTCTGCCCCAGCTTACAAAGTCCAACTCAACAACTGAGCGCCCAACTAAACAACACGCGTTTACCTGCATTTTTCTCGAATACAGCCAAGAAAGCTGCTGCTTGCGTCCCACAGCGCGTTTTAAATTGCTGTGACGCGAATAGCGCTGTGCTGTAACTCCAGCAGCGACTGCCCGGAGCAGCAGCGCTCGGCCCGCACCCTCCGCCCCAAGGACTCGGGGAGGGCGGGGTCCCGTCCCCACGCGGCCGCTGCGGCTTGCTGGGGTGCCCGAGATCTTGGCTTCAGCGGGCCTTCGGGCAGCCCCCGAGCTGCTGCTGCTGCGAAGCCAGAGCCTCGGCACCTCACGCACCCCTCTCGGAGCCTCTTCACCTCACGCACCCCCTCAGAGCCCTCTCACGCAACCCCCCTCGGAGCCACCGCACGCACCGCCCTCAGAGCCCCTTCACGCACCCCTCTCAAGCCCCATCACCTCACGCACTCCCTCGGAGCCCCCTCAGGCACCCCCTCGGAGCCCCATCACGCACCCCTTCAAAGCCCCATCACCTCACGCACCCCCTCGGAGCCCCATCGCCTCACGCACCCCCCTCAGAGCCCCCTCACGCACCCCCTCGGAGCCCCATTGCCTCACGGACCCCCCCCTCAGAGCCCTCTCACGCACCCCCTCGGAGCCCCATCACCTCACGCACCCCCCTCAGAGCCTCAGCCCCCGGCCCATTTCGGCCCTAAGCAGACACCTCCCCGCCAGCACCCTGGACGCAGGACCCCGCCCTACCCACCGCCCACCCGCCCGCCTCCCCCCCGGCTCCCTGACACGGCCGCGCGGCCCGCGCGCAGGTTGGGGCGGGGCTGCAGGCAGGAGAGCGCTGGGCGCCGCTCTGCGCATGCGCGCCCAGCGCGCCCCTATATGAGGGCGGTGTGAGGCGGGCGGTGCCTCGGAAGGGTTCAGGAGTAGGCAGGAGTGTGCGGTTTTGCTCGGCTCCTGTCAACCGGTCTGGGCGCCTTTCAACCGGGCCATTAGTTGTGTGGTGCGGTTTAGGGGCTGGTGCAGGCCGGGGACTGTGTGTGGAGAGATGGATGTCACCTGTGGCAGCCCATGGAGTGAACAGGGTGGGGGGGTGGCCCAGTGCAGCCTGCCTGAAGCCCCGTGGTGAGGGGGGTTCTGAGGTCTGTGGAGAATGGTAGGCGCTGCCCGGGATGTGTCTGTGAACCTGGTAAGTTCCTGCAGTTGGTTTTTGATGCGACTTAAATGGCAGTCAGGAATCCTGCAGGGTTACAGACACACCATGGAGTTCTTGGTCTTCAATAATAAGCAGTAAGCAACACTGCAGCAGCTAAATGTCTAAACTACCAAGTACTAAAGACCAGGCACCACCAAATACATTGTCTTGTAGCACACCACTGCATTATGCACCTCCATCTATGAATGGGGAACATCCACAGACATGAATTCTATGACTAAGGAATACAGAACCGCGAAATGAGGCGTGTCAGTCTGTGGCCTGTCCTACTAATGACAATCAATCTTAGCTATACCAGAACAAGCACAAACGTGGCAGTTTGGTAGGCTCAGGGCGGGTATGAGTGAAAAACAGTTCTGTGTCAATTTTAAGTCAATGCAGGTTGAGCAGCCTTATTGTGATCCAGATGTAAACCCCTCTGTGCCCCCCCAAAGGCTGACATAGGGCCTAACTGCTAACAAACCTAAGAATCATCCCATAATCCTAGTCAGTATTTGAGTTTCCTTGTCAAGCTTGCAGCTTCTGTAACGTGTTTGTCTTCCCGTGCTACTCAAATAGCAACACATGCCATGCCAATGGTCTGTAAGGGTTGAATTAAAATCAACAAGTTGGTAGCTCCTTAAGAAGCGAAGCAACAGAAATGTTGTCCCAAAGATAATCAGTAATGGGATCTGCTCTCAAGTCCAAAGTACTCACTGCCTTTTGAAGTGATATAAAAGGAGCTCTAAAATCAGAGCTGTCGGGTTTTTGGCTGAGCTGTCAGGTTATGGCCAAGCTGACTGTAGCAAAGGTCGAGATGTCCCAGTTAATCGAGCTGGGCGTCTGGGTACCGTAAGCTGGAGAAAGCTTGGAGCTGCGCATCTGACAGTACTACAGCATACCTGGGAGCAGAGGGGGTCGCGCAGCTGGAGAGGGGTCACAACACACTGCCCTGCCGAAAGGGTTCAGGAGAGAAACCAGCTTGGCCAGAGCTTCAGCACTGCAGGAGCCATCCTCTTGCAACGGAGATAAAGATAATGGGAATCTACCTTAAGTAACTCCGGACAGCACCTGTAACAAATGTCTCATTCAGTGTCTGTACATCAAACAGGACAGAGAGAACTGAACACAGACCAGAGGAGATGGCGAGCCGAGCAGCCTGACGTTCCAAGGGGGAAGAATGCCTGCAGCAGCTCAAAGAGGAATCTGTTACCCAGGAGAAGAGGTGCAGTCCATTGTCTTAGATGTCTCCAGGGGCAGGATTGTTGCTGCTAGATTAAATAACTGTCTCTTTAAAAGCCTACATCAGATAATTCTGTATATTTAAATCAGATGCTTTACGAAAATAATTGATAAAAATTACCTAGCTTATTCCACATCAGCTGAAGCTTTTAGATAAAGGCTTCACGTCCTAAAAAAAAAGAAAAAAAAGTTGTCTTACATCAAAAATAGAATTTGTGATCTTTGCCAAGAATTGAATTCCGTGTTTAAAATTTATGCAGGAATGATCTCTGAATATCTGAGAGTATCCAAAAAGGGAGGCATAGAATAGGCTGGGTTTTCTCTCTAGGTACAGAAATTTTAATTGTCTCCAAACAGGCAGATCGACACGCAGCCCTCCAACCATGCTGTGCTGTAGCTCTGCTGTTCCTTTTGCAGCAGAAGCCTGTAGCCAGGCTGGAGAAGCTCTCTCAGCTGAGGAATGGACTGCCAAAAAGAACGGTTCAAATGCAGAAGGAACAACCCAGTCCCAGAATCAAGGTGACTCCTCTAAGATGTCAAAACAGTCGAGCTGGCATCTCAAAGGGGGCTGTGCGTGTGATAAATCTCAAGGAAGTATTTCAGCCTACTAGGCCAAGCACGTTATCAAGAATATTTAGTGCACCGTCTCCCAGGAGGACTCTCCAGGGAAGGTCACCGCTCGTCCTCTTCCTCCCGCCCCCACACATCCGAAACGCTTTGGCTGTTCGCTGCTCTCACGTGCCTCCTCGCGACAGTACGTCAGCCTTAGAGGGACATTCGCAGCGCGGTTCTGTATTGACTTGGGAAGGCGTTTCCTTCCTTTTGTAGATAAAGCCAAGGTGGTTCCTGGCACGAATGTCTGCACATGGAAGCTCCCCGTTGCGACGTGCAATGACAATGTTCTTTCTAGACCCCATCCTAACTGCACATTCCCTGCAACAGCAACTGAATGAATGCGAGCAGTCACTTTCTTAGCTGAGAACAGATTGCCTTCTGCTTGCAAACCGCCTTTCTCCAGAGACGCAGGGCTCTTGGGAGCACCCAGCACTTACACGCTGTTATCCACACTGCTTACAAAGCCACTACTCCAGCAGGTTCCTGCACAGCACCACAAGCGCAGGCACTGGGGCATTTGCTTACCAACGTGTGGGAACAGATACGTAAGTAAAGAAAACCATTCTAGAGAACTGGAGGAAAGAACACGCAGCTGCAAAGCGCGTCAGGGCGCGGAGGGGAAAGACAGGGCTGACGGATTGTCTGAAACACAGTCTGCGCTGGCAGGCTGAAGGCATAGCTCCCTATGGTTTTATAAGCTCCAGCAGCTGTTACAGCCAGTTTCAGCTGACCCAACTGTAGGGCAGACCTTAGCAGATACGTTACTGGGCAGAGCAGCACGCTGCTCCTAAGCCAGTGAATGTAGCTCTAGGGCAGCTGAGGCAGAAAATGATCCCTTTATAATGGAGGAGGACTTCCATGTGCTTGCAGCGTAATGGAAGTTTAGCTGGTAAGAAAAGGCTAGTTTTTTGGGTGCTGGATAAAAAGTGTCCCCACAGCAGATGAAAATATTTTCCACAGATGGTAAGTGACAGCTGAAAAGACCAGTTGCTAAGACAGACAGACAACACCCAACTACCCTGTGCTTACTGCGGAACTGCCAAGGTTGGCAGGGCCCACGAGACTGTCTAGTCCAACCACCCTGCTGACAGCCAGGTCACCTGCACCAGGCTGTTCAGGACACTGTCCAGCTGGGATCTGAGTGTCTCCAAGGACGTCCCAAAACCCTTCTGGGCATCCGGCTGCAGTGCTTGATCACACTCACGATGGTTTTTTTTTCCTGAAGTGGCAATTCCTGTATTTCATTTTGTGTCCACTACTTTTCCTTCCACCAGACACTGCTCTGAAGAGTCTGGATCCATCTTTAGTCTGAACAGAAGGTATTTACACGCACGGAGGTTCTCTCTCCCCGAGCGTTCTCTTCTCCAGGCTGAACAGCCCCAGCTCCCAGGCTCTGCTTGTGACAGATGCTCCAGCCCCCAAACACCTTCTTTGCTGGACTGTCACCAGCATGTCCCTGTCTGTCTTCCACTGGGAGCCCAGAGCCGGACACAGGACCGCAGGCCTCCCTGGGCATGCTGACCCTGCTTAATGCAGCCTCCTGGCTGCCTCTGCTGTGGGGGCACGTCCCTGGCCCATGGCTGAGGCCTACCAGGGCCCCCAGGTCCTGTCAAAACCGCTTTCCAGCCAGTCAGCCACAGCACGTACTGCGGCACGGGGCTATTTTAATTTACAAACCCGAATGATACACAGTAAGTAACAGGCTGGTAGACTGCTAGGAGATTCCTCTCCCTTCTCCTTAGGCAAGTAAGCTGAATTACTATTAATTTAAAAAGCAGAAATTGTACGGTCAAAACACTTCAACATTTTTCACTGGCAAAACGACCCATAACTATTCAATGGTGTTAGAATGGAAGTGCTTGCCCCAGAGGATTTCAGCCGTTTAAGCTTTTCTAAGCTTTAAGCCTTCCCCCCCCCCGCCCCATTACTTAAGGCTTTTAAGAGCCAACACACATATGAAGAATGGTTTTACGTGTCTCCTTTGAAGGAGAGATGTGAAGAAAACATCCACCCCACTTCCTTTTCAAACATGTAGTACAACATCCCTGTGAGGCCTTGAACCTGAAATTGCAGAGCAGCTCTGTAGTTTTGTCTGACGCCGTGCTGTGTTTGTTTTACACAGGCACAAAAGATACTGCAGTAGCCGCTGTGATCATCACTTTGCGCTCTGTGACAGCGTGCCAAGGTCCACCTTTGCCGTGGGAATTTAGAGGCACTTCACCTCTTCCTTTCTCCCCCTGAACTCTTAGATGTCCCAGTTAAGCAGAAAAAAAAGCTGTGCTTAGCTGTGAAGCAGCATCCAGGCGAGCCTCTTTGCTACGTTTCTGTTCTGAAAAGTCCTATGCTGGTTAGCAGCTGGTGGGAAGTCATGATGCATTATTTTGCATAATCACAATTACAAGCTGCTGCTACAGGTAGCAGTTCTCCATTCATTTTCCAAGGGGTAGCAGAATAAAATATGTTTTTTTCTCCCCCACCCTCCTTCCTTTTGTGCATGTCCTCTATTTTTAAAGCCTATTTCCAAAGAAAAATGTACACAGTCAGATTAGTCTGATAAAATCCTTCTAATTCCCTGATGTTCTTACTGGAGAGAAACTTGTCTCAAAATCTGGAGCTGAGGAAGTTTATAATTTAACTGCACAATGCCAGCACTTGTGTACTGCCAGCACCTAATCTGAGCTATCGTTACTTATCAAGTGCCTTCTGCTACACAGATTCTGTACACTGTATACTCCAGTCATTAACGCTGGAAGCTTCACTGGTGGAACTTTCACCTGAACAATCCAAAAGGCTCCAAAGCTATAAAAATTGCAGCTCAGGGACTGTACAGAAATAACAACACATGAGACAGTCTGCAACCACTGAACAAGCGCTCGTACTTCTTGGGCTTTCAGCCTCTTGCTTTCACGATTGTTACACACAGTAAATCACCAAAAAGAGATCTGGCTACACCATTTCCTTAGCCTGCCCCAGTTTTCGTATTAACCAGTACGGGGTGCTGGCCCAGAGACGAGCAGGTGAAGACACCAGTGCTCCGACCGTCCTTTGGTGTAGTGCAGGAAACCAGCTAGGAAGAGTGGCTCAGTTCCAAAAATATCTGGGCTTTTCTAATTGTGATCACAGCCTAAGTGCTGTGACCCTTAGAAAAAGACTAAAATAGCTTCATCACCTATCTGTCGTCTCGTTGGCTTGATTACTGCCGCCATGGCACTTCAATACATCACACAGTGACTCCACAGAATTGTCACTGTTGACCAGTACCCACCACCTTCAAACTCAGCTGCCAAAAGTTTAGTAACACAAAATGTTTTGTCTGAAAGTGGAACTTCCCGCTCCCCAGGGTGAAGCAGCAGCCTGTGATTCACTGCCGCCGGAGAAAACTTGTACAAAGCGCTCAAGCAAACAACAAGATACTTTCTTCCAAGGGGTCTGACTACTCTGCTGCCTTCACCGCAGGTTTTTCTTAGTAGACTACGTGTTTTCACCTGCTTTAAATGCTTCTGTGCATGACAGAGAGAGCAAAACGAGGTAATACAAGGTTTAGTCTTCTGATGCTACCCTGGCACCACGGGCTTACGTCAGTAACGTACGCTTCCTGCAATGTTTAAAGAATTGAATATACACTTGCGCTCAAGCCTGGCCGTCCGTAGAAGGCGATGCGAGTGTCACGAGGCGAGATGCAGGGCAAGCAGGGGTTCACTCTGGTCCTCTGGCTGCGGGTACGTCCGTGGACGTAGTCGCAGATGGTGTCTTCACGTTCTTCTGGAAGGGCCCTCCCAGCACCGCCTGCAAGCACGTCACAGCTGAGATTCAGAAGGCAGAAGTTTGGTACCAGCCTGAGCTGCCAAGATCAAGGCAAACCGCTCAGAAACCACGAACCTTTTCATCCAGGCACAAAGGTATTTAACAAATATCCATGCCAAAGGAAATCAGATACCTAATCACTTTGCAAGTTATAAGGATTTTTAAAACAAGAAATAGACAGCCCGCTCTCCCTTCTCGCCCTGCCCCCAACCTCACTGCAGGGCATCGATAACTCTCGTGTAACAGCACGGGAAAGCAGTGCCTGTGCACGGCCCTCAGCCTTTACGGAGACCCAAGCTGCAGGCTAACAGCAGAACTCTCCAAAGCAGGCGAGGCGAGCTGAAGAGGGGATTTCTGTGCCCGTGCTGCTGTAGATAACCAGGCTGCCTCTCTGTGCGCCGGTGACACCCAGCGCCAGCCAGGAGACAACGGAAAATTTCAGTGAGCGGCAGGATTCCCAGGAGCGTTTCGATACGTGGAGAGCAATTTCAGAAGAGGATCACGCAGAGGATGTAACTAGAAAAACTACCCTGCACCAAGGCATGAACTGACCCACCACATGCAGGGGGTGGCTCACGGACACGCTGACGGTGAAGCCCCTCTCCACAGCATGAACTCTTGTGTTCGTGTTGCGCCTGTCACCGCGTGTGAAACGCAGTATGCTGCAGCAATGCTTTTCTCCAGGGCGTGAGCCTGGAATAAGAGAGAGGAGAAAAAAAAAATATATACATGGAAGGCAAATACGAAGTTAGAAGCCATTTGGAATTCAGCCACTCAGGCGTTCTGCTCAATCCCCTGCCCGTGAAGCGCAGGGCTTCAGAAATCTGAACGCTGGCGTGCCCGCGCAGAGCCAGCGTTACAGCACAGAGTGGCGTGGTAACGCCGCTCGTCGTTCTGGAAGTGGACATAAGGAGCCTGTTTTGCAGTTGTGATACGGCATTCTCACCAACAACCCGCCGCAGAGATGGGCAGCTGTACGGTGGCTTCCCCGCAACGCAGAGGAGCTGGGTACCGATGAAACACCGTGTTTTGTGCGTGGGAAGAGACACCTGAAGGCGCATCTTCACCAAACGCTCCTGGTGTACCGGAGATCCCGGGTACTTGTCAGGTCTGCTGTGGATAGGCTGTTCCAGCTTCTGCATTTGGCAGGTAACGGACACCCTGTGAGGAAGCAAACAAAGCAAGAAATACAAAATTAGAGATGAACAGATTTGAGAGAGTCTCGCAGAGTCTCGCTGACCTCTCCCACCCCGCTTTCCAAAGCGCACATCTCCAAACACTGGTAGTTCTGTGACCACACGCAGTCTTGAGAGGCTGGTAACAGATGGTGCTTGTGAAATTGGAATGAAATTATAACACAGAAGTTTAACAATCTCAAAGAGACTTGCCGCATGGACATCATGATAAACCAAAAAGGAGAAGCAAATTACTTTTGAAAGGTCCTGAAAGCGTTCAACAGTGGCCTGCCAGCGTAGCTTATCTGCACCTGCGTTCCGTCCTTGGACCGAGCGCCAGGCTGCGCTTCGCTCGTCACTGCACTCCACCTCCGTTAGGGTCGGTTTATCTCTGGACGCGGGCTGATCGCTGGTCAGCCTGCAGGGCAAAGTCAGCGTCCTGCCAAACTGCTCAGGTCAGTATTTTCTACGAACATCTGGATGTCGCGTAGCCGTGCCTAAAACTCCGGCTGACAAAAAAGGACGGCTCGCTCTCGAGAACTCCTCTGTCACTTTTCAGGCAAACCGATTTGCAGGCTCTGTGTAATGCACGTCTTGGCTTCGCTGTCTTCTGTCTCATCTGTAATCACCTAAAATGATCATGTAGTATGTGGAGGGGAAAAAGAGAGAAAATCAATGAATGATTAGACGTGTCTGCACGGGAGAGAGTCTTGTGAGACGCATCCTCCAGCCTCATGCTGAGATTTCCCCCTCTGTTCTTAGCTTTATTTTGAAGGCAAGACATCGCCTTTGCTTTTCAAGTTCTGCCGTCTGTCTCCCATACGGAGGCTTTGCTCTTCTCAGATTCCCAGCTGCAATCACATTTCTGTTTCCTGCAATGTTCCTTTCTTATCTCCCGCTTTGAAGACAGCGATTACAGAATCCTTTCTAAAAGCTGTCAGGATTACACGGAGCAAGCGGTCCAACTGTTAAGGAGCCTGTAGGGCTCTGAAAGGAAGCTGGGGTGCTGAGCATCTCTGCTTTAGCTCACGGATGTGCATCTAGCTTCAAATCAATACGAGATTCACACTCCAGCTCGTGTAGGAGTGATTCCTCCTCTCGTGATGTAACTGTCCCGGGAAACTCGACAAATCTAATAGCACGTGCCAGGCAAAAACCAGTAAGAACACAAACGGCAGCGACCCAGGGAAGCTCGTCTCATGTGTACCCCCACGGGCAAATCGTAGCTTGAGGCAGCTCTGGTCATTCACCCGGCGAAGGCGGGGAGGCTTCTCCATCGAGTGGTTTCCTCCAGGGTTATCACAGTCCCGTAGGTCAGACCACCTCCAACTTCTGCACAGAATCACAGCATGGTCGGGGGTGGAAGGGACCTCCGGGGGTCGCCCAGCCCAACCCCATGCCCAAGCAGGGTCACCCACAGCAGGCTGCACAGCACCGCGGCCAGGCGGGTCTGGAATATCTCCAGAGAAGGAGACTCCACAGCCTCCCTGGGCAGCCGGGGCCAGGGCTCCGTCACCCTCAGAGTGAGAAGTTCTTCCTCGGGTTCAGCTGGAGCTTCCTCTGCTTCAGTTTGTGCCCATTGCCCCTTGTCCTGTCGCTGGGCACCAGAGGAAAGAGTCTGGCCCCGTCCTTCTGACACCCACCCTGCAGATATTTGTAGGCATTTCTAAGGTCCCCTCTCAGCCTTCTCTTCTCCAGGCTGAACAAGCCCAGCTCCCTCAGCCTCTCCTCGTAGGAGAGATGCTCCAGTCCCCTCATCATCCTCGTAGCCCTCCGCTGGGCTCTCTCCACATTAAAGGTGGTTGCATGTTACAGGTGATCTGGGCAGGGTTCACTGTGGTGACTCAAGCTGCTCCCTTTCTCCGGCTGCTGCCTCTGCGTGCTGGAACACAGACTGGATGGCAGCCCAAAGCAGCAAAGCAGCCGCCTCTGCCACGTTCCTCAACTAAATCCGCTCTGGTAAAGTCACAACCGGCATGAGCACAACTTCAGCCTCTGTTACGTGCCTTCCCTCCGCTGAGGGTTTTTAACGCAGAAGTGGTGGCACTTTCACTCACCCCTCCTAAAGGCCAAGAAAGCTACCACGCAGTTCCGCCTCGGACAGCCCTGCAAGCTAAACCCGGGAAGACAAATCCCCTTCAGGTTAGTTCAGCTCTTCTTTCAAGCGAAAAAGATGACATCACATGCTCTAATGATCTCCTTCACCTCGGGAGACCAACCGTCTTCAGGCATTTACACCTTCCGGAAGTTTAGCTTGACATATTTTTATTTTTTAGTACGAATTCATACAGCAAAGCCCTTTGGTTCCTGGTCCTCTGGGACCACTCCCCCAAGGGGTTTCACAAAGCCGTCGCTGTGGCTGGTGGAACTCCTCACTCCCCATTTTCCCCCACTGACGCTCGTGGTTTTCCTTGGCTGTTAGAACTGGCTGTCACCCAGCCTGGAGAGCTGCGGCCCGTGAAGACAGCTCTTCAGCGAAGCCAGGCACCACACAAGCCATGCGTTCCAAACAATAAAAGCTGTGCTGTGAGCAAGGGACCTCAAACCTGAGGCGCTCACCAGACACCTCCCGCACTCTGTACTGTGTCCTGAGCCTACCAGCCTACCCTCTGTCCCCACTCTGCAACAAAATCCATGGAAAGGAGAAAAAAATTACATTAAATGTTACACAAAACAAGGTAAGGATGGGCCTGCAATCAGAAATCATGTTATTCTGTCCTAAACATCTCGGAACTGCTGGGGGTGGGGAGGAGATGGGGGCTGCAGAGGCGTGGTGGGGCCAAGCTGCTGGGGAAATCTGGGCGAAACGGGGACTGCGCTGACGCACCGGCAGCGGGATCCAGCTGCGAGACGCATGGCGACAGCTACAGAGAGCCCTGCACCCCCCAGCTCCGGAGCCTTCGCCCCAGGAATGCCCTACACAGCGCCGCAACCCCACAAACCCCCGAGCTGCGACCGGCTCCGTGACGTGTTCTGTCCACGTCCCAACTTCCCTCACGAGACACCAGCCCCCCGCCGCCCCCCCAGCCTCCAGAAAGCCCACTCACCGCGAGCTCTGGTTCGTCTCTCGGCAGCAGCTGTGACCACGCGGCTGCTCCAGCACCCGAGAACACTGGGAACAGTGACAGCACCGAAGAAGAAAAGAAGAAAATTACTTTACAAATAACACAAATCTTACTTCTTTACCAAATAACAGCTTGTATACATGCTGTAGGTTTCTCTAAGCACATGTATCTATTTTTCTACATGAAATATGGCCGAGGGAAAGGGTTGCTCTTGTCAGCAGTGAGAGAACTTTCTCCGCAGTTCAAAGCTGAGCTTTCAGAGTAATTAACCTGCGAGAGCAATGTCAAAAACGCGAGGTTTCATTGGGATTTCCCCAGAGAGATGAGAAACCACCCCAGGGTGTCGGCGGCTCCTCCAATGGGTCGCCGCCCCACCACGCTGGACTTCAGTCCCCGTTTTATTCAGCTGTTTGCCGCAGCTATGGGTTGTAAAATTACACAGAACTGGGGGCGGGGGGGGAGAAGGACAAGAGTCAACATACACCATTATGTCTGCAAAAAGAACAAAATGCAAAATCCAGAGCGGAGAAGGGACCGCAGCTCTTGGAGCTGAACGTGCTAATCACAGCGGACGGGCCACGGCTACCTGGGGAAAGCCAAACGGAGCTGCGGCGGGAGCCCGAGGCGACGTCACGGAAACCCACCACAACGCGAGGACACAAACCCATCGGGATGAGCTGGGTGCACGGGGTCTGGACTCTGGCACCCGGTGTGCACCCAGCTGGCACTTGGGGTGTTCTCAGAGAAACTGGCCAGTGAAACAGAAGAAGTAGAAATACCACCTTCCATCGAACAGAAGGAGCTACGGGACAGAGTCCAGCGGAGGGCTACAAGGATGAGGAGGGGACTGGAGCATCTCTCCTACAAGGAAAGGCTGAGGGAGTTGGGCTTGTTCAGCCTGGAGAAGAGAAGGCTGAGAGGGGACCTTAGAAATGCCTACAAATATCTGCAAGGTGGGGGTCAGGAGGACGGGGCCAGACTCTTTCCAGGGGTGCCCAGCGACAGGACAAGGGGCAACGGGCACAAACTGAAGCAGAGGAAGCTCCAGCTGAACACGAGGAAGAATTTCTTCCCTCTGAGGGTGACGGAGCCCTGGCCCAGGCTGCCCAGGGAGGCTGTGGAGTCTCCTTCTCTGGAGATATTCCAGACCCGCCTGGACGCGGTGCTGTGCAGCCTGCTCTGGGTGACCCTGCTTGGGCAGGGGTTGGGCTGGGTGACCCTCAGAGGTCCCTGCCATGCCGGGTTGGGTGACAAAGCGTCAGCATCACCCCACGTCCCAGACACCGCTCAGACCCTTCCGGGAACCCCAGAGCGGTCTGGGTGGGTAGGGCCCTCCCAGACCCGCTGGTTCCGACCCCCCGCCCCGGGCAGGGACCCTTCTGCCAGCCCAGGCCGCTCCCAGCCCCAAACCGGCCCTGAGCAGCCGCAGCTCCTCTGGCAGCCCGGGCCCGGGTCTCCCCCTCAGATCGGATCCAAACCCCGCAGCGCCGGGGCAGAGCCGCCTACCCCCGCCCCTCCTCGGCTCCCCCGAGGCCCCGCCGGGCTGCCGGAGGGTCCCCCGGCCGCCCAGCCCCAGCTCCCGCAACCTCCCGCACGGCAGCGCAGCTCCAACGCTCGGCCCGCCCCGGCCCCGCTCCTCGGGGACTCTCGGGGGTCTCCACGGAGGGGCCGCGCCCGCGCCCGGAAGTGGCGGTGGCCTTGGCGCCTGCGCACTGCCGCCAGCCTCGCTTCCGCCTCCCGCCGTGTCTCTGGCTCCCTGCCGCCCCCTGCCGGCCGCTCCCCAGCCCCGCCGCGTACCGTCGCGCATGCGCAGTGCCGGCGCGGCCTGGTCGAGGTGAGGCCCGCGGGCTGCGAGCCCGGTTCCCCCCCGGCCTGGGCCCGGCCCCGAACCGACCGAGGGCCCCGGCGACCCCCAGGCCTCCCTAGCCCCCCCAATCCGCCTGTACAGGCTGCCCCCCTCGGGAAGCCGGTCGCTGAGCCCGTTAATGAGCAGTTTTAATTACCAGGCAGGGGCTGCAGCGCAGACATAGGGAAAGGTAAAAAAATAAAAACCACAAAAAAAATTCAACAACAAAGCCCTGAGGACGAGCGTAAGGGAACACGGGGCTGAGAGAGGGTGCCGCGGGGCTCCCCGTGAGGCGAAGCGGCTCCCTCGGTCGCAGTCAGCAGGGGTCGCGCAGGGCCGGCCTCCGAGGGGGAACCAGTGACAGGGCCACAAGGAACGGCCTCGGGCTGCGTCGGGGGGTCCAGATTGGATACTGGGAAAAAATTCCTTACTGGAAGAGCGGTCTGGCGTTGGAGCAGGCTGCCCAGGGCAGTGGGGTAGTCCCCATCCCTGGAGGGGTTCAAAAACCGTGTAGATGTGGCACTTGGGGACACGGTTTAGCAGGCGTGGGGGTGTTGGGGTGACGGTTGGACTTGATGATCTCAGAGGTCTTCTCTAACCTTAGTGATTCTGTGATTCCACGAGAAGCTGCCCGACCCGGCACTGCAGCTGCGTTCCTCGGAGTCGTCTTCTCCGAGGCAAGCGTCCGAGGGCGGAAGGAAGGGAGGAGAGGTATCACAGCGACAGGCTGGAAGCAGAGGGAAGATGAAGCGCTGTCCCTCTCCGAGGCAGTGAGAGTGGAGGGACCGGTGGGATAAGTGTGTGTACAGTGACGCCTTTTACAAGGAACTGCGGTGGCTGGAGTTAAACAGCGAACTGTAAACGAAGGAAGGGAGAAGCAGCAAGGCGTGGGTCTACCTCAGAGCTGCCCCCAAACGAGAGAGCTCCGCTTTCTCTCACGAAGGATCAGTGTCCTTCGTCTTGCTGTTGCCTGCGGTGGCCAGCAGGTCAGCAGCATCTCCGTACGCAACACCGAAAATCGGACACGTACAGAAAGCAGTAACTTTATGTACCTGCAAACCACCGGAGTCTGCAGACGCTTTCCCCGGGGAGCTGCACGCGCGCAGGCTGCACCGCCCGAGGCGTAGCTTCCCCCCCCCCCCCGGCACCGGGAGGACGGCGCCCGCATCCACCCTCGCCTCCGGAAGAGCAGAGCACCGCACGCGGCGGGAGCCGGCGCAGGGGGCTACGTGGACGTCGAGTTGGCGGCGAAGAGGTTTTCTTCTTACCAAGGCGATGAGTAAATGGCAGAAATGTGCAAAGGCAGCGTTCCTGTCACGGGGAGGAGAGCAGTGGCTGCCAGTCCTCGCCAGGACACCGGCTGAGCCGAGAAGCGTTTTTCTACGTCCGGGGTGAGCTCAGGCAGCGGCTTCGCAGACGGAACGCGCTCTGAAGGTGGAACCCCTGCTCTCCGGAAGGAGCTTGCTGGTCTGCACGGCCAGCCAGAACTGGACTCGGATGCATGACAGCAGCACAGCAGAAGTGGCATTTAGTGATTTTTAATGAAAACCCACCATCCTTCAGTGACGCGTCAGGTGCTGTGGGGCTGGGTTTGGCCAGTTAGCGTGCTACGAGCGCTGGCGGTATTGCCGTGTGTTGCCACGTTGCTGCTGGTGCAGGTGTAGCCCCACGTCTCTGCTGTCGCACAGCTGGCTTTGCAGCTGGACCAGGAGTAACTCCTGAGAGCAAAACGCAGAGTGTAACAACCACGCAGCGCATCACTCGCGATGGTCCCTTGCCCCAGACAACGCTGGAACCTGCTGACTTCAGGCAAACCTCCGGAGCGACCCGCAGCCCAGTGTTACGAACCGCGGAGGCAGCCGCTGCTCGGAGGGAGCAGGGCAGCAGGAGGGAAAGGCGCTCCGGGGACAGGGGCGTTGGGGATCGGTTACCCAGCTCGCTGTCTGGAGCAGCGTGAGCAGCACCGCCCCTCCTCACCGCACGGAATGGGGTTTCTGTGGCGCGGGGAGAGAGAGGCCGCGGCAAGCTGGATCCCCTTGGTTCTGCTCCTTCAGTCAGCTCACCTTTTCATCTTCTCTTGAACTTAGAAATATTGTCTCTTCTCTTCACACATGCAGTGTGATACCAAAACAAAACAGCAGCAGTGAAAGCAGAGCTAAGGCAGGAACAGTTGCCGACACCCATGCGGCTGGCGTGGCTTCTCCCTTCCTCTCTGCTAGCCTAAGGAGAGAGAAACCACAAACGACTGTTACCGCTGATGCCCTGAAAAGCCGGAGTTGCAGACTCAGTAGTCAGAGGGCTGTGAAGCAGGGATTCTTTATTGCGGTGCCGGGCACACGGGGATCTCTCCTCCAAATATGCGGGCCACACACCCTGCCATTTCAGGTTAAATACAATCACAATATACATATTCATTATATTTCCAAGAAATGCTTAGCATATTCGTGACTTTTCCAAGAACTAATTAGCATATGTTAATATCTTTCACACATGTCTGTTAGCATCCTCGGGTGGTCTTTGGGGGTCTCAAGATGAAGGCTCATACTCCTCATCACAGTGTCCGCTGGCCAACCTTTGTTTCTGCGCAGACTCCGTTCTAAGGTCAGCATACCGTGTCCTTCCAGGTTGTTTTGCTCCGGTCTCGTTGCCCTCTCGGTGCCTCTTTCTCTCTGTAGCTTGGTGCTTCTGCCCTCCCAAGGCTGAGCCTCCTGGGGTAGAATTATTTAGGAGCCTCTCTATCTTAGAGCTTTCCTGTCTTCTCAAATCAGCAAGTCCAGTTTGTCTAAGTAGTGTTATTGAGGAGCCTCTTTATCTTAGAGCTTTCCTGTCTTCTCAAAACAGCAAGGATCTAGTTTAGTTTAATTACAATCACTCTGGGAAGTGGAAATTTTACATTTACAGGTATCACCACGTAACTCAGGGTTGTTGCCCAGGCTGGGACACCTCGCTCCGGAGGAGTTTCTGGGGATACCAAGGGTCCCCTAAGCCGTATTTCTGCTCCTCTCTGTTACCCGGTTCATTGGATGTTCTTCAGAAAAACCTGCTCGCCCATCCCCTCTCCTGTTACCTGTCACCATTTGTTCTCGTTGGTTCCGTCTCTGCAGCAGACAGACAAACTTTGCATTTAATTCAAATGAGCTCCTACGACATTTAAGCATCAGTTTTTACACCCACCTCTTTCTTTTTTTGTTTTCCTTAAAGGAAAGGTCGTAGTACACCGCTTGCCGTAACGCACTGCAGCTAAAACTTCCTGGAAACAGCCGGTTCAGTGTCTACGCTTCGGTTATTCGACAGGGAGACCCCCAATACCTCACTGCGCCATCGTCTCTTGTTCTGGGGGAATCGTATTATTGCTTACAATAATGCTAATAGGAAGAAAGGGAAATCTCTGTGTGAGTCACTGCTCTTCATTATTCAGCACTTGGTAAACAGCCAGCACATGGCTCTCCCCTGGCTTCGCAAGAGCGCTGGCACGAGGCGCTGCAAATCAACATCCTGGGGACCAGAATGTCATTCACTCAGCTCGCCCCCGGCCACCAAGCCACGCTTCAGGCGAGGCAGAGCAGCGCGAGAGCTGGAGCTTCGGAACCTGCCCAGCTGCTGGGTGTGTTCATCTGGAAACCGGGAGCTGACATCAGTCTCCGCAGAGGAGAAAAATGCGGCTGAGCTCTCCCCCAGCTCCGCGTCGCCGTGCCGAGCTACCAGGCTCCCTCCAAATGCCGGAGGAGACCCAGCCCCTCGGGAGCTGCCCGGTGACCATCAGGAACCCGCTGCTGTGGTTCCAGACCAGCAGCAGAGGGAAGCGGCGTAAGCGTGAGGACGCTGAAAACGCGCGGGACCTAAACCTGGGTGTTCTGTCAGAGGGCAGCGGCACCGCGCTCGCCCGCACGCCGCAGCGTCCTGACGACATCCTTAGGCGTGGTGGGGACAAGCCCCCCGACGAGGGCTCGCTGGCGCCAGCTGTGTCATTTTGTAGAAAAGGGAGGTCAGATCTGCTCCCGTGACTCACATTTATTTCTAAAAAATACAGACCTGGTTATCGAGGGTTCACGTTCCACCTCCTCTGCTGAGGAACGGGAGGCTACCAGACAAATCCCCAGCGTTTTACTGGCTGAAGAATGCAAGGCCTTACTCAGGTACCTGCCACTACTGTGCTGTGGTAAACGCCGGGAAAATCGGACATAAATACCGAGCAAACGTCCGTAACGCGTTCTCCGCGACGCTGTGTTACGATCACACGCATCGCCTGAAGCAGGTCCTCAGGCCGCAGGTCTGGCATCACCTTACCAGCGTGTGACGACAGCTCTGCCCAAGCTTTCAAGCGGAAAAGCCCCTGTGGTGTTCCCCCCCCCCCAATAAAAAAAAACCCCAAACCCAAATGGGATTAGTTGCGCAAGTCAGGATTACTCTCGGAAAAGCATATTCAGGGCACTGGTGTGGAAAGAAGCCTGGGTGAAATGAGGCGGCAGTGACGAATTCAGGAGTTTTGCCACTGGCGTTCCCCCCGCGCCCCCCAGACTCCCCCGAAGGAGCGGCGCTGTGTGGGACGGGGTTCTGGAGGGACGCGGCCGTCGCCTCGCCGCCCTCGGCAGCTGCCGCCCCGCTCTCCGCACAGGCACACGCAGCGGGAGCCGAGCGGGGCGACCGGACCACAGCAGGGAGAAGGCTGCTCTGGCTTTTGGGTTTTCTCATGCTGACACGCCCGCCCGCAGACCCTGCGGAGAGCGCTCCCGAGCGCTTCTGGGCTCCGGCTCATTACGGCAAGTATTAAACAGGAAAAAAAACCCAGCCCAAACTGTCAGACACAAGAAACATTTGCCTCAGCCCAGTGCCAGCATTCTAGCAGGAGCGGATGGGATTAATGGCCGCTGGCAGGCTGTCCAGCTTCGCTGAAGCAAGTGCTTCGGGGAGAAGGAGCGCTCCGGCAGGCTCGGAGACATAATTCACACCAGCTGCCTTTGCTCCAGGTTCTCTTTCTCTCCCCTGGTGTGATAATGATCCTGATTTATTATCGAAGACGCAGCAGCACCCTCCTCCCAAGCAGCGAGCTGTCTCTGCAGCCTGCCTGGGTCCTTACGGATACTCTTTATCCCTCCCATTTCAGCAAGCAGCAGCACGAGGCGGAGGAGAAGCTGTTGCCTGGAGATCAGACCGTGACCTCGATGCCCCGGCCGTGCCGCCTGCCGAGCGCTGTTGACCAAACCCGTGCCATTTCCGCACGGCCGGCCCGGCTGTGGACGGGCTCACGGGGCGGCAGCATTACGACAGGCAGGAAGGGGCCGCAGCTTCGTGTTCCTCCGCACACGGTGGCAGCACGCGCGGTCCCTTCAGATTTGCCGTCTGCACGCTTTAAGGTGCAGCGATTTTCAAATCCCTGGCTCATCATAAAGGTGGGAAATATTTTCCAGAAGCAGATTTGGATTTGAAACGTCGGCTTTCCGAGCACTGCTGTCTTTCTTCGTCCACCCCGCGGTGAACCCCGGCCAGCCGTGGTCTGCTCTCTGGAACCGCAGCGTCACGTGAGGCGCAGGAGCAGCGACAAACCCAGCCGCGCGGCCGGCTCGTTCTGCACGCCCTGACAGCACCCGCTTCCTAAAGTGCACGTCCAGCACTTCACACACCCAGGATGAGCCTGGAACACAAATAACGCTCCCCCCTCGCCCACTCCTTTACGTAATCTCTGCCCCCACACGAACACGCGGATAGACAGACTCCAAGTCACGCAGGACTCGCGTCTTGCTCGCCGGGCCCTCAGCTACGTCGAATCCCGGCACACAGAACGCTCGTCAGGTCATGCGCGCCGACTCCCTCTTCTCTGGTGCAAAGCCAATCATCTCGTTAATTAGCTGGGCAGGATCCCCGCCACCCCTCTGGTCTATCCCTCGCCACTGCGCCCAGGCCAGGAAACACATCAAGCTTTCAGCAGCGTGAAGCTGCCACGGGGTGGTCCCAAGCGTTGCCCGAAACGCCTGCGCTGCTGTCGGGCGAACGCAGTTCTGCATCCATACGCTCTGCTCTTAACGCAGGGAGGTCCCTGGGCCACGTTTAGGCTGGTGGAGCCTTTCCCGAGGCAAACGGAGGGACAGCTGGCATCTGCCCAGGGACACGGAGCCTGAGAGCAGCCACGCTGAAAGGCAGCTTGAGCTCCACTGCTGAGACTGCTTCCCAGGCACCAGCCACTCGGGATTCACTCGTGTTGCTGGGTAAGGTTTTGGCTTCAGGTAAATTTAAGCTCATTGCTTCCCCTGGCAGTTTGTTTCTCTCACCGAGCTCAGGTTGTTAAAGGTCTGGAAAGAAATTTCAGATACAGCTCTTGCAGACAGCTCATGGCGAGAAAACAAGAATCACAGACTCATAGAATCATAGGTTGGAGAAGACCTCTAAGATCATCAAGTCCAACCATCAACCCAACACCCCCGTGCCTGCTAAACCATGTCCCCAAGTGCCACATCTACACGTGTTTTGAACCCCTCCAGGATGGGGACTGCCCCACTGCCCTGGGCAGCCTGGTCCAAGGCCTGACCACTCTTCCAGCAAAGAAGTTTTTCCCAATCTCCAATCTAAACCTCCCCTGACGCAGCTTGAGGCCATTGCCTCCTGTCCTGTCGCTGGTTACTGGGGAGCAGAGACCAACCCCTCCTCGCTGCACCCTCCTGTCAGGGAGCTGTAGAGAGCGAGAAGGTCCCCCCTCACCTCCTCTTCTCCAGCCTGAGCAGCCCCAGCTCCCTCAGCCGCTCCTCAGCAGACTTCTCCAGACCCCTCACCAGCCTCGTTGCCCTAGTAAGCACAAGCATGCTGAGCCGTTTGAAAGCTGGGAAAAGCAGGCACATTTTTACTAAATTATTAACTGCAATTACTAACTATACACACCGTCCTAAGTGCAGGGCACCAGCCCAGACTTTCGTTCAAGAAAGGCTGCTTGGGTGGGGCAGCAGGATGGGAGCCGCACAGCAAAACCACCTGCAACGCACCGTAACCCGCACCTGCAGGCTCCTTCCGGAGCCGAGGGCTTCCCAAGCTGCACGTATCCTGCCGGCACGCGCTGGGACCCCAGCCCGGGCAGCAATCTTGCTGCGACCGTCTCTTTTTGTCACCTCAAGATCAGAGGTCCCCTCTCAGCCTTCTCTTCTCCAGGCTGAACAAGCCCAGCTCCCTCAGCCTCTCCTTGTAGGAGAGATGCTCCAGTCCCCTCATCATCCTCGCAGCCCTCCGCTGGGCTCACTCCAGCAGCTCCTCATCTTTCTGGAACTGGGGAGCCCAGCACTGGACACAGCACTGCAGATGGGGCCTCACTAGGGCAGTGTAGAGGGGGAGGAGAACCTTCCTCGACCTGCTGGCCACACTCCTCGTGCTGCACCCCAGGATCCCATCGGCCTCCTTGGCACCCAGGGCACACGCAATCACCACAAACGCACAACCAGTCGCTCCTAATTAGCCACAGGGCACGCGTTAACCTCCCTGTCCTGCGCAGCACCAAACGGACGTCATTGGGCCAAAGTCTCCCCTTGCAGCCCACAGTTCTCCTGTGTGGACAAACGACTGTGAGGAGGTGCCACCATCTCACAGCCACGCTCTGCGACGCCGCTGCTGCTCAAACACCGTGGAACCGGCGACGCAGGGTGCTGCACAAGCCCCCAGCACCCCGGCGAGGATGAGCTGCGCTGGCTCTGCTCCGCAAAGCTGGAAGCTGGATGGAGAGAGGGAAGCCTCGTTATTTGTCTTCATCCTCCTGAAACCCTCTCCTGACCCAGCTCGGGGAATTTGTCCGTTTGGAAGGCTTGCACAACCTCCGCCTTTTTTTTAGGGGGTGGGGAGGGAGGGCTGGTATTCAAAGCATCGCATGGTGCAAAGGGGTTCTGCTCTTCTGTTATGTCCTGGGACAGTTTCCAATGATCTCTAACCTTTTCAGACCAAGGGATTTACACCTGCTTACACCAGCAATAAACTGTGATCTTGGTCTCCGATTTGGGAAATCAGGAGTCTGAAAGCAGAATTACTCTACGGAAAACCCCAATGTTTGCTGATCCGCTTTGCTGTTCCAGCCTCACCCTTTGAGCAAGTGGAGCCTCGGTGCTCTGGGTAAACTGCCCTCCACGGTACGGTAACAGCGGGCGCAGGGGAGGCAGGTTCCACCTCAGCTACGGAGAGCGAATGGCCAAAATGCCCGCTCCCAGCACGTAACAGCTGCAATTACAAGCTCATTATTTAAGCGGCGTATTTCTGAGGCTTAATCTTCCGGGATTTATTCAGACACTTAAGAGATCTTTCCGAAAGGGTCCTCAAAAACTCAGCAGGTCTGAGTCATTTGGAGTATTTTATTCTAGATTCCTCAGAAGAGATTTGAATAAATTACATTATAACCTCTGTATTTTAATAATTGTAAAACCTGCAGGGGAAGAAGTAAAACCACTTTCTTCCTAATCTGAGTTTACTAACATCATCCATAACGTTTAAAAACCCCCACACCAATAAAACCACACAAACGCTCTCCCCCGTGACTTTAAGAACAATTTACATCTTTTAACTTTTCTTTTTTTTCCTCCTGATTTAGCAGGGCAATGACACGGAGATGAAATTAGCAGCACTACTACAACGACGACATCATTTTCCGGGTTCTTTATGAGCTAATGGCTCGCGGCTCTGAAACGATTTTTATGTCGGGCAGGATGGAGCCCGGCTCCCAAGCAGCCAAAAGCAGGCAGGCTTTCAGCAGCTCCGCAGCTCGTGCCCGCCAGCGAGAGACGCAGCTCCTCAGTCGCTGCTCTTGCAGGGACTTCATTTCATCGTCCTGCAGTTGGTACCCCTGTGGCCACTGGAACTGGCCACACATCCCCTCCTGCTGGGTTCCTGCTCCTCTCCATTATCCTGCCAAGCAATTTCGTTCTTTCTCAGTCAATAAATTGCTACAGAATTAAATTAGTATGGCTGTAGAAATTAGTCATAGAGTACAGGCAGTATTATATGGGGCCTGATTAAAATATTCCCCTGAACAGAGCACGACAGCTATAGTCAACTAAATAAAAGCGACACCTCAGTTCTTTTCGGTCTCTTTGGCCCAAATCCCATTACCCGACTCTAAAACTACAACGAGCCTGCTCGTTACACGGAAACGCTACGTTTCACTCTAACGAAGCAGAGAGCAGGATCTGGCAGTTAGCCTGGGTCAAAGCATTCACGCTGACGTTATTCTCTTATTGTGAATTCTGAGATTCAGCGGGACTTGTCCAGCCCTTGCTCGGGACTTGTGCAGCCCTTGCTAGCTGGCTCACAAAATGCCTCAAGAACGGAACAAAATAAACCGGCTACGTCCTTTCTAGAAGCTGCACGTCTTTTTCTTCTTTATGAGCAGGACAGCCCTGACGTGACGGCCGGTGCTTCAGAGTTCTGTCTTTGCCAGCCCCACGCCCGCAAGCTGGCTAATGACGACCGGAGGTGCTCCAGAACAACCAGCAGCGACAAAACGAAGGCGCCTGTTGCCTTTTCGCCCTTTCCGGGACGACGCTGGGTTAGAAATAACGGCAGTGGGAGAGGCAGGGCCGCGAAAAGCGGCGCCTCCGTTCGCCGCAGCCGCAGGGCGGTCGGGCTGCTGCCCCTCCTAACCAACACCGCGACCTTTCAACCGGGGCTGCAGCGTCAGGGGCTGCCCCGCTCCCTCACGCCAGGCTTCTGCGTTCTTCTGAGGCTCCTTTATCGGCAGGGGTGAACCCTGCAGGGGCTCAGCGGCTCGGCCAGAGGAAATTGCTGCAGTTTTGCTGTTTCCATCGCACGGTAACAAGGGGAACACAGGGTTAAGATTTACCCGGCTGAGAACAGACTTCTCATATCTCAGGGGTTTCCTCACCTGCGAGTGGCCACGCTGTAGCTTGCCCCCGCAGCCAGCAGGATCTCCAGGCAGTTCTCCTGCCGTCCTGACATGGAGATTCACTTGTTCCGCACGTGTAGACCGTGGCAAATTCACAGTCTGCTGGCTCTGCTGGCCAGGAAAGCAAAGCCTCAGATTGTTTCGTTAGGCGATGAAAACCATCACTGAATGAGACACAAATGAGGAACTGAGGACTGTAAAGTCACTGCAGATTTAATTGTCCAGGGAACAGCCTGAAGCGTAATGGGAAGCAGGTTCCCAGGTTTCTCCTTGCTTTTGTTAAACGCTGACGCCCTGTGTATTCCACACAGAATCCCAGAATGGTCGGGGTTGGCAGGGACCTCTGTGGGTCATCCAGTCCAACCTCCTGCCGAAGCAGGGTCACCTACAGTAGGCTGTAGAGGACCTTGTCCAGGCAGCACCTCACTCTCATACAACTGCCATCTCACATGGCCACGTGAAGTAATCTAGTTCGAAAAAAGTGGGTTCGGAGCATATTTTTTAATCTCTTTTTGCTTATTTTCATTCTGTTTCTCCACAATGAGCAGATAATAATGGTAAAATGTGTGTGACTATGTCTGAGAGGAAAGAGAAAAGAGGGGTCTGTGATGTATTTCCCCATTTTTCCTAAAAGGGGATGTCTGTGTCTGTCCCTTGCAAGCAACCCTAAATATGTATTTAGACAGCAGCAAGTAAGAGGGAAGGCTATAAATAGCTTCAAACACATGAAATGATAAGCTGGAAAACATAAAGATTTGCCAAAAGATAATTAAGATATATAACCCTCTGCCAGAAAATAAAAAGATGAGTAGGATGTAGTAAAAATATGATGAGATGGTTCCAGTACAATATTCTCTCTGTTCCCTCCTAGCAGGGGAACAAAGACTCCTTGAGAGAAATCAGCACTGTATGCAAATGGAAAACAACAGCTGCCACCTTCTATAACGTAGCCATTAAGTTAATAATTACACAGGGCGGGGGTGCAAAAAAGCCCCTAAGCACGCACTGGGACTTGACTCGCTCCCAGTATTCCAGCGGAAAACGGTGAAGCTGCGCCAGCCGTTACCTGGATCCGCAGTCACCACAGGACGGCAAAGCGCTGGCGACAAACCGCCCCGTGCTGCTCGGCACGGCAGCGCCGGCCAGCGCCTCCGCAGAACCAGCCGGCCTTTGGGGACCCTCGACAGGGAGGGACCTCGCGTATCGCCGACGGCTTTAATAACGGGACGGACCTAGAGCGCGCGGGGAGCATTCCTGCTTCCGCACGGCTTGCGGCGAACGCTGCTGAGCTGTGTTTTGTTGAGCAGTAGAACAGGAGGCCGTATCAACTTCAGCTGATTCACACAAAACCTAAGGGGGAGGGAAATAAATCAGTTATCTGATTCTTCTCCCTATCACCAATAGCGGTTAATCTGCGTTTTACAGCCATTCATCATCTTAAAGTACGGGGACACAGCTGAAGATGAACCCGTTACTGTGAGCTGCCACCTGTGCTAACCGGCGTGACCAAGTGCACCATCACCCCTAGCCCACGGCGTGCCGAGGTGGACGTCATCTCACCGCCGGCGCAGATCAAACACGCGCGTGTGGACTGGCGCGCAGCTCAGCGGACAGGAGATCATTCACTAAGCCACTTTGTTTCTTTTGATCGCATACTAATACGCTGGTTTAGCTTCCTTTTTTGTTTATAGTTTGCCTCCTTTCTTGGCTTTTCAGGTACTGGTCCAGTACAACCTTGTTCAGTTCACGTTTTCCACACAAATAAAGGAATATTGTAACCTTTCCATTCCCTTTCAACCCATTTCTGTCTACCGCAATAGACTTAAGCCTGGCCCACTTCAGCATGATATTGAATCAGGGAGTTGAACTGTGTCCTGCAGGAAAAACCTCAAATTATACATGATAGGCATGCTAAGTACAACCTTCGGGACAAAACTTATGATTTAAGGTTATTTCGTGGCCCATTTTCTTAGCTTCAGAAGAGCTAGATTTACCTGGACAACTTTAACCTTCCACTAAGTGACGAATGCACGGAAGTCCTTTCCTCTGGCTGGATTTATCGGGTCGTTTTTAGCCTGGTATGTTGTAAGATACAGGATTTCCCAGGTGCAGAGTAGCTTCAGGACAGGAGATCACCTTGTAAAAAAAAAGCCCCGTTTTAGCTTTTCATCTTGACACCAGAAGAATTCTGATGGGGAAACGGACCCATAAATCAGGTGTTAGAGACCAATCTGTTGGCTGAGCCAGAGCACCAAGAGAGCTGCACACGGTTTAACTTCCAAAGGACTTTATACCCACCGAAACAATCCTGGCAGCTCCTCCAGCGGCCTGCAGTCGCTCCTCTGCTTCTAGGTTAGGGGGTTTATCAACGCCAGCTACTCCTGATTCTAAGTGTGATCAACCAGGACTGACAGAGACCAAAATCTACGGCTGGCTCGAGCTGGCAGTCCTGTACTCCAGCATATGCAATCAACAAATTCACATTTCTGAGGAACAGTAACTCTGCTGTCTCCTACTTTATGAGTTCTTGGCTTTAAAATATTAGCATTTCTTTTAAATTCCTTGCACAGACCTTGCTACTGACCTGTAAACAACTCTATCCTGCTAGGTTGTTTTGTTGGATGGTAATTAGCTAAAGTCATTCTCAGGTTTATTCACTTCAGAAAATAAAACCTGCTCTGTACCTGGTTTGTTTTCAGAAAGAAAACCAAACCAGCGCTCCCTTATGCTTTTGGGAATTTTACTCCCACCCAACGTGGTCCCTGGCCACCTCCTGACGAAAAAATAATGCTAATCCTGGCAACGTTTGCTGCAGTGATGAAAAGGCACTACCCCACCGACACCGCTAAGGCAGGTCGTGCTTCCTCACCCCGACGGCTGCACAGAGTGCTCTGGCTCTCTAAAACACTGACGCGCTCTCCAACACGCTAAATGTGTTCTAAATAATACCGGTGTGTTTGTGCGTCATCCTTAACTGTTGCCAGTTTTGATTCCTTTAAGAAATGGTAATTATCCCTCTGACATTCGTACCTTTTCTGGGTGCTAACTTTCAGAGCTCCTCTATAATTTTACTGAGGTTTAGCTTAAATTTTGTCTGCCTTAGCTTCAGGACATCATTCTCCGTCCTACCACCGTGTGAAATGGATTATGCTATCCCACAGGAACGGAATTAACGAAGTAAGGGACGTCTACTAGGTTACCTTGAAGACAGTTAGAGCCGCCGGTTATGTCTCCTCGGAGAAATCTCTTTCCTAAATTATGTAAATGTAGTTGTCTCTGTCTTGCTGTTGCCAAAGTTGTTATTCCAACGCCCTCAAAGACAGAAGCTGTCCAACAAACAGCATGGTTTATTATCGATCACCAGTGATTACGTTACTTTGAATAGCACAAGAGTGCTAATTTTCTCTCAAGAGTTTCACATTCTCTAACCTAAACAGTCACATCCGCGAGCTTCCAAAGAAAGTTTGGGCTGCTGACACTGCTCAAGAGGAAATTCCCCTGAGGACTGAAGCTAAGACTCTCACAGCCATCTCCACGAACACCAGCTTGTAAGCAGCACGCCCAGAGCAGCTAGAGCGAGCAGAGGACGTCTTCAACAAGACAGATGATCCAATCAAGAAAAGCTAATCTGGGGCTGATGCTGCAAGTCCTTGTGTAAAGGACAGAGAGCAACTAATCCGAGCAGAGCCGCTGCAAGGAAGCCAACTGCTTTACTTGTCTCGGAGCTCGTATGGTGGAGATGCGCACTTCAGAGCTGTTTCTTCCAGGAAAGAACAAGCAGGATGAAAGACTGAGCTAATCAAACGGGCCATGAAAATAACCGCAGAGTCAACAACCTCACAGAATGTATAAGGCTCCTGAAAAGAGTCACAAATTAACTGGCCTCGTTGCTGTTCTCCAGAAAATCAACTGGTTTTAGCTGAAGGATGGCAAGAAGAGGGCCTTAAAGAAGCCCTACTCCTGAAGAAATGAATGGAGTTGCAACCTCAAAGAGATAAACTGGCTGAAAATAAATGAGAAAGAAGTTACAGACTCTTTATTCGCACCAGATGATAAGGGAATTTCATACATTTTTTTACCATAAGGAAAAATTAACCACCTCATTTGAACATCTCAACAAAATGGTCTGTCACAGACAGGGTGAGATCTACCACATCAGCATTTCAAGAAGCTGAAAAACTCTTCCTAATTGTTTTAGGATGAGATCAAGACTATCTAAACACCCCTCAGGTCTGCATTTGATGCAACAGTGGCAGTGAAGTCCTGCAGAGGACTTAGAAAACTGGCGCTCCACCCACCCCTGCCTTCGGAAGGACTTCCCAGGCAGTCAGGCAGCCACCCGCCTCTGGATCCTGCGCCCACGCAGAGTCCCAGCGCGCAGCCCCGCACCGGGCACACGAGGCGCAGAGACGCGCAGGCACTGCTCAGGGGCTACGCAGCCCGTCTCAAGCTGGTGAACCAGACTAAAGCCAGAGCTCCAGAACGACCTTTGGACCCCACGCAGGGCCCCTCTGCAGCCATGGGGAGAGGACGGTGCCTCCCCGCGACGCTCGGGATCCCTCCTTGGTAGTAACCAAGTCTGTCCACAGACTGGAGAGGAAATTCCTTCTCAAGACCTGACGCCTGATCAAGATCTGATGCCTAAATCAAGTGCCTCAATCAAGCTGTCTGAATCTTGGCACACGAGGTCAGAGACTAGGGCTACGAGGATGATGAGGGGACTGGAGCATCTCTCCTATGAGGAGAGGCTGAGGGAGCTGGGCTTGTTCAGCCTGGAGAAGAGAAGGCTGAGAGGGGACCTTAGAAATGCCTCTAAATATCTGCAGGGTGGGGGTCAGGAAGACAGGGCCAGACTCTTTCCAGTAGTGCCCAGCGACAGGACAAGGGGTAATGGGCACAAACTGAAGCCAAGGAAGCTCCACCTGAACATGAGGAAGAACTTCTTCCCTCTGAGGGTGACGGAGCCCTGGCCCAGGCTGCCCAGGGAGGCTGTGGAGTCTCCTTCTCTGGAGATATTGCAGCCCCGCCTGGCCGCGGTGCTGTGCAGCCTGCTGTGGGTGACCCTGCTTGGGCAGGGGGTTGGGCTGGGTGACCCACAGAGGTCTCTTCCAACCCCCACCATTCTGTGATTCTGTGTGTGAGATGAGAGCCCTGTGCCGTCAGGGACTGAAAACTGAACAAGAGCGAGAACGGTGAGTGGGTTTCAGGGGCAGACTGCTGCAGTGAGAGCAGAGCAGGCTCTCCGAGGGATTAACGGCCACAGCTCCACTGGAGCCACAGAGCACTGACAGCTGACGGCCGATTTGCCTCAGAGAGCACACCCACAGTCACAGGAACAGGATAAAAGCGACGTGTAAGCGTGGTCTGTGTCGGACACTCACCGGTGACTGGAAGTTTCCCCTTTCGAAGGGCACCTCCGTCGCTGCTCTCTACAAGAGTCCATAAAAGGCAGGCGGCTGCTCCTTGAGACCGGAGGAGGGATGAGGTGAGGCTCTTGCTACAACCCCTGCAGCAATTCCCATCTTCCTACAGGCAAAGCCATCCGAAGAAAACAGAACTGTGGGATTTCACACTCTGTACGCAGCTCCGGGTGCTGCCTGCCGGTCCCACTGTCCACATCAGTGCGTAAAACCGGCCAGCAAACCCATCTCCAGCCAGCAGCAGGGCAATGCTTTTGCCAGCGCTGTCCCTCTTGCAATTCTGTGAATGGAATAGGAAAATATGAAATTCCTTCTTAGGACTGTGAAATCAAAAGAAAATTACTCCCACCAAAAGCAAGATTTACCCTTCGAAGTGCTTAAAAAGCACGCCAGGTCTTTGTCCCTATGCTGCGTTTGGTTTTCAGTTACCTGACGGGAGGTCTCTTCTTAAGAAAGTGGGACATCTTCGGTCGCATGTTTACAATGTATCCAGTTTATGACATAAAATTAATAAAACTCTGTAATGGTTCACCTGACACCATGACAAGACAGCAATTACTATTAACATCAGTACTATTATTACTGAGATTAACAAACAAATACTGATTAGCATCAAAAGAAACCCATGAATTCTCCTAAGATCCTGTCTAAGGCAATTTTGACACCTGCCTCCTCCACGTACGCTGGTCTGATGGTAGCTACTCTTGTACCGGTAACGTTCACGTCATTATTCTGTGTGTCTGTAACTACCCCGCCACTTCCAAACTGGATCCACCTCGTTTCTTACGCTGACGTGAGCTTACAAGCTCCTTCTTCCCAGTTAAAATGGAACACAGCCCTCAGATGTTCTCTGATGTGAAGCCCAAAACCTGGCTACAGCGCAGAGACAGGGTCTCACGTCAAACCGAAAAACGTGGAGCAATAAGAAACAATCCTGAGGCAGTGACCAGTGCCGACGTATTTGGTCACAAGGCTCCAAAACTCCTGATTTCCCTACCGGCAGCTCAGCCAACCCAGCCGTTCTCTGCGGCGAAGGGCTCTGCCAAACGGCCGAACCCGTCCTGCTCAGAGGCCCCTGCCATGGTACGTACGGATTAGAGAGCGCCCGTCTTTTGCAGAACCACTGTTTGCCTTGGTCCGATGAGCGAGATGCATTTAGCGGTTTGTTACGCGGGTAGAAAAGCCAGGCAGCTCCAAGGGCAGTCCAGGAAACCCAGCCGGTAATTCGGGAACAGGGCTGGGGCCGGCACTCTGCACCACGGCTTGGGGCCGGGACCGAGTGGGAGCGGGGCTCCTGCGCCACGGGCTGCTCGTGCCCTCCTTACCTGGAAATCCAGCAGCCTCATCTCAGCCTCCGCCATCGAACACGCGTGAAGGATCTTCCCACTTACTGTAGCTAGATAAAAAATGTAGTGGCGAAGAAGAATGAAAAGAAATGGTGCAAGCTGAGACCTGGGGATCAGGATACCCAAGTCCCACACCCAAACTGGACACAGACTTTACCGCATCCTTGGGGAGGAGAAAAACACCGGGAGGAATTTCAGACCTTCACAGATAGATGCTTGTCAGGGCTCTGCTAACACTGCTGACAGCTCCTGTCCCCAGGCTCCTCTCGCTCCCACAGACACCAGTCCACAACAGCGCCCAGATGAAATACCATTTTTTAATCTTTTTTTTTTTTTTTACTTCTTTGCCTTGATATTGCATCTAAGAAAAAGCTCCAAGCAATTTTCTTAGGGGTATTACTCTCTGCACTCCAGCCCCTTTGCGGCAGCTCTGCAAGAGCTATCGCCCCGCTGGTATTTCTCAGCTCCTAAGGAAAGCACAAGCAGTCACAGAGGCGCTGGCAGAAACAGGTCTCCGGCAAACAACGGGCATAAAGCACAAACTGAAATTTGGCTCTAGACAGACATACACAAAAACAAGGACTGGTGAGAGGAAAGGACAAAATGACGAGTGCAACAGAATCTCCAGGGCCTTGTCCTCCTTTTATTTATGCCGTACCAAGACGTACCAGACAGCAAAGACACACTGATACAAAAAAAGCCAATTCTTTGGTTTTTTTGTGATTACACGTGTCAAGCACAGGGACGATGCATACACCAGAAATGTACAATTCTGTCTGGAACAACCCATTTCCTTGCCTTTGAACCAGACTGCAAGGTATTAATTTAAGAAGGGGGAAAAAAGAAATGTCATCCAAAATCACCAACTTCTGTTTATTAAAACAAAAAGTGTTCAGCGTCTTGGGACCGTAACGAGAACACCGGGTTTATTAGCAAGTCTATTTTCTACTCAACAGCCTACCAGTTTCCTGCTGTGCTGTTTCCCTAACAGGCCTGTGGATTAAACGCAAAGTTCCCTCTACTAAACGAGGCTTCAGACTAAGCTGGCCGAGACCACGCGTTCTGACGAAGAGAAAGTTTAAACAAACAAACAAAAGTTGTTGTCTAAGCCCTTTGCTGCCCTTCGGTCCCCTGGGGGAGCTCGGAGCCAGAAGCAAAGACACAGAGAAATCACTGCATCGCTGGAGGCTGAGCTGGAATTTTCTTTGCCTGTGTTGAAGGCCGACACGGACAAAGCCTCTTCTGGCTTTTATCATTCCCAATGTTTCATTTGCTTCCATCGACACTGGGCTTCCGCTTTTCCTCCGCCTCTCTGCCATTGCCTCGACAAACCCCCTGCTCCCTGGCAGTCTCTGCCAGCTGCGCGCGGCTTCTCCCCCTCCGTGCTCTGCCACCTCCCTGCTGTTCTCCCTTCATGCAGCCTCGTGTTCTGCCCAGATCTGTCTGGAGAAGTCTGGCACGCTCTATTTCTGCCTTGGACACCCACGCTGGATTGCGCCTTAGCTTCTCTGCTGGCAGTGCCAAACCTCGGACCCACAAATAGCCCCGGCACCATAATACTTATCAATAAAAAAGCACCACCATAATACTTACCAATAAAAAAGCTTCTGCCGCACCACTATTAAGCGATTCTCATGACTTCTGAATCCGTAACTCCTGACTGTAACCTGCAGGAACGATAAGGGTAAGATGGATGGAAGGTGGAGGTAAGTTTTAAAGAAGAGCTGTTGTGAAATACGCAGACTGCAGGCTGTTCCGTGCGGTGTCCGGAGTTCCGCTCTGATTTTTCCCATTTTGCTTTCTCACTCGTACCTGGTGCTGCTCGGCCGGGGAGGGGGCCCACGGCCACAGACGTCAGCTTTCTCTGGAGGGGCAGAACACGCGCCCCGAACTCCGCAGGGCCAGCAGACCGTTCCGCACACTCCTCCTCCCTGAACAGCCACTGCAGGGAAAACAAACAGTTTGCATCAATATCCTCTGGAAAATGTTTGGCCTGACTACTGCTAGTATGAGCAGGGAATTCACCCTGGCTAACCTCCAGGAATAGAGACGCGGCTTCCCCTTTCTCTCTGTGCTCACATTCCTTTTTAGGCCATTATCATGCATATATATATATATATATACCTCATCCTGAAACCTTGTCTTGTGACTGTGCCCCAAGAGCAGGGGCTGTGATGGTCTTTACATCCATCTCCGAGCCACTGCTGCCCGAAGCAGACTCCCATCCCACAAAAATAAACTCGGTTTCTCTGCTCTAGCAGGTACTTTGCTGCAGTATTTCGAACCCCCACCGACGCCACATCAGCACCGAACTCGGTGATCAAATCAGGGAACAAACGGTGTTCTCTACCTCTACCTCTACAGTGACCTTAAAACTAAACACCCAACATTTATATCATCCCAAAGATGCAGGGCTTTTGCTCACAGCCAGCAGAAAAAATTCGCTTGCTTTCTCTCCTGCGTCTGAGTTGTGTTTTTAGCCTGCGCAACATGTCTTCTTCATTCACTGCAACGCGAGCCACACGACGGAAATCCTATGAAGACAAACACCATGGAGAAATGCTACACCAGCCTGTGAGCTAGCGGTGGCCTGCCCAGGCCATACAGCCAAAGGACTATGATAAAATTCTATATTACTATTTCGGACCCACTTTGGGAAAAACGTTGCATCTGAAGCTCCTGGAAAGCTTCAGTGCTCTCAGCAACCCCAGTTTCAGCCCAGCAAGAGCTGACCTAAATCTGGAGCAAGACGTGGAGAAGGAAACAGATTAAGATTCTAATCTCAGTTCCATCATGGGTTTTCTTCGTAGGTTCTGGTAAATCACTTTCACTTTTATAACCTCTACTTCCCATTCTCAGTCTGTGAGATCAGCATCAGCTCTTTTCACAGGGCACTGCAAGGCTTTTTTTTTTTTTAAGGTAAAATGCAATGGCACCTTCTGAGGGAAGATGGATAGACAACGGAATATATTTTCTTAGAGGAAAACAGCTTTAAAAAGCCAGAAAAATCTCTCTTTATGCCCACATGAAAAACAAAGTTCCCTTTAGCTGAAAATTTAACTAGACTTCAGAATAAGCTGCAATGTGTGCTTAGATCTGCCAGTAAAGTCCCGGACAAACGAGAGTTTCAGGTCCTAGTACTGATTTTCAAAGAGTTTGCTTTTAAAGACAAATTCCGTATTCACGTTTCGTGGCTGCCGTTCTTCGGTCCTGAAAGGCGGCTGGGACCTCCGATGCCCTGCTAGCTAATCCGACTCACTGCACGACTCTACTTCACCTGCATCGTGAGCGACACAAAGAGAGGCTGAAAGACCCATTTCAACATTATCTGCAGGGCTGTTTTTTCTAAAAACTTATTCAGAACTTTGAGAGGAAAAATACCAGAGCGTATCCATTTCTCCTGAGCAGGGTGAATCCATGTGGCAAGGAAAGCAAGTGTCCTCTGAACCCGTTATTGTCACAGGGACCGCAGCACAGATTTCACACATTTTATAGATGGGAGGAACTCTGGGGCACTCTCCTCGGGCAGGAATTCTATGTGGGAATAAGAGCTGGTTTCCACGCAGTTATTCTACGTGGTGCCTGTCGAACTGTTAATCAGCTTAGAAAAACTGAAAACCTAACTAGCCTAAAACCAACTTAGAAAAGTTGATTAATCAATGCAGAGACTGTTGAGAGAAGGATACAAAAGCACTTCTAAATTATTTTGAGGCTAGAAGCTGGTATGAACAATCAGGCAATTCCAGGAATGGTGAAGATGAACCAGATCTGTCTTCTCAGCACTTTAAAAAAGAGAGAAGTACAAGCCGTGCTTACAGCCACCATCGCAAAACATTTAAGAGCTCGCTGTAAATTGAATTTCTCTTGGGAAGTGTCACAACAACTGCATGAAGCTCAAGTTCAAGATGACTGTCAGAAGGTGGAGTGAGGCAGAAGCCATTAAAAATAAGGCTCCTATTCCTTTACCTAGGTCTTAACACACCCAGCCTTGGACTAGGAGCTGCACCAGCACGGTGGCAGTGTCGCGGTGCCTTTCTCCCATCCTCTGTTTTCCCAGCAACAGCACCGTAACATCACGCCTTGCCCCTCACTCCCCCTCAGAGCACGTCCACACACACTGCACTCAGCAAGCCCTCCTCCGCCGCACCAGCTCCAAACTTTAATTCCTTTCCCTAGCCTGCACGCAGGCAGAACTCCTCAGCAAAGGGAACGCAAGGCTCTCCGCAGCCCTGCTTTCCCTCCGCCTCCTCTCTGCCGAAAGCCAGTCCCCGAGAGCACGGTCCTACCAGACCCACACACCAGCATTTCTTCTCGCAGCTGAGGCTCCGTTTTGGAGAGCGCTGGATACAGCCACCAAGCTCAGCAAGCTAACCACCGCTTTGCTTGGAACCAAGCCATACTTGGGTGACATCTTTAAATTCTTCTCAATTTTGGAAGACTTGGGGCGGTTGGAAATAATTTCCGAAGCCCTGAGTGAGGAATACAGCAGCACAGTAATTAGGACTCAGTTTTCCACCGGAGTAGGCTTGTTATAAAGTCGCTAGCAAAGTTATTGTTTGAGTGAATAAACGTGAAGTGTGCACGGCAAAGCTGACACGTATTCCTCATCACACAGGTCTGTCAGTAGTTTGCCATTTCAGATCCATTTCCTTCCCACTCTCCTTTAGGATCTCGGATACGGGGAGCTCCTGTCAAATCACAGCTCTGCCAACACACTTCATCCAAATTTCCACCACCAGCTACGCTGTAACCCTCTGCCCAAGCACGCACCGGGCAGCGCGCTGCCATCTGCGCCCACTCCCGTGTTTGGGTGTTCGCCTCGTGAGCCACCCTGCAGCTCAGCAGTTTTGTTTCAGTCCCTGGTTGCACTATCCAAAGGTCTCGCACACAAAATCCAGGTCTGTCCATTTGGCAGGATTCAGGAATCGATGTGGCTTGAGCTAGAACAGGATTTCTCAGACAAGCTAGACCTTGAGCTTGTGTTCCCAACATGGAAAAGCTGGGGCTCTAGCACGCTGCCCACGAGCTGCCCCGGATCTGTCCACACTGTCACACTCCGTAGAGGCACTGACTATCCATCCCTGCTGGATCCAGCCTTCAAAGCAGCCCCAACACTCATGGAGGTCATTGCTTCCATAGAATCACAGAATCCCAGAATGGTCAGGGTTGGCAGGGTCCTCTGTGGGTCACCCAGCCCAACCCCCTGCCCAAGCAGGGTCACCCAGAGCAGGCTGCACAGCACCGCGTCCAGGCGGGGCTGGAATATCTCCAGAGAAGGAGACTCCACAGCCTCCCTGGGCAGCCTGGGCCAGGGCTCCGTCACCCTAAGAGGGAAGAAGTTCTTCCTCATCTTCAGCTGGAGCTTCCTCTGCTTCAGTTTGTGCCCGTTGCCCCTTGTCCTGTCGCTGGGCACCACTGAAAAGAGCTTGGCCCCACCCTCCTGACACCCACCCTGCAGATATTTGTAAGTATATATTAGGTCCCCTCGCAGCCTTCTCTTCTTCAGGCTGAACAAGCCCAGCTCCCTCAGCCTCTCCTCGTAGGAGAGATGCTCCAGTCCCCTCACCATCCTTGTAGCCCTTCCGTCCTCCAGCAGAATCAATATCTCTCCCCTTGCCAGCCACTGCAGCTGAAATCCTTCCACGTGCTACCACGGAGGCTGGCAGCCAGCAGAGCTGGCCCCACGGTGTGACATCTAACCTGTCAGAGCTCGTTTGCAGTCTCGTTGTTCTGGGGGGTGGAACGCTGCCAGCTCATCCCTGACGGCTCGGCAGCACGCGCTCCCCTGGGATGCGCATCGTTTGCCAGCGTCTCTCCCCAGCCTCACACAACCCAAAGCTCCGTCACCAAGCCTGCGCAGGGAGCAAGGCTGCTGTGCCTGCGAGATGCAAACCAGCGGCGTGCACGTCTGGGTCTGAAAAGCTGTGCCAGTGCGGGTCTGCCTGCCCACGGAAGCACCGCCGCCTGGGCTGACAGTCCTGCAGCTCGGCACGCGGCACAAACCAGAAAATAGCCTTCCTGCAGAGGAAAAACCCTTTGTGGAAATACAGGCTTCTATTTTCCCTCTCCCTGTATTGCACAGTAAGTAAATACGCAGTAGGTCAAATCAGCTTGAGATGGTTTAAAATGTCTTTTCCCTCTCCCACCCCCCAGAGCTGGATCTTCCTTTTGGCGGTATCCTTTCCTGTAGCCCATATTAACGGTAGTGAAGTGTGTAAGAACTACGGTACAGCTGTTACCTGTTCTTCCCGCCCCGCTCTCTGCCCACCTCCTCCACATAAACAGGCAGACACGCCGTGTTGGATGTATCAGCATGCACCAAGCAGGAACATTTTCAGCTTCAGGTACCCTAAAAAGGAAAGAAGACAGAGTTTAGGGAAGTCAAGTCTGGAAGTGCATTGTGTCTCCTTAAAACAGGCCAAAGAATATAATGAGTCGTAAAATGTGTGCACAGGGAATACTGCTTGAAGCTGGAAAGCAAAGTAACAAGGTTCCAATCTTCCAAAATGAAAGAAAAAAATTGAAAAAAAAAATCACGAAAAATTGAAGATACATACAGTGTTTCCTTGCCTTGCTGGAAGCTTATGGAAGATTCCTGTAAATGACATGTTAGTGCTCCATCCCTGATGAGAAACAGGCTCTTTTCTTGCAGTGCAGTAGGAAGACCTGCTTTCCATGGGCATCTCAGATGTGAGAGGCCTGAGAGAGCTGAGCTACAGGAGCGGGTTCATACCTCACTGACAGAGTATGCTTCAGGCTTCATTACATGTGGAATACAAATGTAAAACATGCAATGTAGAATTTAAGAGGGTATCTCTGTAAGACTATAGGATCCCTCCTTCATCAGACCCTCTGCTGTGTTCCGGGTCTTGGCCGGTCAATGGTGCATCTTCCTGTCGGTTTGATGTCAAGTTGACAAGAGACGGGTTTAAACACCAAATCCCAGACCAGACATTTCCTAGATTCCTAAGAGTTGAAAAACTTGACCTGGATTTTCTAAAGAGCACCTCAGATGGGCTCTTAGTCTGAAAAATCAAGATAAGAGAGACCACAAGAATGACCGGCAGGCTGACTCCTAATTACACCCCTGCAATCGATTGTATCCGTAGCCTTGGGCAAGCTGCTCGCACTTTGCAGAGCCCGACAGGTAAGGAGGGGGAAGGAGCAGTGAGCAGCAGCACAGAGGCTTTCTGACACGCACTGCAATTCGCCATTTCGTGGGGGTCAAATAGTTACCAAGCGCTGAGGGACTGGCTGAGTTTAAAGTACTACGGAAGTCTCAAGATCCTCTCTAAATCCCCCGCAGTCAATCGTCTTCCTGATCCGTAGCCTGAAGCCGCGTGCTCAAGAGCAGAACTTCTGTGGTTGCTATTTTCCTCCTCTCCTATATTAAACAAGAAAAAGCAAGCCAAATGAACAGGAGTAAAAAAGGAAAAGAACACCAGAACCACACAAAAGCACGCTATCAGCATCACTCAGCCCAGCCAGATTGCTAAAGTCCTTCCAGAAATAGTCGAAACTAAATTACGCTTTGCAACAAGAATAAAATTGTTTGCTTAACCAGTTCTTGACCCAGTCTCTTTAAACGAATTACTTCAACTATTCATCCTGATCCTGGCAGCAATAAACAAAAAGGAAATCATGTGTACATTAAATGGTAACGGAGGTCTTTAAACTCACTCCTCCCCATTCCGGTCCTTGGGAAAGACTGGCAGTGCATCCATCTTCCTTCCTCTCCTCTCCCTCCGCTCTCCCTTCCTCTCCCCATCCCGTCTCCTCAGCTCTAGCTGCAGCGCTGCCGAGCGCGCATCAACCCCGCGGTGTGCATTTACTCCCCTTGGAGCAAACCACATTGGTTGCCTAATTGATGTCTTTTAAACACCCTGAGAAGCCTAACTGATGTCTTTTAAACACCCTCGCGATGAGCAGTCTAGCCCCACTCGGTTATATTTTGTAACATTTTTAGTGGGACAAGACATTGAGAGGCACGCAAACAACCTTGCCAGGCTTTCTTCTGCTGCGGGTTACTGCTAACAAAAAGGCATTCCACCGTCAGATCTTTTAGATATTCTCGAGAACGTATTTGTCCCCAGCACTGTAACGCCACCAGCCCTGGGATCTGTGTTAGAACCGTACCGGGGTGCTGAGCGCGTCGGGGCTCAGCCCTGCTGCTGATCCAGCAAAGACCGCAGGGCAAGCCTCAAATACAGGAAAGGTCCCGAGCTTCTGCGCACAAATCCCTCTGCAGCACCTCAGTACCTGGCTCGCCTTTCGAGCAGACAGCACTGAGGTGTCTGGAGGACACAGAACAATCTCAGAGCTGCAGAAAAGGCGAGCCCTATGAAAACTTTACCTGCTCCCCTACTTCTCAGGGGTGTGAATACACTTTTAAGCGCATTTGTTCCGAAACTGGCAAGTCTCCTTCTCTCCCCCAAATCTGCTTGTACTGAGATTGCTGTGAACAGAATTAACGTGGTCATGTGAGGAACTGGGAACAAAGAAGATCCTGCAGCTCAACGACAGTCTGAGGTTTCCAGGTGGAAACGTGGACAGCCTCACCTCCATGGCCTCGGCTTACACACGGCCGCAGGCACACGTGCCCCCACCTACCAGCCTGTTGGAGAACACCCAACTGCTTGACGTGGTGAGGCTTCCAAATCCTAACGCTTTAACGAAACCCTCAGATGAACATCCTGTTCCGATGCGGGTCCAGCTCTCCACACAGAACATTAATCACAAGATTGTGATTTATCTTTCGGAGCAGGGACCTCAGAGCTCATTCCTGGAGTGTGCAAACCATCTCCGAAACTACTGCATCACTGAAAGACTCAGTGTGGTATTTTCAGATTCCTTGATCGCTTCCACTTACACCTAAGCACGACCTCCTCCTCCTCTTAGGAGACTCAGTTGTGATGGATTATTGTCCCCAGCATGCCCCGAGATGTCTGATACGGTGGAAAACATGGGGCAAAACACACTGCTGCCTCAGACCCTGGGGTAGCAGGTAGCTGGCTCCGTAGTGCTGGTGTTTGAGTTACAGGATAATATTATTTTGGATTGGTTTTCCGAACTACACTTTTGCACCCTATCTGAATATGAAATAATTAGGTATTTAATATTTTGACATACCTGTGACCACTTTTGCCTACTCTGTCTACAGTGACTGGGAAGATTTTGAATCTGCCTGCTGCCAAGAATACCGCTTGCTGCTGCCTGGCCTTGCGCAGAATCTCTCCTAGCACCTTGCTGTCCCCGTTCAAGACACCCCAAAGAACACGTCCGTCCCCGAGAGTCCTGCTGCAAACACGCACCCTCACCAGCTCCGCACCAGCCTGGCCACCTTAGACAAGGCAGCTTCAGGGCAGAGCAGAGCTCGTCTATCAGTCACACAGACGGGTGACGTGCAACTGCCGATTTTAGCCCGTAAAAATCCTCTTCGGCAAAGTCTGTAGCAACAGCTTCACGCAGTCAGTTGACCTTCGCGGTGCTCTGGGACATTCTCGAGGGTTTCTTTCAATGCTCACTGATAACTACAACGGCTCGTACAATGCACGTACGCCTGCTCTCCTTCTCTGCACACTTGTTTCTCAAAAGCAGGGCGATGCCAGCGGGCAGAGTTCAACAACCATGTACGCTGGAAACACGACTGAGAGGAAGGGGAAACAAACCTTCCGCACTCGCTGTCCTTCCTCAAGCTTACCAAGAGCCTTCGCAAGCGAACAGGGAAGGATTCTTGTTTCATTTCGTACGCTGCTGCGTATCACAAGATTACTCTCTACCGTTGTGATGTCCAGTCCACAAACCATCGCTTTCCAGCGCCCGCACCCTGTCAGGGAGATGATCCCCATCTCATGGACCTCCTGAGCCTGCATCTTCACCTTGCAGCGAACTTCCAGTCTTTCACTGACCCCCCACTCCTTGCTACAGCCCCTGGCTATGTAACTGCAACAAGAGCTGTAGTCTGATATTCAGCAGCAGCATATCCAGACACATAGTTTAACGCCATACCTTGTGTTTGCCACTTCTGACACAATCTCCAACCATAACTTTAACTCTAGTTAAATTTTAAAACATGATGCTAGCATATATAAATACTTTTCCATCCACAGAACTCAAAGCATCTCTCAGACGCATTATCACAATAACTATTTCTTCAGCAGAGAGGGTAATATTTAATGTCCAGAGAAAAGACCCTTAATTAAATTCTTGTATTAGAATTGAAGGAGATGACACAGCGGCAGCCACCCAACCGTATCTTCTCTGAGAACAACGTGGCTTCAGGACTCCACCTAAAAATGGTTCAGCAGTAACAAGGAATCAAGTTTCCAGCACTGTGCAAGAAAAGTGACAGCCAAACACCTGAAGTAACTCGTTGGAGATCGTTCCAGCAGTCGGTTTCGGTGCTGGGAACGGAACCCACTTTCCTGCTGCTCACTCCGTCCACTGACCCCAGCGGCTCCTCCATGGCCGCCACCAGCAGCCCGTCTCTCCTGTGCCTTCACACCCCTCCAGGCTTCAGCTCCTTGCGCACCCTCCCGGCTTGCCCTTCAGGCAAATGACACACGTCAAGCAATTTAAGACCCTCTCCAAGTCAGCCCTTCCAATTCCTCCGCTGTTTTTGTCATCTCCCCGACTTACCGCTTGGGTGCTGTTCCCTCTGCCCTCCTCTGCCTGGCACAGCGCCCGCACCACCACGCTCACCCATCGCCAGCTTCTACCTAGTTCTGTCCTCCAGTACACTGAGCCCTCTGTCGCAGCAACAAGTAGCCCCAAATCAAAGCCAAAATCTCCATATTTAGTAAAACACAGTCGTGGAGATCAGTGTGATTTCCTGCAGCTCTGTTGATGGTATTAAAAACTAATCCATCTCACTGTAACAGCAAAGCTCGCCACAGAGGCTGAGGAATGCATTCTGTCCTGTCCCACGCCAGCTTTATTTTAGACTTGCACTTTAGAACAGAGCTGACCCACAGCAGACAATTCAAATTCCCTTTGTATAGGGACAGAATTTTTTCAGCTGTCATCTACAAGCCAGTCCAGCTGCAGATCCCAGCAATGATCTGTTCACAGATGCTTCACCGTGACACCTGGGAGGACATCAGCAAGCAGTTCACAAAATATCTCAGCTAGAAGCCGCCCTTGCCTGGCAGTCTTAGGATAAGAGGAGACCTAGGAAGCTCCGATGCCAAAAAACCGGTGTCAGAGACTCACCAGCTTGCTGTGTCCTGCAATATATCCAGAGGCAACAAGCCATGCCAGGCACGCAAGAGGAGTTCCACATGTGCGAGAGCCGAAGTGATCTGCAGCAGAAAATCAATACGGACAAACCTGTGTTAAGTAGCCACAAGAGAGCTGAGCAAAGATCAGTACCTTAATGAAGAGAATCTTTTGCGAAACAGGAGAATGACTCGTATTTCTCACGCTTCACACTGCCTTTCGAGGCAGAGCTGCCTCGCAGAGGTGCTGCATTTCCACGGATCTCCCCGTAACGTCCGTGATTCGTGAGGCATCAAGTAGCTGCAGTGGAAGATTCTTTGACAGAGCTAGATTGGAAAGTTCGCTTCGCTAAAGGAAAAGCATGTAACCTGCGTAACACAGAACTCAAAATGTCCCAGTCCATAACAGGGTGAGAAAAACAGCTCGGAGTAAGATGCAAAACCTATCAAAGCAGGCTGTGTTAGCAACCACCACACTGCAGAGATGATGACAGCATCATGTTTGCTGCTTGGGCAGCCTTCAACCTCCTGTTTGTGCAGTGCAGACAGGGTGGCTTTGTGAATGTTTCTGGGTTTATGGCAAAACAAAAGGGGAGGAGAAGCAGCGAACATATTCCAGCTTCAGAAAGTTACACTGGAAAGGGACTACTGTTCATAACAACAACAACAAAACCCCCCGTTTTCACTCAGCTGCTAAAATCCTGTCTGAAATTTCACCATCGAGGCCTGATGTTATTGGTGGAGACAGAATCCCATCACCCCATGCGCCCGCTTGCCGGAACCCGCCACCTCTGAAGCGTGCCGGCTGTTTCCCAAATGAACAGCCACGGCCACTGAGGAAATCCAGCCAGTGCCACAGATAGCAGAGCCTGGCCCGCTGCCTCTCACCAGGCTCCTTCTTTGGGATATTCCTTCTTTCTCCCCGATGCAAACCGCATTTTCACCAGACGCCGGAGGTTTACTGTGATTTCCAGCACACTAAGAGCGACAAAGCTTCCCCCGAGCACACACGCACCGACGCACCCATCGTGCGCTTGCAGCATTTTCCAACCAGCAGGCGCTCGGCTCGTTTCCTTCGGTCAGAATGTTTTTGCTCGTAAGTGGCTTGACAGACGCTTTCCGCAGGAGAAATAACCCAGAGTGAAGTCACCAACGAAAATCTACTGGAAGCCTCATCCGAGCCTTCCTCTCTTACCACCAGTACCGAAACTTTCCTTACAAAAGCACCTGGGTTTCCAGCTCTGCTGCATCCAGCAGGAATCCAACACCCCTGTGGTGAACCGCCTAGCTTGAGTCAAAACCAAAACAGAACAAAACTACCCCACCTTTTGCTTAGATTTTAACCCCCTTTCACTCTGTAAGACGGTTAGGGTGTGCCAGTTATAAAAAAAATATAAAAATCCTAATAACCAGCAGCGTTTCTTCTCCAGAAGGGAATTCATTGTACACTCCCAGCCTGCTCTTCACCATAAGCCTTGTGATAGCATCCACAGAGCAGCTGAGCAAAGTCTAAGCTACGTGGGAAAAGCCAGAGAACGCTGTTCACTGCCCCGTTCGCTACCCAGGGCCTGAGCTGCTCCTCCGCACGCTCCGGCGCGTCCCGGCTGTCGGACGGGGCGGCCGTGCTCAGGGCCGGCAGCGCAGCCGGCTCTCTGGGATGCAGAGGAGCGCCGGGGCTGGTGGCAGGAGGTGCTGGGGGTACTTCACAGACACACTTGCTCCAAGAAAGCATTCCTACAGCCTTTTTGGCTTTGCAAGGCTCTCCCTGTTCCATGCTTTGCAGCACACTCTTCTTTAACGTTCACCAGGAAGAATCCACGCCAGCAGTGCCTCTTCTTTACTTCCTTCAGCGCAGTCCAGGATACGGTGTCAAAAAGCACCATTTCCCTTCTCTCACCTGGGCGCCTCGCAGAAGCTGCCGGCAGCGCACCAAACCCGCGGAGAACATCCTCCATTACTTTACAGCACAGACTGCTGGAGTCCACCCTCCCAATGCAGAAAGCTGAAGAAATTCCGCATCATCTTGTTTTGAACTGGACAGAAAGAAGCGGGATGCTTTCCCTTCCTCAGCTGTTTGTGAGATGAAATACTGACCCTTTCCCCCAGGACACAATCCCTCCTGAAACCCTGCGAAGGATTCTGGACTGACAGACACGAAGCCTCAGAGGAATTTCCACAGAGGCTACATCCAAACGTTACAACACTAAAAAAGGCTGCTAATACTGTACTACAGCGACATACCAGTACCAGGCAGCCACACACCAGAGCCCTGCATGGTGGTCAGTCCGAGACACCTCTCTGATGCTCACGACTGAAGAAGAGCGAAGAAGGACAAACATTTACACTGCTTTTGTGACCGTGAAGACCAAAATGCTGACCGAATTCCTGAGATGGATGTTCAAAGGGGACCAATTCCAATAAGCGACTGAGACGAAAGGATTTTCCAGCGCTAGCTTTCTCCTGCTGGATCCACCTCCCTCGTTAAGCGAACTGTGCAGCCTGCGCTCAGCTCTGCGCTGCTGCGGCCGCCCCACCATCAGTACCCATGCCAGCGAGTTTCACAGAATCACAGAATGGTCAGGGTTGGAAGGGACCTCTGTGGGTCACCCAGTCCAACCCCCTGCCCAAGCAGGGTCACCTACAGTATGTTGTAGAGGACCTTGTCCAGGTGGGTCTGGAATATCTCCAGAGAAGGAGACTCCACAGCCTCCCTGGGCAGCCTGGGCCAGGGCTCCGTCACCCTCAGAGGGAAGAAGTTCTTCCTCGGGTTCAGCTGGAGCTTCCTGTGCTTCAGTTTGTGCCCATTGCCCCTTGTCCTGTCACTGGGCACTACTGAAAAGAGCTTGGCCCCATCCTCCTGACACCCACCCTGCAGATATTTGTGAGCATTTATAAGCAAACTCAGGTGTAACCACGTCTTTGTCTTCCCAGGAGATACACCTTGTTGCTTGAGGCAAAAGCATCTCAGCCCACATCACCACCGAGCAGCAACAGCCCAAGACGAACTTTCATCTCTCGGTTGGCGTCCTTCGTCGCCTTGACGTTCGGTCGCAGAAGAAAGCCACCCCGGGCGCGTGGGGGGCTCTTGGGGAGCGCAGCCTCCCTGCCCCAGCTCCTGCTGCGCTGGAACGAGCCGCCACTTCCTCAGCCCCCTCATCCATTTCTTCTCCTGCCAGCACTGAAACTGTCGGGTTGGCATTTTCAGCATGAGTCTGCCAAGACGAACTTGAACTACACGTGCATCTGTCTTCTGCACATCAGCGTGAATCTTCTTGCCTTGCTTCCAGGGTTGTTAATCCTTCTCCTCTGGGACTGCACCAGGATGGTCCTTTCTTCTTGAGGATAAACGGACTGTCAAACAGGATTCTAGAAAGGGCAGAACAGTTCCCTCAATTCTCCTTACTTCTTTATAATTAGGTATTTAGTCCCATCGGAGCAAAAAAAGGACAGACAAGAGTTCAAGGACAATTCTGGCATTTTTTAAATGGCATTCATAGGTGATGGTTAATCAGAAGCCCATTTCAGAACTTACAATTAAGTGGAAGCCTAAAGATAAAGCTAGCAAACATTAAAGGAAGGAACCAGAGGGGGTAAGAGAGAGAAAAAAGCATTCACTCGCAGTAAACCGCTAACACAGAATTGTTCAGACAAGTGAAAAAGTGGACCCATAATGCCTGCAGGAGCACCACAGGACAAACTTCGGAGGGCCAAAGGCTCGCAGAAGGAACGGTTCCCTTCAGCGTCCCTCCAGCCACCAGACTTGTATCCCACTAGTGACATAAATCACAGAAGAACTAGACCGGAGTACATAAAACCAGGCACATCCATAAATCACTGCAATACCTCACAATGTCTAGACACAAGGGTAGCGCAATACTCGGCGCATCGGTGGCACGCGTGTTCCAGTTGCCCGTGGAACCAGAAGCGAAGAAAGAAGCTATTTCCTGCTACACCAACCTTTTATCCCCCATCTGCACTGCATATGCAAATTCTGATGAACTGCAGCCACTTCTGCAAAACACAGAACACAAAACAACTGTTTTTTTAACATGAGGGATGGAAAACACAGGGGACTTCCAGTTTGACTACAAAAGACACCAAAACTGGATCTATCAAACAGCTATGTCTACAGAAAATGAAAGACCATAATTTACCATCCCACCTGAAAAATAATTTTCAGCAGTGTACGGCTGCTAGCAGCAAAGTGTCTTGCTGGTTTATTGGTAAATCACAAGAGAGAGCATCTTCAGCTGAAGCGCAAATGCCAGGCAATGATTTCTACACAATCCTGTGCTCACAGCCTTGGAAAATTGCCTGGGTGTCCCAGCAGAATCAAACAAGATAAAGAGAGCATGATTCAAGTAACGAGTAATAACAAGGCCTAGGAAAGACTGCCTGCTCACAGACAAACGGGTTTGCAGTAATTAATAAATGTGACAGGACAGAGAGGAGCTGATAGTAAAGTACGCACAAATAGGTTACAGTTCGGATCTGATACAGTTTAAAGTTTCCACTCCCAACTTGCAAGCTGTGAATACTATTTTTTAATTTATTTTAAAGCTGAACCACCCCAGCACTCAGATCGGGGTTCAGCTTTTCATTTCACCAGAGGTGAGGAGGATCTGGGGTTAGCATTTCTGGACTGAGCCTACCGCAACTTTAAACGACGGCATTCAGTCTGACAAAACTCACCTACCCTACTGTGTGAGAAAATATTCACTGCAGAGAGAGGTTAGATTGAATCTTCCGATAAGAAAAGTCATTTACTCTGAGAACACCTTCTCTCTAAGCAGCAAATCAGAGTAGTCTGCGACTGGTTTTCCATTTTCATTGTACGGGCAGTTTCGTAAGACCCATGTTCATCAGCAGTCCCCACTAATCCCTGCAGGACCTGTAACCAGATGTATGTGGGAGAATGAAACATAGCACTGGCCCTGAGGAGCACTCCTGAACTTTATTTTTTATTATTGCAACTCATTTAGAAACTTTAGCCACGACAAAGTCATCCCTGGGACAGACAGCATATAAACTATCCTCAGAAAGGAACTCCCTGCTCCAAAGGTGGTGTAAACCTCCTATGTAAAGCATGATGGAGGAATGAGAAACGAGCTTTCAAGACCACATAGCAGCTCCACAACATGACCGGGATCCAAACGTGAGTTTTTCTGCCTCCCAGGCTGCAATTCCATCGGCCAGATCAAAGGAAAGCACCACGGATATTTTCACTCACATAATCACAATGTACATCGCCCAGCTCACGCTCTTCAGTGTCAGTCAGTGAAACGAAGCACACCCTGAAATGGGTGCTGAAGGTTGCCTGACACGCTGGTTCCTCGAGAGGTGGCTGTGGCGAAGAACCGCCCGTGGGCTGGGGCTTGCTGGTGCCTCCACTCGGGGACGCTGAGGCCGCACACGCCACCATGGCTGGGAGGGACACGGAGCAGAGGAGGGCACCAGCGGCTCTCCCGTCCTCTTCCTGTGACTACAGAAACTGGCCACGATTCCCCCTCTGTTTTTATCCTGGTGACAGAAGGTGAAAGCTGGCTATTCCCAGCCACGTTTATTTATCACTTTACTCCGGTCTCCATGGAAACCAGCCATGATATTGCCGGCTGCAGCAGGGGGGTCGGCAGGTCTGCGGAGCTACTGGGAGCCAGTGGCACAGAGCAGAACAAATGCTAAAACCAGAACAGTGTAATTTCTCTGCAAAGAGCAACGAAGTAAGTGGCAGGAGAGTTGAAAAGCACTACATGTGAGAGGCTTGAACTTAATACCACTTCAATTATTTAACAAGATTGTCTCGCCTATGTATTTGGATGAGTATGATCAAACCTCAGGACTGCTGAGGTTGTCTCATCACCGGTCACAGACAGCGCTGGCATATTGTATCTCTGTGCCCACCGGGCACCTTTGAATTGCTTTTTATCAGCCTTCTCTAGAAAAGATGAACAAGGAAAAACAACCCAAAGCCAGACGCTCGGGGCCGAGCTTGATCCTACAGAAACCAGCGACAGCGGGTGAGCCCAGACTTGGCTCTGCCCCGGCCAGCACGGGGGACAGCAGTGACACAGGCAGGACGCGCGTGCCACGCAAGCCCGCACCTGGAGGCAGGGCTAGTTTTTGCCAAGGCTGGCACACAGCAGCCTGTTACTTTTTATAAGAATCCCAGCCTCTGTTTCCATGGCCAGAAAGAACCATTGGAATCATTTAATCCCATCCATAACAAAGAGCACAGACCATACCCTTGATACAACTTCTTGTCTGAGCTATGGCAGAGTCCTCTCGATGAGCCCAACCAAAAACTCTGGTTATGAGACATAACTGCAGTGCCTGGACAGGGCTTCCTGCAATTCACCACTGGCATAATTAAAAACGAGAACCCTACCTCCAGTCTTGCTTCAATTCCCATTCTGTTACACTTCTGTCTGCCATACTGAAGAGCAAAACAAGTTTTGTTCCCAGTGCACAGACTGTCGTGAAGTCACTCACAATCTCTGCCTGCTAAATGCAGTACTGAGTAAATTCAGTTTCTGGAGTCTTTTTGTAGAAGATGAAAAACCAGTTGATGGAAAAAATTGCTGCTGTATTTCACAGAATAAACATATGATAGTAGTGGGTATCTTAAATCTGTATTTGTTCACTCTGCCTTTTCTCCAGACAGGCCGTTCCCACTGCAGCAAATTGCAAAGTTTTTTCCACAAGTACCTAGCAGACATCTGAAATCTCTGAGATGGAAAATTGTTAGTGATCTCACAGGAGACTGAAAAGACTCTGAATCTTTAATAACCAGGTCTTTAAGAAAGGACAGATTATTTCCCAGCACTGAAGTGCCAAGTTATTCAAAGTTTTCAGCTGCTACAGAGCCAGCATTGGTCCCAAAGGCTCACAGAAGGTGCCAGAGAGCCTTCCAAGAGGCTGCCTATGAGCCAGGAATTTTATTTTGTTTTTTTTTTAATTTAATTTGGAGTAACATGTAAGACTTGCAGGATGCACGCGTAACATCAGTGCAAAGTGGTGGCTTGTTTATTTGATTTCTGGCCAAAAAAGCAACAGGTGCTGTTCCTGAGAATGCCTTGAAAACAAAGAATTGCAGATGAACTCTACCTCACAAAGAGTTTGGAGACAGATTTTCAAAAAGCAGCTCTGATATATTTGCAAATTACACGCAGGCACGCTGGTGAGCATCACCAGCACTTCCAACGTATCCCCGTGCAAACTGCTCCAAGTCTCGAGATCAGGGGTTCTGCAGGTCCAGGTACCGCACGGCCAGCAGCAGAAGTGTATTTAGAGTTGGTTAAGCAGAAGTCATGCACTTGCTTTTGAAATTTTGGCCCAAAACATACATTGAAAAAGCCAATATCCATCAGCTTATCTTTAAGAATCTAAAATCAAAAATGGTAAAAAGAGCAATTGATTTGTTCTTCAGTTTATGCAGAAGATGCCGTCGCAAGTATTCATCTGACAGAGCGCATTATATCATATATATGTGATCAAGTGTACTCTGAAAGGACAGCATCCCTACGGGAATGTCCCGCAGAGCTTAGTAAGGAATACAAACCTACTGACCGTTCTACATTCTGCTCGAGAGTCCTGTGCCAGACGAGGTTTACACCAGCTTTGTGCCCCGTCCATCTCTCACCAAACTGTGCGACGTGCTCTTGGTGGAGGGAAGCCAGTGAGGCTGTAACCTGAGGGTGCCCAGAGGCAGCACACCCATATTGCCCGACTGCAAAGAAAGAACAAAGAAAGAAGCAAGGACTAATTAGTACTGTAATGTGTCTGAGGCTAGATTTAGCGTTGTTCCACAACCACAGGCAGCAGAGGAATGAAGAAAAATGGAGCCAATTCGTGGCTCGGTATTTATTAGCATTTAGATAATACGCCCCATCCATCATACACAAGGCATGTTTCAAAAGCACTGGTGCTCCTGCGGCCGGAGCGCCCAGAACCCTTGTAAATCGCCTTCCTCGGGTCCTGCCGAGAATAAAACCCATTCATCTGGATGCAGGCGCTGGGGGAAGCCATTTTTTCCTTGTGATGGAAATTAAGACTGATGATACAAAGGAGTCATAAAAGTAAGAGGCTGCAGATGAAGACAGAAGGAATCCACTCCTTCCCGCTGACGTACACCTGTGATTTACAAGCTGCCAAGCACAGCCATGGCATTATGGGAAGAAAATCCCGGTTGACATTGACAGAGACAACTGGAAAGCATCTAAAAATCTTCAGGCAAGTTGGCTGCTCCTTCACCCAGATGCTATTTAGCAGGGCAGAGAAAGGGAAACCCGAGAGAAAAGGGCCTGTGGCGGTACCAGAAAGGAAAACATTAAACACGATCGCAGAAAAGTTTGATTCCTCTCTTTATCCAGGAGAGAAGTAACCGTGGACAGCACCAGACTTAGATGGGTCTGAACAACAGATCCGTCTCCAGATGTTGGAACCACCCACTCCTGCAAGCTCTCCAGACTGGAAGGAGTCTTGTATGCGCCATTTAAAGCACAGTTTAAATCCCACGGGGCCACCACTTCGCAAAGATTGGGTTCTCACCATCATTTACGGCTTAGTGTAGAGAAGGAGACAGCGGCCGAGGTTCAGGGCCTCGCTGCAGCCTTGGAAAGCACGCTGGTTTTCTCTGTTTTTCAAGATTGTTCCCCAGGCACTCCAAGACCAGACGCTCAGAAATCTCATCAATTTTTGACTCAATAAAACCCTAAGCGAGTGGCTGAAATTAAAGATACAGAAAATTAAACATACACTTAGGCACTCTGATAAACCAAGGCCTATAAAAATTAAACACCAAACAAAGCTTCTCATGTAGCTTTCTGCTTTGCTAAAGTTTTAATGAGTTTTGACCTTTCATCCCCCTTCAGCATGAGAGACACATTAAAAAAATCTTGCATAATTTCCAGGAAAAATAACTTCTTGCTTACCTTTAGTTAAGAAAATAAATTGTTCCGAGTCCTAAGTAGTTGTCAGCTTGAAAGCAGTCAGGCTGCTCAGTATCTGAGCAGCTGTTAACTAAAAACAAACAAAAGAAAACAAAGCAACCCATTACCTAATGAGCATCTATCTGTAACGATTATAAATCATTAATGCTGGTTAATTTACTAACATAACAGTGACATTGGACTTGCTATTCCTAGCACAGACACGTAATAGCTCAAGTTATTTGTTTCTTTATTTGCATAATCTTTGACAGCGCAGTCAGGTTAGGGGATCCATTTCTGAGCAAACTGGCAATTCCTGGGCCGTTACCAGCGGATACAAAGACCCAAGGATGGTGACAGAAGAATCAGCTCACAGAATATATCTGACAAATAGATGAGCTTCAAACTCTCCAGTGGCTCGGGACTGTAATGAGGAAGGAGGTTAGTAAATAGGCACATTTTAATTCAGGAACAACGACACGCAATTAACATCTGTGCCACACCGCGACACATCCTGACGACAATTAGGACACGCTGAACGAGCAGTTACGTTTACTGAGGTATCTGTGCCAGCAAATAGCGGGGATATAATGCTTAAAAGAGCAGGAAAATGCAGTTCCAGGTAACTGTTTCTTTAAAGCTCGGTATCCTCCCTTCGTCTCCCCACCACGCACACGCACGCTCATATGAATACAACTTAAAGGCAGCAGCACAGCAGCCGTGCGTCGTACCTTCATGGGTTTCGTTCATTTGCACATCTACCCCATAAATCACCTCACCACCACATTTTGAGCTCTTCCAACAGTTTTTAAATGTCAAAAAAGCATCTTAGACAAACACTTCTGCGTTCCTAGGCCCACTGCGCCTTTCCACAGCCTTGGAAGAGGCAGACCCCAGCCCAGAGCCTAGCGAGGGGCTCAGCTCGCACTTCTTCTTCCACCCTGGGGCTGGCACCCCTCGTCCACTCAACCCCCCTCGCCGCCACCCCCTAGCCCCAGGGCTCGGCCGTTCCACGGCAGCTTCACCTCCCCGGGGCTACCTCTCTGCTGACACCCTGGGTCACTCAGGATTTCCTAAGTCTGCGTTCCCCCCCAGCTCCCGGATCCCTACGGCGAAGATGCAGCATTCCCAGACCCCGGCCCTAAGGGGCACCTCGCTGACCTGCACGCAGCTCCTGCTGTAAGCTCCGGCTTCGAGGGGAGACGGTGGAACCCCACCATCCAACTGCTCCAGCCCAAAATGCCTTCAGAGAAGCTGAACCTGCCTGTCTTGCTGCTGACCCGAGGAATGAAGGCTGCAGCAGCCTTACGGTTTACAGAGGTCTCGCCTCTGGGGTGGAACACGCCAGTTGTTCAGCAGGTAACAGCTTGAAAGAGGAAACCAAAGGAGAATCCTATACCCCAGATGGATCGGAGTTTTAGGACAATGCAATGTAATAACGCACCCTGCGATACGGCCAAGGGCCTGGACTTAAAACACCCTTGCAAAATGGGCCACCTCATCTTTTAAAAAAATGCAAATGACCGCTGTCTTGATTGCCAGCACTATCTGAGTGACACCGGTTCCTCCCAGTACAGACAGCTGTTGCACGGAATAAAGGGTGCTACCCAGTCAACCACCAGCGCTGCTCCCTGAGTCCACGCTCAACGGTCTGGTATGAACTGGTACGACCCAGTCTGTTTTCCGAAGTTTGTCTTAAATAATGTGCCACCTGTGATGGGGTGGCAGAGATCCTCTCGTTCACTGGCCATCTTCCTCTACAGTTCTGTCCTTGTCTGTTGGGTTATCTGAAAAACCCAGCCAAACTCACGGCTGAACTTTTCTATCTTAAATATTGGCCCCTGGATAAAATGCTGATGACACCTGGCAGCCTTGGATCTTGCAACTTCTAGAGAAAAGTATGTGAGCACGAGTCTCCTGCTAGAACAGCAACTGGCCCTGACAACAAAGGGCTTTCTTGGGGGACAAACACTTCTCCAGCTGCTCGCCTGCTGCACCCTGTGCCAGCTGACTGTAACGAATCCACGACAAAGACAGAATAGGGAGGAGAAGGCTGACTGATTTCTTCAGTCTAGTCCACAAACAGACACAGAGGCAGTCACACCAAAAATAAGAAGTGTGCTCAAAGAAATACGAGAAATTAGACACACAGAGGTCTGTACAGAGTCCAGGAACAGTGAAGGGTATGCAGATAGTGATACAGCCATACATAACGCTAACGTGTGACCCTCTTCTCCAACCTTAACCACTCCACATTATGGCACACCACAGGATTAAAAACATGTGTAGATAGCATTTCACGTGCTGTACTGGAACCCCACCTCTGCACTGTCATCAAACCCATAGCTGGACTTTTTTTGAAGCCAGAAAGCCTCTGTGAAAGCCAAGCAGCAGGCAAAACAGCTGAACCCCGCAAACGACTAGCAGCACGCCCATCGCCAGTGACAGCCGATACTGCAGGGGCTCTGTGGGAATGACAGATGAGGGCTCTTTGCCATTCCGAATACTCCCGAAAGCTCCATAAATTAGTAACGTTCTCTGTGGCAGCAGCAAGGCGTCACACGTTCACGGGGACTGGCATAGGCAGGCAGCTGTGTGCGCAGGGGCTGGTCGGGCAGAGCACAGCAGGAGAGACAACTGCCGCTGCCTGCACTGCTTCAGTCCATGCCCCACCTTCTTCTGGCCTTACCCTTCGCTCTTACTCTTTCTGAACGTCTTTCTGCATCGTTCCTGCTTCTGGCTCGGCATCTGCCTTCCGCTAACGTTCCCACTTGGGCGATGACGCAGCCTTCGTGTCGGCACCCGTGGCTCCACAGTCTCTCCACTCGCCCCTGGCCCTCCACCAGCAGCCACCCACAGCGCTGCAAGGGAGGAACGGCTGCCTCGGTGCCACAAGTCCTACAAGACAGGCGAAGTGCAAGACGGAGGCAAAACCGTCAGGGTACCTGTCCCCAGGGAGCTTGATTTGTGCAGGACAGAACATGAAAAAGAGCATGTAAACCTGAAGCGTTTTGCATTTTGTTTGAAATTGCTAAAACCTGCCCCGGCCCCCACACTTGCTCACCCACAAGCTGCTCAGCTCGCAGGTCCCACAGGCTATGGCTGCCCGTACAGGCACAAGGCAGGCTGAGCCTAAGGATCTCATCTGCTCTTTGATCTGGTGCTGCGCCCTTCCCGAAAGGCCCAAAGTCTTGGGCCCAGCCTGGGATGCATTAGGAGGAGTGTGGGCAGCAGGTCAAGGGAGGTTCTCGTTCCCCTCTACTCTGCCCTAGTGAGGCCCCATCTGCAGTGCTGCGTCCAGTTCTGGGCTCCCCAGTTCAAGAAAGATGAGGAGCTACTGGAGAGAGCCCAGTGCAGGGCTACGAGGATGATGAGGGGACTGGAGCATCTCTCCTACGAGGAGAGGCTGAGGGAGCTGGGCTTGTTCAGCCTGGAGAAGAGAAGGCTGAGAGGGGACCTTAGAAATGCCTACAAATATCTGCAGGGTGGGTGTCAGGAGGACAGGGCCAGACTCTTTCCAGTGGTGCCCAGCGACAGGACAAGGGGCAACGGGCACAAACTGAAGCAGAGGAAGCTCCAGCTGAACATGAAGAAGAACTTCTTCCCTCTGAGGGTGACGGAGCCCTGGCCCAGGCTGCCCAGGGAGGCTGTGGAGTCTCCTTCTCTGGAGATATTCCAGCCCCGCCTGGACGCGGTGCTGTGCAGCCTGCTCTGGGTGACCCTGCTTGGGCAGGGGGTTGGGCTGGGTGACCCACAGAGTGCCCTTCCGATCCCTAACATTCTGTGTGATTGTGTGTGTGTGATTCTGGGCCACATCAAAATGCTGTAAGAGCAGGTGGATTCCCTCATGCTCCCCCAAGAGCTCAGCCCAGCCCATCCGCACTGAGAAGAGGTCCCTGCTTGAAATGTCTCAATCAACAGCGCGCACCCAAAGGCTCTCCTTCGGTGCGCCCCAAAGTTTACCTAAAGCTGTGCCCGAGCATAGGTTTGAGCGCAGTGTGATACCACGGGACTTTGGACTCCAGCACCGATGTGAGCTCACACGTAAAACATCATCTAGATCTACCTGTTGTCTCTGATGTGAACCCAAGCCTAAATACATGAAAACCTTCACCTTCCTTTACGATAAATACGCATAAATCTGTGTCTTCCTGTGCAAAAAGTCACATGATGGATGTGTATCCATGAAAAACACCGTATAACTTCACTGTAGACCTACAGATATTTCACATGATGGACATGTAATCAGGAAAAACCCCGTATAACTTTACTGTAGACCTACAGAAATTTCACATGATGAATCAGTCTTTCTAAAATGTAAGCAGCGCGCACTGAAGTCACCCGAGAGGCATCTCATCTCGGTGACCGGCTTGCACCATCCCGTAAACCTGCTGCGCTGCTCAGCCAACGTCATGTTCGTAACACGCATCCTACTTCTCTTTCTGTTCAACAGGAGCTACGGATTGCTATTTCAAGGAGGGTTTGTGGCTCTTCCTGAATGATTGTATTTTTACTGGCGCACCAGCAAAAGTGCTCCTCATCGGAACCAGGCTGTGAAAAGAAAAGGCACGAAAGGCTCCCTTAGGGAATGCAGGAGCCGTTCAAGGTCTTCTCAAGATTAACAGCTTCTTTCTGGAGATTGAGTTGCCCGCCATTCTGCTGATGCTTTCAATAGGAAGCTGCAGTAACTGACTTAAAATTAAATGAAGCTACTTATACGCATAAAGTTAACCAACCACTTAATTAGTTTCCTAGTCAGTCTCTTTTTGTAAAATGGAAGAGGGGGAGGCATTCATGTTCTTTTGTCTCATAATTAAAATCTCTTTTTTTTAAGGACGGATTGATACTTTGCTGTCTATTCACAGGGAAGAGACCTGAGGTCTCTGTATGGAAGCATGCTGGCCTCTAAAAGAAATTCAATGTTCATCAAAATCGCACCAGATTTCAAAATGCCTCTCTGAGCATCTCATTTCTCAGCTAACAGCTGCCTGCACCGTGGGTAGACAAAGCACTCTCGCACCTCAGCGCATCCCTTCCAGTGGGGAAGTGACAAAATAACAAGAAGAGAGACATCAAGGGGAAAATGGAGGAAGACAACCCCTGCGCAGGGTCTTGCTTAAGTGGAAATCAGTTGTCTCGTGTGCTTTGCTAAGAGATGGCAACCCTACCATTTCGCAGCTCTTCCTTTGCCCAGTTACCGTGTCCCTGACAATACACTTCACAGCTAAACCCAGCGCTTCCCCGTTCCCAAGCACACCATTCCAACTGGTCACCAGGGCATCAATACACACCCACGTTCCTCAGACTTGCCAAACCCCTCAGGCTGGCTTTGCTCTTCACTTTTTCTTGACTGTATCATCTAGAGAAATAATGATACCGAGGCATTGCTGTCCGGGCCTGGGTTTGGCTTTTGACGGAGCGGGGCCAAAATCCTGCAAAGAAGGGTTTGCCAAGAAGCCATCCATTGGAGCACAACCAGATTTGGGCTGCTTAACAGCTTGGGTTCAGACCCGTTCTAGCCCTTCCGCATCAGCACACAAGCATTCTGCTAACCATGCCACGTTCTTCTCTCATGAAATCAAATGACTTTACTATATCATGTCACCGGATGGTCTTGGCTGGGCAGACGAGCGAGTGCCAGCCCTACGATTGTTTGATGATGAAGTGCCTCATTGTAAGGACCTGTCCCAGTGCCTTGTCAGGGTTCACTGGCTACTGAGAAACAAATATCTCCAGGGGCTGAAAGGCTGTCGGGATTCTCAACAAGAAGGAGACCAATGCGGAGCACTGCTTTGAGCTCGTTGCTCTCCTGAGGTCTCAGCGGTAGCTCTGTCAGGATGACAGTGCAGAGACACTTGCAATGTGTGCAGACATTTCAATAGCTGTGTCTGCTGCCTTACACCAGGATAACACGATGAGGTACGGTTATGTGATTTCTGTTCTCAGAGGTAGAAGAATCAGGGTATTTTAGAACCTCTATGACTGTTCATCTTCAATGTTTTCATTATGCATTTCAGCACAAAGGGAAAAAAAACCACTGATTTTCTCTGGTTTCTCCCCCTAGAAATACCCCTAGTCACAGCAGGGAACTGCATGAAATCAATTGGTTTTCCATGGACTATGGTAAGGACAGTATAAACCAGGCTGCTTCCTTCCTGAGAAAGCACCACCAGTTCGTTACGTGCTTATGAAGATCCAACCTGCATCAATTCTTTCTTTACTATTTTTATCTGCTTTCTGATTTAAGATATTCCTGACTATCACTAATTAGCAGATTCCCCCACAAATATCTAGGAACTTATCTCAGGTCTGAGCCACTGCCCTAACATGGTCAGAGGGAAACGTTCTTTTAAGATTTTTAAAGAGGAGCCTAGGGCAGCCCGGGAGCGTGGAAGTCTCCCATAATGTTCCACTAAGCAGGCAAAGGAATAAGCAGCTTAAGAGGCCCTTGCCCACAGATTCCTAACCTTTCCTCTTATATTTTTATCTTCCTTCATCATCCTCCTACATTCTTGTATCTCCACTGGATCACGAAAACTTCAAATACGTGGATGGGACGTATCAGCAAGAGATATCTCATCTTGTAGGCAACGTGATGGGTACCCAGACTCTTACGCCCAGACCCTAATGCTGAAAGCTCTTACACGTGTCAAAATTAAGATCAGTGGTCTTGGAATAGTCTGAAGAGAAGCCGATGTAAAGAAAAGAAAAAGCATGCAAACAGAGACTTAGGCTGAGAGCCCATTACTTGCCTCAACTCAACAGCCTGATCCTTCTGCTGAGCCTAATGGAAGTCCTCCTTCCAGCACAGCCAGCAGGGAGATATCAGACATGAGTTAGGTTTAAATCTGGGTTACGGGTATGGCTGTATGATGAAATGATGATAAGACTAGGCAGCAACATTTACCTGTAACTCAGATTAAATGCTAACAGCATTCTTCTGTGCATTGTGACTGCAGCCGCATCAGGCTACGGCAAACTGCAGTGGAGCCGCAGGTGCATTTTACATTGATGGCTGCCTGAGAGAAGAAACCTTTAACTGCAAATAAAATCCAAAGTCACCTCTCCTCTTTCTACTGTTTTAGAGCACCGTGTAAGTTCTGCAGGCAGTACGTATGGGAAAAGTTTAACACATCTTCTGTGTCATGACTTGTGCTGGCTGAAGATAACAGACAGAGATGCCACATCCCTCTGTTCCCAGGTTTCTGCGTGGTGTCAGACGCAGTCAGGCAGACGGCTGTGCTGCTCGTCTGATAAGATCTGACAATATTAATGAGATTCAGGAACCACTCGTCATGGTGAAAGATCAGAAATGGCTCTGTTTTACTCTTGAATCCTGACAGGAAAAATTGTGTAAGTAGTGAGAGTGGCATATCAGAATGGGAGGAAGAAAGAGGGGGAAAAAAATGCAGGGGGAAAAGCTAATCACAGTCTGCAGCCAATTTAAAACACTTCTCTTGGACGGACTCATTATCAACACTGCCATCAGGCATTTCACCTATCCTGCAGTGCCTGAGAAACACCAACATTCTGTTACTAACATATTGCCACCTAGTATCTATTAATGCTCTTTAACACCGCTTTAGAGGGTAGGAGAACCCTCCTTGCGGCAGTTTTTCCCCCTCTGTCTGCATCTTCTTTTCTTCCTTTCTTTTGCTTCTGTGGTCAGACGGGAATCAAACAGTGAGTTCCTTGCTAAGTCCTTTCGACACCTCTGATAAGGTTATCTGGGAACCTAATGGTACATCCTAAACATAGATTCAAAAGCAGAAAATCACTAATGGGCTCCTGCGAGCAGTGGAGATTCTGCTCTTTTTAAGGCTTTAAAGCTCCCTGCCATGGATTGAGCCGGTTTGGTCTTCTGATATGGAAAAGCTGTCAGTCATCTCAGTCAGTGCCCTCACTAAGCAAGGCATTTCAGCAGCCACATGACCCAACCAGTCAAGACACTGAGCAGGGAAAGGCAACAAGTGGCTTAGAGCCGTCTGGCGTTACTAGGGACAGAGATGGGAGCCTGCCTGCTCTCAGACATCGGCTGTTTTTTTTCCCTTACTCCTCACCTTTGCCTGAAAGGGAAGGTATCAACAAAAGGGAAACTTCAGCAAGAGTTTAATCAAAGCTTCAGACCAAAAGGCTAGAAGTCTGTCCCTGTCTGTTAAAAGGCTGAGAAAACTTTAAGGTCTGTTGTCTGACAGTGGCAGCACTCCTTATGCTATGTTCTGGACTCCTCGTTAGGCTAAAACGAAGGGCCCGTTTCTACCAAGAGCAGAGCTGGGAAGAGGAGAATGAGTCCCAACAACCCTTCACTAAATTAGACATCCTTACGTGCCACTTGCTTTGTTACTCCACACACATGGCCTTCCCTTGCACGTACGGATGTTGCTCTATTTGTGTCTGGCTCTGCACAGCAAGGGCACAGTCCATTTCTCTTATTTCATCTGCAGAGATAACTGTCAAATGAAAAGCAAAGTTGCTTCCGATGGAGTATCTGTAAGGATCAAAGGGAGATGGTTGCTTTCTCAAGCTGGTGCTGAAAAAGAGAAAAAGATGACAATGTTCAGAAGCAAACTTGCTGTGACTTCTATTCCTACCCTTCAGCTGGGAGTGGTACTGGCCAACACCACTGAAGAAGGACGAGGCCAGGCTTCCATCGCCGTGGAGGCTCCTGTCCTGGACAGTGGCTGTCTTCCACCTGGACTCAGGACTAGTACCTACGACACAAGAAGTACCACAGAATTGCAGCTATTTTGAAGGACTTACTGGACCCACTTAGCGGCAAAAGGAAGTACGTGACCAGTCTCAGACCAGCACGCAGTGAACCAAGTTCCCAATCACACCTCCTACCGCGTGGGTCAATGTTCAGGGCTGTCCTGTTCACATACTCAGCAGCGTAGCAGCACCGTGGACATGGAGTGATTTCTGACCAGGAGGATTTTTACAGAGGGTATTTTCAGAGGCCTCTTGTTCTTGTTTGTCCTCATGGGGAGAGCAGCAAGAGAGGAAAGTGGAAAATGAAGAGGCAGCTAACTTGGGAAATACTAAAATTGCAAGCAAATAACTATGAGGAAACAAAAGCTGTAACATAACCAAAGATTTGTATCTTCCAGGGTTTGATGAATTCCTTCCTGTGAATGTTTAAATCTATTTAAAGGATCAATTTAATCCTGGTGTATGGATTTCCAAAGTTTGTTGGAGCTGCTTCAGCTTACACCCTTTGTAAATATTGCTCATTGTGTCTGAAAGATTGGAAATGCCCAGTGCAGAAGTAACTGTACAGCAAACTTCCGTATCACGAGCAAAGCTGGTTTCCTAAGTAGACCAGCATCTCCGAGCTCACCTACACGATGCAACCTTGCTAGTAAATAAAAGAAAGTCCTACCTCTTCTGCTAGACTTGTGGAAACCTGAGCAATAGGTTACATCCTATATGTTACGCACTCTGATATTCCCTGCAGCCGCCTTCTGTAAGAGCAGTTCACCATCACAGAAAAAAAGAGTGGAAAGCAGCTGCCACAGTCAGCATGCGTTCTCTGTTAAAAAAGTAAATTAATGTTACATAAAGCTGGCAACAATCTCTAACCTCAAGACAGCAGTCCTCTGGAAAAAGATGTGATCATGTAATTAAGGAGCATGTCACAATGTAAACTGGCAAAGAGGCTAATTAAATTCATAAAATCAACCTCCATTCTGCTATTTTCTGATTGTGGAGTTCTTCAATTTGCAGCCTTTATAATATCAGTTTAATGTAAGTTTTTGTGTACAATAAAGAGCTTTCCTATTAGCTGTGGCTTGCCTATTCTCTCACTGGCATGCCTGCCTGGATTGAGTCACAGCACAATGAGTCTCTTGCCTCCTGAAGTCATGTAATTATCTCAGGATCTTAAATTAAAAAATAGGACTCTTGTAAACCTCTCTGCTCTGAAGAAAAATGTGAGCAGGCAAATCCAGTGTAACCAGTGTGTTTATGTCTGTGGAGAGCCCGAAACAATAGTTTTGAGAGATTATCAAACGTCGTGTGTATCCTAATAGAAAACTAATTATTCTGGCAACTCTCTCAACACCAACCCATTAGGGAACTCTGTCACCCCAGTGGTTATTCATGGGAGTAAAGTACTCAGAGAAATCTTGCTGATTGCTCTAGATGTTATTACTTCTGTTTCTTCGCAAGATAAATCTCCTTGATCTTTCTGGGAGAACAAACGAATCCAATGCTCAGCAGTGCTTAGGTCCCTGCCTTCATCCCCAGGCCTGCTCTGCTGAGCCTGGATTTCCAGATGCCATCTGCTGATCTAAGCCCCGGCTCTTTCGTCTTTGCCTTATGCTCTGGGGATATGCAGGGGCCGAGAAACTCCCTGAGCTCCTGCATTCGAAGCGTGCCTCTTTGCAAACCAGGACACGACTGATGGCAGTGTGCTTTGGTAGCTCCTACCTCCTGGATAGTCCTCGGGAGCAGCTCCAAAAGCAAAGAACCACGGGGAGACCGGCTGCAGATCAGAGACGTGCAGTTATTTTGAAGCCATCTCTCACACATAGGCAGTTCATGTTTATGGAATATGGCGCAGGAGATATCTTAAAACCAAAGCACCTCTCCAGCTATGCAGACCCAGGACAAACCTGAGGTGAATGATACCCACTAATTTCCTTCCAGAGCCATTTTAGTGGCAATCAGAGGAAACATATCCCAGAGAAACAGTTCATATCAAATTTATAAGCCTTCCCTTGGGGAGGAAACATCCATTTCCCCTTCTACCTGTCATTCTTCTTCGTTTATTGAATCAATAAGGCATGAAATTTGGCAAGCTTTAAGCAAAAAATGAGCTGTTCATATCAAAGAGTGCCTGGATGGACTAAAAAAATCAAACTGTTAGAATCAAGATTCAGTTAATAGGAGTAAAAATAAATAGAAACAGAATCTAAATGTAAATGAACATTACATCACCACTGGCATTTAAGCTCCTTTTCAAATACAGAATTAGAAAGAGATTTAACTTGCTGGAAGTTGCTATGTGTTTACACAGATCTAGCTGCTTTGGGAGACACAGGTCTGAACGTTTTGCCTGCAGCTTCTACTCCCCAGACAAGCCACACCTGGAGATTCTTAGTGGACAAGAAAGGAGGAAGAGGGGTTATGCAGAGGGGGAAAATCCCTACTTTCAGGTCAAAAGGATAGCTAAGAGGTTAGGAGGATTACCAGTAAGTTCTTGCTTCCCTGTCCTTTGTAAACTGATGCAATATGACAGCCAGTGTGTCTGAGTTACCTTGTCCCTTCTGGATGGCATCTGGATTTACCCACCACACTGCAGCTGCGACGCTTCCAGTCTTTAACATGGGTCCTCCACCAGCTCAGATGAGAGGCACCCATTACTGCCACGCGTTCACATCACGAAGTCCCATCTGTCCATGGATCCGTTGAGCGCAATTCACCTGAAGCTGTTCTCAGGAGGGCACTGCTCTGTCTATGGGACAATCCTCCTTTCATCAAAGGCAGCGAGGACATCTCCAGCTGAGTGAAAAAATGCCAAACAGGCAGAGAGATACACTTCTGTCTGATGAGATAGTTGAGTATCACAGCACCATGCTCTGCCTTCAGCCGATTTCTTGCTCGGCTTGCCTCTCTACAGCCTAAAAGTTCTTCCCCTCCTGCCTCTGGAGATCATTGTTCACACACTTATGTATTCCTCTTTACATAAGCAATGAAATTGCTGGCAGTTACTCTAAGCTAATATTACCAGTAGGTCACAGCAGCTTTTCTGGGTGTTTTCAAGCTTCAAGGACATTTTCCAAAGCTACCCGTCCCTATTCTGTGCTCCAGCTTCCAACCTGATGAGTGTAATTTTCCTCTACTCAAAGGCGAGCTATTCTGTTCAACTACAAGCATGGGGGTCCATCCTTCAGACGAAGATGCAGTGATTATATCTGAGTCTGGTTCTCTTGAGCATGACTGTGTCCCACACTGCCTATTAAAGAGCAAAGTTTAACGCTACTCTCACTCCCACTACTCCTTTTGTGTAATGTCACATTACGCATTTGCTTCTACAACTATTTTTGTAGCTCAAGGTCTTAACTCGCATCTTCCAGCTTCAACTGCCTTTGAAACTGTAGCACATTCAACAGTGAAGATTTATTCTTCTTTCCTAACACACACACAGGCAAAGAATTAATCTTTTATCCCACTGAAATGACAACACTCACACGTTTCTTTTCTTGGGGACACACCTTTGCTCGAGGGTTTTTCCAAGTTTAGGCAGACGTGGCATGAAAAGGGGGAGAATTTCTCCCTCCAGTCACTGCTACCGTAATAAGCCTGCAGACCAACCCCCCACGGACCCTACAACCCTCTCAAATCCCTTCGCTAGCCTTCACTCTGCCTGGATGGTTCCATCAGCGCATTAGCACACCACGCTGTGATCAGCAGGAAGGTCTTGCTTACTGCTAGCTTGTTTGAAGACAAGCAGAGCAGATAGTCCCAATGGGGTGGGATCTAATTATCGAGTTTTCATGAAAAAACGTGCCGATGAAATGTTGTGTAAGGTATGGAAACCACATGTGAGACATCAAGACCTTGCTGGCTGCACTGTTACTCATACAGAATCAACTCACTGTGTTGAAATACAAGACTAATTTAAATCAATCTCACATTCTGATCAATTAACTTTGAAATCGTACAGCTCTCTGATGACTGGAGAATGCCTGTGGGTAAGTTGTTGATATCTCTTCTGATGCAGAGACTTGTTCCTAGCACCCCACAGCTGGTAATATCAGTCTTCAAGCTCATTCTTGAAGAGTAGGAGACGTACTCCATTGTAGGGTTCACCTCAGATGGCAGTTACACACCAAGAGGCTTCCTACATTCACTGTTCTAAATGGGTATGTTTCCTCTGGAGAAGTAATCTGGTTTGTGCTTGCTAACTTCAGCTGAATACACTCAACATCAAGCAGATTAAAGGTGAAAGCATATAATTTAATTCTAGCACACAAAAAGGTTAGGCTCTTAATTATTAAGTGAGAAAGAGTATTACAAAAAGAGGAAAATAAACCAAAATGTAATTTTAGTATCCAATTTCTCTCCCAGCTGTCATCTCAAATCCTTCAGGTACGCATTAGCCATACGAACCCAAGGCACAATTTACAAACTGAAAGTACACCTTGAGTACTATCTCTTAGAGTAAGACCTTAAAGCTCATGCACCTGGATACCCCCATCCACCACACCTACACACAGCAGCAACCTGCTTCATCGCTTCCCTCTCCTCTCGTTCCAGCTGGCATTACCACCCCTTTATGTTGTGAATCTCGCTCACCCTTCCATCTACTGGGGCCAAATGGTCCCTCCTGTTCAGGACAGTTGGGGTGAAGCTTCTCCAAGTGTACCATGCAGTGGCACTCCTCCCATTAGAGGATTTCTTCTAGCTTAAATTGCTTTTTGGCAGACCACAACATTCTGAGGACTGCCATGGTATAAATCACAAAAAGCACAACTCTGATAACATTGTTCAACACATCCACTCATCTCATATGACAGTTTTGCCAGTGTCGGAGCCCAGCAGGACCTAGGTTTTTCAGGGAGCCTGGAGGTTAAAACACTGTTACGACTGATGTCAAAGCAGGCCTTTAGAGATGCTTTGTCCAAACCTTTTCTCCCTCCTTTGGTCACTTTAGGAGCTCACACCATCACATTAAGCTTTCACAGGTCAAACCCCTTTGCTTATGAAAGGCTTCTACCTGGAAAACATCACCTTCATCTTGGGGAAAGCAAGCGTCTAACAGAATAAAGAGTTAGAAGAAATGAATCACCAGATGAGCTCACAGCTCATCTCCAGCGTCTTGTCCAGATACTTGCCTCAAGCATCCCATCTCCAGCAATGGAGCAGTCACAAATGTTTCAGAAGTCAAAAAAAAATTTAATAATCTGCTTATTAATACAAATAATACCTAAGCCCTAGCCAGCAGTAATCACAACGTGTTATCCCAGGAGGAGGCCATTCTGCTGGGATGCTGGATGCCTCCTTCTGTGATCCCCATCGTTCTTCACCACATCTTTTGATATCGCTGCCTGATCTAACAGTTATGTGTCTCTATCTCTCCACGGAATCATACTTGGCCATTTATTTTTTCCGAGTTATGGATACTGTGTACCACAGAGAGGAGCAAAATGATCATTACATGTCCCTGGATTCAGACCCTGGATATTGAGAGTTATACCATGACTGCAGATCAGCAGCAGAAATAGTCAGAAATAGGCTGTATTTACAGGCAGCTAATAGCTATATAACCTAACAGTTAGTGAGGCAACGTCTCGCTGATAATACATCATGGAATGAATCAATTATTTTTCTAAAGGTAAGCAATAAAATTGATTTCCATATGGAATTTTTTCTTACTTTGATATTCCTCATGTCACCATCCTGAATCACTCTGAGCTGGAGTCAAACTTTACAGATTTGGAAATATCCACAGAACCATTTGTGATGACACAAAGGGAATCGGTATCTGTTTAAAGTTCCTTCAGCACATTTGGATATAATTTAAGTTTATAACACAATGATATCAATATGAAATTACCGATCCCTAAAGATCTTAAAGAAAAAATACTCATTCCCAAATCCTTACTGTGGAGAGAGGAATAAACCATCTAATTTCAAGAAAGACTCCTGACAGGTGAAGAAAGGCAAACTCAGGCAAAGCAGACTGTAGAAAACTTGAAAAAGCCAGTAATGCTTCTTCCCTTTTTACGAATAACATTTGGAGCAACTACATTTAGATTCATAACCAGAAAACAGCATTCCGTTTTCTGAAAAGGAACTGTGTCCACAAAGACTTCCCTTAGGTCTAATGTAATGCAGGGTTAGTGTTGTTATTGGTTGTCTCTGATCTCCACCTCTCTAAATAGATTTTTTCTGCCCAAGAATTCTATTAAAAGATCAGTCAAATGGTGCTTTCAGCCTGAAATCATTATCTTGTTGCAAAGGAACCAGGACTTCGAAATGGAAGATTTTTCCTTTCTCATACACCCCCACACACACACACATACACACACAAATGCGCAAGTTCTGGCATCGTAGGAAGCTTTTAGCACTGGTGGGTTTCTCACTTCACTTCAGATCATTCAGTCTTTCCTCCTGTTTGCTTCCCTGAGAGCTGTCAGAGTGTGTCACGTTTGCAAAGGAAAGCCATACGAGGCACGAGATGGAAGGGAAGGAGCAGGGAAAAAGGTAAATCTCCCTATGGCAAAGAGCAACATCCGCATTCAGATTTCGGTGAGCAGTGACACGAAGCAATTTAAATCTCACGGGTTGAGATGGCGTGCTGCGCATTTAGCAACACAACAGGCACAGACCACGCTGCACCGCACACTGCTGCAAACAGAGCCAGCGTCGCTACACGTGGGACTGCGCAGACGGGAGCGCGCATTTCTGCGAGCGCTTTGGCGGACAGAATCAAGGCAGGCCCAGCAATCTGGAAAGCAGAAGCGGGCAAAAGCAGTGGGGACCTCTGCAAAGACTCCCAAGTCACTGTCACACAGACACTTGAGCAAGGCTTTGCCAGCTCCTTCTGTATTAAGGCACAAAGATATGTTTCTCCACCCCGCGTTGTAAATTCAGTAAACTCGCTAAGGGGGGGCTGATGGGGCAATCACGGCGTTCGGTTCCTGCCGTGCAGGGGTCTGGGCAGCAGGCCACCCAGCCCCACCGAGAGCCCCGCAGGCAAAGCTGTAAAGACATGAGAGTGCTACCTGCCTGTCTGCTTTCAGTGATGGGTAATTTGTTCAAGGAAGAGACAGTTGAGAAGCCTCACTTTGTAGGAGCTCTCTGCAGCACTGGGGAACCTGCGAAACGCCTTGGTTTTGGAAACCAGCCTTCGACAGGCGTAGCAGACGATCCGTCAGACGCAGGTACCCCCTTTGCACAACACTCGATGTGCTCAGGTCCTGGAGATTTCTAGGGAAGATAGGGAGAATTATGTTGCCTTAAACACAGTGCTTTTTATACTCTAGGTACTTTGTGTCATTTTAGGTAAGAAAGAGTTAAAGTTCAGTAAACACAAAGACTCCATGGGCAGCTAAAGAAGATTTGAGATGACTCTCCCTTATTCTTACACACCTTAGACATTCAGATTATTTTGTCGGGGCTGGTAGCTCAGCTTCCAGGGTTGGAAACAAAACTCTTAAACTTGAGAAGAGGGGAGAGGGGTCATTGCCTCTCATTTGCAAGAAGCAAGAATGACAGTGAAGAAGAATGTTAACTTAGCATCTTACCGACGGAAGGCGGGCACACCGACATTTAGTCATGCCTGATATGGCAGATCGATTTTTTAACAGGAAAAGCTTAAACATTTCACAAAATATGCATTCTCTATGATTATTCATAAATCACCATAGATGTGCTTGGTGCTTTACTGATAGAAATGTTGGCAGGTCTCTGCCTCCAGGAATCTATAACTAGAGTACAGGAAGGGAAGACGATGGATCAGAGTGTACGGGAGGACAGGGATACAACAGTGAAGGACCACGAAGAGCTTTAGATATTCTTTTCTAGATTTTTGGGGGTTCTTTTCATTTAAATGTGATTTTAAATCTAGGACTAAGAACTGATCAAACTTTAGATTTTTTTGCTCCACAAACTTTCTTCTGTCCCAAACTGGAACAGAAAACTGAAGTTGTAAAATTCTTCATGAAACAAATACATGCAAGAAAGATGACCTGGGAACAGCCTCACTGAACTGCCTCACTTCCCTAGGTGGGAGCACTTCTTTCCAGCTTTATCATTCTGAAAAAAATCACATTCTGACACAAAGAAGTGACAAACCAGTCTGATGTTGCCAGTATGAAACACTCACGCCCACAGCACACAGAGGTCTTGAATGTCTGAAGGCTTGTGTGTTGAGAGCTTTGGGTAAGTAGATGTCCCTGTGAAGGGGTCTGGTGTGGCTGACCAGTTTCTAACGGAAAACAGCTTTAGCAGAAATCTTTCAACCAAATCCAACACTAAGACTATCCAACATCCTAAGACATAGGACAGTGGTTTTCCTCACAGTAAAAAATGAATTAAAAAAGATGACTCCAGAGCAAGTACCCTCGAGAGAGGCCAAGGGAGCCAGGAGAGCTCTGCTTTTCTCCAGGACTTGAAGTGAAGTTGTAACTGGAGTGACTTCCTCAGCAGAAAAGCAAGCAAGGAACCGGCACGTGGGATAATAAGATTGCGAAGGCAGTTCCACAAGAGTACTACCATGGTACTATGCCCTCAGCAAACCCTCCATGTGCAAGAGCTGTGAGGCCTGGCTGCTCCAAACAGGGCTGGGCACTCCCTACTGCTGCCCCGGCACCGAAGGGAGGCCAGATGCGAAGCAGAGGGGTTGGCATTGCATCGGCCCCTTGAAAACTGGAGAGCAGCAGAAATGCATTGGTTTTGCAGTCAGAGGAGGGTCCAAAGCAGAAACGCCAAACCGACGCCAGAGCGCAGTGCTGCATTTGGGGACGACTGGGCCCCCTGCTCATTCCCTGCTAAGAATCTGGCCCAAGACTCAGGGGGTCCCAGAATGCCTAAATCCAAGGGTCGCACACAGGATACTTGGATCTAATCTTTCATTAAACTCTGTTTCTGATTTTCAAAACGAGCTAGAGGATTTCACTGAACGCTGCTACCCCCCTCAGCCTGTACATACAGCAGAGTTCCCCCCAGGCGTTGTTTCAAAGGAGCTGGCTTGTCCTTCAGAGTCCAAAGTGACGGGCACGTGTCATTTCCTCTAACCTGGTCATATGAAGTGACACCTAAAACCTTCTGCAGTCAGTCCTGAAAGGGAATAGAAAAAGGAGCACAGAGACACATTTCTTTAAGATGACGCCCTTTCTCGGATGTAAAGAGAACAGCTGTGACGAATCCACACACCCTCGGGAGCTGAGCAGGGATCAGCGACCGACTTCCTAGGGGATACCACTGGCCTGGAGACATTAACAACTTCTGACTCCCAGCAGCATGCAGGCAAACTGAGCAGGCAACAAATTTCCAGATCATTTCAAGTCTATTAATACAGTTCTGAAGCGCACAGCTTTCCCTCACACCCGTAATTGTGATTTGGAAGTCTCTGGCTGTGTCTTGCACATCAGTGAGTCACTCTGTATTTTCCTCCTGACTAAGAAACAATCTGACTGTGCAGGGATGAGAAAGGCAACAACAACTTCTGGTCTTGCACCTAGACGCTCAGCAGAAAATAACCTGGGTGAAGCACATACTCGATTTGCACTCACAGGAATCAGCCCTTGGGTGGTCCAGCAGCACTGCTGGGGAAGGGGAAAGGTGCCCGGTTCCAGGCAGTGGAGACAAATGCAGTCACACAAACACATCAGGTGGATCAGTAAACGTACCCCACTACAGATAAATTAAACCCTTCCTAAATGAGATTAAAAGAACCTCCTCTTCATGGCAGGGGGTTTGGAATCAGATGATCTTTAAGGTCCCTTCCAACCCTTACCATTCTATGATTCTGTGGCTGTGAGGTACTAAAGGGAGAGAACTGCAGTTGTACAGCACACGCAAGAAACCATTTCAGAAAATATACGGAGAAAGCTGAAGCAAGGGTACAGAGAAAGGGAAGGAGCGTTTGGGCAGTCATAATGAGCCCAGTCTTTTTATAGCACTGTGCTCACTCTCTTTGCTCAGCATGCTAAACCTCTGAAATCTCCACATTTTCCCTCCTATCCCCCTACCCTGTGGTCATCACTGCAGAAGTTCTGGCTGCAAGGGGAAGGGACTGTTAACAAGAGGACAGGAGTAGGAACTGGCAAAATATTTAGCTCCCTGGCTCTCGATAAAGTTAACGAAGACCTTCTGAAGCACAGGAAAGAAAAAAAAAAGCTCTGAATAAAGTCTATGTTTTGCTACCTTTCATTCAGTGATCTCAGACCACTTTTTATATACACATCCGTACATTCAGCCTCATGACAGTGCCATAAAGGCAGGCAAGCCAAGCTAGGAACAAAGCAGCAGACAGCAGTCACAAGCCCTGACACTCACCCCGAGCTGTAATCAGCAAAAGTGCCCCTCTCCCGGCCTCAGGAACACTAACGGAGTATCCGGAAACCTGGAAAGTGGCACTGAATTACTCTCAGCAGGGTAAACTGCATGTCTGCAGAGAAAGAATTGTGTTCTCTGCCATTCACAATACAAACAGCATCGAGTCAAACGGTGGCAGGCAGCTGTTTCCTGTGGAGCTGTAATTAATATTATCTGAGCAATGCAGAGAGACCCGGAGAGTGCCAGGTGTCTCCTCTCGGCAACCATCTGTGGACAAGCAGGACGCTGGTGCTGATACCAGGAGCCTTTCCCACGAACCAGGAAACAGCAAAGTTAAGAGGAAGAGGAATCCAGGTAATCGTAAGGAGCATCAGTGAACGGTCTGATCCTATACTGCGCCTCTGAGTGTGGAAGGTGTCGGTAACAGTGACCAACAGCCAGATTTGACCTGTCGGCATCTGCTACCATCTAACATTCTTTCTGTAGAGAACAGACAGCTGCTGTTTGTAAGGCTGAGAGGATGTGGTGAATGGTCCTCATGCTACCAAAGAAATACAATCAGCAGAAGCTCTCCCACTGGGAGGCTGGGGTGTACCACCACCGGCAAAATCTCCAGTAGGATTTCTCATCAGGCCAAAGGCTCTTCCTCTGCCATTCTTCCAGCTGCATAGGAAGCCACCTGTTGCCTTGGACCCTTCCATTATTCTCCCTCTCTTCTGCACCCTTTCGTATCTGGTCCACTGAGGATCACACCTCCTGGAAATGGCGTGGTCTCTCCTAAAAGTTTTTCTGCCATTAAGCGGAATTCAAACCGCCTATCTGCAGACTTCAGTGGCACCTACGTTAAAGAGGATAAACATGCTTCAGACCATGTAACAGAGAGAGGCAGATCTTTTCAGATTGCTTGTTTTATCTGCCCTCCTTGGGTGTGCTTTCTGCCCTTCTCCGTTGGTTGCAGGGAGAGAAGGTTTGGTACCACAGGAGAACGGGAGATCTGCACCCGCCGGCGCAGCAACGGGGCTGAGTCGCAGGCTCCCTGCGCCAGCAGAAAGCACTGTTTAATACAGCAACTGCAAAATTGCTTTGCAGAGACGGGAAGAACCAGAGAATACTACGTTACTGTCTCAGATAAAAGTCAACAGATCAAAAATGACAACGCTCTGCGCACCTCTCGCTACCGAGCCGGGCTCCTGCTTTGTGCCGCTTGAGTAAACAAGCTCTATACAAAAGGCCCGTTTTGATACCACGCTGGTTTCCCCTACAGCAAAGCGCTGGAAGATGAACCAAAAGGCTTTTAACTTACCTCTCCGTGTGTCTGCATTGTTTGTGTCTCGCTGTTGCTGACATCTAAAGCAGTTCAGGGAGCGATTCTCCTTCCTCTGAAGCTGTTCCTTTCAGTTCCACCTGCTTGATCTGTGGATATAAAGATGTAATCCTGCTAATGGCCAGTTTGCAATGAGACTCGCTGCAATTATTTACTTTTCTTAGGACCTTTGGAACACCTTTCACAAGCTTAAACTTCTACCTCCTCTTCCCACTGAGCAAGAACTTGCTAATGCATGACTAAAGAAAAATGCTTTTCATACGGGATCAGACTTAAAGGCCCTGGAGAGCAAAAGGATCGATCACATGAACCATCAGCATTCAGAATTTCTACCAACTAGCGCCAGCAGTGCTCTGCGCCTCTTGAGACCAGACTCCAAGATTAATCAGCAACGGCAACAACAAAACTCTTTACAAAAATGAGAATACTGTGCTCAGCTATTATGGGAAGATGCGAGTCCTGCAAATCCCACGACTGGACCTTGAATACAAGCAACCTGTTCCTCTCCATTCACTTGCTTTTCCCCCTTCCCTTGGGTCTTCTGAGTCACGGCTCACTGAGCTTTGGCCTAAACTCCCAATCAATAAAGCTGCTTCTAATATCTCTCTGCGGTCTAGTAAAGTTCAGATGTAGCAAAATAAAGTCAAATTCCTAGGACTGTTATTTTCTTCTCTTTAAGGAAGACAAAAGCCTCTTTTAAACATGTCCGATTTCTCTTTCTCTGTGAAGAGCTGGCATTTGGCAGGACCTACGATACGAGGAAGCACCAAGGGGACAAAAAATTTAACCTCATGTAGCTGCCCATCCTTTCTTCTGTGTTATTTCCATTAATCAGAAGTCAGTGGAAAATGTAAATACCGGTTTAGCTACTGTACCTACACTGTGCTGCAACCTCCTAGAGGTTTTCCAGAGTGCAAGATGTGCATCAGTGCACCCGACCTGCTTATTCTGGATGTGATCCTAAGCTTTCCCAGAGCTCCAGAATATTCATCTCAGTGAGCAATGAAACTGTTTTTCCAAGAAGTCAGTGAATAAAGGGACACAGAAAGTGTTCTCTTTTCCAGATGGGACTGACTGGTTCACAGATCCACTGGCTGCGCATTCCTAATATCCCTGCCTCGATACTTGTTAAAATCATTAATTCTAAATTTATGCAACAACAAATTATGTAGGACAGCTGCGCTGGCAGCACAGTAATTTGTGTCAACCCCCTGCGGTCACATTGAAAAAAAGTGATCTAGGAACGCATATGCCCAAAAAAGACAGCGATTTTCCATTGGCACATTTTAACGAAGGTATCATTAATGTGGCCAGCGACTGGCATCATTTGGGTGGAACAAAAGCAGCAGCATTTCTGCTGCCTTTCACTCCTGTCGCCAGGATCCTGCAATCATCTCTCGATAATGTCAGTTTGCTGGCAGCACTGGCGCTGGTGCAAACGGTCCCCCTGAACCCTTAAAGCACCTTGTATGTAGCCGTGTTCTTCAAGGGGGCAGCAACGAGAGGAAAATACAAATTACTGCTGATCAGATAACGAGACATTCCTGGATTATGACTGCCATTTCAGGCTTCAGCAGGTGCCACTTCACCATGGGCTGCTTTTTGTAAGCCAGCTATTGGGAAGCAGAGAGGTCACTATTATCGGCAAAACGCTAGTCGTTCCGCTCCAAATGGAAACCTGCGCATGCTGCACAAGCAGGCCTACAACAGACATCGTCCTCGGGGCAGGCTGGACTCTCTGTGGCTCCCGAGCAGGCTCCAAATGCCCAAAGTATCACACATCCACTCTACTGGTAGCAGAGTTCCACTGAAAAGGCAAATGGCGTCTTCAGCAACGTCACACAATTTACATCTGCTGCAGGATCTCCATGCAATCCGTGATCGCAAATATTCCGGGGTAGTTCTGCATCTGCATAAGTAGTCAGGTAACTTCACCAAATAGATATGAAAAGCATAGTTCTCCTCTCATTGTAGATGTGTGAATTAGGAGGAACTCTGCTGGATACGCACTGTTGTAAGAACCTTGTGAAAGGAGAATGAAGCCCTGGAATTTTTCTTCACGCGTTTGCTGACACTGAAGAAATTCCCAGCAGCTTGCGCCAGGCTGCCCTCCTCCCTGAGCTCCCCAGGCCTGGGCACAGCAGGGGCGTTTGAGTATGCTATGACGGGAGAAAGTTTCTAGAACATTCTGACCTACAGCAATGTGTTCAGTCTTCAGCTTACCCCAGAGCCACCCCCAAAAACCAGGGTTACCAGGAGTGGGCTGCATTAGCTGACACAGGGAATTAGGAATCAAGTCCCCCTATGGATCACCACATGCTCTTACTCACAGGGTACTCAGTCAATACAGGCTCTAAGGAGTTAACAGAGTATCTGCTTTGTTCTTCGCAGATGATAGGGCATAAAACACTTTCCTTGCCCTGCAGCTACTCCATTTCTACACTAAAAATCCCAAAGCAACACCTTCAATGTACCACAGGAGGACAGACAGAAGCGGATGTTGCAAGTTTGCTCATATCTTGGGTGCCATATGCTAGACGGTAATATTTTGGGCTTTTCAAAAAAGCGTTGGTTTTCTACTTTTTTAGTGTGTGAGGAAGCATCTACCAGCAAGTAACGTTGCTCCCATTGAGCTGGAAGCAACAGGTCCAAGTATTCCCGAAGAATAAACGTTTTGGTCTAGCTGGGGTATTATGGTGTATTATATCACTTGTTCTATTCCTCTGCGACCCAACAGGCACCCATCACCCAGCTCTGCCACAGACTGATGACACAACATGAGAGATGGGCTGGAAGAAACCCGATGAGGTCAATCCCACCATAACCACATCATTCGCCGTCACGCTGGGTCTGATTCCAGACAGCACGATCACGTGTAAGACAAAGTGACAAGCTGTGCCGCGCTGCAGCCTAATGCGGGGCGACAAAAATACAAAGCACCCCGAAACAGATTTCAGGAAGCTGCTGGCTGGAAGGGGGAGTGGAGGAAGGTGGTAATTAGCAGATCTGTGTCTCACCATGGACGCTGTGTTCAGCTGTCACTCACCCACTCACGCACTCCTGGAGTTTGTGGAAGACGTTCCTGTCTCTTGGAGATAGCATCCGTCCACGTAACGTGCAACCGGGCTTCTGTGAAGGAAGCTCTGCCGCTTCGCAGTTCCTGCAGAAGCAGAGGACTCCTTCTCCCTAAGCAGCTAGCTCCAGATCTGCCCAGCGTCGGGGGGATTTCTCACAGTTGTAAATCTGAATCCCAACCAAAGATCACGTCGGATTTCAACATCGGGGTGCGCAGTGCTCCAAGGAGAGCTGACGGCACGTCATCTGACAGTCTTCAGCTGGAGCCATTTTCAAATTGCTATCCTTTGACTATATCCTGTAATTCTTTTTATTAAATTTAGTACTAGTGAGCGAACGATATACTTGATTTAACTCAAACACTTCTCTCTACTGTACCAGTTTTTCATAGAACACATGCAAGTTACAGCAGCTCAGGCTCTCTTCTTTGCCTTGCTGATCTTGTACAGTTTAGACAACGAATGGATCATTCCTCAGACTAAAGCGGGAAGCCCAGTTTTTGCCCTTGTTTAGCTGTAGTCTTCTTCCCTAACGTCAGAAACGTCAGTTCCTCTTCAGTGATGACGGAAGACTGTGAGTGGTTTTTAAGAGGGCTTTTGAAACTTCTTCGTGAAATGCCAACAAGTAATCCCCGAACTTGAAAGCTTCGTCTCTACAGCCTAGATCTGGATTCCTTGTTAAAAAGGGCGGCCTCAGAGTATTTTCTCACCTTTGAAATACCTATGTGCATGTACAAGGATACAGATACTCTCATGCAAATGGAACATATATGAAAGTAACACACAGTTTCAGAGCACATTTAATTTGGGTTTCTTCCAAATTTAAATTAAACATTTTTTCAGTAAAAACTCTGTAAAGCATCCTTTTATCTGGTGCAAAGAGGAGTCCCCATTTTTAATTCCACATTCTCTCTGCAGCAGTGATCCAGATACACACAGATCTCCAGTCCCCTTTCACACTTTGTGATTTTCAACTAAGGAGCACGACAGTACACCTCACGGCTACCACAGCTTTCAGAGCTAGAGCAAATCTACGAGTCAAAAGTGAGCCAGCACCGTATCTAGGTGCAATGGATGTCATTGCAGTGTTACCAAAACTCGTGGCTCTAACCCCAAGTGTCACAGCCTACATTATTCCTGAATTCCCAGCACCCTGAATTAGAAAGAAATTTTAACAGTTGTTAAAGAAATACCCAAATCACGAACTGAGAATGAATTAAAGGCTCGCAAACCATCAAAAAGATACAGCTGTAATTTTGAAAACCTAATGAACTTTAAGTCGGCCTCAAGGTTTGCAAAAGGCTGGTGCCAGCACGCTGCTATGGCGATGTCACGAGATGAAGTAAGGTTGCAGACACTCACCATTATTTCTCTTTGAGGCGTACGACGGGTATGCTGATGTCATTCCCACGTTATGCGAAATGCAGGGAAAATAAACAGAATTGTTTAAGGCTGGATCTGCCTGCCTAGAGCAAGAGAGCAAGACAGCACCTGCACGGGAACACTAGAGGGAGCAAACACAAGGCAGGAGATGAAGAGGAAGGAAGGCAGGAAAGGAAAAGCCACACCAGTTGCTGAGATGATAGCTCTGGAGAGGACTGGAGGGAAAGGAAGGCTTTGTGTTTCTCGAGCCTTGAGCATTATGTCAAATCTACCGAGACCAGAAACAAAAGGAGGGGCCTTTCTACACGCGTGCGACAGAAAGGGACCAGGCGGATTCTCATTTCGCACATATTCTTAAGGATTCAGGTTCTTCAGGTGCAGCTGAGCCCTCGCTGACAGCCAGGTAAGCACGCTCCTGGGGATGGCTTTGCCCAGGTTCAGCTGCTCTGCTGGAAGGGCTGGAGTCCAGCTCAGTCCCCTGGTGCTGGGTCCTGAGGGCAAGCGGGGATGGAAGAAAGCAGTAACATGTTTTGCCGTCTCTCAGTGAGCTGCGCAGACATGACTCATGCCCAGAAGACAGATCCATCCTATCTGGTGCTTCACAGACTCACAGAATGGTCAGGGTTGGAAGGGACCTCTGTGGGTCACCCAGCCCAACCCCCTGCCCAAGCAGGGTCACCCAGAGCAGGCTGCACAGCACCGCGTCCAGGCGGGTCTGGAATATCTCCAGAGAAGGAGACTCCACAGCCTCCCTGGGCAGCCTGGGCCAGGGCTCCGTCACCCTCAGAGGGAAGAAGTTCTTCCTCGTGTTCAGCTGGAGCTTCCTCTGCTTCAGTCTGTGCCCTTCGCTTTCATTTTTGGACTGGAGCTTCCTTAAACCACCCAAGCCAGTTCGATGCTTTCTCACGAGTTTCCTCCAGTCTAAATACAAACAGCTATGCATCCCAACCATGCTTCTCTTTAAATATTCAGAATATGACAGAGCTGCTTCTTCCACAGTTTAATTCTCTCCCTTTAAAAGTTATTAGAAGTTATTAGCACGTCAGGACTCATTTTACAGCTCTGTGTTTTGATCCTCTGCTTCCACAAGTCAGTTCCTACTGAGCTGCTTCAAAACTTGTTTAACAGTTAATTTGTTTGGCCATCATTAAAAGTATTAAGGCTCCAGGCAATGAGGACATGCCACTTACTGTGTCAAGTGATTTAATTTTGAAGGGGGCAGTAGGAAGCAGTAGTTTAAACTGCTTAAAGGCTTGTACCTCTTGCCACTGAGAAATAAGAAGAGAAACTGATCTGCTCAGAAAGCCTGCCGATTTAGGTTCAAAGAGGTGTGCTTCTAGATCATTTATTTTGGGTGCTCAGCAGACGCTGAGACATGAACTGTGCATGTGAAATACCAGCTTAAGCAGCTCTGTCATGATGAAGCCTGCCTTAGCTTCTAATAAAACTTCAAACCACTACAACAGAAGGTTGGAAAAACAGCCTTCTGAGAAGTGGCATTTTGACAGGATTTTTTTAAACCGTTAACTTTTGTTTGCTGGAGCTTTCCTTGCAAAGCACTAGGATCTGCATCCCAGTGCACTGCAGCTTTATGGGAAATTTCTCAGTGTCACATATTATTTCAAAAATTTTCGGAAAAAGCAGGTATCCAGACTTGTATATTCTAGGTACGTTCTGCTGGCATTTAACAGGTAAAAACGAAAAAAGCCTTTGGAAAGGCTTTACCCCAGTCTTAGCTATACCTTAATGTATTAATTTTTCAACTATTCTTATCAGTAGAAGTAATAATTAATAACAAGTAACATCTTACATATTAGTAGCTATCTGCTAGTTCCAGCCCACAGCCTCTCAGGGAGGTGACACTCATACCGCCCAACCGTGTCCTTTGTGGTAATCTCAACCCAATTTCCCAAGTGTCCAAAGGCTCCTTTTGCTGGTACTAATTCTGCCTTCAGTAGAACCAGGCACGTTAGAGGTATTAAGGTCAGTAAAACTCTCAGCTATAGATTAATTTTTCAGGTTTAAAAATGCATACACCAGAGAGTCCTCATAAGGTCAGCCCTGTGCGAGCACTTTGCTGAGATAGGATTACGGTCTCCCTTGCTGGCAAAGAGCTCCAAGGCGAACGAAACTGCACCAGTAACGCTGTAGTTTGCACAAATATAATAAACCTATTTGCTGGAGGAAAACACGCACCACAAAAAGATGAGATTTGCCGACACATGGGCTTTGGTATCGCACAACTTCTTCTGCTCTCGAATGACACAGCTATCAGAAGTCTGCTGTGCAGACCTGACTTTAGCTACACCACCAACCCCACTATTCTTCCAGCACAAATGCAACTGTGTAAGTTCCTACTAGCAAAATTAAAAGAATAAAAAAATCATACCACGGAGCGACACAAATCCCACTTTGAAGTTAGCTGCGCGTAACAGCTATACAAAAGGCATCGACAGGTTTTGAGTGGAGAGTTCAGGCATCCAGAAAATACAGTAGCATCTGGTGTGTGGATCAGCAGGAACAAAGCTCTTCAGAACAACACTGAAAGGGGGAGAAATGCTAGGGTCTGCGAAACGGAACAAGTGAGAGATGCACAAACGAGCCAACAAAACTTTTCACAAGTTAACACCGCTAGTACAGGTGTGAAGTTACTTTTTTCCCCACGGATGAGGAAACAGAACTGTGAATACACAGACTGAGACACATGCAAACACATCAACTCAAAGGTTTACGCAGATATAAGGTACATACATCTAAGCATTCGGGAATAAAAGTCCATTAAAGCTCCGTATCTAAATAGCAACACAGAATTTTTAGACCAACTGTTGGGGGAAAAAAACCCAAACAACCCACAAACGAGAAATGGATCAAAAACTTGCCACCCTTGCTATGTTTCCCAGGGTGATAGGCACTGCTGTGGCAGGAAAACTGGAAATCTACTGCTGCAACACACTGCACACCGCGTAGCAGACCTGAAGGTAACTGGCCAGAAATTCTGCTTTAACTGTGTTCGCTTCTCACACAGCAGGAAGAGTGTGTAGATTGAGAGAGGAGACCAAACTGGAACACAGGATGCAGACGTCCTCTCGCCGCTCTCTTACGAACAGCCAGGCCTAGCCCAAACACCTTGCATTTGTAGTCCCGCTTCCTCAGGCAGTCGTCTGCATATGTCCACCTAGAACTGTCCCACCGATAATAACTTCTGAAGCCATTGGCCAATTCAAATCCAATTTCAGGAAGGCCCAGAGAAAACCAAGTTTCATGAAAAAAAGAGGCTGGATAGAGCAAAGAAACAGTAACAGTCTCCTTACAGCAACCTCTTCGAGCAAAGAGTTTTTTGACTGGAGAACGAGATCTGTGTCAGCTCATTTGCAATATCCCTGATGACTTACAGGAGTAGGGGATGAAAATGCACCCCGGTCTTAAAAAACCATCCACACAAATGGGGCGTAAGATTATACTGAGGCTTAAATGACCTCGCGTAAAAACACAGCACTGCTAACAGAACCTGATAAAACAGCAGTATGATCTCATCGCGTACTCTAAATCCGTTTCTTCAGTCCCATTTGGAGCCCTAAGCCAATACCTCTTCTACGGTGGTCAAATTCAACGTTAATTCCACTTGTGCCCAGAAATCAGGCAAAAAAGGGAAAAGATTGTCAAAAACTACTGTGATGGAACACTGCCGGCAGAACCTGCAGCATGCAGCTCCCCTTCAGAGCCTTTCTTGAGACCTTACAAATACGCATGATAGTTTCTTCTAAATATCTACTGAAATGACACAGGATAACAACTCTTCCTAAGAAAGTCACTTTCTTTTTGATATATATGCGCATATATCATAACGAGGTAGCACATGCAATTTGTGAGTTTCCAAAACTCATCTCTCCGGCCATATTTTCTCTTCCCTTCAGCAACAATTCCTGTCCCAGGGTACAAACCGAGCACTGAGCCTTCCACAGCAATCAAGGATCAACCTCCAGAATCCCAGTTCCAAAGGCAAAAGACTCACTTCGGCCAAAGCACAGGAAACCTCCCAGACCGCTCAAAGAACACCTCCAAAAGCAGAGGTATGTAGTCTGTTACACATAACGGACCAAACGGTGTAACGGTCACTCAGTTCTCATCCCATTCTAATAAAGATTGTCTCCGTGATCTCACCACAACCTTGACTGGTATGAAGCTGGTTATGCTTCCAGGATATGCCATCATAGATGACATCCTAGAGGAACCTAGGAACCTAGAGGTGAGCTTGTGTGAACCTCATGAGGTTCAACAAGGCCAAATGCAAGGTCCTACACCTGGGCTGGGGTAATCCCCAGTACCAATACAGGCTGGTGGATGAAAGGATCAAGAGCAGCTCTGCTGAGAGGGACTTGGGGGTGCTGATAGACGAAAGGCTGGACATGAGCCGGCAACGTGCGCTGGCAGCCCAGAGGGCCAACCGTGTCCTGGGCTGCATCAAGAGAAGCGTGGCCAGCAGATCGAGAGAGGTGATTCTGCCCCTCTACTCTGCTCTGGTGAGACCTCACCTGGAGTACTGCGTTCAGCTCTGGAGCCCTCAGCACAAGAAGGACATGGAACTGTTGGAGCGGGGCCAAAGGAGGGCTACAAAAATGAGCCGAGGGCTGGAGCACCTCTCCTATGAGGACAGGCTGAGAGAGTTGGGCTTGTTCAGCCTGGAGAAGAGAAGGCTGCGGGGAGACCTGATTGCAGCCTTTCAGTACTTAAAGGGAGCCGATAGGAAAGATGGGGACAATCTTTTCAGTAGAGACAGCAGTGACAGGATGAGGGGTAATGGTTTTAAACTAAAACAGGGTAGGTTTAGGCTGGATATAAGGAAGAAATTCTTTACAATGAGGGTGGTGGAACACTGGAACAGGTTGCCCAGAGAGGTGGTGGAGGCCCCAGCCCTGGAAACATTCAAGCCCAGGTTGGACAGGGCTCTGAGCAACCTGATCTGGTTAGCGGTGTCCCTGCTCGCTGCGGGGGGGTTGGACTAGATGACCTCTGGGGGTCCCTTCCGACCCAAAACTTTCTATGATTCTGTGATTCTATGAAGAGAAACCTTCACAACCCAACCAATTTAGCTGGATGGACAGTGCTGTGTACTGGGCAAAACATTCCTCCTGGCTCTTCCCGCTCCTGATCAACCCGTATTCCACTGCCAGGCGCAACCCTGGATGAGCTCTTTGATTATTATGGATTATTATCCCATTATTAAAAAGCAGATTCATTAAAAAACCTAAACCGCTGGTCATTGATTTTTATGCCTTACTACAGTATTATACCTAACAGTCTTTCTCAAGGAGTTAAACATATTGCCCTTTCTTTTGTGTCACGATTACGAGAGTAAGAGAAACTAATCAGTTTTAATTTACAATCTGTGTAACTACAAATAAACAGAACTCCTGTAAGATGACAATTTCCTTATCTAAAGAGAGGTCTTAAGATCTAATTTCTTTCGAAGTAAATAAGTAAAAACCACAAGTTCCCACTTACTGGACCTGTTCCCTACAGCCAAACACACAGCTGCTCACTTTGATTACCATCCACTGTTGGTACGTTGTCGTCATTCAGCATGGCAGAGCCTCCACAGCCAGTAGAGCGGGAGCTGGGTGCTGTTCTGGCCCAAACACGACGAACAGAGCAGCTAACCACATTCCGCTCGCAGCCTCTCTCCCCTGGTAACGTCTGAGGCAGCAGAGCTCAGACCGACTCTCGGATCCCACACTGAGCTTGCAGCTGGCAGTTATGAAGAGCCCCAACTTTCTATTTATGAAGTGAGAATACCAGAGAGAGGAGCCACTGAGAAACCACAACCATGGAACCCCATCGAGCTACTCGTAGGATCCCTCGCAGACTAGAGCCGCAAAACACCTCAAAGCAAATGTTTACACTTTGCTCCATAAAGCACAGTGGGAGGAATCTAGCGGGCCAAAAAAGATGCCATTTGTGTAAATACCTGCCTCCAACCACTCAGTTCCTAACCTTGCAGGATTTCAAAGTCCATAACTTCTTTTAGCACACCAGCTGCTTCTCCTTCAGAAACGGTGACAGAAGGCAGTGTGAAAACGACATGACTTGGAGACAAACCAGTTTTATTTAAAAACAACATTTATATATATTGCACACAATATTCCAAGCTAAAAGAACATTATCGAAAATGCTAAGTCAAATACTCCAAAGTTAAGAAAACCCAGAATTAAGATCGCCTATGCAATCTTAATTTGAATCTCTTCTGTTACGCAGTATGCTACTGCCTTCCATTACACAATCACGTATTATTTTTTCCGCCAGACCATTGCCTCATTCAGCGCAGAGGGTAGATGATTCTCAATTAATGAGCAGCTATTCAATATTTGTTTTCTTCTTGTTGACTAGTGTGCAGCCCATTTCTGATGGCTTGCCTCCACAGGGGGTTACTCGGGAACAGCTGAACAACTCCCTGATTGAATGCTTTATTACAGAACAAGATCATTTCATCTCTGCTTAGTTTCACCCACTTTACTTCACCAAACTCAGACTCCACTATGAGCATGTATGATTCATTTATTCACGGCTTTTGTAAGGTTCTCATTACTAATACTTTTTTGATAAACTTATTGTCCCAACACTTCCATTTTATCTGGACTGACTGGTGGAAAAAATGATTAGGAAGTTTCTGTGTTGTAAAAGTACTCATTAATTTGGGATATCCAATTCCGAAAATGAGAGCATGCTTTCTGCAGAGTGCCTAGCATTATCTGGTGCTTTAAATGCTGAAAACTCAGGTCCAGCTGCAGCTCTAAGTATACAGTGCTGTTGCAGATCAGGTATCGCCTCAAATTGAGTATCCAGAAAATGAGGAACATTGAGCTAATGAACACTTCAAAAAGGTTTCATTTGCAGCAAACTGACATTAGAATCTCAGTAGTAAAGGCAGAAATTAAATCAAGTTTTCCAAGGCTGCACTGAGCTGCGTTAACAACAAGACCTAGTGATGTGGTTATCAACAGAAGCAGTGCAAATGCACCCAGATCCACGGACCCAAAAAACTCAAGTGCCAGACCAGAAAGACAGCGGGAAGAGAGGGAGAAGCACCCACCACCATCAGGATGAGGGGACTCACTCCTCTCCTTCCATCAAAACCTGTGTCAGACACACTCCTGTACATCAGCTCCCCTGTTGAGACCACCTCCTTTTTTCCTGCACTCTAAAACACTGCTTGGCATACCCTTCCAAACCTCTGCAGCCATTCAAGCTGTGTGGGAGAGTCACAGACGTCCTCACAGCATAGCCTGTTCATCACTAAACTGGTAAGCTTTATGTGGACCCGTGCAAGCAGGGATGAGACTCCTTGTCAGCGGGCTTCACTTGTTTTAGTTACGAGGAAAGGAGTGGCAAGGGGTCTCTGGTTCCACACCACGTTGTGGAGGAGCATGTGTTCAGAGCCTGTTGCCTGTTTCCTTCAGGTCCCCTTCCTTTCCATCACTGCCAAACTGTCTCTGCTCCAGTCCTATCTTCACAGCTGACTCTTCATCCTATTTTCCCATTTTCCTCACCAGACACTACCAATGTCCACACTCCTGTTCTGGTCTCTGAAGTCGCTTCTATATCAGCTCCTGGACTCAGCCGCTTCCCTCCCAGATCCTCCCCAACCAGCCCTGCTCCCATCCTGGAGAAGCACATTCCCTACAAGGCGTGCTCGCCTGGTAAAGCACGTCTTTTCCACTTTCCCTGTCTGTACTGCCTCCCCAACCTCATCACTCTTTACAAAGCCCTTAACTGAACGCAGCGTTTCTTCCCTCCCACTCTCAGTCTCCTTGCTGAGTCTGTCCTGGTTACCCTCACCTCGCCTCCAAGCACACCTCAGCCTGCCAAAATCCACAGTTGCAAGTCCTAACAGACCTCTTCTGATCCAGGCCACTGCATGGTCTGCAGAGATGAAATCTCCAGGTGCTTGGGCTTGAGGGCAGGCTGTCCCCAAGGCTGTCCACATTGCTCTAGCAAATCTCGTTTCCTGAGCCTCCTGATGTTGCCCGGAGGTAAGGCTCCTCAGCTCCTCAGTTCAAGTTCTCCCTTCAACTGCCGTCTGAGGGCGACTCTCTCTGCCATGATTTGCAGAAATCTAGCAATGTTTATCCTCACAGGCTAACGTCAGCTTTCCTGAGTAATTCATAAGCTGTACTGCACTTATAACTTGGCCAAAGTCAGGTAAATTTTTAAAGAGGAAAAAAAAACCTACTAATGGTGGCAAATTTCACCACTTCGTCAGCTTTTAGTTCCACACTTCAGGACTAGAAGCACTAATACCTCAGAAAAAAGACTAAAAACCCTGAGACATACACAGCTGACACAGCAGTTACACGGTTGGCAAATGGTCACCAAACAATTGCCATTGAATAACAGGGCTTCAGCAAAATGCTTGAGGAAGCCCCAGGAACAGATGAGTTAACTGATGATAATTAGCCAAGTGATACGAGGTCTTGCACTCAAATGGATGATGTTTTTCTGTTTGTACGTCTGCCTCCAGGCACCAATGTGCAGAACCACCTCGCCTCCGGCAGAAAGCAGGCAAGCAGCAGGGTACGGCGCAGGACAAAAAGGAGCTCACGGTGCAGCACAGCAGAACGAGGCACCCTGACTTAGTGGGAATGACAGTTAGGGAGAAGAGGAGGTACACAGATCTTTTGGCATGGGAAGAGAGAGCAGAGATGGATGCACAGGAAAGCTGAAAACACAGAGTTTCTGGTTGCAGACTGCCCCTGAAGGGTAAGAAGGGAGAATAGGCTAGGAAGGCAGCACCCAGATTACTGTGGGCAGAAGCATCAAGCAGGAACAGCTAGTTCCAGCTTCAAAAGAAATGATGCAAGTGACAGAAAACCACACGGCTGCTGTCCAGAAACCTAAGAGAATTCAGGTGTTTCCAGCCTTCTCTGCAGCTTCTTCAACCTGGACTCCTCTGGCTGGTGCAATCCGCACGGCCACTGTGTGCCCATCAGCACGCTGCCCTTACGCTGGAGACTGGCCGTGATTCAACAAGCTTCCCCTGTCTACAACAAGCCAAAATGTTAACCCCATTCTGTGTCCTAATGTATCAAAGTGCTGGCAGAAGCAAGAGGAAGAAAATGGAAAAGTGGAGTCCGTACTGACCAGTTCACTCGCTTTCCAGTAGTCCCATCCCAGAGAGCAGCTCTCTGCAGAAGAGCCCAGCTCCAGTGCCTCCTGGCTGGCCTTCACGGCAACCTCCGCAGGCAGGGAGGCAGCTGCTGCCATTTCCCTACTGAAAGAAAATCATAGCATCATCGAATGACAGAACGGTTTGGGTTGGAAGGGACCTTTGAAGGCCATCTAGCCCAACCCCCCTGCCATGAGCTGGGACATCTTCAACAAGATCAGGTTGCTCAGAGCCCCATCCCACCTGGCCTTGAATGTGCCCAGGGATGGGGCATCGACCACCTCTCTGGGCAACCTGGGCCAGGGTTTCACCACCCTCAGCATAAAAAAAATTCTCCCTTCTATCCAGTGTAAATCTACCCTCTCTCTGTTTAAAACCATTACGCCTTGTCCTATCGCAACAGGCCCCAAGAGAAAGTTTGTCCCCACCTTTCTTACAAGCCCCCTTCAAGTACTGAAAGGCTGCAGTAAGGTCTCCCCGGAGCCTTCTCTTCTGTCGGCTGAAAATGAGCGAAACCGTTAACCTCCGGTCTGGTGAACAGTGCCTTCTTATGCTCCAGAAGCTGCTGTATTTCCATTTTAAAAGAAAATCAGAGGTGGGAACAAAGAACCTCAGGCACAAAACACAGGAGGGCATGTATAACACGCAGAAGCCCACTTACAAGAGTACGCACCTATTTCATGAGTGGGAGGTATTGTCCAGAGACACGACTGCTGTTAAATTTAACCAGAGCTCTACATGAGGCAAGAGAGGCAACAAAAGAAAATCCAAGGAGTGATACGGTTATTGGTGGCAGAGATCTATTCTGGGATTACTCAGGGTCATTTCAAAGAACATGTCAGCTTCTTTAACAGCTCTGACCTTTGCAATACAGCAGTGTAAAACAAGATGTACCTATCCTACGTGCACTAGAACGCTCTTACTGTATTTCACATTTCCAGAATGTTCATTATCCGACTCAAGCTGTTTTGAGGAGATTTTTGATCTGGTAAAAGAAACCAGCCAAAAAATTGTCTCTCTAGTGCTAGGACTAGAAATTTATGTAGATATGCACCGAAGCAGTTGACCTCAGTGGAAAAGTCTAGATTTATATTGCTGCTGTTGAGCCAGAATTTATTCCTCACCTAGCAGACATGAAACCAGAACTGTTCCATGGTAAGAAAACAAAAGTTGCTATACGAGATCAAATATGCCGCCTACGGAGCCCAGGATTCTGACACTGGTCGGTCATGGATGCTTTTAAAACTGCTTTTACACTTACAGAGAAAAATGAATACAGAAAATCTGCCCCGAAGGGAATTTCTTCTTCACATGTGCTAAGCAGCGTGCCCTACAACCGCAGGCCACAATAGAAACCTACGGCCTGTAGCTACGGATGCTGCCATTCCCGCGTGAGCGCTGACACCTCTACTGGAATCCTTCAAGGCTTTCAACCAAGGCTTTCACACGTGCACCAAGTGACTCTGCAGGCACATCCCGTGCCACGTACAGCAGCATTTGCTTCCATCTATTTCATCTCTAAGGCCTTTCAGTTCCATGGAACTTCTTGCTCGCAAAAGGAATTTCTGACCAACTTCCTCAGTTTTACGCATTTTATATACTCCTACCAGACCCCTTCTTGCCTGCCTTCTTTCTGGACTAAAGAATTCGGAGACTGCCAGCCTTCTTCTGGAGCCATTTCACAGATCTCCATGCACCGCGCTAGTGGAACAGCCTGGCGATTCCCACAACAATGCCTCCGAAGCCTCAAAACTCACGCCGCGTTTCATGATCAGGCTGCCTTCAATTAACATTAGCGATACTGATGGATGCGGCAGCAGTACTAGGGTAAGCCATTTTTACATTATGTACTCATCCAGGAATAGGCTGTTAACTGATTTTTTGATTAAGTAAATTTTATCTCTCCTAATAAAATCAAACCTTCTGGTTAGGACTGAAGAGAAGAAGAACAACACACAAGCACTGGAACTTTTTGCATAATGTGACTCCATTTCATTATGCTTGGCTATAAATTTCGCTCTTCCCCTGCAGTCAATATTTATAACTTTAACAAATGAAGAACCATTTGATGGCCTGGCTTTGATGAGAAACTTTGCGTTTAATAATTCTTTTTTTTAATGCCTGCCTGCTCAGTTCTAAATAAGGAAAGCCATATTCCTTTCTCACCGCGCCAAGGTGAAATGGTGACCCGTTACACGTAATGGACTTGTTTCAATCTCTACGTAATGAGAATAGCACCTTGACAACAACATAGGCGGTGAAGGGAGAAGAGGTGAAAACATCATCTTGGGAGCAATTTCCTTGTCTTGCGTACCTACATTACAGTGGTGTCTGATGTACTTTGTCATTGTTTGCAGTATAAATTTCTAAGAGAAAGGACAATCTGGAAGAGTGAAAAATTACTAATTATAAGATTTAAAACAGAAGAAGCGACAGAAACATCAACAATCTGACTGGGACATCATGGGTTTTTGCAGTGATGAATAAGGAACATTTCACTGCAGACTGGGAGAGAAGCTTGGGGCCATTTTTCAAAGCTGGAAGAACTTCTCAAGGAGTTACAAATGTTCATTTTTCTTCTATGCCTTCAACTACTGTCAGAACATACTGTGGTCTTTCTAACGGCTCCCATGAACTCTGACAGCATTCACTGTCAAGAAACCATGAGCACAAAGATATTTTGGTCTAAGTCCTAGTGAAATCAGTGGGAGTTGGGTATTTGCATGCCACTGCCGATTCAGACCTGTGGGCTTAACCATGATGTCAAGTATTTACCGAACCAACCACTGAGTTTCTGCGAAGTACAAGTTTTCCCGGAGGAGACAGGGATCCACCAGATAAATACTGTACCTGTAGTTGGTCAACAGTCCTCAGACACAGCCACGACCTTCAGACTGACTGATATAGTTTCTGACCAGCTACGAGCCTCCAAATAGAGAAGATTCAGGAAGTGGCAAACTTGACAACGTGAGAAATTTTAGTGTATTAGTCATAGTCAATTAAGAACAAGTATTAGAAAAACAGATTCAATGTAGCATAAAAATATATTAGAACATTTTCAGACATTCCTTATTGGCTTACTTATGAGTTCACAGGCAAAGTGTTGAGGAGAGTTAAATACAAATAAAAATGGAGGAAAACCTACCCTTGCACTAACACCAACTAGTAGAAATTTGTATTGCCAGGTCTTTGCATATGTATATGTATGCATGTATATAAATATGTATGCATACACACACATTATATATAGCTTTCTGAGCTGACATAAGATACTCCAGAAAGAAGCTGTGTATAAAAAGAAATGTAAAAGGAAGTTTTATGAAACACATAAGACGGAAAACTTCAGTCTAAGAAAAAAAGAACTTGGAGATGAAAATATAAATAAGGGCTAACCAGACCTGTAAAAACCTTTGTTAGGCTTACTACTTTACCTTCCATTGCTAGCTGACAATACAGAGAAACTATTAAAAAATCAAACCAAAGAAAATATCTCAGACTGTACATACAGAGGAATGGATGGCATCTCTGTCGAAAATCAGGCCTCTGCACACTTGAGCTGGAAGTTATACGTCACGGTCAGTCTCCAGGTAATACACCCCGGGTACTCTTCAAGACTAACTCGGAAGGACACCATTTTCAAGTTTAAAGCGCAGGGACAGACTCTAGCTGTGTGTTCAGCTTGTCTGTATTGTAGTAAAGGTGTAAAGTGCTTTTTCTCCACTCCATTGCTCTTACCTATAAAAGAACCAATTGCAACTGCAATCCTTCTCCCCTCCAGCGCAAGCAGCTGCCCTCCCCGGCCTCCTTCCACAGACCCGCAGGAAGCAGCGAGCCTGGAGCAGGCACAGGTTATCCCTCTGCGCCCCAGGCTGGGCAAACAAAAGCAAGGAGCGTAAAGTTCTACTCGACGGAGAACGCAGCAGAGAGCTGCGCTGCACACCAAAGGATTCAGTGTTGGATGGTTTGATCTACACTCATGTGCAGGTTGCTTGTCTTGATGTGCTATCCTGATTGATATCATCTCTAATTCAGAGGCAGCTCATTAAGAAGTTGCCAAGAATCAACATTTTGACTGTTTCAGCCCTTAACTGCCAAAGCTGGTTAATTTTTCTGCAAGCTGAAGGAAGGATAGTCACTCTGTAGGCAGGCGCGACTTGTTCGATGACTGTTTGAGTCATTTCTGGGTGCGTGGCAGACCAGCTCTCCTGCAGCTTCATACTAACTGGACACCTCAGGCCCCTTGGCTGTGTCATGACTTTCCATCTGGTTACCCATTTCCCCTTCTTCTGGTATCGTCTTTTAGGATGGAGCTTCTTCTGGGCAGGATGCTTCTGTCAGCAAAGGAGTAAGATAGCCTACTTTTCAAAGCTAATTTCTTTTTAAAAGTGTGAACATGAGGAAGGTGGCGGAGGGTGGGATGTGACTTAAAAGCAGATAGAAATGCAGAAGAACAGTTGCTTAGCACCTATAAAAGTCAGGCCCACTTCTTCACAAGATACATATGTAGTTAGGCACCCATATTTAGGCATCCGTTTTTGAGTTCTGGCCTCTAAATGACCTAAATCCATCACAGTTTTTTGGAATGTGCTGTTGATTAAATAAAGATATTAAAAGTCATAAGAATCACGCTGCGGTCCTGGCAGCAATCGGCTCTTCGGCACTTGGGGATAGCTTTTGTACTACCCACGCTCCTGTCAGGAGCTTTGCCATCTATCAAGGAATGACAGATAGAGATCAGAAAAAGCTGCTGTAGAAACTTCATTCCACAATGATTTCTCAGCCTGTCTCAGTCAGAGACAGTAAGGGATCAGCCAGCACCCTTCTTGCTTTTGTCTGGGCAAGAGATGCAAATTAAAGGTCGGAGTCAGCGGTAATTATTCAGCCTAGACTGTTATATGTGGGCATGTCTATGTTTTGGAATGGGTCCGTAGCATCTATTTCTCTTGGACTGAATCAGTGCAACCCAGCAATACAGAGACAGACAGCCTTTCAGAAATGTAAAAAAAAAATCCCGTAGAAATGCTAGATTGACAGCCAAGAAGAATGTGCTCAAAAGCACTTGGAAGCTGAAAACATTTCTTTTACATTCTACTCTGTTTCTTATTCAATCAGGAAAACTCACCTGATAAAAGGAGCCAGAAATTACCCTACTTAATGACACAGATAGGGGAAGAAAACAGAAGCATTTAATTCCCCCAAGCATCTCTTGTCTTTGTCTCAGCCTCTTTTTATGTCTGGATTATGCTAACACTATTAATCTTTGTGGCTGTGACTAACTCCCGGGTTTTTTATGTTGGTGACCTGATTCCGCACTAGCATGCTCCTCCCCGTTCGGTGAAGCTCCCCATGTGATCTGTTCTTCCCCCTAAATAAAGTTGAAAAATTTGGCTGGGATCAGCGAGTGCTGCTGAGGTAGCGGGCGCGGGGAGCCCTTCCACCCTCCCCACATCCGCAGCACAGCACAGGCGCCTGTTCAGCACGATCTGCTGCTTTGTGGTAAAGACCCGGGGGGGACGAGACTGGCCAGCTCGCAAGGTCTCCAGCTACCTCCATGGTCGGGCTCCCGCACCGGCTCCCAGCCTTGCCGCCCTCCGATCGCTCTCCCCTTGTGCAAGTGGCCCGGCGAGCGGAGGAAGATGCGGCCGGAGAAGGTGAGTACTGCATGGCTACGATGAATCCTTTCTGCGGAACCGGAGGCTCGTTAGAAAGTGGAGGAGGGAGGGGGCAGCGGTTGCAATTTTTTAAATGGACTCAGTCAAAAGCCTGCTTTCCTTCCCCGTTATGCGCAGGGCGCGCGTCCCCCTTTCAGAGGGAATCTACCTCATGAGCCGATTTCCCGACAAAGCTCGTTTTCCCGGCGCGGGGCGCAGAGCACAGCAGCAAAAAGCCGAGCGTTGCAAACCGCTTGCTGCAGACGTGTCGTTCGGCCGGCCGGGCAGGAGGGTGCCTCGCCGGGCACAGCTCACAGGGCTGCTCCGGCTGCCTCCCGCTCCAGCCCTCCGCAGCCTCCCAACCGGGGCACGGCACCGCGATACCCGGCGTGCGGGGCTGGCACTCGGCGTGCGGGGTTGGCATGGCACGGCACCGCGATACCCAGCGCGCGGAGCTGGCACCCAGCGTGCGAGGCTGGCACAGTACAGCATCAGGGAGCATGGTACCAGTGTGGGACTGGCACGGCACCGGGCAGCACAGCGTGCAGGCTGGCATGGCACAGAGCAGCATCGGGGGCTGCTCCGCTCACCCCGCTTCCCCCCACTCCAGCCCAGGGCCGCTCGTGACCCCACTGGGACCACCCAGCTCTAGCCAGAGGCACGACTGTCGTCCCCCGGGTACCAGCAGCTCTCCACACATACACCCACCACACACCCACCCTTCACAAAGACCCGTAATACGGTCCCCCACGGCACAAAGGTGCACTGAACACCCCTGCAAGCACACCCTCCTCCCCCCACGCAATGTGCATCTTCCTCTCCAGCCCTCGGGTCCCCCAGGGATCCCTCACCCTTTCCCACCCCTCACGCACTCACTTCACACACACACGCTCAGCCTCCCCCTCCTTATCTGCGTTACTTGTCCCCTTCGCTCACCCACGGAAGCAGCACGCCCCTTCCTCCCCTCCACACGTACACCCGGTCAGTACGTCCTGCTACCCCTGCGTGGAGGCTGAACCCCTCGACCCCCCCAAAGCGGGGAGGTGACATGCCCCTCATCCCCTCCGGCCGCGGCTGAACCAGTGCACGGGCACCTACCACGTCACCCCCTGATCTCTAACATGCTAACTAATCCCAAATGCATTCCACGTAACTTTTCCTGTTTGGAATGCGATTTAGAGCTAAAAGGAAAGTCCACGCTCACTAGTAAGCACCGAATGCTTAAAGAAAGTCTTTAGTCCATTCTCCTCCACTGCCTACTCCTTTAGCCTCAGTGCTGGGACCAGTTTACTGCACACCAGTTCCACCCACCGCAGAGACAAGCTACCTGGGCTTTAAGACTGGGAGAGGAGGGCAGTGAAGAGGAAGGAAGGGTGCTTTCTGCTTACCTAGAACCCTAAAAACAGACAGAGACTGTCCATGCTGTAGGAAAAGAAATGTGATCTTATTCCAGAAATGTACAGACACAAAGTAGCTGCATCTAAAATGACGTTCATCACTCCCCCTCTCAGCCCCCTGCTCCCTCCCACCCTCCAACTTACTATTTTTCTTGCACAATTTTAACGGTGAAATTCCCTGAGTATCGACTATCTCGTAGTCCTAGACTGTACCTATTCATCAACAGCAGGCACAGTGGCTGGAAGAAGAAGAGTTTTCTTTTTAAATGAGTTGGATGAATACTCGAATGTTCAAACAATCCTTTGCTCTTGGCACATTGAAGAAAAAAATGTTATCCCTGCGGGAGTTTCCATCTTGGCAGTTTCGAGACCCAAGAGAAAGGCTGCAAAGCATCCCATCCGTAATTACATTCCTTGCTAGCAGCAGGGAAGGAGGAGAGATTAAAAAAGGGAAGGGGATGCAAAAGCAGATCTCATTTGTTCATCTCCCTTTCACAACCAATTAGCCCAGAATCAGAACCCTCCTTCACCTGCAAAGCAAATGAGAATTTAATGATAAGGCCACTGATTGTCTAAAGATCTTATTTTGTGAAGGTTCTTGGGTTCTGATTTTGTTCATTTGAATTCAGCTCTAAACAGCTTTCAGTTTTCGCTTATATTAAAACTCCAGAGAACAATTAAACATCCACTTGTACCGGGACTGGTAAGTACTTGCTCTGACTCCAAAAAACACCTAACACCGAGCGTTAGGACAAACTGATCCCAGGAACAGGCAAATGGAAAAAGATCACTGAGCAAGTTTAAGCAGCAGCGTAGGCTAGGGAATTGTTTGCCCTCCGGAATTTGTGTTTTCACAGAGTAACATTTACAAGAGAGATTAATGCAAAAATTCACAGGCTGCCTCTGTAATGGCAGGATGTGATTGCCCCTGATTGTGAAAGGTGTGTGGGAAGAATCGCATAGAACGTTGTGCAAAAGAAATGAATGCGAGCTAAATTAGCAGAAAGTTAACCACGCAAGACAATTTCACAGGGATAAAAGAATCCACATTTTACGGGGTACATTTTATAGTTGATGATGTAAGATTGTTCCCTTAGCAGGAAAAACCAAGAACGGCTTACGAAGAAAATCTGCCCTCCAAAAAGAGGAATCTTGTTTTTCTCAAAACAGCACACAATCTCAGCATAGCTTTTAAAATGCAATGAAGCCTTTTTTGAAGGGGACATCATGAAGCAACAGATCTGCTCAACTGTTTCGAGAACAGCACTTTGATACAGCGCTGTTTTCCAAGCTTAAAAGCGAAAAAAATCCAAAACCTTCCCCAGATACGAGCACGTGAAAGGAATAAGACTCTGTGTCTCTTCCTAACACATTTCATTACAGCTTGCCTGTGCCTCGGTCAGCACACCTATCGGGAGCAGTTAATACACAGTTTCAAAGCCACCCTAAAAACATCATACAAGGATTTCATCCATCAGGATGACAAACTTTCCTCACACCACAATATAGACAAGAAGGCTAAAATATGTATCACAGGTACATTTTAGTACCCCTGGTTTAAGGAGGGAATTCGTCAAGTGTTCAGCCCATAACATGACTTACGTGTGGTTTGTTCCCAGTAACAGGCACCAGCAACTTCCCTAAGGATTTGGGCTTTGTACAAACAAAAGATAGTATTTGCCAAAACAAGCAGTCACAAGGCAGCTGTAATCACACCTAAAACACTGCTGGTGTTTATCAAATCACATTTACACCAAATTAACAGATTATACTATCATGAGAAGTCACCAATAAAATCAGTGGGATGAATATCAGTTGTAGAGAGAGTCTAAATCTACAACACAACAGATCTGTTGCTTCAATTGCTCTATGCTTCAGGGATTACTTAATTCAAATTAAAACCTTAAAAAACAGAATTAGCTCCATATGGGTTCTCTATAAACTCAATGCCCAGGAAGCAGCATGTTGCATTTATGGTCCGCGCTAAGCACAGACACCTGCCCACACGAGTTCTCCTGGCACCTGAACGCAGATGTCCTGAGCAGTCGCGCAGCCTGCAGCTTCCATCTGAATCAACGCAGGCTGCTCTGCTCGGCATCTCGCAGTGCAGAGAGAGGTAAGGCGGTACCAGGTTCTGCTCTCACATTACTTGCTCCTGTCAGCCATGGACTGTCCCTCAAAGTTCTCCAAGCCCACGGCAGCGTTAAGGAGAATCAGGATCCCACTAGACATTGTTCCTTTCGCAGGAACAGGATTGAATTTTCTGTTGGCTTACAGGTCTGACCAGTGCTACAATGACTTATTACAAGTGCTCCCAAAAATTTGCAGTGTTTTTGTCTTCCTGCATAAGGGAAGAGAAAACCTCAAGTATAACGAAGACAGAACAGGCTGAAAAACTGCTAAAAGCAGAGCTTTCTTGCTCACTAGGATAAAAATAGTGTAAAGCATTCTAAGATACTAGGGCTAGATTTTTATACACTTAATTAAAAAATTGACTTGCTTAAATTATCTAAGTTACCAGTTATATCACTGGACTTAACTGCAAGGGTTTCATGCAAATTAAGTTTCTAAGGATGACTACGTGTAAAAATCTAATATAGATAATTTTTTGTATTTGTTTTGAGATTAACAATACAGAAGACAACAGCATAAAGAGGTTGTTTGATTTTAGGACTTCTCAGATAAATCTACAGTGTTAAAAACATTCCTAAAATGTTGTTCTGTAACAACCCTACGTTTATTATTTAAGCCCACACCCGCAAAGTACACAGCACCTACGGGGAGTTAGGAAGCCTAGCTGGCTCTCAGCTGAAAGCTGATCAGCACTTTATAGACTTCAAACCTTAAGATTTCCAAAAGCATTCTAAGCATTCAAAGACAGCTGTGTAGTTGTATGTACGTGGATTTTGAAAATAGCAAGTGTGGTCTTATGTACATATTTAAAATACTCCTGAAATATGACCCTTCGTCCTTACACGAGTTTATAGAAGATGCAGTGAAAAATAAGTAGCAAGGCTAAAACATCTCACTGTGCTTTTTGAAACCCTTCCTGCCTTCTCTCCTTCTCCTGTTCCTTCCTCCTTTCCCTCCCTCCTCCTCGTCCCAGCTTTCATCTGCAATTCTGTGCACAAGAGTGTTAGTAGATGTCTTGCTACACTAGCTCTGGAGGAGGAGAAAAGAATCGTTTACATATCAGGCTTACAACGTGATGGATACATTTCATACAAATGTTTTCACATCAAAGAGATGCCAATTTAGAGAAAGGAGGCACATTCTTCCTAATGCAACAGAAATGGATGAGACTGTTTGAAAGGCAGCAGGAAAATTTACAAGCAAGCTGAAGGCAGGAAGAAAGCCAGCCTGAAATGCTATTAAGCAGCCAATACATATATAAGATGATATAAACGCTATTAGTAATTCAACATTTGAAAATGCACAGTGTATGTAAGCCTGAGTACGCGAAAGAGACACATACACAAGGATATAAACCAAAGATTCTCCTACTACTGAAATCAAAGAGATTTTTTATACTCATTCACAAGCAGCAGGTTTCTAACGTCAGGTCAGTCGTCTTTGGAAAGATGGTTTTGTGTTCAGGAACAGTACCATACCTTGTTCTCACTTGCTGCTGCGTCCTTATCAACCATTCCTACTCAACCAGTACAACCAGCGAGTCACAGAAAGGAAGTCTGAGTTAGCCCAGAGGTCAGGTGTGTGCAATCAGCTTCCTGTTCAAACAACAAAACTGCAGCAGCTCACGTGTAATTCTGGCCTTCATCCTTCTGATGAAGCTGAAGGTTTCAGACATTCACCAAACTCAGGTCTTCCTTTAACTGAAACACACAATCAGAAAACAGAGTCATCCTAACAATATTAAAAAACAAAAAAAAAAAAACCAAAAACCAAAACATAGCCAGTTAAAACTTCATACATGTCTAGTCTAGTCTCCCACCTGGGATTTTTTTTTTTTTTAAGGATTCAACACAAATCATCGCTTTTTTTAACATAACACTGATAATGTCATTCTTAGCAAGCCACTACCAAAGAGGCAACTTTGCCCTTATGAAAAGGGAGGAGTCGCAGTGAAATCAAAGAGCTGTCAATCAACATTCTGGAGCATCCCTCCTATGAGGAGAGGCTGAGGGAGCTGGGCTTGTTCAGCCTGGAGAAGAGAAGGCTGGGAGGGGACCTTAGAAATGCCTCTAAATATCTGCAGGGTGGGGGTCAGGAGGACGGGGCCAGACTCTTCTCAGTGGTGCCCAGCGACAGGACAAGGGGCAACGGGCACAAACTGAAGCAGAGGAAACTCCAGCTGAACATGAAGAAGAACTTCTTCCCTCTGAGGGTGACGGAGCCCTGGAACAGGCTGCCCAGGGAGGTTGTGGAGTCTCCTTCTCTGGAGATATTCAAGATCCTGTGCAGCCTGCTGTAGGTGACCCTGCTTCGGCAGGGGGGTTAGACTGGGTGACCCACAGAGGTCCCTTCCAATCCCGAACATTCTGGGTGATTCTGTGTATCACACCATCTATCTCCTGCACGCTTCCTTTTTATGCTTGAGTTTTGTCAGGAGCTCCTCGTTCATCCATGCAGACCTCCTGCCACCTTCACTTGATTTCCTGCACATTGGGACAGACTGCTCCTGAGTTTGGAGGAGGTGATCCCTGGAAATCAACCAGATCCCCTGGCCACCTCTCTTCTCTCCAAGAGTGCCCTACATGACAGTCTTCCAAGCAGGTCCCTGAAAAGGCCAAGCTCTGCCCTCCTGAGCTTCCATGGCAGCACTCTGGTTGTGTGATCCATATATGTGATCCCAGTGAGATCATCACCTTGCACCTTCATGAAGGCCTTCGATTCCTCCTCTTGTTTCTCCTCCACATTCTGTGTGTTAGTGTACAGGCACTTCAGACGGATATCCTGTCATGTTGATTCCCAGCAAAAAGCAAGAGCGTCTCCCATAAAGCTTTCTTCTTGGCACTTGTTTATTTCTGTGCAGACACTTGAGCTGGACCTCCTTCAGCCACGTTTTGCAATTTTAGAGGCTTCTCTCATCCATATCACCCTACACCCTTTGCTCACCAACCTGATTCACCAATTCATCCACAAGCAACAGGAAAAAGCATTCTTTGCCCTCAAGCAGCTTAAAAGCAAGGCAGACTAGAAAGCACTGGTAGCATTGCCGTATTACCCACGGACACCAAGCAGTTTGGTCACAGCCACGCGAAGAGTCTGCAGCAGAGCCAGGAACAGAACCCTCAGACATTGTTCAGAAGGGGAAGGGTTTGTCCATAAAAGTAGTCTCCTTCTCCTGGAATGCAGCTGAAGCACCAGCAGTACACTTTGGAGGCTTATGATTTTAAAAGCCTTCCTGTTTTGTTTTTGAAAATATACATAGGTAAACTGATTGCGAAATGGAGTTACAAGTAACATCCACTCACCTTCTTGGAACAGTATCATACAGTACCAGATGCCTAATGATTTTATATCTTTTATATTCCCCATAGGAATCTGATAGCCGTGGATACAGATGAGATGAGACACAGGTTCAGGCAAGTATGACAAGATCTGATTTTCATTAGCGCTGAGACATTCCACCCTCCCGGACTTTCATGTGGGTGGTAGACACTTAGCCACTCCATAAATCAGAAGGGCATTTCTCAGCTTCTTAAGTTCTTTTATTGCAGTTTCTCTCTTTAGGCTACTTGAGAAAGATGTTGAATACATAGCTGAGTAGCACTAAAATATTCTAGTGTCATAACCTCCTGATACACAACTTGCCAGTAGCGCAACACGTAGACATTCATCAAAGACATGGTATGTTGCACGTGTTCCCTTATGTGAAATGAAATTTCAATCAGCTTTACAAACACTGTTTTTTTGTCCTAAACTACAGTAAAATTTGGCTTTTAAACTTTCTTTAAAATCAACATTTATTTTTGACTATGTGAACATATTGTTTCAAACTGGCAAGAACTGCTCATTTACATCTTTTAACACCAACAGAATGCTAATCTATAGTAAACAGTCTTTATTACAAACAAGAACGCGCTGTTAATTAGCAAGAGAGACCCTCAGTTCTCTGCTAAACTGAGTGGGATGAACCACAGATTTCTCTAAAGAGGACGAATTAGCATTGCATCCTATCAAACAGAGCATCTCCAAACAAATAGCTATGCTGCAAGATCTATGAAACCTAATTTTGGCCTCAAAGCATTTGGGAGTAGGGTGGAGGGGGTTTAGAGCAATCTGTTATTTGAAATAAATAATTCTGAACGTGCTTACAGCTCCTCACATTAAAATATCCTGGGGCCAAATCCTACTGTCCCAAGTGGAAGCAGAAATCAGTAAGAACAGCCCAGCCTTGCTCCTCACCAGCCTTAACTCGGAGATCTGGAACCGGGGAGGGAAGGAGGAGGGCAGACCAGCTCTTCGCCTTCTCCAGACTGGCTCTTTGCACTTCAGAGCTGCTCAGATGAGTGCATTTTTGGGGATTTGTCACACACAGCATGTATCAGAGCCAAATGGCCTAAATGTATTTGAAATTCTATCAGAATTATGAAAGAGTAGGGCTCTTAAATTTGAGATTACAGCTCACTGCCTTTAGGAGAGCTCACCTCTGAAATAATCCCGTGTCGTTTTTCACCCAGGTCATTTTTCCGGATTCCAGATTTGCCATCAGTGAGGACATCTCCTAAGCTCCAGTACCACGAGGACAAAAACCCCAAATCAAAATCCTCTCCAGACAAGACAATTCTGAGAACAAATATCAAAGAAGACAGGAAGATAAAAACCCTTCGTTAACATGAGAGCTCTCACTTTGTAGCTGATTTTGTTAATGCCTATGAAGTTAGCAAAACCAAGCCTGCCCCTCAATAAAAAACCATGCCTTTGATTTCACTCACTTTTGGGAATATTTGGGGGAAGAAAAAAAAAACCTCTCACTGAACAAATTCATAAGACATAGACTACACTTGTTGCAGTGCTTGTTTTTCTTTTCAGCCCGAGGATAAGCCCTGCCACCACAATGTTACTGGAAAATTGATTCGATTTTCTTCAATTATCTGCTCAAGACAACAAAGAATCACAAACTGGCAGCCAGCTAAGCAGCTTTCCCCTGCCCCTCGCTGAAGACGACAACAGCGCATACGCGTTTCGGACTTGGACAGCTTGGGATAGATGACTGTGCTGCACACTTGGTGACACGCGCTGCAATTCCTACGCTCCCCGGCTTCATAAACAAAGCTTCTGAGCCTCATCGATGCCTGGAGAACCCGAGGAGTAAACGGTCTTACGAATGACACAGGTGACAAGGGAATCCTAGCTCTTGCTTTCTTCAGCAATTTTGACCAAGTGAGAACAACCACTGAATCCCAATGAGGCCCAAGTTCAAAGAAGTTCCTGTACCCACGCTCTTGGCCTCGACAGACTATGAGAACTTTGCTAAACTAAATACAACTAGAGACACCGAAACGAAGCAGCTAGAGGGGTCCCTCTCATCCACTATTGCACTGATAATAGTGCTGATTATTATTTTCTCTTTGATAATGACATCCCTGGTAACCTACTGTTTTCACAAGCGGAAACTGAGAGGTAAAAAGCTGCAGAAAGCACAAGAGGAGTATCAGAAAGACCACGAAAAGAGCATTTTTCAAAGCACACCTGGACTTGTTTCATAAAAGAAAAAAAAAAAAAAAAGGCTCCACCATGAAATACTCTTGCATTACCTGAAAATGAAAATAATAATGGCAACTATGACATTTCCAAGCAAATATATCCTTGTTTTATCTCATTTATAAGACTTGTTAGCAGTTTGGAGATTTCCTACAGCTTTATTATACATATATATTTATATATTTAGTCTCATTTGTGCAAAGTAAAACCAATGCAACATGTATTTTTAATCTCTATTGTATTACTAAAAGAGTTAATTTAAATCTGTTGCTCGCACTCTTTCAAAAACCCACTGTCCCATGGAGGGGAAAGGGTCAGATTCTGGTTAACGCAAACCAACGCAGCTGATACAGATCTGCGAGTTGTGCTGTCTTGCACTGATCCAGTCACCTGGCTGAAGATTTTAGCACCCAACCGGAGTCTCAAGCAAACCAGCTTCACAGATGTGCAGCCGTAGCAGCCTGGTCCTGAAGCCTGTAGCTGGAGAACCCCTCACATCTGCAGCAAGTCACACGCAGAAGGCATGCAGGACTGAGCCCAGAATTTGTTAGCTGGCCTACGTCGGCATTTCTTTCACGTTCAGTGCCGAGAGATGCTAGTGGCATCCCAACCGTAAGTGGATTAAGGACATCCAACGTTAGCAGAACCTAATCTAAAAGGCCTAATGCCCTTTTTTAACTAGGCTTGTAATTATTTTTAAACCGCCCATACAATGGTGTGTTTCTATTTTCATAGCCTGTAACATTACATCACAAAAACGACAGACCTATTGTGAGTAGCATATCTACGTAATATTTTCTAACAAAGTGATGGATGTAATATTAATATATGTAGTTGTTTTAAAAAGTAGAAAACCTGTAAAATTACATACAAAACCCCTGCTCAAGCATATAGCTTGCTTGCAATTACCACTAATGCTGTCTGTATTTTTAAACAAGCTATAATACTGTGATGATGCTGTAAACTTACTTCTGTAGGCAAAAAATGTTCTATTTAAAACTGTGAAGATGAAGGATGTAAGTGTTCTTAAAGTGCTATCAACTAAAAATATGAATTTTCACAGAATATTCTGAAGGATTCTGTTACCTGCCACAGATATATTTTACAAACATATTTATGGATCATACGCACTAGTCTATGTGAGAACAAACAGTACTATTTTATTACAAAATAAATAAGCAGTGAATATCCATGCCCAGAAACTGGAAAATGTTTTTTTTAAGGTAGCTTGATCAATTCTACAGGTAATTTGAAAGGTAGAGGACCCAGTCCCTTACTGGCAGAAGGTATACATGGCCCCTCATTGCCCAGCCTCCCCCCATACAGATCACGCTGCCGTCAGTGCAAAGATCTTCTGAATCAGTTGTGGAGGAAACAGGAACAGTGAGCTAGTCACATAAAAACAATGCAGATATAGCATTCATAAGATTAATGTATGTACTCACAAAATTAAAAATACTTTCTAAACATAGTGGCATTTAGAATACCAACTCTGCTGCGGGCAGTAACAATGTGCACATAGTGTCTAGGTTAGCTCTTACTGCGTGGAGACAACACCAAGTCATTCTCTGAAAATCATATTGAATGGTAATAAAATTACTATTTGAAGAATGCAAATCTATGTGAAAATCCTTTAAAAATACACAGCTGGAAGCACTCCGGCTCTTGCTGGAGTACATATGTATGATTTGGAACAACTGCACTGGAAGCTACAATTCAGGTTTTTACTGAAGCAGAATCTGGGCGCTGTGTCAGCTCACAATTTCACAGGGGAACATGATCTCTTCCAGCAGCAAAACCTTGTCCTCGGTACCACCAGTTTAAAATTTTTTGCCAAGCTCCCAATGTGAATAAATGTGTTCAGCTCCTCTTCTTGGAAGCTGATGAAACTGGCTATGGTAAAAAAAAAAAACAAACCACCCCCAAACCCCACCTGACACTTGCCACACAACCAAACCATGACTGAGAGATGGATTTACAAAAAGGCAGTGACCCCAAGGGGGCCTGAAGCATTTCAGTTTTGAGTGTAGCTTCAGAGGAAAGATTCAGGATTGGTGTAAGCACCGCCAGACCAGTGGGACTGGGTCCCACCTGCCTCTAGGGGACCTTGCTCGAGCAGGGGTTGGACAAGACAACGTCCAGAGGTCCCTCGCAACCTCCACCATTCCGTGATTATGTATTTCACAAGTAGCTGGAAATCAGTATTCAAACGTGTTTATCTTTGTTCCCAGTTCATATCCCGCAAGTTAACTGCGCTAAAACTTCATTCCCATTCAAACAGGTGCTAGTAACCGGTTGTGAATGAGATCAAAGTTTATCCTCGAGGAGAAACAAATACAAAGTCCTGTGGCCCAAGAGCTTGTTAGAAACAAGACTAAGGAATGACTGAGCCTGGAAGCCAGGTCAATTTTTTTCTAGAGAAAGCCAGGGCAAATGGAAGTGGAAATTACATTGCTGCCGTCCACAGGAAACTGATCTTAGTGATAACGTGAGGAAAACAGTTTTATCCAAAGGGTCAGTTATAAACTGTACCATCACAAAACCAGTTAAAACAACGTATATATGAAAAACCCTTCCGTATTTTTACAAGGTTCAGAGCACTAAACTCTACTACATCACAAATCATTCAGCAGATGAAATAACGCAACCGTGTGTAGCATGAAAGCCAGAGAGCAAGAGCTCCGCAGTACTTTGACTGGGCAGATGGATTTGTTCCAGTGCTACAGCTGCTGACCCGTATGAATCACCCCCGATCCTTCCTGCTCCTTTTATGCCCCGGCAAGCACAAACAAGGGAGCAGACGAATAACTATTTCTTGATCATAGTTTTAGAGTGTTTCTTTGGATCAAAAGAAAAATCTGCTGCTGAGGAAGGGGGCGGTGGGGGAAGCTCCTGTGAGGGGACAAAGAAAGAGACATTTTCGACTTTTTTTTATCCCTACATCCTCCACATCAGGATTTTTGGATCTCTAGTCTCAAACACGGCAGGATAATGAAATCAATTATTTAGAGACTCAGATCATTCATTCCATTGTACATCCCTAATAGCTGCTACAAGACAAAGAAGACAAACACTCAGATCTCAGAGTCATTCTTCATAAAAAATGAAAGAACTGTAGCAAGCAGTAGGAAAACGCATGCAACAGACATAAGCAAAATACGCTTTGATTTTTCAGAGGAGCCATCCGAACTGCCTTTGTAACATTTATGCAAGCAAGAGCTGTACAACCGCTGTGTGCGTATGAACACACTCTTTTACAGACAAACATTGTCAGCTGCCTAACCCAAATAGCTCAGAGTTCAACGTATTTACAGAAAGGCTCGACAAAACAGTTGCAAGGAAATATTTCAGTATTTCTAGACAGCATCTATGTACTGAAAGCAAGAATATCAAAGCATCTTCTTTTATTTATAAAAACAATCACTTAAGAGTCCTGGAACAAACTTTCTGTGTTTTTTGTAAGGGCTGAAAGCTGCGTTCATTGCCACTAACAACAAAATCACGTTTTCAAAGGATTCAGTCCCGATGGCCACTTCTGTATCTGACTGCCCTTTGCAGACTTCCCATGGAACAACGGGCATCCTTCGCCTCGCGTCAAACAGACTGCTGGAGACTTCGAAATACTCAAGAGACAGGGAGTGCAGTCCAAAGCAAAGAAGGAATAGAGATGGAGTATCTAAAAAGAAAAGATTTAGAAGACTGCAAGGTAGGAGATTTAAGGGATTTAAACATTTCTAAGGATTAGAGAGTAACGGGAAGAAACCAACGGCCATTTATTCATTGCATAGGTAGCCAGGTAATCTGCAGTGACAATTCAAAAGCTCAAGCCAAGCTCAGGGGAATATTTCCGATGGACTATTAGACCTGATGTTCACAGGAACCAGAGTAAACTGCCGATGAAGCAGAGAGGACAACCAGCTTTGAACAACTTAGGGCTGCGTTACGTCTTCGCTTGGGGCTTGACCCACTCAGGATCGGCTCCCAGTGAAATCATTCAGGGTAGGTTTTTCAGCACCAAAAGACAGATACTTGCTAACATAGGTGGGCCTATCTACCTCTGTATCTTAGCATTTCTTTTCAGATTTTCCATTGATTTGTGGGAAGTGAAAACAAGAGGCTAAACAGCCCGCAAGCACTCTTCTAAACAATACAGAGCATGGGTATAAAACACAAAACCAACTTCAACAATACAATATTATTCTACAACAACATTCTTGTCCCAAAATGGGAAATAAAATGCAACAGTAAGATTTAATTCTATTTTGTTTGTAACAAAAATTCAGTAAGAGTTCATAGATAAGGATACTCCTTCCAGATTTCCACAGCCTTCAGAGATCTCAATGCACAGAAGTCAGGGAACTGGAGACTGATGAGAGTCAGTAACTTTGTGACTCACACATGGCCACAAGGTCGCTGCAAGAGCGATGCAATGAGCTCTTGCTGTCAGCAGTAATCAGAAAGGTGGGCTGCATTTGTGCCCACAGATCAGCATCCATCTTCTGAGGCCACAGTGAAGATGATTTCATTGCCCAAACCACCGAGATGCCCAGAATAAAGTCATTTTATTTGGATGGGTACTGAATGCCAGTCTGTCACCCAGACAGATTCTTTGAAAGATAGTGACTTTGCCATCTTGAAAACACAATTACAACCAATTCCAAAGTATATTCAAAGAATGATCAACAATATTATTTGGCATCTTATTCCAATTTTAATCTATGTTGTTTTTTCTCTTCCTAGACACCTTCCCTATACAGTTTCTATGACTAATTTATTATAATTTCTTTTCCTGTTGGCATCCTCAGTCTTACTGATTAATTTTTGTTATAGTCTCATTATCTCAGTTCTATAAATATCCCCTTTCATATTACTGCTTTCTATAGTTACTTTGCAACCTTCTTCTCCTCCTCCACCTGCGGCTCTCACTTTCAATTTAACATGAGACAATGGGCAAAGATTGAGCTGAAATACAGTAATTGCACCTCCCCGGAAAACAGAAATTTTTTTTTTGTTTCTTATGGATAGAAGCAGCTGTAAGCTGCTCGGAAATCCCACAAGCAATCCCACAAAAAACAATACTTATTCTTTGTCAGATTAACAATGGAAAGTGCTGGCTTCCATAATTTGAAAAAGGTATAGAGTTGGATTACAATATATTGTAACATTTGTATTTAGGAAGAGTGAAGAGTCAGATCATAACCTAGATGCCAGCATGCTGGACATGTCTGGTTCCACCCGCAAGGATGTTAAACCACCACCCAATTCATCACCGACAAAACAGGCTACATCCACAGTCCTTGGCATTCAGCACGTAACTGCCCGCAGAAGGCTCTCCCGGTTCTTTATGTCCCTGAGTTATGTTTACCACTTTCAGGCCTTGCATTTCCTGACCTTTCAGTCTTTGCCATAAGTTCCTGGGATCCTCTGAAGGTTTGGGAAAGCTTCTCAGTGCTTCTCCTATAAGCGTAAGCACATCCTGAAATAAAAACGAAACATGAAAATTACTTGGTTTTGTATTCCTGCTGTTTCTCATGTCCTGCATTACATGCCTACCACTGGCAGCTACACCCAGTCCCTCAAAAGCAGCTAGGCAGGCAGCACAATTTTGCTGGATTTTTAAAGCACCCCATTTAAAAACCTCGTTGAACAGTGTGGTCAGTGATCTGCCCCATAAAGCAGGCTTCTTCCCTAAGGAGGGGAAGGAAAAAGCAGCTGGTCTTTTCAGGGAAGCTGGGAGAAAAACAAGAGGAAAAAATGTGAAGCCTCTCTTGAGACTGAAGTTCTCAAATCTTCGGTATAGAGGGAAAGGGAGTCAAAAATCAGGAGACTGGCGTTATTAGGCAGAAAAATAATGTGCCGTGCAGCGCACAAATTCCCACCCTGCTCACAAACACAGAAAGATCGATCCTGGGGCTTCAGAGAGCACCGCTTATTCATTGTTCAGAAACAAGGTGCTTTCAGTCTGACTCCCTTTCAACAAGGGAGAGAAGAGTTCTTCCTTCAGGAAGATCACCCTGAGGAATAGCCATAGAAGACCCATGGAATTCTGTACATTTCAGCTTACATTGCCTACCATCTCTTCCAGGGGTATTTCCTAACAACAAAGCTCGAATCTTTGTGATGGCAGACACAGACAGAAGCCAGTTCTTCCAAGAACAAACCTCAGTGTATCTGAGGGGCCTCAGCCTCCACAATATGTTGCAGTGCCCTATTCCGAGAGCCCTACGCCAAAGGATGAGGAAGGAAGACTAGTATGGGCACAGCCACCCACCACCACATCATTTTGTTATTCACCATTTTGTCTTGGACAGCCCATCCGAAAACAAACTGTGGAGAAATAACCAAGATGTACCCAAAACAATTCTAGGACACCCTGGGAAAGACCTTCCGCTTATGCAAATTGGGCAGGCTCAAATGACTCGATCGGTATGTTAGTCCCAGGCATTTTATTAATGACATTTTGACTTGCGCTGCATTCAGGTCAATCTGACCTCATTGCCATACAACAGGGGAAAATCTGGATTACAGATTCTTTAGTCACAGTATGTACAAAACGTACCACAACTTTTTTGAACAACATTTGCTTACTCTAGAGTAAATCTGTTCTTCCAGTTTCTCTTGGATTAACGCACTTTCCATTAGACTCTTCTTTTGTCGGAGAAAGGCAACCTCGGCTAACTCTGCTTTCTGCTTCTGACAGTCAGGGCACACTGAAGGTTCATGGATTTGAGCTTCTGTCACCTGAAAGATGAGACTGTGATGCAATGAGCAACGTCTGTCCCAGCAAGGTGGCCACTCCACTGAGAGCAATCAATGAAAATACAGAAACTGTCTAAAGACAAAAATCTGGCAGTTGTAAACAATTCCATAACCTTTGTCAAAGTATCGCCCTGATGAGCCTGCCTGAATATTCTCGCACTAAATATATTTGCCTTTGCCCAGGTATTACCCCTTCCAGCACTGATAACGTCGTTTCATTTTCAATTACCTACTTGTATCTCAGAACCATAGCACTGATCTCTAATACACCATTTCTTCTTGTAATAGGCAAAGTTTCCCTGATGCTTGAGGTTGTGTGGATATTACTGACTTCTTCCACAGAAACTATAACAGTCAAAAAAAAAACCCCAAAAAATGAAGCTGTGTGATTGCCAACGAACACATCGGTGACCAAACAAAACCAACTGTGAGGATACAGTCATACTGGCAAAAAAGACTTTTTTTTTTTAATTCGTACAACTCATTTGACCCTTGGTGGATGCTCAGCACAAATTACAATTTTGCCAGTGTAAATCTATACACATTTTGCTTGTGTTAAATACATTTAGAGCACCACCAGCCATTAGTCACTCTTGCTTAATGAGTACCTGACATTCCTGGAAGCCAGCTGGTGCACACTAACCAGTCTTCCCCAACAGCAAACACACTAACTCCTGAAGGCTCGACTAAGTTAAATAAACATGTTTTACTCCATGTTTCAAACACTTGATCATCACAACTCAGTAATAGCAATTGTTAATCAGCAATAATTCCACCATACATAACTGCCTGTCTGTAATGAGGCTATAGGAGCAGCAGTGTTCCTATGTTGACAGTATATGTAAGGCCTTAAATACCAACCATAGCGGTTACAATTATATTTACAACTTCTGAGAGGTAAATAAACTCTAAAGCAATGCGTTCAAACATCTATATGCAGCTCGGAGTCAGAACACAAACAAAATTATACATTTTGCTTTACAAAATAAACAGTACTACTCACTAATTCCTATTAGTTTATCCACCATGAAATCTTCAGCATATTTAATAGCATTAGACAACTCCCAGTATTTGTAGATTTATAAAATATCAATAATTTTATCTGATTTAATTTACACAGATTCCATCTGGTTACACAAATGCAATAAGCTGCCACAAAAGAAGTGGAACGAATCCTAGAAAGTCATGTCTCAAGCCTCTCTTCTTCCTTCATTTCTTCTCCTCTACATAAATATGTTATTAAATGGAACTAAAGACAGAAGCAATCACATAGCAGTCAAAGTTATTTTTCTTAGAAAATGTATTACCACACCATAAGAAAAATAAAAAGGCAGCAAGAACTCTACAAAATTTGGATGTGGGTTGGTCAACATTAACATAATGAAAGAATGCAGATTGCTGAAATTTTGAAACAATTTAAACAAACAGAAAACCTGAAATAATCACCATGTCAGAACTGACTTTTAAAGTATAATTCCCTGCTCACCTGCCACAGGCTCTGCAGAGGAATGTTACTGCTTTCACTACGATATGGGGCAATAAATTAAATCCAGCAAATGCAATAGAGATAAACTACTGTAACTATTATTCAAAGCTCTTTTTTTATCAGAAATAACTTTCCCAGATGCAGACATTGTGAACCTATTTCAAACAAAAGTATAGAAATAAAGGAAGTGATGTAACCAGGATTCTGGTGGACATGCTTTAATTCTTAGTACTATCCAAGAAAGCTGGGAGCAGGGGCCAGGTTTTGCCTTTGGAATACTTTTAATACTGGAGTAACAAAGACTCCATAATCAAACAGTACGCAGAATATTTCCACAAATAACAGGTGCAAACGTAACCAGGAAACAAGGCTTTTTTTCTTCAGTTGACCCAGGGCTTCTTATGGACCGCAATAACTGACCATCCCAGCCTCACCCAATCACAAAAGTCACTATTTTATCACCAGACAATATTCCACAATGATTTGATCATTTACTAACAACAGTTCTGCAGCAGTGTATAAAACTAAAAGATGAGCAAGGTACATCCCGAGACCTCCAGTGAAAACCTCTTTCAGAGGCCTGACGCAGCATCAGCAAGGTCTGCCCGATTTAATTCTCACATCACAGCTTTTTTTCCCAGTGGTTCTCCCAAAAGCATAGGCAAAATCTAAATTTTTTGCTTCCTTGCAGTACCTGTTTAGCAGTCTCTCTGCTGTTCTTCAGGCGGATTCTGTTCATCAGCCGATCAGGAACAACGCAGTTCAAGTCCTCTCTCTCGGGTTTCTTTGCTGTGAATCCATGCTGCAGCTTTCTCGATTTGCCACCATTTGCCTGCTTGGAGATCAGCTGCTGACGCATCTTGCTTATCTTCACGGTGCAAAAAGACTGGAGAGCATCCAGTTCTCCATCTAATAATTCGGTAATATCTGTCAGGTGTAAATCAACAAAACAAAAGCGCCAATTACTGTATCAGGGAACAAGAAGAATTAGTGCTCTGCTATCTGTGCGACCTCACATTATCTGTGTAATAAAAAACCAAACCTAACGTCAAGCCTAGAGGCAATGACTCAAACGACAGCAGCGCAGAATTTAAATAAAAATCTGGATGATAACTGCAGGAACTTGCACACTAAATGTCTCTATGAATAGTCTCCAAAGAGGGGAGGGGATAAGAACCCTAAAGAATTAGGCTACTTAACCATACAGCACAAATATATTAGTAAATTAAGTAACTTAAATGCTATGATATTAAACAAACTGAGTTTCAATGACTGCCTAATACTGATTTAGCTTCTTCCTACCTGGAACCGCAACTTGTTGAAACAAAATGAATTAACACTTACAGAGAACTACTCATCTAGTAACTCTCAGGAGCAATTCATAAGGCACTGAGAAATTAGAGGCAGCGTCTATTGAAGTAACTCTGGAAAACACCTCAAATATATTCTACAACCTATAGTGAGACTTTTTTTTTTTTTTTGAGGAAATGCAATTCTATTAGCAAATACATTCCTCTAAAGCTTCAATGATCATTTCCAAAACCCTTTATGCAACTTTGTTTAAACAATATCACTCTTTCACCTTCTCTTATCACAGAATAGTAGGGGTTGGAAGGGACCTCTGTGGGTCATCTAGTCCAACCCTCCCGCCGAAGCAGGGCCTTCCCAATGGCATGTAATAAATAATATACTTCAGAGAGGCAGGTAAGGATGGATTTACAACTTCACTCTATGCTTAGCGGGAGATTTTCCACAGGCTTAAACACAGCCGATCAATACAGACCAGCTAACATGAGTAATTGTGTAACGATTTCAGTATTTCACAAGCACCAGCATATAACGATGCTGTGTAGTACTACCCAGCCTTAGGAGATACCACTGTCTTCAGCTACTTCAGCAGGGGAGAGAACCGCTCCACCTTTACTACACAGCTCTCGCTTTTATGCGGCTACTGAAGCCCAACTAAACACTTTAATGTGTGTAATTAAGGGAGAAATGAGAAGATGAAACATTACAGTAAGCATTACTAGAAGCCTTGTGAATATATTTGCATAGTGCTAACACTAAGACAGCGTTCCCTCCTCAGGACTCCATTCCGACACCCAAAAAACATCAGACAACTAATAACGACTACGCAGGCAAGCTACGGTCAGTCTGTTTTAACTCAAAGTATTCAGAAACAAATGATATTGCCCATTTAGCTGGGAAGTAGGATTATAGCATTTAAACAATCACTCCATATTGTCTGTTTCACTCATTTTCAGTGACTAAATTCAGTTTTACTTTTTCTAGACAGGCACTGCATATTTCGGGGTGCTTTGTCTGACAACCGGTGCATTGGCATTCCAGCCCTGTGGGGCACTTCGGCATAATCACAACACAAATCCTTAAAGCACTGAAAAATATGAATGTAAAGCTCTGCCTAAATATGCTGCAACGAATTTCGTCTCAAGTACACAAGATACAGGTGTAGAATTTTAAAGGATAAGCAGATCTGTAGTTAAGACTAAGCAAAGCAGGAATTGGTGAGCTTTGCTTTACGGACAACAAGGAAAAGATGTGATTTAAGTGCAAGTACCACTGTTCAGAATCAATCATCATAAAGCAACTTCTTCCTCCTTAGAAGACGATGTATCAAACTGACTAACGACAAAAATATAGTGATACTTTCTAGACAGATGAATAAGAATTAACAATACTACAAAATGCAAATTAATTCTTCTTGGGTGGGATCATAACCTTTTGAGCGGAAACCACCATTTCAGACATCAGGTCATTTCCTTACAACTGCAATGTAGAAACCCTGTAAAACAGTGTAAATCATGTGCCTCTACTAGGTTTCATTGCACCAATAAAATAGTGGCATATTCATTTACGCTGCACATAGCATGAATAAAAAGATTTAAGTTACTGCTGTGGGGGAGAAAAACAACCCCAGAACAAAGCATTTACTTATACTAAGTTGAGTACCCAAATGCATGAGTGGAACACATAGGGTGGTCTGCTGAGCATTTTGTGACAATTTAATACCAGCCTAATTAATTGACTTCAGTTTCTCCTGACACAAGACTTGTGTGCTGCCACACACCCATCCAATTGCTCATTTACACCTACGGACATTAGAAGAAACACCAGCAAAGAGAACCGCAATTTTTAAACTGGACTGCACAACCACTTTCACAAATTACTTGTTTAATATTAATTCATGTTTAACAGTAAATAAGCTCAGAAATAATAAAAAATATCAAGGATGAAGGACTATACTGAAACAGCAACAAAAGATGATGAGCAGAGTCAACACAGTTAAATTCTGGAAAGTTAGTCTTTTAACTGCACAATGATTATTTACACTTTCAGATTTTCTTCTAGGTGTACGAGGTTCTCCTGTCCCTTACTGAAAGAAGGGAGACGTGCACAAGAGGATCTATGCACCTGCTTTGGCGGTTGGTTTTATTTCTTGTGCCTTTCACATGTTCCCTCCTTTCCATCTTTGAACCAGACATGCTCGAATGCTCAATCTCCATTTGTGGTGGCAGACTTAAATGTCACGGCACAGCTGCCTCCAGAGGATCCCTGCCGGTGCCAATTACTGTTCCAGAACAACGTTTTGCTGATGCTTGGTTGCCCCAAATCCTGCATTCCCACATCCTCTTTGATGGAGAGCACTAAGGCAGCAATGGGTGACAAAGGAGCAAAACCAGACTCCGGAACAGACATGAAGCCAGAGCCATGGCTCACACCGCAGCAAGGTCACAGAGAACAGAGTAATTAGAATGTAAAGCACGACAAACTGGACCAAGAAGCTGCTCTCATTACAGAAGCACTCAGGGTGTACCAACAGAGACCAGCTTATCTCCACGTCCACACCCTAAACCCTGTTATGTGGTTTATAACTGCGACCTACATAGATTCTGCTTTCTGTATGCAACTACATCTTTAAGTATGATATTTTAAATCTGCATGAGCAGAGAAAAGTAAAGAAAGTCTTTACTGAGTTTCCTTTTCCTTTGATGTCTAACTTTGATTTAATAGGAAAATAAGTAACCATTTTGTCATTATTATGCTCCACTAATTCTCTGTTTTAAGAAGAAAAACTGTAAAACAGTTCAAGGAAAGATTACTGTGAAAGGCAGCAACTCATAACTACTCCTCAGAAAGATTTTAACTCTGCATCTCAAGATAACATTTTTCCTAGTTATCTAAATTGCATTTGTACAACTGAGCGCAGCAGTTCAGATTAACATGCTGACAGCCTGGTCAACAGTGTTTGAAAGATTAGTGCAGATAACACAGAACTGATATGAGCAGTCTGAAATACCAGGCTCTTTATTACAAATACGAATTTAAAGCAAGTAAAGTTCCTCCAGCGTGGTGAAGGATACCCTCAGTTTCCACCAACAACAGTGAGATAAGACAGCAGTAAGAACCTTGAAGAATCCATGTATTTTGGAAGAAACTCATTCTTTCCCAGCTCCATTAAGGCATTAATGAACTAGACGAGCTTTCTTTACAAGCAGAGGTTTCCAGATGTTGCTGGTTGGAATTTCCCCCATCTAGCCTACACTAATACTCTTTTATTACAGAACCCGAGGAAAACTCTGGAATCTCAGGGCCTAACTAGGTCTGCAGGAATTCCACAACCTGCGCATGTTATCAAGCTTTGGTGCTGAAAATCTGAGGAATAGGAAGGAGAGTCAGTACAGACTCTTGGATGCCTGCGCCCTTCTCCAAACAGCGCAGCAGGATGCTTTCTCAATTCTTATAAATAGACTACTACTCCTCCTAATAAATACTTATAATAAACTACTACTGCTACTTGGTAAGTCAATAATTAAATGCATGGCCATATGCAAATTTGTTCACAAAGTGAATATAAACCAGATTTGCTCAGAAATACTCTGAACAAGCTGGAAAAAAATGTGATGCAGAAAAATAAACACTTCCTGTTCCCTCAGTGCACATATATCTCTGTGCACATGCCTGCGCCTTTCACCTTAACAACCTGAACCACAGCTGTTTATTTGCCTGTGTCTTCACTGGCCTTTTTTACTTTTAGATTTCTCACCACTAACACCACTATCACAACAATAATGGTTAAACTGGTAATATTGACTGAACTGTATTTCAGCCACAAAAACTGCCTGATGCTGCTCAAACGTTCCTATGTCTCTAAATAACACATATTAACAACTAAAGTTCTCTCACTTTTGCCAGCAACAGTGCAGTGGTAATGCCACAGAAAAAGAAAGGAGCAAAAAGCTTAATGCAGACATGTTACAAAGGTGAGAGCAAACTTCTGAATACAACACAAATCAAAGCATTAAAAAGCCCCACTTGACATTTCAGATACATCTAAGTTGAAGAACTGCACTTTCCTGCAGTAAATTTTAAAGATGACTAATGGTCTTTGGAATAATCTATACGGAATTGGGGACTTACCGTGATGCATTCGTCTAATAACAGCTAGTTGCTACAACACTGGGGTAGAGGGCCAGAGAACAGGAAGACAGAAAAACAATTATGACAAAAATTTCTCTCTTCTCTTGAGGCAGCATCAAAGTTTTTCATCTTTCAGCCCACAGAGAAAACTGTGAAAATGGAGAACTACATTCCAGGGAATTTCCATCCCGCCCCCCCCCCCCCCCCCCTTAAACCCTATCAGTAGTGAGATATTAAAAAGAATTTTTGTTTTACTACCTGAAGACAAATTCAGAAGTACCACACATGCTCAGTGTGTACATCAGTGATTCTGCTGAATTTACTGATTGTGTAGCACTCTAGTTCTAGGCGTGCTCATCTTCTACTGTATTTTAAAAAAAGATCTTCAAGTCACTAAAATCATTAAGAGGCTTGGGGGCTACCAAATACTGAATTACTAAGTCAAAGAGAAGCAGGCATTATAGATGTCAGTACACATAAGTTGCTGTGCTTATTTTGTGTGTATATGTTAAATATTCTGAAATAAAAAAATGTAGTACACGGCCAAGTATGATTGACGCTGAGGAATCTGGGGATACCTTGTCAATCACGTGACAGCGTACTGTGTTTGCATGAAAGAAGCGTAAGCATGAACCTCATTTTGTGTCTTCACACTGACAGTGGTTGGAAGCCCTGTAACAAGGTACCTGAAACGTGCTTAGCTGCTAAGCTGACAAGCGATAGGACAGGCGGACAGAAGACAATCCACCACTTCATGCATCAGCGCAACCTCATGAAACAGAACCTGCTACTCCAGACTGAGTGACCACTCTGACTCTCCTTGACCATCAAAGTGCGTAAACCAACGGCAGAACGTTCCCTCACGCAGAACTACGAAAACCTGAAATTAAGAGGATAAAACCTTCTCAAGTGTCACTTCCAAGGGAAAGCACTGTAGAGATGAAAAGCTTCCTCAACCTTATACTGTTGTTTATCATTCATTCAATGAATCTGAACTCATCAGGCCCTTCCCAATCTCTCTGTGAATCAAACGATCACAAGATTCTGATGTCTTTTAGGGAGACTATCTCAGAGGAGCTCGCCAGAAGAAGCCTCTCTACTACAGATGAGATGATCTATATTAACTGTATTCTCACTGACTATATGGCAGCCTTGGAAAACCAGTAATAGAAAGGTAACAGCTGAAGATGAGTCAGGAACTCACAACACTGACTCACCACTGCTGTGAATGAGCTATACAATTAAGAATAGCCTACAAATGATCTTAGGTCACCTTTTCCTATAAGACATGGACGGTTTGAGGATGCTTGTACGCAATGCAATGCTTTGAAGTACCTAGGCAGGAGGATCTCCCTGGTTAATCAGTCTTACAGGTGACCTGCAGAACTTCTGAGTTTGTTCACTTCTCGTGTACATACAGTCTGGGAAGTTTCCCATTTTGCTTCAATTATTTTTTGCTCAACTACAGCTTTCTTGGTCTTTTTTTTTTAATTAAAGATAGTATCTCTGACCCACTTTTTAGAAAGACTTAAGCAGGACTTGCATCCCACCATCTGCTCTCACAGTTGCTTGCATAACCAGTACACTCAAACGGCATCCTTCCTCCCTTCCCCATACACCACATCGCTGTGTTGGCTGAAGCTGCTCCGTTGTTCCTGCCCAAAACTGGCGCCCTGCTGCCTCCCTCAGCTTGGGAAAGGAACGAAAACACGGAAAACACAGCAAACAAGTAGTTCTTGAATTAACACTACTGATTAACAAGGGGAAAAACATTTCGCACAATAAGTTCTGAAGTCATGTTTACTTTGGAGGGAAAAAACTCACACTCCTAGTACAGCTAGAGAGCAAAAGAGAAAAACTAAACAGCCCAGTAAAACAGTTAAATTTAAAATGTGGATACATTTTTTTTAATGTATTTATTCAGCTCTTGTGATACTGCATGACTATGACAATGTCACTACGTCAGGAGCATCAAAGTCATGTGTGTTATGGGAGACAAACTGCTTTCCGAGAAAGCATAGAAGAGAAATTTCATACTTAATTACCTGGCTAATTAAGCCAGGATAAGTACCTGGCTTAACTTTAATAGCTTGTACATAAAAATTAAGTCTAGTTAAAAAGTTTACATCCCCTTTCAAAAGAAACAAGAATTATAACCTCTACTAAAGTCACTGAACTCATCAGCACGAGTTTTGATGACGGATTTGTCCTGCTTAATGCCAGCTGCTTTGTTTTTCAGATCAATCCGTTTTCCCGTGACATCTCTTTCTACAGCTGCAGAATTCGCTACATCAGACTGCTCGCCTACAATGAAAAAAAACAAGGTAGCTTTGAGCATACATCGTAAAGAAAGCGGGACTACAGAAAAACAAAGTGGGAGGCAAATAGTCCTCCACTTGAACGTGATAGCTTTCCCTGTTGAGGGAAAAGAAACCCCAAGCCATAGGACTACACAGACGGTATCAGTGATCTCAGGGTGAAAAGCTGAGCCAGCTTCTGTCCCACAAAGTGTCTCACATTGCTCATTTCTAATCACCCCGCTGAATGATAATATAGGATACACTGAGAAAAACAGAGACTACTGCTCAGCGCTTGTTGACACATTCAATTCTATCTGTAATGCTAACTTCACCTCCATCGACCCCCTCTCTCATTCAGCCCCATCACTTATTTCCAGCCACGAACAGGCTCTTCACTGGCGGCAGTATAGATGCAAGATCAAAATAATGTGGGACAGGGGAAATACAAATATCTGTATCAGTTCCCCGTTCCCCAGCTTGTTCCAGCGCAACTCCAGCTCTGCAGAAACTGAGCAAAGATGTGAAAGGGAATAGCTGGGAAATGACAAAAGGCTTAAGAGGCCTGAAAAGACACCGCCACTGACAGCAAGATGCATACGGCATGGTCCTGTTCCAAAATACTGAGCACACTCAGGAAGCGTCTGACTCCTCTACCCTGCTTTCAGTGTACTAACAGCAAATTCTGTGGGCTTATACAAGGAAATAATGTGTCCCTACAGGGACACCAGCATGACAGGTTTTCTGTAGATTCTATTATTTAAACAAGCTGTTCTTGGTAAGATATATACCACAGAAAGCAATCGCTTTCCCAAGATATTTTTCTATGAATTATTCCCTAGTTTCTCATTTAACTGGTAGTATTCGGAAGACTCCATAATCTTATGAAACATCAACCTTGGGAAGATAAAAAGTGGTAACACTTCTTAAAAAAAGTCTATGCACACAGCAAGGATTCCTCCTAACATGTACTCCTTGATGCCAGAAATAACAATTTCAATGGTTAGACATGAAATAATTTAAAAAAACCTTTGTTATACCTCCAGAAAATAAAGGTTTATTAAAACCTACCATTTGTAAGAAACAAAAATTTTAAGCAAAACTGTTAAATTGATCAGACACTGTTCAATCATATCAATGTAGCATGAACTGACACCAAGGCAAGGATCATCTCTTCATTCAGATTTTTGAAGCACTGGTATCTAATGCCATATTCTGTACTACAACAAACTAGGTTTACATTCATGTATATGTATCAGTCAGCAAATTTTGTCCTGCATTGTTGGGATTTCATGCCTACACAGTATTTTAAAATTATAATGATAATGGTGATCATTATTACTGCAGAGTGGAAAAAAAAAAAAAACCCACAGTAAAATGTTGCATGGATGAGGGACAGGAGGAACATCTCTACTGGACTCCGTCACAGCAGGAAAAGAAACAGGTTGCCAATTTTGAAGTACAGACAAGGTTAATTATATACTGACATACGCCAGCTGACCAAGTTGAAGTGAGTGGAATGAGACTACAAGAGTAGCAGCTGATAGCCATTAAAACATATCTTAAGTCTACACCACTTTTAAAAATATATTAAAAGTGTCATAGGTAATCCTTAAACCTATAATGTTTATATAAGCTGATGAGCTCCCAAACAGAAAAGAGATTTAACAAAAAATATTCACCTCAAGTATTCACAATACTTACCAGACTAAACTTGGAGAAAAAGAGAATGTAGAAGAATGAGAGAACCCCACAGAGACAGAAGAAAATCTAACAAGACATTAAGGCAGCTAGCTTACGTCCTGCTGCCTGCTTCTTTGTCACTCACCTGATACAGCTTTAAGGTACTCTCTAGCCCTCTTAAATATTTCAGGTCCTGGAACCTTCCCTGTGCCATTCGAAAAACTATTTTACAGCCCAGCTACTTTTCAAACATGGTAACTCAGTCTAGACATCTTACAGAATTTTTTTAACATGCCAAGAGAATTTCACCCTTCGCAAGGAAGGATTTCCACGGCCAAACGACACCCTTCTGCACGTAGCTGTCAGCAATTCCCGAGAGCACAGAACACAGATCCAGGCAGCACACAGAGCTTCTGTTGCTTTGCACAGCATGAACACCGTACGCAATGTTTACTTTCTCATTTTTGCTGATTCAGGTCTCCACTGCACTGATTTAAAGCTGTGAAAGACAGGTCTCCAGCACGGTAAGCTCTACATACCTGCATGGTTTTGCCCTGCCAACCACGACATGCTTGCCAACGTATCTGACACAGCAGACCTCTTGAAATCCTCTGTGGAACACACGATATGGATAGTTCACTCTCTCACTGCCGGCAGGCTGCTTCCTCCTCACCGAAGGGCTCAAAGGTATCTGCTGCAGAGTTCAAACCAGAGCTACTCCAACTCGGGCTCAATTCTGTTCACCACTCTTCATAGTCACCAGAGCCATCATCTGAGGCAGTTATCACAGCACTGCAAATAAAAACAAAAGCACATAACAGGCTCAATTACACAGGAAAAGTGACTGGATTACTTATAGCAATGGGGGCCATATGGAGGACTACCACAGCTCAGCACACACCCAATTTAGCTACCACCACAGGTGGATGAAATAACCATAGCACACCGATCAAGGCAACACCCTGCAAAGTGTTTCTGCTGCTCAAAGTAGTGCATCATTAAGATCTGCTGGGTAAGCACACAATAACAATTATCACTGAACATTAGCAATGAATTCTGAGCAGCATTCCTTTCAAATTTGTGGTGAATTACAGTAACACTTGGATAAAATCGTTCATGAAAAAAATAATCTCCTCAGATTTTGTCTAGAAAATTAAAAAGAAAACATAGCAAGCACCAGCCAGCCAGCTGATGCTCTCAGATGATGAATCATGCTCCCAATGAGAAATAAAGTTCTCCAGATTCAAGCTCCAAAACAAAACAGACCTCGGATAGTTACCCATCATGTAACAGACATATTTTAAAGCTTTGTTCTTACTTATTTCACCCTTTTTTATTAGAATGATGCAATCCCCCTCCTCCCTTTGAATTTAAGGGCCTAAATAACTTCATCCCGAATAATTTTTCCCCAATTTCCTCCCTACTCTCATAAAGTAAGGAGAGTAAATGCATGGACAACACCCCTCTGGAAAGATGCTTGCAGCAGTCACAGTCACAGCTCCTGCACTGCAAAGCTGGGAACCCCAGCGTGGTAACGGCAGGTAGACATTCTGTCATGCCTGAAATTTGGGTATGCCACTCTATTTGGTGTTTGTTACTGGAGTTCAGGCAACTTCATTCTAAAGGTGCTGACTTTGCCTGTTTCCCTACTGAATATGCTATGCTGCCCGTTTCACATGCCACGTCACTGCCAAAGTCTTTCTGCACACTGAGTAAAGACCCTCTGCCCCTAAAACAACTTATTTCCCAAGGCTACACTTCCAAAACTCATCCGTAGAGCCAAATATCTAGGTCCAAAAGTTTTCTTTTTGCTTTAACATGGTCCCAAAAATCAAAAGAATTGTTGTGACCTAAACTTTAAATATTAATAAACGCTAAGTAATTCTTTTCTTCATTACCCCACCAGTGATTCAGGCTGGAGATTGGTTATTAAGATCAGGTCTACCAGAGAAAAACAATAGGACATGCAAACAGAGAATCAGTTTGTCCTCCAGCCCATGGTCGACCCAAGCGGTTGCAGCTGCACAAGCAGCACGTGGATGGTTAAGGAGTGAGCAGATGAATTTTAGCAAGCAACAGAATCACAGAATCACAGACTGGTCGGGGTTGGAAGGGACCTCTGTGGGTCAGCTGAACGTCGGCAGCAACGCAGCTCTGTCCTCTCAGTGGGCAAAACCACGCCGGCGACACACCACGCTCACCAAAAAGCTCCATTTCCACCAAGAAACAGCTGCGTGAGAAACCCTTCTCCACACGCTTTCTAGTTAAAATCCAGAGGCAACAGAGGCGGGGGGGGTTGATCTGTCTGTGGTTTGTTGTGGTGTTTCTTCTTTGATTTCACAATCCTGCCTTTCCAGGCTGAAAACGTGAGTTTTTCAAAACTATTTCATTAATATTTTAATCGACAAAGTCTCTTTTAGAAAAGCCTAAGGTGAAGCGGCTGCCCCGGCTGTCTCTACCCACGCTGGGCCTGTCTGCCGCCTCAGCAGCTCCATGCCGGGGACAACACCACCCCCCCCCCTCCATTAACTTCCCAGCCCTGAGGTGATCTGTCTCGGAGAGGGGGCTCGGGCCATCTCCGGCCTCCCCCCGGCCCCCCGCTCCCCCCCAAGCCCCGGCGCCGTCCCCTCCCGGCGCCCGCCTCTCCTCCCACCGCCGCGGGGCTCCTCGCCCCGGCCACCAGCCCGCGGGGAACCGGCAGCCTGCCCCGCCGCCCCCGCTCCGCCGCAGGACGCTGCCCGCGGGCGGCAGGGAGAGGCCGCCGAGCCCCGGCCGGCGCTGACGGGCCCGGCCTCGCGGAGGCCGCGCACCTCACCCCGCCGCCTCACTCACCGCGGGCCCCGGCGCCGTCCCGCCGGGAAGGCCGCTGCCCTGTGCGCCCGGCTCCGCCCCGGGGCCCGGAAGGGCGGCCTGAGGGCCCGGCGGTGTGTGAGGGCCCGGCGCTGTGAGGGCCCGGCCGGAGGGCGGCAGCTCCCCGCCAGCTCCCTCGGGCAGCCGGGGGTAGGGACAGCCTTTCGTTAAAATACTTCTCGCTTTTCAGTGGTTCTTTTCGGTATCGTGAGGTGGCGGGGCGGGGGCTGATGCGGGACCTTCCCAGGCAGGCTGGTGCCCACCTGGTTCTGCTCCTTGTGGAAACAAGGCTCAGGGGGTGGAATCTCCCTGTAGCTGGAGGTCTAATTGCAGTAGGTACATCGTGATAAAAGCGGTTGTCCTCTGTGCTGGGGTTTTGGTGCAATATTGCTCTTTCAGGTTAGCTAACACCGCTTTGTTTTTCTTTCAGGGAAGTCATTGTTTTTATCAAGAAAAGCGTGCTCGTCAGCTCCGGGCTGCGCAGCGCGTTGTCTGTCACAGCGTGTGGTCTGTCGCGGGTAAGTCACGGAGGTGTTTCATCCTCCGAAGCGTCTCGTGCTGTGTTCGGGCTGACCTGCCGAGGTCTTGGCTTGGCGGAGGTCTTCGAGACGGAGATCCTGTCCTTTGTGTTTGGCTCAGTGCAGCACGCGATGTTAGCGCCTCAAGGGAGCTTGTTTCTCTGGAGAGGACTCTGTGTGCTGCAGCTATACCTATAATATAAAGAAAGTTTGGCCAGCATAAGGAGATAGATCCACAGTGTGCCAGAAGAGTGAGTAAATGTATTACAGAATCACAGCATGGTCGGGGTTGGAAGGGACCTCTGTGGGTCACCCAGCCCAACCCCCTGCCCAAGCAGGGTCACCCAGAGCAGGCTGCACAGCACCGCGTCCAGGCAGGTCTGGAATATCTCCAGAGAAGGAGACTCCACAGCCTCCCTGGGCAGCCTGGGCCAGGGCTCTGTCACCCTCAGAGGGAAGAAGTTCTTCCTCGTGTTCAGCTGGAACTTCCTCTGCTTCTGTTTGTGCCCGTTGCCCCTTGTCCTGTCACTGGGCAGCACTGGAAAGAGTCTGGCCCTGTCCTCCTGACCCCCACCCTGCAGATATTTAGAGGCATTTCTAAGGTCCCCTCTCAGCCTTCTCTTCTCCAGGCTGAACAAGTCCAGTTCCCTCAGCCTCTCCTCGTAGGAGAGATGCTCCAGTTCCCTCCTCATCCTCGTAGCCTCGTATTGATGCAGTGGAGTGTAAAGCAAAGTGGAATAAACAGGTCTGCCTGCTTATTATTCAAAGGTTTTAAAATTCAGTCATTCATTGCTTTCCGCAGAGAGGGGACTGCTTGGTGCTGGCCCTTTTCATCTAGCTTGATACAAGAAATTAAAGTAATTTACACAAGAAATTAAAATAATTTACACGTGATAAGCATTAGTCTTACATTTTCCATCTGTACAAGTGATAGTAGTGATCAGAGAGGTGTACAGCTGCAACTGGAAGGGGCAGTTATCCCCACTGCAGGAATGGGAGTCAGCTGAATGCCAATGAGATTTACGCTGTCAACACGATGGAGGGAGAAAAATGAAATTAAGAAAGTGTGCGCCATTTAGATCAGCAAAATCTGCATTGTGTACTAAACCTTGCCAACCCAAAGACTCACCTTTCATTGATTGCTGTATGTCCTGTTTTCCTTCGCAGGAAAGTTATGTTAGAAACAAGCCAGCAATCACTGGAGCTGAGCAAGATCAGTGTCTGGAAGAATCGAAGAGGTAGGCTGACGGTTTTCATGCTCTGGATTACAAACGATAGTGATACAGGGTTGTGAGAGACATTACCTTTTCTTTAAAATTCTAATCAAGATACACAGAGAATAATACAGAATAACTTAAGAATAACACAGATCCTCACAATTCACACTAAATACCTCCCTGGCAGCTTGATACTTCATTATTTATCATTGTCCATTTTTTTATGGCAACAGTTGACATTAGATTATTACTGACCTGGTTGGTATTTGAATTTATTCCCTAGAGGTTAAACACTTTGTAGTTTCATGTTCTCAGTCCTTTTTAAAATTCATAACTTTAGAGCATGGAAAATATATTGTTCTATCAGGTTTATTTCTTTGACATTTATTGAGTGGAGAGTGTGATCCTAATATTAAAGACTTTTGATTTGAAGCCCAGGATCCAGATAATTCTTTTCACTGGTGTTCCCTAAAATAGGTCATTTTATAACTCTGGTTCCCCTTGTTGGTGTCTAGGAAGTTAATATGTTGAACGGCATAACTGTTTGGACCAGTATTTGTTTTTAAACGATTTGTGCTTGGTAATAGATGGCTCAACCCAGTTGTGTCAGAAGGTGTTAAGATTTCCGTCTGCTAATGCCATGGAGCTGGTCCTATACGGAGCCATAAATAATGTTATGTGAGAAGCAGTGACAGGCTTTTACTCCAGCTCGTCTCTTTATCATATGTTATATTAAATTTAAACACAATCGTAGAATTCCTTTGTGTGGGTAAATGCTTTTTGATGTCTCCTTCTATTAAAGTTGTAACATCCCTTTTAACCAGAGGGCTGCATAAGAATTCATACTTCCTAGTAATGGTTCTCAAATAATCATAATCTCATTAATGTTGCCAGCAGAACTAATGGGGCTGTCACAACGAAGTTCAGTACCCAGTTGGAGAACTACAGTGTGAGGCCAAAGGAGTTAAGCATGTTCTGATGGTGGGGGAAGTTAATGTGACTCATTAATGAGATGCTCATAAGCATTGTTCTGTAGGAAAAGGCAGGTAGTTTGAGGTTGGTTTTTTTAAACTCTGGAAATACGAAGGACAAATGCAAGAACTCTTAGGAAATTTGAAAGCATTTGTTGACAGTTCAAGACCCAGTAAAGGTTTTCTTCTTTATTAGCACAGACACTGAAAGTACTGCCAAGTAGCACCTAGACACCATAAATCATTGACGAGAGTGGAGAGTTTGAAAATATTACAAAGAAAATGTTCTAGGGCATGCAGCACCTCAGAAGTCGTTGGTCGGGGCCTGCCGTATTTAAAGCAGTCATTTCCGTTTCCATTAATTCACATCTCTAATTAGGAAATGGATTGATATTTGCTTAAAGTGGCAAGAGACTGGCTGATGTCCATGGCAGATCAGAAGTGTGCGTACAAATGAAGTGTTAAAAGTGTCCACTGAGTTTCAAAGAGAAAAAAATGTAGACCTGTATTTGTAGGTAGCTGTTGTTAATTACTGTGCTTCAGTTGGCAGTAGGAAACCACCATTAGCTGCATTTTCACTGGGCTTCATAGTGGAGAAAAGAGGACTAAAAATATTTTGTGAAAAACAGATAAACTGTCTCCTACTATCTTGGCCGTGGTCACAGTAGCATCTCTGCAGGCAGGTACAACTTTCATCTTGGTTAGACTTGGCAGCCACCCTGGGGAGAAATACCCAGTGAAGATCCGGGTTGTGAAAAGCGGCTTTGTGCAATGTGTTGTTTCTGTGAGTTGCTGGAGAGCGTTGCACGCTTTCCGCAGCATAACCTGGGGAAAGGATGTCCGGAGCATGAGGCGCAAACCGGCAGTTACCACCTGTGATTGCGAAGGAGCCACAGCTGCGTTTCCAAGGTTGGGTGTTAGTGCGTAGGCTGAATTCCAGTCAGCCCTACCTTCCTGATTTTGCTTTGTGCTTTCAGCTGGAGAAATATTCTTACTCCCTATATGTCCTGACATGGTGGTAAATAGCAAACATCTACCTTCCCACGTTGGGGTGCATTTGAATGCAAACTGCATACACAGGTTGCAGATTTCCTTGCGAGTCCTTTCCCCTTACAGTAGCAAGAAATTGCAATAACCTTATGGGAAAACATCTGAGAATGCAATTAAGTTCCATTAGCCAGCATTATAAAATATCTATTCATATATGTACATGGATATATATTTCCATTTATGTGGAAGCATCCAAACTCCTTGCCAGAGGAGAGACACGCAGCTGTGAGAAGCGCTCTGTCTGAAGAGCAGAGAGGAGGCTGACCAGGCGTTTGACAGTAGTTGCTTGCAGAGGGCGTAATACCTGTAGTGGAGGAGAGTTAGAGTTAGATCCACTCTTGCTTTCTCAGAGTGCTTCACTTGGAAGTGTCAGTTTGCTGATCCCAAGCCTAAGATCGCATGGGATGAGGCTGAATTTCTGAGTCAGGTCTTTCACCGTAGTCTCCATCTTTTCTGTCTGAACAGATTCAGTGCTGCTTACAACAGTAACGTGAGCGTACGGAAGTTCCAAGGCATGATCCGCTTGCTTTCAGAGGCACACAAAGCTGCTGGTTTTTAACTCGGTGCGCGTCCTTGTGTACATGTTTGTATCAGTTCATTTCCCTGTGCAGAGTTATGGCAGGTGCCTTCAGGGAGATGCTTTAAAGAGCTGAATATTTGAGACCAGTGGTTTAGCATCATGCTGCTGAGGAATAATGCCTTCTCTTAGATGGACAGGTTGGGGTTTTTTCCTGAACATGACATTAATTTATGTGAAAGAGGAGAACTCAGAAACCCATCCAGTAAATGTTTGAGGTTTTCTTCATTTTCTTACTGCCTTTTATTATTTTTGCTTAATGATTTCCCTGTGGACCATCCTGATGAATTCCCAGTGTGCTGCTGTGGGGAGAGCTTCCAAAGGGAAAGGCAAAGTCATCATACACTTTTGACAGAGCGATACTAGACTTATTAATTGGTTTTCTTCAGTAATAGGTTGACTCTTTTGGGAATCTTTCATAATTGACTTCAAACTGATGAGTTGTTTTGACAGTTCAGAAAAAGCCTTAATTTAGAAATTGCAGCTTTTCATATTGACACTCTGTTTAACCCATCATATATCCATCTGTTGCAAAAACACAGTATGTATCCATTCTTCCACTAGCTTTTGTGATACTAGTTGTTGCAGTATTGAAGTGTCTTACACATGCCGTAAGTCATATTAGCGAGGCTCTTTCTGTTCTTCTTCTGTTTCTTTATTGGTGGAATATTATTTCTGCTGGGGAAGGCAGGGTAATTTTGTAGTTTGTTCAGAGGACACTGTTTTGAGATCTTTATAATATAAGGTGGGCTTATTTCTGAGAAATCTCGTGGTCCTGGAGGAAGGGACATCAATGTTGCTCTGAGCATTTCCCTGCTGGTAGGGAGGCGAGTGGTTTGGGGTAATGGTATTTCTGGAGAAAGAACTTCACTCTTAATTTTCTGGGACTGTTTGAGAACTCAGAAAATGGACACTAATCTGAGGTTTGGCAACCACTATGTGCCACTTGGTTGCGTGTGTATGTGTGTGGAGATGTTGGAGAACTTTAGTATCATAGTTTAAGACAAGACCCTGTCAATAAATATAGCTTCTGTAATCTTGAATAGTGATTTTCACTGTATTGGTAAAACTATCATATTCTTAACAGTAGCTTACCTGAAACGTAGCTGATGTTTCCAGCTCCTGTGGGACATGGCTGATGTTTCCAGCTCCTGTGTGTTGAATAATGCTGCAGCTATGAAGTAAATTTATCATTCCCTCCAGTGTGTATTAATTATAAAGAAAATACGATTGTAAAATTCTTAACTCTGAAGTCCTATTAATAGAATGGACCTCATATATGTACATTTTGGTGGGCTTTTGTTTTCTGATCTCCAATTGTTACAGGCTGGTAAGAGTTCGTACTAGGCATCGACGTATACATGCCTAAAATGTCCTTAAAAACCAAGTAAGCACACATATGGGACCACATTTTGCACTGTCACATCATATAATTGTGAAGAACATTCAAAACATTAATTACTCTCAAAAGACACATTAAATGCTGCCACACTATAGGTGGGAAATCAAAGGCATAAAGAGAAAAAGACTCATTTAAGGTCAGACAGAATGACAGCCGAGACTCCTGGATTCTAATGGTGGCACTTCTTGCTGTGACACAAGATGCATCCTCTGATTCATTATCTTTTTCATTATTATCTTTTGATAATGAAAAGTTATCTAATTGATTATGTTATAATTTGGACTGAATTGTCGTATCATGGCATTCTCAAGTTTGTACGAGATCAGAACGTAGAGTCCTATGCTTTTTTCCCCAAGTTTAATAAGCCCACTGATGGATATTTATGAAATAATGATGCGCCTTTTGAGTTGCTGAACCACCAACAGAGGGAGAAGATAGGCGGCAAGAAGCTGACACTGAGTTTGGCAGACAAGTTAAATGATGACGTGCACAGGGGATTTCCAGCATCTGTGTATGAAAGAGGATTTTCAGCGTAAAGAGTGTCTCAGAAATACTGTCAAATGCAGTTAATGTCTCGTTATGTGACCCAGAGAGATTTTTTTCTCCCTCTATTTTAGAAGCTTGAGCATAGGCAGACCATAATCCTTTTCATTTGATATCGTGTTGATCTTTGCTGTCAGATTTTGGGGATGGAGGGCTCTTGATAGTGAAAAAGGAAGGGAGAAGCAAAAATAGTGCGTTTGGTTTTGTTGCAGTCATCTCAGGGCTCCATGTCCGCTTGGGATTGTGGAGGAAGATTAGAATCTGGTTCCTTTTGACTCCATACATAGGCATGAGCCAGATTTCCAGATCTGTGTGTTCGCAGCAGCCTTCCTCTTGGTGAGAGCTGCTTGGTCAGATTTAGCTACCACAAGCGCCTGTGAACCTGCTTGAACTGCTGAGCTGCTTTCAGGCAGCCTGAAGATCAGGAATACACTAAGCTGACGGACTTGGCTGAGCCCTGAATGTACTCTTGAGTAAATCATTCTACCCCGTGCTAGTAGACCAAGTCCAGCAGAAAATGAACTTGGTGATCTGATTCTAATTAGTTTCTTGATTTAATGGCAGTAATTTGACTTTCGCGGTGGTAGTCATTGCCCCAGCTAGCAGGAGTAATAGAATTGGTTTCCTTAAAGGGCCATTTATGATGCACGCTTTGTTGAATCTTAAGCAATAACAAGCAGAAGCCTATAGTTATTTCAAAATTATGGTATTTATACGGTTAAAAGTGTCAGTCTGTCTTCCTGAGGTTGGTGACTGGGAATTGCCAGTATAAGAAACTGAACACTCATAAAGTTAAAATATAGTTTGAATTGATTCCATTTCGTTCTAAGATGATCTTTTGTTGCTGATCTAAGTACCTGGAAGTTGAAGTCCTCATAAAATTAAAAATAGGCAATCAAAATCCTTAAGGAAATGAAACAGCGTGGGATGTGATGTGTTTACACCAGTATAAAACCAGAATGACTCCACAGAAGATAATTAAAAGCAACTGAAACAAATGGACTGATCTTCTTAATAACCTGATAGGCAAAGTATCATTAAAGTATCATTCTAGTTTGGTTACTTCAACTCCATGTGCTTTCAAAAATTACCCTTAAGCTGGAGAGCTGTAAAAACTTGTAGCCTTAGTTATCTTCCTTTTAAACTTGTAAGATTTAGCTCTCCACAGCTAGGTTAGAGTTGGATTAGGTATCTTCACATAGCAGTGCATTTTGAACTGTGGACTTGAGAGCCTGGCGATCTTTGCCTGAAAATCGCATCCTGCTGGCCAGTGAACCTCCTGAATCACTGCAACCCTCTGGTCCTCACGAAAACGCTCGGGGAGGAAGAGAGTGGGGCTGCCTGGCAGGACTGCAGAACAGGTTAGATACACGGAAAGGAAGTCGGGGTGTCTCAAGTCTGAAGAGATATGGTGGAAAAAGTGTTTAACTTGATTTAGTGGAAGGCAGTATTTTGTCCCCCTGTGATTTACACAATCTGTAGCTGGATTCAGCTGGGGAAATTTCTCTATCCAGAAGAACTGAAGGTTTTGGCCAGCCTGTCAGCTCCTTGTCAAGCTTTATTCCCTTCATTTAGGATATATTTACATCTGCCCTTCCTTTATCCTGTATTAAATGGAATTTTCCATTATTATTTCTTGCACCTATTTACATTTATAAATTCTTCAAATTATGGAACACTTAGGAGCTATGAGGCCCTGAGCTTTCAAATTCTTTGTTCATAGAACACCTGCCGACTCCTGCAATAGCTCAACTTAAAAGGCTCCGCTAGATTGTTGCTGAATTTTGAAAAGTGATGTACATTTATAGCCCTTTCTCAGTTATGAATAATAATGTAGACTCTGATCCGCTGCATACTTATGTGTTAAGATGTATGTGTGTACGTAGTCCGTGGGAATTGTTTGCCAAGTAAGGGCCACATTGATCCAATATTGTATTTTGTGTATTTATCATTAAATATTTAAATCAAAAGAACTGTAAAGAATGGATGGAAGGTGCATTTTGAATGGAGGTTGTGATGAAAAATATGTAAACTGGGACAAGTGTGATGCTGGAATGTGCTGCTGGTTTTAAAAAATGAAGGGTAAAGATTTATTTCTATTCTGTCAGGAATTTGTACTCAAATGTTCTGAAAGATTCACAAATTCTGAACGTGTTTAGATCATGTGCGGCCATAGATACACAGAATTTGTAGGAGTGAAGAGGTTTTCTTTTTGCAGTGCTCTGTTATAACCAGCTAAAGTGTCTCTCACGATGTATTACTCTAAAGTGTCAGAAAAGCAACAAAGAACAAATCATAGCCAGAGCAGAGACGAAGATATTAAAACCATAATTCAGCCACAAAGTTGACAGAGCAGGATGAGACAGTGAAACCACGGCACCGTTAGCACGTAACCGAAGCTGCTATGTGTGTTTAAATGTGCTCTGCCTGAATAAAATTGCTTGTCCTTACAACAGGGTATGACTGTTGTTTTGGTCCTTTGCAGCATCAGGGAGCGTTAAACACAAGAGCAGACTTGTGTCTAAAAGCAAAAAACGTCTAGATAAGATGACCTTGATCTAGGCTGATAGAATCCCAGGAGTTATGGGGGCTTCATTAAAAACTTAACAGTGAGGCTGTTACTGAAACTTTATTCTCTTCCCTCTCCAAATAAATGAAATACTGACAAAATCTCCTTAGCTGGCTGGTGTGACGTGCCAGCCGAAGTGTGTCTGTATCGCTGGCTGCCTTCCTGGCAGAGCCTGCGGGTTGGTTCTCGGAGCTGCTGATCTGCTCGGCGTTGCCCAGTCGAGGACAGGCCGAGGTTGGGTTCCACCTGGGCTGTTCTGCGCTGGTCATGCACGTCTCATAATCTTCTAGGTAGATCCCTAGTAAAATTTCAGTCATCTCCTACAAATTGCCTCTGCTGCTAGACTGTTCTGAAGAGATCCCTACTTCCAAATTAGAACTGTAAGGACTGAAGGGTACATATTCCTGGCTCTCCATGGCAGCTCTTACCGCAGCTCCATGCGGTGGCGAAACATGGATTTGGGTTGTAGACCCTTTCTGTTCTGGTTGCTGGTTCAACTCCTGGTCATAACAGTATTAGTTTAAAATTGTTGTAATGCAGTAATGGTTCAGTGAAAGCAGTTGAACAAGCTAGAAGTGTGAGTGTAGTACTTACTAGATACATGCACGTGATTAATTCAGGCCATGAATTGGGAAACCGTTGTGGTGATTGTATGGAAAGACTGTCGCTGGTGACCTGATAGCTACAGCAGGAGACAGGCCATCCCAGCGTATTCTCTGAAGAACAGACTCACATTACAACAAATCCTACAGGGTTTGCTCTGCGGAGACAACCATTACCTGGCTTCCTTGCGGGGAGTTTCTGCAGAGAAGCCACAGTGTGACAGGGCTAGTTTGCTCCCTAAAGGCGATGGATAACAGTGGGATTAAAGACCCCTGGCAGAAGGTTGCGGGTAGTGAGGGCCGATTTATTAATCTGCTAAAACAATTTGCCATTTCCTTTTAATGCTAGTCTGCATTGAAGATCAGATAGCACTTACACTTGAAAATGATGAGTATCAGGGACAGGCCTATAACAAAATAAAAGTGTGATAAAAAATGAAAAATGAAACTGTCAGGAGATATTACAGTTTTAATGTTTGCACTGAAATGAAAAAGCCAAACATCAGTGATGAAAGGCAAAGTAAATATTCTAACTTCTGTGGGCTCAGTCCTATCATGCATTCTGGAAATCTGGATGTTGTTTTAAAAGAAATTAGTTATGATGATACGCCTTTAAACGCTGGCAACGGCAATCCTCTATCTTATGGGAGAGGTTTGACTTGGGGGTGAAAGGCACCGTTCTCACAGCAGGGCAGGCAAGGATAGGATATCTGTGTGTGATCTTTACATGCTGACATTGCTAATAGTCACTTTTAATTATGAAGATAAAAGCTGTTGAGATAATTGTGGATAGCAAATTTCAAATGTAAATGCACTCAGGCAGATTGCCCAAAGAGGTCAGGGTGTCTCTATCCTTGGAAATCTTCAAAACCCCACTGGGCCCGGTCCTGAGCAGCCTGCTCTGGTTGACTCTGCTGTGAGCAGGGGGTTGGACCGCACGATCCCCGAGGTCCTTTCCAACCTCCATGATGCTGTGCTTCTGTGAAGTGAAAGGTTGAAGACATCACTTAATTACAGAATCACAAAAAAAGTTTAAGGAGCTATTCTGTAACCAAACTTGGCCTGTGGTGCTAGGGGACGAGGAGACTTTGAAGCACCCTGGGGTCTGTGGAGGGTGAATACACCGATCCTGCCTGCCGGCAGTGCCTGCTAAGCAGGAGCTTGCGGTGCGCAAGGAATAAAGCGGATCTTGAAGGAACAGAATCATCTGGTTCAATGGAATAAAAGGGAATACATCTTTCCTAAACATTTTTCATAAGGGATCTGAAAATGGCTTGCTTAAAAAAATATCACGCACACAAACACACACAGTGTATGGTCTGAGGGCTGTTGTTTATACCTGGCTTTTGCAGACTCCCACATCTGTGGTAATTTCCACGTAAGAGTCTGTAGGCAAAATTTTGATCTAGGATCAAAAAAAACCTGAAAAACAGAGCATCCAAGACCTAGTGACCCGAGTAACTTCAACAGACGGAATCAGCTGCTGACATGAAATAGCCCCACGAGAACTGTCATTATAGCATCCCATCAGTGAGTTTGCCCAGTAGCTCCCCCAGAGAAAACGCAGATGTTGTACATGGGTGTCCTGGGGCCCTTCCATCCCCCTCCTCTGCAGAACAGAGGGGTGCCGCCTTCTGCTGCGTCAGAGGCCGTTGCTGCTTACCGTGAACGTGTCAGGGATGGTTGGCTTTGCCTTTTATTGACGAGGCAAAGAAGACACTGATGCAGCTGCTTCTTGCTGATGGTACAATTTCAGTGATTTTTCAGCCTGTATAAGGATGATCAAACTGCCGATTCCTTTACAAAGGAGGTTGTTTTCTCCTTCAGAAGCTGCTAGTGTGGTTTTAGGGCACCAAAATTAGTGTGTATGTTGCTTGTTGAGTCCCTAGAGGTACAAGGACAGACAACCTCAGAGTGCCTTCACCTTGCTCTTCTTTGCTGCCGTTCAAGATTTTAATTTCCCTGCTCTTTGCACGTTAACAAATGTCCAGCCTGCTTGCTTCTTACAAATTGCCACTGAATTTTGAAGAGAAAGAACATGTATGGATTACAGGTGTCTTGAGGGCCATCTATATTCATCATCTGGGATATAATACATTGTCTAATGGTAGAAAAGTAATTTTAAAAAGTGCCTGCTGTCTCTCTTGGCTTTTCTGCTCTAATGGCAAAAGAGTGCTGCAGCTGACCTGTAGTGTATGATGTTTTTAACAGGAGTCATTATTATATTCCATGACCAGCCCTGTAACAAGTGTTTTTTGCAACCATTTCTGATTTTTAGTATGACAAGTCTTGTCTAACAGGCATGGCTTGATGTAGAAGGCACGGCAGAGGGACTAGGAAAGGTAGCGGTATTCTCATTTAAAATTCTGTTTTGCTTTCCCCTAACTGCAGCCAAGAACAGAGCTGATGGCTCCTGGTACGTAGAATTGTCCTGGGCTGCCTGTTGGTCACAGACGCTGTGCAGAGCGTTACGTCAGTGAAGTGCTCATTATTCTGATTTGTAGTGGGACAGAGGGTCAGGAATTCTGGGTACGTCCGTGCTACAGTCAGAGCTGCGACCTCCTTTATAAACACCCAGCAGAGCTTGAAGCGAACTGCCTGGGATACCGATTGCAGAGTATCGTGTCAGGCTACACCAGACTGCATGGCCCAGCTTTAGGGCTAAAAAAGGCAACTGACTTAGGTCTTGGGGCCAGTGGGAGCATAAGCAGATTAGAGCAGTAGTGCAAGGTCTTGAACAGCAGCGCATCCACAGTGATCTGATTTACAGAGCTGTGGATCGTGCCAGGGAGATGAGGTGGATTTTCCCACTTCAAGAAAAGTCAGTAACAGGGTAGGATTTACTGTGCTGCCCACTATGCTCCTCATCCTGTCCTCCGCTGACAGGACATCTCTCCATCTTTTATCATTTCTTTCTGTGTACGTGAGAAATTCCATGTTTGAGAGTGTTTGAAAGCCAGAATCAGTTCTGATCTGTCTTTTTCAGCATGCTAAAGTAAAACCCCGGATCTAAACAACCCCGTACTTTGGCGTATCCAAATTTTAATGCTGAGACTTGAATCCGTGTGTATTTATTAACTACAAGGTATTAACTGTTGTTTAATTGTAAGCATCCCTTTTACTGTCAATGGATTCCTAGTGTGAAGGAAACCAGGGGCATCAGAGAGTGCTTCTGAAGCCTTAAGCGCACTGCTTCCCAACCAAGAGCATGAAGGTTTGTCAGAAGAAAAGCTGTTGTCCCTTCTCTGCCTGCTTCATCTCTGCTTGTCTCTCTCAAAAGAGTTGGTGGGTAATTGTACTCAATCAAGTATGCATTTAAGACTTGAATTGCTGCTTTTAGGTAGAGCCCCCTCATTCTGTACTTCAGAGTCACTGAAAAACAATAGAGAACTGAAGATGTAAAATTCAGTCCGTGAAAACGTGCTTTGCAGTCCTAGTTAACTATCTCATTGTCCGGGTCTTCTTAATCCTTTCAAGTTGTGGAAGAAGAAACGGTAGAGTTAGTGCGTGTCATTTATCAAGAAGATAACAGAGCATTAGGCACGGAGCTGGCCATTGACCTGTCTGTACTGCAACTTCAACATCCAGCAAAAACAGAAAAATGGTTGGGATAAAGGTTAAATATCAGGTGCCTCCGGTGAAGTAATCCAATTTCCATTAAACCCTTCAGGTTTAGTCCAAGCCGCGTTACCTCACGGTTGGGCAGGCACACACAGACAGTGCCTGTGGCCCAGCGGAAAGGTGACAACTTGCTGAACTGCTGTAACTTGGACCAAGCCTCTCACCATAGGTGTGGAGACCTCGCTTGAAATAATCCGAGGGTTGTGACCCTGCCACTGATGACACAGGCAGACAGGGCAGCGGCGAGCGTTGAGACCCAGCCATACAGGCGAGCTGTGCAGCCGATGAGCGTCGTGTGGAGCAGCACGTGTGAGACGCCGAATTGCAGCCTGCCTGGAGCAGCAGCGCTGCTGTTAGATGACACGAAACCCCTGTGTCTTCTGCCCTACCAGCCCCTTTCCCTTCCTACCCACCTTTCCGTATCTCAGAGGTCTTTGTCACCTTCGCCGCATCAGACTGCTCCCTGAACGACGGCGTTACTCTCCTCTGAGCGAAGTTGCCACTGGCAACAGCAGCCTCTACAAACTGACTGCAATGAATGAAATTTGCCGTAGTTCTTCCAGAGAAACTTTGTCGTGACAGAAGAAGTGGAAGCACAAGCAGTGCTGTTAGCCGTGTGAAACGGAGTCTGCCTCTGGTTTTTTATGGATGTATCATACTGCCGTGAGGGTTCTGTTCAGCCACCTGAAAACGTTCAGCAAGATCAGCTTCAACATTTGGTTTCTCCCTCTGATTCACTGAAGAACAAAACCTGCCCTGGCTCACTCAGATGGCTGATGCTTTTGGGTGCTGACAGCGTGCAGGCATAAGATGCTCCAGAGCGTTGTCATCGTGACGACATAAGGGGGATTGTGTTCGTGTTAGGGATTATCTTGATTGATTTACCAGTTCCACAGAATAATGTGAGGGTGTTTGTTGCGTTAGTTGTGCTTGCCACAAACAAAGAAGTCTATGCTCGTTGTGATATACATGAAGCAATCTTTTTAAATAACGGACTGGACCTGCGTTTAGGAGGGGGAGATGCTCTTGTAAGCTTTTTAATTGTTCCGGCATTGAAGAGGGACAAAAAACACTACTATTCATTGTGATGGTTATGTTCTACAGCACACAGTTGCTTTCTTTGCTTGGGTTTTTTCATCCTGATGATACAAGCTTCCTTTTTAAGCAAAATTTCTTTCTAACCCAGTATATCCCCTTGGGAGGTTTCAGCGCCTTGGCTGGTTGACAGTGTGATTGCAGATATTGGCTTTTTTAAACAGATTACTAAGGTGGCTGAATGTGCTATTGAGATTTAGCCGTTGTTATTAGGACTGGTGTTCCTGCAGATCTGGGGTGGGAATTTCAGTTTAATCACTGCAAGTTAGAGTTATGAGGTTCAGATAAAACAACAAATATTTGCAAATATTGCAAAATAACAATTATGTGGCTGGAGCCTCTGGAGAGATGTAAAATTCACCTCAGGCTATTATTTGGTGAACATGCTTTCCAGTTCTTAACTTGCCTTGCAGGATCCTTCTCTCAAGGAACGCTGGTGCTTTAGCAGCGCTTTGCTGTCCCCAAGAGAGCTGATGATTCATGCAGATGTGAGGGGGGATCTGAGTAACCTTTCCAGGCGCTGCTCACCAGTGTAGGTTTCAGGAATGATCAGATCTTTGGGATGAAATTTTTCCAGACAAGCTTCCTCATTTTTATCTCGTTTCCTCACCCACAGGACATGGTGGTTGGAACAGGACTTTAGTTGTACAGAGATTCTGTGTGTCTTGGCCCTGTCGTTATGCTGCGAGTGACATACTGGCTGTTGTTCTTGTAATGTCTGAACAAGTTCATATCCTATTGTGGAGAGAGCCAGGAAACCCAGAGCCGCTCAGAATCTTCACTGTGGAGGTTTTCAGGACCGCTACAGAGGGATTTAAAATTATTTTACTTAGAAAAGTTAATAAGTCAAGCTGCCTGACAGTATTCATGGATGGTGTTGTGCCCATTTGCCTGAACAAGGAGTAGATGCAGAAAACAATAGCTTGCGCAGTGTCACTTGGATAGTAGTAGACACGAGTAGAAACTAGATTGTCAAACTTCATTTTGGCCTGTGCTCCTGTTGCACTATGCCAATAAAGAACGTCGTTCACGTATGATGAGGAGGGAGATCTGTCAAATTAGATTGCCTGAAAAGGGATTTAATTTAGAGCACTCGTTGAACAGCAGCAGTTCATTACTTGAAGGTAAAGAGTTAGTGTACGAGTGCTGTGTGTACACACACAAGGATGTGATACTCGGGCTCGGAGGTAACGCGTGGGGGCCCACAGCTGTGGAATTCCCTACTTCCCTTCCTCTCCGGAGCTGTCCCTGCTCAGTGTGTCATTCGTCGTGTAGCAGAGCTTACTACTGCTGGGCCATACTCATTTTTCATGGAAACTGTGGTGGATTTCTCCCGTTTTCGTTTCTGTTCACTGTAATATGGCTGAGAGAGCTGACTGGTTTTGCCTCTTTGCTCTTGGTGTCTGGAAGGATGCTCTCTCTAACTGTTAAATGAGATTACACCTGAGCAGAATTATAGATGTTTAAAAAGCACTCAGGAGAATGACTGCCCTCGCATCTGGAATTAACACCTCTAGAGGTCAAGAACATAAGCAACACCCTCACCCTCAATAAAATTCAAGGCCATTTTCTTTGCATAACAGCAGTGAAAGTTACGACCCCTCCCTGCCAACCAGTGGGAAAAGAGCTATGGCTACATGGCTTCTGTCCAGGAAGGAGTGATGAGCGTTATGTATTCTTCAAGTTGGGAGCTCTATAATTCTATTAGCATTTTAGATGAACTCTGGAGCTTTTACAGATTTGCATTCCTGCAGGCATGCACTTGCGCATAAATGCTAAAATATCTTCTATTTTCAGCACCAGAGAGCTAACCTCCGGTAAGCAAAGCACTAGGGAACAGAGGCTCCACTTAGAATAGATTAAATTCCAGCTACAGAGAAACATCATTTGGATTTTTTTTGCAAGAGACACTATGCTCTGTTTCTTCAAACCTCAGAGTATGAATAAAACTTAAATTATTGAGGCAAATAGCTTAGGGAGTTTCAAATAAGGATTAGACAATTATATGAATAAGAATAGGTAGGATAAAAAGAGAAGGGCTATCAGGTTGCCTGCATCTGCTTGTAAATTCATCACCAGTATAAAAGTAAGGTAAAAATCCCATAAGCATTGCCATCAGGGAGAAGATCTCTGCATGAGCAAGCGCTGTCTCTCGCAGCAGTGACTTTGGGCGTGTTTCTAGGTTGCTAACTAGAGACATTTTAAAGAGACCTTGTTTTTCAGAGGTGGTTGTTTTGCTCTTTCTGACTCCCAGATTCCTTTATTATGTGAAGAGATGATGCTTTGAATAGCTGAACATGTTTGAATACCTGTTTCCTACTACACAAGTATATTGCTAATCATCTGGGACTGACCTGAGCTCGGAATAGATTGCTGTTACTCTTACATTTCCAGTTCTGTCTAATATATATAGTAATTATTTGCTGGCACCAGGGGGAAAGGGAACACGGACCCCTTCAGTCTTAGCTCTGTACGAGTGTTACCTGTGCTACAAAATCTAGAGGAGTTTCATATTTAGGTTTATTTTTAGGCTCACCCTAACTGCCTAGCTTAGCGAAATACCAGGCTGCTCTTCTGAGGTGAGCAAAGGGTATGCAAATCTATGAGGGCTACTCGTGGTAAAAGCAGAACGTGGATGCCTTCAGTCACCTTCTAGAGGTTTCTCTGTCTTTGCCCTGGCTCTGGAAAGAGCCAAAGCAGACTGAGTATTCAACTGAAGCTGTAGTTATGAATGCACAGGCTTTGTTGGCTCTGCCTGCCAAAAGGTTCCCCCTCTCTCATGCCTCGCGGCTTCTTCCCAGCGCTGCTCTCCCTCTTAGTTGTGCCAGCCCAGCTCTTTTTGGGACCGTGCTGGAATATGTCTCGGTGTCTTTGTAGGATGTTACTCAGATACGCCTGGCGTCACATGGTTCTATTTTCCTCTTCAAAGTGACGGCTTATATTGAAACAAATTTGCAGCTTTCTGGACACTTCGCAGATGTCAGCAGTGTGTCCGCTGAGACTAGTCAGATCCTTATAATGCAAAAAGTCTCCTTCCTAAAATGGGGATACTTTCTCAGTAAACGGGGATACGTTTCCATTCGATTATGTCATTATAGGATTCATGACACAGATGAGCAATTTTGATCCTTTCCAGTAGAAAGAAGCAATGCACATACACACTCAAGTGCAAATGACATTGTTCCCTCTGTGTTTTGTGAAATGGCAGTTATGGAGAGAATAAACCCAGAAGAAAGGCTCTAGATAAATCTTTATCTGAATTATCAACAGAGTTTCTCTCTCACTCTTTCTCTCATTTCATAGACCATTGACCAATATTCCCATGCAACCATCTTTTAATAGAAAAGACAGATTTCCTCCTAGGAAGGGGAAAATAAATGAAAAGATTATTTGCTTGGACAGATCATCTGGAGCAGGGAAATCAATTGGGATTGTTTATTCAGCAGAAGAAGCAGGGGAACCGATGACAAAAAATTACTTATAACCCGGGAGACCTATCACACCCTGCTTAGCAAAACACTTTTCGTACATACGGGACCTCTGCTTGCCTTTTTTGTGGCTGTGATACTGAGATAAATGTGGTTTCCTTTATAACAGCCAACGCCGTTGTTATCACCTAGGGAAACTTCTGCATATATCAGCGTTGCTGGATGGGTATCTTTGCTGCTGAATTGTTCCATGGTTGAAACTGAGTAATCTTGTATGATTAATCTCTGAATAACAGATGCCAAGTGTCTAATTGGTTGGTGCCTCCTGTAGCAGTGAGACTGCCCTTCACCAGCTGTGGGGTACCTGTGACGGGTACTGCTGGAATTTTCCCGCTCCTTTAAAAGCTTTTCAGCACTCCTCAGCACAACAAGCTGTTGTGACTGGTTAGCTTAGAATCATAGAATGAATCATAGAATGGTTTGGGTTGGAAGGGACCTTGAAGATCATCTGGTTCCAACCCCCCTGCCATGAGCAGGGACATCTCCCACAAGCCCAGGGTGCTCAGAGCTCCATCCAACCTGGCCTTGAACCCTGCCAGGGAGGGGGCAGCCACAGCTTCTCTGGGCAGCCTGGGCCAGTGTTTCACCACCCTCATGGGGAAGAATTTCTTCCTGATATCCAATCTAAATCTGCCTTCTTTTAGTTTAGAGCCGTTCCCCCTTGTCCTGTCACTACACACCCTTGTGAAAAGTCCCTCTCCATCCTTCCTGTAGGCCCCTGTGACCTCCTGGGTCTCTCTCAGTAATGTTACACATCGTGGCAGGAGAATCTGACAGCTGAGACAGTCAACAGCTTAGCAGGGCATTGGCATTTTTCTCCCGAACAAGCTTAGAGGAAAAGTATAATATATGGTTAAATGAAATAATTTCCAGCAGCACCTGTAGAAATGGTCACTGGGCGTGTAGGGAATTTCCTCCACAGGCTGTGATCAGCCCCAGGTGAGGTCTGCAGAAGGGGCTCTACAGTCTTCTGTGATAGCTACTGCAAATACAGCCACATAAACCCAGCAGTCCATATTACTAGGCAGGCACCGATGGGATCTTACTGCTGTCTACATCCCCATCGTTTTGCACGAGAGGATGGTTCTATATAATCTGTCTGCAATTCTACCGTGACATCTTTGAACACTGTATCTGAGCAGAAATGAATCATTTCATTCTCCATCCTAGTTAAGCCCTTTCCAGGGTTGTTCTAGGGTGACATTAAAAAAGAAATTTAAACAAAACCATGCCACATAGCATTTAGGCAGGAAGGCGACAGATACGGAACAGTGAACAAGGGGGTACAGAGGCAGACTGTCCCTAGCTGACATTTGCCTACAACACTGAGATTCTAATTCATCTGGAAAGTTCTGTGACTTCTTTAAAGGGAGTTTGATAGGAGCTGGGTTTGCATTTCATCTTGTGTGGGGTCATTAAGCCACTGAATATCCCTTGTTGGCCTCCAGGAACTACAGGCTGGAACCTGGCTGTGGTGCTTTGTGGTTCAATAATAGAAGATAATTTTCAAATACCTCTATTTTTAAAGTATATTTCTACAAAACAAGTGGGTGCATGCATTTTTAAGTGATACAGGGCTTTTCACTGGGGCATAAAGTTGGAAATGCAGCATCATTGACTCTTTTGAAATAGGTGGGACATCCAGAAGGGTAAAGGGAGATGTGTCCAGTCCAGTAACTAGAAAAAACAGTGAGGGAGCAGGACTGCCCGTCTTCACTGCTGTTTCAGGGAGACCGCGCAGGTAGAGTGGGAGGAGAACCAGGTTGGAGAAGCAAGAGGAATGCAGGCAAAACCCCAGGGATGTCACCCAGGAGAGAGCAGTAATCCCCTGGGGTGGATAAATAAATCCAAAGGACATAAGACGAGTATCACAGTGCAGTAATGCAGTTATTTAATATTTCTGGTATCATCTAGTCTGGCAAAGATTTAGAATTGCAAGAAATTCTTGCAACAATATCTGCATACAGCAGACCATGTTACTGTGCCATTTTAGAACTGTCTTAGCAAGAGGTACGTATGTCACGTGTGGGTAGCTGAAGAGCTAGTCTGTGAACTGAGAAATGAGTCTGTTAGCTTCAGTGAAAAACACCTAGTTATCAGAAACAACAAAAAATTCATAATGAGAGTTGCATACAGGAAACTAATTGATAATGAGTTTTGTAATCCCAGGCTGAATTAGGCTGTTCTCATACAGACATAGAGAAGTGTAACTTTTCCCTGCATTAATATTTTCACCAATTCATCTGGTTTTATGGATAACATTTCTTTAACAAGGGATTGTTTGCTGTAGTTTCCTATTTATACAGCGAAAAAATTGCCTGCGCAGGAAGTACTATCCTGATGGATTTAATTGTTAAAGAAGTCCCGAGGATGTTGTCCATCCACCACCTTTCTGAAGTACTGCTCTAGGTTACATAGCTGATGATAGTTTGTATTGCAACTGCTTTGTTGCCAGGTCTTAATTTTGTTAGGTTGGTTTGGTTTGACTTGGCTTTGTAAAAAACATGACAAATTAATTGTATCTACTTGAAGGTGCTGTCTCACAGCCAGGATGCAATTTTCTGTTCACTTCATTATTGCAGAACTCAGTCTGAAAGCCAAAGCACACTGACCTACAGCATATAAAACATTAATAGAATATTAAAGTCATGTATGGGAGATAAACTGTGAGGTAAACCTGAAATGAATATTATGATTAATTTGGGTGAATGCATATGTTTGTGCTTGCAACCACATCTGTTGTCTTCTGGAGAGAATCAAAAGCACCCATCTGTTTATTGTAATAGTTTCTAGTCTGCGTATGCGGATTCTCTTTTATGTTGAACGTCAGGGCCTGCACTTGTAAGCCAAGTGGTTCAGAGAATGAGATCTGAAGACCTCTGGAATTCCAGGAGCTATACTAAGCAGTGTATAAATATATATACTGTCATTTTGAAACTAATGTGGACACCTTGAAAACCATATCTTAATTTGAACAATAGAGAAGGAAGAAATTTAAGAAGAGAATGCTGTAATCTGTAAAAAGCTACTGCTTGGCAAAGCAAATACTGCCTGGTCTGTGACAGGAGAGATGCTGCGCAGCGTGCTGCTCCCTTTCCCCTTCCCAGCTGCCTCCAGAGTGCCTCCTTTGCTCCTGAATACACAGTGGTACATTTTTTCAAGTAATAACACCCTATTTCCACGTCTGCTATCTAAATTACCGCCTGCAAGGTGGCACACATTCATTAGATTGGTGAATTTCATCAATAGAAAGTTCATTAAAAGAAGTAAAGCACTTGGATCACTGAGTTGTTAAAAAGCCCAACTTCTGAAAAGTCCTAGATAAATCATTCGCCATCGTCAGCTGGCAGAGATTCAGGCAGCATTTCGTTGGAGATGCCATCTCCAAAGTAACACAGCAGGTTTGGAAGGTGGCCGCTTCTAACGTACGAACCCTGCAAAGATACTCTTCTCTGCTGTTGGGGTTCAGCAGACCTGTTCTGCTCTACCGTCTGTATCTAATGCTCTGACTCCCTTGACTGCTAACGCTGAATTGATGCCTCCCAGCACATTATCAAGAGATGTCGTGATAGGTGAGATGATGGTGTTGATGCCCTGAAAAGCCAGAATTGAAGACTCAATAGTCGGCAGACTATTCAGCAGGTATTCTTTATTGCGGCGCCGGGCACACGGGGGATCTCTCCTCCAAACGTGTGCACCGAAGAGACACAGTTACTAGGTATTTATGCTATGTTAACATACATATTCATTACATTTCCAAGAAATGTTTATCATAGTAATGGCTTTTCCAAGAATTCATTAATATATGGTAATGTCCGTCGCACATGTTTGTTTGGCGTCTCTCGGCAGGGATCTTCAGATTATCCTGCAGCCTCCTTATCTCTGTAGTTTGCATACCTGTTCTCCCAAGGCCCAGGTGCCTAAAGGGATTATTCAGGAGTCCCTTGTCTTGCAACCGTCCTAATATTCACAAAGAACCAAGACTTGTTTCTGACCACCTGAAGTGATAACATCCCCTACATGTTACATTTGTTACATTTACAGTTATCAGTGTCTTTAAAACCAGACAGCTGAAAGCGCCTGAACACTCGTGCTCACGTTAGAGATCCTGTTATCCTTGGTGCCGTACAGCCCTCCAGAGCTACCATACCTGTCCTCTGAACTGCTTATCTGTTAAGAATTCAGTCATCAGTCCTCAAAAGACTTTATTATTAATGTAAAAGTCTTGCTCTGGTTGGAGCCATGTTCTTTGGTAGGATTATCGCTCTTTGTCTGGCCTCACTAACAGAAAATATTTCACCACAGATAAGCAGTGGGTTATGATGTGCTGGGTGGTATTGATCCCTTATCTAAGCGCCACATGATCTAGAGTGAAAATGTCTGCAGAAACTGTCAGAAATTAGGGTCTGGCAAAAACAGCTCTTTTAGTGAAAGCAAAGCATAAATGTGTTAAGTGGGGCAAGAGAATTCCCCAAGGTGTTCTACTGAAGATCTCGTGGGTTAAAGCCTACTTCCAAAGCAGCGTCATGTGTGCAGTCTTGCATTTATTTTTTTCTGCCCAGGGCAATATCAGTTTGTGAGTTATCCGTGCCGTTTGAACCACAGAATTTTTGCTTTCAGAAATCTGATCATCACTCCTTAGTGAGCACAGAAGGAAAATAAACTCGCACAAGTTCAGGTTCTCCTACTCGCGGTATAAGTCCCTTACACAATTTATTCAGTAAATCCCCTGCAGAAACTCTTCGCTGCTGGAAAAGCTTGGGTGGAAGCTCTGGGGTTTCATGACTTCCAGCTGTGACTGTTGCCACTGCATACCAGATTGGAAATTAAATCGGTTTTGATTACAATGCTTGCAAAAATTCTCACGGTGAGCAGGTTTATTCTTGTTAAAATCAACAATGTAGTTTGTAAAGAATCATCCAAGGTTTCACTTGCAGGTCACACATTTATTGGATAGCTTAAGCCTGTAGTGCTAAAAAGTGGTGAATCTGTTTCTTGGCACTTTGTGCCAGATCAAAAGCTCTGATGACGCGTGGAACAAAGCACTGAACTAGTGCAAAAGCTCGATTTGGTTCGAGTATGTTAAAAAAAAGTGTTGTGTAACAACTTTGTCTCAGCAGATTTTATGACATGTCAGGTATCATTTCTCTTTCCAGAGCTGGCAGAAAGCCAACACAAACCACAAAGGCTCCATAAACACCATAGTGTACGCTCTGGCTGGTTTGATTAAAATGTGATCATGTTGTCCTGCCTAATTCAATCAAATTTATACCTCCAGATTACCTGGTACTTCATACATCTGACCTTAAAGTCGAACCACAGCCTCCGTGACAAGGTAATATTGTCTCAGTAAAGGAAATGTTGCCAGGAACTGTAATTAAGGGCCATCCAAGGCCAAGCTTCATAAGCAGGATCTGACTTGGGAGGCTGTGGAACAGCCCCTTTGAGATGTCTGCAGGCTGGCTGGCAGAAGCACAGAACACCTTCTGCTCCCATTTGCTCCTGCTCTAGCTGTGAGTCTGCAGTGCATCTGAAATTCAGTTGGCGATTTTTCAAGTTGGACACCCCAAAATCAAAAGCCTCAGATATTAGTGGAGTACCCTAGCAGAATTAGGCCTTAATCTCTCTGCTTTGATCTCCCTGCCTGTTAAACTGGTAAGATAAGTGCTGTGAACAAGGTCATGGTTGTAACTGTAATTTAAATACTGTGAACAAGTTAACGGTTGTAATTGCAGTTATGGCCGTTTCCCCCACATACAATACAGCATTTGTGTCTTCCGCCTGGCTACCTGCTCTGAGAAACTTCTCTGACAGGCACGATTACGCAGTGTTGTGATCTGTTTCTCTGCGCCAAGTACAGAAGATGGGCATTGAGCAAAGAAGAGGACAGAGATCTTTTGACTGGAGAGGAGCCATTAAGGTCTTGACTGGACTCATTAAAGTGAGCGGATGAGCAGGTGCAGCAGTGATTCATGCTCTGGCGTAAGAGAAAATCTGGTCATGTAAGCCCGAAGAACATTGAATTCCTTTTATAGCACTTTCATATCATAAATACTGGCAACTGCCTTTATTGCTGCTCGCAAAGAATTCTGCTCACCTTGCTATACAGAAAATCTTTGCAGCTTGCTGTATTTATTGGAGGACTCCGATGCGTATTCTTCCATACACCACTGCTTCCTCTCTCACCTTCCTTCCTTTTCCTCATTGCAATTACATGGCAGACATGAAAGATGTGTCTTCAGGTAGAAGATGAATTTGATAGTGAGAGAATGTGAATGAAATACACAGAGAAATTAAGAAAATATTGTTTAACACATTTAATTGAAAATTGTTCTTAAAACCACCCCCAAAGCAGAAAATGTTTTTGCTTTTATCTACCAATTATTTTTGAAAGACACAGAAAGAAATGTAGCAGGTTCATTTTTATATCTGTGAGGCAGAGATGTCGCTGGAAATAACATGAGTTGGTTTCTAAATCAGTCTTTCTTTTTATCTTCGTTTGTCTCCAAGCCTGTGACAGGATCACAGCAGTGGGAGATGGAAAGATTTTGAAATAGTTTTTTTAATGAGTAGGCCAAAAGCATATGCAAAGAGCCTCTCAGTCTTCTGGTGGAAGTGTGTGTGTAGTTTTTACATAATAGCCAGCTCAAGATCCTTACTGAAATATGAATATTGAAATTCAGAAGGTGAGGGAACAGAAAGAAAAAAAAACAACCTCCAAATGGTGAGCCTGATTGCTAGAAAGCCCTGATCAGTTAGAGAAGGGCTCCGCTACCCAGTACAACAGTCTGTCATCTGGTGTCCCGAGGAATCAAGACATATGTGTTGTTTACTAGTGAAGTCCCCATTCCTAATCTTCCCCAGGACCTTCTGAATCCATTGATCAAACCATGAATACGTGATACAGGAGCTGAAACTGCAAAGATCTGAAGTGCCTACAAGTTTCGTGAAAACAGGTAGGCGGGTGGAAGAGACAAACCCTCTTGATCTTCCCCTAGAGCGGTGGTTTATAGGGCTCACCCGGTAGGACCCACGACAGGACAGCAAGCTGTAATGAGTAGCCAAGCCTTAGGAAAGCTTCACTCGTCTTTCACCTTATTAGACATCAGAGCATATAAACAGGAGGCAACTCCCGAGGAAGCCAATCTGCCCTAGTTTCTCCTGCTGACAGAACTACTTAGCAGTGGCTTTGTTATACGGAGAGAAGAACCATTCTGTTTTTCACACTCACACAACCATAGGCTTGCATCCTTAATGGCTTGCCAGGAGAAGCAAAACAAAAAAAGAATTAAAATAAGATCCCTGTTAGAAAGGGGATAACGTATGTGGCCCTTGTGACCATTTTAACGAGCAGGACCCAGACAGGCTTTTGTGAAGGGGGTCCTCTGACATTAAACGCGGTGCAGCAAAATCCCGAGTGTGCAGCTTACGCTGCAGGCTGGCTGCATCACTTTCTCCAGACCTCAAAATGCGTGTGGATCAATTATCCTTTTGACTAAAGAGCCCAGAGAAATTAAGAAATTTAGCTGCAATCCATGAAAGTAATGAAGGGACATACATCTCTTTTTCTGTCTGCTTTATGCCAGACTTTTTCTGGCGTTTCTATGTTATTCAAAATCATGATGCTATTTGAGTGTCCTAGCAAGCAATTCTATTTTATAATTACGGAGATTTAGTAAGAAAATATCCTGTGCAGCTGTTCTAGAGTTTGATTTGTTCTTAGAAGTAATTTTAGTGGTATACAGTGTGTGTTTGTCAGTACAACCTCATGAATACTAGAAGACTTTATCAGTTCAAGGTAGCAGTATGCCTGTGTCTGTAAAATGCTGCTGGAACTGATGTTGCCTGAGCATCTATGGGCCAGGACCTGGTCTTGTACAGTGCCAGCTATGGGGAGGTCCTGGATCCAGGATCAGCTTTCCCAGGCTCTGACAGAGTAAACATGAATAAACTGTGAAGATGTAAAGGCTTTTTAGCAGGGCCTGTTGCGATAGGACAAGGGGTAATGGTTTTAAACAGAGAGAGGGTAGATTTACACTGGATAGAAGGGAGAAATTTTTTACGCTGAGGGTGGTGAGGCACTGGCCCAGGTTGCCCAGAGAGGTGGTCGATGCCCCGTCCCTGGAAACATTCAAGGTTAGGCTGGACAGGGCTCTGAGCAACCTGATCCAGTTGAAGATGTCTCTGCTTATGGCAGAGGGTTGGACTAGATGACCTTTAAAGGTCCCTTCCAACCCAAACCATTCTGTGAATCTAGGGACAGGATGCTGAACTGAAGGATCCAAAGTGCCCACCAAACTCATTGTCACCTTATTCCTCCCAAATTTTGCCTGGCAAACTTAGAAAAGGACCAGCAAAACATACCATATTTTAATTTGTGCATGCAGAAGTCTCATACGAAGACATGTCATTCGTTCACTTGTAAAACCAATAGTCTCAATGCTTTGAACAAGAAGGGCTGAAGCAATCGGCAGTTGGAACAGGAGATAACCACAAACACCAGTGAGCTGGGCTGCGATCCTTGCCATAAACCAGGATCAGGGAGCAGGTATTCATCTCCAGCACGGCAGACCTCTGCTGGGCCCCCGTCAGTCTGTTCCTGTTTCTGATAGACAGGAGGTGGCAGTCCCGTTGTACGAGAACTACATGGAAATCTTTTGTCAGTAAAATAGTGACTGTGGAGGGCTTAAGAGGTAAAAAAATATTCCAACAAAATCCATGTGCAGAGCAACATGGAAGCATGCAGGGCAGCATCAGTTATATAGGCAAGCAGGCCGCTATGCGCAGCTTCACGCCGTGTTTCCTAGGGAAGGAAAAACATTTCCAGTTTCATTCTGCGTCTGCACCCAGGACTGCCAGGCTGCTTCTGTGTTTCTGCCTAAGCAGGGACCGCCTGATTTCTCAGTGACAGGGATGAGGTTTGGAAGTCGGCGATGGGGCTGCTGTGCTAGCCATCGCGCGTCAAAGGGAAGGAAGCAAGCTGGCAGGCTTCGTGCAGGCTGGAACATCCCACAGTCCTCCTGCTCGAGAGAGCTTTTTTAATTTAAAAACAATCAAAGTGTGCTGGAAAGAGTGCTCATTTACAGATATGTATTGCATCTCGGAGGCCCTGGAGGGAGGGGCGATCACATAAGGATGTGACTTTTTGCTAGGCAGGCATAGATTTACTGGAAACAAGAAACTGCAGCCTTCTCCCCTCCCGGGTTTGTGAGGTTTGGTGCAGCAGCACATCTGTGTGGACACACACATCCAGCCAGGACTGTCGCCGTTCCGCCACGCCCCAGGTCGATGCGTTGGAAACATCCCGTCTCGTTTTGCCTGGTGAACCTCCTTCGCCCTCACGCATCTGTACCGAGGCAGCGAGAGTCCGGCAGGCACTTCCCGGTGTTTGGGGCTTTGCTTAGGCTCTGTCCTTTCTACTGTATTCCGATCTAATACACCATAAGGCGGTGGTGTAAAGAAATCAAAACAGCTTCAAAGCCGTAGAAATATATACCGTTTTCCACTACAACTTTGCACTTGCATTGTAACTACCTTCGCTTTCTTGTGGAAAGCACCTAAGGAAATGGTGTAACTTCCAGATGAGGAATGCTTCCTCTTGCTCTGAGATCCCACAGAGATCTGGAGGTCTGATGGGCTTTTGCGTTCTGATAATTTTTGATCCGTTTGCCAGAGTACCTGGTAGCGAAGAATAGCAAATCACTGTAGCTCTGCTTGAAGGATGGAGGGGGTTCTTGTTGCAGTTCAGAGTTGAATTGACTTGATTGGAATGAACCGTTTGTGAAACCCTTGGCGTAAACACGAAAAAAACATACAGCATCCATAACAGTGAACTCTGGTTTTACATTTAAAAACTGCAGCTATGCTGAATAAAAGCAAATCTGACACTCAATGCAAGGCAAGGCAAATATCGATCATTGTTCTCAGCCAAAGAAATTCATTATACCGTTAATACCAATAGTGGACTCAGCTCAGTTATGGAGCCGGGGTTGCTGGCATCCCCTCACAGTTCTGCCTGGAAGGGTAAAGAGTGAAGGAGGTGAAAGACCCAGAACAACTTCTCTGTACCTTAGTTTTCCCCAAGGGAAAACTGGAGATACGTACCTGTTCAGAAAGGGGGGTTTCTTTTTATTTGTTACTTTAAAAACCATAGCTTTATAGCACAAGAAGTAAAAGCTCGTTAAGTTGCTTGGGTTTTATTTTCTAGTAGCACAGAGTGGATTGATCAGCGCTGTATGTATTGTTTCAGTGCCAAAAAAGGAATAAAACAGGAATGTTGTGGAGACATGGTTATATGCAACATAGAATCCTGCGCTGCTTTAAACTGGTTTGGTTAAATCTGTCCAAAAAATCTGGGCAAAAATACATTTTTGTTTATCTCAGATCAGTTAGCTGAACAAAATTAAAACCATTGTTCAAACAGCAGGCAAGGCTGTAAGAAACCACTTGGACACCATTCCGCAAGCCTTGTACCAAGGTTTTGAGCGCTGAAGCTGTCCTCTTCGCCTTTTCAATTCCTGGCTTTTATGAAGTTTTTTCTTCCTAAATCCAGAAAGAATACACCAGGAACAATTCAGACCACCTGTGTCATCCCCGAGGATTAAGGAGCAAAGAGCGTAAATGATTTCTTAAGGAGAAGTGGAGGGGACAGGGATGGGGGCATCATCAGGCAAACAAAGCCCAGCGCCCAGCACGGTAGGTGGTAAGTAGGCTATTAGTCTCTGCTAAGTACTGCCGCTTCAGCTTGAGCCAGGAAAAGCAGTTTAGGGGAGAAAAAAGGGATTTAGCATGAACACATCCCATCTATCTAAAGATGTGCTAAACGCAGTAGCAAAGCCCCTCAAATTAGTAAAGGGATAAAATTTACATAAAACAATACTCTGCGCTTTTTCCTTAGTCCCCACAAGAGTTGATCTCAGATGCTAATTGAGACCAAGGTAACCCCAGTTTACAGTGGTGCTTGGTGGAAGATGTGAAGCAAATGGGTCTTTGAAAAAGGTCTCTCCAGCCCTTGGGAGTGCAACAGATTGGGTACTTCTTGTTTTCTCTTGCAGTTTTGAAAAGAAATATTGAACTCTTGAAATATTTGACCTGGCTCTGTTGCCGCAAACGTTAGTTTTAACTATGTAGAAAATACTGTCCTAGAGATCCAGAAAATCCGGTTGTTCCCAGTCCTGGCTTTGCCAGTGAGCCTCTGCTCAGTTAAGCCCCTTTGCCTTTGGTGTATTGGGGGTTTTTATCGCAGTTTTTCAGTTGTAGAATGCACAGAGGACGGTGGGGGGAGGAAGGTGTGCTGACTCCAAACACCCTGCTCATCCTCGCCAGAGAGCAATTAGGGCAGCCTTCACAAAACCATTTAGCTTTTCTGCTTCTCGCTTCTGATCAACCGTATTCCTTTTAGTTCTTTAGGGCGACAGCTGAACCTCTTAACCCTTTTCTGTTTTATGGTATCAGGAAGGCTATTTCTATATATTTCTCGGATTTCTTATTAAATTTAAAACCTTATCCTGAAGCTGCCTGCTGGAGAGCTTTCCATTTCTGGTGGGGTTGACGGGGTGTCTGTGCGCTGCAGTGTACGGACTCTCGGGTCCCATACTCCTTTACCCTGCTAGTTCAGAAATTCTATAGTAGAGAATAATCGTGTTTTAGTAAAGGAGCTGATGAACCCACCTGTTCTCCATTTCTAATGCCCGAGTCTGCTAAGCATAAAATAGATCTTCCTAACAGCATAAGTGTGACACGAGTTGCTCTGTATTTCCCAGAACAAAGAGCATCAGGAAGGATTTTGTTAATTTGTCTCTGAACTGACACGAGTTTTTGTCATGATCTACTAGCAAAACTGGACATTTAGCCGGATAAACTACTCCATTCAGCTACAGATTTTCCTAAGCCAAATGCAAACAATAATTACTTTATAGAAAAACCATTTTCTAAGTGCTTTCAGCAATACAAGTTTAAAACCTGACTTCAAAAACCATCATTCCAGCTGCAGACCTGTGTGTTGGCATAGATATCGGTGGTAAATCCCAGTGACCTTTCACTGACTGTAACAAGAACAAGGCCTTTAAGTTCAAGCTGCTATATTTCTGGAAGCCTTAACTTACTATTTTTCAGTACTAAAGTAAGTGTACAAGACGAGTCTCAGTATTTTGGGGAAGCTTTTATTTTTAGGGTGTTCTGTTTTCATGCTTATATTCTTACTCCAGTTTTTGGAGGAACTGACCAAGTAAACACAAGCCAGATCCCTGGGTCAGCTGAGTTTTGTGAAATTTCTGATTCCACCCAGGAAAGACTCAGGAAGTTCCCCAAGTCTATCACCTTGCCCCTACACACTAGGGGCCCTCGGCTACGTGTGTACTTAGGGTAAGCATCACTGTAGGACATACTGCTCAGCAGAATGAAGATGTAACGTTCTGAAGTAAAAATATACATAGTGTAAGGTCATACATGTGCTTACAAAGTATATTAGTCCCAGTGACTTGAAAGAGAAATCTCCAAGCATCTTGACCTTACCGGTTTTCTGTTTGGTAAGGCAGTACTAACACGGGAAAGGCTTTAGCATTTACTTAGAAGATTTTTGAGCCTTGGCCCCTGCTCCTACTGGCAACACCTGGGGAGTCCTTTTAACAGGCCTGCACAGTGTAATCACTCGGGTTTCTGTGCTGGGGAGAGGTGTTAAAACACTCCAGCAGCGAGCAGTGCATCTTCTGATCAGTGTCCTGCTGCGAAGGGGATGGCTGCAGCCAGGCAGCATGCATCTTAACAAGGAGTCAAAGTAGGCAAGAAAACCGATTGGAGTCTTATTTTGTTCTTACCTTACCCTGTAATTCTTCATCCATGTGAAGTGTCCAGTTATGTAAAGAAAGAAAAAAGACCACTAAGCCAATCAGACGAGAGGAAGCAACACGTGTGTTGCTTTGTTACCTTTCCCTAGGATCTGTACTAAAGCTCCATTTTACTGAAATGAGGGCTAGAAGTTGCTCCTTCAGCAGCACCACTTAACTGATAGTTCATCAGGAGCAGGTGAGTCACAGGCAGTATTTTACCATCTTGCATCAGGTTACTGGTAGAAGTGTGTAGGCTAAGCACAGCATCCCTGTGCTTTACAGGCTGTCAAGTGTCCACAATTAATAACTCCACTAAGGCACCTCCCTGTGCTAAATTGCTGAGAAATGACATGGCTACAGGAATTGAAACCAAGTCCTCTGACCCTAGAGCGTGGTAAGGCAGCTTGAAAGGACCAGGGAGAGGTGAAACGCATTTCTGTGTTCTACAGATGTACAGGCCTGAGAATCTTGCCTTATTCAATAGCGTTAAAATAATACAAGTTAAGAACCCAAGAACCTAAGTTGTAGTTGGAACCAGATGATCTTTAAGGTCCCTTCCAACCCTTATCATTCTATGATTCTGAAAGAAGTTCTAAAAAGTCATCTTCAGAGCTGTAAAAAGCCAAAATTGATGTGCTTCCTAACAGGGTCAAACATTTGAAAGTCCTCATTTCAATCCCAAAGAACTTTTTATGGTAGTGAAGTAGCATCCCGTTCAGGCTGTGTGGTGAAGTGTCACCTTCTCAGACGCGAGCTCCCGAGTACATCATGTGGTCCCCCTGTGTTACCCCGAGAGGGGGTGCGTTCGCACTGCGTCCATACATTGTTCTTTTAGGGAAAGACGCTGGAGCCATTATTGCGGTGTGATCAGTTGGTGGTCTGTGGTTAGCACGCGAAGGCTGCAAGAGTTGCCCACTGGTAGGTGGGGGACTTAAGAACCGAGCGTCTTCGGCCAACCCCGTAGTCGGAAGGAATGGAGCTAGAGTCACGCAGATGTTGCTGGTCTGAGGAGCACTACTCAGTGAGCTTCTGGTGGCAGAACTGGAACTGGAGAGGCGAGAAGGCAGATCGGGTTCTAGCAGCCAGGTCTGGCCAGGTGCAAGTCCGCTTTGCTGCCCCTCATCCTGGGAGTTTAAGCATTTGCAGCAGCAGATTCCAACACAGGCGCCGCCAACAACAAACGCCACAAATACGGACCCAACGAGAAGGAACGGCAGGTACACGGGCACTGAAAATGGAAGAGTGACATTAGCCAACCTTTCATTCATGGGTTACTCTAGGTTATGTTCTATGCTTCATTCCTTGAGGCATGCATGCACCAAGGAGCAAGCCAGAGTAGTTTTAACTCTTCTCTTGCTGCAGCAAGAATATTCGAAACTGGCAATTGCTATGGCGGGCTCCTTTGGAAAAGCCTGAAGTACAGAGGGTCGGACCAGTCAGTGCTGTAGCATCTGCCATCAGTACCCACGCGCGAGCTGTTCCCCTACTCAGCGTCACAGCTACTGCTCACTTGTGCACGATCAAGTAGAAATTCAAACTTGTAGCTGAGTTGTACAGTTAGTGTCTAAACTGCTGTCGCGTTGCCTGTGGAATCTGGGTTTGAGGGCTACGAGCATTTCTGCAAGCCAGAACTGAAGTCAGAGGTGTCCACGTGCATGAAGAGAGCATTTAGCAACACCCATGTTCCACCAGGGATCTAACCAGATTACTTTGTTAGTAGCTGAGAGGCCTTTCTAAGAGTAGGGCTGACAGAAGAGTCTTCCGAGCGACGCCCCGGGTTATTCCCTGCTCCCAGGGAAGGGAATGGCGTGGCTCTGGCCCGCGCAGCCGCAGTAAGCGCTGTGCCAGGGCTCCGCTCCGTGCTGCTGCCGTGGTCCCAGCCTGGAGCCCTGAAGGGTGGAGAACCAGAGGCAGGGTCTGCCTGGTCCCACCACAGCAGGTTTCCCCAGGGGCTGCAGAGAAGAAACCGCGTCCGATACGCCCCGGCCATCTGCCAGAGGCTGGGGAGGCTTACCTGGGGCAGGAGGCCCGGGGCTGGGCTGCGGGCGGTCGCCGGGACAGCGGCCCTGGTCCAGGCGGGCCTGGCGGGCCGCGCAGCAGTAGCGCAGGCGGCAGGTCCCGCAGCACAGCGTGGCCCCGGGGCCATCGGAGCGCTCGGGGCACTGGAAGCCGCGGTGCCAGCGCTGCGGGCCGCCCGCCCAGCCGTGGCAGAACTCCCCGGCCTGCCCGGGGCCGCAGCGCAGGGCCAACAGCAGCACCAGGGCCCAGCGAGCCCCCCTCGCCATGCCGCTTCCAGCCGCTTCGCCCTTGCTGCCCTTTTTTCCCCCTCTCCCTTCTTTTTTTGAGGGCCAGGCACAGCACCCCAGGCAGCGGCAGAGCTCCTGCTGCCCACCGGGGCACTGCCTAAGCTCCTGTGGCAGGAGGTTTTATCTCTCGGCCTGTGACCTGCCTCTAATCCCCTCTCTTTACAGCAGCAAAGAAGGACCCACTGATTGAAAACCATTTGCAGCTACTGCAGCTCCGCCTTCCTCATTTCTCTCCATGTTCCTGCAGGGAGCAGGCACTGGGTCCCGCTGGAGATGGCACATCTCCCGCTCGTGGTCAGGTGTTTCCGCCAGCACGGCACGGTTAGCGAGGCTAAGGAGCGCGGGATGCCGAAAGCCCAGGGCAGCCAAAGCTGGTACCAAAGCTTCGTTCCTGCAGCACCTTGTCAGTAGCTGAAGTGTCAGAGGTGGGAGCTGGGGACTGAGCTGAGGACAGCACACGGATGACAAGTGAGAAATAAAATTTCCAGAGCAGAAAGAAAATACAGGGATAACCATTGGGCTCTGAAGTGTAATCGGTGCAAACTGGTAACAAGGTAATTTTTACCTTATTTAACATGGATAATCAACTACATCAATACAAAGAAGACGACTAGTCTGAAAATGTGGGAAAAATAATTTTGAAAGCTCTAGGTTGGTCTAATTTCTTTCTCCGGGGTTGAACACCTAGAGGCTGAAAATTTTCAAGGGTCTTTAGAAGTGCAATCCGTGAATTATAAAGCATGTTTCAGGGGACAAAATGCCTATTTTAAGATCTCAAAACTTTCCTGTACACAGGAGAAACCTGCAGTGTAACAAAGATCCCGTAGCAGGACAGGAGTGGTTCGTCTTTGAACTAAAAATAAAGCCAGACCATTTGTGGTCTTTCTTAGTCCCTTACAGATCTGATGACTTGCTATATTAGCAGAATCCATGTCTGAAGCATCCTTAGCCTGTGCTTGACTGCAGTGAGGAAGAAAATTGTTGCTAACTGAGCCCTTTGGAAAGCAGGGAGTTGGGGGAACATCTTTTGGACCAATATCCTGATAATTTGTAGCACTATTTGCAGCTTGCTTGAAGACTCCAAAACGTGTTCCTGGGTGTACACAAAAGCTGGTCCCCACACAATTTTTTATGAGTGTTGCCATTGATTGTAGAGGGCAGCTGTCTGAGGATGAAAACTTGTAGAAACATTTGCACAAAATTATCTCCCTTCTGATGGTTTTTTGTTTTAATATTAGATAACAGCTTGCACATTTATGTTTTACTGTTTCATAGGTTCACTTGAGTCATACTTCAACCTGCCAAAGACATCAGCACTCGTCACCTTTGCCGGTCAGTCACCATTCATGTATCATTTTTTAACTGCCTTTTTGGCAAACATGGTTAAAGAGATCCTTGGATTCAGAACTGTTAAATGAAATCTGTGCTTAGAACTAGAGACCTTTCCAAATGCTACTCAGCGCATTGAGATATGCGTTTTGCCCTGCTGCCTTTCAGCTCTGCAGATGTGAGGTTGGCTGACTGCATGAGACCTAATCCTATAAATCCGTGGGCGCAATCTAGAAAATACTGAGCAGCCCCAAACCCTTCAAAAGACAGCCAGAGGTGAGTGATGCGCTGTCTTGGTTTGGACTCTCAAAGCACTGAAGTGATACTTCAAGTCCAAAGCTATGTTTGCCTTAAGGCAAGCTGCAGTTTATTCGCGCGTTCAACCTCAGCACTATTAGGCTGGACTAAATACTAACTTTTATTATGTGTTGCTATGGGAAAAAGCAGCCTCAGATAGGCTTTAAGCATGTGCTTAGCACTTTGCAGAGTTCATCATAATAAAATGTACCTCAGTAAAGATGAGGGGATGCAATTATTTCCTCCCATCTTCCACATTAAGTGTCTACAGACACCTGCTAAGTGAGGTATTCAAATGCCAAGAAATGCTTAAAGCTGTTCACTGCACGGTATTGCTTTTCCCTGCAGAGGGTTACACTGCCTCGCTTAGCAGGGGTAAACCCTTGGAAGCTAAATGCAGGGTCCCTGTGCAGGGTCTGCCTGTGTGTCTGGGGGTGTCCCAGGGGCCATTTGTTTCCCGATTCAGAATCTCTCGTCTTCATTTCGGCAGGGGCTGTTCTGTGCTGTGATATCTGCTTAACCACTGCAGAAGCAGAGGAATGTAATTGTCTATAAAAATTGTATGTGCTTACAGAACTTGTGACCCACTTTGAATTTTGTCAGGATAAAAAGGGCTGCATGGATATATTGGGATGCTGGTTGTGGGCTACAAGGGTACATGATGAATAAGTTTCTATTCTAAATTCTTTGATGTTCAGTCACTCTCAGCTTTCTTACTCTTTTACCTGCTGGGGTGAAATTTTTCATGCTTGTTCTTTGCCAGCTTTGGGGAAGTTTTAAACTAAAACAATCCAGCCTGATTTGCATGAGAGGACAGTGATGATGGTTTCCCATTATTAACAACAACAAACAATCTTGTTACCTTTTTTCAGTATCCCTGCAGCCAAAACAGCCTGAGCTTTGAACTTACAAGTTACCATGGAAATAGCCCTTAGAGGGAAGTCTTTTTTTCCGTGTGAGGGTTGTTTCTCTTATGTGGGGAAAGGTACAGTCCCCCTCATGAATTTTCTGTGGGCAACAAGATGATTAAAAATTCCTGTTACTCTAAGTACAAAGCACAAACTGGAAACTTCGTGGCTGGCAGCTGCTTTGCCTTCCCTGCCGTACCAGTGTTCAGTATCAGCATTTTCCAGTCTGCTAGAATGTCGAGGATTGAACTCTGCCACCAGCTTTCAGGTATATTCTTGTCATTTCTTAATGCCAAGTGAACGTTCAATACAGAACAAGACACAAGGGACGAACTAATCCCTCTCTGCTAACAGGAGCCTGCGGTCCAGCGGTCAGATCCTGCAGGGTGCTGCTCAGTTCTCTCCCGATGCTGTGGGCGCTGCTCATCAGGTCAGTCGGCAGCGTGCTGGGTGCTGGCACCGGGCAGGATTGGCCCTCACTAAAATACGGGGAAACACGGGATGCACAACGAGAATGCCCTACAGGAACTTAGCTTTTTGCGTTTCGTGAGCGTGGCTCTTGAGTAAACGCTGCCTATGAGAAATTCTGCAGACATCCTATGATAGACAGCCAGGCACTCCAGATACTTCAGTTTTACCATGCTTGATGTGCATCATCAGTGCTGCCTGCCTCCCGCTGGTAGCTGCGAGGCTGGGGGCCCTCCGCAACTCGTTGCTCCTCTGAATGTTGGAACGCGCGAGGCTGCAGTGCGGATGGGTGGTGCTGGCCGGAGAGCCTCGGAGAATGGTGGCTTCCGCTTAACCGCTGACGTACAGCAACCTCCTTCTCCCTGATCTCCCTGCTGCCTTTATGCCCACTGACAGATTAACACAAGAGGGAAGGAGCCAGTGGAGTGGCGAATTGAGAGAGGCTCAAAGGTGAAGTCAGAGAGAATCGGACCTGTCTAAGCAAGGAAACAAGGAACGAGCGGGGAGGAGAGAGCAGGCCGGGAACCAGACTCGGGAGGCTGAATCGTGTGTGCATGAGGAGCCTGGTGAGGAAGACTGAGTCGAGACACACAGGGAGGGGAGTGCCACTCTGGGGACCTGAGGGACTGCTTGCGGTGCCAGAGACAGAACACTGCCTGGAGCATCATGGAGTTCAGTGTGAGCTAGAAAGCAACGGCTACCTGAGATGGCTGCTTTAAAGCTGTTCAGGGACTTCGGTACTTCTGCCTGCCTCTCGCTGTGCTGTCCATGCAGATGTAGTCCCCTGATGGGTGAGGAGTTTTGGGGAGGAGGGAGGCTGGGACTGGCAGAGTTGCATTAGGAGCCGAGACTCGGGAAGGGTTGGTGATTGTGGTTTAGAGGGAAGAGAGGGGGGACCGGCTGCCCGAGGCAGCTGGGGTGGAGTGGAGGAGCCCACTGCTTGGAGAGGAAGGCGTGCTAGGCACGTTGGCTGGGCGATTTCCGAGCCCAAACCATTGAGCCTCACGGAACTGAAAAGCAGTGCTGTCTCATACGGCTGAGCAGTCCTGTGCTCATGCCGCTGCTGAGGCCTGACGCTCTGCTCACACTGGTGTAGGGAGCTGCTCCGGGCACGCGGGCTGGTGTTAGCAAGGGAGAGGCCCACGGAGCAGTCGCTCGCTCTGGCTCTGTGTGCTGCAGGCAAGCAGCTCCCTACAGCGACCGCTTGCTAGCTGGGGGGTTGTCCTTTAGCAAGGGTCCCTTTATTAGTAATTGCGGTAGTATTGCTTTATTATGTTATAATTAGGGAAGTGAAGAATGCAGGAAAATAAAAGGCAGTAATTCAGGGTGGAGGCAGGAGGCCCACGTGCCACGGTGATGGGCAAGCACACATCTTTCTCTGCACATCGTTACTGGAGATTGATTAGTGACAGGGTGTCATCCCTGAACCAGGGGCATCCTGTGGATACTTCCTTAGCAAAATCCATGCTCTGCCATTGTTGTGAGGAAACTACAGGAGAAGCTAATAATTACTTGCGTGTTTAATGTAATGAAGAAAAGAAAGCTGCAGTACCAACTGTTTTCTGAAGATAGAGATTTAAACCTGGTGCCAGGTTTTCTTTTGTGACGTGGTACCAAGGTGTCCTTACATCACTGAGAAAATAGCTCTCTGTCATGTAGGCTTGCATGGCTTCATCTGTTCTTTAATGGTTTGGCCAGGTTTTGGGTGAAAACAGACTAGAGCATCCACAACATTAGAACCTGTAAAAGTGTACCCTGCCTCTGCAGAAGAAAACTAACAGACCTGTAAACTTATTAGTTTAAAAATGGACACAATCTCCTCATGTTTTAGAAACAATTACTGTCTGTTAGAAGCCCGTTGGTTGGATTTAGTGCTGTGTGCGCACGTGAGCAGTGTCCTGCTGCTGCGTGGCTTTACTTTCCCAACCCAGCGCAGACGGGAGCAATGCCGGAGCAGGCACTGCGGGGCGTTAGGAGGGGACGGTGCTGGCGGGAGTAGCCAGCTCTCCTTAGCACTGGAGAGCTCTCCAATTGACTTCATATTTTTCTTCTTCTTCTTTTTAGGCAGGTTAATTTTTTCTTTTTAAAGTGAGCTGCAAATTAACTGAGTTTCAATCTCAGAAATGTTCACAAAGCTTCCACAAGCAAAACAAGAAAGAAAGACAACAAACAGGTTAGCAGTCTGCTCTGGGAGGTGCATGAAAAAGAAGACACCTCTATCTTTGATCTATATGTACAGTTACAATAGCTGTGGTGTATACCTGATACTCAGAGTCCCACATGGTCCACGTGTAATGACTTGCATAGTCACAGAAATCTAAATGCAGCCTATATTTTTACATTCTCATTTTCTAGGTTGCTGCCTCCTTAAAAAGAAAACCAAGAGATATTAAAACCAGTCAGTAGTGTTCATCCTCCTCAGCAAAGAGAATGGGACAGAGGTGGCTCACATCAGTGGATTTAACGTCATTAGTCCTTTTTTGACTGAACCAGCAATTTCCAACAGACTTGAGTAAAAACCCAGCTCTGAAATTTTCCTTGAGTTAGACTTTAACAGCCCCTTCCCTCCTGATGATTTTCCTTCTCTCCTTCTCCCAACTACCCGTCTGATTTCCCCTTCCTGAAGAGCCAGCCTCATTTCTGCACCTTTCCACCACAAGTCTTCTGAGGGAGGAAATTAGGTGTTCGCGTGTTCCCTGCTGGGCTCTTCCCTCTGGATGTCAGCAACAGGCTGGACAGTCAGCGGCCCTCCTAACCGTGAAAGCCAAGCCAGCTATCGCAAGCAGTTGCTGGAAAAGAGAAAGGCAGAATTTATTGAGATGGTGATGTACTGAGGTGTGCGTTTTGAACGGTGCTTCAGCCTGAATGCTCTTGATTGCTCAGATACAATAGGCCTGATTTTGAAGAGGGGATGAGTCCTGGGAGCTTCCCTGGGAGTGAGCAGGAGCTGCTGGAGCTCGGTCCCTGTGAAGGTGAGGGTGAGCTCCGTCCCTGCGGAGATCCGGCCCAGGTGGTGCGGAACAATGCTGCAGATGGAACCTGAGAATCAAACACAGCAAGAGCTGAGCCAAGCTTCCATTGCCAGCTCAAATCACAAAGTGTTTGGAGTTCAAACAAGCCTGGATAATTTTTTTTTTCCGGTTAGTTAGTTGTAAGTTTTTCTTTCTTTTTTTGAGATGCAGCTGCTTCAGACTTTAAAGGATTAGAAGCCTGAAATGCTGGAAATCTCACAGGAGAACCTGCTATTAAAATCTCCAGCTCTGAATTGGATGAATATCTGACTCCTTGGGCTCTTACTATTTCCTTTTGAATTTTTCTGTAGTAGGCATTTTCTAGCCAAGTATAAAAGACTGCTATCAGAGGCTTGGCATTTATATCTGAACTGGAGTCAAGTCACCAAGAAGTATCATGACAGCTTGAATCATCCTTCATAAGCTTAACTGAAGGTCTTCGCAGGCATTTGGGTTCATCAGAGCATGGCCAGGAATAAGTCCTGACGGGGTGTCCGTTAGGCTGTGGAATAGCAATTGCATTTGTATTTCTCTGGGTGTATTACTTCACTGTCAGTCAAGGAAGCTGCGCGAGGTGCTGTATAAAATAATGCGGAATGAGTTTCTGCCCTAACTTGGTGATAGTCTTCATGTGAGGCGTTCTGACTGAGGAGACGTACAATGAAACCATGGGGCTGCCGATCAGCAGTGAGGTCAGCTCGCTTCTGAGCTCCAGCTGCCGATGTGTTGCGAGTCGAGCACAGCAGAGCGTGTCTGTGAGGAGGAGCGAGCTTTGCGAGTACTTAGTTACGAGGACCTTCATTCCAACAGGGCGTTGGAAAGTGCGGAAGGACCATAGGGGCTTCACGGAAGTTTTAACAAGCTGGAGGCTTTCTGTGCACTAGCAGGGTATTGGAATGAACATTTTCATAGCGATTGAGAGGTGGTAGAAAAGGTGAAGAGTAGTCTTGAAGATTTTGGAAACTGGTTGAGGAGAAGGCTGTGGAGGTGCTGAAAATAAAGAAAAGGGACATACTTGACAGGAAAGAGAATAAGGAGTCAGCAGGGAAGACTCAAAGAGAGGGGTAAGCAGACAGGATAGGGTTATATTTATCAAGGTGATAACCATAACAATATGTTGGAAGTCTGGCAGTGCTTCCCCTAAGAATACTTGAAACACTGAAAATAAAGACAAGAAAATTACTAGATAATTTCATGCAGGAACACATCCTTCCCAGTTATGTTAAGAAAAGAAGATGGGATAACATAGATGCCTTTCTAAAACGTTTTCCTTTTAAAATTTCTGCAGCAGCAAGGTGATGTAGTAACTGGGGGTCTGGGACACAATAGCTGTAGGTTCCAGATTTCAGCCAGTCCCAGAGAAAGGCAGACAGAGACGCAGAAACTATGCAAACCGGCAAAGAAGCAATCCTTTCAAAAACACCGCATCACCTAAGGGTGCTCAGAAGCCTGTTAAGGTGCATGATGGCTGACCTAGAACAGGTCAGTCCCACTGCTGTCCTTAGACTGTAGGCACTGTACTGGAGATTAAATTCAGTGGTGATTTAGATGTCCATTGCAAGACTCATTCTTCTGTTTCTTGGTACAAGTCTTCATAGTGCTTTTTGGTTACTGCTTGTTTCTTTCTTGAAATTACTTTGGTGTCTCCTGTGATTGTCTCTCTTGACACCTTCTTACATTCTGCAGACACAAGTTGTGATCTGTTTGGCAGTTCTGCAGTTGCTCTGACACTTGAGAGAAACCTTATATGCCATCAGTCACTTCTTGCTGCGTTGAATTTGCTGGCAGACCGTGTGCCGCTCAGACATTCTCTGTGGAATTGGCTTTGTCTTCCCTGGCTTGTGGTTTGGGGACCACCTGTCACAAGCCCTCATTTTAATCCTTTTTTTTTGTGGTTGCGCGGGCAAGATTCATCCCGCCGTAGCGCAGGGGTAGTCTGCAATAACCGGTGTGGATGACTCCGACAGCAAGCCGTGAAACTGTGCCTTGAGGAACCAGGGAAGACCCCGGAGCTAATGCCTGTCGGCAAGGGCTGCAGAACGCCTACCTCCAGGCTATTTGTCCGGATTTCTCCGAGAACAATGTGTGAGCAAACCCTGTGAAGCCGAATGTTGTTCACTGCTTCCGTTTCAAATTACAGCCCTGCCACACAGACTGTAATAAAAGCGGAACTCAACAGGATACAAAACCGTGTGATGCAACAGGGATCAGATCTTGCTCTGATGCCATTCTCTCCATTTCCCTCAAAGTTGCGTACGGCATGAATTTGGCCCTGGAGGTCTAAGATGTCCTGACAACACCCGTGTGAACACAAAGCAGTGAGTTCTGCACGGCACGGATAGGGCAGGGAGGGGAGGCAGCTGGGACGTGCGCTGAACCGCAAGCACTGGCGTGCACAGTGGAACCGATCGCTTGGAATTCAGGCAAGGGGAAATATTTGAAGAAGATAAAGAGCACACCAAACTGTCACCCTCACGGAACCTAAGCCTTTCTAGAAATTTAGAAAAGTTGAGTTTGCGTAGTATGTTTACTATTTTACATTTCTGCTCCTCAGCCATTAAAATAAGAGCCTCTCTGAATGGTTTCTGAATAGAAACGGAAGGAAAGTGGCCACGTTTCACTATCCTCCTGTGCCCAGGGAACAATGGAAAATGCTGGAGAAGGAGGGTGCCCTCCCTGCCCCGTTCGTTACCAAGAGGTTCAGATCACTTGAAGAAGCATTGGTATTTCTGGATACTTAATCAAAGCTCAGGCTGAACTCTGAACCTATTTCAGCTTGACCGTTACTGCTTATAAGTGATGTTTTAATTTTCATCTAATGCCAAGAAAAGTCTTTTGTTCTCCCCAGCTGGCATCAGAGATAAGGGACTAAATCCCCCAGACGTTAAAACATCGAACAGTTCTGTCATGTGTTACTTCAGGCTCCTGCTCAAAGTCTTTCTCTTCTTCCCGACTGATCTCAGATACAATGCAAAATAATCAGTGAGCAAAATAAAAGGGTAGCAATTTAAAGTCTGGCTAACCAGGTTGCACGTTTGAAATAACGAGCGCTATTTGACCTGCATATCTTCGTTAATTCTTAGTGTCTGGGCTGCGTGTGCAGAAGTAGCCATGGGCTGAGTCCATCCCTTGACTTGTTACCTGGGCACTTACACTTCATGAAGACAGAACTCTGGGATGATATTTTATTTGTCTGTTTATTTTACGGAGTCAGTTTTCACAGCAGAGTTCCACTTTGGTATGGTAACAAATTTGTGAGATCTGCTGTAATGGTAGGCAGAAATAACTTGCTGCACAGACAGTCTGGTGGGACAGGAACAGGAAGACATGGCAGAGACAAGTGGAATTGTAAGACTAAAGAACCAGTCTTCAGCTGCTCAAGTGAGGCATATGTTATACATGAATTAATTTGATAATCTCAGCTGGGTGACATTTTCCCAAATGCAGAAGTGTCACCGAATGGAGCGACTCGTTGTGATTGGCACGCTCCCCAGAAGAGGGTGTAGCCAGCAAGGGCTGGTGACACATTAGGTCAGGACTAGGTGCTCTGTTGAGCCCTGAGACTGAAAAAAGGGCTGTGGCAAGCCAGGGCTGAGCGTGCAGAACTGTGTGGGGGCAGCTTGCGCTCTGCCTCTGACACAGCATGTTCTGAACACTGATGGCATTTCTGGTGCAAACACCACGAGTATAAAACCTCCACTCTGCCAGTTTCTCTTTCAATTCAGGCAGTTAAACTGAACCTGAGGCTTTTAGTTTTACTAGCTGAAACACACAATTGATAATCTGTCTCACAATGGAAATGCAGGGCGGACCGCAATAATCACCTTATCCTCTCCACGTGACCCTGAAGTCCAAGGAGCAAGCAGCAGAAGGACAGCCCAGCCATCATAGAGCCGACAGAGTGGCTCCTGTTTTACCTCCAGCTGCTGGTGCGTGGCTGGCACTTCTCTGGCCGGTAGCTGAAATAACTCCAGCAACCTTTGGTAGCCTGAAACAACTCCAGCCGCCTCCGGAGATGTGGCTGGCCCGGGATCAGGAAGCCGATCCTCTGCGCGTGTACCTTCCTGGCCCTGGCAGAGGAGAGAGGGTTCAAGAAAAGAAAATCGTCATAAAATCCAACAAATTTCAAACAAAGGACATGTGGTAGAACATGCTTCCAGCACACAATTGTTTCCTATGGCATGTTGCCTAGTGCTCTGCTAGTAATCCTAAGTACGATAGATGAAGTTTGATATACACAGTGACTGAGAAAAATTGCTGGTTGTCAGAGTATCAGCAGCCATGACCACAGCTATGTTTGTTGACTTCCAAATTGCACTATCATCTTAGTTATTGGTAAACTCAGTGTTGTCTATCCTGATGCCCTCCATGGAAGCATAGCTAATGGCCTTACTGAAAGGATGGGGGCTCAGCTTCATACTCATCGTGCATATTAAACTGTCACTGTAACACACTGATGTACTGCTGTACCTTTTTTGAAGAACAGATGTTCTTCCTCTCTGACTTTAAATTGCTTTGGTTTGAGGTCTTATAGCCAAAAGCAATCAACAGATAAAATCCACAAATGTGCATGTTAGAAAATAAAGATACAATAGAGTACAAGGAGCATAAGCAATTATTCACACTAATGGAAATAACAGAATTGCGAAAGGGAATATCAGCTTTAGTATTCTGAGGTTCAACAGCAAGGCTAATCTTATGTAAACTTTCCTTCATTTTGCATCTCTCCAGACTTTCTAATGTAGGTAATTATTATATTTACCTTAATTGAAGTTAGTCTTCCCTTGAGCAGGAGGCTGGACTACATGACCTCCAGAGGTGACTTCCAAGCACTTTTTCTTCTCCTATTATTCTGTTTTACAAGCAGAATAACTGATACAGAGACTGAATGCCTTACACACATAGTGAAGTAACAGGAAACACGGAACAGATTTCAGAAGATCTGATGCTGACGCTGTGTCCCTCTGCGCGGGAAGGGGGTAGCCAGGAGTGGCAGCCGAGGGGCTGTGTCAGACCTGCCTGAATTGGGGAGCGAAGGAGAAGTGGCTGGAGGTGGTGGTGGCCACTGGGATGACGTGATCACCTTTTTGTTAGGGCGATGGGGCAGCAGCCAGACAACGCACTGAGGGCCAGCAGGGTCACCTGAACTTACAGACGCTGCACACCCAGTGCTCCAGATCCTGGAGGCACGTGATTGACGTTAGCATCTCAAATTTCATTTTTGTTTGCTACCATAAAAGTAAAGCCAAAGATCGTGAAAATGTGATCAAGATGGAAGTAACATAGGACAGTCTGCCTGAGCCTGCAGGGAGCCTGGAAGCTGAGAAGCTCGGAGTTTTCTTCTCTGAGAAATGCCACGGATGGGTTAATTGCTATCAGTCAGAGCCTGTGCCCCCAGCTCTGTGCATGGGATTAATGAAGATTCATCCAGCCCAGCGTGCCCGGTGTGCTCATTTCTGTGTTCCGGGCGGCACCTCTGCTGCTGAAAGCTGCGTCTGTGGCGGGAGGCTGCAGACACGCTGTGGGATCCGGCTCGGTCCCAAGCTTCCCATCAGGGCATCCATGTGTCCTAAAGCACAGGGGAGAAGGAACACAAGGCCGATGCGTGTAGGCCGTCACGGCGGGGCAGTGCCTGCCGCGTGTGGATGTGAGCGGCTGTCATCTGGAGCCGGGAGCCTGCCTGCACACTGTTAAGCAGTACCTTAACTTCAGCAGAACTGGAGGTAGAAGCATGACTAACAGATTAAATAGGATAAACTAAGGTAACTCTGGTTACTTTGGTTACTGAACTCTTTTATTTCCTTAAGAGGTTATAAATAACTCAGAAAGCTGCCTAGAACAAAATCGATACAGCCCACTACAGAAACTTTTCTGAGAATTAAACAAAACTTAAGAAGGGGGGTTGGACTAGATGACCCACAGAGGTCCCTTCCAACCCCTAATATTCTGTGATTCTGTGATGCTGTGAAGGGAGAAAGGACTTCAAAATTTCCCAGATCGATAGTCTCAATGGGAGAAATGGTAATAAAAGTCCAGGTGACATTGACACAGTTTCATTCATGGACTTTCAATGAAAAGAGTGACATCTGAAATATGTAGATAATTTACTTTCTAAATATACTAGGTCAGCATTTATGTAGGCAAAAGAAAAACTTCAGGCTTCTATTGGGAAAACAAATAATGTGATTGAATAACATCTTGGCTGGGCAAATATCTGCAGTTTAATGAGAGATCAGTATAAACTCTTACAGAGATTTATTTATATGCTGGAACGTTTCCACCAGGTTGCACACGCTGGAGAAATTGTAGGAAGGAAGATCATTTGGAATCTCTTTTGCAATCCTGTACACAAAGAGCCTGGGCAGACTAAGACTTCAGTAAAGTATTTTGTTTAATGTTACAAAATACAGAGTGATTGGTAGCAAATTATAAATGTTACCAAAGCATTTCTCACTGGACTGAATTACTTGCTGGAATGAGAAACATGAAGTTCTCCCTGCAAGGGCATTTCTTGGGAACAGGCAATTTCAAAATAGCTCGCAAAGCCATAAAGGGGTAGATTCTGTCTAGCATCCGAGATGTACTGAGCACTGAAGTATTTATGAGGGAGGTAATTAGGTGGTTAGTGAATAAAGAGTAGAAGGATGAGAAATCCACAGCTAAGGTACGGACTGATTAGTTCTCTGTTTTGTACTTGCACGTTCTTGTGAAAGGGGGGTTGATGAAGAAAGAAAAAACATCGGTGTCACATAGGATTTTGAACATCTTAGTAAGAGGATTTAAGGTTTATGATTAAGGTTTTGTGGGGTTTTTTTCTTCAGTACAGTTTGGTTTCCAGAATTTCATATTGCTTTCCTCCAAGGCTCCTGAGCTGCACTCACTAAAGATGTGCGTGGCAGAGTTCACGGTGCACAGTGTACCTGGTAGTGTGCTAGGAATAACTGATCAATGGACTGGCTTAGCGAAACCCTTTGCTTTCGAAATGTTAAGTGAAGCAAATGTTACAGTCTAGCTTTATTATATAGATCCTGAAATATGAACAAAATAAAGAACTGCTTTTCATCTGTACGAAAAGAAACCTTATTGGATTTTTCCTCAACTTTGTTTTGTTCTTCAGTTAAAATCTTCATCCATGGGCTGAAAGGTCACTTTTTTCTGCTTTGCTGCATCATTTTGTTTTTCATTTAAACCGTGCAGAGAACTGACTAAGCTAACACGGTCCAGGAAAATGAAATAGAAGCTCTAGACCTAGGCTTGCTCTGCCGATGAGCAATTGAATCGCTGTGGCCTTTAAAGTATCTAGCTTGGGTTCAGCAGGAGAGAGGAAAAAGAAAGAGGAAAGATTTCTGCTGAAAACAAACTGGAAAGAATTTGCTTTGCAGCGTTGGGTCAGGTACGTGCTGCTGGTCGGGCAAGGCTAATTAAGTTCTAAACAAGACAGATTTTGTTGATACAGACTACATTATAGTCTGTGGCGTCTTCTAGAAGGCCTGTGGTCTCATTAGCACGACAAAGGAGCAGTTGCACAGTTTATATTAAGCGTAAAGAAGAAGAATTCTACCTTTAAGTGTCAAGGCTAAATTTTTATGTATCTTATTAAGATACCACCCCACCCTTGCCACCCCCTGGATCTTTTGTGACTCTTTCCCCGTATTCTCTTTTGTTTGCCTAGGCACGTACCTGACACGGCTGCTACCACAGCAATCACCGCTGTGCGCACCCACCGCGCTCTGACGAGGCTTTGACCATGGGCAGTGACCCGCGCTCCTGCCTGCTCGAGGAAGGCTGGCTCAGTAAGGGCATGGTGAAGAGCGGGACATGTGCCACAGTTCCCTGAGTGGAACTATCTGGGGTATCTGTTGTGTTTCCCTTCTCAGATACCATGTTAAAGAGAAAGTGTGGGAAAAGTGAGAAATGGGAGTTGTTAGTAAGTGTTTGTTTTCTGGCATTGTAAGTATAAACCAGTTCTTATGAGCTGGAACGACATCATGCAGGAGCAACAAGGTGCTGCTTGTGGGTGGGTGATGCAGTGGGCTTTTCAAACCAATTCATCATCTTGATTTGAGGACGATAGTGCCAGACCAGCAGTGGATGAGTAAACATGACAGGTTTGCAAATAACAGTACAGACCTGTATCTGATAAACGCTTTCTGTTCTACAATTTCCAGTGGCACTACAAGTGTGAGCCAGCTGGCTGCTGTTTTCTTCACCTTGCCTGGGTTTTTTGCCCAACGGCATGAGAGGCCTGTGCTTCTTCACACTGTGGACTTCTTGGGAGCTAAGAGTGCAAAAGAGTTGCTGGACAAATTGCCCTCTGTGAAGTTTGCTTTTAGAGTGTCCTTGAAGTACTTTATCAGACAACCACGTATTATTTTTCCAGCTCACTGTAGAGAAACATTCATGCCTCATCTACCCACATACCAGCTTTAATAGATGTTCAGTTTGCGCTAGGCAGGACTTCGTCATCGGACGAAATTATCCAACAGACTGATATGGGATACACCGTTTGTCACCGCTGCTTCCATTGCTCCTTAGTTAAAGCAATCTTGTGACACCTAAGTTAAAGAGATTACTTTGGAGAGACACTCTTCCCTGCACCAGCCCCCAAATGAAGATTACTTTCTTTAGCGACAGCACATTACAGAGCAATGTGCTTGGCCTTAAGGGTTCTTATGGGTGTGGGGTGCACAAGAATAAAACCAGCCAATCCATTCACATGGGGCTGGGACTCTTGCAACAAGAATGGCCAGGCCACGTGAAACCAGTGTGGTGGTAACTGGTATGGATGGATGTGAGGATTCCTCCAATGCTGGACTACCCTATGTGGGCTGGTACTGGTGTTTGCAGATTCTCAGGCGGATCTAGGCAAAGGACAGCAGAGAGTGGAGAGAGGATTGCAGCCATCGTCATGCCTAGCCCTGGGGAAACTGCTGGTGCTAAGATCCTTATTTCCCTCCCTACCCCTTCACCCTTCTCCAGTATTTTTTCCAGCTTATTTCCGGAAGCCGTTTCAACCCTCTCAGCAGTGAACAGAGATGGCATGGAAGTTCTGGGATGATATTCCTTGGAAATGTAACCTAACAAATCACATTGCAACTTAAAACCAGTGCACACTGGAAGAGGCAACAGCCGTGGCTCATGGGCAACTGACTCTGGAAAGATCGGGGAGCCCCACTGGAAGAAGGTATGAGCTGGCTGTCCTTAGAGACAAGGAAAGCCATATACATTCAGTTTACCTTCCGCTGAAGTTTGCCATTGTTCCTATACATAAAACCGCCAAAGATTTCACCAGACTATATTACACATCAAATGTAGAAGTACAAAGTCATCTTGCTGTCAGTTGCTATCACTCAGGGAGTTTGAGCCCGCCACACACCGCTGGTGACAAATAGCCTGCAATTGTTCATCTCTGTTCCCTGGGGTGCTTTCCCTGACAATGGGATGACTCAACTCGGTAATGTTGACTAGATGAGCACATGATTTCACAAGAAAATAATCAGTCACTTTTTTAAAAAGGGCAAATTTATGCAGCCACTTGGAAGAAAAAGGCAAAGTGCAGCCTAAAATTCCTTTTATTTACAGTGGGAAATGAAGCATGAGTAAGATGATTAGAACTGTAATTAAACAATAGAGTCAAATCCAACATACAGAAGGAGAATCTCCAAAAGACAGCACAGAAGAATCCTAAAGTATTTTTTCCACTGCAAGCCCTAGCAACATCCCTCCTTAATTTTGATCTCTAACAAGAAGCTATCTCCAAAAGCCCCTCTGTTTACCCTTGAATAAAAGCTGGGCCTCGGGAAAAGGTCCAGCTAATTTTCTCACTAAAAAGATACTGCATACATAGTGCACGCATGGATACTGAAATTTGAACTTCCTTACAAATGGGAAAAAACAATTTTCGAAGTATGGCAGGGAAAACCACAGAGGAGATTCTGTCTGCAGCCAAGTAAAGCTTGAGTTTGGCTCCAGTCCTGAATTGTATCCCTTTGTGTCATTTGCCAAACACCGTCTCAGTTCTCCAGATGCTGCTAACATCCTAATATCATACTGCATTTTAGTACCGTCTCTGCTCTCCTTCCTTGTATTATTATGCAGTTCTTGGCACGTTTGCAATAGGTCTCCTAAACCCACATCCGAATTCACTCTGATAGGTTTCAGTGGCTTGCTGAGAGGCAGATAATCCTCCCTTTGTCACTATGGATTGAGTCCTGTCTCAGAAAAAGAACAACTCCATTTCATCAAAGAAAAATGGGAATAAATTTGCCACTGCTAACAAGCTTGACTGGGTCAGAGCTTTGTGTGCTTGAACAAAGAGTTTAGGACTCTGAACCATGTTGGTATTGCAAAGGATATTCTATTCAGTCTCTCTGCCATACATATTGTAATGCACTGGATCACTTGTATTTTGTTAGATCATGTCTTACGCTAGAGGAGGAGTACCCATCAGGTCCTTAAGGAGTACCTGCTCTGCTTTGGGTAGAGCTCTCTGTGGTCGCTTTTTCTGTCGTGTAAGAGGTCTCAGTGCCCCTGCCTCTTCCAGATGTAGCAAGACAGCCAGCCGAATGCAGCCCTCGGCTAACCTAGCGCAGTGCGGAGGGGAAGACAGCCATTCCCAGCTCTCCGTCATCGATTCGTTCACCCAGAGCTTTAATCCAGCGGGGAGCCCAATGTGCAGTGGAAGCTCTGTTAAAAAAAAAAAAATTCTGGGAAACAACATTCCCACTTGACAGCAGGGCAAGGGAGAATAGTTCTGTGTACTCAGGGAAGCCCAGGATCTGTGATGTTTGAAGACTGAGGAGCTTTATTCTTAACAAACAGAGATAGACACATACTGCAAGACATTATCTGCAGAGATTTGTTTGAAACTGTAAACACATCTGCTTTGGCCTTCCTCAGACTTCTCTCATGGTCCCATTCCATGAATGTTCATGCAAGTGAGTTCTCAGTAGCACGGCTCTTTGCAAAAGTCAGATTTATATCTATTTTCTCAAGTTCATGCAGCAATTAAATTTTATATGAGCATGCCTTGTGATGTTCAGGGAGACTGTTTCTATTCAGGGGTTAGAAACGATGCCACTTACTGGTAAGACCACTCAAAAACAAGAAGTGCAGCTCAAATTGCAAGGTAATAAGAAGAATCTTGTAGCATAATTTTGAAAAAAACAATGCATCTGAAAAACATCACAATCTGCTCCTAGCTATTCACTAGAAAAGAGAAGAAACTTCACTGTGTGAACTTACTTGTTACGAAAGTATTCAGTTCAGTTCCAAGAGCAACAAACCAGATGAAACTATGTGTTCACCAGTTAGTTTCCAAAACTCTGCTGGAAGTGGATATAAGTGTCAGGCGATGTCATCAGGGTTGTTATGATGACATTTTGTTTTCTTTCCATTAAAAACATCTAGCCACAACAGCTGCAAAGGAAAAAAAAAACCCACTTTACTCAACATTTCCTTACCTCATGTCTCCTTAGTGATTTTCCATCTCTGCAAGTGATGCTTTAATTAACTGAAAACCTGACTCGAAGCAGGTTGGAGGTGCTGTCCCACAGCCCCATCACAGCATGGCTAGCAGATTATTAATCTAAAGCAAAACAGCACAACCGGGGAGTCTAAAAACACCAGGACACCTGAGTTGCTCCATTTGATTGTCGTGTGTTTGGCGGAGGAGAGGGATGGTCCCTGCATGCAGATTGCTCGTTGCCTGTTTGTACTCACAGCCTCTTCTGCCGTGTAAAACCTTTTAAAGGGGAGATCAGGGATTAGGCTGGATTTTGGAATTACTTTAGTAGTATTGCCTCAGAGGCAGCACATGTTGTGCTAGTCCTGCGACTCCTTCAGTAGTACCAGGGATGAACTAGTTGTGTTTTGTCAAGCGTATCTCTTGATGTCCTACGGTGTGGAAGACATCACTGCAGTACGGCGCTGGCAACCAGGTGTTAGGAACCACTGCACTTGACCCAGACACATGGCACTGAGATCATCGCTGTCCAGGGGCTGTCAGCAGAAAAAGTGTAAGAAATAGTACAGTTTTTTTCATAAGGTATTTTCCAATCCTTCAGGTAAAACCCATTAGTTGCATAGTATTGGTTCTCTTAGCAGAGGCTGTAATTACGATGCTGCAACTCATCACATAAGGACACTAATACCACCACATGGTATCTAAACTCACTTTAAAAAATTTCCGCTGAAGGGCCCTTTAGAGTAAGGACAGTTCCAAGGGTTAAAGTAAAGTTTGCAGGAGCGCATACCCGGTTCTGCTTTCATGCTTCTCAGCAGCCTCATATTCCCTGAATTAAGCTACTTTTAAATTTTTCTTCTCAGGGAAGATACTTCAGAATCTATTTGTGGCAGTCAAAATTCTGAAATATGGGAAAAATCTGTGCTCCCTAAGGCTATTTCTTGAGACTGCTATTTCTTGAGTATCATTAAAGTGAGAAAAAACAAGTCCTGAAGGCCAAGTTCATGCCTGGCGTCATTCAGCTGACCTTAGCATCAGTGCACAAGCAGTGCACTTGGCCATGCTCATACATTATGCTGTCTGCTTACGAAATGACAGCATCCAGCATCTGGGCAGGACTGCACGCATACTGACAGGAACTGGTTACTGGATTCTATCTAAACCCACCATCTCGATGTATTTCTGGCACCGTTCTCTTTGTAACACTTGTAAACGAGGCTGCCTTTGCAACAGCCCCTTCGGCACTCACACGCCAGGAGCTTAGCAGTGTGGGTGTCTAGTAATGCCCCCTCCCATCCTTCACTCAGTAAAAATGGCACATTAAATAGTTTTTTTCTCAGATGCTTCCCAGACAAAATGTAATTGTCATCTGCATTAGATAAGATCTCACAGTTCTGTTGATAGGGATTTATTGTGGCAGACTTTAGCTGCCTGTTGAACACTTCCTAAATGGTGAGTGACTGATGAAAATGAGATTACAGGAATTCCTTGGTGTGGGACACACCAGCCCCACAATTCAGCTCACCTTTCCCTGCAAACGAAATATCTTCAAACTCGTCTCCAGACTGCAAAATAACATTAGAAATCCACGCTCCTATCAGTAGAAAGCCTGTCAGCAACCTGACCAATTCAATGTCTGGGGGTAGCACCGCTGCAAGTAAGTCTGATGGGGGTTTCCGTATGAACGGCAGAATCAATGCCACTGTAAGGAACTCAGTCCAAGATCAAAGGAATTGCAGGTTCCTGTATACAGAGGGGTTTCTGTAATAAATGTGACTTAAAATGACAGAAGAGAATCTGTAGCCTGAAGATGCTGTGAGCTGTGCTTAGAAGTTCAGTCAAGGCTGCGACATTGTCTTGGTGGCCTTGTACAAGACACTCCCTGCTCTGCGTCAGTTTTCTTCCTCCGTCAGATGGGGTTTTAACACACTGAGTGCCCTTGTGGAGGACATTCAAAAGCCTCTGTCCAAGAAAAATACTCACCGAAGCCGCTCTTCTAATGGGTGCAGGGCTGATCCCTTTGGATGTGCCTACAGAGTACATGAGTGCCAGAAGCAACGTACTGATGTTCGGTGGGGCTCTGCCTGGCTCAGGACACACCTGAAGTACCTCGGCAGCACACGGCGCTGCTGTGAGGCGTACGGACCTATTTACAACCAACGTTGCAAAGGAGAGGCCTTCAAGAATGCCTTCTGCTCAGCTGAGATGCTGCAGCCCTTCAAGGGAACATGCGGCATTGCAGTGACACGTCCTTCTTGTTCCACTTCAACACAACAAGCTCTGTCGGAGGCAGGAGTTACTGGTGCTCCACCTCATGCTTTAAAAATTCTTTCCTGGTACCTGGAAAATCCAGCTGTTTCTTTCACTGTTCTGCCTCCAGTTTACTACAGCAGCTGTGTTATTTCTTGTTATGGAATGCTCTGATGGAGCTAACGCAGTGGATTCTGATTTTTTTAAGCTAATGCAGTGGAGTTTGATTTTTTTAAAGGGTTCCAGCCGGTTACAGCTTTGATTAATTCTATAAAACGCAGCTCAACCTTGTCTTAGCAAAGAATCTGATCAAATGTGACTTTTCTAAATACCATCTTTGAAAACAAGCAAGTAGAGCAATACAGAACAAACAAAGCTCAAGGATAGGTGAAATAGCCTCTTTTTAAATCCTATTCATCATCAGTCTGGGTAGTTATAAGATCCTTTTTTTATGATTTCATCCTGCTCTGCAAATACACTCAAACTTGATTTGCTAAGCTCAACTCTGTGGCCTAGTTCTCTGTTAGTTGCTTGCTTTTAATTCCTCCCTTTGTTTCATCTCCTCAGGTTCAGTAAATACTGATTTTGGTAGAAGCTGCAGACACAGACCTGAAGGATCCAAAAAGGAACAGCAAACCTGCTGCTGCGTCAGGTGAGAGGCAGCGAGCTCTGTGTTGTACAGCATCTCCCCCCTTTACAGCATACCTACGGTAAAGGTGGGTTAGAACTGCCTTGACTTTCAAATTTCCTGCAAATGAAGCCGAGTCAATATGTGTCTCCACTGTGAGGATTTACCAGCCTCAGCAGCTCAGTGCTGCTCTGGACATTGCCCATGGCTCTATCTCGTACTTGAGAAAAGCTCCCTGGAAGAAGTCGGCACCCTTGATTCCTTGGGATTCCTGCTCAAAACTGATCTCAGTGGCATCTTAATTATTAGTTTGGGAGTAAACTGTGCGGGTGATAGTGTCTGGCTGAGAAATGTGTCTGTTACTCCATGTCTTCTACTTCTCATCTCAACATGCTTATTTCTTCCCTCATTTTTTATTTCTTGCCTGCTGTGTATGAACTTTCCTTTGGGAAGAGGAGCAAAAAGTGTTGTTGTTATATGTGTACATTGTGCAGTGTTGTGGATGATCCCACCCAGTTTATTATTAACGTTGGAAACTATCACCATCCTTCTGCAAACCCCAGGAGAAGCTACCAGGAAAAAAAAATGACACTGGATTGCAGCACAAATGCAAAGCCCTAATGAACGAGCGCTGCCCCCACTAATTGCGGTGGAGAGGCCTGTGTGCAGGTGCTGCTTGGCACCCAGCAATTACGCCAGCTGTGTGTCTCCTCTTATCTCAAAGTGAAGCAGTGTGGTTTTGTATAAGCAGTAGAAATTAATGAGTTGCTTTCTTTTAAGAGCATGCTGTAAGGGGTATAAGGACTGCAGTGCTGGTGGGCAGGGTCTGTCCGGCCCCATACAGCTTGGCTTTGCCACCAGCTGAAGGATGTCAGAATATCTCTGCGATCCACTTTTTCCTTCTTGTTATCGCTAACAAACATTGTTTTAATCAACACCTCATGGAGTCTGAGGGCCTTTCTTGCTGGGATCTGTAACAGCTGCTTGCACCGTGCGTTACGCTAATATTAGCTCTTATGTGACAATTAAAAACTGTAAATTCTCAGGCTCGATCCAAGGTCATCCTCCTGGAGTAGATTTCTCAGCCCTTTCAGGGTTTAGATCGCAGTGAAGACCTGGGGAAGCTCTGCTGCCCTTGGGTTTGCGAGAGGTGATGAATATTCACTGCAGAGGCAGCAGCAGGTGAATGGCAGCTGGAGCAGTTCTTCAGGATCAAGCGTGGGTATCCACGAAAGGCAGCAGCATGCTTTGAAATGGAAATATAGGAAAAACAGATAAAACAGGTATTATTAGTTCTGTTAAGTGCCTGTACTAAGTATTAATACAAGGGTGTGTATCATTTCACGAGGGTGTGCAGTGATAGGCCAAGGGGGAACAGCTCTAAACTAAAAGAGGGCAGATTTAGATTAGATATTAGGAAGAAATTCTTCCCCATGAGGGTGGTGAGGCCCTGGCCCAGGCTGCCCAGAGAAGCTGTGGCTTCCCCCTCCCTGGCAGGGTTCAAGGCCGGGTTGGATGGAGCTCTGAGCACCCTGGGCTGGTGGGAGATGTCCCTGCTCATGGCAGGGGAGTTGGAAGCAGATGAACTTTAAGGCCCCTTCCAACCCAAACCTTTCCATGATTCTATGGCCAAACGTGCCTCCAACTGCCTTGTGTCAGCAGGGAACACCGCTAGCCTGTTACCCATTGAGGGCAATTCTTCTGCCAAAGCCCATGGCGTTACGCGTTGACGAAAAAAGTGATTTTTTTTTTTTTTTTTTTTTTTTTTTCTTTTTTCCCCTCCTGAAATATCCCCCGAGAACATCATGGTGGGAGGGCAGGGCAGCCAGCCTCAGAGAGGCCTCTCCGTTCTGCTGCAGCCCCCTGCCCTCCCCCAAGATGGCGGCCGCGGCGCCGCGCGTGCGGGCCTCTCGCGAGCTTTGCGGCGGGGCCGGGCGCTGCCCCCCTGCAAATGGCGGCGCGGAGGCCAGGCCGCGCGGGCGCGGCGAGCTGAGGCCGGGGGACGGCGGGCGCTGCCGCCATGGAGCACATCACCACCCCGAAGGTAAGCGGCCGCCGTCCCGCCGGGCTCCCTCCGCGGCGCCCGGGGCCTCCCCGCGGGGGGCACCTGAGGTGAAGCCCCTGCGCGGGCGGCGGGCCTCGGCCGGGGCTGTCGTCAGGGCCCTGCGTCTTCAGGGGTTTGGGTTAAAACCGTGATTAATCACAGCGAGCGAGGGGTCTTAGCTATTTTTTTTTTTTTTTTTTGTGCTTCAAGGGACTCGCAGGGGGTCAGGGAGAAGCCTGGCAGGCTGAAACCCGCTTGACGGGGTGTTCAGGGGGTTCTCACTGTATGGCCGTGTTGGGAAGGAAATTTTTAGTAAGGATACTGATCAGGAGGTGGTTTGGGTGCGAGTCACGTAAACTTGGTGTGTGTCAAAGCGCGGAGGGCCTCTCGGTCCCAGTAAGCGAACCAAAACGTGCTTTTTCAGTTGAATCAAGGGAAACAGGAGCTCTGGGAATGCTCTGCTCATGGCAGCTAGAAAAAATTGTATTTACTGCGGGCAGCTGCGTGTCCAGCTGCGGAGCGACGGACTGTTGAACACCACAGAGGCTGCTGTAGTTGGTTTGGTTTTATCCTCTCGGCTGTTTAGTTTGGGGATGCTCCGTACCCTGGTGCCTGAGGGCCTTGGCTGGCCCTGCTTGTCTCTGGGGGCCTGCAAAGGGGCGGTGTGAGATGCAACAGTTTTATCTGCTGAGAAACCTTACATACAGGGAGGACGTCCAGCCGAGCCCTCTGCTCTTCAGGCTTCTTGGCTGACGTTTGCCGTGGTTTATCTCAGACCAGTGGCCCTGTGAGGAAGCTTAGATTTTCAATACCCAGAACTGATTTATTGTATACTGTTAAGCTGTTTGTTTTCACCAGCCTTCCAATCTTTTTTCCTTTTTTTTTTTTTTTTTTTTGCTTAATGCTGAAAGAAAAATTCCAGGTGTATTCATTAAGACACAGATAGGCCAGGAAAAAATCAATCATGTATGTAAAAAAACTTTAATATCTTATTATGTCTGTGCTGATATTTTTTAAAAGTTTTTATTAACCCGCCTGGTGTGGTTTATGAAACGCGCTTACGTGCCTAGGCAGTGTGTCACAAGATGTAGCTCCCAACACTCATTTATAGTGACTGAGCAGTTGGAAGTCAGACTGGAGGGGGCTGTTTCTTTCAGAGCAATGCTTTGATACTGAACGTGGGCAGTCTTTTCTTCTGCAGTTCTTTGACTTAATATGTCTGCAACATTGCACAGTAATAAACTGTGATCATCTTGGCTACAAATCCAGTAATCTTGCTATTCACGCTGGTGCTAAACTGTGGCTGTTTGCTTAATCTCTCCAGCTTTGATTGATGGACAAATAATTTGAATTTATAGTGTACAGCTGAGTTAGTGTTGCAGGGGAGACTTGAACTCCTACATTTTTCTGTCTTCCAGAGTTGTGTATTACGATGCTACAGGTGCTTAGATACTTCCTTGGTCAAAGTTAAATTAATTTTTTCATACTCTTTTTATGTTGCAGGTTGAAAATGTGAAATTACTAGATCGCTATGCAAGTAGGAAGGCAGCAAACGGGACGTTATACCTGACGGCTACCCACCTTATCTATGTAGATGCTTCTGCTGAAGTCAGAAAAGAAACATGGGTATGTTGTGATACCTGGAATCTGTTTAAAGAGAAGTATAAAAATTACTTCATATCTCGTACCCAGAATGAACAGATTTGGTGAATTCCGAAGTTGTAGTGGTCTTAGGTAGCATTTTGATAGCAAATGCTTAACAGAAACAGCTGTTTTGGAAGGAAATGAACACAACGGTGATGTGACTTCACAAAGGTCACTCACTGAATGAGTGTTAGTTCCAGCAACGTAAAAAACTTGTCTAGTTTCCGATCTCAAACTCAATAAACCAAGCCACCAAACTTGAATTTACAGCTTCTAGAAGTACAAAAGTAGCATGGAAATGAGCAGCCATTTTTATTAATTCTAAAGTAAAATGGGAAGGACAAAATATACTGCATATGGGAGTGGAGGGAAAGCAAAGTGAACCAGAAAAACCGAGCTGCACATTAATCTCTAAAAGTAATTTCTATTATATGTCTGTATTTTTTTCAATCTTCTGCTTAGTTATCTAGCCTTTGGATGCACAGTCTGGATGTTTATTACATTTGTTTGATAAATATCACAAATAAACTCATCTTCTGCTGCTAGTTAGGTGCAATTAAGCATAAATAGCTGATAGTATTCCAAAAACTTGTAAATCTGCTTGTACTGCTCGCAGCCTTATCGGTGGCTTCTGAAAAATGTTGTTTATTTCCAATTTTTCAGATTCTGCATCACCATATTGCAGCTGTAGAAAAATTGCCTCTGACCACGGCTGGCTACCCGCTCCTTATTCACTGCAAGAACTTCCACGTGGCTCACTTTGTTATTGGGCAGGAACGTGACTGTCACGAAGTGTATACCTCGCTGCTTAAACTCTCGCAACCAGGTACGTGGGGCGGGAGTCTGTTGTGCAAATTGTTGAAACGCTTTAAGCTGGAAGGCTCATCTGAGCAGCAGGGAGGGCTTTGCCTGCCAAAACTGTTGGTTTTGCGGTGTCAGTACCGGGAGGGAGAGGATGTGAAATTGGAATCGGTTTCCACCCCCAGAGAAGGATCTGTGTGGGTTGGCTCAGTAAGTAGAGTGCTGCCCTGTGGACCAGGGTATTTGCTTCTACACTAAACACAAATCTTTTGGGGCAGTGGGAATTAGGTGGTCTACCAGGAGGAACTCTGAAGACCTGTGCAAAGTTCATTTGCCCACCTGAGGCTGTGTGTGGCTTTTTTCTTGTAGCACTCGTGCTGGGTGTCATATCCCATACCTGGCCGTTGTTGGTCATTTCTGTGACTTAGCTGTTGGCCGTGTGTAATTCTGCCCTTTCCAGTTGATCGAGATGTTTGCAGAATTCTGGAATCCCACAAATAAAGCTTTAAATGTTGGCATCTGTCATTTGTTTCCCGGTAGCATGTTTAGGCTGCGCTTCAGTGGTTTGTCTTCTTTCAGTTGTGAAATGCTGTGCTTCACCCTGGCTGCACTGGCTTGGAGTCGCTCTTAAAGAGTGCCAGCAAAACATCCTCACAAGCCTGTGGTCTCTTCTGGCTTCGGCTTTTTAGTCCATCATGGATGAATCTTTGGGCTCCTTGTTCTTCTTGCAGGACAGCATTCCGCTGAGTTTCCTACCTGGCTTGTGTCTATGGCAACTTCTGGTTTTGGGGTGCTCCTGCAGTGAACCAGTGTTTGGAGTTTGGTGTTACTGTAAGGATGCCAATTGTAATTGCATTTTGTAATTATGTCACTAGTCTAACGGAAGGGAAGTGATAGCACCAGTCTGTGTTTTGCTGAGTTTGTGGGTTTTTTTGGCTGATGTGAAGGCTTGTGTCTGTTCCCAGCATCTCCCCTGTGCTCTGAGCTTTGGAGTTTTCTTAGTTCTGAAGTTCTAATTCTGATGCTGTATCAGGCAAGTTTTTTGTGTGATGTTTAAAAGCTGTCACTGTTCTTTCAGTTTTGAAAATTGGAGACTTAGGTAGTGTCTTGAAGCGTGGGAGCTGTCACTGCAGGGGATTACACCAGTTTCTTTTGTCTTGTGGTTGTTTGTGTAATATGCTGTAGCTCTTTCATTGGTTCTTTTATGGAATTTGGCAGTTCTTTTTTAAAATTTCTGTATGTATGCTTCATGGTTTTTTTTGTAGAGCGTATAATTATTTGATTTGCACATTTGTGACTGACAGCTATGGGTTACCTGCCTGGTAACCTGGCTACTTTATCAGACTCTGGCAGGTTTCGCTCTGTCTCTGGAGCGCTTGCTGCCTTGGGAACCAGCTGAATGAGTTACTGGTTGGATTTGCATTTTATGAAGAGAGGGAAGGAAATTGGGATGGTAGAGATGGAGGGAGGGAGAAATTACCATTTGTCAGACACAGCCCGAAGCTTTTGTTGGGCTGACAGTAATATTCAGGGCATCTATCAAGTTTTCCGTGCGGCTCAGAACTCACTGTTGAACGATGAACTTACGGGTGTGCAAGAGCTGTTTTATTACTCTTCACAGAAAATATATATTTTAATGTATGCTTTCATTGATGGATTAATTGTTATGATATAAATCTCGTCCAACATGCCTATTGCAGCAATTTCAGTAGGAAATAATTTGGTTGGGAAAAATTACTACTTTGAAGTTTTAATTAAATTCTAACAAAATGTTTCATTGTGTGTGCCTGCATGAGGGAACTGAGTGTTGGAAATTCTGGAGGATTGCAATATGAATTGCTGGGACTTGGTGCTACCCTGAATGAAAACCTGTAAATGTGAGGTTGAGAAATTTTAAATATCTATACTCCTCTATGTAGTACTCAATCTTATGTGCTTATATAAGGCGTGAGAGTCGGTCTGAGCTTGCTTAGAGTGGTGAAGTACACAAAGTGATAAAAATGCACGCTTCTGATCTTTGAGGAGGCAGAAGCATAAGGAAAATAGCTATTATTAAAATATAGCCAGCTGTGCGGTACAGTGACATAGCCCTCTGGCTGCTTCAGTAAGTGATTTTGAAGTCTCCTGATCTTTTTTGACTGAAGAATTTTTTTTCAGTCCTTGTACCTGTTGTGGTACACCTACAGCTCGCTGGCTGGCACAGTGTGCTTGTCCAGAAGATGGCCTTTAGGAAGAAGTGTTGACCTCTCCGTATGTCTTTATCTCTAACCAGTTAATTTTTTTCTTTCCTCTTCCCAGTGAAACCCGAAGAGCTTTATGCTTTTTCTTACAATCCTAAAATGTCTAAAGAGAACCGGGAGATTGGATGGAAGCTGATTGATTTAAAAGTAGATTACCAGCGTATGGGAATCCCAAACACTTATTGGGAAATAACAGATGTTAATAAAGACTATGAGGTAATTCTTGCCCAAAGTAGCCATTTAGTGTGGTATCTTGTATTTGTTATTAATGACTTACAGTAGTCCTTCTACTGCTGCACAAGGAAGTGGTGCCTCTGGGGAGGAATGAGCTCGGTTGATTTTAATCAAAGCAGTGTTGTCTTGATGTGAAGCTGAAGATAATGATGCTATGGAAGAACAGAACAGAGCTGCAGAGTCACCTTGGTTTGCTTTGATCCCCCTGGCAAAGGACCAGATACTTGTTTTTTTAGAGGAACATCAAACCACCTGTTAGGAAAAACCTGAAGTACCTGTAGCTGCTTTTGGTATTTCCAAACCCTCTCCCACCAGGCTGGTGGCAGATGTGTAGAGGAGAAATACATGGCAGCAGTTTGGCTTGGTGGGGGATGAGGCGGAGTGGAAAGGGACTAGGTAAGGAGGGAAAAAAACAGTAACTGAAAACAGACATTTTTTTTCTTACTTGGTTGGATCTTCTGCTAAATAAGGGCTCTTGGTCATTTCAGTCTGAACTGGCTGCTACTGTTATTTTCTTCTCTTTTGCCCTGTAAGGCCAGGTTGGATCTAAACAACACTAAATGAAAGCAGTTTTCAGGAAGCTTACTCAAACTCCTGCTTCACGTTATTTCCCATTTTATTTCTTCCGATGTGGTGTACAGTCAGACTTTCTGTCTGAAAGACAAAGCAAACAACTCTGAGGAAGATAACCAGTATATTCCGTCTTTAATCCCTTCTCCCACCAGTTTTCTTTCCTGTTATGTTTTGGGTTGAAGAAATACAAGCCTGTGCTGTCAGAAGTGACTGGTACTTTTAAATGACTGTATCTTTGGATGCCTGAATTGAGATATGATGGGAGAGGTGCTTTTTCTGTTAGCTGATCAGGGCATCTGAATGAGGGCATCTAAAATCGTTAATCACTTTGAAGCTTTACTTGCTGGTTTGTAACTCTCAAGTGCCAGTGATTTGTAATTTCCTCAGGATTTCCAGCATATGTTTTAAAATTTTCAAGCCTGAAGTAAAACCAGACTTGCAGAGTAGCTTATCTGTGAAGTACGTGCTGGAAAGACTGTGCTTGTTTGAGGAAAAGGGATAAAGCTGGTCTCTGAGGATGCTACCTGATTGCTGGAAGCTCATTTCACGTTGAAGAAGATTTAGAGGGAACTTTTAGAATCTGGTGGTTCTTAATTTCTCTTTTTGTGACAAATTAGAAACTTTCATAAAAATGCATGGATTTAAGGAACTTCCTTTTAGTATGTATTGTGTACTGTGAAGTCCATTTTTTAGGTTCAATTGCAAAATTGGTTGTTTACCACATTGTTTTGTTTTGTGCCTGTTCTGTGGTGTTTTTCTAAATGCATCTTAATGGCTTGGAACTTTAGATGTGGGCTATGTTGGATACGCTACGGCTAACAATCTCTTCCTGTTGTTTCTAAATCATAGATCATAAGCTAAAGGTGATTTTTTTCATGAATTTTGAATTGTTAAGTACTAATATCTGGATTTTTTTCTTCTCGCTTAGGTTTGCAACACATATCCTCCAGAAATCGTGGTGCCTAGAGCTGCTAATAAGGCGGTGGTGATCGGAAGCTCAAGGTTCAGAAGCAGAGGGCGGATTCCGGTGCTTTCTTACTTATATAAAGAAAACAATGTTAGTTGTTCATTGTCTGCTGTCTTTGTGGGGAGTGAGGGTTCCCCTTCGTGTCCAGTCCCCTTTCAGTGAAAGGAAAGAATGAGTTAATTATTAGAGCAGATTAACTGTGCGTTTGACAACTGTGCTTCCCGTAATGGCTTTAATATTGGTTTGTTCTGAGTCACAGAATAAGCTAGTTAAAGACAAACACTTGGGATGCATCCAGAGCTGTCAAAATGCACAAACTTTCCAAGCTCCCTATCTTTTATCAGTTTTTAGCAATGCTTTGTTACGTGGTGGGGTTTTTTTTAATCTTTTGTTTAGCTATATGGAATAATATTTTAACAAGATACATGTTAACTCAGCTAGGTTTTCTTAGTATTAAAGAGGAGGAACCACCCTGAAATAAATTCTCTCTAGCTCAGAATAAGTGAAGGCTGCTTTTTTTTTTTTTTTCCACTGAAGACCAGAATGTAAATTTTTAACTTTTGCTGTGTCAGCAATGTTTTAGATGCAGATGTTAGGAAAATGCTGTCACAGTCAAATTGTTGTTTTCCTGAGGAAGTGTGCCCTGACCTGGGCAACTGTATGGAGTTGTGCTGGCAACTGTTGAAATCTCCCTAAAGCATGCTCAGTGCAGTTCTGAGCATGGAACGGTAACACTGACGAACAAAGTTGTGGATAAGAATGGTTTGGACAGTAGAAGCCAAGTAGAAAACATGAGATACGGTAGCATCTGGGCTACTGGTCATTGGATGGAGCATAGCGGGTTTGAGAACATGGCAGTGAAGCTTGCAGCAGAGCTCCTTAGCTTCGCTGTTTTCTGAAGATTCCCAAATGTCTTGCTTTGAGAAATATTCCAGAAGCATTTCTGTATGTCCGTTTGAGTAGTAGGTGTTCAGTGGAACAGAGAGTAGGACGCTTAACACCAACAAATCGGTGTTCTTTGGGGCAGTGCAGCAGAGGCGGTCTGAAAGCAGAACAACGTGCGCTGTTGTGTTGCAGGCTGCCATATGTCGTTGTAGCCAGCCTCTCGCCGGGTTCAGTGCGCGCTGTCTGGAGGACGAACAAATGCTGCAGGCGATCAGAGAAGCCAACCCCGGGAGCCCCTTCATGTATGTTGTAGACACAAGGCCAAAGGTACCTCTGTGGGGTTTGTGACTACTTTCAAAGCTTGCATCTGAATTAGTAATGCTGTTGCCGGTTCATTCTTTGAGCTCTGCTAATGCTCTCTTAGGCTGAATTAGGTTAAATTGTGTCAGCCTTGTATCAGGAATCCATTATCAGGCTCCTTGTTCGGTGTGTCAATGTGACAAATGCTTGTGCATAATAAAACTGCAATGTTAAGTGCTGTTAAGAATGCTTGCACTCCTGGAGTGTTCTGGGTTGAGGTTGTGGTAAGGGTGACCTGAAGCAGCTGGCAGTCTTGAAGCTGGCTGAGACAGTGAAGCACTTTCCCCGCAGAGAGCTAGATCCTGAATGTGTTGGGTTGGAGAGAAGCCTTAGCATTCAGTTCCACGAGGCTGAAGTGCTGTTATCAGCAGACCCGGGAGGAAGTGGGGCTGTATGGAGCCTGATAACAATTGAGAAAGCAATTCCTCCATTTTTTTGCCATTGTAAAAAATAGCACAAATGATCTCATGATGTGCAACCTGAAGTTTAATGCAGTTCAGCTCTTCTGGTCCGTAGCCACTCTATGGGGCTAGAACTTTGTTGCTGAGGTGTTTGTGTAACAGGATATTGAGGAAACACTCGCAAAATGAAATCTCTAATGATTGTCGTCGTGAGGAACTGCATTTAGAAAACAATTCAAGTGATTGGCTTCTAAGCATGTTGGTTGGGAATGTCGGTATAAGCAAATTAAAACACGGATTTTCACAGTACACAATTATGTAAACACGAAGATTTAAAAGTGCTCTGATCATTTGAAAATTGAGCTCTCTGAGAACCTGCTTCACTGTTCAGATATTGCAGGTATTTTATGGAAACTACAGATTTAGTTAAACTATGGGCAAGAAGGGACAAAGTGTTTCTGGGAAAACAGGGAATGTTTCACCTGTTATTTAAAGATGTATTTTGGCTTTTGTAGTATGACGTAACCTATTCTGTAATTGTACATATGTTTATAGCAATCGCTGCCTGTTCTTTTGGCACAGACAGCTTCCAGTAGCAGAGATGTTCCACTGAAATCTATCATTCATGGCAATTTTGTTCTAAAGTATTTGGTGAAATAGGGAGAATTTATAATTGGTCCCATTCCTCCTTCTAACACAGTGTGTCTTACCCTGGATGGTAGAACTGAAGCGCTAGGGTTATTGAATTGTTCTAAAGATGTAGGTACCATATCTGACTCTTCCCTCCTCTCTGCGGAGGCTAATCACTCGTCTTCCTGAATTAATATATGGGGGGTTGAGGTGCTCTTTTTTTGGTCGCTGCTAGGTTGCCTGGTAGCTCTTGAACTGTTCTGGGTTAGAGCCGCTGGCTTCTTTTCTACTTCTTTTCTGCGGTTGCAGTTGGTTGCTGTATTCTTTCTGCTCAACTTTAATATTTCTATGTTTCCCTCAGGTGGCTTTATTTCATCTGTGCATGTATGTCTGTGAAAAGCTTTGGATTTCTCTTACTATTTCTGTACCACCATGTATGTATGTTAACTCGCAAAAATGGCTTTCCTAGTTTTACTTTCGTATGCTTCTTTCTGAAACTTTTTACGTAGCTTCACAGTTAAGGCAGACTCAATGTCTCTCTGCCTGGTTTGATGACAGCAATATTATGAAATTGGGCACGTTTTTGATACTGCCTACCCTAGGAAATCCTATCCAGGGTCTTAATGAGTCTCTGCATATGATTAATGGACTGGAGGCACAGGCATAATTTTAGTGAAAGAGCTGGAAGCAATGTCTGGGAGGTGGGGAAGTCCATCCGAGTAACAAGCTGTTCAGTATGTTTCCTGGGAGATTTTAAAAAAAGGACGACTTGCAAAACAGACTCATTTATTGCTGTGTGTTGTTTGTTGTAATTTTCTCTCTGCCTTTTCTGCCCTATTCCCATTCCCTTGAATTTGACAGTTAAATGCCATGGCCAACCGAGCTGCTGGGAAGGGTTATGAGAATGAAGATAATTATGATAACATTCGCTTCAAATTTATTGGCATAGAAAACATCCATGTGATGCGGAACAGCTTGCAGAAACTCCTGGAAGGTAGGTGCAGTCCGCGCAAGTGGCCAGTCTTCATTTCCCTTGTCTGCTTTTGGGCAGAACCTTTTGCTGAATATGTAAATCCCACGTCCACAAGTGCGTGTGGACTTGGGTGTTGTGATGGAAGCAGAGAAGTGATCAGTATCTTCCTTTGCTGTATTGAAGTGGCTGAAAGTATTAATGTTGTTAAAATGCTTTCCTGCTAGACATGTTATTTATTATTGTGCTTCTTTTTATAGTGGTTCAAAACTAGCAACTAATACTAACAACATTCTGTAATTGTGTTAATTATATAAAATGTGAATTTCTTAAAAGTGGCGAATTAAAAGAAGGTGGCTAGAGAATTTCTGCAGTTTACCATGAAGATATTATCATGGTTACTTTGTGATCTGTTGAAAGAAAATAGCATAGGCTGTTGAGCATGGAGTTTGCTGTGTTTAGTTTGGAGTATTTCAGTGTCAAATAGTATTTCTGATTTGAAATAAAGTTTTGGCATGATGTTCCAAGGACTTTAATCTCATATAGTTCTTATTTTTCATGTATTTCTGTTTTCTTTAACTGAACTTGGGTTTAATACATTAAAATGTATTAAATTAATGTTTTAATACATTAAAATGCAGAGTAGGTCAGGTAATTAAGCTACTCTGTGAGATTACGATCTTAGGGGAAAAATGGAAAGCAAGGCGGAAGAAATACATACCTGAGCCACTGGAGATTGAGAGGTGAATCAGGTGCACATTTTCACTAATGTGCTTTTGGAGAAGTTCCATTAAAAATGATGGTCTAGCTTGGATCAAACCAGCGTATGCTGCTAGCTGGTTTCCAGCATTGTTACCAGCCTCGCGCCGGCAGATGCTGCGGGACGGGGCAGAGTAGATGTTGCGAATTGTTCTGCTTGGTCCCTGCGCTTAGTTTTCTGAAATGCAATACAAGTGCTGTCATTCAAAATATAAATTTAATATTGTAGTAACCAGCGTAATAGTCATCTTGCTTCAAAATAGTTGAATAATTGATGCTACCAATTGCCTGGCCAGGTGGCAGTGCAGGATCCGTGGTGACCTTGGAGAAAAATGAGGCTATTCGCACGACCAAGAGATTGTCCTGATCACAAGTAGAAGTCCTCAATTGCCTGTTCCTGGCAGATTTATTTTGTGGTGGAAGAAGAGGCAGAATAAATACTTGTTTACTCCCATATTCTTCTTTGACAGTGATAAAATCTCTCTTGCTGGTACTGATGGACTGTTGAGGTGTATTACTATAAGTATTTTCTGTGCTGGGTTTCAATATAGCATCTGAGTTGCCTTCAAGGTTAGATGTGTTATTTCTCTCACTAAATTAGAACTCTCCGTTCTTCAGATCTTTGTGATGGTGACTGCATGTTGGTGATTGTTAGATGTGTGTGCGATGGTGATTTATAGTCAAGTAGCGGATCACTAAACACTTTCTTTGTTGGAAAAAACTCGGATGAAAAAATGAGTTACTGTTTAAAAAAAACAAGAGGGGGGTATTTTCAGATCCTCAAATTCTCTTGCACCTAAAAAATTCTGCTTTGTGTATTCAAGTATGCAACCCATAGTTTCTGTGTCTTTTACACAGGATATTGCTGCTGACACTTAAAAAGCGTGGAAGCGCTAGCTACTAGGATATACCAGCTTTGTTGCTGTGAAGAGATAATGAGGAGGTGGGAAAAGAGCTGTTGTAAACAGAGTATCAGCTAATTCCTTTGTTTGTGTTCTTAGTGTGTGAAGTGAAGTCCCCCTCAATGAGCGATTTCCTCACTGGGCTGGAGAACTCAGGTTGGTTACGGCACATTAAGGCTGTGATGGATGCAGGTGTCTTTCTTGCCAAGGTAAAACTGTACTCCAGCCTGCAGGTGAATTAAAAAATACATGCTTGACTGTTAGGGACTGCTGCAAGGCTGTGCAGTTGTCTCTGGAGAGGAGGTGGGAAGACATTGCTGTTCAGGTTGGCCTCAGCTCGCAAAAACAAGTGTGCAGTTGGAGAACATGAAGTGGGTTACCCAGCTGGCGCTCTCCTAGATGCTTTCTGCGACTAGATGAAGTGCTGTGGGGGTTGGGGCGTTGTCCTGTTCACTGGGTTGTAACAAGCCGTTACCTAGACTTTGTGAGAGCTCCTTTGAAACAAAATCACAGAATGTGAGTAAGTGACCTTTATATAACACATATTTAGTAGTGCAATCAACTTGTAACCTTGTGCTCATTAGTTATTGAACTGCTCTGCTTTAAATGGGGCCTTGTTTAGACCGGTTTATTTTCTCCTGGTTGTGTGGTATGGGGACTGCTAATTTTGATTATTCAATGCAGTCTTCGTTTCTGCAGAGCTTGTGGCTTTGCAGGTCAGGCAAAAAGAGAAAAGCCACTAAGGCACATGGCTCTTCAGTAATAGTAAAGGGCGTGCAGGCAACACATGGCAAGAGTAGTGGCCTTCTGTAGATGTTGTCTTTTCTCAAAGTTTTGCCACGTAGCAAGCAAGAAGCTATTTTCTGTTTCTCTTCTGCCACCATTACAAGGGGAAGAAGGTGATGCACATGGGAGGAAGCTGGGATGAGCTCTTCTAATTTTTCTTGAGAATTTCCTACTCCCCATGTGTCCAATCATTATTCTTTACTCATCCACCAAATTTTTCCTTGGAGAAGGGAACAGAGAATTCCTGGCTGTTCAGAAGGCCGAGCATTTTGAGATCAGAGGGTCTTGACAGTCTGCGTTGCTGACAAGGCATGTGAAAACATTTTATTCTCCTTGGGGTCTCCTGTCGGTTGATGGCTGCGTGCCCGGAAGTGGTGCATTTCCATGGACCAGATGAGAAACGACAAATTCTTCTCTTGGGTTTTAGGCCAGTCAGATAAATGCAGATGAAGGGATAGCTTTTAATTACGGTAACCAATCTGGAAAGCTGCTCTGAACTGTTCTGTCTGTCCGGTTCTGTTCTCTCCTTCACAGGCTGTGAAAGATGAAAAAGCGAGTGTGCTAGTCCACTGCTCTGACGGGTGGGATCGCACAGCGCAGGTCTGCTCCCTGGCAAGTCTCCTCTTAGACCCGTTTTATAGGACTTTTAAAGGCTTCATGGTAAGAACACGAATGTTGGAATTTCAAAAATAAAAAGCACTTCCTGGATTTGAAATGTAAACAGGCCCTAATTAGATGTTTTAGGCCATTTCCTGGAACAAACAGTAGGTGACCTATATAAAAGCAGCTTTGATTCTAAAAACAAGCTTTAATTGCTCTGAACAGCACAGGCACAAAACAGCGGCAGTGGTTGATTTACAATTCCCAAATCTTTGTTTCTTTGAATGTCCACGCGAGAGCCACTAATGAGGCATTTCAGCAAGAGGTGAGTGAGCAAAGGATGCAACTCTGGCAGCAATCCACAGAAAAGTGGTGAAGCCACCTGTCCTTTAAGACTTACAGTGAATGGTCTGTTATCTGCTAGGATTTAAAATTGGGTGTACTCAATTCTTGTGCGCAGGGCAGCATATAACCTGAATAGCATGTAAATTCAGTATGTCATTAAGACCTTTTTTAATGCTGTTACAAATGAATTTGGCTGTTTTCTTCTACTGCAGGCTTTTTCCTACTTACAGCCATCACTGCATAAATACATTGCAATCTGTGATGTTATCTTTCCATTCATCTCCTTTTGTTAAATACCTGAAAGACAGCCTGCTGCTCTTTCTCAGAAGAGTTCCTGAGAAGAAACCCTGAAATCAGAACAATGCAAATTTTGCTCTCTCCAGTGCGTTGCACTGCTAGGACCATTTCCGTGCGTTCTGTGTTAGTGTTGTTATTTTTGCTTCTGGATTATACTGCAGTCTTTTCACAGTTAAAATGACATCAGAATGTGAAACATCTGCCTGGGCTTTGGCTGTGCTCTGGACAGTTCTGTCTGAACTAAGAAACGTGGTTTTGGTTAGGAACAGGAGCAGTAACTAAAACAGGCAAATGCTTTTCTGTCCTCTGAACAGATGATGTGTTTGCACAAATCCTGCCACAGTGGTTGTTCCTAAATGAATGCCACAGAAGCGTAAAGAATGGAATAATTTGAAAAGCAGTATAACCTAAGTTTGCAAAGAACTCAGCTGTGAATTTCTGCCTGCCTTTTGTTCTTTAAGTCTCTGGATGATGCTGTCAGGAATTGATCTTTAACTATGATTCAGCAAAGCAAGTAATAATGGATTCAGCATCAGTCATTTGGTTCATTATGAGATGTGCTGAAGGAAAACACTGCTTCCTTGTTGTTTTCTTATATGTAGCACAGGCATTCTATTTAAAAGAGAAATAGCTGTGTCGTGTTTCTGATTTCATCCTGAGCTCCTCAATACGCAGCTGTACTTCTTATATTCCTATTTGTGTGTTAAACATCCGTTGAATTTCAGTGGCTGATTTGTTTTGCTGAATATCATGATACTCTTTTCCAAAATGAAGTAGTACACAGCTTAATATTAAGCTGTTAATTCTTTTAGCTCAGTGTGTTTGTATATTAGGATTTTTAACAATATAGAGACTCCCTCAAAATAGCACTAGACTTGCTTGAAATAACTTCTTATTCCAACAGTGACGTACTGGTGACTGTGGATAGCTCCAATCTGTAGATCACTGTTACTGTTTTCGTTGACTTCTGTGGGTATACTCTTAACAGTAGGGTCAGCAGGTAGTGTTTGTAACCTTTTGAGAGTTTAACATCAAAGACTTCATGTTGCTTTTTCTAAACAAAGTAATGCTCTTTTTCTAACCTCTGTTTTGAAACTGAAGGTTCTAATAGAAAAGGAGTGGATTTCAATGGGCCACAAGTTCTCACACAGGTAAGAAGAGAACGTTATCTTGGGTGTAGTGGCTGGGTGGAGGCTTGGCTGTGAAACTAATACTGTGTTTTCAGGTTCTTGTACTCCCATGAAAAGTTTAAATGAAGACACAGGACAGAGGAGAGAAGATTTGGAAAATACTGGAGCTGGTGACACAAAGCCAGTATCTGCTGGGGTTGTTAGTTCATCAGTGCTTTTTTCATTTCTTTACAAAATCATACAGTCTTGAACAAATTGTTTGAATTCTGAATGTTTTCCTGCCTGTAAAATCACATGTGTATTACACGAGGAGTGCTAACGTGCTGGCAAGACATGCTAATTTTTCTGCAGTCATCTCCTGGAAGAAAACCTCAGCTAATGTTTTTCAGGACTTTTACAAAGTTCAAAGTGTAAACTTGAGCGCAATATAGCGCTAAAAACCGATATGACTTCCATTCTCTAGGCAAATTAAAAATGCTGTAATTCCTGTAATTGATAGCCTACATCTAGTAGGGATAACATGTTTAAATACATTTACTATATAGAAATTAGAAACTGAGCTGGTCCAAAAGAATATGTGGAGGGAAGGGACCAGTCTCTTCAGTGATATTAGCTTGTTAAAAATTGAAGCTCTGTTCTCGATGTGAAACTGATTACTGTTTTTAGTAAGAAAACAAAGCTGTTTCCTTAAAGCGTATCTGGGGAAAATAAGCAATATGCACACCCTTATACTGGTATATAAGAAGCAGTCAAAGGTAAACTGCTCTTTGGTCATTATTGGCCAAATAAATGTTCTGCGGTCATTGTTTCTGCTTCTTTAGGGACTCTTTTGGCCTTTCCTGCTTTAAGACCAGAAGAAAAACCCAACAGCTCCTGTTCTTCTATTATAAAGGATTGTTCCAAATATAAGAACTTGGCAAGGGATACAAAAAGTACTTGAGGCATGAATTTCAGCATTGATGGAGTATACAAACTTTTATTCCAGTAATCATTCCTCTTGTAGTGGTGGCTGGTGCCTTTCAGTTCCAAGGAGAATCAGTCCTCCTTCATGCTGCTTCTTAGGGTGTTGTGGCTGGGATCAGAACATTTGATTAGCTAGATCTCTGTCATAAGAAATCCTACTTCACTTTTCCACTTAACTTTGGGGATGCCTTGTTCCTTTCTGTGGGTTTCCAGGTTATATCCTATCCTAGAAAAGGAGGATTCTACCCCAGTTCTTTTCTGGTAAGAAAGAACACTCATTACAGTACAACAGAATGTTGGCTGCTGTCCAGAAACGCTGTCACTCCTTTTCTGGTTGTTTTTTCCTCTGTAATGGGTTTTAATGAAGACCGATAGATCCCTGGCTAGATTTTTGCAGAACTAGTAGGGTTTTTCTGAACTTCATCTGAAACTCTAAAAAATTTTTTTGATAGTTGTTTTGGGGTTTTCTGTGAGTTTTTTTTCTTTTTTTCTTTCTGAGTAATTGCCTGTCAGGATTTCATTCTTGATGTCCTCTTAGAGCATAATGGGATTGTTCTGACTGTTGCCACCCATTGTGGCTATGCCTGCACCATAAAATACTCTCACATCAGTAGAAGATCATAGAGGACGCTTTTTGTCTCCTGCTGTTTCTTATTGTTCCTAGCAGACAGACAGAATCCCACCAGTGTCAACATTTTTCCCCAATTAAAGACGAGCCTTAGTTTCTTCTATTCGAGCAGTAGATGTTTCTTTGGAGAGTACTGCCTTTTTTTTCCCTTGTGCTAACATCATAGCATAGACTAAACGGTTCCTGTTTCACAAATATTTCTTGTGATGCTTGCGTGTCTGTTGTGTAGGCTCTTCCAATGCTGATTTTTGCTTTAGAGAAAGGGACATCGTTCAATTCTTGTCGCTTCTACCAGGTACCTTTGGAGAACAAGTAATGCTGAGGGTGGCACGTGTCAACATGCAGTTGCTGCAAAATAAACCACGCTGGCGTTCTCTGACTCTGCAGAACAATTTCTTATTCTACTAGTGAAGAAGACTTCCCAGTTGCTTAGTGGCAAGGGGATTCTTTTTTTGATGGGTGAGACAGGATTGAACCCTGTTTTGTTTGTGTCTCTCCAGGTGTGGCCATTTGGATGGTGACCCCAAAGAAGTATCCCCTGTCTTCACTCAATTCGTGGAATGTGTCTGGCAGCTCATGCAGCAGTTGCCGTGCGCGTTTGAGTTTAATGAGCGTTTCCTGCTTGAAATCCATGACCATGTCTACTCCTGCCAGTTTGGCAACTTCCTTGGGACCTGCCATAAGGAGCGCGAGGATCTGAAGTGAGTTGGCGGTTTATGGAGCCAATAGTGTAGAAATGGCTTTAAGTGTCAGTAAATGGGCAAGTTTTGTTTGTGTTTTTAATGTAATTGTGGATTGGTGAAGGGTAGCATTGTCGTGCTAGATGCTTGTGTTCTACAGAGTGAAAAAACTTACATCCCCAAAGTCAGGAGTTTTAATTTGGACCAGTCATAACTTGCAGATATCCCTTGTGGACCGGAGAGTGTCCATTTTAAATGGTTTATATTCCTCAGTGATGTATCTTGTGTTTATGACATTAATCAGCTACTGTGTAAAAATAGTTCTTTGCTCCCTTAATCTAATTCTACTTAGAACAGCTAGCTTTATTAATTCACTCAACTTGATTCTTTTTTTTAGTGACTAGATGTTATTTGTAATTGACAGAATCTTTGAGAAGACGCATTCTCTGTGGCCTTTCCTCTTACAGAAGAAGCAGGAACTGAGAAATCCTTTGTACAGAGGATTTACAGCTTACAAAGAGCTTCAGCCAAACACGCTACCTTTCAGTTTCCAGTAAGTTGCTTATTGAGGAAGGGGGGAATTACTTTCATTCTAAAGTAGATTGGTAATTCAGGTTTAATAAAATAAATTTTCACTGATTAGCATGGTTTGTTTTACCTTTCTCCTGCCTTCCTTATCCATAGACTGAGAGTAGTAGTGCACAGGTAATTGCTCAATAAGTTCAGATCCTGTAATTTGAAATAATACTTTTTCTTTGGTGTGGGGAAGGGCAAGGAAAAGAAGAACTTCAGATGTGTGGATAGACCCCCCACACACACTCTGACTGCTCTGTCAGATTTACTTGATAGAGTAGGCAATTGCTAAAGAAAGTTCCTGCTTTCTTGCTTTTAATATATATTAAGGAAGTCTTTTTCGAAGAGAAATTTCAGTGCCCAGTCACACCCAGGCTTACGCAGTCTGGGTGCTTTTCACAAGAAGGGATTTCTTGTTGCCGTGGCTGTTTGCTTGCCCGGGGTGCTCCAGCTGAAGTGGTTAGTTTTGCTGGTTTCTGGCTCGCTCCTGTTCCCTGCTGAGACACAGAGGGATGCAAGTGTGTTCTGAAGTGCTGTGTGTGGTTACTGGCGGACAAAGGGTTTTAATACAAGTAGGGGAGCAAACTGAGGACTTTAAGGTGCACCTCCCAAGCTGCCAGTGAGTCTGCTGGAGAAAAAGTGTATTTTCATCTTACGCTAATACCTGCTGCCAGTGCATGCAGGTTGTAAGGCAAGAAGTACTTAAATCTGCAGAAGTTTTTTTGAACTTTATGAAAATTTGCCCGTTGATACTGAATTTTATAATCCAAGGCTATGGCAGTTTTTTAAAATCAATTGCTATTCTCAATTTATTGAAATTTTTTTTCTGAAACAGCATCTAGTTTGTTGGCCGGTAGTGTACAATTGATCGCCTGATTCTCTTTTCTCGCCCTGTTCTCGAGGTTTTGGTGTGGGATGTATAATCGCTTTGACAAAGGAATGCATCCAAAACAGCGTGTATTGGATCGCCTGCTAAGCTGCATGAGCCAGAAGGTGAAACTGGAAGACAATGCATCCGAATTGGAAAATGTGAGTCCTGAATCTTAGTAATATTTAAAATCATGTGATGGTTTTGGCAAATATAACTGGGGTTGAACATTGGCACTGAACAATTGTTTCAACACGCTGGGCAGAGCTGGGCAAAAATGAGAGGTTAAATGACATAGCTGTAACAAATAGGTTTGGTTTACGTAAAATCCTCATCGGCTGGGTAGAAGCTGTGTTGGGTCAAGTTCTGTTGCAGGCTCATGATGTTCTGATGCTCTGAATGAAGCAGGTGTTAAAAGAACATGAGGATTTGAACTCCCAGCGAACTCGCAGCAAGCTTCAAGGGAGAGGGAGAGAGGAAAAGAAAGGGCCTGCTTCTCAACCTCCCCCCAGCCCCCAGTAATGTGAATATACAAAAATATTCTTGTGTTCAGCTCACTCCCACATTTTTTCTTTCCCGCCTTCTCATTCACAAGCCATATTGGAAAAACTGATGAGCAACCAGGTATTAACACAGTGGAGTTACTTAAGGTGGCTTTCGTGCAATGGCCAAAATGTAACTGGATGGTGTGGGCTGAATTATCCTCTGAGAGTGGCTACCTCAGATTTGAAGCGCGTTGCTAAAACAAGACAGGGAATCTTGCACATTTACTACTTTTCTTCTGTGGTATTGGAGGGCAGAGATCTTGTGTCCGGAACAACCGGTTTCGCTCCTTCAACCCAGAATAATAAACAGCAACACACTTCACGGCTTGGTCATTTCTGCTCAGATTCCCCAGAGGTTATGTTTATCTATGTGAAGATGTAGGTATCTGTGTCAGCAGTGCAAGACAGACAGCGCTCCGCAGCAGCAGGGCTGTCTCGCCAGCATTCCCCCCTCACCAGTGGGCTGGGGACAGCAGGGCAGCTGACCCGAACCGACCGAGGGGATGCTCCGTGCTGTACGACGTCTGCGCAGCAATGAAAGCGAAGAGAAAGGGGAGACGGGGCATCCATTACTACGTTTGTCTGCTGGAGCAAGTGCTGTGTGTACTGAAGCCCTGCGCAGAATCATAGAATGCTTTGGGTTGGAAGGGACCTTTGGCTTGACACCACCTGCTGATGGGAAGTAGAGGATAAATCTTTTGTTTTCCTTTACTTCCGTGCACGGCCTTGGCTTTTTGCCTTATCAAACTGCCTTTATCTTGACCAATGAGGATTTTTTTCCATCTTATTTTCTCCCTCCTGCCATCTTGCTGAGGTGGGGGTGATAGAGCAGCTTGGTGGGCACCTGGCATCCAGCCATGGTCAACCAACCACAGTGGGGTGGCTTTTCTTTACACCCAAGGCTCTACTTGCAATATCCTTTCTATAAGTATTTAAAAAAAAAACCACCAAAAAAAACCCCAAAACACCACAAACCAACAAAAAAACCCCCCTAAAAATACAGTAGTAGAAGAGTCATCTATAATATACCGGTGAGAAGACTTACCAGTGTCCTTTGCTATGTTAACGTGAATGATGAACACATTAGTTTTATTAATTAAATGATGTTTTGTATGAAACATGTAAGGATCTGTGCCCATGTACTTTAATGCTGGATTACGGAGCTGAAAAAGAGGCACTAACACAGGACTTAGGATGACAGTTGGTTTTTTCTGTATCCCTGACATCTGGGAATAATAGCTTGCATTCATTTTTTAATGTCTTTTTTGTCTGTGTAGAAACTTCCTTTCCTTGATGGTCCTTTGCCCACTGAAGCCTGCCTCTTTTCTAAAGTAGGAAGCGCTGCTTCGAAAACACCGATGCTCAACACTCCTCAGGGTTACGAAGGGGAGCCACCTCCGGTGTTGAGCAATGGTGCCTCCGCAGGGGATATAGATACGATGTCAGCTGTGGACCAAAAGCACAAAGAGAACCTGTCTCATCACCAGGAGCTCCGTGATCTTAGTGACACCGCCGACGTTTTAGACTCGGCAGCTAAGGATGGAAAGCCTCGGCACCACTGATCAGCTCTGGGAACTGCGCTCAGTGAACCAGGCGCTTGCGGTGGTGAGGCGTCGGGGAGCTGTGCCCCGCTGCGAGGGCGCAGACCCCCTGACCACTTACAGCTAAGCGTGAGCGCCGATGTTTGCGGGGAGCTGTGCAGTCTGCCTTTGGTTCGGTTTGCATCGTTTTGCAGCTGGAGGGATGAAGATGCGTACAGAGCTGCCCAGGAGGCTGCCCTGAGTTAGTGTAAACCTGATTTTTCGGTGGAAACACGATGCGTGTTCAAGGTTTACGACTGCCTGCTAGTACTGGTATTTCAAGCTGAAAGAAATCTTGGCCGGTTAACCTGGGGCTTAGCAGTTGTGCGGAGTTTATAACTGGCGTAGGAAAGATGCAATCCATTTATTCTCAGTGGTGGTGCAAGGTTATCTTAAAATGATAAAAAATTTCCATTCATCTTAAAATGATAAAGAACCCAACCTTTTCTTAACTGTGAATGAATCTCTGCATGGACCCTCACCTTGTGGCAGAACGGATTCATTTTTTGTTTCCTATGCATATTTGTTAAACAAAAACACCCCCCTGTGCCTTTTTATGGAGACCATTTTAATGCCTGGCCGTGCGATGTACTGTTTTTATTAGTGTAGTGTGTAGTATTTGGTCTTCTTTGTAGTCAGTATTTTTAAACAAGGTTTTTTATCTGCTGCCAGCTTCTCCAGGATCTTTGCCGATCCCCTGAGTTTAGCAGCTTCTTCCTAAGCCAGCCTTTCAAACAATAAGCTTTTATGGACCTCAGTTACAGAGAGAGTGCAGCAAGCCACAAAGACTGCATGTAACACATGAATTTTTGACAGAGGGAGGGTTAGAAATGAGAAAAGATAGGAAAAAATTTATATGGAATTCTTCTCTCTTGTTTTATGATCGTCGTTAAATGGAAGCAAGAGAGTAACTCTTTGTTCTTAGCTGGCATTGATGTGCTTTCCTCACATCTGTCGATGAGGCAGTAATGGCAGATGAGGTGTGTTCCGTTATTAATATGGGGCCTCAAATGATTGCATCGCATCGCATGCTGAGTGCTTATAGTGGACGTTAACATTACGTGAACCTTAGAGATGTTTTGGTCTGTGCTGTGAAGACACGGTGAGATGAACAGTATCTCTCATGGCAGTGAGCTTTGTAATTTTGGGAAGCTGGTGACAAAACGTGAGCTGGGATGTGACCCCTTACTGGAACGAGAAGTGGGCATCGTGGCTGTGGCTCCAGCGCTTGTTACCGCTGCTTGGTTTCTGTAAACTGCAGTAGTCTCAGCCGGAGATACAAGCTCGAAGTCACGGGTTTGAAACGGAGGCGTATATCCCATTTGTGCAGCAGTCTTGCGAAGAAGTGAGGGCTTGTCTCCCCGGGGAAGCGGGTGACCCAGGAAAGCTGCTCCACAGCACTTGTTCTGGACAAGCTTCTATAGATGTGCTTAACTGCACAGAGGGTCCCTCTGCGCGGCTTAATTCGAGATGCTTTTCTGCTTTCTTTTGGATCCTGTTGTTTAAATTAGACCCTGCCGTTAGGTCTTAAAATCAGTTTTTCCCTTTTATAAAATTTTGAAACAACCTGAGAATATTTTCTAAGTTAGCCTTCCCAATCTACAATAAAAAGTAGAAATGTTCCATTATAGCACTGTAAAATGCAATAGCCATTGTCCATAGGCTTGTAACCCGTGGTGAAATGACCAGGTTGGTTTCGGTGTTCAAGATGAAGTAGAAAAGAAAAAAAAAACCAAACTCCCCCAAGTGTCACACTTTGGGTAAGAAAATACACAATTTTATTAAGTATATCAAAAGACCTAAGGAAAAAGGGGTAATACCTGAGAATACAGAGTTTCTTCAGTGCCAAGAGTGGCAAAGAGAAACTTTAGTTAACGTTGCAGATTTTTCAATTTTAAAGCAAGTAATATAGCTGTTAGCAGTGGGTAGCAGTGAGAGAACGGCAGTGTGCGATTGATTTGTAAACTAGCGCATAAAATAGTGAACCAGATCAGCTTAAGCAAATGTTTCAAATTTGTTGTTATCAAAAATCCTGCGTCGTGCAACAGCTATGTGTTTTATTTTGAAGGATGCACGTTTCTGAATGCATCTTTTCTCGATCTCAAGATGAGCATCTGCTGTTGAGTCCCTTTGGTCGTAAAAAGAGATCTGCTAAGCTCCTAACACTGTTAGATAATCTGTCGGCCCTTGAAGTTTGCCATCTCCACGTACTCCTCAAGCAAAGAGATTGTGCCCTGAGTCTTGATCGGTCTGCTCTAGATACCCGGGGTTCGGCATCTGCTGCAGCTTTCCCCTGCAGGGTGCTGGGGAGGTGATTTCCCTTGGCCTCTTCGTGGTGCAAAAGCTTGATGTCACACGTGTGCTTTGCAGTCTGGAGCCTGTTTCGTATGGATGTGGTAGAATGACCCTGTCTTTTCTTTCTAGGTGGTAAAAGAGCGTAGCGGGTAGTGTGCACGGCTGCTTAGATAGAGAGCTCTCAAATGGTAACCGAGACCAAGACAGGCGCTGCTTAGGACCCGTTGTTCTAGATGCCATCGGTTCTTTTAATGTGTTCTCTAATGAAAGTTAGAGATACAGAACTGTAGAGAATTTTGACTGACTACTGAACGATTTAGACATGCCATTGGTTAATCGTTGTGTAAAAACATTTTGCAGAAGGTTTCTATAAATGTTTACACATTGCCTTGTCTTTTGAATTACCATTGATTACCTTGAAAAAAGTATAATAATCTTTGCTTATCCCTAAAATGTGATGCTGACGTCTCCACAAATCCTTCTTGACTACAATATTACTACAGGTGCATATAACCATGAAAAGATCACTTCAGACACTGAAAGTATTAGTAAGCTTTTAGTAATCTTGCTGCTTTTCACTTCAGTAACAAAACAATGGATGACTTGATACTTTGAAATGCAAAACCTAGCCAAGAAAAAAAGGTAATGATCTGTCTTTTTAAACCTTTTGGATTTAATATATACAAACCTGGTCAAAGTCTGCAACATGTTAAAAATCATTCCTGCTGGTTCTGTGAGTTTACAGAGCTAGAAAAGATTCCAGGGTTTCCTGGCTTTCCATGAGATTATTTGTTTGATAAACCGATTAGCTAGAAGCTTTTGAGTTTTGAGGGTAACTCCTGAGTGTTTCGAGACCAAAAATGAGAAGCTGTTGGGAGCGCTGCAGCGTGCCCTCGCTGGGCAGCCGGGCTGGCTTCCTGGAGCCTTGCGGGAAGCCCGGGCCCAGCTTGTGGCAGTGAGTGACTTCGTTCCGTGTTCCCTCAAGGTGTTACAGGACATCTGAAAGCTGTTAGGTAGGAATCTCCTTCTGTAAGCACCGTGTTGGTGAAGAGTTACTGTAACTTATTTGTTCCTCATGGAGCCTCGGTGCATTGTGAAGTCGCATACTGTTTTTGTAATTGTAATTACAAACTGTAATTGGAGCTGTTAAGTGAACAGTGCAACTTGCTGCTTTCCGTTTGGGTTCCTCTGACGGGGAGATCTGGGAGGGAGGAGGGATCCTGTTTACTGCGGATGGGCTTTGTTTGCTTAAAAACTCGACCTTTTCTGGAGCACCTCTTGCTTTACCGAGATACTCTGTGGTAGCGTGGTTTCATGCCTGTACACGGTGCCTCTCTTGCTACAAACAGGAATAGCGCTGCAGGGGGCAAGGGCCTGTAATACTCTGCGTTAAAGCTACTCCTCGGAAGTAGAAGAGGGGCTTGTGTAGCTTTATTTCTCAGTTGAAATGTCTTAACGTGAACTTCACAGTGCTGGATTCTTAAATTGCGTGTTGTTTTGCAGTCGTCGCCTGTGGTAGACAAAATCCAGTCGGTGCTGTTTGCTTTACAGAAAAAAAGGGAATAACGGGTTTGCTCACAGATGTAGTTCTCAGTCGGCCCTCTTTCACGGGAGAGAAAAAGCAGTTTGTGAAAGCCTAGAGGTGTGATACACCTCTAGCTGCATAGTCTGTTCCTGCTCGTAGTGAATGCCTTTCATTTAAGCGCTTAGAAGAAGAATCCACCTGCTGTGTGGGTGCTCGCTGGTACGTAGAGCTGCCCTGACTAGGATGGAGATGGAGTCTTGTTGAAGGTAGCTGGTGAGCTTCAGGTTGCTTCCGTGAGCTGCTCGCGTCCTGGCCAGGGAGATCTGCTGGGAGCTGAAGGTGCGCGGAGCTTGGCAGGATCTCTGCCTTGAGTTGGGCCCTGCTGGGTTACGGGTGGAAATCTCCAATCTGAGGCGCCCCATGTCTGCTGTTCCCATCTGGTTTGGAGGTGGCGAGTCCTACGAGGCGCTCCAAAGGCCCCCGTGCATGTCTCAAAGCCACGGCACCTGCAGGGAGAGCATTTTGGAGAGCTCTTGTGCCCAGGCGCCGCTGCAGCTCACTTTCTGGCAAAACTGCTCGTTCTTTGGGTAGCTTCAGTGCCTGGCGGTTGCTCCCCCGAAGGGGTCGTTCCTTGGCGCTATTTCAGAGCGAATATTCGCCGGTGACCAGGGGAGTTCCAGATGTGTCTGCTGTTCTGCTCTTCTCCCCTTCCTCGCTGCTTGGCCTTGGGTGCTGGGGTCGTTTTTTGTGCAGACCTAACGCAGTTACTCCTTGTTTACACACCATCCCTCTTGCACGTGTAGGCACTTCCCATGCCTCGGGGCGGAGGTGGGGGGGAGAATCTGTTCTGAATGTAGTAGCTTTGTTTTAATTAATACACAGCACTTGGTTAATTTAGATGTGGAATGTCTCAAACCAGGTGATGTTGAAGTCCGTGTTTTCGCAAGCATTGTTAGCACTAAGCGCAGCCAGGTCGGTGCCCGCTGCAGTCGGTGTGGTTGGTTAGGGCGAGTGTTTTAATGGACAGCACCGCGTCCTTTCGGCACCTCTGAACGACAGAAGCAGTGCGGAAGGAGGGTAGGTAAAACTGGTTGACCTAGATTTCTTCTCCTGTCGTTTATCTATGTATATGCATCTGTATTTAACGTAGCAGCATACTACTGGAGTAACTTGTAGCACTGGATCGAGTCGTACGTAACTGAGCACACACACGTACTTTTCCTGTCGCCCGCAAGCTGATCTTGGTAGGAACATACCTGGAATTGTGCATAGTGCTCAACTGAAAATTGTAAACGTGTTTGCTGTTTCTGTCCGTCGCTGTTTTTGTCGGTGTAACTGTTGAGGGACAGTTGTATAAAATTATGGGGGAAGAAATCCCACGTTCCTGACTGTGCTGCGATGGCTGTGTACGTCGTTTTCGTTAATGCACTGCTTTAAAAACAATTGTACCGTGTTCAGAGGAGCACTGTGTCTTTTTTCTCTAAATGTATTTGTTCATGAAGTTTCACTTGTACCACAGTTTATTTTTATTCCTCACAAAAATAAATACCCTGCCTTTTTAAAGTAAATGACTAGTCTGTTTATTGGTTAAAGTCAGAGCAGAACTTCACACTTTGAAATGTGAAATCAATTAAAGACTCTTCAGTAGTGAGCTGATGTTAAAGTGAGTATGATTCCACTTCTCTGTCTTCTACAGAATAGAAACTCGGTGACCTCCCTGGGTTCGCAGGGACTGCTGGGTGGCTTGAAAATAACCCACCAACCAAACAAAAAGGAATAATGAAGCTGTATTAAATCCTGCTATCTTCTGTTACTCTTGTTTGTGTTTTTTAATCAGATTTGTCTTTATGTATTAAAACCAAATACCGTGTCAGTGGCAAGCTGTCTGTCCTCGCCTGTGGGTGAGTCTGTCTGCAGGCGGCTCCCGGCTGCCTTCTGGAGCCTGGGGAGAAGCAGCGCCAGCTCCCTCCCCTCTGGCCTGCTGGGAGGAGAAGGCGAAGAGATTTTTCCCGACAGCTTGGACTGAAGAACCTGCAGTCCTTTTGCTGATGGTATCGTTGAAAAATGCTCTTTTATCCACTTCTTTTTAATTATAACTTCAGTAGCGAGTCAAGGTGGGGTTGCTTTCTTTCCTGAGTGCAAACTCCAGCGAGGTGGGAGAATGCTCAAGGAAGAGGGGGATCCCAGGTGCAAAGCTTGCCTGGTGTTTATAGCCAAGGTTGGAATTGGTGCTTTAACAGCTTGCAGCTGTGCAGCGACAGTCAAGTCTGACAATTAAATACAGATCTGCAGAGCAAAGCAAAATGAGGTGATAGGAGTTAATTTGATGTTTATATGGCTCTCCAAAGTGCTTCAGGGTGCCATTTGGATTGGTAAATTCATGTAAACGGTTCAAATCTGTGCCTGGCAAAGCAGTGTTGGCTATTTTAGTAATTAATTTTAAACCCAGTGTTTTTGACGCTCTGTGCAGGAGGCGAGGGACGTGCCCTGCAGGAGAAGGTGCTGAAGGTCGGCGGGGGACGACGGAGGAACCGTTTGTCCTGGGCTGGTTCAGCACCAGACCCTGTGGCCTTTGTTCCTAAACGCGAACAGCCCTGAACCCTGCCCGTCGTCAGCTGGGGCGGTGAGACTGAACGCGAGGAACAGACCCAGGCCGATAGCTGTTACCCAGCCCCTGATGGGCGTTTTCCACTGCACTGTGCTTCCTGAAAACGGGGTTATTTCTCTGCTATGTATTCAGGCAAAAAAATAACACCTGGTGCTTGGGTATAGGCGGTCCCCAGATGTTTCAAAGCCTTTTTTCCTTCTTGCTAGTTTTAAATGTTCTTAATGTTGTGCCGGTGAAATCCTTCATTTACCTAAATTAGACTTGCCTTGCCTTTAATTGGATTATTAGCATTAACACTGACTGGAATTGATAAAGCTGTAATTTGCATCTGGGGGAAACTCATCGCTTGTTCGAGAGTGTCTTTGCTGAGGGTGATGTAAAACTTCCCCGTGGAAGCTAACTTCAGCTTTGAGGGGGTCGGTTCCATTCAGAGGCATAGGAGTATTGCTAAAGACTTGTGTTTTTAACAGCCCTCAGGAAATGCGTGATGCGGAGTGAGAATGTGGATCGGTAAACCGAATTGGAGGGACGTACTCAAAAGTGGCTGGTTTGAGGTCAAGTCTGCTGTTGTGAGTTCAGATGGAAGCAGCAGTTCCGTTCGTGGGCTTCCCTGTTGAGGTTCAGGCTCGTGCGTGCCAAGGACGCCTTGAAATGTCGATTCATTTTCATTCTGCCTCGGCACGTTCTGTGTTGCAGCAGAGCAAGAATACCTGATTTTTCTGGTGGCAGTGTAACTTTGTACGCAAGTTTTATTCAGTCCAGTTACGCAGCAGGTAAAGATGCCGGTGATGATTTGCTGCGGGTACGTTGTGTGAAGGCTTCACGCGTATACGTAAAATGGGTAAACACCTCTGATGTTGAAGGCAGGCCGCAGATTTGGGGGTTGATGACTTTTAAAAGAAGAAGAAAAAAAAAAAAGGTGTTTGGGGTAAATCTGGCAATTCACCTGGATCAGACATCCTGTTTCAGAAGGGGGGTTGCTGCGGTCTTACCAGCTGCTGGTGGATCCTTCCAGGGCGGGTAGCTCTCCCATGCCTGCTCTTACTGCCTGGCATTTTCAAGAATCAAAAAACCCTTCACTTATGGAGTATATGGCTTGTGATCTCAGGGCAAGGATGCTTTTGGGGGTGGCATGGCTCTGAGCTGATTATTAAAGCTTTGGAATGAGAACCAGCATGTTTTAGTATTGTAAAATGAAAGCGGAGAAGACCCCCAGGTTCTCCCAGGAAGAACTTCTAAGCGTTGCCAGCCCTGGAGCACGCTTAGAAGAGCTTACTGGGGCAGACAGGCAGGTTTATGTGAACTGTCCCCTCCATAACAAAGAGAGGGCATGTGCTGAGTTTGGGTTCTGTATTTCAGGTGCTTAACGACCAGCTTCTGGCATCGGCTTGCAGCCGCCGGCTCCCGCGCATCCTCAGATCTGAAAGGGAAGGGGCTCCTGGAAGGCAGGGGGAGCAGGGAGCCGTCCTGCAACGCTGCCGAACTCCACGGCTCCAACGCTGCCGAAATTCCTTGATGAATTACAGCTTGTGGAGGAGAAGAAATGGTTCCTGGGAGTGGCTGATACACCGGCAGGCTGTGCTGCCGTTCAGCGAGACCTGGACAGGCTGGAGAGTTGGGCGCAGAGGAACCTGACGAAGGTCAACAAGGGCAAGTGCAGGGTCCTGCGCCTGGGGAGGAACAACCCCAGGCACCAGTACAGGCTGGGCCGGACCTGCTGGAGAGCAGCTCTGCGGAGAGGGACTGGGAGTGCTGGGGGACGACAGGGTGACCATGAGCCAGCAGCGTGCCCTGGGTGCCCAGAAGGCCAATGGGATCCTGGGGTGCATCAAGAGGAGTGTGGGCAGCAGGTCGAGGGAGGTTCTCCTTCCCCTCTACTCTGCCCTGGTGAAGGCCCCATCTGGAGTGTACTGTGTCCAGTTCTGGGCTCCCCAGTTCAAGAAAGATGAGGAGTTACTGGAGAGAGTCCAGCGGAGGGCTACGAGGATGAGGAGGGGACTGGAGCATCTCTCCTACGAGGAGAGGCTGAGGGAGCTGGGCTTGTTCAGCCTGGAGAAGAGAAGGCTGAGAGGGGACCTTAGAAATGCTTACAAATATCTGCAGGGTGGGGGTCAGGAGGATGGGGCCAGACTCTTCTCAGTGGTGCCCAGCGACAGGACAAGGGGCAACGGGCACAAACTGAAGCAGAGGAAGCTCCAGCTGAACATGAGGAAGAACTTCTCACTCTGAGGGTGACGGAGCCCTGGCCCAGGCTGCCCAGGGAGGCTGTGGAGTCTCCTTCTCTGGAGATATTCCAGCCCCGCCTGGACACGGTGCTGTGCCCCCTGCTCTGGGTGACCCTGCTTGGGCAGGGGGTTGGGCTGGGTGACCCACAGAGGTCCCTTCCAACCCCGAACATTCTGTGATCCTGACAACATATTTCGTGTGTTGATGCACCCATTAAATAGAAGGGACCCTGGGAGCTGTTGCTGCATGTACAGCGTAGGCGAGGGGTGCTCCGCAGGCGTTTGTCCCCTCTCGCGTGTGGTACCTGAATCACGGTGCTGCTGCTGGAGCCAGGTCCGAGCCGGGCGGCCAGTGGAATGGGCAGGTGGAAGTGCCGGAAAGCTGCGAGCCGACGTTTCGCTTGGCAGGGAGGGAAGCTCCCGAGCTCAGAGGCTTTGCTGCGGTTTGGCAGCGGTTTGTAGCTGCAGGGCAGGAGTCAGAAGTAGCCTCTTGCAATAACTCTGTGTTTGCGACCCTGAGGACTGTTAGCAAATCCTTAATCCCTTTGAAATGATTTATTTGGTACTGTTCAGTGCAAAACTTTTAAATCAGAATGCTTAGCAGTGTCAAATCAGAAAGCTCATTATCTCTGTTCAGCTGCGTTAATAACTGTAATCTCTTTAATGGGAGTAACTTCGCTGGACAGGATTTACCTCCCCCAAAAAAACCTTCTTGACTGGTGTTAAATACACTTCTGCTCTTTAATTCTTCTCCAATTAATGGAGAGTTGATAAAGCCTTGCCTGGAGCGCTGTGGGTCAGCCAGCGGCTCGGGGGCAGCCGCCTGCGCTGGGCGCTTGGGCAGAAGGCGGAGGCTGCGCCCGGCTCCCCGGCCTTCCCCGGAGCCTGACACTTGCCGAAACGGGGCAGGCTCGGCAGGCACCTCTCCTCGGGCTCCCGTCTGGGCCTTGTCTGAACCTCTGACTGCAGAACTCGTGCGGGATGCTGCTTAACACGTTCCTGGGGCTGTGAAGAGAGTCGGTTTGCCTTCTTGCTGTTGAGGGGGGGTTTATCAGTGAGTGCTTCGTACTTTCTGCTTTGTTAACGTTCGGTTCAATCTGTTCCTCACCAAGGAGCTGCTCTGGTTTCCAAGACTTCTTTTCTCAGTTAACAACTAAACAGCAGCAGCAGCAACAAAAGAACGTGCAGTTTATCGTGAAATTCTCCATTCAAGGATTTCTTTTCATCTCTGCGTTCCCTTACAGGTTCCTACATTTCATATTTTCTAACGTGTATTCATTTTGATGTCTGTATCTCCTTTTCCCCCCCCCTCGTACTACGCTGTCTTTTTAATTGCTGCTTTTATTTCTGCATTTTGATGAAAGGGTTTCCAACCAGCCTCGGCTTTTCCAACTGCAGCATCCCCGCTGCGGTTGCAGCTTCGTGGCACTTAAACCCTGAACTCCCCGCTTTTGCTCCGATGCTTATCCACATTTCTCCCGCTCGGTGATCCCGTGCATGGAGATGACTCTGGGAAACGGATGGCTTCGAAGCAGCAATGTATTTTTGAGTGACGTTGGAGAGAGTGAAACTACAAAGAAGTCCAAAACCTATGAATATTGGACACTTTCCTGCTCTCCGTGCTTTTCACGGCGTGATTCCAAACTGCGGGTGCCGTGGCAGGGGGGACACGCGACATCAGGAATGTTTTGCGGAGCCCCCCGGTTTCCCTTCGTGCGGCGGTGGAGATTGTTCCGCTGGATAGCGCGGTTCCCCTCTCGTTATCGAGTACGGCTGATAAGGCTGCCTCAGACCGCCAGACCGTGCCTGCTCCGCCGCCGAGGAGCTTGGAAGAGGTTTGAAGGGAACTGGAGACAATACGATGGCACTTCCCGGCTGACAGCTCTCGATAAGGCAGCCCAGCCGCCGCTCCCCGCGCCTTTCGTTTGTCCCCGTCGAGTTTCCTGCCTTGCTCTGCTGCTCAGTTTTACAAAGCCGCAGAAGCGGTTTTTTCGGGGAGGGAAGCTGAAGGGGCAGCTCAGAGGAGAAATCTGGACCGTCGTTGGTGCCTTTTGTCCTTCTTGTGTTCAGTAAACGGCTCTGGATGTTGCGAATGGATGACGTCTGTGTCGCTCTGACGGTGGAAAAGGCGCAATTTCTGCAAGGGAACGGCGAAGCAAACGCTTTGTGCCTTGCTCGGATGGGTCGCGCAGCCTCCGGCACCTGTCCCAGCCTCCCCCCGCCTCGCTGCCCCTCGCTATATTTACCTAGGGGGAACTTTCCAAGAATGGAAGTGGTAAGATAAAACCCCTGAGGGGCTAAAATTAGCCCTGGCGCCCTGGCCCTGCTCCCCACGGTGGCATTTCAGCTGTGAGCTTGACAGCCTGCATCGTTCCGGGCGCACAGAGCAGGGGTCCGTCCCCGACACAGCAAGATCCTCGCTCTTTCTCTCCTTTTGTTTTTTTTTTTTTGACTGTTTTTGGGTTTTATTGCTTAAATCGAGGGAGCTGGTGCCATGGACCCGCCCTGGCTGTGAGCATCGCCGCCGTCCCAAGGTAAGGCAGCAGCATAATGGTGCCCAGGCAGCGCCGGGCAGGTGGGGGTAACTCAGTAACCAGTTGTAGAGACACGAGGGTGTTCTCTGTGTCCTCCAGCTCCAGCCACCGGCGCTTTCCTGGGGGTCTGCGGGCACACGGCCGGCTTCCTGCTGCTCGTGGGATGACAGTGCTGGGCTGGGCTCTTTGGGGGGAGGAACACCTGTGAGCTCCCTATGTGAGTGCTCACGCTGTCAAAGTCACGTCCCTTTGGAGATGCTTACTTGTGTCTTCAGGAAATGTTTCAGCTGTTTTTTCACTTTTCCAGACCATTTCCCATGGGAATATAACAGCCTTTATTTTGAATTGAATCTGCAGTAACCCCTCCACCCCATGAGCCGTGTGGGTGGGGGGTTTCCAAAGCTCCAGAGCTTGTTATCAGCGTGTCCCCTGTGTAACAGTAATGTTATAATTTCACATATTTCTATATAAACTGGGTTTGTGTCAGTCTCAAGGGTGGGTGTCAGGAGGACGGGGCCAAACTCTTACCAGTGGTGTCCAGCGACAGGACAAGGGGCAACGGGCACAAACTGAAGCAGAGGAAGCTCCAGCTGAACCCGAGGAAGAACTTCTTCCCTCTGAGGGTGACAGAGCCCTGGCCCGGGCTGCCCAGGGAGGCTGTGGAGTCTCCTTCTCTGGAGATATTCCAGCCCTGCCTGGACGCGGTGCTGTGCAGCCTGCTCTGGGTGACCCTGCTTGGGCAGGGGGTTGGGCTGGGTGACCACAGAGGGCCCTTCCAACCCCGAACATTCTGTGATTCTGTGATTCTGTGTCACGGGTGGCAGGGCAGCAGAGCTTTGCCATCCCTCGCTGCCATCCACCTTGCCCTAGGCAGCCACGATGCGACACTGTGCAGGTGGCCGTGCGTGGGGGATTCCTCCGAGCTTGTGGGTCTCGCCACCGCAGACCATCGTGCTCATCTGCATGATGAGGCTAATTGCTCGGTGCAGCTCCTTGCCTCCTCCGAGGGAGGATCAGAGGAGCCGCGTGAGGAGACCGAGCTCAGTCCCTGCCGCCTCTCCCTGAGGAAATCCGAGATGCTGCGACGTGGCGAGAAATCCCTTTGCCCTTCCCGGCGAGTGGCGTTTCCCAGCTGCTCAGGTGCCGGCCGGGATCTTCGCATTCCTCTGCCCCACTGCCGCTCAGACTCGGCGAGGCCGCATCCTGCACCGAGCGCCTGGCCAGCGTGTCGGGGTTCAGTCCCCGGCTCCAGTGGGATCAGCTCAGTGTCCCTTCGCCTTCCTCCCACCGCCCCCTACCCCCTGCTGTAAAAATCCCAGCTCTCTTGCAGCCGCACTCCCTGGGCTTGAGCAGGCAGGAGAGAGGCAAGGGTTTGCCGGATGTTGTTTTGGGAAGGGCGATGCTGAAAGTCCTCCATCGAACCAGCCACCTTCACAACCACTGCATCTCCTGTCTTGAAGTCAAATCCCTTTGCAAAGTGGCAGGGTGGAAAAACCTTGCAATCATAGAATCCTAGAATGGTTTGGGTTGGGAGGGACCTTAAAGATCATCTGGTTCCAGCCCCCCTGCCATGAGCAGGGACATCTGCCACCAGCCCAGGGTGCTCAGAGCTCCATCCAACCTGGCCTTGAACCCTGCCAGGGAGGGGCCAGCCACAGCTTCTCTGGGCAGCCTGGGCCAGTGTTTCACCACCTTCCTAGGGAAGAATTTCTTCCCAATATCTCATCTAAATCTGCCCTCTTTTAGCTTAGAGCCGTTCCCCCTTGTCCTATCACTACACCCTTTGTGAAAAGCCCCTCTCCATCCTTCCTGCAGCCCCTCCAGGCACGGGCAGCTGCTCTAAGGTCCCCTCTCAGCCTTCTCTTCTCCAGGCTGAACAGCCCCAGCTCCCTCAGCCTGTCCTCGTAGGAGAGGTGCTCCAGCAATACTCCCGGCTTCTAAATTAAAAATCCTCCAAGTTTTCCGTGGGTCCCAAAATACTTGGAAGTGCGGGTGCTGCTGAGGCTTCCAACAGAAGCCTTGGCTGATAGGAAGCAGGGTTGATTCCTGCTGTTTTCCAGCGTGCCCTTTGCCTGGCACCTCTTACAGAGGCCAGCTGGGTGGGGTGACTTTGGAGGGTTTTGGGAAAATGGGTGGCTTCCCCCACCAGTGGGGTGCGGAGCCCTGGCAAAGCCTGTGGCCACCCAGCAGCCTGGCTCCGAGCATCCCGTGAGTAGCCTCGTACCCTTGACCGCCTCGGCGGCTAGCAGTACAGCATTAAATAATTTTTTAAAAATTAAGTAGAAGCCTGTGAGCTCCCCCGTGCAGTGTTTGAACTCCAACACCAGGTTGAATTATCTCAGCGTGTTCTTCATCACAACGTTTTCAGAGGACACGGCCCACGCGTGTGCTACAGCAAAGACCTCCGTCTTTGCTCTTCCCCAGCGTGGATTTCCTCACCCATGGTGGCGGGGCGATAAGCATGTCAGCAGCATCGTAATCCAAATATTAAAAAAAAAATAATAAAAAGATGATGTTGGTGTCAGGGGGCTGGTTCTAACCCTGGGGTGGTGTCGGTTTTGTTGTCCCATAGATCTTTGGCTTTACCATTTACAATGAAAGCCGTACCTGAGAGACAGACCAAAAAAAATGAGCCTGATGGACATCACGAAAATGTTCTCCATGCTCCAGCCTAGAGAAGATGAAGAAGACAACGGAGAAAGCGAGGAGCTGAACCGAGCGGTATCCGAGGATGATTACCAAACCCTCGACACCCTCTTGTCCCAAGAGAGGTACAAGAAGTTCATCAACTGCAGGAGCGGCTGGGGGGTACCCAGCACCCCGCTGCGCCTGGCCGCGGCACGGGGCCATGTCGGGAGCATGAAGGTCCTCCTGGCCCACGGGGCCGAGGTGGACAGCCTGGATGTGAAAGCTCAAACCCCGCTCTTCACCGCCGTCACCAACGGCCACCGAGAATGTGTGGAGATCCTCCTGGATGCGGGGGCCAGCCCCGTCGGCAGCGTCTACAACAACTGCTCACCGCTGCTCGTCGCCGCGAGGGATGGGAACGTGGACATCCTGCGGCAGCTCCTGGACCACGGTGCGGAAACCAACGTTCAAGCCAGGCTGCCTGAGTGGGCTGCCAACTCGGTGGCTTGTTCTGGTCCCCTCTACCTCGCCGCTGCGTACGGGCATCTGGAGTGCTTTAAGATGCTGTTGCTTTACGGCGCTGACCCCGACTACAACTGCACCGAGGAGAGGGTGATTGCCCAGATCAGGGAGCCCAAGACTCTGCTGGAAACCTGCCTGAGGCACGGCTGCAGGAGCGAGTTCATCAAGCTGCTCGTGGACTTCGGAGCCAACGTGTACTTGCCCAACGTCACGGCGGACAGGACGGCAGCCTGCAGCAAGGGCCTGAAGCTGCTGCTGCAGGCGAGAGGTGAGCTGCGTGCGCGGCCCCGGGGCTGGAAATGAGCGCTAATTTTGCTCGTTTGGGAGCAAGTTGCTTCAGCTTCCCCTTCCCTTCGCCTCTGCTTCCCAACAGCCTTACCCAGCCTTGCCTACAAGCTTCAGCTCCCTTTGCAGCATCACTGATCATAGAATCATTAAGGTTGGAGAAGACCTCTAAGATCACAAAGTCCAACTGCCAACCCAACACCCCCGTGCCTGCTAAACCATGACCCCAAGTGCCACATCCACACGTGTTTCGAACCCCTCCAGGGATGGGGACTCCACCACCACCCTGGGCAGCCTGGTCCAATGCCCGACCGCTCTTTTAGTACAGAAATCTTTCCTAATGTCAATCTGAACCCCCCGATGCAACTCGAGGCCAGTTGAGAGCGCGGGTCTCTCTAGTCTTAAACTCTGGAGTATCATCACTGCTTACTCTGAACTCTTCTTCCTCCCTCTCCCCCCGTGACTGCTGTGTTCAGGCCAAAAACCCCAAGTCTCCCACGCTGAACACAGCACAAAGACGACGTCAGAAGGTGAGGGAGGGTAGGTCCACCACCGGTGATTGAAGCTGAGGGCTCGGATACACGTGCTACAGCAGGAAACTCCTCAAAGAAAGTGCTGAGATTTGGGGGGAGAGGGTCAGGGGAGGGGTTGTTTCCACCAGATCCCACTGCTGGCTGCGGCCGGAGGCAGGCTGCCTTGGGCTGGGCCTGGGGTGAGACTCGGTGCAGCCACCACGCGCGTTTACGTGGTCGTCTTCCCCTTTGGATGCACTGCAGCGGCTGCTTCTCACGAACATTTCTAGACGCTCGCTGAAGAAGCTGCTTGCAGTGAGGGTCCTCGCTGCGGTGGGTGCTGGGCTGGAGCACACAGGGGCATTTCCGCAGCGTGGTTTTTCCCCTTAAATCGCACATCTGTGGGGTTAAAGGCTGCTTTTCACCATTCCTTTCCTTTCTGCTGCTCAACTTTGGCTCTCCTGTACCACCTGCGTCCAGGAGAACTGCACTTCTTTCCGTGTGACGGCGGAAGGTCTCATCTCAGTGTGCCCAGCTCCCGTGCAACGCTCGCTGTGGCCGAATACACAGCGTAACCCGCCCTAGCACAGCCGCTGTGTTTCGGTCTGTCGCTGTCCCTTCGCCTGGGTTGGGGGGAGCGTGGCTGCGCGTCGTGAAGGTGGGCGTCTCATTTCTCCTCCCTCTCCCCACGCAGCTCAGCCCAAGTCCCTGATGTCTCTGTCCCGGCTGGCACTGAGACGGCTCCTGAAGCTGGCTGCCCGCCCGCATGCCCTCGGCCAGCTGGACGTCCCGATGGCGCTGGCCAACTACCTCCGACACGAGCCGTGACGCGTGGCCCGCCACGAGAGACCCCCGCCCTGCGCACGGGTCGAGCCTCCCGATTAAAAGCCGCTCTGTCATCTGCGCGGTGGGAAACTGCCACTTGTCTGTGGTCGCCAAGTCATTCATTGCTTCCACGGCGTCTCCAAAAATGTGATGCCGGCGTGAAAAGAGGGGAAGGGAAGGGGGGGGGAAAGCAGGAGACGTCGGCTTCGGCTCCGCAGCAGGGTGATGGCAGAGCAGGATCTGACTGAGCTGGGTTTGGGTTTAAGCCTTCTTCACGGAAGGGTTTTGCACCTTCGATAACGGTGGGAGAAGGCGTGGAGGGAGCGGAGCAACGGCCGCGTTGGGACAAGCGGGGAGGAGGGAGGCAGGAGTGGGCGTCGTGCCTGCGGGTCTGCCCTGCCGCCTCCAGCCCCCGGCCCTGAGGTTTCGCGGTGCCTCCTCCGCTCGCCAGCCTCTCCTTCGCGTCGTGGCCGAGGGGTCTTTTGTGACCGGGCAGGTTTTTTTTAATTAAAAATGTTGCTGTTATTCTTATTAAATTATCGTGACGCGCTTGGGGAAATATCCTTCAATGGGGAGAGCCCGGCAGCCCAGCCGGCGCCGTGGGGAAGGGACGTGGGGCACTTCTGCTGCCCACCCGGTCCCTCGGCCGCTCCCTCCATCTCCCCGCCTCTCGCCACCGCTGATGAGGACAACACCCATGGGCAGCGCAGATCGCCGGCAGCTGATGGCTGAAGCCCACCTTCCACTCCTCGCACCTCGAACGCCAGCGCTGTCGGGGCAGAGGCGCGTGGCTGGCGGGACCTGCGTGCTCTTTGCGAAGCACCGGTACCTTTTTATGTCATTTATAGGCTTGTCGCAAAGGTGCTGGGATCTGTTAATGAGCATCTGTTAATTAGAACTTCTTCCCTCTGAGGGTGACAGAGCCCTGGCCCAGGCTGCCCAGAGAGGCTGTGGAGTCTCCTTCTCTGGAGATATTCCAGACCTGCCTGGACGCGGTGCTGTGCAGCCTGCTGTGGGTGACCCTGCTTGGGCAGGGGGTTGGGCTGGGTGACCCACAGAGGTCCCTTCCAACCCCGACCATGCTGGGATTCTGTGATTCTGTAGGCTGTGGGGCATCTCCCCTTGGGAGGAGGCTGGAGAAGGTGCTGAGAATCGCTCTGTGGGGACCGGTGGGAGGTGAGGGACCTTGCTCTTCTTCTCGGAACCCCCCGCTTTTAGAATCCTAGAACGGTTTGGGTTGGAAGGGACCTTGAAGATCATCTGGTTCCAGCCCCCCTGCCATGAGCAGGGACATCTACCACCAGCCCAGGGTGCTCAGAGCTCCATCCAACCTGGCCTTGAACCCTGCCAGGGAAGGGCCAGCCACAGCTTCTCTGGGCAGCCTGGGCCAGTGTTTCACCACCCTCCTAGGGAAGAATTTCTTCCCAATATCTCATCTAAATCTTCCCTCTTTTAGCTTAGAGCCGTTCCCCCTTGTCCTGTCACTGCACCCCCTTGTGAAAAGCCCCTCTCCATCCTTCCTGTAGCCCCTCCAGGCACTGGCAGCTGCTCTAAGGTCACCCCGCAGCCTTCTCCTCTCCAGGCTGAACAGCCCCAGCTCCCTCAGCCTGTCCTCCCAGTAGAGGTGCTCCAGCCCTCGGATCATCTCCGTGGCCTCCTCTGGCCCCGCTCCAGCACATCCACGTTCACACCGCCCCCCCCGTGTATGTGGTCACGTCCCGCAGCCCCTCGCCACCCACCGCCCCCCCGCCTGACGTCACAGCGGCCGCGTCAGGCGGACCCGCCGAGGCCACGCCCCCTCCCCGCCTCACAGAGACCACGCCCCCTCCGCCGCAGAAAGCCCCGCCCCTGCCGGCCGCGCCGGGCGGACCCCGCTGCCCCCGCGGCCTGGGCTGGCGCGGGCCGGGCCGCGCCCCCCCCCCCGAGCAGCCGGTAAGTGCCGGGGAGCCGGGCCGGGGCCCTCCCGGGCGCCCCCGAGGGCTGCGGCCGCAGGGCCGGGCCCCGCGCCGCTCCCCCGCCGCCTCCCGCAGCGCTGAGGCGGCCGCGCGCTCCCAGAAGTTTGGCGGGGCCGGGGGTGGGCAGGGAGCCGCGGCTGCCATCACCGCACCTCCGGGGCCCGGCCCCGCTCCCCCAGGCCCCCGGTCCCCCTGCCCCGCTCCCTCAGGGCCCCGGCTCCGGTCCCCCCTTCCCTCAGCCCCCCGCTCCCTCAGGGCCCCGGCTCCGGTCCTCACTTCCTTCAGGGCCCCACTCCCTCAGCCCCCGGTCCCCTGGCCCCGCTCCCTCAGGGCCTCGGCTGCGGTCCTCCCTTCCCTCAGCCCCCTGCTCCCTCAGGGCCCCGGTCCCGCTGCCCCGGGCCCCGGCCCCGCTCCCTCAGGCCACCCGGGCCCGCCCTGCCCCGCTCTCCCGGGCCTCCCCTCCGCCTCAGCCTGCCCTCGGCCACCCGGGAAGTGGATCGCCGCCTCTTCCCATTGTCTCCTTTGGTTTGTCTTTTTTTCCTTCAAAAACTCCCTTTTTTCCGCGTCTGATGGATGTCGGCGTTTGCCCGCCGTGTCTCTGCTCGCCGGGGATGCCGGCGCTGACGTGGAGCCAGAGCGGAATCATTTCCAAATGGATTTGTGAAGTCTCGCTCCTGTTTGGCTTCACACCCTCGAAGCCGCCTGCGTGCGGTTTGCTTCCAGGCCTTTCCGAGCGGATCCGGGCGCGGAGGATCTGGAGAGAGCCCAGAGGCGGCTAGGGCTGGGGCAGGGCTGGAGCAGCCCGGTTTAGGTGGTGGGAAGGAGGGTTTGCCCACCAGCTCGGAGCGGGACGGGTGGGTGCCAGGGTTGTCGTTAATTACAGAGGCAAAGCAGCACCACGACCTTCCCCAGACCAGGGCAGGTGGAAAAAAATCACACCTGAAATGGCCGGTTGGCCGCCGGGAGCTGGAGGCCATCATTTGGGGGTGGTTTTATTTTGGGTTCGCTGGCTGAACCCGGCAGAGAGCTGCCCCGGCCTCACACCAATAAGCACCGAGCCTCGGGCATTGCAGCTTAGCAGCGCACTGCGATTTTTATTGCGTTTGCTTTCTCCAGCCTCACCTCTGCAAAGGAAACGTTATTGTTTTAGTTCTGTTACCAGCATCGACCCGGGATCAAATTTAGAATCTACCTCTGCTTCTGGGATAATCCGATCAGGGTGGTTCGTGGCGGATGTTGTTAATGCAATTCTTTCTCGCTGGACAGATGATTTTAAAAACAACTGAAATCTGCTTTTAAACAAAAAAAAGGATTGTAGAGGGCTTTCTCTCTGGACATGTGCTTAGCGTAAGGGCTGCGTCCTGATTTGGCTCTCTGTCCAGATGCTCTCTGTAGCTTGGTGCGAGGTCTGGGAGAGCTGGGAGCAGGGTTTGGCAGGTGACAGTCCCTCTCCCTCTGGAGCAGCCCCTGTTTCCCTGCTCCAGGGCCACCAGTAACCGAGCCCCACCACCCTGGTGGCAGAAAGGCAGAGGATCCAGAAGGGCTGGAGCAGGGCGGCTCGGGGTGGGGGGATCCGCAGGGGTTGGAGCCAGGGCGGCTCTGGGTGGGGGGATCCAGAGGGGTTGTAGAGGGGTGGCTCAGACCTGCCTATCCCCGGGCAGCAGGGACGCTGCCGATTGGAGGCACGTGGGTTTCTGGCACTTGTGAACTGGTGAATTGAAGCATTGCAGTGTTTTCATGCCCGTCTTTTAAGGAGCGGAGGGAGCCGAGCGACTGTCGGAGGCTTTTGCAGCTCCGGTTCCAGCTGGTGAGAAGGCTCTTTGCCTTGTGCCACCCGCGCCTCTGGCTTCGCACCGTCTGCCACCAGCTCCTCACCCTTCTCACTTTGCTCTTTGCTTTAGATCAGCTGCGATGCTGCGGTCTCCGCGCCCAGAAGAGGACTCCGCATCCAAAGTCACCGTTTCCAGCTAGATGCACCCGAAGTGACCGGCTGCCATGGAAACGGGCTGCGCGGAGGAGCCTGCCCAGACCAGGTCGCAGTCGGTGGGAAGCGACCGGCGGCGGGAGCAGAGCGGGGACCAGCTGCCGGAGCAGGGCAACGCCTCCGTCGCGGCCGCCGACCCGCCGCAGCCCCAGCCGCCCCCCGGCAAGCTGAAGAAAACGGCTTTCAAACTGTTCGGAGGGAAGAGGAGCATCTGTACGCTGCCCAGTTTCTTCGGAGGCAGAAGCAAAGGCCAGGGGAAAGCAGCCTCCAAAAAGGGCCTCAGTAAATGTAAGACGCACGACGGGCTCAGCAGCGCGGTGTATGACAAGGATGGCACGGCGCAGCCAGAAAGCCCCTCGGAGGGGAGCAGAGACTCGCGTCCGTGCCCTTTGCCGAGCTCCCAAAGCGCTCACTTGGCTGCAGACACCACCGCCAAGTTTGACTTCGGCCACCAGGACAGCTCTCCCCCCGGCAGCATCGAGGGCTGTGAGAAGAAGCCCAATGGAGACAAGTCCTCCTTGCCCAGACCCAAAAAAGGCCTGAAAGGGTTTTTTAACAGCATCCGGCGTCACCGGAAGAGCAAGGCTCCCGAGTGCGAGAAAGCAGAGCTCCCCGAGTGGACCGGGGATGCGGAGGAGGCCGGCAAAGCTCTCGGGGTGGGAGCGGAGAGCCGAGGGGCTGCGGAGGGAAGGGGGCTGGGACCTGCCCACCTTGCCGCGGCGTGCCCGGGGAGCTCGGAGGACAGCTGCAATGGCGGTGAGGCTGCTGAGCCCGTCTGTCTTGTGGCTGACGAAGGCAGCTCTGAGGGCGACGCGGTGGTGGTGCCGGGGAAGGGGGACGATCTGGATGTGAAACCGGAGGGCGACGGTGTTGCCTGCACAGAGTTTGACTGTGGCAGTCTCCTGCAGGCCTTTCAGCCGGACTTCGTGGACAACGACCCTCCCTGCCTGCACTCTGGGGACCTGCTGAGCCTCATCTTAGGAGATGTCACATCCCTGAAGAGCTTCGATTCCCTGACGGGGTGCGGAGACGACATTGCTGAGCCCGACATCACTGAGAGCACCATCTCTGTGGAGCGCAGCAGAGACGCTGCGAAACGGAGCTCCTGCCTGGTCACCTACCAGGGCGGTGGGGAGGAGATGGCCATCCCCGAGGAGGTGGAGGAGTACCTCCACCAGATATGGAGCAGCAACGTGGCGGGGGACCGGAGCTACGGAGCTCAGGTGTCGAGCAGCAGCCTGGAGACACATGCCTCCCACGAGGCAGAAGCCCACCCCTACCTGGGGGATGCAATGGACGGCGTTGACCTCCTGACGCCGCAGAGTGACCAGCAAGAGTCCGCCCCTAATAGCGACGAGGGTTATTATGACTCCACGACGCCGGGGCCGGAGGACGAAGCCGGCGATGGGCTCGGCGAGCTCAAGAAGGACCGTCTTCCCAGAGACAGTTACAGCGGTGACGCACTTTACGAGTTTTACGAGCCTGACGACGCGCTGATGAGTCCCTCTCACGGGGAGGAATCCCTGTTTGAGAGCAAAGTCTCACGCCCGGGGATCTTCAGCTACTTCTTGGACTTCTGCCCCGCTGCTGAGAAGAGCCTGAACCAGGCGGTGGAGCAGAAAAGAGGGGTGATGGAGACGGAAGAAGAGCGGCTAGCGGCCATCCAGAAAGAGCTGCTGTACTGGGAGCTGCAGAGGGAACCGGTCTTGAAACGACTCGATGCTCCCGCCAAGGAGAAGTGTCCCCGGGAGAAGCAGTGCGTTGAATGTAAAACCAGAGCAGCCGGCTCGATTGGCAAGAATCAGAGTGGCCTTGGCGGCGAGCAGCTGGCCTCGCACGCCCCGAACAGGGCTGGGAGTGGGGCAGCTTTGGTGGCCAGAGCGGAAAATCCAGAGTGGAGGGATTTCCCGGGGAGTCTGTGTCCAGAAAACTGTTACAACAGCCAAAAAGCCCAAGGAAGTTGCCTTACTCAGCTCGCGAAGAACAACCTGGGGTTCAATTCGGACCCAGATTGTGCGTTGTTTGGGGGCTCCCTCCGCGGCGGCGTAGCCCTGGCCAAAGCGGGGATGTTCCCCGGCTACAGGCTCCCCGAGCGCGAGCATGGTGGCGGAGTGGAGACCCCCACCGGCAAGCCCCGGGTGGGCAGCGAGCCCGAGCACGCTGTGAGCTTCTCGCAGGCGCTGGTGGAGTTCGCCAGCAGCGGGACCCTCTTCTCCAGCCTCTCCGAAAGTCTGGGGAGCTCCACCTCCGGCTCTTCCTTCACCCAGAACCTCCCTGACCTCCCCACCATGGTCACCTTCGACGTCGTCGACGTGGAGCAGGAGGGAGAAGGGGAGTGCGAGCAGCACCCCGAGATGAACGCAGGCGAGGACATTGCCGAGGCCTTTGACGACAGCTACGGACGGAAAGAGTCGTTGGCCGAATGTGACGAGAGAATGTCCCCGGGCTACCCCCCGGGCTCCTTCCAGAGCTGCAACTGGGGTGTTGCCAGCCTGCCCCGGCACCTGCGCCTTCACGGGCTGAGCCCCTCCATGCCGGCCCCGCTCTCCGTTGACCGGAGGAGCCGGTCGCTGGACACGGAGAGCCTGGAGTTCGAGCTTGCCGACTCGCAGGTTGCCAAGAGCGGCCCTCAGCCATGCCGGCTCTCGTCGAAGCAGGAGGGTGGCAAAAAGGACTCGTGCGGAGCAAGGAGGAGCAGGAGCGAGGAGGAGGGTGAGCTGGCAGCTCCGGACGGGGGGTTGAGCTGGCCGGGCTCGCAGCACCTCCGGGCTGCCGGGGGGATGAAGCCCTGGGGTTTCGCTCCAACCGCCGCGACAGAGAGTGCTTGGGAGCCATCGGAGCAGCCGGGCACCGTGGTGTCCCCTTTCCTGCCTCTTGCCCGGAGCGTTGCTGGAGAGACGCCGGAGAGGCGGCCCCAAGAGCCGGAGCCGAGCAGGCGCCTGCTCAGGCCCTCCAATTTACCTCTGCAGAGCGACGCGAGATGGTGCCGGGAGGCAGCCGGTTCCTACAGGTACCACGGAGAAGTCGCCGCCAAAAAGCCGTCCCGCTTGCTACCCTTGGGAGAAACGGAGCCCCAGCTGCCCGCAGGCTTCGGTTTCGCCCGCTCCCCCGAGAAACGCGCCAAGTGCAAACCCGTCGGCATCGCCCAGGGCGTCCCGCAGCATCCCGGCGGCAGCGCCGATGCCGCGAGGAGCCCGGAGTGCTGCAGCGAGCCGCTGAAAGGCAAAGCCGTCGCGGGCCACGCGCTGCCCGCCGGTGGCCAGGCCGCAGCCGTGAACGTCGCCGGAGCCGAGTAGCTGCTCCGGGGAGCATGTGAAAAGGGTTGCGAAGCGCGGGGCAGGGAGAAGACACACGTCAGCGAGCAATTTGCGAGTGACTTGAGTTTGGACTGGGGCCGGTGAGGATGTGCTCCTCGGCCACAGTACGTGGTCCCGCCGCCTTGGATGCGCTGGCGGGGTTGGGAGCTGCCTCCGGGATTCGTACGGGGACGCGGAGGCGCTCCCGTGTTCTCCAGCGCGAGCTGCCGCGCTCCCAACGCCAAGCGCGGTGGCAGCCCCCGGCACAGGCTCACGTTGCTGCTAGGAACAAAGCCGGGGACGGACCCGTTGCTGGTGCGGCAGGTTTGGAGCGGGGAGGAGCGAGCCTTGGGGCAACTTTGGGGAGAAACTGGGGGTTTTTTTCTTCCTCTTCTCGGTGAAGTGTTTTGGTTCAGACTCACTTTGAATGTTTGCTGTCGCGGTCTCAGCTGGGGGGAAGGATGCCGGTTGTTTCCAGAGTGAGGACAGGAGGCGAGGCAGCTGAAAGGGGAACTTTGCAGTAACATTTTTATTTATTAATTTTTTTTTTTTCCCCCTTGCCCCTAAGGAAAGCAGGAGCTTTTGAGTGTGTGCCAGTAAACGTTTTCCAGGTCTAGTTTGAATTCGCTCCAAGATGCCGCACTCGGAGAGGTGTGCTGTCGGTGGTGTCCCTTTTCAGAACAAAGTGTCGGTCCCTGCTTCGTCGGGGTCTGTCTTCACGGTGCGTAACTCCCGGCAGAAACCTTCCCCCTGCTTCGTCCCGCACTCCTCGCCTCTCCCGGGCCGTCGGCACGCGGGCGAGGTCTGTGGAATAAGCTAAATTCACACCGTACCTGCGGCTGCAAAGCTGCGGGTGCTGTTACTTTCTTAAAAAGGAAATTTTGTGGGTTGTTTGTTTTTATTTGAATCAGTTTACATTTCTTTGCTTTATATAAACTCATAGGAGGGAAGTATTCTGTGAATTGGAGTACAAGGTGTAACGCAGCCAAAACGAAGCGTCCTGGCTTCTTCCGACCGGGGGGAACATAAAAGCTGGCGGTCACCGCAGGTTTGGGATTTCTTTTCCCTCCTGGAGGGAGCGTGGAGGAGGGACGCGAGCTCAGGAGACGGAGGTGGAGGCGGTCATTCGAGCCCCTGGAAACAGCGGTTTCAGACCGTCGGTCCTCGAGGCCTCTCCCGCGTCCTCCGTGAGCTCAGACACGCGTGATTCTGAACCAGACCTCCCCGTCCGTCACTTACGCAGCTTCTTCCTCCGTCTGTCCGGGCGCCGTGTTCCGATTTGATTTCAGCTACTGATGATTTTTGTTCCCCGCCCCTGGCTTGTCCCCTTTCTGCTCTTTGCCAGCAGAATTTGTAGCATTTAAAAAAAACATCCCAAGCTGGAAGTACCGGTGTTTGCTGCCCTCTCCGGAGCAGAGAGCGGGGCGAGGGGTGGCTCTGACCCGCTTTTCTGACCGACCCCAGCCCGCAGCGAGGGACCCCCCCGGACCCGGCTCTGGTGGGAAGTGTCGGCTGCTCCCTGGCATCACCACATCCGCAGGCACGAGCAGCTGCCTGGGGCTTGGGTTTGCTTCCCGCCAGGCAAAATGAAGTCCCAGTATTTCTTTCTGAGCGGAGACTCCTTACCGCCCCATCCGTGCAGACCTGCAGGGAGCTGCGGAAGGCAAAGCCTGGCTTTGCTTGCCCACGGGTGACTTATTTATGGTTTTTTTTTCTTTCCTGAACAGACTGCTGAGGCTAGAGTTAGACCCATGTGTGTATCCATGGGCTTAGACCTTCATTTTTCAGTATTTTCCTACCAGTACAGCTGCAGGGAGTTACCGCGGGAACCCACCGTGCCGCGTTGGTTTTCTCCTCCTGTCCCCTCGTGCAGCCGGGGAGGATTTCGCGGGACAAACTCAGCTCTTGGTGCCGCTCCCGCCCCACATCCCCGACCCGGAGAGGAGAACGCGGTCAGCCAGCGAAAGGTCCCCTCACCTCCGAGGGTGTGCAGGCTCCGCTCGTCAGCGTCTGCTAACGAATATTGCCTAATTGGAATAAGTGGAACGGGCTCCCTTCTTGCTCGGGGTAAGGGCAGGGTCAGGTCTCGGTGCTGCACATCTCGCCGCCGCTCATGAAATAAAAACCACAAGCAAACAGCGCTGGCGACGCCGGAGACGTCGCGCGCGGACCGGCCCTCGCAGGACTTGCTTGGCCTGAGCAGCAGCCCCTCGCTGGTTTTTAATTTCCGTTTTATTTTGGCGTGTCACCAAAGGCCTCTCGCGGGTGAAGGGGGCTTCGCGTAGCGTTTTGTTTAGACACGGTGCAGCCTTTGCCAAAGTCTTGGTGAGGTGTGGAAGTGTCTCGGTGCTAAAATGAATGTTCAGCTGCAGTGCATGTCGCTAGGAATAGTTCTTTCGGTTGTAGGTACGTGAGTGAGAACAGCTTCTGGGCTCGAATGTGTGAAAGCAATACAGCCAAGGCTTGATAACCTGACTTTATACCAAAGGTTTCTCCTCTTAATGTGATGTGAACTAAACGAAGCAAGTATCTGTTGATTTAAAATTGGTTTTCTGAAAGTGTTTTTGGAGCTAATTTGCGGGATTATTGGTGTGTTCTGCCCCATTAACCCAAAGAAATAAGGATTTTCAGTGTGCTAACCCAGCCTGTGAGTTATCAGTGCTGTGGAGAGGTTGGATTTCACTGCCTGAAGTGTACTGCTCTTCCTGAAATACCTGTGTGACCCGGGATGAACAGGATCACCAAACGGTTTGGGTGGGAAGGGACCTTCAGAGGCCATCTAGCCCAGCCCCCCTGCCATGAGCAGGGACATCTTCCACCAGACCAGGGTGCTCAGAGCCCTGTCCAACCTGACCTTGAATGTGCCCAGGGATGGGGCATCGACCGCCTTGCTGGGCAACCTGGGCCAGGGTTTCACCACCCTCAGCGTAAAAAATTTCATCCTTAGAGCCAGTGTAGACCTCCCCTCTGTCAGCGTAAAGCCGTCACCCCTTGTCCTATCACTCCATGCCCTTGTCACAGCCCCTCTCCAGCTCTCACAGGTCCCTCCAGGCACTGGAAGGCTGTGCTGAGGTCTCCCCAGAGCCTTCTCCTCTCCAGGCTGACCAGCCCCAGCTCTCCCAGCAGAGGGGTTCCAGCCCTTGGATCATTGCTGGGGCCTCCTCCAGCCCCGCTCCCACAGCTCCAGCTCTGTCCTGTGCTCAGGGCTCCAGAGCTGGACGCAGGACTCCTGGGGGGTCTCAGAATCCCCCCCCTCGCCCTGTGCCCACGCTGCTGGGGATGCAGCCCGGGATGCGGCTGCAGACCAGGTCTTCTGGTCTCGAGCTGCATCGATCGTCAGTCGAATACTGCCTTACCTGAGGAACTCAAATCTGAGAGTGGGGGCTGAGGCTTTCCGTGAAAAAGGGCTTCTGAACCAGAAGTAATTCATAAAAATCAGGAACAGCAGATTGTCTTGCCAAGATATCAAGGAAGAACTCCCGTTGAGGAACTCACCTGAGTGCAGCCCTTCCAGGGAAGGTCCTGCCTCGCGGTGATGAATTATGGCAGTTAATTTGTGTGTAAACCGCTGCCGTTCGGGTCACTCTACCAAGTGGTTCTGTATTGTGTTTGGGGGACCTTGGGGTTTTTTTTGTTTGGTTTTATACACATAAGAAAATGGTCAATTTTATCTATTTTTGTATAGTTTTGCATTTTATATTCACGGGGAAATTTTACGGACTGTTCTTTTACTCGTGTGTGTTGTCTTTTTAAAGTGGTGTGGTTTACCGTTCCGATGGAGGAAAGGCGATGAATTATTGCTGCTGCTGCCGCCTCTGCCCGTGCAATGCAAGGAAACCGCCTCGCTCCACGTCCCCTCCTGCCGCGTGCCGCTCCGCCAGCGCCCGGGCCCGCACTGAGGCCCGGCGGCAGGTCCCTTGCCGGCACACACGCTCTCTGTTTGCACACACCGCTGAGACCTCTGCTTTCATATCGCTTGGTCACGCTCGTCAACTGTTATTTCTTTCTTTAAGCTTTGCTTTTAATCTGGATTTGTGGACTTTGATGGTTTCTCCCTGAAAGTGGTGTTGACCGTCTTCAAGCTAGAAAACCGCAGGTTTCAGCTGGGGCTTTCCCTTCTGCGTGCTGAAATTATTTTGTCCAAAATTGAGGCTTTTCTGCAGTCCCCGGGCAGGAGATGTGCTGGCTGCTGCGCGGTGATGCTCCTGAAACCGGTGACAAATTTCCTTTCCCCTCGGTGCTCCCCGGCCGGGCTGGGGGCTCGGCTTTCGCCCTTGCGCAGGCAGCGTCGCCCGCTCCACCTCTGAAGATTGCTCCTTAACTAATCCTGGGGCTCCGCTCGGGATCAGCGGGGCCTTCCTCCTCCTCCTCCTCCTCTCCTGCTGTGCTTGGCTGGAGCCCGGGGAGCTCCACCCCTGCCGCCCGCGTTGCCGGCACCCGTCGGGCATCTCCCCGGAGCAACGCTGCCTTCGGGTCTGGGATCGGAAACGGCGAGGAGAGCTGCTGGGGAGCCAAGGGCCGGCGCTCGTTGTCGTGGCTCTTCTTGCTTCGGTTTTCGTCTGGGTGACCGAGCGTGGTGTGCTGGGAGCCAAGCCCCGTGCGCAGCCCCGCGTGGGGCCTACGGGCCGAGAGAACGTCTCTGCAGACGGCCACGGCGATTAACGGAGCAGACAGGACCGGCGTCAAACAGGGCCGTGCAGAAAGGAAATGAAATGCTGAAAAGCTAAAAGATTACAGCTGAAAGCAAATTTTTTCCCCTTCTTCTGCCCCCCGCCAATGCCAGCAGAGATGGCAGTTGCCGCTGGGACATTTGGCGCTGCGTAGATGTCTCTTACTTAAATTGCGCTGTTTTGATGTCTCTTACTTAAATTGCTCTTCACCCAAGCGCACTTTTTGTTTTTATTTTTAAGTGGCTTTGCCCCTTTTCTGGAGTGGGGACTGGACGGGAGGTCGCTCGGCAAACATTCCTGGGGCGCGTGGACCCGCGCCGCGCGCCACATTCCCTCTGCCCCCGAGTTCGGCGGCTTCCTCCTCTCCCGCTGGGGCTGCCCGCTCTGCGTGCCGGTACCGAGTCGCCCGAGAAGCTACACTTGGGTGAAGCGATGAATTCAAGTCTAGAAAAGCCTCTCAGTTCTAAAATTAAAAAAAATAATCATCATCAGCCCTTGTCCCCCGTGGCCCCGCGCCGGGCCGGTCTGCGGGTGACTGCTCCCAGCTGAGCGACTTGTCTGAATTTTGGGGTTTTTTTTTTTGTTTTCTTTCTGGTCGCATTGCTACTCGTCCTTTCAACTTTTTAATGTATTGATTGTGTTTTAAAATGAATGTTCCTTTCACTGAATTCTAAAGAATAAACTTCAGATTTTTAGAGAACGTTGCATTTCACTCGTGGTTTGTTTTTTCCCTGCTTATTTTATAGAACAGAATCACAGAAACACTGAGGCTGGAAAAGACCTTTCAGATCATCGAGTCCAACCGTCCACCCAGCGCTGCCAAGCCCACCATGTCCCCAAGCGCTGCATCCACACGGCTTTTGACCCCCCCCCCCAGGGATGGGGCCTCCACCGCTGCCCCGGGCAGCCTGTCCCGGGCCTCGACAGCCCTCCCGGTGAAGAAACGTTCCCTGACACCCAACCTAAACCTCCCCCGAGGCCGTTTCATCTCGCCCCATCACTTGTTACTCGGGAGGAGAGCCTGACCCCGCTCACTGCAACTTTTCAGGCCATTGTGGGGAGCAACGGGGTCTCCCCTCGGCCTCCTCAGGCCGAGCCCCCCCAGCCGTTCCCCACGGCACTCGTGCTCCGGACCCCGCGCCAGCCTCACCGCGGCCCCTCGACGCCTTCCCCGCGGTGAGGGGCCCACAGCTGAGTGCGGGACTCAGCCGCGCCGGGGCCGAGCAGAGCGCCGGTGAGATGCCGGCTTAGGGCCGCGCTGCCAGGCACAGCGCAGCCTGGCCCTCTTTCTTAAGCTGGGTGTGATAATTAGCAGCCAGCCCATTAATTAAGGGAGTTGTCCCCCCACAAGGGATTTGTGGCCATGAAGCTCTTCGGACTCCGCTTCTGCTGCATAACCTGGGCTAACAAGCTTTGCTGTATATTTAATTTCATCTTTATCTCTCAGAATCCCCACTTGAAGCAGATCTCTCTGCTTGCGGGGGTGTGAAAGCGCAGACGAGTGCCGGTCGAGGTCGTCCAACGCCGACGGGGCCAGGCAGGACCTGCGTAACGTGGTTGGTATCACGGGAGGAAGCATTTCAGGCAGGAAAATCCCCTTGTGCCTTCCCAAAGTCTGCAGAGATGGAAAAAAATAATCGAAAATAATGTTTCACCTCGGAAACAGGCAACGCTGAGGAGAAGCAGGCTGGGCGCTTCGGGACGTTTCGGGCTCGTTGCGGGGAAGGAGTGGTGGCTGTTTAATTGCTGTCTTCTCGCGGAGGGCTGGATTCCGCCCCTGAGCATCCCTGGGCGCGGCGTAGAGCCGCTCTGCACATCGCTCCCTCCGAGCGGGCTTTTCTTCTGGAAGCTGCCCCAGCTCGTCAAGGCAGAGCTGCGGACCTGAGCCTGGAGCCGAGGGCCGCGGAAAGGTCCCAAGCCCCCAGCCGGCTCTCGCCTCCCTCCCGAGATCGTGGGGCCGAGCTTTCCCAGCGTCCATGGTTCCTCTCCTGCACACGGAGTCTCCGCCACCGGGATGAGCAGCGGCTTCCCTGCCTGCTCCTCCGCCATCCTGCCGGGATAACCCCGGTCCTTGACTCCCACCTGGGCTGAGCAGCCGGCGGCGGCGGCAGCAGCAAGGCTCTCGCTTTCTGCTTGGATCCCCTTCCCTTCCCCGGCAACGGGCGCTGCCAAGCGAGGGCTCCGAAAAGGAGCCGTCAAGCCCACCGGTGCTGCGAGGGGCTGTGGATGACCCCCAGCGAGCCTGGAGCAGCTCCTTGCAGCGTCCCCCGAGCGACACAGCGATGCTCTGCATCCCTCCGGTCCGGAGGGCAGCGGTGGGGTGGCCTCCGTGTCACCCCCAGCTCAGGGGCAGCACCCGCCTCCATCTTCTGCCCCGCCAAAGGTCCTGCAAGCGCTTTGCTACCATTCCTACGAGGAGAGGCTGAGGGAGCTGGGCTTGTTCAGCCTGGAGAAGAGAAGGCTGAGAGGGGACCTTAGAAATGCCTCTAAATATCTGCAGGGTTGGGGGTCAGGAGGACGGGGCCAGACTCTTTTCAGTGGTGCCCAGTGACAGGACAAGGGGCAACGGGCACAAACTGAAGCAGAGGAAGTTCCAGCTGAACATGAGGAAGAACTTCTTCCCTCTGAGGGTGATGGAGCCCTGGCCCAGGCTGCCCAGGGAGGCTGTGGAGTCTCCTTCTCTGGAGATATTCCAGCCCCACCTGGACGTGGTGCTGTGCAGCCTGCTGTGGGTGACCCTGCTTGGGCAGGGGGTTGGGGTGGGTGACCCACAGAGGTCCCTGCCAACCCCCACCATTCTGTGATTCTGTGATTCTGTGGGTGGTTTCATTTTTTCGCTATGCCCATGGCCTCTTCCTCCACCCAGCTCAAGCAGAGGGTAGCACATCCCGTCCCGTCCTGCCTGACGTTACGGGGCTGGCAGCCAGCAGTCCCCGGCCGGGTCAGCGCAGCCGGGGTCGGTCCTGGGGTACCTGTCCTGGGTGCAGAGCGGTGCCCAGCATCGCCGCGGCAGCCGGGTTTGGGGGTTTCTGGCCTCGCAGCAGGGCTCTGGGTCCCCCCAAGGGTCCTGCTGCCATCTCCAGGGTAGCAGGGGCTCCGTCCCAGAGGTTTGCTTTTAATCTCTCTGTCTTTAATACGATTTTGAAATCTGTTTTATGCTGGCAGGATCTGGGGAAAGAAAAGGAAAAAAAGGAGGTTTTTTTTTTCTGATGCATGAACTGTCAGTGAAGGCTTTTTTTGGGGGGGGTATTTTTGTTGTATTAGAAAGGAGAAGAAGGGAAGGGGGAGTTGAGGCAAAAGGAAAGGCTGCTGATGGTGTCCCAGCTGCTTTGGGCACGGAAAATATCGCAGCAGCAACAGCCAGACCAGCCTGTGGTCCTTCTGCTCCCCAAAACCCCTCCGCTGGAGCCGGGCAGGCTCTCCCCGAGCAGGGGCTCCCCCCGAGCAGGGGCAGACCCGGGGTTCGGAGTGGCCAGACCTGGGGGTCGGAGCAGCCAGACTCGGGGTTCAGAGCAGCCAGACCAGGGGTTCGGAGCAGCCAGACCCGGGGTTTGGAGCGGCCGGCGCGTGGGAAGGAGTCGGTGAGCGGGCGGCAGAGCTTGTTTTTGGGGAACACCCTTTGGCAACAGCAAGGCGAGGGGCTGCAGGTCTTGGGGACCATCCCTCGCCCTCCTGAACGCCCTTTTTAACCAAATTCCCGCTCTTTGCAGGAATCCTGTCTGGCCGCGCGGAATTTTGGCCCAGTTTCGATGCTGGGCTGACCTCTAAGGGAGAGCTCAGTGATTGCAGTCACTGGGCTGGAGCACTGCCGAGCTGGTCTCCCCCAAAGTCCCCCCGCAAGCCGCCGAGGCTCGGAGCGCTTTCTGGGGACGCAGCGCAGACCGCTCTGGCCTCCGCCATTCCCCGAGCCTCCGACATCAGCCGCTCCGCGTCGCAACCCCACGGCGAGGTACCGTAAGTTACTATAGCCCAACTCCGTCGCTGTGGGCTGGGTGCCCACCTCCGCGTGGGACTGCTCCACCCCACCTGGGCCTCCTGATGGGCTTCGCTCCATTTTCCCCCTATTTTCTCCCCCCTGTTTTTTTCCGCCGAGTGAGCAGAGATGGGAGCAGAGAGGTTCTGGGCGCCGAGATGTCTGGTTTCGCCCCGGTGGGGACGCGGCGCTGGCCGTGCGCTGCGCGCATGGGATGAGCACACCAGCGCCGCGCGCTGATGAAGAGCTCTTCTCATCTCCAAGCCATGCACATGGGGGTCCCTGGGGGCCAGACCTCCGGGGCTTCGCGGCTGAGCGGGACCCGGGCGGGCAAAGCCACCGGCACGGTGTGCGCAGGCACCAGCCGGCGTCACGGACCCCTCAGCCCATCGCCACCAGTGAGACCAGTGGGCTCTGCCCCCGGGACTGGGCAGGCGGTGGCTTTTGGTGATCCCCTGTGTTCAGAGAGCCAGAAAACGGGTCCTGTTTTTCAAAGCCAGCTTCATGTCAGCGAGATGCGTGCAGTATTATTTTGGCTATCTGTTCTGTAGGATGGCTGGGGTATTATTTTTTTTTCTTTTTTTGAGTTTTACACTCAAGTTCAGGAGCAGAGGAGCTCCTACACGCTGGTGGAGCTGGTTGCATCGCCCACCAGCGAGCTCGGTGTCTGGGGACTGCGGATGCTGTCCCCCTCTGCTCCGACCTCCAGTCCGCGCACCCGGCTGCCTCCCCAGCCGTGCTTTTGGAGAGTGGGCCTGAACGAGGGCTTCCTGGAGACCAGAAGGTGAAGCCTTGAAGGATCATGTAATATTATAAACCCAATTATCGCCTCGTTTCGCTCGCCGGGAGCTGCCAGCACCAAGCGGCTGGAAATCAGCCTCCTGATTTCTGTCCAGGGTCACCCAGAGCAGGCTGCACAGCACCGCGTCCAGGCGGGTCCTGAATATCTCCAGAGAAGGAGACTCCACAGCCTCCCTGGGCAGCCTGGGCCAGGGCTCCGTCCCTGTGCCTGGGCTTGGCTTGCTGCTCCATGGACGCTGTGCACGGGTTCAGCCCAACCGGGCAGAGCAAGGGCGGTAATGGCCTGTGCTCCCCGTGTGTCGTCCCCATGGGGGCTGCTGAGAGCCACGAGGGACCTGACCACGGCCAGGCTCTCCCTGAGCCCCAACTCCTGTCGCATCGACTCAGCCTTTTCGGCCATGGCATCTCTCCGTGCTTTCCCACAGGACAGCTTTGGAGCCAGTCTGCCAGGGCCCCGAGGGCACTGACAGCCCTTGATGGCCCTGAGCGGCCTCACCTGGGACCCACACCCACACCCCTCGGCCCAGGAGCCCATTTAAGCTCAGCCCTGGCTCCCCCTCCCTCCGTGGGCTGTCTTGCAGGGGTGCAGGGCTTCAGCCCAGCCCCATCCCAGCCATGGACCCCATCGATCCAGACCCTGATGTGTGGGTTGACTTCCCAGCCTGACTGTGGAGCTGCCTCGTCGCCACGAAGGTGCTTTGGGGTGGCCTTGGCCACCATCCTTGTCCTGCTCGCCCTGCTCAGGTACCCGCGCCCTGCCAGCTGGGTTGTCACTGCTGGCCCTTGGCCAGTGCAGTTGGTGTCATCGCTGCTGACCTCAAATGTCCCTGAAGGGTGCTCTGGGGCCAGGCACGAGCTGCTGTGCTGGGAGAAGGGCTGTCAGAAGGGCAGGGTGCCAGAGACCTGCCAACGTACAAATAAACCCATCCTTTGTAAAGCCCCGGGAGGCCGCCTGCGTTTGTTCTCATGCCAAGAGCTGGCTGAGGAAGACTCCCTTCTTTTCCTCACGCTTCGGAAATGCACGGGAAGGTTTCCAGGGCATTGCTGAGCATCTCCGAAGGGTGGGCGCAGATGGTGGAGCGAGGCTGTGCCGCTGCAACCGGACGTGCGGAGAAGGTTTCACCTGCTGCTGGGGTGGTGGTGGTGAGCTCGGCTCCAGCTAGACCATCTGGGCTTCGTGCCACCCCCCTGTGTCACGCAGCTCAGGGCGCTGTGATTCGTGCTCTTTCTCCTTGGTCCTTGGTTCATCCCCTCCCAGGGATGCAAGAGGTGGGGGTTTGCTGCTTCCCTTTGCCTGCTCTCCTCTCTTCCCCGGGTCACTTCTCCTTCATTCGATTTTCATGTGCTTGGCTCCACGCTGATATTTTTCCAGCCCCCAGCGCTGTGCCCTGCCTTGCTCCCGGGGCCAAGCCCGCCTGCGTGCCCGTGCAGAGGGCTCGGCGCTGGGAGGAACCAGTGCTTTCTCGCACTGGGCCCGGCGAGGGAAGGCAGGACCTCGCATGTCGGTGCCCACGCGCGTTCCCAGCGGGTCTGAGGACCTCCCTCCTCCGCCCCGAGCCGCGGCCGTCGAGCGGCAGCACGTGAGGTCGTGCTGGCTTTGACAGGGAGCTGTGCTCTGCGTGAGCCGGGCTGTTTGATCCCATCTGCCGCCTCCCCGCTGCGCTCTGCTGCATTTTTCCCTGGGCTTTTTTTTAGCGTGGGGAAGTCCAATTCCACGTTAACGCGCCAAGGATGTGCTGTTATCTCCTGTGGGCTCCGATTCCTTTTTGGATAAATAATTTGTTTGCTATAATAAAGTGCCTCTTGGGGTGAAACTAGGAGGGGTGGGGGGAAAAGTGAAATGTGGACCTGAACCAGAGCCAGGGAGGGAGGAGGGCTGCTTTCTGCTATTTTTTCTTCCCCAAAAAACCCCGTGAACCAATCTAAAAAAGAAAACTCCCTGGCGTGTGGCTATACGTTGTTCATCAGCAGGACACTGCGAGGTGCGGGGAAGCGCTGGGGTTCGAGTGATGAGGGGACTGGAATATCTCCCCTACGAGGAGAGGCTGAGGGAGCTGGGCTTGTTCAGCCTGGAGAAGAGAAGGCTGAGAGGGGACCTTAGAAATGCCTCTAAATATCTGCAGGGTGGGGGTCAGGAGGATGGGGCCAGACTCTTTCCAGCGGTGCCCAGCGACAGGACAAGGGGCAACGGGCACAAACGGAAGCAGAGGAAGCTCCAGCTGAACCCAAGGAAGAACTTCTTCCCTCTGAGGGTGACGGAGCCCTGGCCCAGGCTGCCCAGGGAGGCTGTGGAGTCTCCTTCTCTGGAGATATTCCAGCCCCGCCTGGACGCGGTGCTGTGCAGCCTGCTCTGGGTGACCCTGCTTCAGCAGGAGGGTTGGACTGGGTGACCCACAGAGGTCCCTTCCAACGCCTACTATTCTGTGATTCTGTGAGTGCCAGAGCGAAGCCGGGTCTTGTTGCTCCTGTTCTACCCCCAAATCTCTCTCCCGGCCTCGCGGCGCGCGGTTTCTGCTCAGGAGCCTCGGGAAAACCCTGGAGGGACCCCTCTGAGGGGTGCTGCTGCTGTGGCGGTGTTCAGCCGTTAAACGCCGGTCTGTAGAAATGAGCGGGGAGGCCGTGTCAGAAGAGGCCAGCCCCACGTACAACGTAGCCGAGGTGGTGGAGTCGGTGCTGGGGTCGGAATGGTTGGGTTTAGGATCCTCCCACCTTCAAAGCGTGGCCTGGGGAGAGCTGGGGCTGGAAGCTGCAGGTCAGTAGAACGCAAGCTCCGGGGTTTTCAGAGGGTACCTGGCATCTGGGGGCACTTTGCAAGGCAGGCGGCAAACTCTCCATTTCTCGAAGGCTTTTGGTGCAAGTTTGGTGTTTTGTCCAACGTGGGTTTTCTCTCCAGCAGCATCTCCAGGTCAGCGGCTGTCAGTAGGTGAAGCTCCATGGCCTGGGAGACGCAGGGCAGGCTGAATAAATAAAATTCTTTCTTCCAGGCTTAAAATCAACAGCAGTATTTTGCCCGGGTGCTAGGGCCCTGCTTTCTCCTCCACTTGTGCTCGTTCTCCTTTCCCTGCTGCAGCAGCGGTACTGCACAGCCTGCCAGAGAGATGGGTTCTTGGGGTTTATTTCTGGAGGATCTGCAGATGAAGAGGGGCTCTGCCAGCCCTCCTCCCTCTGCAGCGTCACCGAAGTTCGGCCGTGCCCTTGTCCCGAGCCCACCGGTGTGACCGCCGCCAAGCGGGAGCCGTGCCGGGTGGTGCAGGTGGCTTTGCCCGGGTCCCCGAACGGCTCTGGGGCAGGGTGAGTGTGAGTCACGCTGCAGAAGCCTCCCCAGGGCTGCTCCTGGCTTCTGCGTTCGGAGATCGTGCCCAGCTCCGGCGTGCATGTTGGGACTGGTTCGGGCAGAGCTGCTCTACCGGGTGAGCAGCTTGGCACCCCCGTGGCGGGGAGAGCTGGGCTGGGGTGGGAGCATCGCTCCTCTCCCCGGTGGGCTCCTGCCTGCCTCCCCTCTGCCCACTCACAGAATCCCAGAATGGTCGGGGTTGGCAGGGACCTCTGTGGGTCACCCACCCCAACCCCCTGCCCAAGCAGGGTCACCCAGAGCAGGCTGCACAGCACCGCGTCCAGGCGGGGCTGGAATATCTCCAGAGAAGGAGACTCCACAGCCTCCCTGGGCAGCCTGGGCCAGGGCTGCATCACCCTCAGAGGGAAGAAGTTCCTCCTCATGTTCAGACGGAAAATTCAGACTCGGGCTCTCCCTCGGGGTTTCAGCTCCGATTCCCAGCATGGACGAGGGCCGTGGTCTCACGAATGCCTCCCCCTTGCTAGAGGCGGGTGGCTGTGGGCTGAGCGCCGGGAAGGGAGGAAGACGTTGCTGGAGAAACATCTCCTCGCAGGCCGTCGTGTTGGAGCAGCAAAGGATGGACAACACAGCGGTTCGGCTAGGAGCTGGTGGGGAAACAGGGCTTTCGGTCCCAGCCGTGTCGCTGAGGGGTCCCCGAGGGGTCCCCCCTCCCCTTGCCGGCAGGTCCTGGGCAGCACGTCAAAGCAGATCGATCCCAAAGGCACAGCCGGGGCGAAGCACCGGTCAGACAGGACCCCAGAGCCCCCCACCTGGCTTGCAAGCAGCCAGCATTGTTCTATCGCATCCCCTGCTCGCTCAAAACCTCCCCAGTTCAAGCGCTTTAAGAAACCTGCAAGCGCCCGTGTCTCCCCCGGGGGTGATGAATGGTTTTTTGCGTTTGTGGGTGCTGCCGGGGCACGCTCCCGCTTGGGCAGCAGCCTCGCCTTTGGCTGCCTCCCCTCTGCTCCTGCTGCTGCACTGGATCCCCGCGGCAGCCGCTTTGCAAACGCAGGAGACCGGAGTTTCCTCTTCTACAAACAGAAAATAAGGAGACTGCAGCGGGTTTGACGTTAAAAACGTGGTTTCCAGCGTCTCAGCTTGGGGAAGCAGCGAACACTTGGGTGTTTCCCAGTTCTTTCCTCCATGCCATTTTCCTGCCAGGTATTATTTGCAGCGCAGCTGCGAGGGACGTGGTTCTTCTGCGTGTTTAGGGAGTGGATCCCACCGGCGTCGAAGCCTCCCGGGCGCGGAGGGCTGCTGGGAGGCTGGAGCCCGCGCCAGCCCCGGCGCTCGTCTGCGGCGTGCTATTAATAACCCACCGGCGAGGCTGCCGGGCTGGAGGAAACGAAGGAAATGAAGTTAATACGTGGAAATGTTTCCTTGTTTTCCCACTCGGCGCTCGGGGCCCTGCCTGCTGCTCCCTGCCCCTCTCGCCCAGCTCGGGCTGCGGCTGGGCTTAGGGGCTGGGGGGGGAGCTCAGGGAGAGCCCGGTTTGGGGAAAAGTGTTGAAGAATAGGGATTCCGAGGGTGGGAAGCAGGGAGTGGAGGAATGTTACGGCTCGTCTGAGCTGCTTCGAAAGAGGGAGAGTGGTGTAGGGGCTGCTCCTTGGGGGTGAAGGGCAGAAAGGGCACCTTTACTTGTGGATTTTGGGGCAGCGTTTTTCCTCGCCAGCCCCGTGTGAGAGCTCTGCAGTAGCTGGCGACTGGAAAAGCACCTCGGGCTCGGCGGGGCTGCGGCGACGCAGCGTGACTCAGCCCGGCCACGCTTCCCACGCCACGGCTCTGCCGGCAAGGCCCTTGCTGCAGCTGCCCCAGGCAGGCACCGCACGGGCTCTGCCCGCTTTGAGAACGCGTGGTCCGCAGAATCCCAGCATGGTAGGGGTTGGCAGGGACCTCTGTGGGTCACCCACCCCAACCCCCTGCCCAAGCAGGGTCACCCAGAGCAGGCTGCACAGCACCGCGTCCAGGCGGGGCTGGAATATCTTCAGAGAAGGAGACTCCACAGCCTCCCTGGGCAGCCTGGGCCAGGGTTCTGTCACCCTCAGAGGGAAGAAGTTCTTCCTCGTGTTCAGCTGGAGCTTCCTCTGCTTCAGTTTGTGCCCATTGCCCCTTGTCCTGTCGCTGGGCACCACTGGAAAGAGTCTGGCCCCGTCCTCCTGACCCCCACCCTGCAGATATTTAGAGGCATTTCTAAGGTCCCCTCTCAGCCTTCTCTTCTCCAGGCTGAACAAGCCCAGCTCCCTCAGCCTTTCCTCGTAGGAGAGATGCTCCAGTCCCCTCATCACCCTCGTAACCCTCCGCTGGGCTCTCTCCAGTAGCTCCTCATCTTTCTTGAACTGGGGACCCCAGCACTGGACACAGCACTGCAGATGGGGCCTCCTCAGGGCAGAGTAGAGGGGGAGGAGAACCTCCCTCGACCTGCTGGCCACACTCCTCTTGATGCACCCCAGGATCCCACTCACTTTCTGGGCAGCCAGGGCACACTGCTGGCTCATGGTCAACCTGTCATCCACCAGGACAGCCAGGTCCCTGCAAAAATCTCCAGCCTCCCCTTCCCACCTTGTCCGTGTTGTTTCCGAGCCATCCTGCCGTTCTCCAGGTAGCCCTGTGGCCACTGCTAGCCGGGAGGCTGCTGGGGCGATGCTTCCCCGGGGGCTCAGGGTGGGACCCTTGGCTCTGACCCCGAGCGCAAGGCTTGAGCTCAGCGAGGAGCAGCTTCCCTGAATCCCAAATCCCAAACCCTGCCACGGTGCGGGTTGCAGGCCGCTCTCAGAAGTGCCTACATTGGCGAGAGGAACCCGGTGGGGTGGCTTTGGGGTGCTGAGCAGCGGCGGCTGGGGTACCTGCTAACTCTTGTTGCTGTTTGCTGGTTTGTTGTTAAGATAAGATCCTCCGCAACGTGCTCCTGCGCGGGGCCGAGCCTGCTGCGGGGCAGAGCCCCACGGTCTGGAGCCGAAGGCTACGCCGTGCTCTGGAGGGAGCAGAAAGAGGGGTACACAGAGACCCGTGCGGCGGGTGCGCGAGCAAGCGCCGTGCACGCAAACCTCCACAAAAGGAGCGGCTAATCGGCGGTGCCGCAAGACAGCGAGACCTTCCCCGCCAAGCACCGGCCGGTGGAGTGGAGACGGCAAGGAACAGGTCTTGCAAACTTTCTGCTGAGTTACGGAGAATCATCCGGGGATTGCCACCAGGAAGAATTTGCGGAAACCGTCCGAGCTCCTGCGGAAGCGGAGCTGCTCCGGCGATGTGCCCCACGCTCAGCTCTCGCCTCGGGGATTTCATCCTCTCCTTCAGGTTTCCCATCCTTAATTCGTTTCCCGCTGTGGTTTGCCACCCTCAGGCTCTCAGGGTGCGGGCAATGCTGTGAGAGCTCCTGTGTTGGTCCGGGAACACACTCCTAGGCTCTCTTTCCCCTCCCTAAAAAAATTACACTTGAAGACGAGGAATGAGCAAGGCCCAGGGCAAGAACAGGAGTCACCTGTGGATAAACCCAGCATGTGGCCTGGGTTGGTGAAAGGGGGACGAGGAGCATAAGGAACCCTCATTATCACGTGAATCAGGAGTTAATGAGTGTGGTTTGGTGATGTGCTCAAGAGCAGAACATTTCTCTGCCCCATCCTCCAGCCATTAAGTATTTAAATAGGGAAAAAACTTGGTCTCTGATCTCCTGCTCTGGGTGGACTGCCTCATCTGGGATGTGCAGCTGGAACCTGCAAGAAAGCCAAACCCTCCGGCGCTGGGGTGCTAGCTCCGGGGTGAGGACCTGGGTCACCTCCTGCTGCCGCACCGCACCCCGCTGGGGCCGCAGCCGCAGGGCCGTGCTTGATTTACGCAGGTAGAATTAAAAAGGTAGAATAAACGCTGCCGCTGGGCACTGGGCTGTAGCTTCCAGTCCACCGTCCTTAACTCGGCACCATGCGGGCTGAGTGGAAGCTGTTGCCACCCGTGCCCCCGAGCTCATCAGGGCCATCCCGCCTGGCCTATGGGTCACTTCAATCAATTTATTGTGGGCTAGGTAATTGGGTGTTGGGCTAAGCCGCCCAGCGACATCTCCCTTGAGGCTGCAAACCAAGACAACGTGAGTTTAATCCCCCCCCTGCCTTGTTACGGGCGTTTGCCTGACCCCACACCAGGTCTAACGTGGAAGGCGGAGGGAGCACCAGAAAAATGACACGGTGGGGAAATTGCAGAAAAATGACAAGGTGGGGAAATTTCCTCTTTTCAGGAGGCTCGGTGCTTGGGTTTGACCCCCAAGCGCAGGGTGGTTGGGTGTTTCTCCCTCCCGAACAAGCCAAGGTGGGTATGTCCAGCTGCAGTACAGGGGATTAGGGGAAAGAGAGTGGAGGAGAAGGAGCCTGTAACACCTGGGCAAGGTGTCTGAATTAAAAAATGAGAATCTGATTTTCTGAGCTCATGTTTTCATCGATTTCAGTGCACGCATCACGTATGAAGAGGTGTGAGACTGACAGCGAGTTGGCTACGGAGAGCGGAAAGGACTCCAGGTTACGGGATGGGGTAACACCGTGGTAACTGGGCATCCCTCCACGGGGCACCTACCAGAAGAGACCGCCGATAGGACCTATTTCTTCTCAAACAGGGGCTTCTGCAACCCCCTCCCGACCCAACCCAGTCCGTAAGGCCCAGCTGTGAATCCGAACACCTGCAGATGCGTGAGGTCTCCTTGACAAGGCAGCCGCAGCGGTTCCCGAGCTGCTTTTGCATCGCTCTAGGGCTGAGCTCCCTTCGGGCACCCAGCGGGGAGCCGTCGGGCTGTCTTCATTACAGAAGCCCAATTTCTGACGCCTGCCTCGCTACAGAAACTTTGTTCGGGTTTCCAAGCGGCTGTTAATTCCTTATCGCTTTTGTTTTGGTTTTTTCCTCACTTCAGGGATATGGAAGGAGCCGTGTTTAGGTGGCCCCGGGGTGGTTATGTCCTAGATGGGATTTGAGGTGAGGCGTCTCCTGGGCGAGAGGTGAGGAGGAAGGCAGGGACGGCAACGGGGGAAGCTGCCACATTGCCTGCGGCCCCAGCTGAGCCGCCTCGAGCTTCCAGTTTTTGCTAGCCCTGGAAAAATAAACCAGTAAACCAGCTCAGCATCTTCTGGGCTTGCCTTCAGCTTCCTCGGTCCTTGTGGTCCCTTAGATTGGTTGATCTGTTGATGGCCCTGTTCAAAGGCAAGTCCATTCGCTCCTGTCATTTACTTCTCACCTGGGCTCCATCACCTGCTATCTGAGACAAGAATTGCCCATCTTCACCACCAGCCTGCCTGTAATTTCAGTCACTTTTTAGCCTGCAGAGCACTGGAAGCACCCGGGAATTTCCCCGGCATAAGCAGGATTTGAGGTCTTGCTGCTCATTTCAGTATCCTCAGTGTTTTCTGCGGGTTTTAGGCTTCTACTCAGGTGAACTCAGTCATGGTCCTGCTCCCTCTGCCTCCCAGCAAAGCCCTGTCTGGGGGGCTGTTTGTTAGGATTCGAGGGCCGACGCGTTCTGAAAGCTGGGGTTTGGGGGAAACAGGGCTGAGGGCTGCGAGGTCGCTGGGCGACGCACGTGAGTGTTGCTGCTCCTGGATTTTGTGGTTGTTGTGGGATTCGGGGGGTTTTTTTTTTAATGCATCTGAAGGTTTTCTTCAAGCCTGGCTTATGAAGCTGTACGAATTCCTCAGATTTTCACCTTTCTTTTCTGGAAAAGTGAGCTTTTAGCTGCTTCCCGCAAGCGGGGGAATGGGAGATGTCACGGCTTAATGCTCCGAGTGCAAGTATAAAATGCAATCTAGAGAAAAGCCCTCATTTTGGCAGCTGACCCCCCCCCCCCATCCCAAGCACCCAAGGCAGGCAGGGCTGCCCGGTGGGGTTTGCCTTTGTGCTGGGTGGTTACGGGATGGGGAGGGGGCTGGGTGCAGCCCCCGTGTGTGGCACCAGCAGGGCTGAGCTTCTCCTTGGGAGAACCATCAGCTGCCAGCAAGATGAAACCAGCCTAGGACGCCGCTGTGCCGCGATGCTGCGGGTCAGGACTGCGGGTACCACGACGACTGCTGCAAGACGCTGCCTCTCGTACCCACCACAGCATCTTCCCAGGCTGTCGAGACCCCCCGGTCTCTTGTCCTCCGCTGTGGCTTAACGAACACTCTCGAAACCTCACTCTTCCTACGGAAAAGGTGTTCTCCGCCTCTCTGAGACTACGAGGGCAGCCACAGTTTTATCCACTGATCTTTTTTCCCTGGCAGATCCATCCTGCTCTCAGATATATCGATAAATCTCTGCAGTAAAAAAATAAATTAAACCGGCAGACCGCACGAGCTGTGTGGCACAGAGGCAGCGCAGCTCTGCCCCGAGCCAGGCAGGGACGCGTACGGCTGCCTGGGGAAGCACTGGCACAGCTGGGTGGATTTTTGGCCCTCGGGTTAGCTCTCCGTGAACGGGTCGATGACGTAAAAAGTTACGGGGCTTTTTGCTGCCAGTGCCCAACGCCAAGGAAAGCATCTGCAATTCGGTGCGTCACCGCGACAATCAGAAAACCAGGTGGAAAACCCTGAGCTGGTGCTGCTCCATGGAGTGACTGATATGATGATCCCAATTACACTTAATTGTGGTTATCCTATTAATAACACCCTGTTTCTGTAGCACACACCTGCCTCTCCGTGGGAAACACTGCTAATATAACTTAAAACACCAATTACACGCAATGGAAAAGCAGCAATTAAATCCACGAAGCTTTGCCTAAATACTGATTTCATTTCCCTCCAATATTTTTAATGTTATAAAGGCTGGTTTTTAAACCCAAAGCCATTTTTTTTTATTTGTGTGATCTCCTGTTTATCCGTGCAGGAACGCTTCCAGACCGAGCGCCGATGGAAAGCACCGCTGGGTTTGCAGGGGCTCAGCAGCGAGCTGGCGGGGACGTGTGGCTGGGGTGGGAGAGCCCGGCCTCGTCGTTAGAAGCTTGCTGGAAGGTAATTTTCTCCAGGGGTGTTTTTCTGGGGTGGAAGTGGGAAGCCGAGCTTCTGCTTGGGGTTGGGGAACGGGCTGGCGAGGCTTCGTGCTGTTCCTCCAGGTGTCCGTGGGCTGCCAACGCGTGGTTTGAAGCACCTGGCCAAACCCAAACAGCTCTGGTTTGGCCCAGGTGGGCTCGTGGCTGCCTAAAAGCTCTTCTCTTGTTAAGGGAGGAGGAGGAAGGTGGAGTGAGGAGTGGTCTTTCTCCCAGAGAGTGAGACAGCAGAACCTGGAAAGAACTTCACAGAGAGCCCAGTCGGTGATGGCCGCCCCACGCAGGAACGCGCAGCCGGGGTAAAACCGAGGTCGATGTGTTGAATCTCCCCGTCCGCACTGCCGTGACACCTTGGTGCCTGGCGGCCTGGCCCGTGCTGCGGCGAAGTGCCCGGCTGCCACTGGCGCCTGCGAAGCCGGGGTGCTGCCTGTGCGGGGTGGGGGGCCTGGACCCCCCTAAAGAAGAGGCCGGGGGTGGCTGGGTGCCCTCGGCATGGCATCGCCACGGCCAAGGCTGTGCCCCGCAGCTCCCCGATGCCCGCTCCCCCGTGCCTCAGTTTCCCCACTGCAGGGGGGGCTGCGCGGGGTGGGACGGGGCTGTGACCCCCGCGGCGGCCACGCTTCCTCCGATTGTTCTTATGGCGGGGGGGGACACGCAACGGGTGAGCGGGGCCAGCATCCCCCAAAAAGCACCTTTTTCCCCCAGAAAGCACCTTTTCCCCCCCAAAATGACACCTCTGCCCTGGGGTGGCGGGGGGGCGCGAGGCCTCCCCCCGGCGCGGAGCGGAGCGGAGCGCGGCCGGGGCGGTGCCGCGCGGGCTGCGGGCGGGGGGGGGCGGACGGGACGGGACGGGGCACGGCTCCGCTCCGCACCGGCCGCGGGGAAGTTTCCCTCCGGGCTCCGCGCCCGCGCTTGGGACCTTTTTGAGGAACATTAGCTGGGTTTTGGGGTTTTCGGTTGAATTTTTCTCCTCAGGATTCCCGGCGGGCCGCGGGCGGGCCGGGCTGCGGGGGATGCGCGGCGGCGGAGCGGCAGCGGCAGCGCGGCCCGCGCCGGGCCTCGGCGGGCGCCCCCCGCGCCCCGCTCCCCGCGGGCGGCCCCCGGCCCTCGCCCGGCCCGGGGCAGCCCTCGCCGCCGCGCTCTGACCGGGCCGGGGGCCGGGGGTCCCGGGCCGGCCCCGGGAGCGGGAAGCAGGGGCCCTGCCGACGGGGCCGTGCGCGGGCACCCCCGGTTCCAGCTTTTTTTTTTTTTTTTTTTTTTTAATTTTATTTTTCTCGCACCGTCCGTCGCTATTTAATTTTTTTTCTTTTTATTATTTTATTTTTTCTTTTAACATTTCAACTTCAAGACGCCGGCGGGGAGTTGCAGCGCTTTTCCCGGGACGGTGCTAGGCGAGGCCATGCGGTGAGGTAAGAGCGGCCCCGGTCTCCGTCCCCATCCCGGTCCCGGTGCCCCGGAGCCCGCACACCCCGGGGGGAGGTCGCATCGCTTTGTGCCACCCGTGTCACCCCCCTGTGCAGGTGTCAGTGGGACAGACACCCCCCCCCCCCAATCCCCTAGCAGCACGGAGATGCGAAGTCCAGATTCGTTTTGGGGAAAAAAGAGAAATCCGCGGAACGCCAAGCGGGAACTTGTTTTGTCGGTTCTGTCCTCCTCGAAGCGCCCAGCTGAGCTGAGCCGGGCGGTTGCCGCTGCCGGCCCGGTTCCGATCGCAGCCCGGTTTGGTTTCCCAGCGCCTGCGTCCGGTTTCGGCGGTCTCTGCCCGGTCGGCGCTGGCGTGGGAACCGGGTCGTCCCTCGCCCGGGCTGCTGCGGAGAGCGCTGGGCTGCAGGGGAGCGTTTCTGTCTGCCGGAGCGAGCGTTGTTTTGGTTGGGAGGGTTCCGTCCTCACTGGGTTTGGTCGTCGTGGGGAAGCCGATGGGGCAACCCGGGTGAGAACGCCTTAGTCATGTGTTGACGGAGCCTGGCTGGAGGGTTCCTGCTCGGTTCCTCCACCTCTGGGTTTTACACCTTACCGTTCACGAGGTGAGAGATTTCAAAACGCGGGGATGAGCTGCTGGTATAACCTCCCCACTCCTCCCTGGCGTTTCGTTGCAAGGCGAGGCGCGGCACTTTCCCCCCGAGTGACGACCGCTCGTGGCAAAGCTGGCCCTGGCTCCATCTTTAAACGGGGCCGGGCCGCGGTGCCGAAGTCACATCACACGGGGCCGAGCGGCTGCGTTCGTTGCAGGTTGTTAAGACCTCAGTCCGCGACGCAGCGAGCTGGATCGAAACATACCATAACTGTTTAAATCAAATATTTATGCAATGCTGCTCACTCCCTCCACCGTATCTTCGCTGGTTGGCTTTGGGGAAAGTAAAGGTACCAAATCTACGTCTGTTAAAGTAAGTTAAGCTGTCCCGGCCCGGGTGGGTGCTTTGCTGGAGACCCTGCACCGAGGCGTTCGGGGGGCCCAGCTGTGTGCCGAGGGCGCCCGGCGCGGGCGGGACTGCGCACGCCAGCAGCCATCGGTCCTTAATCAAGTGAGTGACCAGGCAGGGACAGGGAGTGACGAACGTCTGCCGTGCCATCCCGTTTCCCTGCCGCGGTGTGAATGCTGCTCACACCCTCGTGTAAAGCTGGAGTTGATCGATTTGATTTCTGCACGTTCCTGTAAGGAGAGCCAAGCGGGTGGCCGTGTCAGGGTCGGAGAGGGGTACGCTGTGCTGCCCGGTGGCCACGTTACCCAGGGAGGTTATGCGACGAGAGCCGCTCGGAGCGAACCTTGTCTCCTGCTGTGTCACCAGTGGCCAAGGTGCCCGCGGTGGTGGGGACGCAGCTCAGGACGGGTGGCTGTGCGGCCTCAGGGTGGGCTCTGGCGTTGGGAGAGGTCGCAGTGAGCTCGCTGCCCTGCTCTCCTGCAAAAAGATGTCCTGTCCCCGAGCCCAGGAGCTTGGGCGGCTGCTGGTGGGGCTCTCGCACCGGCGCTCCGGGCATCGGGCATCGCTTGCGCCGGTGGGACGTGAGCCCATCGGCATGAGGAGCCGGTGGTCCAAGGGGAGAGGCTGCTCGTGGGAGGAGGAAGATGTGGGTGCTCCACACGTACGTGTGCGAGTGAGGGAAGGGAAATGCATCGCCTGCGTCAGGGGAGCCTCCTGAGGAGTCGGGCTGGAAGCGCTGGGGAAGGGTCTGCCTTCAGCAGAGGGGTCTGGAAGCAGGAGTTCCTGACCCTGGGTGCTCAAAGTCATGGGTGCAACGGGTTGATATTCTGGCCCTTTGCTCCATTTTTGGTTTATCCTGTACCTCTTGCAAACATTATTACTTTCTGTCCTGGTTCCCCAAGCACTGGAGTCTCCTGCCTGCTCCCACCACTGCTACCACTCGTTTTCCTGAGCGCTAATTGCTCTCAACCATCCTGTCCCGTGGTTTTTTAATTCTTTTCGGCTTGCAGGCCCCTGTGAAACTTCCTGGTGAAGCGCGAGAATGGGTTTGCTGTTGGATTTGCCTTCCTAAGACCTCTCAGAAATAGTCTCGGGAATCCCGACGTTCTGAGGCCGGGAGCTGAAAACCACCCAGCTAATTGCTGCGGCCTGGTTATGCTCGGAGCGGTTATTTCTGCCTGTGTTTACCTGGCTGTTTGTTTGTGTCCTGTGATCTCAAAGACTTCCCCAATTTTTGCAGCAGTTTTGGCTGCTCCCACCCCGGGCTCCTCCGCGGGCCGGGCTGCTGCCAGCCCCACGAGTCGGGCACCTGAACACGCGTCTTGCCCAGCGGCCTCTCGCCAGCTGCGTTTCGGGGCGAGAGCGTCAGCAGCTTGGATTTCTGCAGGGCTTTTTGTATCTAAGGTTTGTTTTATTTGGCCTTCTTACGTCAAGCACGCAATAGCTGTCTGTGGAGAAGAGGTTATTTCTGTGCTCGGTGCTGACATTGGGACGCAGCGTTAGTTTTCCGTTAAATGACAGATTTATTGGGGTTTTCTTCATCTACACACTATGACCCGAAAACCCGAGTTCTAATTTGCCAGAAGGGGGCATTTTGCAAACGTCGTAAAGGATTTCAGCGGCATGGGCGACGGGCAGGGTGAGCCTGGCTGGGCAATTAAGCAGGCAGGGATGCACTTTTGAAAACCGCCGCCTCTTGGGGACGAGTTCCCAGTCCCTAAATGGTGTGACAAGATTATGGTGCACCTCTGTGCCAGCGAGTGGGTTTTGAGGCGTTGCGTGCGGAGGGCTGAGTGCAGGGACACCGGTTACCCGTCCTGCAGGACACTGAGCGGTCGTTAAAATAAGAAATCATGGAGTAGCATTGGATTTTTTTTTTTTTATCTCCCAGCAAATGGCTTTTTGGCTGTAGATTGAGCTCTGTGAGCTTCACGCTGCTTGATGTCCTTGCCTGTGGTTTCTCCGCTCTTCCTCTCTGGCAAGAGGGCATCGCTCTGTCTGGAGCCTGCAGCTCTGCGTCTCGCTCTGTTTGAGCGCGTTGCCGAGCTGCCCGTCACTCATCCCGACCCAAGCCAGGCGCACGCGACCGGTAAAGCCAGTCCTTCCCTGTGGGACACTGTTGTGTGTCAGCGTACCTCTGGAGCAAAGGCCCCACGCGCTGGGTCTCCAAACACCGACGTGCTTTGCAACAATCTGCACTTTTTATGTGCTAAATCCAGCAGTAATGGACGAAATTTGGCCAGTGATTGTCTCCTTCTCTGGAGATATTCAAGACCCGCCTGGACGAGGTCCTCTACAGCCTACTGTAGGTGACCCTGCTTCGGACTAGATGACCCACAGAGGTCCCTTCCAACCCCTACCATTCTGTGATTCTGTGTTAGTCCCAAGAGGTCTTCTGAAGCGTCCCGAATTGGTCGGGATCACTGCTAAGCCAGGCCTGGGTGCCATCACCTCCTTGCTCACCTTTCTCCTCTTGAAATAAACGCTGAGCTGTCTGTGCATCCACGGCGAGGGGGCTCCTGGGCTGATGGGTGAAGGACGGCCGTGCGGTGTAAGCGCAGGTGCTGCTGCACGACGACGTCTGTATTTTCTGTGTTTTACTACGGATGCTTGTGGGTTGACCTAAGCTGGATGCCTGGTGCCCACCTGGCCGCTCTGTCACTCCCCTCCTGAGCTGGACCTGGGAGAGAAAATACAATGAAAGGCTCCTGGGTCGAGGTAAGGACAGGGAGAGATCACGCGGCGATTACCATCATGGGCAAAAAGGACTCGACTTGGAGAAATTGATTTGTTGCCAATCAAATCGGGTGATGAGAAATAAAACCAAATCTTAAAACACCTTCCCCCACCCCTCCCTTCTTCCTGGGCTCAGCTTCACTCCCGATTTCTCTGCCTCCTCCCCCCGAGTGGCGCAGGGGGACAGGGAATGGGGCTGCGGTCCATTCATCACACGCAGTCTCTGCCGCTCGTTCCTTCTCACACTCTGCCCCTGCTCCAGCGCGGGGTCCCTCCCATGGGACAGAGTCCTCCATGAACTGCTCCAGCATGGGGTCCTTCCCATGGGAGACAGTCCTCCATGAACTGCTCCAGCGCGGGGTCCCTCCCATGGGACAGAGTCCTCCATGAACTGCTCCAGCGTGGGGTCCTTCCCATGGGAGACAGTCCTCTGTGAACTGCTCCAGTGTGGGGTCCTCCCCATGGGCTGCATTTCTCCATGAACTGCTCCAGCGTGGGTTAACCATGGAGTCACAAGCCCTGCCAGCAAACCTGCTCCAGGATGGGCTTCTCTCTCCATGGGTCCGCGGGTCCTGCCAGGAGCCTGCTGCAGCATGGGCTCCCCATGGGGTTGAAGCCTCCTTCGGGCATCCCTCTGCTCCGGCGTGGGGTCCTCCCCGGGCTGTGGGCGTGGATCTGCTCCTCCATGGCTGCAGGGACAGCCTGCCTCACCATGGTCTGCTCCATGGCTGCAGGGAACGTCTGCTCCGGTGCCTGGAGTACCTCCTGCCCTCCTTCTGCACTGGCCTTGGTGCCTGCAGAGTTGTTCCTCTCACGTATTTGCGCTCCTCTCTCTGGCTGCTGTTTTTTTCCAGCAGGGTTTTTTTCTCTTGCTGAGATCTGTGAACTGAAATCCCAGATCACTGACGGGCTCGGCCTTGGGCAGCGGTGGGTCCATCCTGGAGCCAGCTGGCATTGGCTCCATTGGACATGGGGGAAGCTGCTGGCAGCTTCTCACAGAAGCCACCCATGTAGGTCCCTGCTACCAAAACCTTGCCACGCAAACCTGATACAATACTTTCAGACAGGTAAGGAACTCTAGAGCTAAAAAACCTTGTAGGAATTGTTGCTGCCCCTCTTTGAAAAAGATTCTAGAAAAATGAAGGACACCAAAGTTTGGTGACAAGTGTCACAAGTGGAGCTAGAGAGATGGTGACGATGAGATGTTAGGAAGATGTTGAGAGTGTGAGGCTGGTCCCACACACTGTTCTGCGTGCTGACCATTGCACCTCCTGCAACTGAGAAGGGTCAGGGGTCCCCGGACCGGGGAGGGGACGGCAGCAGAGCCCAGGCACGTGACGTTCGCAGCTTCGGTCCCGTAGCTCCTGCATCGCACCATCAGGTGGAAAGGCAAAAAGCTCTTGAGCTTGGAGCAGGGCGCTGGTGGTATCTGTGTTGAGCATGCTGTGGGTTAGTCCTTTCCTGTTTTACTAATAATTCTCCCCGTCTCTCCTCAAATCCTCGAGCCCAGCAGAACTGTGGAATACCCGGTTCCTCTTTTGCTGTAGTTTTTCGTTTGCCTTTCTTTGTGTTTGGCATTGCAGTCCGTTTTAATCCCTCATTCTTGGTAGAAGCTCCAACAGATCAACACTGGAGCATTCTGAACACAACTGCTACCTCTGGGTGTCTGATGCGGTGCCGACGGTTGCTCTTTTCTCGCCGGGACCTGTGCCAACTGTGGACCGGTTGCCGTACCGTGAGAGATGCCCCGGGCCAGCCCCGCTCCCGAGCTTCCCGCACCGCAAGAGCAGCGACGTTGTTCGAGTTCGCCCCAGCTGAGCTGAGACTGAAGCCTTCCAGATCACAGCCCACTCCGACGTGATGTTTCCAGGAGGACTGCAGGGTCGTGAAATATCTGCGAGAGAAAGCCGCGTCCAGATGTTGCAAAGGGCTCGGCGCGATAATGAATTATCCACAGCCATTCCCAGGCTGGACGGCCTCCGTTTCGAGCTGCTGGTGGGGTTTTGCCTGCTTCCCGGCCTGGACTTGGTTGCGGTGCTTTGCTTGTCGCAAAACCAGCGTCCCCGGGAGCCTCGAGGAGCTGCCCCGGCGCACTGCGAAGCGGCTTTTCTCGTGGCTGCGCTTTGCCGTGGCGTTTTCTCCCAGGAGCTGGCACACGCCACCACACAGGAAATTCTGGTTGCACCGTTACTGCAGAGCCTATTGTTCGGGGCAAGGGCAGGATTCGGTCTTGCTCACATCCTAAAATGTCTCGCTGCGTTGAAAGGACGTTGCGGAGTATCCAGGGCCGCCGGCGGAGCGGCAAAGCCCGGAGCTGGTTTTGCTCAGAGTTCACACTTAGCCCCGATCCCTGCGTTTCTGCTCAAACTCGCCGCTCGGGGTTTTCACGGGGCTCCTTAGGGTTAAGGAAAATGTGGAGTGAAACCAGAGTCGGGGCATGGTCTCTGCTCACCGTTAGCAGCTTCTTGCCGCTCAGCCTGCTCCTGCTCGCAGGTGATGTGTGGCAGGCGTGTTGACTGATGCAAAATCGGCGTGTGCGGGGGACGCAGAAACCCGTCAAACCCTTCCCTATGAGATGCCAGAAACCACGGCCTGGATGGTGCAGACGTAGGCGGGCAGGTACAGGGTGGCAGGCTCTGTTTTCATCTGCCGCAGTCTCGTGGCGTGACTGAGGACGCCTGTTAACCTGTCCGTGCCTCAGTTTCTCACCCGAGCGCTGGAGCGAACGCTGCACTGCCTGTGCTTGCTTTCACTTTGGTTTTTTTTTTTCCCCTTGACTAATCTTTGTGGCTTAGATGGTTGGCAGCGATAGCCGTGTTTCCCAGGCTGTGCTATCCAAGTTGCAAAACGCCGTTCCTCGCCCGTGCGGACCAACCGCAGGTCCTCTCGCGCAGGGCAACACGCAGAGTTTTGGCTACGGAGTGCCAGCCGGCAGAGACAAGAGGAGGATTTGAGAGCTTCGCTGTCCGCATTGCGCTCGCCCTCGCTGCAGGGACGGTTGCTCAGCCCTCGGGTTGCCTGCCCAGGCTCTCGGCTCCCACTCACTGGGTTTTTCGTTCGCTTTTGGCTGCCATCCCAGAAGGAAAACACCAAACTGGGGCAGGTGTAAAGAGTGAAGCCGCATGCGTGGCATTCCTCCGCTGCCGCATGCTGGGGCAGAATGAAGCATGGAAGTTCCCAGGGCTTTTGCAAACCTGGCGTCCCGGGAACCGAGGTTTAGCCACCCTGGTGAAGACGGGAGTGATTTTGCTGCCGGAGGCTTGTCTCGGTCCCGATTCCGCCCGTCAGTGTCGGCCGGTGAGGGTGTCATCGCCCAGCTTGCGAGGCGGCAGGAGACGCACGCTGGCTCCTGCGGCAAACTGCTGGTTTCTTCGCTTCGACAGACACCAGCTTCGGTTTGAGGGCTCTGCTGGGCTGGTGGAAACAGGGTGGCTGATGCCGCTGCGCGCTGGCTTGAGAAAGCGAGCTGCAAGGCTGCCCTGATGCTGTGGAGACGAGCGGAGCGAAACGCGTGCCTGGCAGCGGGATGGGGAGGCTGGCAGTAGCGGCCCTGTGTCCCTCGTCTGAACAAGCTGCTCTGGGGGCGGTTGTGGCTCGTTTGCTCTTGCTACTCCTCTTACGCCAGGCTGGCGCGGGGTAGCAGCTGGTACCATCCCGCTGAAACTGGGTTGACATTGTCTGTCTGAGGCCTCCCGTACACTCGGAGACTTGTCTGAGAGAGCCGTTAATCAGTTTAAAACTGCCCCGTTTCAGTGTCGGGTATGAAAAATGCCTATTGTGTGTAAAAACAATGCCACCGATGCGAGCGTCTGCCCTCAGCGCTGGAATTGTTCAGCTGAAGTGGTATGAAGTCACACGTCTGGCCAGAGCGGTGCGGTCGCAGAGCCTCCGGCCTCTCGCTCCGGCTGGTGTCGGGTCTCACTGTGGCAGTGCCTGGTCCTCTGCCCATGCTGGTGTGGAGGGTGCCGTCGGCTGGGTGGCTGGAGGGCGGCTCGGGCAGCGGAGAGCGAGGAGGAGGAGGAAGAGAGCGTTGGCTGCGTTTCTGAGCAGCGCAAGGAGTTGGGTTTGCCCTGGAAGGGTGCTTCCCGGTGAGCAAAGGCACCAGCCCCAGAGCCCGTTACCGTCTTTCCATCCCTTCTGCCGCAGGGAATTTGGCAGCGTTCCTGGGTGCACAGCACATCCTAAACTTCTGCTCCGCTTTCCGGTTTCCACACCATAGACTGGAGCCAAAAAAGTCACCGGCTTCAGCAAGAGCAGGCGAGCACCACACACCGTGTCCCTCGGTGACCCTCTGGGATCATGCTTTGACCGTCTGCTGGTAGATAACGGGGGAAGCCAGGAGAAGCAGCCAGGCTCGAGGCGGTGGCCTCTGCGCTGTGCGTGGCTCCGTGGTGCGGGCAGTGCCGGCAGGCTGAGCGCGGCTGGGACGGATGCAGCGGAACCCAGCGCAGCCCGGGGGATGCTGTCCCCAGCCACAGGCGACCATGGCCGCGTGTGTTTTCCACTCAGATTTTAGACAACAGCGGCTGGTGAGTTTACTTTACGTGGTGTAAGTCCTGGCAAAACAATTTCTTCCTGTTATTGCTCCTCCAGTCTTAGCAGAGCGATAAGAGCCTTGTGCAGGGAGCTGGTTTCTCCCACGAGCTCTCCTGCTCCGAGCTGGGAGCTTGGAGCAGCAGTGCCCAGGATGACTCTTCCTCAGGCCTCCAGCTATATTTCGAAGTTACATTTGGTCAAATGATAAAAGGAACACCTGAGTAGAGTCTGTGTGGGGTCTCTCCACAACCAAATGGATGGGGTTCAATTTAGGCGATGTTTCCCATGAATTACCTCTTCAGTTGCCCAAGGAGGTAGCTACGGACGCAGAGACCTTGGCCTGGAAGACAAGGCTTGTGTTAAAATATATTGAAGTGGAAGCTGGAGACAGTGTGGGGCTTTGCTTGGACGCGGACTGGAGCTGGGAGAGTGCCACGAGTCTCGTCACTTCCCTGGCTCAGACCTGGTGGCTTCAGCTCACGTGATGGCTTCAGCCACCGCTCCAGGTTGCCACACCGCGCTGTCTCCTGGCGCTGAATGGGAGCCAGCGGTGCGATGACCGTGGTAGGTTTTGCTTCCGACTGGAGGGCTGCATGGATACCTCATGCTCCCCGGAAAGTAAAGTACCGTCCTTTTCCCACCGAACTCTGGCAGAATTAGGGAAATGGCACGGAGTTTCAGTAGCTGGAAGGCTCTGCAGGCTGGGGAGCGATTTGCGTGGAAAGCTTTCTCAGCTTCACAGCGAGGAAACTCCCTTGCTACAGAAACGCTGCTGTAGGTGGGTTTCCACTCCTGCAAAGGAAGATTCTGAAGGCCAAGCCTAAAATACTCCAATGGGAATGAAGCTGGATCTTAAACCCCCTTCTGCTTGGTTTTTAATTCCTTTTGAGCGAACAAACCAAATGGAAAGAGGAGCTGCAGGAAGGTGTGCTGGGTTCTGCCGTGGCCCGTGACAGGTGGTGCGGGTCAGCTGCAATTGCTGACGATAAAGAAATCGTTTCAGCTTTCCCAATTGCAAACCCAGCGCCGGAGCTGGGAGGGCTCTTTCCACCGCTCAACAATTTGACTGAATTGAGTGGGCTCCACTCCCCTTCCCAAGAGCGGGCTGCTGAGGGGAAGGAAAACCAGGAGAAAAGTCAGTCAGTCACCAGGTGGTGGGGCAGTCACTGGCTCGCCTGTGGAGAGCAAGGTCTGGGGGGATGCATCCCTGGAATGGCGTCTCCGGTGCGGTTAGCCCGCGATGCGGCCGCAAGGAGAGCAAAAAGACGGTGCTGCAAACCGCCCCACGTTTGGGGCTTGTGTCGGGATTGTCTGGCTAATTTGTTGTCTAATTACAGCGCACGGCGAGGACGTTACTGGTCTCCTGCTCTCTCCGTTGCCTCGTTAGCCCAGCCGTAGCTTCTGCCGCGAGCGATGCTTCGTGCAGAGCGCTTAAGGCAGCACGCCGGGGAGGTGAGAGAAAAGGGGGCCACAAAAGCCCTGGTGTGAATGAGCCGACGTCGGAGCGTGCGGGAGGTTTTGGGAGCGGGATGGGAGCGGCTCCGCCGCCCCGCGGGACCTTCTGCCCAGGTCCAGTGCTGTGCACTGCGTCAAGTACGGCGGTGCTTGCAAATGGGGATCCTGCTGGAGGGAGCTGCTGGGGCAGCAGCCAACTCTTTGTTGCTGACTCTGCGGCGGTCGGTATTTTCTCCCTCTGGGGCACTGCAGAAGTGTCTGTCACAACCCCCAAGGGCAGGCATTGCCTTTCTGGCCCTCTCGCTGGTCTGTAATTGGTCCCTGTGACTTCTTGCCATGAGAAGTTAAAGCCAAATGTTTTAATCAACTTTTGTGAAGATAATGAGTTGCATTAGGTAGAAATATTTGTGTAAAAGGGAAGTAAGTAAATACATTTCGGGGCAGAAGCCAACCCATGTTTGACACAGCTAGAAGCAATTTTCTCCAAGGCACAAATTATTCCATAATTGCTCATTAGTGGAGTTGTTGCCTCCTTCCTCTGAAGCGTTTGCCTTTGTCCAGAGCATAGGAGGAGACAGTGGCTTATATGGAAGCTTTGCATGATCCGGGCTGGCGTGTTTGTACTCCGTAAGGCTCCTCTGATCATAGTCAGTGGGTTCTGAGCCCATAGAGAATTAGGGAATGCCACGTAAACTGTCCGTAATAAATACAGGGAGTCTATTCATATGGTTTCAGGCTTGAACTTTCTGAGTGATAATTACTCTATAATCTGTCCAGGCACCTTGCTTTGGTTCATGGTAAGCTTCAACTTTATTTCCAGCTGTAGGGTAAACAGGTTTAATAAGACAGAGTTGAAAACACACAGAAGTTTTGCTGGGGGAAGAGCTTTGCTGCAGGATGCTGCAGGACAGCTCTGTGGATCTGGGCAGTGCTGTAGTTGGGAGACGTGGACCCGATTGCTGGATATTCCTTGGGGCACCGTTCAGAAAAGGAAAAGCATTGCCTGTCTGCGTTCACACACGCTCACAAAAGCAGGTGCGACTGCTGCTGGGAGCAGGCAGAAGCCACTGATGTAGGTCTGCCTTTGGAGACCAGGTTTGTCTGGGTGGTCGTGCTGGAGAAACCCCTCTGTGCGGCGCTTCCCTGGTTCTTTGTATACTCTCTGCTGCGTAAGGATAAATACATTGCAAGAATGAATACTGAGCTCCCTAATTCGAGTTTAGTTTAAGCACTTAAATGCGTGTTTGAGCATATAAGCAGGAAATCTGTTTTTTATGCTGGAGGCGCAGCTCTCCTCTGGCACTGGGGACACGGCTGGGTGGGGGCTATGGGTAGGGGTGCCTGCGAGGCGGACGGGCTGCGAGCGTTCCCGGAGTCTGCAGGAGGGTCTCTAGAGGAGTAGCAATCTGGGACAAGATCTTCTGCAAAGAGTCCAGCAAAGTATCCTTCGGAGCCCTGTGTCAATCTGCTGTTTCTTTCTGTGGGTGGTAACGAGCTGGGGTTCAGCCTCACGTGCCTGAAGCTGTGATTTCGAGCTACGAGGGGATGGGGAGACAGCGTTTTGAGCTGGGTAAACGACAGCCAGATTTGGCCTGGAGGCTATGGAGCCGCATGGCTGTAGTGATGGATCAGAACTTCGTATTCAGCACATAACCCAGCTCCCAAATTAGACGCTTAATTCATTTATCTCTTCCTTTGCTGTTGCATCCAACCACTGTTGAGGCTGGGGAAGCAGGGAGTCAGAGTCCCCGGTCCCGGAGATGGCGCGAGGAGGTGCAGCTTGGGAGGAGAGTTCAGCGTGGTCATCTTTTGGGGTGAAAACAAACTGAACGTGGGCATGTGCCTCTGATGTGAGGAGCAGAAAGGTTGGGTTTAGCTGGGTACGCAAAGCTTCCCTTGCTGCCTCATTCCTGGCTCCCCTGGGCCTGTTTTTGTCAGCGTGGCGCAGAGGGCTCGCTGCCTGACGTGCATCTCTGTACCCATGCCCTCAGCCGATGCTGCCAGGACCGAAGCATCCGTCTGCAGGGGGTAGCTCTTTGCCACCCTTCCCCATTGCCATGACTTTCGGGGAGGTTATTTTTGGCGCGCTGACTGCGTCAGGTTTCTTTTCTTGCTGCGAGTAGTTGTGAAATCGTGGCTGTTCTGCTAATGCCAGCCATGACTTCCCTGCCATCGGCTGGGGCCCGCGCTCTTGCTTGCACGCTGCCATGGGTAGGAGGGAGCATGTATTTAAAGACAGACAAGAAAAAACCCAGGAACAAAGAAAGACAAAGCCTGAGAGTGATGAAAGTCCATGGAAGATCCGTCTGGCTTCTGTGGGAATTGAGTTTTGCTCGGCTTTTCTGCTGGACAAGCCTATATTTTGGAACCCTTTTTCTTAAGCACTTCTTTTGTCTCCGAAGGAAGACAGGGTCAGTTTTTCCATGCCGCTGACGTGAACGGTGAATCACGACTGGTGTGGGAAGGTGCTGTTACTGGGACCAGTAACCTGTCAAAATATTTGCCGTCTTCCTCCCAATGTCCTCGGGCGTTTTGCAGCCTCTGTGCCAAATAGCTGGGTATGACCACGGCGCGGAGTGCTCTGTTGATGCTTTGCAAGGGGGATGGGCAGGAAGGATTGACTCCTTAAAGAATTTTTATTTCAAGGGAGTGATATAGCCTATATATGGGAGAGCCCGTTCGTTTTACTACAGGAAGGAAACGTGTCAGCACGTAGCAGAGATCCAGCGTATGGCCTGTAAGCCAAGGTGAGCTTGCCTCGGTACTGAGTGCTAGCTCCAGCCAAATAAAAGGCAGAACGCTGGAGCAACATCCAGAAAGCTCAGCAGATTTTGCAAACCCTGGCGAGCTGGAGCCGGGGCCGGCCCTGCCCTGCCTGTGCGGGCAGGTCCAGCGCCGGCGTGGGAGTTTCTGCAGCTCTCGCACCAGCTGAGCAGGGTTTGAACCTGAGCACGGGGAAAACACGAGCTCCAGTGCTCCGCGGCTCGCTGTGGGCTGGTCCTGTGCCCCCAGCGGGGTGCATGTCCCTGCAGAGACGGGTGCGCTGCTCTTTTCCAAGGTGTGCTGCTGGGTCGGCAGTCGGATGCCCGGCTTGCTTGTGGCCTGCTGCTGTGATCCAGGTCCAGGGCTCTCCAGAGCCCTGGCAAGGTGTTACCACGCTGCTGCTCGGTGTTGGCTGAGTTCTGTGATGTTTAAAGAATTCAGTTTTGTGTGTTGTGAGCTGGCAGATCAGTGTGTTGGTTTTTTTGGCATGGTAGCAGTGTTTGTATATCCATGCTGTGCGATTTCCTGCAAAAACTAGCTGTTGCCTGCGTGTGTTCCTAAAGTATTTGTGCTTTTAAAGCAGGGGTGAAGATGTAGGTGGGCTCGTCCTTGGAGGTGGGGAGATGCACCTGCAGAGGGGATGCGACGGGCGCTTTCAGAGTGACTGGTCCTGTCCTTTCCTGCTTGTGGTTTTTGTTTAGTCCCTTGCCACCCGCAGCAATAAATTCACTTGCTTTTGAAAAAGAGTTATTGGAGAGACTTAACAGAATATAGGAAAGGTGAAATAAAAAGATGCCTAATGCTTGGAGCAAAATCCCCAACTCCTTGTAAAAAAGATTCAGGCTTTGTTCCGTAAATGATAGTAAAGAGAGCCTTTAGCTGCTCCTGCTCAGCTGGGTTTTTTAACCCTAAAAAAGGGACAAGTGGGTCCTCGAGGAGGGCAGGGTGGGAAGGCAGAGGAGACACGGCCGTGTGCCCACCTGGGCGTGCAGAGCCCCGTCCTGGCGGCCGGGTGCGTGGCGGGGGCACAGCCGGAAGATGAAAAAGCTCATCGGTAATGACGCTAATTGAATTCGATGTTGCTTGCCTATGTTCCGAGCCGACTGCTGTCGCCCAGCGGAGTGTGGCTGGCTCGAGCGGGGCCCCGGTGCGTGAGGAATGCGAGCTGACAGCCCCTTTTTCAGGGCAAAGCCGCGTCGGTGAGACCGTGCGGCAGCCCAGACAGGGGATGCGCTCGCGGTGCTCGCTTGGAAAAGCTGCTTGTTTGGTTTGGAAGCCGTATCGGGTCGGGAGGGCAGGCTTGCATTGACAGCCTATGGTTTTGAAGTCTTGGATTGTCAGATGAGTGTGTGGGGACCAGCTCTGGCTGAGCTGGACTGCACAGTGCAGAGAACACCTACAGCATTGGCGGCGTTGCCACCGAAACTGGGCTCCAAACATCACCCACCCACCGATAATTCCTGCAAAGCTGCCTCCGTGTGCACCAGCCTGGGGTAACCGTGTGGTCACGGCCGGTGTGGAGTGGCTCTGGATGCAAAGGAGGATTATTTGTCGTTGTTGCTGTTGAGGGGGAAAGGCAGGAGAAAGGTGTCTGCGTGTCCAGGAGGCACCTTGTGACTGTTGAGGGTTGTCGGCCTGGGGTGGGCACGCCTGGATTTGGTGATACGCCGACCTTGTGAGGGAGAAGTAAGGCACAGGCGGTGGCAGACCCCTAAAAGCTCTGTGCCGTGCTGGGGTGAAAAGCTCCAGCCGGGGAGCAGGCCAGGCCCCAGCAGTCACCGTGCTTTTCTAGAAACATGAGATTCGGTGTTGCTTGTGCCTAAAAGCAATTTTGTGCAAGGCCAGCTGCCTCCCAAGGTTGGATATCCCAGAATGGGGCAGTGGCCAAATGCACAGCAGGTGTCACCGGCCTCTTTGGAACATCAAACCTCCACATACCCAGAAATTGGGTTGATTTTACTCAAAAGCAGTGCAGAAGACGCCTAAAGCAACTGCTGTTGAAGGCAAAGACGCTTGTACACCTGATACCTTGGCTCCAGTCAGAGACTTACCACCAGTGTTGGAGCAAGATAACGCCATACCTCACCTCTTAGTCAAAAGGCTTCGCTTGGTGAGTTAGGTTTTCTCTGACGTGGTGCTTGGGGAGTTGAGAGCAAACCAGCAACCGGCTGCTCGGTGCTGGGCTGCTGCGTTTCTGTTCAAAGGAGATGCTGGTCGTCGCGGTTTGCTGCGCTGTAAAGCCAGGCTGTCCTAGCAGCCGGCTCGTGAGAACCGGGAGCAGCTCCCCATCCTGCGCCTTTGCCTTTCCGTTTCCCTCCTGCGACACGGCGACGCGTTTGGCCTGTTCGGCGGAGAAACCCGAAAGGTGCGATGGTTTCTGTTCAAACTGCTGGGAGGAAAAAGGGCACGGGGGAAAGAAGTAGAGGGGAAATCCCACCTGTATAGCTGCCTAAAAAGAAGAGGTCACTTGATGTCTGTCTGGAGATAGAAACACGGAGGTGGTTCCATACGTGTGGGATGCCCTTGGACGTCACCAGGGCAGTGTAAGGGAGTTGCCGCGTAACACGCTGAAACGATTCGTGGAAGCGTTGGAGCCAAGTCGATTGCTGCATGTGCTCCCAGTCTTTGCGTGTGAATTTGGGGCCGCTGCTGACACTCAACTCTGTTTCTGGTCCTGAGCTGAAGCGCTGAACATACATTAACACAGGAACACAGCTTGCAAGGTCTGTAACTATGGCAATAGATCTGCAAATGTGACCCTCTGCACCGAATTTCAATGCCGGCATCGATGAGCTGCCTTGTAAGATGGCACTTCTTTTTTCTAGTAGTAATTCCATGTCAAAGAGGAAATATAAATAAACTCCCTAAACAAAAGAAGCAAGGAAAAAATAATTCTTTCAAACATTTGAGCAGGAACAATAGGGTAGGATATGCACTCTCTGGGGAGAGCTAATGGCTGAAACCGATAGGAGCACGGTGCCTGCCGTACTCTGCTTTGTAACTAGCACAAACCTTTGCTCGACCGAAGATTATTTATAGCAAATGTTATGGCAGAAGCATGTGTGACCTGTAGGCTCCCTGCTAGGGGAAGAGCTTTCCTGTGCTGTCTCTGGGATACAATAGACAATTATTTAGACACTATCTTTGTCTCAAGATAGAAGCGATTAAATGCTGGCTACTGATTTCTGCTCCTGTGTTCAGACTACGGGCAGCCATGCTTTTTTACTTCAGGGTTTTTGGACAAGGGAGGGATTTTTAGGGGGTCATTGTGGTGAAATGTCATCGCTGTGAAGTCTCTGAGGCATCTCTGCTAAATTGGCTAATTGGAAATGCAAAGTACTGTCACGGGCATCATGAAGTGGCTGCCTCCGAGCGTCCTCGCGAAGGATGGCAGCCAGTGGCTTGCTGCTGTTCAGCTGACGTTGACGGGGCCTGTTTGGGTGTAGACCCCGGAGCCTGCCTGTGCTGTTGCGTTTTAGCTCATCACTGTGGTATTAGAGTACCTACGTCTGCTACTGAATAGTAATTAAATGTTCTTATATATAGTTAACTACTTTCAGCTGACTACTGAAGAGCTTAAATAATCTACATGTAACGGCAGATATTTCTGGATTATAATGGTGGCAGTCGGTGCCAAATACCGGAGAAGGTTGAGGAAATAGCTATCGTGCATCAAGACGCAACCTTCTTCTGGAAGACGCCTGCTTTTTCAGGCTCCCTCATGTTGTTGGGGGTCCCTGTGCATCCTGGCTGTCAATAGCCAAAGCATCCATTTGGATCACCTTAGTTTTATTTTCTGCATGGCAAAAGAATTTAGAATTGCAAAAAAGGGCTTATGAGCATGTGAGGGAGTGTGCAAGGGGTGATGCTGCGGCGAGCACAGTGCTGGTTAAATGGGCGAAGGGTGTGTTCTCGTCTGCATTTCTCGGGCCAGCTGAGCAAGTCTGGAGAAGCATTTAGCCACAGGTACAGTGCCAAAGCCTGCTGGGCTCTGTGCAGAGCCTTGCTCTGAAATTCAGCTTCAGTAGGAACTGAGCTGTTACATCTTCAACTTTTGATTCCAGTTATCAGGGGCTTTTATACCTCTGTGTTCTCTTCTTGAGTTTCTCCTGCTCAGCTTCGCATGAGGAGCTGGGTGATGGCTCTCTCCCCTTTTCTGTGCAGGCACTGCAGGTAGAGAAAGCTGTTGCTGACTTGGTGGAAGGTTTAATGGCTTGGCGTGATCCAGAGCCGAATGCTGGTACCCGGGTAAGCTGCCTGGCCCCTCTCTGCTGCCTGGCACTCGCTGTCCCTCCCCTGGCAGCACCAGAACAAGTCCAGTTTATCTGACGTGCTGTTGAGCAGCTCAGTCTCTCCCTTGGCCGCAGGCAAAATGAGTCTCCTGCTCTGATTTCGTTGTGCTTAGCCGTCGCACAAACTCTAAAGCTCCCCGAAATGGGAAGGAAGTAATGTTTAAATTATACATGAGTGAACTGATTTACTCAAACCAAAGTTTGGAGTTCCGTCCTTATGAATGCAGGGAAGGAGTTATCCGTCTGTGCATCCACCCGTCTGCCCGGTGAATACTGAATTAACAGAAACACAAACGCAGATCCAGCACTGTAAAAGCTTTGGCTTAAACCAGTGAAAAGCGTGCGGGGCAGATGCGTGCTGCCACGGGGCGAGCGGCGCGTTTGCCTGGCGTTAACCTGGCTGGTGGGTTGCCCTCAGCGATGGAGTGAGACCCTTGTGCGGGTTCCCTTCTGCCACTGAAAGCTCAGGGTCTCAGCAAGCTCTGTTCCCTCCCAGCTGGAAAGGGAGTCAGACTGCTCTCCCGCCTGCCTCCTGCTCCTGATGAGGGGGTTTAGCTTCCTGTGGAACGTATTTTGCAGAGCATGTAAAACGCTGGTTAAATTCTATGGTCGCTTCCTATGGGCACTTGCTCAGCGCTCCTCGGGGAGCCCAGCACCGGAAAGCTGTAACTGCGCTTGCTGATGGCCTGGAGATCCCTTTTGCAGATGTTTCACCCAAGGCTCTTCTCCATGCTCCTTCCACCTCTGTGTAAAAAGATTTAATATACAAGCTGCCATGCCAAAGCTCAGCAGCAAACCTTATCCTTGTCTCTTTAAAAAAAAAAAAAAAAAGATGCTGAAGTTTTGTAGGGGCTGCAGCAATTTGTGGTGCGGGCGGCTGGGAGCTGGGGGTGTGCCGGCGAGGATCTGCTGGGCGGGCAGGGGCTGGAGCGCGCCTGGCTCCTGCCTGCGTCATCTGGGAGCACGCTGCGGACGCGTGGACGCGGCTTTGGGGTTGGTCCTTCGGAGCGGCACCGGGAGAGCTGCTGAAACGTCTGCGGAGACATGACCAGAAAGGGGGTGAAGTCACGATTCTCTCCCTATTTTTTTGACCTAAATACACTGAAGTAACTCTACCCTCATGAAAGAGATAATTTCCTGACGCTGGAGAGCTTAACATCTGTTTCCTCCCATTTTTTTTCGGTGGTAGAACATGGTAACGGAAGAACTGGCGGGGTTTTCTTTCCTCTTTTTCTTTTGTATAGCGAGAGGCGCTGCATGCTTGGGCTAAATACGCTCTCCAAGAGCAGACAGGTTTCTCTCAAGGGTTATATGATCATTTGTTCTCTATTTTCTCTCCTTCCTGCCTCCCCCCACCCCTCCTGGAGAGGAGCGGATACGCCGAAGCCCAGGCAGGACTTCCTTAGCGCGGCCATGCCTTCTGGCAGGCTGCGCCGCGTGCCCTCGCCCTGTCACCCCCCTTCGCTGAAAAACAATGGCCAAAGGCTCCTTCTTGTTTGTTGTTTTGTATCCCGCAGAGGAAGAACCGAGTGGAAGATCATGTCCCCAGGGGCCCTTGGTGCCTTCCAGCTCCGGCTGCTGCCTCGCCTTTGCTGTGCCGTCCCCAGGCCTTGAGCACAAATGGGCAGCGCTGTGCGACGCTGGGGCCGGCCGACGGGTTTCGAAGCAAATTTAGCGCTGCTGAAAGGCGGGAGAGGGGGATGGAGAGCCGCGGCGGGGTGTCTCGAGTCCTTGCTCCACAGCAAGAGCAGTTCCTGTCCTTTGGACATCCAGCGCAGCACAGGTCGTCGCTGTGCCAAGAGGAGCTGGGCTTTCGTAGCAGCTATTTGTGAGGTGGCCTGAAGCCCCTCGTATGCTGCTAGTATCTTGTTTGCAGTTGGGGTGTAGTGAGCCTCAGACCCTCGATATCCCAGGCTCCAAAAGCCTAGAGGTTGGCCTCGGGTCTCTCTGGGTGCTTTCTGCCAGAGACTCTGCGGTGGAGAGCACATTTCTCACGAGCGATCCTGTCCGGAGCCAAGGGCTACCGCACCACCAGCTTCCTCTTTGATCTCTTCCAAGGCTCGTTGCTCCTCAGGACCCCCGTCAAAATAGTTCTTCTTTTGGGTCACTTGATAAGAGAGGATTTACGAGTTGACTGCAACCTGGAGTCCGCGTTCTCCAGAATCCCACACCACCTGGGGACACCTGGGTTTCCTTTTGCCGACTGGTAGGGATGTGGGTGTTATCTTACTGAGAGCGTCTGTTGGGGTGTCCACCCTGCATCCAGAGCTCTATCGCCTTGGAGCGTGTTTGCATGTGGCATTCCCAATTAGTAGTTTAACCTTATGAACAATAATCAAAACCAGGCTCGCAACACGCCCCAGTACGAACAGCCGGATTACACAAGGATATGCGAGGAACTGAAAGGCCGTTACAACAAGGCTGTAAAGAGCTGTCCTGGAGGAGAGGAAGGGGTAGGTGCCGTTCTCTTCTCTCTCCACAGAGGTGTCTCAGGAGAGGAGGGGGTAATTGCTGATTTCCTCCATGAGATGGTTCTCGGAGTACTGGGACGGCAGCAAGGTAGGACCCAAATACTTGATTAGGCTCAAGGCCAGTGCTTTTATCATAGCTCTCCAAGGTAAAGGAAAACAAAGGAATAGACAACACGGCAAACGGCAAAAATTGAAAAGAGTCATAAACAATTCTTGGCGTTTATTGTGCAGCAAGAAAGGGATCAAGCACTGGAACGTGTGAGGAAATGCCTACGTCAGCTCCCAAAGTAAACACGCCAGCATCACGATCCAGTGCAGCCGGTGGAATAACCAAACAAGTGTAACAGCTGGAGGTTTCATCCAGCACACACCGCATCCGTTGTGATCTCTGAGCCCACGGTGGGTGCCAGGAAGGCTGGGGGCTAACGCTGGTAGGCTGCTCAGCACCACGGCCGCTTGCCCACTGCCCTGCCTCCCCCAGCCCCAGTGGATGGGGGGAGAGGAAAGGAAGAATAAAAGCAAGAAAGCTGATGGGTTGCAGTAAAAATTGTTTAATAAACAAAGGAGAAGTGAAAGAAGAGGGAAGGAAAACAAAACAAGCTATGCATAGGCAATCCCTCACCACCTCCTGCGCGTAGACTGGTGCCTGACTGGTTCCTGAGCATCTCTCCTATGAGGAAAGGCTGAGGGAGCTGGGCTTGTTCAGCCTGGAGAAGACAAGGCTGAGAGGGGACCTAATAAATGTTTATAAGTATCTCAAGGGTGGGCGTCAAGAGGATGGGGCCAGACTCTTTCCAGTGGTGCCCAGCGACAGGACAAGGGGCAACGGGCACAAATTGAAGCAGAGGAAGTTCCAGCTGAACCCGAGGAAGAACTTCTTCCCTCTGAGGGTGACGGAGCCCTGGCCCAGGCTGCCCAGGGAGGCTGTGGAGTCTCCTTCTCTGGAGATATTCCAGCCCCACCTGGACGCGGTGCTGTGCAGCCTGCTCTGGGTGACCCTGCTTGGGCAGGGGGTTGGGCTGGGTGACCCACAGAGGTCCCTGCCAACCTCGACCATTCTGTGATTCTGGGAAAAGATGGCTAACCTCTCTGTACCCTCTCATTTCCCTTTTTATTGCTGAGCAGGACATCATGTGGCATGGAAGATCTCTTTGGTTAGTTTGGGTCACCTGCCTGGCTGTGTCCCTTCCCAGCCTGTTGCGCATCCCCCAGCCTGTTCGCCGAGGGAGCAGGGTGAGAAGCAGAGAAGGCTTTGACGCTGTGCGAGCACTGTTCAGCAGTAGCTAAAACAGAAGTGTGTTATCAGCACTGTTTTGGCCACGAATCAAAAGCACAGCAGCATACAAGCTGCTGTGAAGAGAACTACCTCCATCCCGGACAAAGCCAGTACGCTGGGAAGGAGGTGGTTCTGCCCACCTGAGCCCTTTCCTCCTGCCACGGGGCTTGTGTGTTCCTGCGGCTCTTCGGGTGAAAACCAGCGTCAACGTATCTGCTGCTTGGTTGTTTCCCCATCTAGCTCTGCTCACACCCAGAAACGCTCCCCTTGGCGCGAGGGCAGGCGAGCGAACCTCCGGCTACGGTGCCGGGAGCGGCTGTGCTGGGCTGGGACACGGCGTCTCCCCGGCCTCGCTGGCTGCGGGCTCGAGCGCTCCCTTGTCGGTCTGCTCAGCTAAATCCAGTCGCCTCTTGCTCGGAGGCAGCGCGACACAGGCTCGGATTTGCAGGCGTGTGTCGGGTCTGCGTGCGGGGGAAATTGATCCTCTGCAGAGATGTTTCCTGAAATACCTTCTGTGTTCCCTTATATTTACCTCTGAGGGGTTGTGGTTTTCATGTTGCATTTTAATGTTCTGAGGGCGGAGAGAGTCCTTCCAAACTGATCTAGTTAGCAGTGTCCCTGCTCGCTGCGGGGGGGTTGGACTAGATGACCTCTAGGGGTGCCTTCCGACCCGAAACTTTCTATGACTCTATTAAAGCCTGAAACCCCATTGTAGGTCCCCTTTCCTGACAGAAGTCCCAACTGTGCAGTGTTTTTGGTGGTTTTTCTAGGTAGGAAGCAGCTTTACAGCACTAAATATTTTAAAAAACCCCTCAAAGTTCTGCTTTTTGCCTGAAAACTTCCGTCATCTGAAGTAGATTTCAGGAATTCTGTGGTGCTGGCCTTGCAGCCAGCCTGAGCTGTGTGGTGTTAAATGAGCAGTTTCTTTCCATCGTCGGGATCCTCTGAGAAGACTCAGCGCAGCCTGGATCAGACCTTTCCTAACTGATGCTTCCTTGCTGGCTGCTCTCGCCACCCTGCTGCTGTTGGTAGGCATGTGGACACCCGCGCTTTGCTACTGTAGATTGACCAAGGGCCAGCTCAGAAGAGCAAGATTGCCCAAGAGAAGCATCCGTTCCTGAACGGTGGCTTGTGGCAGCCCCTGGAGCTTGGGCCTGATTCAGGGACCCTTAGGTCTGTGCGAACCGTTGACTTCTGTGGGTGTTACCTGGGCCCGTGGTGGTATTTCTGCTCTTGCATCCGTCTTCTAAATCACACTTGAAAGGAGCAAAATTGCTATTACTCCCACCTGTATCACGCAAGAAAAGCCTTGTTGCCAAGGAAATGTTACGCAATCATGAGTGCGATACAAACTACCTAATTCTTTCTTAAAGAATGCAAAAAAAAAAAAAGGGGAAATAATTTGGAGGGGGAATCATGGCCATAGATAGAGATGTTTGTGTAATACACCTGCTGCCATTTGCTTGGGATTTTGTGCAATCCTAACTTGTCCACCTCAGGGACCTGGAAAAGGAAGGTGAATTTTCGGAGTGAAGGGTTCCTTCTTGCAAGGCGAGAAGAACAACAGGGTCTTGCACAGCGGGCAGGGTCGGGACCCGCGTAGCTCCTGCAGGTTGGAGCAGTTTTCAGTGTTTGTTTGATAGCTGTGGTTTTATGAAACCACGTTCCTCGCCGGTCGAGATGATGTGTGTTTTGCAGACCAAACACGGCAGCCAAGCCACCTGGCTGAGCCACGCTCTTTGGGCTCGAGGTGGTTCAGAGGGTGGTGGAAGGGGTGGAAGGTAACTGCATCACCTCATGTTTTCTGCGGTCCAAGTCCTGCACACAGAGCTGGCAGTCGCAGCTTAGCTGCTGGGCGAGTGACCTGCTACGACTTGGCATCTGCGACTGCGCCTGCAGCCGAAAGAAAGGAAAACTAAAATGGCAGTGGACTAACTGTTGTAGTTTTCTGGCTAATAGGTGTTCTTAAAGTATGTTCAAAGCATTTCCGAAAAACCTCTTTCTCTTGCGCCCCAGAGCGATGAGTAATGGTTGGTCAGATACTCTCACGGCTGTTCTCCGTACTGAATTTTTATTTTGTCATTGTGGGCCTAAATGGCCCTGAGCCTGCCTGGTTTGGTTGGTAAGGGCACCTTTTCTCTGTTTGGCTTATTTAAAGCCTAGGTTTCCCACACATGTGCTGCTGTGGTGTGTTTGCGCAGCGGCGGGCACTAATTTCGACAGCTGTGTCAGTCGGTGGAGCACCGCAGATTTTGGCACCCGGTCGGGACAGAAGACTGAGCAAAGCTGGCGGAAATTTGCTCAGACGCAGAGAATTTGCCTGGCTGCTGGGAGGCTTTGCTCTGGGGGAGGCAATGCCAGTCCTCGGGCTGGATCTGCTTCAGGTGACAGTGCTGGGAGCGTGGGCGCTAAGGACGCTGCCGGGCGCTAACGAAGCTGCGCGCTGCAAGTTCCTTCTGCCAAGGTTAGCCAGCGATTTCCATGTGTGCAGTCCCACAGGCTTAATTGGTGTGAATTGGACAATGCCAAGGTGCTTTTCTCCCACTGGAGATTTGCTAGCAGCCGGTCAAAAGGCCTACTGAGCACCGCGCCTGTGTCCTGCTATTCCATCCATCCCTCGGGGAGAGCTTGGTCAATGCAGCCGTGATGGTTTTGAAGATTAGGAGAGATTCAGGGAAGGCTGAGGTGGAGGGGAAGGTGGAGAGGAGCCACCAAGCACCGGTCCCGTGTCTGCTCAGAGAGCTCAGGTCTGGTGGTGGCAGCTCTAATTTATGTCTGGTTTAAAGCTGCTATTAAAAAAAATTTAAAAAAATATATATTTAATTTTAAAGCCACCCTTGCGGCCTGCGTTTCTGGGTTGTGGTGCTTCTCTGGGGAGGGCCGGGCAGCGTCTGTCTCCTGTTCCAGGCTCTCTTTTGCTGGGCACATGAGAACCAGCCTCTGCTCTGTGCTAGCATCCCTCCACAGGCTTTGCAGACGAGCCCGTTCCCTTTGAATCTCCTTTCCTCATGCAGGATCCACCCAGCCAAAAACAATACAACATAAAACTGGAAAGAGAAAACAAAGCAAAAAAGAAATAGGGACCTTCTGTGATTTTTGTCTTTTGCTGCCAGCTGGCTGCACAACTTGAAGCCACTCAAATGCTCTTTTTTCCCCCCACTTCTTCAAGCCCATTCGAATGTGTTACTCTTTAAATTGCAGCAAGGGCGTCAGCCTGGCGACAGCCCGGGGAGCGAGGAGCTGGTCTCCTCCTCGAGCACCGGCTGGAGGAACAGTCCCGCCAAACCAGGGCTGCTTTGGAGACAGAAGCTTTTCGTGGACCCGGGGCAACGCAGCTCCTGTGTGAATTTGTCCCACAGGGTTTCAGCAGTGGCCCCAAAACAGGCCTTTGCCTGGGGAAGGAGGTGCTCTTAAAACCTCCATCATGGCGAGTACGAAAGGCAGTGGGCTGAGTGAAGAGATGGGCAAAGCAGAGTGTGGCAGGTGATCGCCGTATGGTCATTTAGGCTGTGAACCTGTACGGGGGTATCTGGCAATGTACAATGAGGCTGTGTGACTGTCTGGGGTGTGTTTGTCGAGGCGTCGGTACTGGCGGCTGCGGGGCCGCTGTGAGGAAGGGACACTGTGCTCGTGCCAGGCATGGCCGGTTCCACCGCAGCTGCAGCGCAGCCCAGCGCGGAGCCCGTCGGCAGCGCCTCTCTGGGGACGGGGTGAAGAAAGGACAAAAGCACCAGAGAGGAGTGAGAGGGGATGAAAAATAAGTGAGAAACAGCGCTGTGAACCCCGAGGGCAGGGCAGATGGGTGGGAGGAGGTGCTGGAGCAGAGGGATGTTCCCTGAGGGGAATGGCGGCCTGTGGAAGCCCCATGCAGGAGCAGGTTCTTCTGAGGGGAATGGCGGCCTGTGGAAGCCCCACACAGGAGCAGGTTCTCCTGAGGGGAATGGCGGCCTGTGGAAGCCCCATGCAGGAGCAGGTTCTCCTGAGGGGAATGGCGGCCTGTGGAAGCCCCACACAGGAGCAGGTTCTCCTGAGGGGAATGGCGGCCTGTGGAAGCCCCACGCAGGAGCAGGTTCTCCTGAGGGGAATGGCGGCCTGTGGAAGCCCCATGCAGGAGCAGGTTCTCCTGAGGGGAATGGCGGCCTGTGGAAGCCCCAGGCAGGAGCAGGTTCTTCTGAGGGGAATGGCGGCCTGTGGAAGCCCCATGCAGGAGCAAGTTCTCCTGAGGGGAATGGCGGCCTGTGGAAGCCCCATGCAGGAGCAGGTTCTCCTGAGGGGAATGGCGGCCTGTGGAAGCCCCATGCAGGAGCAAGTTCTCCTGAGGGGAATGGCGGCCTGTGGAAGCCCCAGGCAGGAGCAAGTTCTCCTGAGGGGAATGGCGGCCTGTGGAAGCCCCAGGCAGGAGCAGGTTCTTCTGAGGGGAATGGCGGCCTGTGGAAGCCCCATGCAGGAGCGGGTTCTCCTGAGGAGAATGGCGGCCTGTGGAAGCCGCATGCAGGAGCAAGTTCTCCTGAGGGGAATGGCGGCCTGTGGAAGCCCCATGCAGGAGCACGGGAAAAGCACGAGGAGGAGGGAGCAGCAGAGAGGCACCATGATGCCCAGACCCTGCCTCTCCCCATTCCCCATCCCCCTGTGCCCCTCGGGTGGGGGGCAGAGCCATCAGGAGTGAAGGAGGAAAGCTGAGCCGTGGGCAAGAGGGGTGGGTGGGGTTAAGGTGTTGTGTTAGTTTTGTCTTAGTTTCTCATTATCTAAATCAATTTTAGTTGGCAATAGATCAAATTAATTTTCCCGAAGTCGAGTCTGTTTTGCCTGTGCCAGTAGTTTGTGAGGGGTCTCCGTATCTTTAGATCAACCCATGAGCTTTTCCATCACACTTTTTGCCACTCTCCTCTTTGGGGACGGGGAGTGCTAGCGCGGTGGAGTGGACATCTGGCAGCTGGCCGCAGCTGACCCACCACCGTAGCAAACACTGAGTTTTGCTACCCTAAGTACCTCTTGTGCCAAAAATGCTTGGCACAACCCCTGTGCCATGGCTGTAGCGAGAGCCAGCTGACTGTTGTTCAGAAAAAAGCAGGATCGTGGTTGTTTCTGTTAAGGTTTTCGACCTCACTTGGCTGTGCTCTGGTTCCTCGGTGCCTCTGCCACCCGTGGCGGTCTCGGGAGTTATTGCTTGTTCAAGACAGACGTGGTGGGTGATTTGACTGGGTGAACCTTTACTTGTTTGTGAGGTGTCCAGGACAATACCTGCTGCATTAATAACCTTGATTTTAGTAGAAATAGTGAGTGTTTTTTTTATAGATACGGGGACTGTTCGTAGAGCAGTAACAGTAAAATGGAGAAGAGCAGGAGTGAGCTTCGTGCCTTGGTGTCGGAGCACTGCAGTGTGACTGCCTGCTCTCCCTCTGCGCGGGGGAAAGCGGAGTTTCCACTGTCAAACCCGTGTCTCTGGGGCTGTGCCCCTTCTTGTTTCTACTCTTCCTTCCTTCTTTCCGAGAGTAGGATTGGGAATTGCTGGAATTTAACCCCATTTAGTGCCTGGTGTGTAGTTCTGCGTGTCGCAGAGGTGGACAGCAAAGCCAGGACCAGCTTGTGGAGCTGTAGCAGCGCGACAGGGCAGAGGTACACCAGTGCGAGGGAAGCTTGAGGATCTGTACGAGCAGGAGTTCAAATGTGTTCCCACAAAGGGTCTGAGTGGTTTCCGTGGCTGTTGCATATGGGGTACTTGTAGTTTTAATCCTGTTCGCTTAGGGTGGAGCTGGCTTGAGGGGAACACGTGTGTTTTGTGTAGCGTTGAGTGGTGGCCAGGCAGCTTTCATTTAGCAGTGGAGTTCCAGCGAGGGATTCCCATGCTGCTGCCATAGCTATGGTAGAAAAAAAACCTGGCTTGGATATTCCGTGAGTTTTCTGATGTTTTACTATTTCAGAATTGCAATAGTTCCAGGAACAGGCTCATCCTGACTTTTCTTTGAATGCCTGCCTGAAGAGACTGAACTCATTGGGAGTGCATTGCCGGTTCCTGGCTGGGGAAGGTGACAGTGACATGCGTGGGGACGCTTTATTGTAATTTCCTCTTTTCCTCTCTGTCATGCACTCGGACGTGTTTAGAGTCCTGGCAATTTGCAGAATGAAGCTGTGATTTATGGTATTCCGCGTATACTTTGTGGTAACTTTATTAACGCAGGAAGTTTATTTGTGGTCACTAAATCTTCAGTCATTTAAATCAGATTTAAGTTGCTTTAGGATTTATACGTTTTATGAGCAAAATTGCACCCTCACTGAAATAAGTGGCAAAACCACCACTGCCACTGGGGGAAGATTTGACCTGTGATGCTTTAACAAATGCGTCCTCCAAAACCCCTTTCTGCTCCTAATTGCATTCTTTTGTTCTTTTTTCCTTAAGTCTTATGAAGAAAGCAATCTGAAGACGATGCATCTGTGACCCCTGATACCAGTTTGCGAGTTGGAGCGATGGAAGTTCTAGAGGGCCATCAGCATCCTGGTCCCGTGGTAGCTCCAAATGGATATGCGAACAGGGTTTTCCAGGCAAACATGGAGGAGAGGAGTACTGACCCGTGGGAGGTCTGTGGTGCTGAGCACTGCACCTCCGGCGATGCAATCCCAAATGAACAGGAGGAAGCACCCAGGTATAAGAAGACGACCAAAGGCAACCGGATCTGGAATTTCGTTAAACGAAGGAAAGGACTCTCTGCGAATAAAGGAAGGCCTCAGTCCATGATCCTACTGGGAGCTACCTCTGAGGTCTCAGAATTAAAAAAACCGTCCTTCATGGACAGGGTGAGGCCATTAAAAAAGGGAAGAACCTCCAGGATGCCTAAGAATGTGGATTTGAGAGCATCCACAGTCCAGGTTGCTTGTGACCCTGAGGAGGACCATCATGCCAGCGGGCAAAGAGCTGTCTACAGGGTTAAGAAACTGGGTGACAGTCGGAGGCCCTCCCGCCACTCGTATGCGGGGTACATCGATGATTTGGATTCTTCTTTTGAAGACATAGAGCTGAATATTAGCATTCCTGAAATTGATGCCAATGAAAGTAAATGTCTCAGGGATATTAGCGTCAGATTACACAGTGAAGATAATGACAGTAACTGCCATAGAATACCAGCTAGAAGGAGTGAGTCTTTGAATTTTGAAAACTTGAAGAGTCCTGCAACTACAGAAAGAGACAATCAAAAGAAGTGTACTGTGCTCCCACAGGAGAGCAGAAGAGGAAGAAGCTCTGATGTCTGGAGCTATCTGAAAGGAATTTCGTTAACTAGCAAAGATAATTCAAAGCTTCCAGATCAAAGATCTGATACCAATTTCCAGAACTTAGAAAATATAACTGATCATTCTACTTCTTATTTTGGCTTTGATACGAGATGTGAGGAGAACCTCAGCCAGCGGAAAAAATCAAACAGTGCGACCAAGGCCACTCACTTTGGGGGTGTTGTGAGGTTCTTCACCAGTGTGGCCGAGGCAGCTCGGAGGCTGCGAGGCTCCTCCAGAGCATTTTCACCTGATGAGAAAAGGCCTCAGCGGAGTTTCCGAAGCTGGAGGCAGGATGTTACCTCCCACAAAGAGGGCTTGGTTATCGAGAATGAGAATGCAAAGGCCTTCTGCACGGTGGGAGCGTGTCTGCAGTCCCCAGATTCAGGCACATGGGACAATCTCAGCTTTGAGAGTTTGGTGGGGAAGGAGCCCGTGCAGTATTGCAAAACCACAGAGGTGTCACAAGACATTGGTTCCTCTGCCCCGGGCAGCGAGAATGATAGGTTTAATGAAACAACACTTTCTCCTTCTGGGCCAGAACCATCCATCTCCCACCTGCCAGAGCTCGCAGGTGACTCTTTCACTGAGTTAAATACTAAAGACCCCTCTGGTGATCTGATTGACTTCCCACAGACGACTCTGACTGAGCGGATTCAGGATTCAGACAGTAGTCCAGAGAAGACACATGTTGTGGGCAGGGACTTGCCATGTTCTGAAGGTCTTCCTGTGAATAATCTGGATGCTGTGGACGTGGGCCGTTCTTCAGCTGCAGATGGTGACTTTTTTGCAGTGACTGAGGCTCTGATCCACCTTCCGCAGGCATCACTGACTAAACTTGATACCAAGGACGTGGCTTGTGCTCCGGTGGTTGCTAAAGACATGGATCTGTCTCCAGCAATAGCTCAGGAGCTTTCAAAGACAGAATTGGCTATGCAGGACTTGAGAAATCCTGAGCTGCAAGACTTGTCTGGAGGTGAGCTGGGGATTCAAGACACTGGCAGTACTCTGGAGCAGACACAGGTCATAGGCAGGGACCTGCCACGTTCTCAAGGTCTCCCTGTGAATAATCTGGGTGCTGCGGATCTGGGCTGTTCTCCAGCTGCAGATGGTGACTTTTCTGCAGTGACTGAGGCTCTGATCCACCTTCCACAGAGGACCCCAACTAGCCTTGAGACCGAGGACGTGGCTTGTGCTCCGGTAGTTGCTAAAGACATGGATCTTTCTCCAGCAGTGGCTCAGGAGCTTTCAAAGACAGACTTGGATATGCAGGACTTGAGAAATCCTGAGCTGCCTTTGCAGGACTGGTCTAGAGGTGAGCTGGGGATTCAGGGCTCGGGCAGTACTCTGGAGCAGACACAGGTCATGGGCAGGGACCTGCCAGGTTCTCAAAGTCTTCCGGTGAAGAATCTGGATACTGTGGACTTGGGCCGTTCTCCAGCTGCAGATGGTGACTTTTCTGCAGTGACTGAGGCTCTGACCCACCTTCCACAGACAGCCCCAACTAAAGAGGTTCAAGACACTGGCAGTACTCTGGAGAAGACACACGTCGTGGGCAGGGACCTGCCACGTTCTCAAGATCTTCCTGTGAACAGTCTGGGTGCCGCAGACCTGGGCTGTTCTCCTGTAGCTGACGTTAACATTTCTGTAGTGACTTTTTTAAAATGTGCAACAGTTAAAGGACAGGTTTTAGAGCGGACTGACTGCCGCATTAAAAAGCGCGGAACCACTTCATTTGTAGAACAAAACTCTGTGGAGATAACGGACGGAGGGGACCGGTTTAACTGCAACAACGAGTGCCGTCCGTTCCAGGTGCACGTCTCCAGAATTGTCTCCTCTGGACGGCTCAAGAACGGAAAGGTATGAGCAACTTTTACTGTAACGTTTTCAGTAAGACCGTACTGTTATACATCTTGTGAAGATGGTTTGCGCTTGAAAGCATTTTTATATAACCCTCATTGGGATTTTCAGTTAACTAGACCGTCGTACGAATGGTGGCAGGGGACACAGCCTTTCTGTCAGTCCAAGAGGGGCCGGTGAACTGGCATATCCCTGAGCTGCCAGTGTAAACCTCCAGAGCGGCTCCTCCTGCGACCCTTTGGCCGTTGGTTTGTATCGGTGCCTGTAGAAGAGGGCTGTAGCAGAAGTTTATGTATTTCTAGGCACTACATTTAATTTTTTTCCTCTCTGCATTTAGTTCATTTGAATTAGAAACTTGTAAGAAGAGTGCTGTCGACAAATTCACAGTTTTGAAGTGTGCTGTGGACAAACGGCGTTCAGCAATTGCACTGTGGCCCTCGTGTTTTCTTACCTAAAAAAGAGGTAGGGGTGTTGGTGGTTGATTTTTATTAGATGATGCTGGTTACAACACGGCATCTACAATACCAGCCAGAGCCCTGGCACACAGTGCAAGAACAGAGAGAGAAAGAAAAAAAGGCGGCCCATGTCTTGTGGAGCTCATCAGATCATTCCTCTGCAGATCTAAACGAGCTCTCTCCTGGCTCCAAACCTGTCGGAAGCTGCGTGGCCTCAGTAGTTTGGTACTGAGCCTGTATCCAAAAGCCTTGCCAAGGGGCTGGGTGCAGAATGTGAGCAAAATGCCTCCCTAACGTGACTACACGCAGAGCAGGGGTCTGGTCGGAGCGGAGTTGCCTTGCATCTGTCTCCGCAGAAGATGAGATAGCCTGTTGGGATGTTAAATACCCAGCCCGAAGTGAAAGGTGGGCAGTGGTGGTGGCTCTCATTACGGCAGTGCATTCCTGTTTGCTGTAAGCAAGTCTTTCAAAGCCCTTAAAACTGTCAGAACATTTAAGTGGACGTTGGATTTTGGACTGGGTTCGCCGTGATACAAATCTGTATTGTCCAGCTTAACGATGGGAGGCCTCAGGAGTCGCGTGGATAAGGGAGTCACACACGCAGGAGGAGAAAAGGCTCCTCAGGTCTGTAGGCTCCCCCCGTAACTCTCAGCCCGCCGCTGTAGCCCCTGCACACGTCGCTGTGCGTGTGGAGCAGAGATCTGTGAGCGGTAGCGGTCGTGTCAGCTGCGCCAGGCTCGTGTCGCCCCGTGCCGGTTGCGGGATCGGTTTGTGGTTTGTGGACAGACCGTGGTAGGACCCAGTGTGAACCCCCGCTGTTTACTTTTGGATCCCTGCTGATTAGCTGATGCTGAAAAGATGACTTTTTTTTTATTTTTTCAAGATGCTAGGTAGGGGAATTGAGTAAATTTGTGAAGAAACTTTCTCCTTTGCTTTTGGGCTTGGAGAGACGGAGATGTTACAGAGGTGATGACATTGTTCCCTGTTGGAAAAAGGGTCACTGTAACTTCTGAGCCAAGAGGGGAAGTGTTTGAAAATTGGCAGCAGATTAGAAATGCCGGGGGAGAAAAATCTGAACTTCTGACTCCCAGCTAAAATGGGCAGTACCATTGTTAGTTATTCCTGGAGTTGTTGTTCTGCGCTGTTTTGTGTAGTACAAAAAAATAAAGGTGGCTTGCAGCGTAATTCCAGGCACTTACGAAGAGGGGTGAGTTGTGGTTAGTCACTTCTCGTGGTCTCCGGAAAAAATGGTTTTAGGAGGAGCTTGAGTGAGAGGGCTGTGGTTTGATAGCCCTTCGCAGGGACTAAGCCGAAAGGATTCTGAGTAGGAGCAAGATAAGAGAGGCGTGAAAGGATTGCGTTGGAGCAGAGGAAAATATTGGCTCTCTTTTCCCAGAGCAGCCGCATCTCTGCTAGCTGAGGGCAGTGGCTGCATGCCCAAGCGCAGAGCTCTTCGTGCAACATGTGAGCGATTGCCCAGGTCAGCTGCGTGAACAGGAGATGGGCTAAGCCCCAGCTCAGCTGCTGCGGCTTACAAACATTACTGGGAAACTTAAATATGGTGCTTGAGATAACCGGACAGGAAACCTCCCCCGAGTTCCAGTCGAGTGGCTATAGCAGTAGGACCTCCGGACTGCCGTGGCTTCCAGCTTCACGGAAGGCCCGCTGCCTCCTCACTGGGCAGAAGCAGCAGCGGGGTGGAAGGGAAAGCATACAGCCCGCCCTGGTTTGTGAGCACCTTCTGCATCCCCCGGACTTGGACTAGAGGTTTAGAAAGGCACGGTGATCTGGCGGTAGCATCGAACCCAGAGCAGTCAAGAGGGATACTCTTGGACAGGAATGGACCTAGAGAGTCCACCCGCAGCTCCAGTAACAAATGTCCTGAGATAGCCGAGGGATTTGCTTGCCTATCTCTCATCAGGGAGCGGCACTCGGAAACGTTTTACTAAAAATAAACACACAAGAGAAATAACTTCGACCTGAACGTGACAGTAGCAGCAGACTCCAGCCGCTTACTGTTTGAGGGCTAAATCCTGCTCCTTGCTGGCACCTGTTCCCCAGGACAGTTGTTGGCCCTCCTGCCTCCGCTCTGGGCTGCTCTGCGTTAATCGAAGGATTTGGATTTCGAGTGAAATGCTCAGCCACAAGCAGGGAGAAGGGGCTGCCAGGACGGAGTGGCTTGGCTTGGTCAGCTGCTGAAAGCAAGTGCTCCAGCAGTTTTAAAGTGTGCTAGCAGTGTAGAGCAGAAATTGCTCAAGCAAATATTTTCAAAACAACCTGCGCTTTGTCCCACAAAAAGCACAGAAGCGCTGGTTCTCACCGAGGCTCCCTGCCCGAACAGGCTGGGGGATGGTGTGGGAGACGGAGGCTGCTGTGGCACAGAGGATGCTGGAGTGGGATTTAGGGGACCTGCGCGCCGGCCCTAGCAGTACAGCAAATCTGTGCAGCTGTACTCGCCTGCAATTAACGCCCCTGTTTCTTGCTTTCCTAGTCTTGCCTTTTAAAATTTTAATGTTTTTGGGCAGGAGCTGAGTGATGTTGTAGGCAAGTTACAGCTCAGTACAAATTGATCTTAATGCTGTAAAGGAAATAGCATTGCAGCACCGTTTAATAACAAGAGCAGCTGTAGAAAGGTAGACAACCACTTACTTCTTAAACTGTCTCCCTGCCCAGTTGCTTTCAGACCCCATCCCAAACTCTGGTTTGTTCTGAGAGCTTGTGGAACAGTGGAGATAAAAACATTTTGAACTATTGGAAGAACAGTAAAGGTCAAAATAGATTGTCAATGGGAAATGAAATACCGATTTCACCATTCACACTGCTGCAGCTCTGGAATGAAAGCACCTGCCTTTTCTGGAGAGACAGAGATCAGAAATGACCTGCAGGGTGATGTGGAGGTTTTACTAGATTTTGGACAGTTGCAAGCTATAAAAGTTTCCATTTTCTGTGTCCCCAGTGAAGTGAATTACCCTCATCCCACCTCTAAAAACACCACAGCATCTCAACAGGGAGAGTGCTGCTGCAGGGAGTCAGGCACAGCCCCAGAAGCTGCATCTGACCACTGCCAGTAGCAGAAGATGACACCTGGGTGGAAGGAAACTTTGATACCACACAGACTACTTTGCGGTTCCGGCTTTTCTGTCGGGGTTTCAAACCACCTGATGTATCCTCGGACAGGGGATGTGATACCTCCTTTGGGAAGGACATGAGGGAAGGTTGCAAAATATGCATCTGACTTCATATTTCAGACATCAGTTTAGAGTTTTTAGCACCCAGAAAGTTGATGGAGGGTTTGCGCTGCGGTCTCGCTGTGCCCTCTGCTGGCTTATTTCTGAAATACGAGTTTATCTGCGAGGAACAGAAACCCACCTCTTTTTCCTTAGGGTTTTGAATGTTATCTCCAGAAGGTTTACAGACTGCAGCTCGCTGTTGGCTGTTGTGGCTTCACAGAGACACCAGTTGGGTTTGTGATGCCCTTGTCTGGGGGAATTACGATTGCCAGAAGTGTGACAATGAGATTTGCCTAGTTTTGTCAGCCTGGGCAAAAGGTGTCTGTCCCGTAGGACGAGGTGACCCGGGATGCCCCGGGTTTCCCAGCTGGTTTGGTTTTGGAGCCCTGCAAGGCGCTCTCTGACCAAACTCACGTCTCGGCATCACAGCGGATGGTTGCTGATGTCTCTCTGGATCAGCCGTCGAGTTTGGTCCTCGGAGGCCGGTAGTTAGGAGCCGACCCGCGCAGGTGCCGTCAGGGCACTCCCGGTTGCGGAGTGGCCCGTACTGGTGGCGCCGGGTCGATGCTTCCACAGCCCGGGTCGGTTTTGTGATTTGTGTGCAGTAGCTGCGCACGGTGCTGCTCTGTGTGGAAAATCCGGAGACTCTCCCTGCGCGGTGGGCCGAACTGGGAGCGCAGCATTGCGGATCTGCCGGAGTGTGCGCGTGCCAGAGGACGCGTTTGCAGATTTGCAATCTGATAGCTGGGGCACAGCACAGATTCTCCCACAGGTTTGGAGTTTTACTTTAGTGCAGCAGCTGCAAGTGCCTTTTCACAACAGGAAGACACAGCAGCTTTTCTTTTTCTGTGTTTGATGAGAAATTGGGAGTGATGTGCAACAAGTTCTCACGGCGACCTTTAGCTTGAGATTGTTTTATTGCCTCTCTGCTACAGGACGTTTTGGGAGCAGCTGCAGAGGTGGGACTGCTGAGTCGATTTGTCCTTTCTCTTCCTGCTCTGTTGAATGATACCAGCTAGGAAATGGGTATTTCTGAGCGCTGATCGGCAGAGCTCGCTTCATCTCCTGGCTACTGGCAGTCAGCTGTGTTGTGTCCCAGCCTACTGCTGCTTACAAAAGACTTCATAGTCCATCCAAATTAAGAAATAGTGCTTTACTTTCTAAATCCTGCTGTTGCCAAAAGAGCACTATGCTCCTGTCTGTAGCGAAGTGTGATATAGTTACAGAATGAAGATTCTGTTTATTTATGGCTTTTAATATGGTTATATCTGACAATCATCTTATTTTTAGAGGAGACAAACCCTCTAAAGCCTGTCTCCAAGCTGTTCAGATTTTCGTGGTTTTAATAACCATGAGATGCTAGCAAAAACTTGAATTAAAGCCTATATTTAGTGCTATCTATAGTGGGGTAGCATTTTTTTGGGTAACATATTTTTAGCATTGTCAGGGAAAGGCAGGTTGAGTTTGCAAAGCTGACAGGCTTTACATGTATATATAACCAGCCACTGAACACATGGATAATTCAGATTTCCACATGCTTTCTTAAAATACTTATTGGGTCTTGCCTTTGTTTAGTTCCCAGCCTCAAAGTTACAACAGGCCACCGCGTGCCATCCTTGGTGCCATCAGAATAGTGATATGAATGGGGATCTCTGGGCATTGCTGGCCCATATACTAAAGGGGCTATGCGTCGAGAACTTCTCTGGGTGGAAGGTTTTCTTTGGCTTTAATCTCCTCCCAGCTGTCACCCAGTCAAGAGAAGCATATTGGGCCACTGGACACGGTGCTGGGAGCAGGGAATGGGAGATCAAGCCTTAATTCATCCACAGACTCCCACTGTGTCTTTGGGGTAATTATAATCTGCTTTGTTCTTCATCTGTAAATAAAGATAACAGCACAGCAGTGAAAACTGGGGCTGCTGGAGTCTTGAGGACAGATGCACCAAACCGTACGAGGCACCCAGTTATCAGCACGGCCGTGGAAGCATGACAAATCCATCTCACATAGAGGCTAGAAACTTCCCAGTGAGGAGCACCTCCTGGTTTCTTCTCCTGCTGATTTCTTGGCTCTGAGATTATACACAAGACTTCCACAGTGCCACGTGTCACAGAGAACAAAATATAAAGTAGGAATTTGAACTGTGACTTTTCTAAACAGAAAATTCCATTCTGCAAAATATCGCCGTACAAGTTGTCTCTTTCAGGATCTTTACCTCTTGAAAGAGAATAACACAAGCTGGACTCACAGAAAAGTGAGGGAAACTCCAGCGTTTTTCTGCAGTTAGCTATAAATGCTAATTCATTCTTTGGATTAATGTTACCAAATGTTAAGGTATAACTGGCTTATTTGGCCACTTCATGGGTGCTTCTATCAATTGCAATTGTCTTACTCTTTCAAATAAGTTTTCATAAGCTATTGATATAGAGGATGTGTCTTCTTCGCAGTTGTTATCAGTCAGCTTCCAGAGAAACTACAGTGATAATTTCTGCTTTCCAATGTGAGTCTTTCAGGAAAAAATAATTGTTCTAGTTTTGCTAAAAACGTACCGGGGCATTTTCAGAGAAGAAGGTCCCAGTTTTCTTTCAAGTGCTGTGGTTTGCCCTATCTTTGCATTTGGACCATCTGAAACCTGGCAAGGCTGTAACTTGTGTTCTCCCTGGAAATGAGACACACTATAACTGAAAAAAAAACCCCAGTTGTGGTGGTAGGTTCATACATCAGAGAAAAAATGGTGTAAGGGTGTGTGTGGTTGGTGGCCCCCAGCAGCAGATGTTCAGAGCAGGGTGCAGACCAGTGCCGTTGGGTGCATCCTGCTCGGCTGTGTTCGTGTGCACTGGGTGTTTTGGGACCCTATCCTGGTCGAAATGGTGATGCTGTAAAGAGCAAGCATCACAAATGCTGGGCAATGGATTAGGAGCTGACCTTTTAGCAACAGTAGCAGGACTTCCGAATTATTTTGATCAGCAGTGAATATTATTTGTGTTTCATGTCCTACAATGAGCTGAAACTCAGTATCTTGGAAAAAAAATAGAAAAATTTGTAAAGGTATCACAAAGGGCTGAAGCATGGTCTAAAGACGATGGAACTTGTTGGATTTGGAGCAGAGCAAAGCCAGGCCATCTGGAGCAGCTAGGTACATCTCCCCAGTCTCACCAGAAGCCACCAGGAGAAAATGTAGGGTGAGTAGGAAGTACCTTGCATGAAAAGCAGCTGTGCTTATAAAGAGACATGATTTTACAGATACTGGGTATCAGGAGGGTTGGTGCATTTGTGTTAGACTTTTGTTAGCAGCTGAGTGATGTAAGACTTGGCTTTTGAAGGAGGACAGTCCATGGGTCTGATATGGTCTTTTGCAGTTACGTTTTCCACCAAAGTGATTCAAGTCCATCTACAGCTGGAGAGTCCTTTCTCTCCCCAGAAGGCTCTCTGAACCCTCCGGATGACTCCAGCAGCACAGCAATAACAGCAGTGCTCTTCTGTTTATTCACCTCCTGTCCTCTTTGTAGACCATCTGTAGGCTTCTGTTTGTGGAACTGAAAAAGACCTTATGTGACCTCTTGAAATACATGGAAAGGGAGTGTTTTGTTAACATTTTTGGGAAGGAGGAAAATGACATCCTGTTACTAATTTAATTCACTTTTACATGGATCTTATTATCAGGAAGACTCTTGACTTTTGCAGTAATTGTTCTTGATGGGTATCCAAATTTTATTCTAAGAAGTTGTAAATTTTATTTTTATAATAGGATGGGCAGATCCTATTATTATGCTACTGGATGAGCGCACACATAAACGGACTGTTCTCGTGAACCTCACTGTTGCAGACTTGTTGCTTTACTCCATGACTATGTTTCTCAAGTGCTGGAGATCTTTCTGAAATATTGTCTTGTTCTATTTTCCACTTCTTACATGTCTCCTGAGCATGGCCATACATGGAGACCAGTGACTGACAGTTGTAACCTGGCAAACAATCCAGGTATTAACAGTCTCCTGTTTCCTGTAGACCACCAAAGGATGATCTCCTAGTTCAGTTCAGGAGTGCTCATTGAAGCAGACCTCCCAGCTGTCTGCCTTCACTGTGCTTTGAATGTGCTAATTGCTCTTAATGACCCTGAACAGTCTCACCTGGGGCCCCCACACCTTATCCATGGGCCTGGCAGCCCATTTAAGCTCTGCCCTGGGTGCTCAGTCCTTCCTTGAGCAGCAAGGGAGGAGCCTCCAGCTCAGCTGCTGCTGTGCTTTTGCCTGGCCATGGGCCCTGCTGGGCTAGACACCAACCTGGTGGCTGGTTTCCTGGCTGGACCTTGGAGCTGCCCCACCACCATGGACCTGCCCAGCGATCATGGGGCTTTGTTGGACCCTGGTCTGTAAACTGACTTGCCTGCTTTGCCTTGGACCTGCTTCATCACCATGAATGTGCCTAAGGATCTGAAGGCTAGCTGACGCTGGCCACCATCTCCAGACCTGGCCTGACCCCCTGCTTGGGCGCTGTGGCAAGGGCCTGGTGGGTGAGGCCCCATCCTGCCAGCCGGGTTGTCTCTTTGGCTGCTGGTTTGCTGTCCCCTTAGAAAGCAGCCGGTCCTGCCACATGTCTTGAAGCCCACCCGAAATGTTTTAGCTAGCACTGGGTCCTCAGCACCAGCTAATTTACTCCCTGTGTGTGCTCCTGCTGGGACTTGGTAACGTGAGAGCAGACAAAACACTGCACAGAAAGCAGGCATCTTCGTCGTCACACTCGGAAGTGCCTCGGAGGCTGGGCGCCACTGGAAGCTGTTGGACACCAAGAGCTGTGTTCAAGGTATGAGCCCTATGCAACGGGAGTTAGGGTACTCCAACACCAGGGTACACAAGTCTGAATCTTTCAATCAAAACAATGAAAGAGGTGCAGACTGCAGTGAGAAAGTCTAAGGTGTGTTGCACTGACTTGAAAATTATATATATTATTGTATATTTTGTGATTGCTTCCTCTGAGGTTTGACAAATATTGGTAAAATTCTTCTCTGACCCTTTTCTTGCTAGCCGATGTCTCATCCTTCTCAACCCTCCCCACAAGCACCACCCTTCAAAGTCCTCGTGGAGAGATGTCGCTCCGAACCCCTCTCCCAGAGCACCCCGATGGGGCTGGACCAGGTGGGAGGGCGCATGCAGCACTTGCTCAGAAGACGCGGTGAGTAGCTTTGTGGTGTTTTTCTCTAAGGTTTGTCTCGCCTGTCCTGCAGAGCAAGCCAAGGGTGGTGTGGGTTGAAAAGTCAGAAATGGGGCTTGCATCCGTGCTTGTTACAACTCTGGAGCCAGGTGAGGGAGCTCCAACAGCCGCATGCTAAGGAGTTTCTTGCTAGCTAGTGAGATCTTTTTGTGTACGGTGTGTTTATGAAATAAGGCTATTTTCTCTCTTTAATGTCTCTGAACACAGTCCCTACAAAGTCCCTGTAATTTGGTTATGAGAAGATGAACAGATAGGCACGTAAGGTGTAAAAGCTGTTCAGCAGCCTCTGAGCGAGTTTGCATTTGGTAGTTTCCTCTGGGCTTTCCGTCCGCTTACCAGCCTCTGTTGCGAGTACTGGTTGGAGGTGGCAAGCGGTGGTGGATACTGAGATCACAACTCGAGTCTGATGTTTGTTTGGAAATGCAGCAAGAAACGAGGTTTTTTTCTCCTATGATTGGGTGCTCTTCCTGAGTGAGAAGGGAATCTCCTGAGCCAAAGGCTGTGACGAGCTATCTTCTGCATTTGTCCTGCTCAGAACGGTGCTAGAGAAAGCACTGCAGAATGTGTTTCCTGGAAGGGTCTTGTGTTGGCAGGTAGGTAGGCTAATGGTTGAAGAGGCGACATCGTTTTTTGAACCTCGCATTAAAAAGATTGATAATTAGAGTAAGGATACAATTTCCTGAAGGGATACTGCTAACACCAAGAATCCTGTGATTTAGCGATGGGCAGGCACGGGAGCGCTGCCAGACTCTCCTGGCATCGCTCAGGAGCACACAAGGGATCCAAGCAAGTTAATGGATGGCGGCAGCGCGGCAGGGTTGAGAAGAACTAAGAAGGGGAAGGTGAAGTGGCTGCCTCTTTAACTGGTGGCTCTTCTGTCGGGGTGCACACGTTTCTAGCGCATGGGGAGTAACACACGCGTGTCTCCGTGCGAGCGTTACTGTGTTTGCACATTGCTCCAGAGTGCTACTATATCAGCACGTTGCCTCTGGAGCCTGCTAGCAGCCTCTTGCTGTAATCGGCGCTCGCGCTGCAGCTTGATTTTCTGCGAGTCTAGAAAGTGAAACGCGTGTTGCTAAAAATAACAGCAGGCTGCCTGCGTCAGCAGCGCATTTAGGAAATAGGTCTCGGTGCAATCTCCCAGCAACGCTGGAAGAAAATCAGGATTGCTGCCCACCCAGCCATGCCAGGGCTGCGGCCGGGTCCCAGCTCTGCCACACTTGGTGCTGCTCTCCGGGGCAGAGCTGAGCCCCCACCTATTTGCTTTGGGGGCAGGGAGCATGTAGTGTGTGTGTGTTTTGCACCTTTGAGGTAAAGGTGACCTGAACCCCAGGAGCAGGGCTGTGGATCTCCACTCTCCCAAAGCCTGGGACCATTTATTATCTAGTTTCAAATCCCTCAGGACCGACACAGTCTGAAACCTCTGCCTGGGTTAGAGGTGCATCAGGAAGAAGAAAAATTCATGTTGTGCATCTTTCGGGGAAGAATTCCAGAATCTGGCTGTTTTCTGTAGATGCCTTTCTCCATGAACGGGCTGGGAAGGCTCCAGGGGATGGGAACACCCGTGGGTGGGTGTCTGCATACACAGGCACATGTAGGTGTGCTGCCCGGACCCCATGCACTTGCTGACAGGAGCCTGTGCTGGCAGCTGCCGTGGGGGCATGAGCAGTGTTTCCGTCCTCCCAGTGGCTGTCACTCCAGGCTAGGGGATGTAAAGAGTCTGACGGAGGAAGGGATTAAAACCTAACCTTGCCCAATGTGGGAGGGAGAAACCCTGGTCTCGCATAGAACAGCAGTTTCACCCCAAAAATAGAGGGGTAGGATGGGGAGCTGAAAATTTGCGTTGATTAGAAAAGCGGAGCTTAATTTTGCAAGGTGAGTTGTGAGCCCTCCTCCACCATTTGCCCCTTCTTTACAAGCTGTTTTGTCCTTGGGTACGTACCATCTGTAAGGCCAGGCTGAGATTTGGGGTCAGTGGTATAGCTCGCTTAAGGCTAGATCAGAATTGCATCTGTGCGGGATTGGCCTGACGTGCTTGGGGTGAGAAGTAGCCCAGTTTCTTTGAAAAACAGCATTTATGGACTTTTCCATTATTGTCTTCTGCATAAGTTCTGGGAGCTGTTTCTTTTTCAAGCCTTTGCATCATATGGACCACAGTGAGCCTAAAGCTGGGAGTTCTGCGGGTCCAAACTGCAGGAGTGCTGTTAGCAGTTAGGAGCCGAGGAGCTACTGCGCGTTTCATACCGGTGCAGGCAGATGAGGCTCTTGTGCTGCCTGGTGCTCCTGGGAGAGCAGTCTGGCTTCACACCCAGCTTGTCTGACCCCACCTGCTTACACCACCTCGGAGTTTGGCTCTCGGCTCCTAGTTGGTGCCTGCGTTTTTGTAGTACCCAAGCTGCGCTATTTTTCTTGTATCCCAAGAGCACTGAATAAAGCACCTAAATATACTCTCTGCTCTCTTTTTCTAAAGAAGAGGTTGAATGAGTCTCTTGCAAACAATTTTGTTTCTTTCATTTAAAAGAACAGCCTCCGCCCCCAGCCTGAGCTAAAGCACAGCATTTATCTTTTGTCATTCCTTTTTTTTTTTTCCTGTGGATTTTATCCTGGCAGCTGAGAACGAACAGGCTTCAAAGACTCTGAAGGTGCGGGGGAACTGCAGGAACGGTGGACGTCGATGGAACCTGTTCAAGCCTGGAGCCGAGAAGCTGCAAATCAGTAGGGTAAGGTGTTTGCAGTATGCCTCTGCCTGCTTCAGGGGTGGTATTTACCTGCCGCGTGTTTAGCCTCGGAGACTAACAATATGCTTTACTAACAGCTTCCTGAATCTGGTTCCTTCGGCTACACATGGGCGTTTTTTTGTGATTAGAGTTATTTTGTAGCAATAAAAAGAATAGGTGCATTATCCTTTCCCCTTTGGATTAGTTTCCCTTCAATGTACATCGCGGCATTATGATCCAACGGAGGCACTGGGCCTCCCATTTCTCTCGCTGAGCATTCCTTGCAGGTGGAAGGAACTGTGACGTTTCAGATTGCTTATAGATTTGCTCTGTGGTTTTGATGATTTCATTTTTTTTTCCCCCTTTTCTTTTTAACCATGTGTCCTTTGGGTTTGATACTGATACCAGCGCTGTCTCAGTGACAAATTCATGTCACTGATTCTTTCCCAAAGATTTTTGCAAGTATAGGCACAATCCGCTTTGTTATTTTTTCCGAATGACGCTTCTAGCGGGGGAAGTAAAAGTTGATGTGGGCCTGGGGATATCCTTGTCTTTCTCTGGCAAAAATTCTGAAAATATGGCAAAAATTGTACCATTTGTCTGATATGTTTCCTTGTTTGTGTGTGGGGTTGTTTTTTGTCTGTGCTGTGCGTTTGAAGTCTGGAGACTGGTTATTCCATGGTCTTGTTTTGGCTTTGTATTATTTATGAATCTGGGTTCTCTGGTACTCAACATGTACGACTTCAGATTGTCCAGAAATCAGTAGATTTGCTAGCTGGCAGCTAATGGGATGCAAGGAGGGTTTTGTAGTGAATAGGGCAGAAGAGGTTTAGCCCTTATTGTTCTTCTAGGGAAGACAAACAAAGGATGAGCTCTGAGCCAGGAATTTCCCTGCTGGAATCAAGAGGGGGAACTGACCTTCTGCCGTTGTCTGTGTGGCTCTTTCCCTCCCCGCTACTGTCCTTCCTAACCAGTGCTTTATTGTACTCATTTTCCTTTTGATTTCTGATGAACTGCTTTCCTGAAAGTGTGATTTCCAGGGCAGACCTGGCCTCTGTGACTGTTTTCCCATCACAGAAGCAGTAAGTTGGCAGTAAGCGAGACTGATTTCTCCAGTCTGCTTGTGTAGGGTGTTGGCTTCCAGCGGACACGTGCAGGGATGGACCGCTGGTATTGCAGTCATGACTTCCTGGAATGCCATCTTTTATTACTTCTGTTTTCTTTCCTGATTTTTTTTGTTGGCTGAGATACAAGCCACAGGATAGATAGACAAGGAGTTCAGCCCTTCCTTTTCTCTCCCTTCCCTTTGGCTCCTACCTTGCTTCCCAGACATAAACTGCTGCTTTCGCTCAGGAAGGCTGTTTGGTTCTAGGCATGCTAAACACCTAAGCTCCTGAAAGATAAAATGATCCACATCCAATAGAGCTGTTTTTCCGCAGGGCCAGAATAAAGGCAGGTAGCTGCAGAGTTGCTGTTACAGGAAGGAAGTATCATGTTGTACAGTATGCAAGCCCTACCTCGGGATATCGTCAGGTGTTACTCATATAAACCATGTCCATGTGCAGGATCTAGTGCTGCCCAGTGCATGGATATATTTGGCCTACCTTAGTTAATCAAATGCTTTCTTTGTCTCTTAAGAGGATCCAAATGTTTTGCAGCCTTCGTAGCTGCCCTTTGGGCACTTCATAGAAACCAAGGTGCTGTTCTGTTTTGACGTGGTGTTGCTACTGAATGCGTGAGAAACAAGGTGGTCTGTGTCCTGAGTCGTTGCAATAAAACCAGACCTGTTTCTGACTGCAGAGCCTGACATTAGAGCACCCTTACAAAGACAGTGCAAAATTGAAACTTCGGCAAACCAATAATACTGCTGAAGTTGGGAAGGGTTAGGTAAGAAACTTTGCTTCTCCAATGGTGATACTTGGGAAGGATGTGGAACTGGGAAGGGAAATGAGCTTCTCGTGAGCAGACACCTGTGTGTGATGTTTGGCTCAGACATGGGTGTGCTAAATCCCTGTGCGTCGCTGGGACAGGGAATTGGTTTTTGGGTGCTGATCAAGATGCACTCGGAGACTTGTTCAGTGCTGCTGTTAGACAGCTTGTTGCTTAGTCTGAATTACAGTGAACTGGCAGATGTGAAATCTGTGCTGGGGTTTATAAATCAGAGGTACTGTGTTAAGTGCTGCAAGAGTAGGATATATAAATGTGGCTTACAATAGCAGTGCTGGAAAATTCATCTGTCGCCTCTGCCCCAAGCTGAGTGAAGATCTACGGGTCTGTAAATCACCTCTTTGCCAGAAAGAAATTTCTTCTTTGGCAGGATTTATAAATTTGAAGTAAGATTTGTGGGCTTGGGTATCTCTTGTCAGGTGCATTCATTGACAACTGATGACCAGTCAGGTGGCAGAGCTAGCCCAGAAAGGAGTGATTTATACTTCCAAACCAGAGGCCAGGCTTCTGCAGAAACTATGCCCGATTTCGATCTTGAATGGGAATGTGTGAGGTGGAGAGAGAGCAGGAGGAGACTGACAAAGCGTCGGCCTTGTCTTAGTGGCATTGATGCCATTGTGGCCCTTGGAGAGATGTAGGTGGCTGTGCAAAAAGAGCATGGGTATCACTGCATGTCATGCAAAAATGCAGAGCTGTTGATGAGCAGCTGCCTTGTGAACTCTCAGAGGCTGCTTTTTCTTTGCTCTGCGCAATGTGCAGATTTTGGAGGAAAAAAACAATTCCCTTCCCCTTCCTTTGCTCTTTTTTTGGAGAGAGATGTATGTGTGATTTAGAAATGGCATCTCCTAACTACTGCCAACCCAACAGTCTGGGCTGAGAGGCTGATCCTAAGCCCGAGGGGGGAATCCCCCTTGCCAAGACTACTGTGTGTCACATCTGGTAACAGTGTCCATCTTTTTGCAGCTGGCTGCATCTTAGTCCATTTGTCCAGACAACAGGGATGGCAAAATGCGGTTGCAGAAGTAAGTGGTGGTAGCAGGAGAGGAGAGAAGGGCGAGTGTCTAATCCTGTGCTCCATCTCATCTTCATCCTAGGAGTGCACTATGTGCATGCACAAACCTGTGGTTTTTTCTTGCTGCTCGTGGCTCTCTTCTCCTACCAGTCATGCCCAAGTTGTCCTGACAAGTGGTTGTCTGCAAGTCTGGGCACAAGCTTTAGACATTTTCTATGGACTAGGTAAGATTTGTTGTTCCCACTTTGTAGGTGGGAACAAGAAAACAAACACCAGAGGGTAGTACGTGTAGAGCCATGCATAATTTTTTTTATTTCTCTCCTAATTGCAAGAAGCAGGAAGAAAGTAAATAGGGTCAAACAGAGTTGACTTTTAAAAGCTTTCAGTGTTTTGTTTTGTTTTTTTTCAGAAGTACAGTTCTCAGCCTGGAGATAACTCTGAATTGAAACAGTTTATGTGCAGAGCATTTTGTTTTAGCACTTAGGTCACTTAGAGCCTTTGCTTTTATGGGAGCAGTTTGGCACAGTCAAGGCCAACTTGCACGGGACCTCAGGGTGCCCAAAACTGCAGGCTTTGCCGCAGCAGAGCTGGAATGCCGAAGAGTAATCCGAAAGGCTACCCTAGCTCTGACTGCACCCTCGGTGTCTATCATGCCTCTGTGATTTAACCTCAGGCAGGTCCTGCCAGCTGGGACATGGCTGATCCCTGGGGACAATGGACTGTGTATCTCGTCTTGCGTATTCATCATCATTATTATTATTATTTTTATTCCTTTCTTTGTGGTCTGACTAAATTGTCTTCATCTCGACCCATGAGTTTTACTTTTTGTCCGTTCTCCTCCCTGTCCCACTGCAGGGGGGAGGAGTGAGTGAGCGGCTGCGTGGTCCTGCTTGCTGGCTGCCAGGTTAAACCACGACACGTGGGTGTTGGTTCGCTATATCTTACCTATGACCGGAGATTTAATTTTTAGCCTTTAACTTGGCAAAGATGACTGCAAATGTTCCTGTTGTCTGCTCCTTTTCCCCCTGTGTGCTCTTGTACAAGGGGCTAAAGCCCAAATTTATATGCTGGAGGAAGCCGCCTTCTAATTAGTTAGAATGGAAACTTTGTATCGGGGCCAGCTTTTTCGACATGCCCTATACCAATAATATGCAAGCCTGCTGTGCAAAGGTGTTGAATATCTTCACAAAAACCCCACCAACCCTGCCTGTCCTTGCTCCTCTCTAAGTCCTGAGCTGTTTTCAGAGGCTGGTGGGGGGTTGCCATTGCAGTGATGATGGATATGTGAGTCCACAGCTCTGCAAAGCCAATTCCCCACTGGTGTGTTTATGAAGAGTAGGAAATTCAAACAACGTGCAGCCTCCAAGAGAACAGAGCGAAGGGAAAGTTGATTTGGGTTCTCTTGCTCGCGCTGTGCTGCAATGAATACGGAATGCTGCTTGATATTCAGTACCAGCTCTCCTGCTTTCTATTTTTGTCTTCTAGCATAATGCTGAGTGAGCGTTTTGTTTAGTGGGGTTATTTTTTTTTGGTGTCCTGCACCATGTTTCTCTTGCCTTGCTACTTAGGGGAGGAAGGAGGTGTGGCAGGGAGCATGGACTGCTGCATTCTTATACGTGAGCTGTGTGTAATCGTAGTCATTTTTTAGTCCTTCTGTCCGTGTGAATAGGCTGATAGAGAAGCATAGTCCCATGGCTTTCCTGGTGCTAATTAATTTAAATATCAGTGTGCTGGTTCCGAGAGGTTTATATGCACATATGGAGGGCTGCCAGGAAAATACATTTTCTTTGAATCTCTCTTCCCTCATTTTAAACATTCAGTACTTCTGCTGGTAGGGTATGTCTGATCTGTATATTTTGGGGGGGGCTTGTTTTATATCTTGATAAACCTGAAAAACTCTGTCTGTGCAGCATTGTTAAAAAAAGAAATAAAAATTGGCTTACTCATTCAAGGAGGAAACAGCAATTCAGTCCAGGCTGACGGATCCTGATGCCCCTGTCTCGGAGCCTCATAACTCTCTAATGCTGTTCCGTGGTCCCATCTGTCTCTGCGACGCGTGCTCAGCAAGGGTCTCTGAAGTAGCGGGGTTTGCAGAGGTGGGCAGCCTTTTAAGCACCTGAGGTCTGATGCGTCTAATCCGATTTAGTTTATGAACCGGTCAGAGCACAGAGAACATTGAATGAACATGTGCAGTCTCCAGGGAACTCTAGGTCATCCCTAAACCCGTTTGCATCCATTTCGCGTGAATGGACTGTGCTTTGAACTTGCTCCCCAGTGACTGCGATGAATATTAGTGCAAAATACACTTTAGATTTCCTAGTACCAGAAGTGAGCAGTACTTACAAACTTACCATGCTCTGGTTCTTTTGTCTTGCTTAGAAGGAACATCTGAGGGTGCTGTGTTTCTGTGCAGAGCAGTGCTGGGGGAACATGAGCCCCGGTTGCTTTGCTGTTACACCAGCAGTGCCGTGGCACGAGTGTTCCTCCACCACACCTGGGGACAGACAGGGCTTCCGTGAGCGTGAAGCCTTACAGGAAGGAGAAGCTTGAAATGGCGGAATGGTGGACTTCGAGTTGCGGATTTCTGTTCTGAGTAGCACAAGAGAGAGATTTGAAGCTTCAGACTTCGGGGAGGTTCTCAGCTGTTTAGAGGTTACATGTAAGCCTGTATTAAGAATAATCTCATCTTCCAGTTCGTGGTGGTCTTTGTAGTGCAATTGGACCGTGGGGTGTTTTCTGTGCGACTGCAGGTGGTAGGTACTGCATCCTACATGGTATTAAATGTGTGTATAATGGTGACTGTACATAATCACCTCTCCCATACTTCAAATGAAACTCTCCATCCTTACGTTAAATATCAGCTTGGAATGGATCCTTTTCACTGTTGCTCAGTAGTTCCACCTTGATTGCTCTGCTTCAACTCATAACTCTGCTCTGTCACTGTGTTTCGCTCTGGGATACGGTTTATACAAAAGAAGCATTAATGTAAACTCAATTTGTATTGCATTGCTAAAACCTTAATGACATTTTGCTTGGCAGCAGTGTATACTCTGTGTGGTTTGCCCTTCCCCAGTGCACTATGTTCTCAATAAGCTAAAGTCCGTGGTAGGTGTAGCATGAAAAATCTCTGAGTAAATATTGGAACAAATGCTTTTGTAGTGCTTCCTAAGCTCTGGCTGCATTTGTGATTCAAGGCCACTGCAGTGTCACAGGTATTTAGCTGCAAAGGAGCTAAATTTGGGAGGGAAAGGTGGAAGCATAGGTCGTAGCTTCAAAATCTCTTCTGTAGCTGCTGATATGTGATTCTGAGATGCATCTTCCGTATGAAAATGCAGCTGAAGCCGCTGGTCGCGGGCTAGGTGAATACATCCAGAAACTCATCAAGGGATGAAGGGGAAGCAGTTACCGTGTGTGTAGCTCCCCGTACTCTGAGATGAGGTCTCAAGTGCTTCACTGCATCATCAGACTGACATGGCCAAGGGCAATTCCCCTTCGGCTGCCGTGATGGCGAGCTGCAGCGTGGAGGTGGGAGGGCTGTCCTTCCACTCCTGTGGTGGTGAGAGCTGCGGGCGGTACCATGCTGTGTCCAAAGGTCTTGATTTGTTTTGGTTGACGCCCTGGAAAGAAGGTCTGGGACTATCCCCTCTGCTCCTTTCCCCTACTTGTTCTCATCTGGTGATACTAGTGTTATGTGGAGGGGATACGTTCATAAAAAAGAAATACCGTGCACCTAGCCACACTGCTGGGATGCTTTGACTGGTGTGTGAAGATCTGGGGTGTGCAGGGAAGGTGCAGTTGCTTTGGCTGGATTTTGCTCTGTGTTTTGAAATCAAGAAGCTGAAGTAGGGTTTGGGTAACAAACTGCTGCTACCGAGTACCACGCATAGGAGTAACGGGTCTAATTTCGTCCCTGGTTTTGTCCTGGGGAATTATAGTGGTTTTCATAGCTGAATTAAACTTGGGACATTAACCCAACACTGTGGTTGTACTTGGAGAATGAGGAGTATAAAATTAACAGGATGAGAAGCTGCAAGGGGCACTCGGGTATTATATTGGTGAAATCATGTGGGCTGCAGTGAGCTTCTTGAGGAATCAGGGAAAACTTCCATCTCTTAATGGACTGCACAGAATATAGAGAATAATTCCCCTAATAAATCTCCTTCAGTCTCTAATATCTAGGGAAATATACTATCCTGTTGTCCAAAAACCTTGAGAGATCAGTCTTATCTCAATGAGAACAGACATTTCATGTTGGCTCTGTCTGGTGTGGTAGGGTCAGCAGTTGCGCTCCTGAGGAAAAAAGGCAGAATAGCGGCTGGGTGCAGTACTGTGTCCCAAAGTGGTGCCTTCTGCAGTGCTGCTCGTCTGCTGTTGCTTTGTGTGGTGGTGTCAAATGTAGGGTTTCTCCCCAGCGATGCTATATATGATTTGGTAAAGGAGAGAAAGGAAAGCAAAATAATTGCTGCAAGCCAGAAGAGGCCTGTTGTAAGCCGCGGCTGGAGTGGGATGCCCGAGAAGCAGATTCCTCCGAGAGGTGAGTCGGTCCTGACTGATTCCCCTTTGCACTCCTCCTCGTACAACAGCTTACACATCTAAAAGCAGAAATAACTCCACCACTGCCCTTTGTGTGACCCGTGCTCCTCAGCTCCCTGTCTCTTGACACACTTCTAAATTTTTAGGTGAGTTCAGCCTTGCCTGGAGAAACAAGCAGGTCCTACTGGAGCCAGGCAATGGTTTGAGACCGTCTTTTAAAGGAGACTTACTATGCTGTAGGGGTGCTTGGTGTTTCTGAGATATTTAGATGTGGGAGTGGATAGGTCAAATCAGTGTCAGCATAATGCTGGGGAAGGGACTGAGCTGAATAGCGAGCAGCATGTGGCCAAGCAGTGACAGGGCTGCCTTGTTGCAGTTGTCATTCGCGCACTTAAATAGGCTGCAGTCGGGTGATACCCTCTAGAAAGCAGGAAAACAAAGAGAAAAAGGTAAATTAAAGCTTTTCAGGACTTCACCATAGCAGTGGTGCACTCGGGTGTCTTGGCAATGATGACTGCGTTCCTGGAATTGTACAGGGCGATGCTGATGGAAGCTGTTTTGTGGGATTGCCTTTGTCTTGTGAGTGTTGGCTCCCAGATGTTCAGAAGTGGTGGCCACTGCTGACTGGAGCACCTCTGGGAGATTTCTACTGCATGCAGCACAACAGACCTGGGCTCTGCACCATGAGGCTTTCAGCTCCATCAAATGGTTAAGAAGCTAATACAGTCGTTTGCAAGTGGGTCTGTTATTTTGTCTCCATCAGGCCTGCTGAGCAGTGCACTGTCAGGTGTTCTCCCTGTAATTGCATGGCGTGGTTCTCGCTGCGTAATTCCCCTGCGGAAGTCGAACAGAGCCCCGTCGGCTAGCCAACGCCGTGAGGGAGGCTCCCAGGCTGTGTTGTTTCAGTGTAGAGTAAGAAAGATGTTTCTAGATTCTCCTTCCATCTCTGGCAGCCCAGTGATTTGTGCAGGTGGGACATTTCTTCTAGAGATGAGGAGGGAGAGAGCTGTTCCCCACCACGGCCTCTGTCCCTTTACTGCGGCCCGTGTTTGTAAGGTTTTGAGCTGCTCGTGGTCTTGTGTTATTCGTGGATCCGTGTGACTTCACTGGAGCCAGTGGGAGTGTGAGGTGAAACGCCTCAAGCCCTTCTAATGTTGGGTGCAGGGGCAGAAAAGGGTGATGGCTGAGGGAGGAAGGTAGTGAAGGGTGATGTCTCAAGTATGAGCTGAGCAATAATCCTGCCCAGTTGTGAAGTTCTTGCTTAGGCAGCACTGCCCTGGGAGGCAAAGCTGTGGCTGGGGCTGAAGTAAGAACCTGAAGCACTGGTACTTTCAAAACAAGGATGTGCTGAAACGAAAATGGTCAATTCTCCTGGCTCAGTCAGCTGCGCAGATCAGGAAAATGTTCAGTCCCACCTCTACGGCATTTTGCAGTGACAGAGTTGCTGTAGAATGGATTTTGTCTGCTCTTTGCCAGTAGCTGGGGACTGGACAGGAAGAACCAGTGGTTGGAACTTTTTGTACCCATGATTTATTTCCCTCCATTCTTTCTTAGGACCATGTCTTTGTTGTCTAAGATATCTCAATTTATTTTTAACCCTGGACAAAGAGCAAATATTCCTGAAGAGAGATCTGTGATTACAGCTCAGTTTTGACAGTTGAGAAGAGTCCAACTGACATCTTCGCGTTGTCTGAAATGCTGCTATTTTGAGCTCTGCTTTTGTTTTTAACCATCAGTGAGAAGTTTGCATTTCCTATGGGTGATCTTTTGGGTTGAAGTGAGTTGTTAATCGGATCTGCAGTGGATCTGGCTGCAGTGTTTAAAACTCCACTGTGTAAAATGGTGATCTTCCTGTGGGAGTTTTGTTTTGTCTTTTCTGTTTTGATACACTTTCACCCAGACCAGAGCAGAACTAAATCCCTGCATCCCAGCTGGTCATCACTAAATGATTTGGTTTACATCTTGCTGAAGCATTTTATAAAAGCTTCTGCAGAAAGACTTTTTTTCCTCCTTTTTTCTTTTTTTTTTTTTTCTTTTTTGACCTTAAGATGTAGGCAAACTGAACTTTACAGGCACTTCTTTAGGAATCAGACATTTTCCAGCTATTATTTTGCAGACTATTAGAGCGACAGATCATGAGGTGGGAACCCAGTTATGCAAACAAAGCCACATCACTCTTGGCCAAAAATAGCTTCAGTACATGTGCATTAAGGTGGAAACGAAGGCCTTTGAGTACATACAGCAAATGGCGGTGGGAGGGAGCTGAGCGGGAAGCTACAGCTTTTTGTTTAGAGCCTCTGAGGAGATATTTGGAGAAAGTGGAGAAAGTGTGTTTTCCAGAGACGAGCAGGGTATTGCTCCTTGTAATTTCAGTGGGATAGGAGTTAGTGCCTTTCTTGCACAAAAAGGGGACTAGGGTTTTGAGAGATGGCACTCTGTTCCCAGGGATGTTAATGATTTTTACCATCCAGGTCCCGCACAGAGCGTGTAGAAATACTGGAGAACAGTTGAAAAATGTTTTCTTTCCATTTCTTCCTCTGCTCAGTCCATCTCTAGCACAGTGAAAGCCTGTTTGTTTCTGCAGTCTCGTGTGATTCGTCAGTAGCCTGTCGGTTCCTTGCTGTGGGAGACGGTCTCGCATCTCATTGCAGAGACCTATCCTTTGCTACCTTGGCTTAAGTCTTCATCTGTTTTTGTTTCAGCCTCATCCAGCACTGCAGTGCCCTAAGTAATTCTGAGATCACCCTACTAGCTATTTGTTGTGTGCTTATGGACGTGCTGCCTGCTAAGTTTACGGGGTAATCGCAGAAGGGATGTGTTCCGGCCTCCTTTAAAATGCTGCAGGTTACTTTCCACCAGGATTAAAATAAACTTTTTTCTTTCCTCTGTAATATTGCTACACTGAGCTCCCTCTGCAGTGATGTGTTTAATTGCAGTTTGTTACCCAGCTGTTCAGAGATTGTGTAGCATTTCTGGCCCAAGCTGCAGTTTTGGGTAGATAGAGGAGATAAAGTAGGAACTCGGGTATGGAAAATGCAGCTTGTAGGTGTGCAGATGTAGTTTCCATTGGATTAAAGCCTGCTTTTGATGAAGACTTGCAATTTCTTATCTTACAATACTTTCCTGGGATGAGTCGAAAGGGGCCTATAAAGTTAAACAATGGCTTGACGTCTTCTGTAATGGGCAAAGCGATTCCAAGGCACTGTTCATTACCTATTCCTCACAGACATTTTTTGTTTCAGTTAGAAATCTTGTTCAAATTATCTCTATGTTCATCCAGAATTGAGAGTGCCTATCAGAATATCTTACTTAACGTGTTTGAATAGGAGTTCTCTGTTCCTACTCCTCTTCTTTCCATCCAAGGGTATAGATAAACTTCTTCTCCTGCAAAGATTTCCAAACGCAGATTTTTGTTTGGGTCCCCCCTCCCAGTTTTGTTGTAGGTACGTGTCTGTTTCAAGCCTTAGGATGCTTTGCCTCTTCCAAACTTCAGCGTTTTCCAACCAGGATTCCTGTGCATTTGCTGTTTAGGTTGTGCTGGTGGAGTATTGCTGTATGTTGAAATAGCTGACCTCAGCTGAACGTCAGCATGCACAGCTACACAGAAAGGCGAGATTAGGGCTGATTTATTGGCCTGTCAATTAAGTAAGAGCACTAGGATTCTCACTGCATGGCTGAGAGGTGAAGTAGTGTGGTGACAGCAAAAGATCAGCTTTCTTAAATGTAACTGCTCATTTCTATACATTTATGTTTAATTAAAATATTCCTACATCCTGCACTCTTCAACATTAATTCTGAGATTTATTTTGAACCATTGCCAGGGGAATACATTGTTATGGCATCCTCTTTCCACATCTATTAGCAGGAAGAGGATAATTGAGGAAATCTCGCACAGATTTAATTGGGGACTGAGGGCAGGAGCAGGGAGGGGGAGAAACACAACCCAGAAGTAGGTCAGAAGTTTGGCGGTGGGTAACTCTTGCTTGACACTGAGCGATTGAGCGGTGCTGTGGTAGGCAGCCGCGGGTCTGCTGCGGTTTTGGGGTTAACCAGGTAACTGTTGGTGGTGCGGAAGGAGTTGCCTCCCGTATGGCTTATGTGTAATGTGCTGCATGGAGGCCAGCGCAGGCCGAGGTCATCTGCGCGGTGCGGAGCGTGGGGCGGCCGCCTCGGCAGGAGTCGCATCCCTCGTGGCTTTGAGCAGGCTGGGTAAGGAAATGGGGGGAGTTCAGAGCAGTTCAGCCTGGTGTGGGGCAGGCTTTGTGCCATTTGGAGCTCTAGGCAGGAGGGCAGGCGTCGTGCTCCATTTTGCAGCCACCTGCGACGTGCTGGGGAGCAGCATCCTTGCAAGGACGAGCCCTGGGCCGTGCGGCGAATGTGTGCTCCCTCTGCACCCTGTCAGCCGCTCCACTTGTCCCGGAGAGCTGTGGTTCTGCTGCCGGCAGCAGCACCTCTGCAGCTTCCGAGGCAGGGTCAGGGTCTGCTTCCAATTATTATTTCAGGATTTGGTTTTTGCCTGCTGTGGCTGCAACACGTGGCACTGTTCGGCAAATCTGCTTTAGGTGTTCTTTCACTGATGAGGCTTCTGCTTTTTATGCGAAACTCTGGATGCACGGCACAGATGCATAAGCAGGCCACATTCAGAAAGCTCGTGAAGCTGCAGTCTTTTGGTCAGGGCTCTAAAAATGTGCTGATTCTCTTTGGAACACTGCTCTGTCTTCTGGACCCTTAGTTTGGTGGCTCCTCCATCCAGCTGTTAGACTCTAAGGTCCCGCTTGCAGTGCAAACCATGGGTCCATACTTTGGACTTTCCTTCTGTTCTGTGCCTACACAGTCGCTGAAGCAAACCTGTACCACGTATGGCCTGAGGGCTGGGCTGCACCCTGAAAGCAGATTCCTGCCCGCTGTGGGACGCTGACACACGAGCCTGACTGTCCGCACGCACTACAAACCGATTTGGGATGCCTGGATCCAACACCCCGTAACCAGCAGCGTGTGGGGTTACGTGGGTGTTGAGGGGACAGCATCAGCCTGGGGACAAGCCATACGTGGCGTAAGGATGTGGCAGGCAAAAGCGGGAGAGGAGGAAAAAACCACAGTGCTCATGACTGCCAGTGTTTTGAATAGCTCATCCAGTCTTTAACAGCCCACCGCGTGAGCTGCCAGGATGGTGTGGGCAGCAGGCGGTTAGCTCTTCCTTACAGCCGTGAGATAAACAGAGAAAATCACAGTAAATTGTCCTATTCTTTAATAGAATCTTGCTGACTCAGTGTGGGATACCGAAAAACTCATAGCTTTGCTGTGCTTTGGCATCCCCATCGAAGGGATGCATCGCGCTGGCCTGTGCAGCAGTACCTGAGACGGTCACATCCCCCTTTTTTGGGTGCAAGAGACGGGTAGCAAAACATTTAATGTGGTTTTATGCTGCTGGGATTGCAGTGCTCGGTGCAGTTGTGTCCCTTGGGATTTTTTTGTGTCTTGGGAGAAGTAAAGCCCTGTTGTGTTGGGGGACAGCCACTAGTGCTAGCCCCAACTCTGGATTTGCTGGCTGGGATCGCCGTGTCTGGGGATGCGGAGGGTTGGTGAGCGGGAAGAGGCTGCCACAGGACGGCCCGGTGCCTGGGAGGAGAGGGTGAGCACGCGTGCCGGGTGGCAGCCGGGCTGCCTGGCGTGCTGCAGCGCGACCGGGAGCAGAGCTGGGGGCACTTTGCTCACTGTCTCCCAAAACTGGAGCTGGGCAAAGCCGAACTGGTGCCTTTCACGGGCCCAGCCCACTGCTGCAGGCCCTGTGGTTTAGCTCCAAGCTGGGAACAAAACCGGTGGAGCGAGAGATGCCCGTGCTGCGTGTTTGTGGTTGAGTATGGCTCCTGGCCCCTGGTCGGGACCGAGTCTGTTGTTCGGAGCTTGTGCAAACAGTGAGAAACGGTGTTTGCCTGAAAGAGCCCACAATGCAAACACAGACAGACACTTTCTAATAGACAAAGCAAAAAAGGAGGAAGGCTTTAATTACAAATCTTGCTGTTGAATAATTTTACTGGGTTTCCTGAAAGCCACTTCCACCAGCAATGCCAACCTGAAGCATCAACAAATATGGTTCTGGCTTAGAAACTGATGTAATTAAGAAATACAAACACACAGAAAAGGGTGGGGGTTATTTGTCTCTCTTTTTTTGAGCCTTGAGGGAGTCTCTTCTCAAGCTCTTTCATCTAGTCACCCAGAGCAGAAACTTTTTCAGCTTGTATTCAAAAATAAAGAAAGAAAAATTATTCTCACGATAGCAGCAGGTCATAGGCTTTTTCTCAGGCCGTGATACGGGGCAAACCCCTGCCTGCCGCTCGGGGCTTTCGCTGCCATACCCTACTGCCAAGGCTTTTGGGTTTCTTTCCTCATTACTGCTTTCTAGGATTCTCCCCCCTGTTGAAGCGCTGCACTGTGGGTGCTGGTGCGGTGGTTAACCTGTGGATTTTCACTGGAATGAGTCTGTCTTGCCAGCTACCAGCTGTAAAGCCCACTGGGGCTGCAGATGCGTTGGCTTGTACTGGAACAGAATGTACAAAAAATACAGTCCTCAAGGACGTGGCTTTGTGTACTACAGTGGCTGATGTCAGAGGATGGAAAAGGTCTTGTTTTCTCTGGAAATCTTTATTCTTAATGTGCATTCGAGAGAGAGAGAGGCAAAAAAAGTGTGTTCTGCTAAACCTAAGTTAAGAAGCTTGTTCAATTTTTAAACAGTTACATAAAGCCATCAAAGTCTGACAGGAGAGATGCAAGTTTGTGCAAAAGCGAAAGGAGAAAAAGAAGCTGAAATGGAGTGTTAAAGTTAATTCCCCCAGGCTTACACGAAAAACAGCCTTAACTCATAGATGAACCCACTCCTGCTCCTTTTTTTTTCCCTTTCTCATTTCCCCCCCCTGTTTCTTGACAAGGTCTTCATGTTGCTGAACTTCTGGCTAAGTGTGAATTCTTCTAATGCCAGCATTCTGCTGCTTTTACCAAACCAGCTCTGGGTCCAAATGAGCATTTCTGTGCTACGCTTGGGGAGACAAATTTGTGGACAGAAGCAATGGGAACAGATAGGGCTTGTCTGAAACACAGGCCGGGATCCTGGACTCCTGCGTGTTTCTGCTCCTCAGCAGCCAGGTCTGTGTGAGATTCCCTGTTTGCTGCTGCGGTTGTTACGTTTGGGGTACTCGGCAGTACCCAGACTGAAGCCTTGGTGGGGAGCACGTGCTGCTTTGGCCCATGGCTCAAAGCCGGCTAAGCCTCCCCAGAGAAGTCACACGCAAGCACATCTAGTTCTTACTATTCTTTTAATCTACATGAGGCGACACTCACCACTCTAGTAGATCTCAGTATCTTTGTAACGTGAACAGACATCAGCTAATACAGGGAGTTGGACTAGATGACCTCTAAAGGTCCCTTCCAACCCAAACCATTCTGTGAAGTCTGCCAGTTCCTGATGGTTGCTTTTTCTCAATGAAAGAAGAAATTGGAAGCTTAGCTTAGTGAGCTTGATGCAAGGCTGCCAAGGATCGCAGCTAACTGCGGGTGAGGAGTGGATGCAGGAGAGATTTGGGGCACATTCATGGAAGTCGGGTCAGTAGGGATGGTCTGCAGGGACAGCGTTACGGTCACGCTGAGCTGTGTGAGTCTCGCAGTCAGAAATACACAGATCTGAAAGAGTGCAAGAAACAGCCATCAGGCAAAGTTTTGATGCTGTTGCTGGCTGTTACTGGTTCTCATGCAGCTGGGGCCAAATCCCGCTTTGGCACTGTGCTGTCCATGGACCTGTGCCGAGCAGTCCGAGGGGCCTGGGCATCTGGTCACCACAGCCTCCACTATGACCGTGTAAGATTCTGGAGGAATTCAGTTCGTGGCTTTTCTGGGCTGCTGGCTGTAGCAGGGCGGAGCATGAATTTCTCAGGAGCTCAGAGCTGGGAATTCATCTGCTGTCTTTGAGGGTTCTGAAACGCAGTGATGGGGGTTCAGACCTGGGTTTGAGCCCACATCTACTGTTCGTGTTTTCTTGGCCAGTTCTTTGACCCTGAACACTGACGTTCCTATCTGAACTCAGAGCTTGGTAGGGCACTTTGCCTGCAGTCTTTGGATGCAGTTTCCTGATCTTTAAAGTTTACTGAGCTTCACTTTAATTGTTGGTTCCGGTGGTGTTTGTCACTCCCTTTTCCAGAAGAGGAGAGATTGGACAGTGGACTCTGAGCAACTCCCCAGCACCCCTGGATCATTTTCCTCCAGGTATTTTGCAGGTAGCGATTCAGGAGCTGAACAGTGCAGTCTTCGTTAGACAGCAGATATTTGGTAAGGACTTGTGCTATAGGATCGCTCTTCTCTGGATAATGCATAGAGATGTTCCAGGTCGTTGAGTAATATTAATCTATTTATATCTACTACCTAGATACTAGAAATCCATTATATCTGGTTCTGTCTAGACATGATCAAGGACATACTTTCAGCTCCCATTATTTTTCAATAACATTAATATTCAAGCATGTCTTTGTCTTAAAATGTATTCTGAAAGCTGTAGTTAGTGAGGAAATTCATAAAGAACAAAAAGAAGTCCTCTGACAAAAAGGATGTCGTATCACAGAAATATGCAGGGAGGGTCGCTGGCGAGTCTGCTGTCAGAGTGCTTTCCTCCGATCACCCCAGCGACTCTGAGCTATCGCTCACGTGCGGCTGAGTAGGCAAATGAAACTCGGAAGAGCCATATGATTTCCTCCAGGTCAGGAGGGATGGCTGTGGTAGAAACAAATTCACTGCTCTTGACTCCCTGACCTCTGTGTAGGTTAACATCCTTTTTATACAGCTGCCAGGCTTTCTAATGTCATGTTCAACATTGAGAGCCTAGCTTGAGTTAACCTTGGCCATTCACTTTCTTCATATCTGCTGTAAAGGAGATGTTTAGGTGAACATTGCTGCCACACCTATCGTGAGAATAATACTTGTTCTGATGGAATCTTCTGGAAATCACGGTTTAATGGTGCTTGGTTGGTAGCTGGAAGCCCTGGCTTGCCACTCGTGGGAGAGTGGAGCAGAGGTGGGAGCCAGGAACCTTTTAGTGAATTTTCCTTACATAAAGAAGCTTTTTTGTCAGGAAGGGATACATCTTTCTTATGCACAACAAGGCGTCATTCAGTGAGAGGGATTCCTGAAGAAAACAGTTGGGAGAGAAAATGCTCAAAATTCAGGCTTGCCAAGGTCTACCCTTTAAAAAATTAGTGGCATGTGAGACTCTGAAGTGCTCTTGTGCTCTCTGCAATTTGCACCCGTTCCTTCCTGTGCTCGAGAAGTGCCTGAACCTCCGCTGAGCTCTCCACCGGCTGCGGGACGTCGCTGTTTACTGTCGGGTACCTGACTCAGTGGCATTATCTGTGTCACGCAGCACTGTCTCCAGCCTGAAGGTCTGACTGAAAAAATCCGTTTCCAACACTATCAGAGCACGAAAGCTTCCGTACTCTTTGTGCGCGTGAAGACCCACCCCTGTTCTGCGTGGCAGTGTCCTGAAGGGACTGACTCACTTGGTAGGACTGTGCTAAAGGTCTTGGTGCTGAGAAACTCGCTGTGTCTTTTGTTTTGCCACCTTGCCATAGGTTGGGACCACTTCCCTCCTTTCATGCCCAGATCACGGTGTGCATTAAAGAGCTGCCACGTTGTGCTGTTGAGGAAGTTACAGGTCAGGGATACGTAAAGTGCATCCCTGCTTTTACAGTGCTGGGGGTTCTTTGGGATGACAGGTGCTATATAAATACAAGTAACTGCCATTAGAAAAACTCAAAATATTTCTGCTTACACAGCCTCGGGTAAAGGACTGTTAATGAAGATGGGCCATGAGGGAGCCAATGCTTGCATAATTAAATCCACTGGTGTTTGTGTGACAGCTGAAACAGAAAGACTTGGTCTGCTCAGTGGGGGTACGGTCACTGCTCAGTCAAATATCACGTGGCAGGAAGAGAAAGAAGAGTTTGCCGTTACTGTGCCCGGTGTTGGCATGCCTTGAGGCGACAGGCCGGTGCAGTGGTAGCTGCGTGTGGGTTCTGCCGGGTGTGGAAGACAGGAGGGCCATGGGCCAGGCGGCCGCAGTGATCTCGGTGGTGGAGGGCACTGGTGTTGTCTGATTAAGAAAACAAGGAGGCTGACCTGCTTTGGTGCGTCTCTCCCACCAGCACTCTGAATTTCCCAGGGATTGAAGAAAGTTTTTGCAAATGAGCAGCAGAGGAATTTTGATGAAACACCCATCAAGGAGCAAAGTGTAGTAGGTTGGTGATGTAACCTGTGTGCAGTGTCTCCTGGTGTTGTGTCTGCCTAATACAGGCTGCCGTGCTTTTCCCGTGGGAGTGGTGAAGTGCTGGTATCCTCATCGTAGACATGAATAATGGGGACACTCGGAACTGACTTTTAATTTTTAAATTGAGACACATAAGCTGGACTCTGTATGAACTTTGGAGAATGGTGTGAGCAAGCCATTTGTGTGAGTTGCCAGCAAGATGATGCTTGGAGGGTGACTATTTCTAACTCAGCAGCCCTTCCTAACACACCTCTGCGTATCCCTCCGGTTTAGCTGCAGACAGCATTCTGTACTTCCTGGACAGTTCTCGATGTTCCTATCCACCCCAGTTAGTCTGAACCCAGTTTTGTGCTGGGTCTGAGCTGGTGCCAGTCAGGACTGTGCTGGGGACAGAGCAGCGCTCCCAGGCTCTGACTTTTTACCTGTACAAACCTTCTGTGCAAATCCAACTTTCTGCCTTGTGCAAACTTCCCAGTCCCAGGACTGAACCCCAGTTTCTGTTTAAAGCATTGCAGTGGCAGTTTCTCAGGTGAGCTATCTTGTTCTGGATGTGAGAAACCTGGCAGGGCTCCACTTTGTTCCTGACCTTTCAAAGTAGCGTGCCTGAAATAGAAACACTGCACAGGAAGGTCTCCAGTAAAAATTACTTCCAATAGGCAGCTCTCATCTTGGATTATCCCCCTAAGGATTCAGTAAGATTTTGTTGTACTTGGAGGTCATCCCTGCAGGTTCAGTCCTGAGCCTTGTCACGGTGCTGTGGGAAGGGGCTCAGGCACCCAGCTGGCTGGTGGTGGGAGGTTGCCCCCTGTTGCGGAGCTCCCAGTTTCTCTGCTGGCACCTGGGAAGCAGGGAAGGCGGTGCAGCCAAGAAGCAGTGTGCCAGCGATCCCCAGCGGGTAGAGAGTCCCGTGGGGCTGTTGCACATCAGCATAATTGAGAGCAGGCCAAAGGATTTCTCCTGTGAATTAGACTGACTTACAGTGGCTGCTCAGGGATAGAGAAAAACCCTTCCCTGCGGCAGCTCTAAGCTGTGCTGGGATCTGAGTGGGCTCCCAGCGGCTTCAGGAGTAGGAGATGGCAGCCTTTATAACCTCTGCTGTGCTTAGCAGTGGAAGAACAAATCGGAGGTCCCAAAGGGACCCACCTCCCACAATTCACCTTGTTGCTGGGGTTTTTGTTAACTCTGTCTAGCTTACAGGTAACCAGGGTCTCCCAGGGCTGTTTTTGTCTTTCTAGTGCCATCGGTGCTGTTCTGAAAGTCAAGCTAGCTTTGTGGTTCGTGTGTTTCTGCCAGAGCTGGATTTTTGTTTTGACTGAAGTATTTGTCCTGATGGCGACTAGTTAACCACTAATCTGTGGAGCGTCTCGAAAGAGTGCTCGTCTTAACTCCTCCGGGCTGTGTCTCTGCAGCTGCCAGGTCCTGCCTGGTCCTGGTGATGGTTCTGCCACACCGACTCCTCTGCTTGCTTTCAGATGCTGCTCTCTGAATTCTGCCTCTCCATTTGTCTCTGCCTTTCTATCTCCTTGCTGTTACAAAGAGAAGGGGGAGTGGGGAGCAGTTTTGTGGCCTAAAGGGGTTCCCCAGTCTCTGGTAATTGTCGAAGTGTCAGGAATCGTAAGAAAAGAACAAATGAACTATCTTGCCTTCCTTTCCTAGCATGGCTCAGCTTATCCATTTTGTCACCTGAACATACAAGTATCCATCAGTTAGAGGATGGAGATTTGCATAATTAGTGGTTTTGAGGTACCTTCTGAAATGCAGAAGATATTCTTACACGTCTCAGCTCTTATCTAATGAGGTGCTGACAAAGAGGTATCCATGGAGACATCCATTGTGAGACACTGTTCTGAAATTGGTTCTTTCCAATGCCTGTGAAAATGCCAAAGGGTTTTCTTAAGCATAATTTACACCATTGCTTTGCTCCATCCCTAAACAAAAATAGTTATGCCTGAATATGGTGAGAACCATCATTTTAAAAATGAGATTTGCAAGTTCTTATTAGGAAACAGGGATAGGATTGAAATGGGAGAAAGGTACTGTGGTTTTTAAGGTATCCTACAGGGTATTTGAGCATGGAGAACTGCTGCTGAGGTGCCAGAACAGAGAGCTTGGGGCCATCTCGGCCCAAGAGAGGTGCTGAGCATCACTGACCTCTGGGGCATCCTCATCCTCTAGCAGCTCGCTTCATCTAGATGGATCCACGGTGCTGGGGTTGACCAAATTCCACCCATCCAAGTGGGCCCATCCAGACTGGCCATGGAGATATTTTCCTGAGGGGGGGGACACCCAAACATCCTCACAGGGCTTCTGTGACCTCTCTCCAAGGGGATGGAGTGGTGTGGCTGTGCGGTGGCTGCAGTCACTGGCTTGTGGGGTTTGCCAGGCTGCTAGAACTTGCAGGAGGAGTTTAGGCAAACAGGAACTAATGCTCTGTTTTTGCAGGCTTGGCAAGCTTAGCGGGGCACGTAGTTCTGGGGTTTTGGAGGTGGGTGATCACGTCAGTGTTGCAGTGCGTGGATTTTCTTTTTGAATTTCTTCTTTCCTCCCCTTTCTGCCATTGCTCCCATCACGGCACTTTGCACTTCCACAACCCTCTTCAAGTCCTGAAAGAGATGGCTGGGGGAAGTCGGGCCTTTCTAACCCAAGAAAGGCGCTGGCAGGGTCAGGCTGCGTGTCACATAGCTCTGCGTGTGCTGCTGTAAGCCTGGAGTCCGTGCCACTCTCTCACGGCCGTGGGCTGGTCGGGGACACCCGCACAGACCCAGCCGGTGCGGTGCTGATGATGCTGCAGCTCACGCGTGCGTCTCTTCGGCTCTGACAATCTGCACAGCGTTTGTATTTAAGCATTAGCTGTTGTTACAGCAATGTGATGTGGAAAAAAAAAAAGGAAAGGATCTAACTCCACCCTTTCTCCTTGCCTTTCCTGTTTTCTTGCCCTTGCATGGTGAAAATAGGAGCTTACAGAACCCTGCATATCTGCCTTGGTTATTTATAGCTTGAAGCTGTTGGGGTTTATTTTTGAGTTCAGCTAATGGGTTATTCTTTGTTGGAGCTGTGAAAAGGATAGGAAAAATCTACAAAATATTAGAAACCAGTCTGAAGTGATGATTAAGATGTGTGCACAGTCCTTCTCTGATCTGTTCCTGTCTCCACATGAATACCCGTAGTCCTGTGTTCATTAAAAAATAAATATCCATCTCTAAAGCAGAAGGATTCTCCCAAAGGGAAATCTGAACCGTGGTTTAGACCGCACTAGCTGACATTTACAATTCACACTGTGTTGGTTAGTCATGTAAGTCATCTAATTAGGGAGCATGCTCTTGTGACATGGTCTGAAGGCTTTGGCGTGGATTTCGGAGGCTGGAGACGTGCTGCTGGCTGCTTGGGCAGGGCAGGGGTAGTCCCATCACCTCTCTGCACCCTCCCTTCAGTACCGCTTCTGCAGAAATCCGTGTGCCGTCAGACCCGCTGAGATGGGTGGTTGGAAGTTTTCTGCAGAAGTATAAAGAGGTGAGACTGGTTGTTCATCACGGAGTTGCGGCATCTCCTTTTTTGCAAATTCTTCTCTGGTTTGCACAGAAGGAAAACGGGTTTCTTCACGTACATCTGAAGTAAGTGGATTCTTCACTTACGTGTTCAGAGCACGACTACATAAGTGATCTTAGAATTAGGGTGTGATCTCAAGAGAGGTCAGAGCCTAAAACTTTATCTTTCTCTGTCATCCAGGAGTGTTCTTTCTACTGAATTTGAGGATTTCTGGGCAGCCCTACAAGCTGTGGAGACTTGCTGAGCTCCAACTGGGGTCTCAGGTGTGTTAGTTAAAGAAGGGGTTTCTGAGCTGTGCTCCAGGTTCTGTTTTGAAGGAATCTCTCTAAACAATCACCAAGAAGAGTAAGTCTAAATAACAGGCAGCTTAAATTAATCTTTGAGTGATCTGTTGCCCTGTGCTTCTCTCCCTGGAAATTTGCTGGTGCTCTGCAAGCCAGCTCGGCTGGATACCGCGAGGTTGGGCACCTCTGATCGAGCTGGCTGCTCAGGCATGGCCATGACAGGGCAGTCCACGGCTGTAAAGATCGGGACAAAATGAAACGAGCAGCTGGCTCCTCTGGCAGTGCTGAGCTTTGGGGAGATGCTCACCAGGAGCAGGAAAGAGACAACTCCAGCGCCTTTTCTGGGGTGGGACAGAAAGTGCTTAAGGATGCGTTCAGACTGAGAGGGTCTGGCAGGGAAATTGGTATCTGATGACCGATTATTTTTTTATTTTCATAGTTACATTAAAGAAGGGGGAAGGGTGGTGGAAGAAGGGACTTGGCTGCTCAGGAAAAGCAAAAAAGATTTGAGCATTTCAGGGCATTTGAAAGAGACTGGCTTCTCTCTTCTGACAGTCACCTTGTAGCGCATGCTGGAGCCGTCGGTTGCTGTTATCTGAGCTATCTGAATATTCAAGTCGCTATGGGTAATGCAGACTTAAGTAGAAAAACAAATATGCGAAAACAACAACTTTCCGCCAGCAGACTTGGGTCTGACATCAGTCAGTAGCTGACACTTTGTTTGGCTGCTGAGAAGGGTTGCGAGGGGAGGGCGAAGGGCTGGTGAAGCCGGCTTTGTGCTGAGCAGGAATTATGAAAGCTCCGAGGAACTGCAGTCTCCCAGCTCTGTAAATACACTGACAAAAATCTCAACGGGGAGCTCCACCTACGCAAAATCCGTCCCTACTGTCACCTCTTGTTCTGCTCCTTCCCTCTCCCATCCCTGCCGATGCCGTGGCTGCGAGGTCTTTGATGTGCAGATAGCGTGACGCACGTTTCGTTCCCTCATCAGAGCCTGGATAGTTTTGGAATGGGGTGGCTGCTCGGGGCTCCAGATTGTACACAACACGGCGAAGGCACTGGGGGGAGGGAGGATGGGCAAGGGGGGCTTTGGAGCAGGTGGGAGAGTTCGGGCTTGTGTGTGTGAAGGGAAAGAGCAAAATGGCCCTGGAGAGCCCCTCTAGGTTGGTCCCTTGCTGCTCTTGCAGCCGTTGGAGTATCTGACTGCAAGAATTTTCTCCAGGGTCGAGAGGAAAGGACATTTAATGGTGCTTTCCCCCATCCCTGCGGCATCCCAGCCCTCACCACCTACCCCCAAATTATAGCACTGGAAAAACTGCTTCTTTGTTTTGCATAGAAATAAAAGGCACGTGTTAGTTTGGGGGTCTTGCTTTAAACTGGCATTGGAGGTGGAGCCTTGTGTTGCATTTGGCTCATGTGTCTCGGTCCCGTGCTCCTCTGCCTCCAGTTTTGCTTGCACTGGGCGTGTGCAGGCTGCTGGCCCTTGATATAGAGGAATTAAAAATGAGCATTTGATGGGTGTATGGCTTCTGGGTCGTCTGTGACTTGAGCCAGGCTGCAAAACCCTTCATACCTTGACATCCACATGCAGAGATTGGAGTGCTGGCAGAATTCTGCTGGGAGCACCCAGCGCTAACAAAGGGCTTGAGAAACCAAACTGAGATCTCGATCTTCAAGCCAAGAGTTACTTAAGATCTGTGGTTTTGCTGGAGGCCCGCTTATGTCTGTTATAGATGTTAGTCAGAGACGAGTGTCAGGGCTAGGTGCCACACAAGACGAGGAGCTGTATTCATCACAGGAATAATCCCACTGCCTGCCTTCAGCTGAAAGCCGCAGTGACTATTTTTTTTTTTTTTGCCCCTGAGGACTGCAACAGAAGTGCTTGTTTTGGTGTTAGGCTCTGTGATGTCTTGCAGGGGAAAGAGCTCATTCTTTTCTTGCAAATTTATCTGTAAAGGCGTAGGATGTCAGATTTTTTGATCCTTAGCACTGCTTCTTTTCTGAGTTCATTGCTTCCGCAGGACTGGCATGGCAGGGACTGCGCGAGTGCTCCTTGCCCAGATCTGGAGAGTGCGTGGCTGAGGTCCGCGAGCCTCCCGTGGCGTGGGGAAAGGGATCTTCCTTCACTGCTGGGAGCTCTTCTGTATGAACAACTGATGGCTCGCCTGTCTCTTGCCGCCTCAGCAGCATCGAGTTGGGTTTATGTTACACTTGTGGCTAATGTTAATTTATAACCTGTGTTCTCTCTTCTGGCAGCGTGCTTTAGCTTCTGATTTGGAAATTAAGCTAATGGCATTTCAGGTAATTTAAAGAATCTGTATGTGAGTGTATGCCTGGTGGGAAGATAGAGCAGGTAGTTTCTCACATAAAGAAGGTTAAAGGCCTTTGTGAAAGCTGGAGATTTCCTTTGCTTTCAAAGCAAGCTTCTAATCCAAAAATAGCAGCGAGCTGGTAGCTCGGCTTCTCCTTGTTTATTAGCAGCAGATGCTGCTAATCGCTGCAGAGGGTTGTCTGGAGGAGCAGTGTGTGTGCAGGGCACCGAGGTGCCTTGCTGGCTGCTGATCCAAAACAGTCACTCATCACAGGATCAGATCCACGCGTTCCTTGTGGGATTCCCAGCCCTGCTCCCACTGCAGGGAAAATACAGCAGTGGCAAGCCATTATTTGCTCTCAGCTGTCCAAACTGGCAAGGAAAAAATACAACTCAAGAAGCTGTTTTATTCTGTAGTAGCTGTTAGCTTTTATGCCTGTGCAGGCAGACCTTCCCCGTCTGTATGTGATGCTTATGTGGAAGTTGGGACAGAAGCTGGCTTTTGAGTTTGAGTTTTGGGGCTTATCTGGGAAAATCCGTGTCCTTCCATTACAGAATTGTGCAGTTTTGCAAGACTACAAAAATGAGTGAAACCAAGCTTCTGTTCGTGTAACAAATCTGCCTTTCCCCAAATGTCAGGAGTGGCTGCCATAGCCTCTCTGCTGTTTTTCTGGCTGCTGTCAGGACTGCATCGCAGCTGATGTTCTGGTTACACCAAGTAAATTAATGTGAGGCACTGGAAGCTGCTTCTGTGGTTGTTGGTACGTTCTTTGGAAGGTGGTACCTGTGTTCTGCTCTGGGGCGTTGCCTTCCTTGGTTGCTTTTGGGGGAATGAGGGACACAGTGTTGAGGTCTCCTGTTGAGGGCCTTCAGAAATTCAGTCTACACCATGGAGCAAGTCCATCTTGTTCACAGGATTGTAGACCTTCCTCTCGTGGTACACTGCGTGAGCAGGTGTATAGGATAGAGCACGTCTACTGCTGGCTGAGTTACCAGCTCTGCAAACGGGTGGGTGGATTCTGCCCTGGCCCAAGATGCGCAGCCTCCAGAGCACACCTCCGAGCTGAGATTTGCACAGCAGTCGGTGGAGTGCTCCTGAAGGCAAAGTTCAGTTCAGCTGCCACCTTCACCCAGCGTGGATTCAGTAGGTTTGTTCTTGGCTCGTAGAGCACTGGAAGGATGTTATTTGATGGGAGTCAAAGATGACTCTAGGGACATTGCTGGGAAATAACGCTTTAGGTGTGTTGGAGCCCAGGACATGGGTGGTCTGGGTCTGTTTCTGGGAACTGTCAGTACCTCACCTTGCTCAAAGCAAGCTACACCACTGAAGAGGCTACAGGATATGATGTGATTCCCACACATCTTCCCTGTAGCCCTGTTACAGAATCACAGAATGGTCAGGGTTGGCAGGGACCTCTGTGGGTCACCCAATCCAACCCCCTGCCCAAGCAGGGTCACCCAGAGCAGGCTGCACAGCACCGCGTCCAGGCAGGTCTGGAATATCTCCAGAGAAGGAGACTCCCCAGCCTCCCTGGGCAGCCTGGGCCAGGGCTCCGTTACTTGTTGGATGTTGTTTGCTTAATGACTGTCCAGCCCTGTTAACCCTATCCAGGACATGTGTTTCCATGAACAGCACTTCTTCACACTCTCTCATGTGCTTCCTGGAAAACTTGTGTCCAGTGGTCTTTTATTTTCCATTTCCTCCAGCTCCCTATTTTTTTTTAGCTTATAAAACAAAACAAAAGACCCTACTAAATTCCTGTAATTACAGTCATCTAAGCAGGCACATTTACAATAGGCTTAATAAGGCAGGATCATGTCAAGCTTTTGTTTCTGAGAAAGGGGGGAAAAAAGTCCTTTAGTACTTCAGTACAGTTTGTGACTGTTTCTGTGTGTAATTTGCAAGCCATTAAAGCCAGGCCTGGTGGTGGCCCAAAAAGGCAGAATGCAGTCATGAAAATGGAAGCAAATTATGCGGTTCCCCACTGTTACCCAACTCGCTGAAAGTGAAACATCCAGGAGGATTTTTAACTCATGACTTTTGATATTCCAGCTTAGTTGTGGCGGGGCTTTTGCAAGGCAGGAATTCACCCACTTTGTTTCCATTTGTTGCAGAGTAGGGCCTTTCTCTCTCCTGGCCAGTGGGCATCGAGCCATCAACTCATCTATCATTATTAGTGTTTGGAAGAGACTGGCAATATTGATGCACAGAAGGGTAGCATTCAGACGATCCCAAGCATCCCGTGTTCAGTTCTGCGTGGTGGGATCAGAAATGAGGAAGAGGGGGCGGCAGGAGCCTGCATGCGTGATAAACACACCCTGGGCGCACAGAGATGACGCTGGGGCTCTGGCTGTGTGTGGGCTGCTGTGATTTGGGTCAAACCCACCTTGGTCTCTTTGGGTAGCATCTGCCCAGCAGGGAATCTGCAAAATACACGTTCAGTTCTCTGAAGGCTCTTGGGGTTTTACAGTTAGGGCTTTAATGGGAATGCAAAGCGTTTCACGTTGTTGCTCACCACCTGGCTGTGCAGTGATGTATGGTCTTTAATAAAGCGCATAGGAAGAGCCGCTCGAGCTGGCCGGAGGTTCTTCCTTCCTTATCAACTGCCAGATATTTGCAGAAGGCCCAAACCTGCCAGCGTCATCAGTTTTAGCTAATGTGCATTTAATCCTATCGCCCTTTGACGGTGGGTGTCACAAAGCTGACCCAGGGGTTTTATCCAGGTCTTCCATCAAGTGACAACAAAAGGCAGAGGCTGTTTGGGATAACGACAGACAGGCTGGAGGAATAAAACCTCTCCTGCAGCGGCTGCAGACGGTCTGTTTTATCACCTTTGTTCTCTTTTTAGCCACCTAACTATTCCTGGAACAGCTAACATTAGCTCCCCCTGTCTATTTCTTGGAAGCTGGGAAAACAAAATCCAATTGAATGTCCTTGTTTCCAGGTGAACTGGTGACTGGTCTGTACAGTTGGCTCTGAAAGCCCCGGTGAGCTTTGGCATCGCCAGCCCTTGCTGAGAGGAGGCACTGAAATAGGCGGTTACGGAAGTGGCAGCATGAGAGGAGTTAAAAATATTCAGCAATGTATTTAATCTTAGCGACAGGCTGTTTGGGAGTCACTTTCCGTGCCTTCCCCAGGCATGATACCGATAGTCGTGGAACATGCTTGCTTCGTTTTGCTGTAGAAAAGCAGGTCCTGAGATGGTTTCAATAGCAGCTCGTTTCTAAAAGTCAGAATTTTGGCAGGATATTTATCTGGGATTTGACAGTGTGTCGTGTCCTAACACTTCACATCCCGTTGTATGCAGGGTGCTTCAGGCTAGATGAGAGACGGGGAAGGGAGCGTGAAAATGACTTCTGGAGGCTCGCGTTTGCTTCCTGAGTGCCATCTGTAGCAATGTTGCTCTGATTACCGGGAGAGGATGGACTGCTGACTGCCACTCTGCGGCTCCACGCGGGACCCGGCAGGCACGTGTGCCGCTCCTGCAGTTTGACATCAGCAGCTAAAAAAACCCTTTCGCTGGTGATTTTGTCAATGAGACACAGGTCAAAGTCAGCTCTGCTTCGTTCTCCCAAAGCTGTGATGTTGCTGGTGAGTGAGAGGAGCCAGCGGTGCTCTGCCTCTGCCTTCCTCTGGCCATCGCTGAGGCGGAGGCAGGCACGGCAGCCTCTGGGCGGAAGGAGGGATGGGTTGTCCTTGGGGTAAGGGAAGGGAGAGCAAGGCTTGATGTCAGACTGACTTTCCCCAGAGCTGAGGTGGTGAGGCTGGGGCTGCCCTTGGTCACGGAGGGGCTGGTGGGATGGGAGGGAGCTGGGCTGGCCATGGCTCTTCACCCGGGTGGGCTGCGTGGTCCACCGGGATGCTGCTTTGCTGGCCGCAGGGCTGGAACGTTTCGGTAACGCTGCCTGTTCACGGAGAGGCATCAAACCCAGGGTGCTGGAGAAGGCCAGGTCAGGCGTGGAAGAGCCACCTTCCCCTCATCGCTGCCATGAGACACCGGGAAGAAGGGCTTGGTCTCTCCCAGGAGCATGTAAGCTCGCGGGAAGGTGCTTCTCGTGAATAAATAATGAGTGGCAGGCAGGAGTGGAGCTGTTAATTAAAAAGCCTTGTCCAAGTAGCTCGCTGATAGCAGCCATCTTGAAAAACTTGGTGAGCAGTTGGCATCGGAGCCATCTGAGGCATGGAGGGAGATTCTTAAAGATGCTGTAAACCAGCTAAATAATTAAAACTAATAATAAACCCCCCCCTGCAACTTAAATGTTTAATAATTAAACATTTTGATGAAATATTAAATGCTAATTATTTCCTTACACTTGTTGTGCTGGTGTCAGTTCTCTTGAGGTTAGCAACACATCTTCACGGATCAGTAACTGAAGTGTGTTGTCAGCATTAGTGTAACATTCACTACACAGGCCCCAAACCCCAAAAGCTCTAAAGAGTGTGTTTGGTTTGAAGCGTTGGATACTTTGAAGTGTGCTTTACTGGACTGGCCGTAATGCCACGAATACCGAAACCATCTAGCTAAATGCCACAAATTCTGTGGCCGTTGGAAAGAGCCCCTGCATTTGCTCCAAGGAGGGATCCAGCAGCCTCATTTCAGTAGCGAACGCAGTGAGATGGGCTGACTCTGTACAGGAGAGACGGAATGAAAAGCCAGACGAGGGGGGAAAAGTATATTTGGAAAGCCTGTTATGGCTTTCAGGTTTTGCGTGTCATTTTAACTTGTGGTTGGTTTGGTTGAGTTAATTATTTGATAGTAAAAAAAAAAGTAATTGAACTTAGCTCAGGGTGGGCAGCTGGGTGACATGACTTGCCCGCACGTGTTCCTATGTGTTCACCTGCTTTCCTTGCTGTGTAAGGAAGTGTCAGCGCCTTGACGTTTAGGAAGATGGCTGCTAATGTTATGCATGAAGGAAATGTCAGTACAGTACGCCCCAAGGGCCTGATTCAGCAACCCCTTGCTTGTTCCCTCCTGAATCATGAGGTGTTTTATGCATTTGTAATCATCTTGGGGAGGGGGTGTGCAAACGTCTGAGAATGGTTCCTCACCTCTTGCTGCACCTTGGGAGATTTGCTGGTGTTTGCCAGCTGGAGACTCCTTTCTGTGGCACGGGCCCGGTCTTGCCGAGAAACCTGCTGTTTGCTGCCGTTGCTTCGGGTGCTCGGCACTGCGAGAGGGAGCCTGCGCCTTGTCCCGAGGCACCGCTCGGAGGGAGCATGCCGCTTTCGGGGTTAGAAATGAAAGGAGTTGGCTCTTCAGCAGTGCGGATCTTCAGAAATCTCTGTCTGGCAAAATAATTTGAAGTGAAAGATGCGACATGTGTTAGAGTCCCTTGGGTTTGAGATTTAGGTGGTTTCTTTGTAACATGCGATTCTGCTTCAAGAGGTGTCTGAGCCTGGTACTCAGCAGCAAACTGGTGGATAGCCTGTCCCGTCCTCCTCGTGCTCGCCCAATAGCTGAGCCACAGGCTGCTGCTGCCGCTTCAAATTTGCGAGGTTTTCATCATGTTGACGTGGCATTTCAGGCTCAGCCTGGCCTTCAGCTGGCTTTCTGGAATAGAAGGATGCTGTGTTTAAATGAAATTACTTCTATAAAAAGTGGAGGCTGGTTTTAAAAGTTAAAGCCTTCCTTTTCAGAAATGCTGTCATTTACTGTGCGAGTGGAACGGGCAAACCACAGCCTGCTTCCCCCAGCGCCCTGTTGCCAACGGTGCCCGGTGCCAGGCGCTTACAGGGGGGCATCTGGGGGGTGAAATGCGTTCCACGTCCGCTTACATCCTCGTGCAGAAGAGCTGAAGGTTAGCGCAGAAGAAGTGTGAGAGTTCATATCCCTTCTCTGGCTCCTGAGCTTGCTGCCGGCTCGCTGGAGGTCTGGATGGTTGGAGCACCTCTGTGTTCATCTGCCTGAGGTTCCTCAGCTGGGCCCACCGGGAGGCAGGACTTTGAGTCACCGTGTGGGGACAGCCCGCTCTGGTGCCCAGCAGCAGTCAGCATTGCCCGTGGTGTGGAGGCTGAGTTCGGATTCGCCTGGTGTTAGCTTTCTAGAGAGGATGCTTCAGAGAATGGGCGGGGGGAACATCTTGCAGGGTCATGCCTTCCCAGGGAACTTTTATTTTAGACCAGACGCAAAGGAATTGTTAAATATTTTTCAATTATTGTTTGAACTGGAGAAATTTTTGCATTTTGGGGATATTTGTCCTGCTGTTTCATCATCTCAAAGACATTCAGGCAGCTTTCTTTTTTCTTCTTTCCCTCCCACCATATCAGTTCGAGTCTTAAAAATATTCTGGTGTGCAGTTTCAAGTGGGATTTCCAAAGCAGGCGGGAGATGCCCATGAATGCACGTCTGGGAATAAGAGCAAGAGCCTTGTTGAAAGAAAAGTATTTGCTGATTTCTTAGAATGTGCCTTGTTAAAGGGAACGGCATCTCTTGTCTCTGAAAGAGCAGCTTGAGGAGACAGGTAAGAGTGGGAGACAGGGAGAACCCGGGGATGATTTGGGATTCCCGAAGCTTGGCTCAGAGTCTGGAAGCGATATTGTGGGACGTGTTTGCAGCCTGAAAGCTCTTCTGTAAGATTAAAGCTTGACACTAAATGTTCAGCTTTTGCTGAATGGCTTTGGAGAGAGAGCAGGGGATCTAGGTGGGGAAACCAGATCAGGTCTTCTCCCTACACACTAAAGAAAAGGAAGCAGCAGCTTCCAGCTCGGTGTGACACGATTGCTGCAGCTCGGGCAGGTGGGGAATGGGGTGTGCTGATCACCACGCAGCCAAAAAAAATGTGCTTCTAAAAGGGTAAAGAAACGGTGATTTGTTCTTGGAAACAAGAAGCGGGAGTGTCATGGGTGGGACAGATGGCTCAGGGGCTTGTGCTGTGAAAGGAGTTCATTCTAAATTACTTTGTCCTGCCCAATGTGCTGGGGGGGAGGGAAAGCTGACAGGGAACTGTACCTTTTTGGCAACCCCTCTGTGATGGGGAGCATTAGTGCCTCCTGTCCCGTTGCCCAGGTGCCAACATCTGTGCACAGACGGTAACTGAAGGTGCTTTGAGGGCCCAGGCGTGTCCGTCTCCATGTCCAGGAGCACTGTACACGGTGTCTTCGTGTCAGAGAGGGGCTGGTTTGCTCGCGGGAGGAGCTGGATGAGGTCCTACCTTTGGGCAGAAGTTGGCCTTCTTATGGCAGTGTTGTGGGAGGCTGCGGAACAGGCTGCCACTTGCCCCTTTTTGGGGGGGTGGTCAGTAAGTCGTGCTTAACGAATGGGGCAGTGAGGCTTTTGTTGCTAGTGCGTATCTGATACCTGTTTTGGAATCTCAGGGGTTGTTAAACCAGCATCTATACCCAACTCTAAATTTGCTAGTAACTTTTAAAAGCAGAAACAATTAGCAGACTCGGTGGGAGAAGAGCTTTCAGGGGGAAGCAATTTAATGTGCTGAAAGGCTGTGTATGCAACATAATCAATGTATTGTACTGTATGAACATACCACAGGTAGTTTTCCAGCAAGCTTCAAGTACACTGATTTTTCAGGGTTCAATAGTCTTCCTAAACTCCAGAAAGCACTGACCTCCTTGGGGGAACAAATAAAGCAAGCGGACAAAAAAAAAAGTAATTTCATCAAGGATAAATTGCCCTGTTGTTCCTACCAATGTGCTCACAAACAGCTTTAGTCATAGAGCATTAGCTGATTCTTCCAGAGCTTTTGCAGTGTGCATTGGCTTCCCCAGGCAGGTCAGACCCTCAGTGGTCCTGTGATCACCAAGGATAACTCCTTGTCGATGAGCTCTGTAGATATTTGAAGGTGTGAGTAAAACCTGTGTGCTTTATAGGGAAAGCTTGCCCGAGGAGCTGCTTCCCGGTAAGGAAATTGCAGGGCTGCCAAAGCTTGCTGCGCTTTGTTGTTTCTCAGCCTGGCACGCTCTTATCCTCATGCTTGGGGAAAAGGTTGGAAATCAAGGATGTGTGCAGCAAATCACAGCTCCCTGGTGGCAGCACAGTGGGGCACTGCCTTGTCCCCGGCAGGGCAGCGGACAGGAATGGAGCAGGATTGCTCATCCCATCCAGGATGGTGGAGAAGGGACTAGTCTCCTGTTTCCCTGGCACTCCTGTGGTGCATCTAAGCTTGATGGAGTTACTTGAGACCTCCAAGAGAGATCATAGAATCATAGAAAGTTTTGGGTCGGAAGGGACCCCTAGAGGTCATCCAGTCCAACCCCCCCGCAGCGAGCAGGGACACCGCTAACCAGATCAGGTTGCTCAGAGCCCTGTCCAGCCTGGTCTGGAATGTTTCCAGGGATGGGGCCTCCACTACCTCTCTGGGCAACCTGTTCCAGTGTTCCACCACCCTCATTGTGAAGAATTTCTTCCTTATATCCAGCCTAAACCTACCCTGTTTTAGTTTAAAACCATTACCCCTCATCCTGTCACTGCTGTCTCTACTAAACAGATTGTCCCCATCTTTCCTATCGGCTCCCTTTAAGTACTGAAAGGCTGCAATCAGGTCTCCCCGCAGCCTTCTCCTCTCCAGGCTGAACAAGCCCAGCTCTCTCAGCCTGTCCTCATAGGAGAGGTGCTCCAGCCCTCGGATCATTTTTGTAGCCCTCCTTTGGCCCCGCTCCAACAGTTCCATGTCCTTCTTGTGCTGAGGGCTCCAGAGCTGAACGCAGTACTCCAGGTGAGGTCTCACCAGAGCAGAGTAGAGGGGCAGAATCACCTCTCTCGACCTGCTGGCCACGCTTCTCTTGATGCAGCCCAGGACACGGTTGGCCCTCTGGGCTGCCAGCGCACGTTGCCGGCTCGTGTCCAGCCTTTCGTCTATCAGCACCCCCAAGTCCCTCTCAGCAGAGCTGCTCTTGATCCTTTCATCCCCCAGCCTGTATTGGTACTGGGGATTACCCAGCCCAGGTGTAGGACCTTGCACTTGGCCTTGTTGAACCTCATGAGGTTCACACAGACCCACCTCTCCAGCTTGTCCCGGTCCCTCTGGATGGCATCCCGTCCTTCCATGGGATGGGGCCAGCATGAAGGTCCCACATACAAACTGCAGAGCTGTGAGAGATTGCCAGGGAGTTCTGAGTCCTGCTGGCGCGCATCCCTGCTGGCACCATTGTCCATCCTGTATCGTTCAACCGAGAGCCGCTGAATGAGCACATCAGCAATAGAACATTTTGGGGTTTTGCAAGAAATCCAAATGTGAAACTCCTGTTGCAGCAAGTAGGACTGCAGTGCCCAAGAAGACATTTCCCCTCTTCGTTTTCTCCTGTTTATTTGTCATGACTAACACAGCAGTGATGGACCGGTGTGCACTCAGGCTTGTGCGGAACAGTTTTGTTAAGGGCTGCTGGAGTGTTTCCCATCGAGATTGTGGGTTTTGGTCAAAAAACTAGATTTACAACTAACTTTGTGTTCATTCTGCCACCTGGAAATTTTTCCCTTCTTTCTGATGGTAAAGGCTCAAATAAGAAAAATCAGAAAGTTTTAAGGCTCTGAACCGTAATCAAGTGTCTCTGTCAACACACTTAGCTTTTACATTTTAGCTGAAACTGAAAATTTTCTTCAGAAAGCTTGTTTAAAAATAAAAACCAACAAACCCAAAACCAAAGAAAACCTCTCCACAACCTAAGCTTGTTTTAATATCTGTGAGCGTTTTTGCAGAAGCCGCAATTTTCTGATCAGCCCTGTGATGGCTGTGGTACAATGTGCATTGGAATGTTCTTTGCTTTGGGGCTTAGGCTATTGTACGGTGTTTCTGTGGGCTGTGAAATTATGGCTGCCTTCAACAACTAGCTCCATTTCAGTGAAAGAGAAAGTGAGTAGTGTATATAATTCCTGCAAATGAGTGTAAAACGATTTGAGGTCTCACAAGATTCAGGATTAAGAATATTAGAAGAAAGTGAATACTTAAGAGCCAGTAGAGCTCAGCCCTATTGCTCATTCTGTTTTACGTAGGCTCGAAGTCAATGGGAGCAGAGAACACCTGGGGTATCGCAGGAGTTGGCCCCATCTTGGATACGGAGCCAGAGCTGTTATTAAATGTTAAAAATAACATTGAAATAGAAGAAAAATGGGGGATGAGAGGGAGAAAGAAAAGAAAGAAATACCCTGGGGGAGAGAGAGATCATAATGAGCCATTTTCTCTCCAGGCAGTTTTCATAGCCAGCAGGGCCAAAACGATACTAGGAGGTTTATGTAGCATCAGAAAATGGAGCCTGAGCATCATGGAAGAAGCAAAAGAGTGCGAGCTATGACTGGGACAACTGGCGGACCAGAAGGACTGAGCAGACACACTGTGGTGCCGAAATGTCAAATCCAGGCTTGCTATTCTGAATGTGATGCATACAGGGCAAGAAGTGCTTATTCCATTTTTTGCTGGTGTTTTTTTGTGGAGTTAAGTGAATTTTTTGAAAGAGGTTTCCCATTGTTTTTCTTTTAAAACGTCAAAGTCTGAGAGGAAAGTCTAGATTACTGCTGGGGACTTTGGAGAAAAGAGAAGACTCCTGATGAATAATCACTCAGTGCTGGGTCCCTCCTGAAAACGTGGCTTTCCTGTCGCTGAAGTACTCAGCAAAAGGGTTTTCTGATTTCCAGCTGGAACTGTTGCTATCAAAGCAAATCATTTAACAAAAATCATGGTTCTCTACTGAGCAGCAATTCTGAGAATTCTGAGAATCTTTGCCATTTCTTTGGTGTGCAGTAAAGTTTTGCCAGCTCAAAAAACTCAGGAAATGTTTTGGAGGAAACGCCACCAAATAACCTGAGCATCAGGGTGGCCGCTGTGAGCAGAACGTGGCTAGAGAACTGTCATCTCCTTTATTTTGAGGTGGAAAAGTTAACTCACTCTTTCCTCTTTGGGTTAATCAAAATTTCTCTCCTTGCAGAAGATGACTATTTTGTTGCTAGTCTGGGACGAAGTCAAGTCGCTTGGCCGTGAGGAAGGTGATGAGAAGGCTGTTCTGACAGTGTTCTGCCCTCGCTGGTCCTGGTTGGGACAAATGTGTTGTCATTTTCAGAGAGGACAGGAGGGAAATCAAAGTTATTCAGTATACTTCATCCTGGAAAGGATCAAACAGCTCTTGTGATCCCAGAAACCAAGCGTGGACACGGGGCTTTCATGGCATATCAGTATCTCTGTTGAATTCCCCACCTTTTGTAAGAAGTCATGTTCTCTACAACACGCTTCATGACTGGACATGAAGAGGCCGATTGTTTTACCACCAAGGAAGGATTATCAACCAATAACTAGCAATTAATATCATCCCGTAATGACTTCAAGCAATATGCCTTTTATTTCCATGTAAAGAATATACGCATATTTAGGTAAAGCTAGGTGACAGCCTCAGATTGTGTGTAAACAGCTGACACTACTCCCAGTGGCACAAGGTTCTGCCGTCCTTGGGAGAGTCCGTTCGCCGGGACTACGGCCTGCGCTAGCGTGAAGCCAGGCGTGTGGTCGGGGTTTTCGAGCAGTGCCCGCGTGAAAATCGCGTCTGTGGGCAGGCAGCGAAGGGCTCCTCGCTGACGCGACTCCGCGTCCCATTTGGCTATTTTATAACCAGCCTGGGTATGTCAGAGAGTGCTCTGAAGACATCTTTTAAATACAGTTAGTCCCAAAGAGGATAGTAAAATTTGGCAAAACCTATTTGCCTACTGAGTTCATGTGTCATGTTGATCCCCTGGCTGACATTTTTATGTACGACACAAGTAACTAAGGCTATGCAGCCGTAAGTGAAAGCATCTTTGTGCCAGAAACTTTAGCAGCCAGCTACCAGGTAAAGTGGACATTTTACTTTGAAAAAAGAAATTGCTGAAGTACTTAGTGCCTAATATGTGAGTTGTTAGCTGCAGTCCACTGATGAGCTGCATCTCTCAGGCATACTGTTACTGTCCGTGTTCTCACTGCCTTGTGCCAAGTGGGAGCTGGGATGTTCTGCCCAAGATGTGGCTGCGAGTCAGATCTGGAGGAAATTCTGCATGGTTTTATGTGTCTTTGTAATGAAAAGGCTCGTGTATCAGTGAGGGATAACAGAGTCATTCAGAGACGCAGAGGAAGCCTCCCCCAGTCTTCCTGTTTGTGGATGGCATGGGATCAGTGAGTTCTGAACAGGGCAGTTTGCAGGAGACTTAGGAAATTCTCTTTATGGCAGAGCTGCCACCTGAGCGTCACTATCCGCTGAAGGTATCGGCATTAAGGATTTACGTACCCAAAACTGTGCATCCGTCGTGCTTATCCAGACACAAAGCGGGATAACGGCAGAGCACGGATTTCATTAATAGACCCCAGCAGCCAACATATGGCTGCGTAGTGGAAGCAGAGTAAAGCATAAGCCACACATTTCTTTTTAAGAACATGTATTTCACACCTTTTCACTTCACATGGGAATATTTTTGTGATGCCTCTACAGTCAGTCTGCTATCCCCAAAAGACTATTTTTTTATTTTCACAACATGGCTTAATTAAGAAAAATTGTGTTCTAGAAACAATCCTGTACGTTTCAAACCTGCCCCCTTCTGAAAAAATATACCCCAGCAAGATTCAGGTGGTAAATGGCAAGGGACTGCTTGGCTCGCCGCGCTCCAGAGGGGTTTTCTGGCTGCGTTTGTAGCTTCCGGAGCAGCTTGGTTCGACCGTCGCGTGCGTGTCATCTGTTGTGAATGCTGTTCTGGGTCCCGTCTGGCAGAGTTTAAGCAAGCAAAGTCCACACACCCAGCATTTGTGTCAGTACTGGGCTTTTGGTTCTAGGTTGTTTCACAGTTGAGATTTTAAGGAGTCTCAGTGATTGTCTTTAGCCACATGAGTCAATGTGTCTGCTTGTTGTGTTTCCAGAAGTTTTAGATTTGGGGAAAAATTTGAAAAGATGATCTCGCAGTCTTATGCAAGTAATCTTGCATATTTCTTTCTTGAGGGACTTTACGTACATCTTCATTTTGTGAAAATCTAGGGTAAAACACAAATCTGCCATTTGTGTAGATGGAATACAGGAAAAGCTTCAATGGCTGCCTGTATAACTTAATTCTCATGCCGTATTCTAAACATTGTTAAAATTATCAGTTTACAAGAATTACATTCTTGGAGGCGTTAGGACACTCATCCTGCCTGACAACATCCCTTTCTAAGAACCTGTGGAGATTAGTTCGTAGCGTAGATTTTTCCCCTGGTGAGGTTTGTAAGGATGAGAAGCCCCATGTAGAATACATCTAGGCAACTTTAGTGACAAAAATTGCTAAGCACATTACATATAAATAGCAAACTGCCTTCTCTAGGGACTGATACAGACTGCTCTTGAGATAGCTAAGTAGACAAGCATATAGTAAAATATGGGTATATTTAGCACTCCAGAAGGCGATAGATGGTGTTCTGACTTCACATCACACGGGCTCTTAAAGTCTTTACCTCTGAATAATCCCTTGTACTCAGCAGTGATGTTGTGGCACATTTGGGACCTAATTATAAGCTTCACTGCCGATCAAAGGACCAAATGGGAAAGGACAGGTTTGGAAGGCAAAAGGTGGACTTGACTCTGATGAATCGTGAGTAGCTGGGAAGGAGGTGCAGGAAAATGCTGGGGCAGTTTAATGGTATGTGGATTAAATATGGTTTAATGGGATTTTGGCATAAATGTGGTTTTTAACATCTGCCTGCCTCATTGGTTCTTACAGGCATCTGCTTGGGTGAATGTATGCTGGTTTGCATCCACTTCTTCAAAAATCAGCACTTAAATGGTTGCGGTCACCCAACGAGACCAACCTCGCAGAAGCACCTGCCAGGCTTGTCGCAGTACATCTCCTTCGGGCAGTGGGAGGGAGGGAAGCGGCTGAGATACCGGCCAGAGGGCCCGCGGGGTAGTGGGGAGCTCCGCTGACCTTTCCCAGGCGAGTTCAACACAGGTTTTCCTTCCAGAGGTGTTATTCCTGGTTGTGCAAATCTGGGCGAAGCTGGAGACCTGCCCGCTTCAGCCTCGCCCCCTGTTCCCAGGGACGCTGGAGAGGCTCAGGTGCGCTGCGGACTGGCGGGCAAGCCTGGAAGAACTGCAAAGGAGATTTGCAAGGGTTGTCTTTGAATCAAAACCACCAGCTCACTTGCGCAGCATCCCTCACCTCTTTCTTCCTTTTTCCCCAGTCTTCTATAAGAACATTTTTGCTGTTGTTGAGACTATTCATCCAGCATTCATACCCACACAGACGTATTTTGTGCCGATGTAATGATGCCTGTTATTGAGTGTAACTTCTTTTTAAAGCTAAAGTAATTGAAATGGTGGAGTTATATTGCAGTTAGTGGAAAGGAGCTGTCTTGAACTGGTATTGCCGTGTTGTCTTCCTGCCAAGAATGGTGTCTTTCTAAACAATGCTACATTTATTTAAAATGAAGGTCATATACTATGCCAATTATCCTTAAAGGATAATTGCCTGGACAAGGTCCTGTGCAGCCTGCTGTAGGTGACCCTGCTTCGGCAGAAGGGTTGGACTAGATGACCCACAGAGGTCCCTTCCAACCCCTACTATTCTGTGATTCTGTGATTCTGTGGGTGAGTGGCAGAAGGCTTATGTGAAAATGAGTAACATGTAAACAAATCTGGGAACCTAAAGCGTGTTGCAGAGTTTGGTTTTGTGATCTTTAAAATCCTTGAGACATACTAACCCTAGGATAAGAATATTCAGAAACAGTTTGTTGTGGAGCTTTTCGGATTGTATTATTTCAAGTTATACACTTGTTTTGTCTCGCTAGCGCTCTCCGTGCGGTCAGATCAACTCAGGGTGACTTTTTTTATGCCTCATACTTTACTACAAGCACGCTGACATAGTAAGGTGTGAGCAGACCTGGCAGACTGACTGGTGTGGGATGATACAGTGAGAATAAGCACGGAGTGGCTCTTGTATGTTCTTGGCAATGGTGTATTAACAAGTACCAGTCTTGTAAAGTGGAACATTGTGGAGGAGAAGAACAAATGCATGCAGGCAAAGCGTGTAGGGGGGTGACTCTGGCGCAGTAACCTGTAGGCATCGAGTGGAAGCAGACTGGGTTTTAGATACCAGCTCACTGCATCCTATTCTGCATGGTGCTGACAGGGAGTGACTGTTGCAAAGGGTGCAATACCTTTCCTGGACTCGGTATCTGCTGGGGTGGCTGCTGGCTCCCTGGGGGTTTTTGGGACAGACACACTGGGACAACTCCATTTGTTTCCAGGAACTAACTGCAAGGTCATCTTCCATCCTCTGAATTTCCAAGCCTTCAGCCACTAGAGGGAGAGAATGCTACATTTTTATGGCTTTGTGTGCGTGTGGGGATGTGCGTTTAATAGAGGAATTGCTTTTCTACAGGCAGGCTTTCCAGGCAGTGCAATAGCTGGTTTTAACCCCTTTAGTTATTTGACCGCAGTTTTAGAACTGCTCCTGAGATTTGACCTCTGTAGACTTCTGTTGGTTTATGACCTAGAATTGTAAAAGCTCTGGAAGATGTTAGATGATCCTTGTCCGTGTTTTACACCCTGTATTTGCTGTCGAGCATCACTGCTGTGAAATGGCTTCCATGGGGAAACCTTTGGCTCCTCCTGGATCTGCCTGTCTGCTCACGTTACTGCACACCCCGCTGCACTCATCTGGCATAACGTAACGTACAGCGTGGCAATGCAGGAATGAAAGACGTGGGAGCAGCGGGAGAGCAATACCCCTTCCTACTGCTTGCTTCTTGGTAAGCCAGAGACTCTTTGAACCTGTGGCCTGTTTCCTCTGCAATAATAAAACAAGCCCAAGAGGGATCTCATTTCATTTAGAATTAAACCATTGATTTAGTAATTATTGCAGGAAGATGAGTTTTAACAATTTCAAAGGACACTAGCAAGGAGTTACAGGTTTAGGAAGGGGAACAAGGATGCAAGTTTTGATAAAGGCAGTGCCAGAAAGTGAATTTTGTGTATTTTTCAAAATGAAACAAGATCAAAACTTCCTTTTGCAAATTGAGCTCAATGGGGAAGACCCGTGAGCTGGCTGTGTCAGTGAAAGTCTGATGAGGGGGACCATGGGACTTGGAGGGGTCTGGAAAATTAGCCTGGGATGAAAGCAGATGCTCAGTGGGTTTGAAGAGCTGCAACCTTCGGTCTGCAGTACTATTTATCAGGTGAATTTGCATCCCTCTGCGGATGGTGGATGGGGAAGAGAGAGTCTCTCTGCCTTTCTTTTGACTCCAGTGGGTGACTTAAGGCAGGGCTCTCAGAAGGGAAACCTCATGGTGCTTTAGCAGCCTGAAATATTGAAGGAGAGTGTCTCTCTGGGCAGTTTTCCTGACTCTGAAAGTCAGAAGGTCCAGTTAAAAGAGGGACTCAGCAAAGAGATTTCCTTACACTGATTGGAGCTGCAGATGATGCTCCAGCGCAAGAAGTTCTCCTAGTGAGGTTGGGGCTGGTCCCAGCTGCTCCTTTCCCTGCCGGTTTCACTTGCCCAGCTGCACCCTGGCTGGCGCAGCTGATGGCAGGCACGAGAGCGCGGAGGGACATGTGCAGGAAGGCACTAGAAACCTTGAGATCGGCCTGACCCAGGCACATTAGAAAAATACGCATGTAAGGACTAAATATGCATCATCCTAGAGAAGAAGGTCAAAGCACTCCTCGTTGTCCTGGATATCCCATACTTGGAGGGCTGAGGTTCGGCTGCTCCGGCAGGCCTCCCTACTCCGGTGTGTGCTCCTGTCTGTGCACTTCACTTGGCTGAGGGTCTCTTACCACCTACTTGTAACTCAGACCAAGTGAAGCCATGAAAGCCTGGCTGCGAACTGAGTTGCTTAAGCTCAGCATGCAGGGCCACAGGTCACAGCTTGCATTTAATAATAGAGCTAGAAGAGCGACGAGTCAAGATGAAAGACTTCTCCACATCACTCCGCATGCTGATGAACTGTGGCTATAACCTTACAAGTATGACCTGCTCGCTGAGGCTTCACCTGCCTGATGGAGATGCGAGGTGTTGGGAGACCCGTCCACTTGCCTTCTGTGCACTAGCTTTGTTTCGTGAGAGCCAAGCTGTAAAACTGTTATTGAAGCAGTGATCCCGTGGACTTCAGTGGGAGCTCTGCCTTGGCTGGATCACACCGTGCCATCTCACCGTTCTGGTTTCTGCACACGCAGATACCTCAATGGGAGGAAAAACATTTCTGTTCCAGGGTTTAGTATCTATTTGTGGGTGTAGGACCGGGTCGGGAAGCCTTGTCTGAAGGCACCCAGCTGCAGTGGGATCCCCACTGGCTTTGGGTGGGGGAGAGGGGACAGCCAGGGGCTCAGGTGTGAATCTGGCTGTGGACACCGTGATGGGAGGGCTGTAGGAGCCCCTAGGCCACGAGGCACGTCCCGTGCCCTGGGCCTCGGGGGCTCTGTCCCCAGGTCCTGCGAGGGAAGGTCTCTCCAGGCGAGAGGAAGGAGCCTGGCTGCAGGGTGTATGGCTTTGCCAGTCTCTTCTGACCTTAAAATGCGTGACCTGGGGGAGCATCTGTTGTTTCCCTGTAGGTCTTCTTGTGAACAGTAGCATTAAGCTCTAGTTTTCTTTAAAAAAATTCTTTTTTAGGTGCAGATGTGTCTCTAAGTACACAAACGAAATGAATTTATATACAAGCATTGTGCTACTTGTAAAGCCCTTTCTTTTTCAAATTTAGTTCTATTCCTTTTTTAATCTCCATAGGATTTTCCCTGAATAAGCAGAACTAGGGCAGTGCTAGTAACAGATGGACGTAAAAAAGGCTTGGATGCTGGAGAGCCTTTTAACGGGCTTGGGGATCTGAGCTGGGATGCTTTCCTCATCACCCTGAGAGTTTAATTTGACTGCAGGTTATTAATTTTTGCCTCTAAAGCAGAGGTCTTAGCAACAGAGCGCGTTCCTTGGCAACAGACCGCCATGGCTTAATTAAAGCAGGTGTGGGAGTTTTAAAAATGCCACTGTTGGAAAAAAAGTTGAGAGATATTAGCAAATCAAATGGACTGAGGCAGGAGTCGTCTTGTCAGTCAGACGGGGGTGACAAGGAGAAAGGAACAGTAAACAAGATGCAAACTGTGGAGGCAGCCTGGCGAAGGAGCGGTTCTGGGAGGCAGGCGGGGATGGGACTTGCCTGCTTGCCGCCTTCCCAGGGGCCAGGCTGCAGGACGGCAGGGCGAGGGGTGCCGGGAGTCGCTGCGCGTCTGGGAGGTCCTGGGCTCTGGACCTTGAATAGTTTACCTTGTTAAAAAATTGCTCTTCAAGAACAGGTTTCCAAACTGTGGTTTCCCACCAGGGCTTTCTTAAGTTACAGTTTGTTTTTTGTCCTCTCGGAGCTGGAAGCCGTCGTTTTGTTAGTCAAACCAAACCAGAAGGCCTTTGAGGAGCGGCTGTGGCCCATGCTGTCATTTACCTCCTTTGCTGTCGGAGCACGCTGTGTGTGGTATGCACCTCTGCCTGGGGCTAGGCTGGTGTCTGTTTGCACTGTGACTGCTAAATATAAATACACTGCATAATTAACAATGCCAAATACGCATAATTAGATTAGAAAAAACTCTGGTTTGTGCCAACATATGGAGTGTACATCCACATAGCTGATCTGCTCTGGAGAAAAGGTTTGGAGCAGAGGGAGACAGGTTTGGGCTGCCCTGTCTGTCCCTGCCACTGTTTCGATGTGTCACCTTGGGCAGCTCCGGGGCAGCCCTTGTGCCCCTGGTTTGCCGCTGCCGGAGGGAGATGATGCTCCCTTTCCCTTTCGGTGGTAAACGGCAAGATCCCGATCGCTGACATCAGAGCAAATGATTTTTGTGCACTTGTTCAAGTCCTGTAATTTATGACTAAAACTGTGTTTGTGTCAGAGTTAGTTCAGGAGGACGCTTGCATCTGGAGCTTCTGGATATGGCAGCTCCTATTAAAGAACAAACAAGCTGTCTTGTAATGTGCCATAAATAATAACAATACTTTGCAAGAGCCCGAAGCACCGCGTTATTGCTGTGCTAATCTGCGAGGCACTGGGCCATTATGAAAGTATTCCATAGGGTTTGGGGTTTTTCCTGAAGGCAGGTACGTGTTTCATCGCTGGGTAGCGTGGCTGATTGGTTTATAAAGCCAGGCTGGATAATTCCTAGTAGAGGTTAGACAAATTCCCCTCCTTTCTCGTTAATTAACCTGTAGGATTTGGTGCCTTTTCTTTGCAGTTCAATAGAGCCAATGGCTGCAAGAACATGCTTGTTCTCTCTAGTACGTAAGAAGAACGCCTGCCTTCTGCAGCAGTGGAACAACCGTTGCGTGGCTGGGCTCTGCACAGAGCGCTGTCAGGCTCCCGCTGGCAGCGGCCGGTGCGGGGCTGGAACGTCGACGGGGAGGCGTTCGCTGGCGGATGTTCTCCGACGCCTCCAGTGAACGTTGTAGTTGGGGAGGAAGGAGAGCGTGGGTAAAAAGCCAAGGAAGGGAAATCCACTTGGAAGGCAGCAGCAGAGGAGGCAGAGAGGCATCTTGGAAAAAGTGTCCACATCCAGAGAGCGGTTTAGAGCAGTATTCTTAGAGTGGGATTAAAGAAAGGAGGCCTTGAGGATCTGGAGGAGATTTCGGTGGTGATGTGGTAATATAATAGAGTGAAGAGATTAGAGGCAGACAGAATCCTGTAACGGTGCTGTGCTTCCTTTACTGCTCTCACGGGTTGCAAGAAAGTTAGCCATCAAGTTTGGGATCTCGGTGTAGTAGCGTGGATCTGTCTCAATCTAGTGATTTGCCCCCGAAAGCTGCCCTGCGATGCTGCAGAACAGTGATGTGTAACGGTGGGAGGGCGGGGGGGGTGTCTGCGGATGTTGGACTGGACAGCGGATTGCAGTGGGGATGTCATTGGTCTCATGCGTGTCGCTTACGTGGCTCCAGATGTATTGGAGGAGGTACAAGGGTGGAGATGACTGCTTTTTCAGCAGTGCGATGTGGTGTGAGTGTCCTGCTCACACCCGTTTGCTTTGCTCTCCAGCTGCAAGCAATTACAAGAAAAAAGTTACACGGGGAGAAGTGGCATTAATATAATAATTATAGTCCTTGTATGGGTCATAACTGCTACTACAGAGCAGTTTCCAGGTAAACCTTGTCCCTGCCTTCCTTGCCTTCACATCTCCACTCACCTGTGAGGTTATTACCCGTTGGGAGCATCAGTCACTTGCAGTCTGCAGCAGCCCCCAAACTGGCCTGGACTGTCCAAGGGAAGATGGGCGTGTGGTTTGGCATCACCTCGTCTGTAGCCAGCTCCTGCGTATGAAGATGCGTGGGATGGTGCACGCAGGCTGGAGGCACAGCCCTCGGGAGGTGGAAGGATGCTCCCCGCTGCAAGGAGTTCTGTCAGTCTGTGCAGGCTTAGACCAAGCGGCTGGGTTATCCCAAAAGCGGGTGGATCCAGACCAAGAATCTGGGAAAAGGAGTTGTGCAGGCAACGGGGATCCGGAAGCAGCTATCTGAGGCTGAAATGCACCGCTGGTTTGGGCCCTTGTTCTGTAGGGAAGGAGACTTTCAGAGTCTGTGGCAGGTAAAATGTTACCTGCCCACAGTTCTGCTGAGAACGAACGGGACATTGTGTTACCAGCGAGAACTGCGTGTGTCCTGACAGGGGACTTCTGGAGCGGTCCTCCAGTCAAACCAAGGACCTGTTCTGCTCACCTAAGCAGAACCTACCCTCTGCCTGCCCAGCGGGACGCGGCGCTGCTGTGTGTTGTCTCAGGTGTGTGAGTTACCCTGGGGGACTGCGCGGCAGCGCTGGCAGGCCTCCCGCCGACGTGAACCTCCGCAGAAGAGCGCTGAACGTGCTGACGCGCGGCTGTGACGCATCCCCACCTCCCATGGCCAGTGGAGTGGTGGGAAAGGGATAGCTAAAAGGACTTTCTTCTGTTACCTATGTCTTCACTGCCCTTGTAGAAGTAGAGGGATTTCCTCAAATGATTTCAAGCAGTATTGAATTATTCACTGTCATTGGCAGCAGAAATCACATTTTTGTAAGCTAAATCACAGAGCAGGAGCCTGCGGTGCGAACTCTCTGCCCAAATACTGCACACGGAAAGTTGCCTCTGTTTTCCCTCCGGCAATATGGATTTTAGTACCGGTGCAGTGCCCGTAGCACTACTCCATGGTGCTCTGCGTGACTCACAGCTCTGGTGTGTCGTTTGAAATACTACATGGCCAGTGTGTGCTGGTAGGGCTGCCCACTGCGCCTTCACATGTGCTCGGCTGCAGCATCCCCGTGTGAACGCCTGGCAGAGGAGCCGCGATGATAGATACACCGGCAGGCTGTGCTGCCATTCAGCGTGACCTGGACAGGCTGGAAGGTCGGGCAGAGAGGAACCTGATGAGGTTCAACAAGGGCAAGTGCAGGGTCCAGCACCTGGGGAGGAACAACCCCATGCACCAGTACAGGCTTGGGGTGGACCTGCTGGAGAGCAGCTCTGCGGAGAGGGAGCTGGGTGTCCTGGTGGTTGACAGGGTGACCATGAGCCAGCAGCGTGCCCTGGGTGCCAAGAAGGCCAATGGGATCCTGGGGTGCATCCAGAGGAGTGTGGGCAGCAGGGCGAGGGAGGTTCTCCTTCCCCTCTGCTCTGCCCTGGGGAGGCCCCATCTGCAGTGCTGTGTCCAGTGCTGGGCTCCCCAGTTCAAGAAAGAGGAGGAGCTGCTGGAGAGAGTCCAGTGGAGGGCTACGAGGATGAGGAGGGGATGGGAGCATCTCTCCTACAAGGAGAGGCTGAGGGAGCTGGGCTTGTTCAGCCTGGAGAAGAGAAGGCTGAGAGGGGACCTTAGAAATGCTGATAAATATCTGCAGGGTGGGGGTCAGGAGGAGGGGGCCAGACTCTTTCCAGTGGTGCCCAGCGACAGGACAAGGGGCAACGGGCACAAACTGAAGCAGAGGAAGCTCCAGCTGAACATGAGGAAGAACTTCTTCCCTCTGAGGGTGATGGAGCCCTGGCCCAGGCTGCCCAGGGAGGCTGGGGAGTCTCCTTCTCTGGAGATATTCCAGACCCGCCTGGACGCGGTGCTGTGCAGCCTGCTCTGGGTGACCCTGCTTGGGCAGGGGGTTGGGCTGGGTGACCCACAGAGGGCCCTTCCAACCACTACCATTCTGTGATTCTGATGAGGTGCCCATTCCTGAAAGGCAGGTGCTTTCCTCCCTTGTGGGGCTGCTCTGCTGGAGAAGCTCACTGGTGGCTCTTCCAGTTGCACCCTCTGCTCTGGCAGGGGCTCTGGGTTTGGTCCCCTGCCCACTGGCTGGCCGCAAAACGCTGTGCAGAGAGAGCGAGGCCACAGAGGTGCGTTTTCTTGGCAGGGGAAACGCGGCTGGGTTCTTTCTGAGGTTGCACGTGCCAGAGAGAATCGCTGCCCCAGTGGTCTGGGTGAGACTGGATTTGTGTGCAGACTGGTGCCGGTTCAGGGATTTGGCTGAGCTCTGGTCCTTGTTGCTTTTTGTCACCTTCGCAGGGAGCAAGAATTAACCTGGCAACCTTTGGTTTACATCTCAAATCAGCTTAGCGCAGACAAGGGATAGGGAGTGAAACAGTGGAATATTAGCCTTATTGACAGGCCTAATCAACAGCTGACAGCAGGAGGAGAGAAATCGGTGTCATTTCTGCTTGTGCGTAGCAAGGCTCAACAAAAATTGTCCTTCTCCTCCTCCAGACCCATTTTACCAATTAGAGCAGCAGCGTGGGATGTGCCATACAACTTCTCCCTCCATTTGCACTGCCGGTGTTTAGATGGGTGTAACTTTGAAGTTAGTGCCGTTCCTGGGATGACGCAGTGGGTGTTTTAAAGGTGATCTTGTGCTTAAGAGCGTCGTTCTTGTATTATGTATATGTGTGCTGGACAATGATGCAGACCTCTCATTTAATATTTCGGTGTAGAAAACCCGTTGAAACACGGGCCCAGGCTGCCCAGAGAAGCTGTGGCTGCCGCCTCCCTGGCAGGGTTCAAGGCCAGGTTGGATGGAGCTCTGAGCACCCTGGGCTGGTGGGAGATGTCCCTGCTCATGGCAGGGGGGGGTGGAACCAGATGCTCTGTAAGGTCCCTCCCAACCCAAACCATTCTAGGATTCTATGTTCTATGATTCAATTACAGATAACCTGACCATTGCTTTTATTTTTAGTCGATTTTCGGAAGGAAACTTATGCCCATGCTTTCAGGATGTCTGCCTGTCTGCCAGTTCTTCTGCCCCAGCTCTCCCCAAGCCCTGCAGCTTTTGAATCACTTGGTGGAGTTGCGCTGGGTCTGGCTGACATCCCATGCAGACAATGTCCTGGGAGTTCTGTGAAAACCCGGGCTGCACAAAGTCGCGCCATCGCGTGCGGTAGGGCTGGGGCCCTCCCCAGGGAGGAAGGTGGGGAGCAGATCCAGACTGTGTGTGTTCCAGGACGGTTTTCAGAGCCAGGATTTTCAGACCGGACTCTTCCTTTGGCGGTAAATAACTTACCTGGGGTTTCTGTCACTTCACAGAATCTTAGGCAGAATTCCAGAGTCTGGACATCTATAAGCTTTTGCCTACTGACTCTTCTGTCAGCTGTCTCTGGGAGTAATGATGGCTGTCAGTGCCCGTAGAAAAGATGATGGAATACGGCTTGATGTAACTAGAGCAGGCTGCATGGGGCCCCAGAAATGCGAAGATGCTGGGCAGCATCCCTTCACCCTCGCCTGCACTGTTGTTCTGTCCTATTTCAATAAAGAAGTGAAGACACCTGGGCTCCGATCCCTCGCGCATCCGGCTGGATGGCGCAGGGCTCGCAGAAAGCGGCGGTCACGAGGAGCTGCGTGTTGTTCCCCGACTCGGAACCCCCAGGTTCAGGGAAAACGTTGACTTCTCCAGAGTTCAGGAGCAGAAGATTCAAATGCCCTCCTGCCCTTGAGGCAGGAGTGCATCGAAAAAAAAAACCACTCAAACCTTGAAGCCTCTGCAAATACAACAGAGGAGATTGTAGCTTCTCTACAGGTTTTGTGGTGTATCCTGTATATGGATCCAGTGTACCCAGTGCACCCAGTGTGTATCCTGGCTGTGGGCTTCTGTACCCAGAGCAGGATGTTAGCCATTTCCCACGTTGTCTCCACGATTTGTACCTGCCCTCTCCTGCGTCTGAAGCTAGCTGCAGGCTTCTTCCGCTGCCGGAGAGGAGAGATCGGGAATATCGGTGGGGTGTTTTGGCTGTGTTCGGGTGTGTGTCGGTCTTTGCGACAGGCTGCCCCTTCCCGCGGGCTGTCAGCTCCAGGAGGGTGGGCAGAGGGCTGCGGCAGCAGCCTCTTTGAATGGCCTTGGCCAACTCCCTTTGATCTCCACGTCCCCTCCGTAAAATGGGGAGAACCATGTCGACACGCGTGTCCCAGATGGAGGAACTGGGAGCATTCGGTCCTGTTTCCAGTTTGCTGTGCGCAGCCCCTAGGCTATCGCCGCCTCTGCTAGCTGGTGCCAGACAGACTGATCTCGCCTACCCCGGCGTGGTGGGCGGCTGGAGGGATGAGGAACGCTTCATGAGCGTCTCGTCTTTTCTGACTGTGCGGGGGGGCCTGTTGTTTCCATGCTCTGACCAGAAAGTCAGGAGGAAGCGAGGGGAGCGGGCAGGGGATTAAAACCTTTAGCGGGTGTTGGGGGGAAGGAGAGCCCTGGGCAGGGGCAGCGCTTTTCGGGGCTGGGAGGTTTTGGTTCGGTGGAAAGAGGACTTACCCTGCGTGTGGAGAGCGGAGGGAGAACTTGCTGCCCTTCAAACGTCGGCGGGATCCCCAGCCCCGTGCGGGCTCTGTGGATGTGGGAGCCCCGTAGTGCCGGGGGCGAGGGTGGCCGGCCAGCGGTGCGAGGGCAGGGGTCCCGTGGGGACCCTCCCCGAGTTCCTGCGGGTGCCCCCTCCCTCCCTCCCCCTCCCCTCCTGCAGAGTTTCGAAGCACGGCAAGGGAAGGAAAGGACATCCCCCTCCCCTCGAATCCCTCGGTCTGTGACTGAAATAAATAACTCCGATCCCAGGTAGCGAGGAGGCTGCTGAGAACGTGCTCTTGCCAGGCACGGGATTGCCGGGCTGAGGGATGGCTGACTGAAAGCTCCAGGCTAGGGTGGGGGTGGGGGGCTTCTTTCTTTCCCTGCCAGCTCTTGCTAGGCAGTAGGGATTTTTTTTTTTTCTTCTCCCCTCCCTGATAATAAGGACATCGTCAGAAGCAAGATGCAGTGGCTAAGGGATGGCTCAGGAATGGTGAGTTCAGGTAGCTATGTCTTTCTTTTTTCCTCTTATTGCAGTACTTAGATGGGGAAATAAGGCTCCGTCCTATCTCCTGACTCCTCCTTTACTCCCTGTCCTTGAAACCATTGATCACTCTGTAGCCATTTTATGGACTCTGCATTCCCAAACTGCTGAGCAAAAAGAAGGAATTGGGAGGAAGGAAGGAGGGTGTGCATGCGTTGGGGCGTGGGAGGGGGCTGGGGAGGTGGGTTTCGGCACGTTGGGCTGGTGGGGGAAAGCAGAGGATTTTCCGGGTGCCCGCATGCGGGGCGTAACGCCGGGAGAGCGGGGTACGGAGACGGGGATGCTGGCTGGCGGCGGCGGGACTGGGACCTGTCAGGTCTGTCCCTGCGCTGGGGGACGAGTTGCAGCGCGGGGGGAGCCTGAATTCGCTGCTGAGCCGGAGCGTCCCTGCCTTCGCTTGCATCAGACTGTAAAACACTCCTCTGAAGTGCAGCGGTTTCGGGGACAGCGGTTTAAACAGTGACAGCTCTGCTTAATAACAGAAAAATAGCGCTGATCTGCAGCTGCCCTCCCTGTGCCTGGCTACGGCTCTGAGGAGCTCTGTCTGCCCGGAGGGAAAGCGGGGAAGTTCCCCCATCTCGGCGAGGGTCCCTGCTTCTCATTCAGAAACTTCCCCGGGAGGAGATGCGGTTGTTATTGAGATACTCCTCCTCCTCCTCCTCCTCCCCAGCTCTCCCTCCTCATACAGCGTTGCTTTACAGCGGCGTTTCCCTCTGCTTTCCCCTCTCTGTGCTGGGTTTTATAGGTGGGTTTTTTTGTTCTGCCCTTCCCTGGGCATTTTCCATCGCGCGGGAGCCTCGGGGCGTCCCTGCGGGCTGGTCCCGTGGCACGGACCCGCTCCGGGGGGCCGGCAGCATCGGGCCGCTGGCCTCACCTGGCTGAGCCCCTCCGGTTCGGCTCCGTTGGGGACCCGGCAGATGTCACTGGCAGCGGGGATGGTTTGGGAGCCAGCGCAGAAATCGCCGCCCGTTCTCTCCTGACGCCGTCCACCAGCTCCGTGACGCCCCGCGCAGCTTGCTCCTGCCCTCCATCCCCTCTAAGACACTTACACACAGGAGCTTAGTGGCTTACGCTGCTGAGAGACTCTGAAGCCGGTGCTGGAAGTGTACTATGAGGGTGCAGACAGCACCCTGCAGCAGATGTCTTTAGGGTCCTGTTTGAGGCTTGTCTACCACCCAGCAACAGTTTTGGGGTTTTGCTGCCTCCTCTGAGCATCCAGGCTTCTCCTTCCCCCCGCCACCCCGTCCCTGCACCTTCCCGGGTGGCACTTCTCCTCTCTCCGCGGTGTCTAAGCAACACAAATCGCCTTTCACCAATTTACATTTTCCGAGATTACTACGCTGAAAGAGAAGTGGTGATGGAAAGCTGGTTGTGGCTCTTTCATCCTTTTTCCTTTCCTCCCGGGTGACTGCTGAGCTCTGCTGGGGAGGGGAGGGGAGGTGGGGCAGGGCAAACTGCTTTTCTAATTGACACAGCACAACACTTGACACTTTCTTGCCCTCTTATCTTTCCAGCTTCCTTTCTTGCTGCTGGCAGTGAGAGAGACTTTGTTATTTTGTTCTGATTAGTTTAATCTTTGTCTTCTCTTAGAGAGAAATTGTAGTGGTTGC